>NC_091448.1:20831057-22031057 GCF_964237555.1 Oryctolagus cuniculus | reverse complement strand
GCAGGCGGTGGATGGGCGTTGGGCCTAGCTGCAAGATGCCCACATCTCCTCTTGTGGTCTCTGGGTAACTGCCCCCAGCTGCTGAGTCCTGCCAATGGGCACCCGGGAGGTGATGGGCTGGCTCAAGTAGCCCTATGGGAGATCTGGATTGAGTTCCTGGTCCCCAGCTTCAGTCTCAGCCCAGTCCAGTCCAGCTGGGGCATTTGGGGAGTGAACCAGCAGATGGGAGTGCTGTCTCTCTTTCCGCTTATCCAATGCAAGACAATTTTAGAAAGGGAATAAGAGGGGCCGGTGCTGTGGTGCAGTGGGTTAAAGCCCTGGCCTGAGGTGCCAGCATCCCATATGGATGCCGGTTCTAGTCCTGGCTGCTCCTCTTCCGATCCAGCTCTCTGCTATGGCCTGGGAAAGCAGCAGAAGATGGCCCAAGTCCTTGGGCCCCTGCACCCATGTGGGAGGCCTGGAAGAAGCTCCTGGCTTCGGATCGGCACAGCTCCAGCCGTTGCGGCCATATGGGGAGTTAACCAACAGATGGAAGACCTCTCTCTCTCTCTCTCTCTGCCTCTTCGCTCTCTGTGTAACTCTGACTTTCAAATAAATAACATAAATCTTAAAAAAAAAAAAAAAAGAAAGGGAATAAGAGCAAAGGAGGCTTTCCTGTGAAGAGGAGAGGACGGGCTTGGGGGGTGGGTGGAGAGGATGATGAGGGATAGGGAGGGGTGGAGGGAGCGGGGCAGGCAGGTGGGTGGTGCACCTGTGTGAAGGGGGAGACAGTGATGGGAGGGTGGGAAGGACCAGGGAGCGGACACGGTGGGGGATCAGCTAGGAGGACTGAGGGCCATGGGCATCAAGGCTTGGAACCTTCTGGAGAGAAAACCTCTGGGGTGTCCCTGTGTGGGTGCAAAGACCCTTCCCCGTTCCTGGCTCCTGGCCTGGTGACCTCCCTGCCCTCCCCCTCTCTGCCCTGCAGCCCTCCTGCCCCCTGCTGGGCTGGCTGCTGGGCTCTGCGAGGCAAGTCTGCCAACCTTCCTGGGGGAGAGAGGAACTGGGGCAAGGGTGGCCCACACGATCACCCTGCGCGTGGTCTGCCTGCCTTGTGATAGGTCGAGCCTTCGAAGGAGCCCTCACAGGCCCTCGGGGCACTGCTGTCCCTGGGTGCTGTCCGGAGGGGGCAGCGGGGACAAGTCTGGGACCAGAGGGGACAAGGAAGCCTGCCAGGCCCAGGCTGGGATGAAGGGGCCATTGTGGAGGCTGGTGGCTCTCGGGGGTCACCTTGGTGCAAGACTTCCTTGGGCTGCTCGTTTCCCCGGCTTTGAGGCTGGGCGAGAGCTTGGAACCCACCAGGGGTGCCACGCATGCTCACCCCAGGCCTGGACATGGACATCTCCACCTTTGTTTTCCCGGCATAGTGAAAGTAAGGAAAACGGGAGTGCAGGCTGTGTGTGGGGACACAGGGGTGTGGCGGTGGCCTGTGAGGTGGCCAGGGTGTTGGAGGGAAGGTGGCGCCCTGGCCTTTCTCTGAGACGCAGCCTTCCCCGGGGCCAGCTCCGAGAGTCTGGGAACCAGACACTTTGTTTTTCACGATGGCTGCGGCACAGGCACCCGGGACTATGTGGGCGACCCCGGCCGTCTGCACACTGTGACTGTGACCGTGACCTGGAGAACCTCATGCCATTCTGTGGCCTCTGAGGGAGAACTGAGCCAGCTGCTCTGAGCCCCTCCCGCCAGCCCAGGGCTGCTCCAGTGGGCTTCGGTTTCCTGGATTGAAATCATAACCGTCCAGGCCCCGCCTTGGCTGAAGACCTGGGTCTCTGAGGGCTGGCAGCTGGGTTGGGCAGACCCTCGCTCCTCAGAGAGCAGCTAAGGTGTCTTTCCACCTAGCCTCCCCATCCACCAGCGTGGCGTGGCTTCCGTGGGACCCTGGCCTGCCAGACAAAGTCCAGCCTCTGGGGGCTGGGCTGGGCTGGAGGCGGGAAGGGAACGCTGCCCAGGATCGCTAAGCCTTTTGGTATTCTTGACTCTCTGCTGCCCCCCTGTGGCTGTGAGAACAGCTGACATCATATGGCTGTAAAAGGGCTCTCTCTCTCTGTCTCTGTGTGTGTGTGTATTTTGGGGTTGGGGACTCAGCAAGCCTGGGGTTGAGGCAGAACCACAGAGTGTTGGTCCTTCTATCTGCTTTAGGGGATGGGGCCTCTGTGCCCTTATTCCTCAGATGAGAGTTATCCAAGCAACGCTTGGGCAGCTGTGACACCAGCGATGGGGTGTCTGTTTACTGAAGAAGTGAAAGAACAGATAGGGCTGATACTCATTTACAAGGGGACTCGGGACTAGACACCAAGAATGTGAGGATAGTGGCATCTTCTCTGACCACGGGGCGACCATGCTGGCTTGCAGAATCCTGGGCAGGTGGGTTCAACAAGTTATCAGGAAAGTGGAGGAGGAAGAGCTGCAGAGAGAAGTAGACTCCGTGCTCCACCCTCGCATGCCCCGCGGGGTCCCGAGCCAGCTCCGGCTGGGTGCCACAGCACGGGGGGCACGGAACCAGCTCAGCCTGCTTTGTCAGTGGTGCCCAGGCTGCAGGGAGCCGCAGGTCCTCGGCTGTGTGTGAGCTTCAGGACTCTGGAGGGGTGAGGAGACCACTAACCCAGCTGTCTACTGGCCTCTTCTTGTGGTTGAGGACACTGAAGGCCGGAGGGCACCAGGGAAAGACTGTGGCAAGTTCAAGGCTTTCAACCCCATGCTGTCCTGCAGTGCGAAAGCCGGGCCTGCCAGCGAACCCACGAGCCCCTGTGTGGGTGGGGGTGGGCTACTGGGCTGGGATGTCTGGGAAGGCGCACAGGCAGCCCCGCCTCCTACATCCGTTCTGTGTCCTGCAGCAGAGCAGTCACCAGGCTGATGACCCGGGAGGCTGGCTGGGCCGCATCGTACTCCGCGAAGAGGTGGCACACGTTCTCCTGCAGCTCTGTCTGGCTCTTGGCCACAAATCCAAACATCCTGGGGACAGAGGGTGGTCTGCGTGAGGGGGCAGCCTGGGAGGTATCAGTAATGAGGTGGGGGCGGGGCAACCCATACCACAACACTCCTTGGTCTCCCGCAGCCAATGGGCTCCCCGACTCAGGGTCTCGGGGGCTCTCCTAGGGAAGGAGGTGTCTCCCCCATCAGACTGGGAGACCCTGAGCTCCATTTCCGGTGGTGGCTCCCTGAGGGCATGATGTTGTCACCCCCACCTGAGGCAGGCGTCCTGTGCCTCTTGCAGAACACTGGGGACTGCAGGCTGTCTGAGGGAAGGGGCAGGGTCTCCCCCATCAGACTGGGAGCTCTGGAAGTCTGGGGCCTCACCCCAGGAACCCCTCTTACAGTGGGCGACAGCAGATGGGAAGCCTTACCAGGAGGGCTTGCAGTACTTGTGCCACCTGTGTGGACAGAACGGGCCAGTGTGAGTCCTGGGCTTTGCTCCACCCCCTTGACCCTGGATGGGCATCCCCACTGCTGCCACGCCCACTACCCCGCGTCAGCCACCCCAGAGCCCATGGGGTTCACAGGCCGTCTCTGCCACCTCGGGCCGGGAGTCGGCGGGGCAGCTGGGTGGCCGTCTTACTCTGGCCCAGCCTTGAACTTACTTCCGTTGCTCGGGGTCCATGCCACAGAAGCGGAGGGTGCTGAGGGCGTAGTGGCGTCGGAAAAACACCCTGGGGGGAGGCGGGCAGACAGGGGAGGATGGTGAGAGCCTGGGCCGGGGCCCTGTCCTGCTTCCTGCATCTCCGGGCCCCCTGTGGCCCAGGTGCCCTGTCCCCGGGGAGTCTCCTGGTGACCTCTCCCCCCACTGACCCCAGGCTGGCCCCTGACTCCTCCCGGGGAGGGCATCCCCACCATTTCCCCTTGGAGTGCGTTCTGAGGATGGAAGCTCCATCTTGGCCAGGAAGTGCCCTGCCCAGCTCTGGCTCCACTCCATGTCCTGGGGCCAGCCGGCGCCCATGGACACTGCAGACTTAGGCCAGCCCCAGTGACCACCTTCACTGTGGTGACGAAGGGTGGCTGTGGCTGGGGGTCATTGGAGTGAGGCCCCCAGAGGGCAGGGGCCTTGCTGGAGCCATGGCCTGAGGTCCAGGGTGCTGGTTACTCTCCTTCGTCATGGACCTGCTCTCCCAGCCCCCAGCCCCTGGCACGGGAAGGCCCTTACTTCCTCTGAATGTCCGTCAGGGTGATGCCCTGTTCCGTGACTCTGAAGTGGACCACAGTGGGCGTGGGTAGGACATCCCTCTCCAAGGTGGTGGAGATGGCCTTCTGCACAGCCAGGGCTCCGCTCAGGGTCTCCACGCTCACGGAGCTCAGGTACAGGACGTGGCAGCCTGTGGGGCACAGACATTGTGCTGGGCTGCTGCCAGGGTCCTGGGGATCACCCAGGCCCAGGTCTGCCCAGAGCCGGGGGACGGGTGACTCTTCCTCAGGGCTCCTCTTCCAGCCACCAGACAGGTGCAAGGACACAGGTGACAGCAGTCTGCGGCCTCTCCCACGGGACTTGGGCAGCGACTGTTGTCCTTGGCTTTCTAGGGTGCTGTAGGGAGGGAGTGCCATCCCAAGTGTAGGGGCACCCAGGAAACTGTCTTCTGTCCTGACCTCTGCCTTCCCCTCCCCCACAGCCCCTCCCATGGGTCCTGGTTCTTTGCTGTGAACAGAAAGAGAAGTGGGGGGAGCAACGCCTGGGTCCCCAGGGGCACGGAGTGGGAACTGGGAGTGGGAACTGTCGCTTAGGCAAGTGCTGATCTGCCCCCGGCCCTCTGGAAGCAGGGGAGGGACCTTTCTCTGTTGAGATCCCCAACTCAGACCCGACACCCACAGAGGCCGCCCCCAGGGCAAGCATCTCTGACCCAGAGAGACCCCAGCATGTGTCTGTGTGCCCATGCAGGTACAGGATGGGTTCAAGCCCCGCCAGCGGTCCCCTGCTCCCCTCCGCCCCCTTTCCCTGCTGGCCCCATGCCTGCAGCCTCTCATCTCCTGGTCTCCAGGCTGCAGCGGGGAGGGGCCTTGTTAAAGCCTCAGAAAGGCAGCCTGGGAGGGGCCCCGGGTCACCTGCAGGCCCTGGGGGGAGGGGCAGACACAGGAAGGGCCCCCCCCCCCCACTTCCCTGTCCCACTCACCTGCAGATTTCTTCAGGCAGGAGGCCGGGCTGTCCGTGGAGGGGTCCGAGCCCCTGTCGGTGCCTCCTAGCTCTGAGCAGAGGCAGAGAGAGAGACGCCCGAGGGAAAGGGGGTTCAGTGAAGGGCCCCTTCTCAGAGGAACAGGCCTCACACATCCCTTCGAACAACTCCCACCTCCAGCCCCTCCCCTGGGAAGTGCTGGAAGGAGGCGGGGGAGGGGGACCTCCTCTGGCAAGCCTGTGCCCCCTGCACCGCTCGGCCCCACACTGCTGCCAGGGCCTGTCCTCACAGGCTCCTCACTTCTCCTGGAGCCCATCCTGACCTCCCCTTCCTCACAGAGGGTGGGGAGGCTGTCTCCATGGCTACCCAGGAAACGCCCCTTCTCCTGTGCACCCCTGGGCTGGGGTGTGGCAGCTGAGTGCTGGGATGGCCCCCCCAGCTGTGGGTTCAAGGCCTGAGCCCAGGGGTCTCTGCGCAGCTTACTTAACACCCAGGACCCTCATGTTCTTTTCTGCAAAATGGCACCAGCTCTGGGGGGGGGCAATGAGGGGGTGCTCCACGAATGTCGGAGCGAGACATTCTCCACGCTGTGTGCTTTGGGCTCTTTTGTCCTCTCAAACAAGGCCACTGCTGGGGCCGGTGCTGTGGTGTGGTAGGTTAAGCCGCCGCCTGCAGTGCCAGCATTTCATGTGAGCGTGGGTTTGAGTCCCAGCTGCTCCACTTCCAATCCAGCTCCCTGTTAACGTGCCTGGGAAAGCAGTGGAAAATGGCCCAAGTCCTTGGGCCTCCACCACCCACATGGGAGACCTGGAAGAAGCTCCAGGCTCCTGGCTTCCGCTTGGCCCAGCCTCAGCTGGTTTGCCCATTTGGAGAGTGAACCAGCAGATGGAAGATCCATCTCTCTCTCATTTTCTCTGTATCTCTACCTTTCAAATAAGTAAATAAATCTAAAAAAAAAAAAAAAAAGGAAGCTACTGTTTACCAAACATGTCTTCTGCACCAGGCACTGGGCTGAGCCTGGCCTGAGAGGCCTCACTTAAGCTGCACATTCATCCTCCAAGGCAGTGTGACCAGCATCCCACCCATTTCACAGATGAGAAAAGTGAGGCTCAGAAAGTTTAACATTCTCAAATGCTCACAGCGAGGAAGGGGAGAGGCACTTTTAACCTTGACCCTGAATCAATCTGCATGCAAGGAGAAGTGACCCGGGGCAGACTGCCTGGTGAGAACCCCCGCGTTGCCGCCCTGGGCCCAGGCCCACCTCTCTGAGGGATGGCGAGTCTGCAAGGCAGCGCCAGGGCCATGATGGAATGCTGGCACACGAACGCCGACAGGCTACCTGCAGAGAACGGGCAACCCGGCGTGAGTGCCGCCTCGCCGGCCCAGCCTCACAGCCCTTGGCCCCCTTGGGCAGGGGCCTGGGGAGGCTCACCGAAGTAGGGCTCCTCGTCCGCTCCTTTGAGATGCACCCCTTTGGCGGAGGACTCGATGAGGAAGTGCTGGATAAGGTCACTGCTGTCCTCACCTGGACAGAGGAGGGGGGAAGGGTCACAGCAGGAGAGCTCCAGACCCTGACCACAGCCCTGCACCCATCTGCGCGTCAGCTTGTCCTTCCCCCACCCCTGAGCGGAACCTCAGGCCGGGCCCCTGTTTTCAAGGCCTCCTATACACACGCGGCCAGCATGTCTGCTCTGGGTCCAGCAATCCCATGGGGGACCTGGAGAGAGCTCCTGGCTCCTGGCTCTGGCCTGGCCCAGCCCCAGCTGTCACAGTCCTATGGGGAGGGAAGCTCTCTGTCTCTCTCGCTGCCTTTCAAATAAATGCTTTTTTTGAAAAAGGACACAAGTTTGGGGTTTCTTGTCTTTGCTCTATCACTTAATTGCTCTGGGTCATTAATGCTCAGAGCCTCAGCTCTGTCCAGTGAGGGTGAAATCATGGGGCTTAGGTGCAGGGCCAGGACCCAGGGACCTTGTACTGTAATTGTCTGTTTTTGTCTATCTCTCCGACAAGGGGCGGCTGTGTCTGGTTCCTCTGCGTGGCAGGTGCTCGGGGATGCCCCGAGTCACGTGCAGTTACTGAATGACCATGTGCATTCCCAGGAAACCATGTGATCAGCCATCACTCTCTCTTGCTCGCTCTCTCTCTCTCACACACACACAGACACGCTATCACACGTATGATGAGCTGTTGCTCACAGCTGATAAGTTATCAGCTGGTAATAAGCTGGCCTGGGCACGCCTGCATTTTATTACCACACTGAGATTCCTGGGGATAGATCTGGTCTGGGCAGCAGTGGGCACTCGGAAGAGAGCAGCCCAGAGAGGGGCTGGGACCATCCTCCTCCTCCTCCCACCGTGAGGGTGGAGCAGGGGTTTGGGGGACCCTGGAAGGCAGCATTGGCTAAGCGTTGCTGTGGCCTTGGTGGCGGAGGGCAGCTGGGAGAGTGTGGAGGTGGACCCTCCTCCCAGAAGTCTTAGCAGGGCTGGTCCAAGGTCACCTTGAAAGACGGCATCAGAACCAGGCCTCAAAGGCGCCCCATCTGAGGCTGAGCACAGATCCGGCGGCGTACCTGATGGGTTCTGGGCAGATGCGGGCGCCTCGTGCACCCTCAAGGCAAGGCCGAAGGAGCCCCGGTATGAAGAGCTGTCCCTTATGATGAAAGCTCCTGGCTCCGCCCTCCTCAGCAGCTCGATGGCTGGAATAGACCTGGTGTTAGAATCAGGTGCGGCCCACCTGGACCGCTCTGTCCCCAGCCCCATGGGATCTTCACAGAGCAGGTGTTCAGGTCAGCCTTTGCCCTCAGGAAGTCCCCTCTTTGGCCTAACCCCTGCCACGATGTTCTTGCCACGGTTCCCACCGTCTCAAGCGCCATGAAGTCAGCAGGACACCCCGCTTTCTGGGCCTCCTCTCCTGTGACCCAGGGCCCTGCCCGCCTGATGCACAGTGCACGGCCCAGGCCTTACCTTGTTCCCGGGTGATGCTTGGCTTGAACCAGTACTTAGATGTGTCCATCACGAATTTCATGGTGGGCTGCGTGTCCCTAGTGGGGCCTGGAGACAGAAGGGCTGCTCAGAGATGTCTATCAGAGAGGGCTTCCCTGCTCCTTGGCCCTGAGGTTCCATTCAACCCACCCTCCCTACCCCAGCCCGCCTCTCTGCAGACAGGCAAACCAAACCAAAGGATTCCAGGGCTTGGGGCATCTGGGACTTGGGAGTCCCCTTGTATCCTTGGAAATGAAGCAAAAGCAAACAAGTAAAATCCCTTTTAGTGAGAAGTGGTGGGGACTGAAGTAGGAATAATAAGGGATTCTCCAGACACAGGGCTTGACCTCTCACTCGCCTGCCCCTTCAGAATCCTGAGAGGCCCTCAAGGACGTACTGGGCTTAGAAAAGGAAAAGAGGTTAATCCTCTGCCTGCAGCACTGGCATCCCGAATGGGCGCCGGTTCTAGTCCCAGCTGCTCCCCTTCCCATCCAGCTCTCTGCTGTGACCTGGGAAAGTAGTGGAAGATGGCCCGGGTGCTTGGGCCCCTGCACCCACGTGAGAGACCAGGAAGAAGCTCCTGGCCCCTGGCTTCGGATCAGCGCAGCTCCAGCCATTGTGGCTACTTGGAGAGTGAACCAGCGGATGGAAGATCTGTCTCTCCCTCTCACTGTCTGTAACTCTACGAAAGGAGGGAGGGAGGGAGGGAGGGAGGGAGGGAGGGAAAAGAAGAAAAGGGGAAGGAAAGGAAGCCTTGTTCAGGGTCTGGACCTACTCTGGGACAGGTGTTAGCTCCCGAAGTCCCGAGGGGACCCCGTGGCCTGGCCATGAGATCAAAATACACCTTGCTTCGAGACTACTCTGCAGGAATTGATAAGATGCCAGGTACGACAGTGACGACTGGGGCCTCACCAAAGCATGAAGGGAATGTTGCCGAGCTACGTCAGTGTGCCCTTGGAGACGACAGCATGCCCCTTTTCCTGGGTCCTTGGGATAAAGAGTGGCGGGCCTCGTGTCAGCATCTTAGCAGTTTAGGGTAACTCACTGTAAGAATTGTACTGATATCTGCGAGGTCCAGCACTGTGGCGTTCTGGGTTAAGCCGCGCCTGCAACGCCAGCATCCAAATGGGCACGGGTTCATATCCCTCTGCTCCACTTCCAATCTGACTCCCTGCTTATGGCCTGGGAAAGTAGTAAAAGATGGCCCAAATGCTTGGACTCCTGCACTCGAGTGGGAGACCCAGAAGAAATGCCTGGCTCCTGGCTTCGGATCAGTCCGGCTCAGGCTGTTGTAGCCATCTGGGGAATGAACCAGCAGATGGAAAACCTCTCTCTCTCTCTCTCTCTCTCAAATAAATAATAAATCTTAACAACAACAACAAATCTGCAAAGGATTGTCCTCCTAAGAAAGTGACCAGAGCAGGCTCAAAGATGCTTCCCCTTGCACTGATGTGGGAGTGGGGGTGAGCATGGGCTAGAGTGATTCCACATCCCAGGAGTCACCTGGGGAAGCCTGGTTATGGGACAGAAGCTGAGAGAGGGAGGGGCCGGGTCCGCGTCCCGGGGAGGCTCTGCTCTGGGAGGTGTGCGCCCAGGGAGGGCTGAGGCTTGGCTCCAGTGAGTACTGCTGTGGTTCCGGTGCAGGGTGTTCTTTCTGGACGCCTGTAGTCACAGGCTGGGGGAGGAGGGTGTTGGCTGCTTTGTGGTTTTCAGCCCTGGGGGTTGGAATGCATTGTCTCCCTTCCCTGTCTGCCCCTCCGTGCTCTCCTCAGCCCCAGATGGCAGCGTGAGGACTGACGCTCTCCCTGGCTCTGCTTGGGTTAGTCATGAGACTCACTGCTTTGACATCCCTGGGGCACCTGGTGCCGTCCTCTCTCCTCCACCTCCACTGCCTCACCCTGGGGCATGCCCCTGACACCCATCTACTGCAGTGCCTCTGACCCCACCTCGCCCCTGTTTGAGACTCACCGATGGCCCCTGTTGCCTAAAAGGCAAACACTTTTTAGCTCGGCATTCAAGGCCTTCCACGGGCTGGCTCCCAGTTACGATCTGCGACCTGACCCTGCACCCAGCAGCCCAGGTTTTCCTAAGCGTGCCATGGGTTTCCACACATTTCCCCTGGGAATGCCCTCTCTCCCCTGCTGACAAGGCCCTTGCTCCCCTTCTCTGCCCACACATTTCCCATCCACTTTCCAGATCCAGCTTGAATGTCACTGCCTCTGTTCTCCAGACTCAAAGAATCACTCTTCCTTGGTGGCCCTGTGACACTTCTTGACCCGTGTCCTTCCCTGCTCTGTGAGATTCTTGGCTTTGTCTCTCTACACCCATCGATGTATCCATGCAGTCTGCTACAGGGCTTGGGCCAGGCCCACTGCAGGGACTCAGTCCATGTGCTGCCTGGTGCTTTGTCAATTTGCCCCCTGGTCCAACCTTGCAAAGCTGGAGGCATCGGTTTACAACATACCCTCTGGGGACGTGGTGGCGGGGGCATCTGGCAAGGTCTGGCTGTGGCTCTTGCTGGCCTGGCAGGGGTGGCTGGGAGGGGCAGCTCCGGGCTGGTGTCCTGGTGTCCGCTGAGGTGGGGGAGAGCCTGGTTCTGGGCAGCCGTTGATGAGCACGATGGGTATGTCCATCATGGAGTTGGTGGTGGATGGGGGGCAGCTGCTGGCGTGCTCTTCGGCCAGAAGTGGGGAGCAGGCTGTTCCGGGCTGGCCCATGTTCAGGGAGGGGTTGCTGGTGCCCTGCGAGTCACTTGACCCAGGGCCAAGGCTGTGGAGGCTGGAGGAGGAGCTGGCTGGGCTCTCCCAAGACCTAGAGGGTGACTGAGGGCTGGAGAGGCTGGAGCGGAGGAGGGACTGGCTGCTGCAGGGGAAGAGAGCCCCAGACAGGGTGTTAGGGCACTGGGGTGGGGACGCAGGGGCCAGGGTCAGGTTCTGGAATACAGTGATCTAGTTTGCCCAAGGCTTTAGCCAAATGGAGCATTATATCACCTCTGTCCCAGGTCAGAGCCAAGGGCAGGCATGCTCACTTGATCCCTGAGCTACTGAGGGAGAGGGACTCCCTGGACTGCAGGGAGTCAGTGGGCCGACCCCTGCAGCCACGTGGGCTTGGCCTGGCCCAATTCCCTCTGCCTTCCCAGCCAGACAGGGCTGACAGGACTGTCCCACCAGGACCCCTAGTGATCATCACCCCCAAGAGTCCTGAAGACCCGGCTACAGCTGCAGGAACCCCCAGCTGGAGGAGGAGGTGGCGGCCAGCTCTGGATCAAGCCAGCCTTCCCCCGAGCCCAGAGCCCCATGCCAGTGGGCACAGCTGAGGAATCCTTGGTGGCTGTGCCAGGGCTTGCCTCGGCCTGTGGCTTTGGTGTTGGAGTGGTGGTTTGGTCCTCCCCGGGCAGCATGGAGAGTCCTGCACCTGCTGAGCTGGGGCCGCCATGAACAACACCCAGGCAGGCCGGCCTCCCTCCCGCTAGGTTTTGCGAGCGACAAAGAGGAAGGAGGATTTTCGTTCCTAGATGATTCATCTCGGGCACCCCCCCCCCCGCCCTGTTCTATCTGCATCCTTGTGCTTTGGGTTTTAGAAAACCCTTCCACAAGAGGAATCGGCCCGGGCTGGAGAGCATGGAGGACGGCCTCAGAGGCAGCGGCTCTCTTCCAAGAGGCAGGCGCAGTGGAGACTCTGGGAGTGTGGAGTGTTCTCTAGATGCATAAGGACAGCGTGAGAGCCAACGGCTGTGTCTGCATCAAAGGGCATTCCCTCTCTCATCTGATGTGCTTCCAGCTTCCACTCAGGCACACCAGGGCCCCCTTCTTTGGTTTTAGGATGTGTGCATGCATGTGCATGTGTGTGCGTGTGCGTGTGCATGCGTGTGTGTGTGTGTGTGTGTGTGGAGGCCAGGTGGAGGTTCTAGAACCTTACCTTCCAAATATACAGCTGACATCGGGCGCTGGGCTGGTCGACAGCACGGAGATCCTGCTGCCCCGTGAGTCACCTCCGGCCCTGTCCTGAGGTGGATGTGGCCCCGGGAGGTGGCGACCCACGGCTGGGGCCCACAGCCCCTTCTCCAGGCCTGGGGAAGCCGTCAGTGGGGAGCCAGAGCGGGGGGGTCCTGAGGCCTTGCTCCCCGTGCAAGGGATGGAGACGCTGGGGGAGGCTGGGGCGCGAGCGGAGGGACCCCCAGAGGGAGGAAGGGGGCACGCGTGGCCCCTGCCCTGGCTCCCAGAGAAGATGAGGCTCTCGCTGCTGCTGCGGGTCTCCCGGGGGAGCTCTCTGGAGAGGAGGAGGCCGCCGGCGCGGGGGGAGCCGGAGGGCGTGGTGGCGGACGGGCTGGAGCAGCGCTGAGGAACGTTGTGGCACCTTGATCTGGTGGAAGTCACCTCGATGTACTTTATATCTTTGGAGAGAGAGGCAGAGAGCTGGTGAGACCCAGAGCCTGGACTCCCACAACAGAACCTGTGCGGGTTCTCGGGGTCCACCTGCTCCCCTCTTTCTTTTGCACGGGTGAGGAAACAGGCCAGGAGAGGAGAAGCTCCTTGACGGGCAGGACTCGCACCCAATCCACCTTCAGGGCCCGGTTCCAGAGTCGCCCTGCCTGCGACGTCTTCCCTCGGGTGGGAGAGGCTGTGGCGTCCTGGGGATCAGACACACTTGGGGTTGAGACCTGTTTCTGTCTGAGAGAGCTTAACCAAGAGACTTGCCCACACACAGCCTGAGTTTTCACGTCTCTGAAGTGGGCCGCTCTTCCCAGCTACCAGTGCTACGGTAAGGGTGAGATGAGACGAACTGGCACACAGTGACGGACGCCTGTCGCTCAGGATGTGTGTGAGTAGCTATGTGTAACGTGATGAAGGCAGGAAACCTCAAGCCCCGGGCTTTGAAAAGTCCCAGTGCCTGGCTGCACCCATGCTAATTAAATCAGACTCTCCGAGGGGCCCCAGGCCTCAGGTCTGTTTGTCTGCTTATGTTTTTGGTTTCCTGGGTGAATCTGACGTTCGGCCGAGCCTCACCAGGATGATTTATGGCCCACGTCACCTGGGAGCTGGTGACTCTTAGGTTCCGCCCCAGGCCTACAGAATCTGAGTCTGTAGGGATGCAGGAGCCCAGGGCAGGCTGAGCAACCTGCTTTAGAGGGAGAGCTCCCTGAGGCCGGGGCCAGCCTGGGCCACCCTCGTGCTGCCCAACGGCCCCAGGCTGTCGATTCGAGCCAGTGCCCCTGGAATCCCCAGGGAAACCCGAGACCCTCCCTGGAGAGAGGGGGTGTGTGACCCTCCCCATGGTGAGGAGGGACACACCTCCTCTCCACCTGGGTAGGGGAAGCTGGGTGCTAACTGGTGGCTCCTTCTGCGGAGATGGGGGCTGCGAGTCCTGCTTCCGGCTTCCCAGGGTAGAAGCCGGGGCTATCAGTGACAACATGCACCCTCAGCTCCTGTCCATGGCTCCCCCACCCTGTGAGCTCTGGCACAGGCACCCCCATCTCTGTCCTGACATGGAGCCCCAGCCTGCCCCGGCCTGCTCCTGGGTAGGGCTACCTTCTGGTCTTGCTGGTGGCTACTGCTTCTGTCTGAACCTGCCCGGGCAGGGCCGAGGCTGGGGGATGACATCAGAGGAGCAGGGCTGGTGGGCTGACCCAGGTTTGTAGCTCCTGGAGGATAGAGGAGCAGCCTGGGTCTGTAGTGGGACAAACCAGGGTGCGAGGCTGGGCTTTGCCCCTCTTTGCCCAGGGGTGCCGGGGGACTTTGCACACCTCTCTGAGCCCCAGTTTCCTTAACTGTGAAGTGGGGCTCAAATCCCAACCTCCCAAGGTCTTGGCGAGGATGGAACACACGATGAACGGAGCACGGAGCCTGGTGCCTGGCCCACAGGGAGCCTTGGGACACAGCATTCCCTTCCCGCCTGCTTCTGGGGCTGGTACTTGGCACGTGGCGCATGCCCTCCAGCTAAGGTGGGCGTCCCCCTGCTTAGATAGGAGGATGTGGGCAAGTGGAGACGGACTTAGGGCTGAGATGGGAGAGGTCTTGGAATGGGGTGGATCCTTCTGGAAGGATGGTGAACACAATTCTATTTTTGTAAGAGTTTATAGACATCATCACACCCAGACGCGCCTTTGAACCTCGTAACAGCCCTTAGGCAGGACAGGCATTGATTTTACAAGACAGGAGACTGAGGCTGAGGGGGTGGGGGTGGTTTACTGCCCACCAGTCTTCAGGAAAGACTGGTACTGGGGCTGGTGATGTGGCATAGCGGGTAAAGCCGCCACCTGTGACGCTGGCCTCCTGTACGGGTGCTGGTTCATGTCCTGGACACTCTACGTCCTATCCAGCTCCCTGGTCCCTGTCACCTACATGGGAGACCCAGAAGAAGCTCCTGGCTCTGGATTTTTGCCTGGCCCAGTGTTGTCCATCTGGAGAGTGAACCAGCAGATGGAAGATCTCTCTCTCTCTCTCTCTCTGTAACTTGGACTTTCAAAATAAATAAATCAACCTTAAAAAGAAGACAAAGACTGGTATTTACCGGGTACCTGTACCAGCTCCACTCCAGCCATGTTAACCATAGCAGCTCATTTGGCAGCATTACCAAGTAAGAAGCATTGCTAATTCCCATTCAACAGAAGAGGAACCCGGGCCCAGAGAGGCTGATGGATTCTCGAGTGCCACACAGCCTGGGAGTGGAGGAACCCGACTCCTCGTCCTGAACTCTCTTTAGGGGTCTTTCCCAGGATGAGGAGGGGCTTCCCGGGACCCCATTCCAAGGCCTGGCCCTGGGAGCAGGTGCCAGGTTGCCTTGGGAAAGGTCTCTTGGCCTAGTCAAGCTCTGGGCTCCCTACTCACTGGGTCATCCCAACACACACCAAAGATCTTGCTTGGGGAGCAGCAGGCAGAGACGGGCAGGAAGGGCGGGAGGAGGTGTGGGGGGGTGGGGAGGGGGGAGACGCTGTGAGTCACCTCTGGCCCTGTCCTGAGGTGGATGTGGCCCCGGGAGGTGGCGGCCCCCGCCCCATGGCAGGCGCAGTCCTTTTGCAGGCCTGTGGGGCAAGTCAGAGCAGGGCTGGGTGCTGGCGCCAGCTGCGGGCCACGCCAGCGGACAGCGGCGCGTGGGTGGGGGGCGGAGACTGTGTTAAACCCCTTCCCTGGGGACTGGCAAACAGCTTAGGCCGGAAGGAATGGCGCCTGTTCCAAGGTGGGGTGAAGGTCAAAGGGAGGATAGAGAAGGGGGTGGGGCCCAGGGACAGCGAGCAGGAGGCGGGGACTGCAGAGCCCAGAACCCTGGGTTGGAGGCCTGACCTGCACTAGGTGTGGCTAGTTAGGACCAGAGGAGCAGTGAGCACCTGCTGGCCCTGCAGCTGGTGAGACAAACACCCTCAAGCTGGGAGGGTCGACTGCAAGGTGGCGGGAGTGGGGGGGTCCTCCGTGGTGAAGACCCAGCCCTGAGAGCTCAAGGCCATGCCCGCACCTGGTTACACTGCCGGGGCCCCTGAAGGCCCGTCCCCAGCAGCCACAGGACAGGGGGACCCTCCCAGGGCGGAGCTGCTCCAGCAGGGCTGACGTGGGAGGCTGTGGGCTCTGAGACATGGCCAAGGATGGCGTAGAGGACCTTCTTGTCTCCATTGGAACCCCTTGGCCGCATTGGGACCCCTTGGCCACCATTGGCTCCCGCGGTGCTCCCTGTTCCCAGAGCGGGGTGGGCACTGCTCACAGTGGCAGGCTGTGCGCAGGGCATCCTGGGAGCAAGGGCCTGGCGGGCACCAACCCCCCTGCCCTATCCGTGTGGAGGCTCCACAGAGGCTGCTCCTGCCCCATCTGGCCTTGAACGTGTGGAGCCCATGCCTGGAGGCACGGACAGGAAAACCCTGGCTCGCACCTGCCAACAGCAATTAGGCTCCCACCGCCGTCTGTGCAGAGACATGCCCCTGACCGGCTTGAAGGAGGAGGGAGGCTCCTACAGGACACGGGCAGCACCTCTAACAGGTCTGGCAGGAGGGGAGCCGGTTGGACAGCGGGAGCCCAGGGCATTGAGCTGGCCTCCACCCAGAGCCCAGACCTACCCTGGGGCTGGCCCTACGTGTAATTCGAATGCTCCATAAAAGCAGCCTCCGTTTGGAACGACTTAGAGCTGCCAGCAACTGCTGTTTCTTCAAGCCCTGCAGCACCCTTGGAGGCAAGACTTCTGACTGTGTGCGTTTTGCAGGCAAGGAAGCGCCCTGAGACACACAGACGTGAAATGAACTGCTTGTGTAAGGCCCGACCCCAGGCTGGCTCCCAACTCAACCCCTCCGTGTTTCCATTTGTAAAAGAGGGCAAAATACTCGCCTCTTGGGGGTGGGCTGAGAGGGCAGGAGGTTCCTAGTATATGCTAAGTGCTCAACATGCGGGCGCCATTCTCATGGGTCCTACCTCTAATCCTAACCACCCCTCCACCCCCTGCTGTTTAAACCCCGGGAGGCCTCAGTCTTGCTGCCTGTCTAATGGGGCTGCTGCTCCTAGCTTGTCTCCCCTAGAGTGTACTTGAAACTCTCTGCAGGAATCTGAGGCTGGGCGGAGGGATTTCCAGAGTCGGTTGGCCGTGGCTTTGTACTGGAGGTGGCTGGTACTGACTGCACAGCGTTTAGGATTTTATCCAGCGGGTTGCTAAACTCTGCTGTTATTAAAAATTGCATCATATAAACTTAGAGTGAGGAAACTTAGATTAAAAACAAAGGCCAAGCCTACTCAGAAGGCATCACCTCCCAGCGGTTTTTCTACTATCTGTGCACTTTACATGTCTTTATTGCAGTCATGGGAGCACCGGGCCACAGCTTGTCACTGTGCGTCTCTTCCCGACTCCGTGCTCAGTGACAGCCCGTGGGTGGCTGGAAACCGGCCAGGGTGGCAGAAGTCATGGAAACGGGCAGGTGCTTCAAATCAGGGTTCCCTCTGTCCCCACCTCCCTCCAGCAAGGGAGCCTGTGGTTAAATATTTACCCACACAGCAATATGGGAACACAACAGGGCTCCCACCCTAGACAGACTGAATCCTGTGTGTGTTAACCCCACTGGTTCCAGCGGGGGCCTCCCAGGAGAGGTCCTGCCCTTGTGGGGCACAGGGACACCAGGCGGCAATCCTACACCCAGCTCAGAGGGGGCTCAGGATGGGCCTGAGGAGACGCCACAGTTCTGAACTCTCACTGGTGTCCGTGGTCCTGCACACACAGCTTCCATGGACGTCTTCAGAAAGTTCATGAAAAATGCCTGCTATGGAAATAGATACTCCAAAAAAGTATGCATGGATTTCAAAACATTTTTGCACCAAAATCTGCATTATGATAATGTGTATTTTCCAAGAAATGCACATGAGGTTTCCAAACGATTTTTTTTTGCAACAAAATAAACTTAACTTTGACTTCCATTTTCCATGAACTTTTTGAAACAACCTCCTATTTGCTTTTTTAAATTCTCACAAAAAAATCAAGTAAAACTTTCCAAACTCAGGAACCAGATAGAACAGGATGGTGAGGGGAACTTGTATACACCCCAGGGCTGCACAGCACCTCCCGACAGGAAACAGCTCTGATTCTACCGGAAACGGAGTCGTCTTTCTCATGAGGCTGGTCCCAAGCCCCCCTCCTGGCACTGTGCCCCAGTCCTTACCCAAGGCTTCAGGCTCCTCCTTCTTTCTCCTCGAGGTGGGGTTCTGTGCAGGCTCAGCCTGGGAGCCAACAAGCCCTGGGGGGAGCAGCTGGAAGTTGGGGTCCAGTTCCAGGATCATCTGGTTGAGGCTTTCCAGGGAGAAGTCAATGTAGGAGTCAAGGTCGTCGGGAGGTTCGGAGGCCTGCCCGCCAGGGCACTGCTGGCGGCAGTGGGTGTTGGCCTCAGCCTCGGGGGTCTGCTGGAGCCTGTTGGAGTCCCCCTTGCTTGTCCTGGCGGCCATCAGGGCTGGGACGCCCCAGCCTTCTGTGGTGTAGTAAGGACACTGGGGTGGCAGGCTAGGGCTGGGTGCTACAGCCCTCGTGGGTTCCTCACAGGAGGCCAAGCCGACTGCGCGGCCCCCCACCAGCAGGGGGCTGGACAGCACCTGGGACATGGTGCAGGCGGGATCCCCGAAGTTCAGCTCTGGCTTCCGAGGGACCGCGCTCACATCCCTAGGTGTGTCGTCGTCACGCGCCACCAGCAGCCCCAGGACCTGAAAGAGGCCAGGAGTGGGACGTGAGGTTTCTGTAGGTAAAGTCTGATCCAGCTCCCTGCTAATGCACCTGGGAAGGTGGCAGCAGATGACCCAAGTACTTGGGCTCCTACACCCACCTCGGAGGCATAGAGGAAGTTCCAAACCCCTCTCCCCCTAAACATGGGCGCTTCTGTCCATTCGTTTAAAAACGTGGCTGCTGGACCAGGCTGCCTGGGTTTGCATCCCGTCTCTGCCGCTTACTAGCTCTGTAACCTTGGGCAAGTTAATTAAATTCTCTGTTTCGGTTTCCTGATCTATAAAATGAGTTAATGTTTATAATACACTTAGAACAGTGCTGGGTACCTAAGAAGCACTGCATAATTTCCACAGATACTTATTGAAATCTACTATGTTCTAGCCGTATTTATGAAATGAATACTAGGGAATGTTTATTGAGTGAGTACTATGCACATAGGCACTGGTGTTTACACACAAAGGCTTTAAAACAAGATTGATTTATTTAATGACAGAGAGAGAGAAAGACAAAGACAGGTAGATCTTTCATCTCCTAGTTCACTCCCCAAATGCCCACAACAGCCGGGGATGGGTCAGGTCCAAACCCAGAGCTTGGAACTCCATCTGTGTCTCCCACATGGGTGCAGGGGCCCAAGCACTGGAGCCATCTTCTGTGGCCCTCCCAGGCGCGTTAGCAGGGAGCTGGATCAGAAGCAGAGCAGCTGGGATTCAAACAGGTGTTCTGATATGGGAGGCGGGCATCCCAAGGGTGCACCACAAAGCCTACCCCTCATAAAACCTTCTAAGTCCTCAAAGCAGCCCTAGGAGGTAGGTATTATTTTAAAAATAATTTATTATTTTATTGATATGAAAGGCAAAGAGATGGGTATATATATATAGAGACAGAAAGCGATCTCCCACCCACTGACTCATTCCTTAAACAACTGCAGTGACCAGAGCGGCACCAGGCTGATGCTGAGCTGGGAACTCATTCGGAGTCTCCCAAGGGGGCGGCAGGGATCCAACCGCTGGAGCCATGAACTTCTCCCTCCCAAAGTGCCTGTTAGTAGGAAGCTGGAACGGCGGGCGCAGCCGGGATTTGAACCCAGGCACTCGGATACAGGATAAGGGTGTTCCAAACAGCTTAACCACTAAGCCAAATGCCTGCCTCTGATTGTTTGTTTTTTTAAAAGTGAACCTCAGACATAAAAGAATCACTTATTTGGGACACAGAGAAAGTGAGTGAGAGAGAAAGAGACAGAGACAGATACCCGTCTATTAGTTCACTCCCCAAATACCCATAAAGTCTGGGGCCCAAACTGGGGGCCAGGAACTCAATCCAGGTCTCCCCATGGCTGACAGGAGCCCAATGATTTGAGCCCTCATGGCTGCCTTGGGCACCAGCAGGGAGGCGGAGTGAGGGGCTGAGTATGGAACCCAGGTACTCTGATGTGGGAGGTGAGCATCTTCAGGGCGTTTTAACCTCTAAACAGCTGCCTGGAGCAGGTGTGATGATTCCATTTTACAGTGAGAGAACTGAGACACAGAGAGGGCAGTAACCTGCCGGGGGGCATGGTGCCAGCAAGTGTCAGAGCAGAGTGGACCCGGGGTGCCTGATGACCTGAGCCAGTCACGGTGAGGCAGACAAATGAGCAACTATAAACAGGGTCACCAGGGAGGAGAAGTAGTGGGGACTCTGTAGGCACTGGTGAGGAGGTCAGGGAGGACTTCCTGGAGGAAGGGACAGGCAGACGGAGATAAGAAGGTAACACAGGATCCTGCTGGGCAAGGCAGGGAGAGGTGAGGAGACAGGGTCGTGTTTAAAGCAGAAGGCACGTGTGTGCAAGGGAAGGCCTGGCTGACGGGATACTAGAGGAGAGAGAAGGCATCAGAGTGTCTGGGTGGGTGGAGGGAGTGCTGGGGAGGGCAGACCCCACAAAGCCACTCACCCCTGAGGGCAGTGGGGAGCCACAGAGAGGTTTAGCGTCGTGACATCAGCACATGGCATTCATTCCCTGGGGGCTTATGCAGGAATTAGTGTCTTAACTTCCTCATCTCCCTCAGTATGGAAAGTTCCTCCTGTTGTCTAACCTTAGCGCCACCAGCTCGTTTCTTACACGTGGGGCTGGATCGGAGGTGAGAGGTTGTGGGGCCCAGCCCGCCTGGGGCTGGGATGGCTGGGTCGTGCCGGCGGCCCCGCCCCCTGGCCTGGAGCCTTGCTGCCCGCCTGCCCCCACCAGTCCCTGCCCCGCCCACTCTCTGCTTCTGCCTGCTTCCAAGCCTTGTCCTCCTGCAGCCTGCTTCACGGTGGGACCCTAGGGCAGGACACCAGCCTGGGGCATGAGGAGTGACCTTGGCCTCTGCAAGCCCAAGGTTCAGGTTTGAATCTCAACGGGAACAGCTCCTTACGGGGTGACCCTGACCCTCGTGTTCCTCATCTGTGAGACAGCAGCAAGACCCTGGCCTGCCCCGTCCTGGACAGTGTGGATCCGCTGGGGTGCTGCGTGGGGAAGCAGTCGGACAATTCTGAACTCTGCGGGAGCACAAGCCAGCCCCTGAGCCGCTCCGTGGATATTCGAGCTATGTTCGGAAACCTGGGATCAGTCCATTTTACAGAGGGAGATACTGAGGCTGAGAAAGGTGGGGAAACCTGCACAGACTGCACATCCAGAGACGTGGTGGAGCTGGGGTTCAAACCCGGGCCCGGAGACCCTGGCATCTTAACTCCTGCTGCCACAAGGGCTTCTGACTGTCCAAGATGGCAGAGTCTGTTCATGAGAAAACCCAGGTCCTCTCTCTCTCCTGCTTTCCCTCCCTGGGCTTCCGCAGGGCCGGCAGCCAGGCTGCTCCCTGGCCGGGTCCTGGAGGGGGCGGTGCATCCCGGGCTCAGCACGCGTGTCTATAAATGGCAGTGGAAGGAGCTGGCCTCTGAGCTCCTTCCTGGGGGCAGGCGAGGACACAGAGCTGGGGCCGTGGCTTTTTCCATACGGGGCTTCAAGTGTCCTGGGTTTGTTGGGACAGGATCGGGGCTCACCCCGCAGGGTTTCCTGGCTGGGCTCACAGAGGAGTGTGGGGTTACTGACTCTGCAGAGTGCACCTGGGGGAGAGAGCCCTCCCCCGCCCAGTCCCAGGACCCCGTATGCCCAGTTACTGACTTGGATACCACTCCTGTGTCACCCTGGGCAAGTGTCCTTTCCTCTCCAGGCAGGCCTCCATTGTCCCATCTGTGTAATGGGCATCTGATAATAACAGACACCTAAGACTGAACTCATTTTCTCGACAGTTTTGTGGCAGTGAACTATTAACAGGTATTATTACCTTGTGGCTGAGTGATTTGGGGATTCGTCCCTGGTCATGCGTGGATCGGCAAGTGGGTTTGGACTGGGGTTTGAGCCCTGTGGTCTTGGTCTCATGGCCCCACACTCTAATCTCACCCTGCCGCGTGGCAGATTTAAGGCCCCGGGGGTGAAGCACAGGGCAGGAGGCCCTCAGAGTGTGCCCTGGGCGTGGAGAGGGTTTCAGGAGGGATCCAGCCAGCTCAGCCCTGTCTGTGAGTCCTCCCACCCATCCCCATTCAAATTCAGACTCAGGTTTGTGTCTTTCAACTCCAGGACTCCGGAGGCAGGGCGATCCTGGAATCTGGGCAGGTCCCCCTGTCTGCTCCACCACTCTTTACCCTGCTGTAAGCCAGGGCCAGTGGAGGGAGGGGGCAGCCCATGTCTCCCCCACAGTGCTCTGTCTGGGCAGCCCAATCCTTACTCTGCTGTGGCCTCGGCACCTGGCTCCCGATGGGTCCTGAGCCCAGGGAGGCAGGACCTGCAGGGCCGGGAGACCCGGGTTCTATGTCCAGCCCCTCCCCAGGTCCAGATGACCTTGGCCGAGCTTCTTCCCCTGCCTGTATCTGAGTTCTTTCATTTCTACGCCACGGGGTGCAGATTTAGCTCCCTGAAAGTGCTGAGCTCTGGTGTCCGTGACCCTGTCCCTCTGAGCCCCTCCCTGTCCCCTCTACAGCTTCCTTTTGCTTCTCCGTGCCTTGTCCCTGGGCCAGGAGGCGAGGTGGAGACGCTGAAGACGCGAAGGGGCTGCACCTTCCTCAGCTCCCCTTCAAGAGCAAGGTCACCTACCTGCTGTGCTCGGGCGGGCGAGCCGGCAGCTCCTGGGATCCAGGTGAGAAGCAAAGGGTGGCGCCTGCTCACCTCCCGGACCTGCCTTAAGAGCAGCCCGCCCTCCCCCGCCCCTCAGGCCCAACACGTGGCCTTGACAGTGGCTGGCCCCGCCTCTGCTGTGTGCAGACTCGCTCAGGTGGGGCTGGCAGGGACGGCTTTGGGTGGTGCTGGGGCCCGATGTGCGTTAGGGGCTCCCACGTTCCCTGCTGGGTCTTCCCAGCACACCATGTGGTCCGGGGCCCTGGCTTGGACAGGGCGTTGCTGGGACCAAGGTGTGCTTCGGGCCTGCCTCTCGCCGTGGTTTGGCAGAGCTGGCACAGAGGGGAGGACCTTGGCTTTTGGCAAAGCAGGCAGCCAGTGGACAGGAGACCCTCCCGCCACCCCTCCGGTGTGTGTGGACCGGGTCACACTGTGCAGGCACAGGTAGGGCCCCTGGGAAGCCAGGCTGGCCACAGCTCCCGTCTTTCTTTTTTTCTTCCTGTATAGAAACATCTCTACCTTGGCACTTGACTGGGAGGGAGGAGGCTTCGAGAAGGGGCTGCAGCCCCGCCTCCCTCCCTCGATCCCTCACTGGCTGCCCCTCTCCACCGCCCCTCTGTGTCCCAGCGTGGAGGCTGGGTGTGTGAGTGGGGAGGCTCTAACTTCCTCCCTCTTCTGGACGAGGGCTTCTAGATGTCCAGCCATGAACAGGAGCGGGGGCAGCCCCGGAGGCAGGGCCCCATCTGGGCAGCTTGTTCTGAAGTGAGACAGCTGCCAGTCTCCAGTCCCAGCAGGTGCATCTCAGTGGGGGGTTGCCTTAGGGCTTCATTTATTTGTTTTTATTTATTTGAAAAGGAGAGAGAGGGCATCTCCATCTGCTGGTTCACTCCCCAAATGCCCTCAATAGCTGGGGCTAGGCTAGGCGGAAGCCAGGAGCCTGGAGCGCCGTCTGAGTGTCCCATGGGGGTGGGCAGGGACGCAGGTACCTGGGCCATCACCTGCTGTCTCCCAGGATGCATGTCAGTAGAAAGTGGAGCCGGGACTGGAACCCAGGCACTGTGATACAGGACGCGGCTGTTCCAAGTGGCATCTTCGCTGCTGCACCAAAGCCCACCGCGGACTTCGGGTTTTGATGCCTTGTGGTTTCCCAGGGAATGAGAAGCAGTGCTGTGCAGGAGGGTGCGCAGAATCTGCAGAATTCTACCAGGTGACCCTTCTTGCTGGTGGCCTTGAGAGATGTCTCTGGGGGTCCAGACAGCTAGAGAGAACGGATTCTCCCCCTTGGGGTGGACACTGCTGGCAGCTGGGCGGGGCTACACCTGGCGGTTTCCTCCTAGGCTGCCGCTGAGACTGGCAGTGGGTGCCGGGGGTGGCTGCTGAGGTTCTCGGGGGCAAGGTGCAGGTCATAGAGAGGTGAGGTTCAAGCCAGGCTTGTAGCAGCTCTGGCGGTGGCCCTGGCCACCTCCCCTGGGGCTGGCAGTGAAGGCAGTCGCTGCAGCAGCTCTTCGGGGCAGGGCCCCCGTGGTGGGTCATTTGAGCCTCGTTTTTCCTGGGAGCCATTTCTGCAGGGCAGCTGGCTTCTGGAGCCCTTCTGAGGAATCCCCGCGTGAGGCTGCTTCCTGCTCAGGTTTGCTCCAGTAGCTTCGGCTGCCCACAGGCAACTGATGCGGAGGGGCTGGGCTGCTGGGCGAAGGCTGTGGAGGTTGGGTCTACGCAGCCTGGAGTGTCTGCCCTGGGCACTGGAGATAATGGGAAAGCCTGTGGGAGGGAGTGACGTCGGAGGGATGCTCAGTGCCTGAGAGGGTAGCAGAGGGCAGCCTTACCTCTCTCTGGGACTCTTCTGGGGAGAGACGTTCTTTCCACTGACCTGGAGGTTCAGCTTCTGGAACATTCTAAGCTTTATTTGCGGCACGCACACCTGTGCGGGATAGCAGGAAGGACTTTCCAATAGGGAATTCTGGTCACTAAAACCCAGGCTGTGCGTCGAGGTGCAGAAGGAGCAGAGCAGGTGGAAGGCGGAGTGGGTGCTGTGAATGTCCCAGTTCACACTCCCAGCTCGCCTGCTCATCTGCAGGCACGTGCCGGGAGACAGCTACCCTCCCGATGCCCTCTGAGGTCCCTCTGAGCCGAGGGGAAGCCCTCTGCTTGCTCCTGCTGGCAGGGAGCGGCAAGGGGGGACGGAAGGAGGCCCCTTCTCATTCCAGGGCTCGAGATTATGGGACTGCTCTCCCGGCCTAGTTTGCCTTCTTTTGACTTCTGACCCTCTAGCTATGAAATGCACGTGCCCAAAACGCTAGCTGACCCCTTGCGCCCGCAGGGCCAGGGAGGCCCAATGTAGTGTTTCTGTGAATGCCCACACCCAGCAGATGGCCCCAGGAGCCTGCCACACCCCACCGCGGCCTCGGGCGCGGACTTCGTTGTCCACACATATCATTGGCAGAAAACATCGACTGGGCACCCTGACGTCCGTTTATCCATAAACCACCTCCATAGATAAATTACACGCAGGAGCTACATACGTGAATATACATTCATGCTTACAATGTAAAAATATATGTTCGTTACGAAACAGACTATGCACATTATCCCTATATGTATAAATCCCATATATTATGTGGATTATAAAGCCATCCATGGAAACGAAAGAGTAAGTATAAAATGAATGCTATGCAGATGTAATTTTTGTGGCATTTCATTTAATAAAAGCCCCTTTCTGCTCTCACGGTGAGAGCAATGTGATTGAATATGCTTGTTTATTTTTGAAAATCCTGGTCTTAACACTTGGTGGGACAGAGATTTGAGTGGCTTATTCTAAATCTGGTTTACTTCAATTTTCAGTTGGAACGGCTGTCACAGCCAAAAAGGAGCCTTCTCAAAGATTCACAAAGATACCTACATCCAAATGGCCGAGGTGCATTGTGGGCCCAGCTCGTTAAATCGTGACATTAATTTTCAGTTCCATCCACCAATTATGCAAAGAGTTTGTTCAAAATTGGCTTGCGAATTTCCATCTTCTCTCACGTCAATCAGCCGTTCTTACAGAGAAATTGGAACATGTTGCATTTTAATACTTTCAGCAAATGCAGTTAAAACCCACTCAAACTCTTCATTTAGGAGATTTTCAAACAAGTTAAAATGGTCTTTTTTGGTTCATTGTCTGAAGTGTAGCTCTGAAAGATCCTGGAATACAGGAGGTTTTCAACAACGAACTTGTGTGACAATGGAACCCGTTTCCCAGTGCTCTATGGTATCACGTTCCCACCCCAAAGTTCCATCCCTGGTGACCAAACTTCACCTTGACCACAATGCAGAAAGAGTTAATTTAAAAAAAAAGATTTATTTATTGATTTGAAAGTCAGAGTGAGAGAGGGAGAGGGAGAGGGAGAGGGAGTGGGAGAGGGAGAGGGAGAGGGAGAGAGAGAGGTTTTCCATCTGCTGGTTCACTCCCCAGATGGCCGAAATGGCCGGAGCTGAGCCAATCCGAAGCCAGGAGCCAGGAGCTTCTTCCAGGTCTCCCACGTGGGTGCGGAGGCTCAAGAGCTTGGGCCATCTTCTACTGCTTTCCCAGGCCATAGCAGAGAGCTGGATCGGAAGTGGAGCAGCCAGGACTTGAACCGGCGCCCATATGGGATGCTGGCACTGCAGGCAGCAGCTTTACCCGCTACACCACAGCGCAGGCCCCAAGGATTCACTTTCGGCAACCTCTGCAGCAGCGCCCGCCAGCGATGCTCGTTCTCCCTCTGCACCATGGCGGACGAAACTCAGTCTTCAAATCGGGAGGAGCACCTCTCTTGTCTTGTTTCTGTGTAGGTCTTTTCAGGCTGCGCGTCCTCTTTGTCAAGGAGGGTTCATTTAGCTCCAATCGACATTATCAGCTGTGAGCTTCACACAGCTGAGGCTCTGTAGGCATCCACCTGTCACCATACGTTGAGCCCCAGGGTGAGGGAGCAACCCTCAGGCTCTATGTTGGGTGGAGCCTCCTGCCCCTGCAGGCCCTTGCTCCCCAGGGTCACAATACACCAACAGGTGGACTGTGGGAGGGTGCCCATATGGGTGCTGGTTCGAGTCCTGGCTGCTCCACTGCCGATCCAGCTGTCTGCTGTGGCCTGGGAAGGCAGTAGAAGATGGCCCACATCCTTGGGCCCCTGCACCCGTGTGAGAGACCCAGAGGAAGCTCCTGGCTCCTGGCTTCGGATCGGCTCAGCTCCGGCTGTTGGGCCAGTTGAAGAGTGAACCAGTGGATGGAAGACCTCTCTTTTGTTTGCTCTGCGTCTTCTCTCTCTGTGTAACTCTGACTTTCAAATAAATAAATAAATAAATATTTTTAAAAATTAGTAATTGAATTTTTTATTTTTTTAAATGTAGACTTTTAAAAATGTTATTTATTTTGAAAGTCAGAGTTACAGAGAAAAAAGGGGAAGAGAGAAAGAGAGAGAGAGAGAGAGAGAGAAAGATCTATCCCCTGGTTCATTGCCCAGATGGCCGAAATGGTCAGGACAGGGCCAGGAAGAAGCCAGGAGCCAGGAGCTTCATCCGGGTCTCCCATGTGGGAGGCAGGGGCCCAAGGACTTGGGCCATCTTCTGCTGATTTTCCCAGGCTTTTAGCAGGGAGCTGAATTGGAAGTGGAGCAGCTGGGACATAAACCAGCACTATAGGTGGCACCTTTACCTGCTACGACACAACACTGGTCCTGTCACTCCCCGTCTTCGTGGAGGAACGACACAGGACCCTGCGCTGTTCTTTGGTCTGCTCGGCCCTCCCCGGGTTTGCTGCTGGTTCTTCCCGGGTTGGCTACCGTCCCTTCCACCTCCGTGGAAGGGCGGTTCCCCCTAGCCACTTTCCCCACTTCTGCAGGGGAGCGGCACACCGCCGGCCGGCTCTCTCGGGGGCTGCTCAGATGTTCCTCAGGTGTTCCTGGTGCATGGCATCTCTCTCCTCCTTTATAGTCCTCTTCCACCAATCCCAACTCTGCTACCCACACGCCGAGTACGCTGCTCTCCTCCAATCAGGAGCAGGTCCTGCAGCTTGTTGGTTGAACTGGAGGCAGCTGTGTAGAAGCTGTTTCCTCCTCTCCCAGTGCCATATTGTGGGAGAGCAGATGCATAGAATAAGTCTTAATTCCAGTAACTTAGTCTAGTCCGAGTTGCTCCCCACAGGTCCCTTTAATTTTTTTAAATAATTATTATCACCCATTTATTGTATTTATTTGAGGAGGAAGGTGAGAGAGAGAGAGAGAGAGAGAGAGAGAAAGAGAGAGAGAGAGAAAATGAGTGCTCCTATCCAATGATTCACTTTCCAAATACCTGAAGCTGTTGGGAGCTGGGAGCTCAATCCAGGTCTCCCACATGATGGGGAGGGACCCAACTACACCTGCTGCCCGCTGCCCCCGGCTGTGCATAGCAGGAATCAGGGGCAGAGCTGGGACTCGAACCCAGACACTCGGGTACGGGACGCATGCGTCTCAAACCACGTCTTAATCGCTAGACCAAGCAGCCGCCACTCTTTCTTACTTCTGGATAGAATACGTGTGCATTACATTCTAACATTTTCTTCCTAAGTTCTGTGTGACCTCACTTGGTGGCTGAATCCAACTCCTGGGTCAGCTGAGGCTTGGGGTGGGGGCTGCTTAAGGACCCATTGCCAGCCTGTGACAGGGTCAGCAGGAAGTCGGGTCCTTGCCCTCCAGGGGTGGGTGTGGAGGTGGTACAGGGGGGTCAGTACGGGGGCTCCCTTTGTGCCCCTCACCCATCCATGCTGTGCAGGGTCCTGTGGTCCCAGGAATACCTGTGTTCCTGGGCCCCAGGGGGAAACCTTATCTCTGCTCTGTGCTCCCTGGGGGGCAGCAGGGGTGGACCCTGAAGCCCACGTCCCTCCCTTCCTGCTCTGTACAGACAGTCAGGCCTCTGGGTCCAGATCACCCCGACCCTCTCTAGTCCAAAGAATTTGTGCTTGGCTTTGGGCCCTGCGCTGCCGATTCTTACACCTCAGCATCAGAACTGCACAGAAAATCAGCCACGTGTGTCTACAGACCAGCTGGGGGCTTGACACTGCCACCCTGGGGCCGGCTCTGCTAGCGCCTCTCTCCCTCCCTGGGGGAGGCGGGGCGGGGTGTAGGGACACTCATGATGTCTGTGCCCTACCCCGACCGGAATCAGCAGTGACCCAAGCTGCTGGCCTGTCTGCCCCAGGGCTGCCAGGAGGAGAGAGTCCCTGGTCAGCGCGTGTGCCATCCTGCATAGCCCTGGGCTCCTGGTGAGCTCATCGGATGAGCAAGGCCCCCGCTGGGCCTGGTGGGGAGTAAGATGTGATCTTCTCTTCCCTTCAGCTCTGCTGCAGAGCGCACCCAGCAGTGCTTTGTACAGAGCGCCCCCGGAGCCACTTGTGGCCAAAAGGCGTGGTCTCAGAGACGCCATCAAAAGGAACATTCCTTTTCCTGCCGACTGCGTGGTGAGATGACATTTCTCAGCCTCCTCTGCAGTTAGATGGAGTCGTGCCTTGAGCTCGTGGGATGCGGCCAAAGGGATGCGACGGCGCTTGGTCTGGTTCTTGGCTGACTTTCTTGTCCCAGGACCCGGTGTGCAGGACCCGGAAGAGGCTGTCAAGGCTTGTGTTGTGCTGGGGAGAGAGGGTCGGGGTCCCTGCAGGGCTGTGAGGTGTGGAGTCCACATCTCTACGTGAAACCGTGGAGTCGTCGGAGTGGGTGCAGTGGTGATGGCCTGGCTAACAGCATCGGGTGTGGGCTGTGGACTCCCAGTTTCCCGCAGAGCTGAGGGCGTGACTCCAAGACCACCTACTGGTGTCTCCGAACCTCAGCCCCCTCACCTGTGTGGGTGTGCGCCCATCTCGGGTGTTTGGAATCCAAGAGGGATGATTGACACATGCTGAGCAGTCAATAAACGGTCCTGTCAGCCGGTGCCACAGCTCAATAGGCTAATCCTCTGCCTGTGGCGCCGGCACACCGTATTCTAGTCCCGGTTGGGGCGCCGGATTCTGTCCCGGTTGCCCCTCTTCCAGGTCAGCTCTCTGCTGTGGCCAGGGAGTGCAGCGGAGGATGGCCCAAGTCCTTGGGCCCTGCACCCCATGGGAGACCAGGAGAAGCACCTGGCTCCTGGCTTCTGATCAGCGCGATGCGCCGGCTGCAGCGCACCAGCAGTGGCGGCCATTGGAGGGTGAACCAACGGCAAAGGAAGACCTTTCTCTCTGTCTCTCTCTGTCTCTCTCTGTCTCTCTCTCACTGTCCACTCTGCCTGTCAAAAGAAAAAAAAAAGAAAAAGAAAAGAAAAAAAGAATAAACGGTCGTGCCTATTGGACTCACTGCTCCTGCTGGACCGAGCAGGGGAAGGCTGGGACCACATTGGGTTTGTCTCTCAGAATCCCGGGGGGCTCCTGCCCCAGGTTGCTCCTGGCCTGTCCTAGGGAGAGACACAGGGCTCTCAGCAAGTTGGGGCGTGAGGAGGGGTCAGTGAAGAACTCTCCGGGGGAGATGAATGCTAACTGGGACTCAGACAGAAGGCTTCCTGGAGGAGGTGGCATTCCAGAGAAGCTGGAAGGAGAAAGGGTAGCGTTGGGACCGCAAAGGAGGGCGGTGGTTGCTCTGGGTCAGGTAAAGTCCTGGGAAGGTAGAGGGAGCCGGCTGTGCTGCCTGGAGCAGGTGTCCCCGACATTTTCAAGATCTGGAGAAAACCTCCAGAAGGAGGTAGGATTTTAGAGCTACCCCCTGCCCGGGGCCAGTGCTGTGGCGCAGTACGTTAATCCTCCACCTGCGGCAGTGGCATCCCATATGGATGCTGGTTCGAGTCCCAGCTGCTCCGCTTCCAATCCAGCTCTCTGCTGTGGCCTGGGAAAGCAGTGGAAGATGGCTCAAGTCCTTGGGCCCCTGCACACACATGGGAGACCCAGGAGAAGCTCCTGGCTCCTGGCTTTGGACTGGCGCAGCTCCGGTCATTGCAGCCAATTGGGGAGTGACCAGCAGATGGAAGACCTCTCTCTCCCCCCGCCCCCCATCTCCGCCTCTCCTCTCTCTGTGTAACTCTGACTTTCAAATAAATAAATAAATCTTAAAAAAAAATCCATATGACATAACACTTACTATTAGTGACATTAAGTGGGTTTCATACCTTGATGTTTTTACCACCTGGAAAGGAAACTGTACCACCTAGGCCGTCACTCCCTGCCCACCCCTCCCCAGCCCCGGCCCCTGACCCCTCACACCCAGGGATCTGTGTTGTGTTTTCTTTCTTTCTTTTTTTTTTTTTTTTTAAGATTTATTTATTTATTTGAAAGGCAGAGTTAGAGAGAGAGAGAGAGAAAGTCTTCTGTCCACTGGTTTACTCCCCATATGGCTTCAATGGCCAGAGCTGAGCCAGTCTGAAGCAAGAAGCCAGGAGCAGGGTGCAGGGGCCCAAGGACTTGGGCCATATTCCACTGCTTTCCCAGGCCATAGCAGAGAGCTGGATCGGAAGTGGAGTAGCTGGGATTCGAACTGGCGCCCATATGGGATTCCAGCGCCACAGGTGGCGGTTTTACCCACTACACCACAGCGCCAGCCACTCTGTGTTGTTTTCACAGCCTCCCCTATTCTGGCTATTTCACAGAAACGGAATCCTACCGTTTGTGGTCTTTCGTGTCTGGCTTTCTGATTCTCGGTTCCCCATGTTGTGGGATGGATCCGTGTTCCCTTCCTTGTTATGGCTGAGTAACTCCGTTGCCCGCCAGGACCTGACAAGGGCTTGGGCGGGGGTTGGGGGGAAGTCAGCCGGGGCTCTGTTTCTTTTTCCTTTTCTCCTCTGTGCCTCTGGAGGTTTGTCACTCAACAGCCTGCTGCTGGGGACCCGGGCGACAGCCAGTCTCACCACGTCCTCCAGTCTTTGCAACCTGATCCTGAAGCCCAGCCAGCAGTGGCGGCGGCAACATCAGACGTTGGCTGGTTGGCATGGACCCGCCCGCCCGGGGAGGGTGCTCCTGCCTTGGTGGTCTCCAGCTGCCTCTGGTCAGGGAAAGCCTGAGCCCATATGGGGGCGGGGGGGGGGGGGACTGAGGCCACACAGGGTGCGGAGGCTCGCGTGGGGGAGAAGGAGGACATGGCCTTGGAAGCTGAGAAACTGAGCCTGGAAGGCACTGGGAGGCCGTGGGGGAGGGTGGGGGACAGTGGGCTCCCCCCCAAAGAGATGTTTGGATCTCAGCCTCCGGAGCCCTTTCCCAGAGAGACACGGTCCCGCCGTGTTTGTTCTGCGCTCTGCAGACGCCGGAGCGGAGCCGAGCCAGCCTCGGTCACCTCCTCCGAAGAGGAATTTGGAGCCTGGAGCCCCCTCCCATCCGGCTGGACGGTGCCAAGCCTTCAGTCACTGCCACCACAGGAACGCAAGGGGGCCACCTGGGGCCGGGGGAGTGGGCTGGGAGCCCGAGGAGGGAGGCTGTGTTGTCCCAAGAGTGCTGGACTCAGAGCCCAGAGGCCTGGCGTGGACCCTGGCTCCGCCACTCTGGTTGCGGGATCTTGGGTGCCACATCTGTGGCTAACTACGCTCACCTGGCCACTGGGTTCTGAGCCAGATTCAGGCCAGGAGCTGAGCCGGGCAGGGAAGGAAGCAGCAGATGGGATGGCGGGGAGGAGGGGAAGGGAGGAGGGGAGCAGGCCGTGGTGGAGGACCGAGGGAGGTGGTGGGACTCACGTGGAGTAACGGGGTTTGCAGGCAGAGGCTGGGCACGGGGCACCGGCCCTCTCACTGGGTTCTTTCTGCCCCGGGCCTCCGCATCCCGCAGACTAGCTTCTTGGCGGCTATATAATTGCAGTCACGGTCGTTTTTTGAGCTGGGACGGACTTGATGCAAGTTGCCACTTCATGCCTGGAGAAACTGAGTCTCGGAGAGGGGCAGCTCATCCTGAGTCACCCTGGCAGATGGCGAATCTGCCCCCTGGGGCCACCTGGCCAGCAGCCCACGTGGGCAGAGCCCAGGGGTCCTGAAGTCACGACTGTTTTAACAGTGCCCACGGGGACGGGATCTCCTCACTCTGCTTGGGTTCAGAGCCCGTCCCTGGGTCTGCTCCTGGGGCTCCGTGGCGGGCTGGGTCCCACCACCGCAGCAACCCCAGGTCCTTTGGCAGGGTTCAGGGGCACCACGCTGGTGGGTGACGGGGTGCTGTGTTCTGGCTCCCGTCTGAACAGACATGTGTCTTGGGCATCTCCATTCAGCACAGGGAGAGAGGGTGGGAAAGAGGCCCATCTTGGCTCAGACGCTGGGCCTTGTCTCCTTAGCCTGGTCGCTTCACAGAGGAAGGTTTCCTGGGAGCAGCCTATGTGCTAGGTGCCGGCAAAACCAAGACGGGAAAATGTCGCTGTCCTGACGGAGCTCGTGCCTTGGTGAGGGAGGCAGGTCTGCAGGGACACAACGACCACTCCATGACTTCCTTGCTCTACAGGAGGGGAGGGCAGTCAGTGAGAGCATGAGGCAATCAGGGAGGGCTTTCCAGAGGAGGCACAAAAGCAGAACTCATTGAGGGGCTGGTGTTGTGGTGCAGTGGGTTAAGCCACTACTTACGATGCTGGCATCTGGGAACGGTATGCTGGTACCAGAATGCAACTGATTTGAGTCCTGGCTGCTCCGCCTACGTAGTTACACATCTGAGAAGGTGGCAGAAGATGGCTTGGGCCCTGCCACCCTTGTGGGAGACCCAGCTCCCGACTCTGGCCTGGCCCAGCCCTGGCCGCTGTGGCCATTTGGGGAGTGAGCCAGCGGATGGAAGACCTCTGTCTCTTCCTCTCCCTCTTTTTCTGTCACTCTGTTTTTCAATAACAAATAAATCTTAAACCAAAAATGAAAAAAGTAGAGGTCATTGAGTTTGGAAAGCAGCTTTAGCAAGTGGCAGGGGAGTTTGGGGTGGCTTAGGGTGACGTCAGACGTGAAAGTCTCTATATCACGCACAGGTGTTCGGACTGCATGCCCAGAAGTGGGGCCTTCAGCCAGGGAACCACACAACCCATCTGTGTTCCAGGAGGGTTCCTGGGGCTGCAGGTGGGACAGCCTGACGGGGGTGAGGGTGGGGGTGGGGAGCCTGGCCAGGGAGCTGATGTAGTGATTGAGTGATATGAAGAAGCACCCCACTGCTGGACAGTGACAGAGAGGTCAGGGAAGTGGCACACTGAGGGGCTGAGATGAGCTGGTGTGGAGTGTTCAGTGAGGGGAGGAAGTTGACTTCTGACTTGGGGGGCTGGGTAACTGGGATGTCATTCGCCCAGCGGCGTGAAGAGGACTCCTGTGCACTTAGTCTGGAAACTTGAGGATTCGAGGTGCTCCCTCTCCAGAGGGAGAGGTCTGGGTGACACTGACATGACGTGGAGACCAAGGGAGACTGGAGGCTGGATTTCGAGCTCTGAGAGCCACCGCCTTAAATGAGACGTGGGCGCGTTAAGGGGCTGCAGGGTGCTCTGGGCAGCTCTGCCCTGTGCGTACCCCCTTGGCGTTCCCCGTCCCCTCCACTCTGGTGGCGGTCATTCTCCGCAGCAGGAGCCAGGGCCCGGGTCAGGTCAGGTCAGGAGGGCTGCACACGTGACGTCCCCAGAAGCAGCCTCCAGTCGGGGACAGATGAGAACCAGTGGATAAAAAGCACGTCTCCCTCCCTCCCCAGGAAGGTGTGCTCTGGCCCAGCAGTGCCTCCCTTGGCCTCCTCCCTGCTCCATGTCCCTTTTCCGTCTTCCCAGTGCTTCCCGGGACCCTCTCCCAAGTCAGCGATTTGTCCTGGTCTCTGGGGACCCCAGGCAATGACGCTGGCTGGCTCCGTGGGCTGGGGGTCTGCACCTGCTGCTTCCTGTCTTGACTGCTCCTCCACCTTGCACGGGGCTCTTGGTTGCTCCCAGCTGCCTGCAGGCAGCAGTATCTGCAGCACCAGGATGCCGGGTGGGGGAGGGTCGCTCGGCAGACCATTGCTGGACCTGGGAATGAGTGAAACTGTCCACGGTTGCTCATTGCATTTAACATCAAGACCCTGGTGGGCATTTTGTGCGGGCGTTAGGACAATGTTTGGGACACCCATATCCCGAATTGGAGTGCCTGGCTTCAAGTCCTGATTTGGCTCCTGGCTCCAGCTTCCTGCTAATGCACACCTGGGGAGGCTCAAGTCCTTGGCTCCCTGCCACCCGCGTGGGAGACCTGCATTGAATTTGGGGCTTCTGGCTTTGACTCGACCTAGGCTTAGTTGTTGGGGGCAGTTGGAGAGTGAATCAGGGGATGAAAAATCTCCGTCTCTCTGTTTTTCAAATAAATTAAAAAATAAAACAGGATCAAGACCGAGTTTTCCAACAAGCCCCACAAGCTTCCCCTCCCTCTCCAACTGCAGGTCCAGCCACTCCCTCTCCTCCTGACCCACACCCAGGGCTGCTTCCTTTCTGATGGCATAGGGTGGGGGGGATTGCTTCCTTGATGGCCCGGTGAACCCCACCTCATCCCCCCCCCACCCCGTCCCGTTCCTCACTCAAGTGTCCCCTCCCCAGGAACGATGGCCCTGGCTTCCCTCTCCGGCCAGGCCAGACAGGTCCTGCTGCCCCCTCCTCCCATTGCACTCTGGGTCCCCCTTCAGGGATCCTAGTGAGACTTCAGTTCTAGGCTTACGGAATTACTTAAATAATACCGGGACTGGTGTTTTTCACACATTTTTGGCAGTGACCCGTAGCAAGACAAGACTTTGTCTGCTGGGGCCCAGGTCCCCGAACGCTCATCCCTACAGGAAGCACTGGTGCTGTTCCGTTCTGTTCTGCGTTTCTGCCTGTGACTCCCTGGCCGCTGGGTGAGGAGCCCTTTGTTGCCTGCCCTGTCCTCAGGGCACAGCATGGGGCCTGGCACAGTCCATATTTGTTGAATGACTGAATGTTGCCTACAAACAAGGATAAATACGTGAATGAATGGTCTGCCCCACCCAGACAGGAAAGTGTGGCTTTGATCAGATTCTTCCGTTACTGAGAAAAACCAGCCCACTTCCTGTGGCTTTGATGTGCTGCCTTAATTCGAAACTGCTTTGCCTCAGCCAGAAGCCCATTTCCTGCCCCGGCCCCTTATCGCTCTGTCCAAACATTCTTCACCTTTCTCTTTCCAGGGGGACTCTGTATCCCCGGCCCCACCTCCTCCTCTCACATCTTTGGGGAAGACTGGGGCTGATCTCCTGGGTCAAGTACTCCCCAGACCTGGGTGGGGGAGCAGGGTTTTTCCAGGTTGGAATCCAGCCTCCTGGAGGGGATGGGCTGGCCCTGGGGCTGCCAGTGTCCACGTCCTGCTGGTGGTCTTTGGGGTGGCATGGAGGATGGGGCTGGAGTGCACACACTGGAGACAGAACCATGCAAAGGTCTAATCCAGGCTGTGAGGGGTGCTGTTGCTATGAAGAGCAAACTGAGGTTGCCTTGGGAATGTGTAACGGGGAACCAGCCTCTGCTAGATCAGCGAGGGCTGCCCGACGAACCCGACAGCCGAGGTCCGTGGAGCTGCCCAGGCACAAAGGGAGCAGGAGAGGGACCTTGCAGGTGGAAGAAAAAGCAGGTGCAAAGGTCCTGAGGTAGGACCAGTGGGGGTCCACTTCAGGAGCTGAAGGAACTCAGTGCAGCTGGTGGGTAGAGTATAGGGGCCTGCCTTTGTGTACCAGGTTGGAGATTTATGCCAAGAGCAGTGGGCAGCAACAGGGCATTTGGAGAAGGGCCACGGCATGGTGTTTTGAAAGGTCCTGTGGCCCCTGGGAGGGAGCAGCTTTGGGGTGGCGGCAGTGGAGATGCAGGCACGCACTGGACTTGGGCGATTTGTTCCTTCAACACTTTTATTTTTGAACTAAAATACTTTCAAAATTATTTCTAATAGTATTATTTTTATTTGAATGGCAGAGACACAGAACAAGGCAGAAACAGAGACAGACAGAGATCTTATCCACTGGTTCACTCCCTAAATGCACGCAACAGCTGGGGCTTGGCCAGGATGAAGCCAGGAGCCCAGAACTCAATAATCCAGTTTTCCCACAGGGGTAACAGAGATCCAACTACTTGAGCCATCACCTGCTGCCTCCCAGAGTGTGCATTCGTAGGAAGCTGGAACTGGAAAGGGAGCTGGGGCTTGAACCCGGCACTCTGATACACACTGCGGGAGTCCCAAGTGGCATCTTAGCTGTCGGTACCCAATGCCTGCTCCATCAATACTTTTTTTTAAATGAAAATTTATTTATTTACTTGAAAGGCAGAGTCACAGAGCAGAGGTAGAGGCAAAGAGAGAGAAACAGAGAGAGAGAGAGAGAGAGAGAGAGGGAGAGGTCTTCCATCTGCTGGCTCATTCCCCAAATGGCTGCAATGGCTGGAGCTGGGCCGATCTGAAGCCTGGAGCCAGGAGTTTCTTCTGGGTCTCCCATGCGGGTGCTGGGGCCCAAGGACTTGGGCCATCTTCTACTGCCTTCCCAGGCCATTGCAGGGAGCTGGATCAGAAGTGGAGCAGCCCGAACTTGAACTGGTGCCCATATGGGATGTGGGCACTGCAGGCAGCGGCTTCACCTGCTACTCCACAGCGCTGGCCCCCTCATCAACACTTTTAAACACTTGTCACAGATCCGTCCTGTTTCGTCAGTCTCCCTGGGAAGGCGATCTGGAGGCAGATGGGTGCATTGCCCTTTAGGAGGTTCAGGGGGCTCAGGTCCCACAACGCCTGCCTTTGGGGGTGAAGCCCCTGCCGCAGGGTTGGGAGGGCGCTCCAGGCAGACGAGTGGGGGGGGCTGGGAGAGTTCATTGAGGCCCCTCCTGAGTACTTGGTGGCCTCTTGGCTCCAGGGATTTCCTTGGCACCCACAGGGGGCCTGCGTCCCTGGCAAAGGCCCTGCTTCCTGAAGTAGTGGGGCTGAGGGTGGGGGCAGACGTGGGGGCTCCTTTAGTGCCTGGGGCGGCAGAGCCCCCTAGGCCCTCGCACTCCTCCTACCTGTGAGTCACCTTTATTGGAAGTGTATTTCTCTGTAAGCCGCTGACTCATGCCTGCCTCGCCCTTCCCGGGGGTGGGGAGGGAGTCGTGCAGAAGCCCCCCCTCTGCCACCCACGGGGAGCTCCCTGAGCACAGACAGGGCTGTCTGCTTGGGGACCAGGGCTCCTACCTGAGCACTGTTTTGCCGCCACAAGCCTTGCCACCAGCAGCCCTCCTACCCCCTCGCAACCCCTGCTCCCCAAGGTTCTGAGGGAGCCTCCTGGCGGCCAGGGAGCCGGGTGTTGGGTGGTGGCGGGGTGTGTGGGGCTCCAGCCCCTGCTCCCCAGTGTCTTCCTGATGCCAAGCATGGCCCGTGGCTCCAGGGGACTGTGCCAGGGGGAGCACACGCAGCCCCTGAGGCCGTGTCCCCATCAGAGCCCACCCTGTCCACTGCACCCACAAAGCCCCAGGCCCCTCCCCCCATGGTAGGGGATGGGGCCAGGGCTTATGGAGCTGCTGGGGCCCTGCGGAATTCTGGGCTCTGGGCTGCCTTTCCTCTCTGCCTGGGGTACCTGCTGGCACCTGGCCCCATCCTCGCCGGGAGGCCTCACATTTGTGCTTTGTAGACCGCAGACCAGTACAGGGAGGCCAGGCGCTGCCCTCTGGTCAGCAGGAGGTCAGAGGGGAGGGGGTTGCACCGACCAGCTCCAGGGGCTGGGAGTTCAAGGCCATCCCGTCCAGCCCCTGCCTTCCCGTGGAGGGGAGGACCCCAACGCCCTGAGCTGCCGCAGATGCTGGTCTTTGCTGTGGCCCTGGTGTATGTTACTGTGCCCTCGATCCCCGGGAGGTCAGGACACCTGCTCCCCCACGGCCCTCACCGCCTGATGCTCAGGTTTGGGATGTTGCGTCATGGTGTCCTTCGAGGCTTAAAGACCGTGCAAAGATAGCCAAGGGAAGAGAAAAGGGAGTTCACAGCCAACGCGCATTTTAAATTTTTTTGAAGATTTATTTCTATTTTATTTGAAAGAGTTAGTTAGAGAAAGAGAGAGAGAGAGGGAGAGGCATCTTTCATCCACTGGTTCACTCCCCAGAGGGGATGAGCGGAAGCCAGGAGCCAGGATTCTCTTCTGGGTCTCCTACACGTGTCCTCCGCTGCTTTCCCAGGTGCATTAGCAGGGAGCTGGATCGCAAGTGGAGCAGTCAGCATTTGAAGTGGCGCCTGTATGGGCTGCCGGCGCTGCAGACCACTGCTTAACCCACTACACCACAACGCAGGCCCCCTCAACAAACATTTTAAGCAGAATCCTGGAGCTGTGTTGGAACCGGGAGCCAGCTCCACAGGCTGCTGTGTGTGGGTGAAAAAAAGAGACCCGTGGGCGTGCAGCGGTGCAGTGGGCTGGTGGTAAGATCAGAGGGTACCAGGGAGCCCACGGCTTTGAGGGCTTCTGAAATCACCCACTGGTTCCCTTCCAGAGAGGGCCGAGGGCAAAGCTCTTGGAGTGGCTTCCAAACAGGGCAGAACAGAATCCTTGGGCAGGGGGTGGGAAGGGAGCAAGATCAGAAGGTTCAGAGGTTGGGGCATGGGAGGTGTCCCAGGAGGGGGCCTCAAAGGGAAGCTGCATTTTTTTTAAAAAGGATTTATTTGGGGGCTGGCCTTGTGGCATAGCAGGTTAAGCTGCCCAGTCCTGGCTGCTCCACTTCCAATCCAGCTCCCTGCTAATGCACCTGGGAAAGCAGAGGAAGACGGCGAGAGTGCTTGGGCCCCTGCTCCTACAGGGAGACTCAGAGTTCCTGACTCCTGGCCGAGTCCTGGCTGTTGTGGCCATTTGGTGAATGAACCAGTGGATGGAAGATCTCTCTCTCTTTCTCTGTCTCTCTCTCCCTTTCTCTGTCACTCTGCCTTTCTAATAAATAAATCAATCTTAGGGGCACATACACACACACAGGGAGAGAGTTTTTTTTTTTTTTTTTTTTTTTTAATTTGATAGGTAGTTAGACAGCGAGAGAGAGACAGAGAGAAAGGTCTTCCTTCTGTTGGTTCACCCCCCAAATGGCCACTGTGGCTGGCGCTGCACAGATCTGAAGCCAGGAGCCAGGTGCTTCCTCCTGGTCTCCCATGCGGGTGCAAGGGCCCAAGCACTTGGGCCATCCTCCACTGCCTTCCCAGGCCACAGCAGAGCTGGACTGGAAGAGGAGCAACCGGGACTAGAACCTGGCGCCCATATGGGATGCCGGCGCTGCAGGTGGAAGATTAACCAAGTGAGCCATGGCGCCGGCCCCAAGAGAGATCTTCTATCTGCTGGTTCACTCCCCCAAATGCGTGCAATGGCCGGGGCTAAGCCAGGAGCCTAGAACTCATCCTGCTCTCCCACATGGATGGCAGGGGCCCAAGTACTTGAACTATCATCCGCCATCTCCCCAGGTGCGTTAGTAGGGAGTTGGGTTAGAAGTGGAGCAAAGGGCCGGCGCCGCGGCTCACTAGGCTAATCCTCCGCCTTGCGGCACCGGCACACCGGGTTCTAGTCCCGGTCGGGGCGCCAGATTCTGTCCCAGTTGCCCCTCTTCCAGGCCAGCCCTCTGCTGTGGCCAGGGAGTGCAGTGGAGGATGGCCCAGGTGCTTGGGCCCTGCACCCCATGGGAGACCAGGAAAAGCACCTGCCTCCTGGCTCCTGGCTCCTGCCATCGGATCAGCTTGGTGCGCCGGCCGCAGCGCGGCGGCCATTGGAGGGTGAACCAACGGCAAAGGAAGACCTTTCTCTCTGTCTCTCTCTCTCACTGTCCACTCTGCCTGTCCAAAAAAAAAAAAAAAAAAAAAAAAAAAAAAAAGTGGAGCAAAGGGGACTTGAACTGGCAATCCGATATGGGTCGCCAGCATTGCAGGCGGCGGCTTGATAGCCTATGTCACATGGCTGGTCCCAGAAAGTTTGGTTTTACAGCTGGCCTTGGCTCCTCAAAGACAGTCAAACTTTTTGGGGGCCTCAGTTTTCCCACTTGAAGAATGGGGCCACACTCTCTGCCTTACCAGCCTCACAGGAGGCAGAGCCTTCGTGCTGGGTACGCAGATGTTCGGGAAGGAATTATCCACTCTGACCCTGGCGAGAGCCCTGCAGCATTGTCCTCCCTGCTGCTCCGCAGTCCTTGGGATGAGTGGCTCCACGTGGAATGTCCTCCCACACTGTGAGCTGTGGGATGCTCCCTGTGGGCACCTGTCCTCCCGCTGGAGACAGATAGACAGACAGACATAAACACATGCATGTCCTGAGGTGTTGAAGAGGAATTCGCCACACCCTGGAGATTTTGCGTCAAGTCCTGAGTCACCCACCCCTCACTGTAGAGGCTGCCCGCGGGACAGTCAAGGAGGGCCTCCTGCCCAGGCTCAGCAGGTCCGGTCCCGATCCCCACCCCGCCCTGCCAATCCCCCACTGCCTAATGACCCCCCAACCTGCCCCGCCGTCCCTGTCCCCGCACTGCCTAATGGCACCTTGTGCTCCTGGGCGAGTGCTGCTGCCTAAGCTCAGGTCTGGTCACCTGTGGACTGGGGACAATGGTGTCCCCCTCACCAGGTGGTGGTGAGGCTGTCCCGAGGCCTTGTGTGAGTGACAGGAGGGGGGCTCCCCCCCCCGCCATGTCCTCTTCTGCCCGCTCAGTGCTTGGCTCCCGCGGTTTGTTTTCACTTCCCTCGCTCCTCGAAGCAGGGGGCTCCTGGGAGCTGCTTGGGGGCTGGGCCTGGACTCCATTCCCCTGCCCCCCCACCATGAGAGTGGGGGTCCCTGAGGACCTTGCTCTTCAGGAGGCCAGTGGCTCCAAGCGCGGGTTGGGTTCTTCCACCCAGAACCCAGATGGAGGCCCCAGAACAGGCTCCTGCTCCCCAGGGCATCCCGTTTTACATTTGCCTGACCACTGGCCTGGCCCTGCAGGGGTGAGAGGCGGAGGGAGAGGGAGCAGGAGGGAAGAGGTGCGGGCACAAGGTGTTTCTTCTGTCACTTTCCGTGGCCCAGCAGAGAAAGCATTCCGTTCCTGCCCAGGCCCAGACCTAAACAGGTCATCCCCACCCAGCGGGTGCTCAGAGCTCCAGGTGGCTCTGCCTGCTGCCACCTCCTTCCCTGCTGTGTCTCATGGGGAGGGCAAGGCCAAGGCCAACCAGAGTTCTGGCTCCTGGAGTCCACTGTGTTTCCCTGTGTTTGGGGAGGTGGAAGAGGGGGAGGTGTGTTAGACCCTCTGAGTGAGGATGCTAACACGTCGAGAGGCACACCCCAAAGACTCAGAGTCCAGACCAGCTGATACAAAAAGCAAGAGGATTTATTCGGCGTCTGCGCAAACAGGCCTCCTGAACTCGGGAGTCCAGAGAGCGCCCCCAGCACAAAGCCACATGGTTTATATACCCGCAGCGACCAATCAAAAGCACTATAGTGTCCATGCACACAGCAGTCTAATCCATGAGCTGATCATGTGAAAGGCATGTGTCTTCTATCCAATCAGCTACGGGATCACATGGGAGGCCATGCACACAGCAGTCCAATCCGTGAGCTGATCATGTGAAGGGCATGCGTCTTCTATCCAATCAGCTACGGGATCACATGGGAGGCATGCACCTCGTCGCCATTTTGTTGTTTACTTCTTCAGCAGTTCCTTTCCCTGCCAGCGCTATCTTGTTCACCCTGAGGGGGACGACATCTCGCTCCCTTTGTTCCCCTGGCGGGAGAGCAGCGTCCGGCTTCCCACACTGTTATTTGAGTATTAGGAGGCATACAAACTGGGTTAGGTCTTAGCACAGCCAGGCACAAGTGTCGCAGCTAGCTAAGCATAGGGCCCCTTATTTTTATAGCTGCACCTAATTTTAGCTTTGGGTGAAAAAGTTTAGGGCTATAATTTTTTTTTTTTTTTTTTGGACAGGCAGAGTGGACAGTGAGAGAGAGAGAAAGACAGAGAGAAAGGTCTTCCTTTGCCATTGGTTCACCCTCCAATGGCCGCCGTGGCTGGCGTGCTGCGGCTGGCGCACCGCGCTGATCCGATGGCAGGAGCCAGGTACTTATCCTGGTCTCCCATGTGGGTGCAGGGCCCAAGCACTTGGGCCATCCTCCACTGCCTGGCCACTCCCTGGCCACAGCAGAGAGCTGTGCCTGGAAGAGGGGCACCCAGAACAGAATCCGGCGCCCCGACCGGGACTAGAACCCGGTGTGCTGGTGCCGCAAGGGGAGGATTAGCCTAGTGAGCCGCGGCGCCGGCTTTAGGGCTATAATTTTTAAACTTTAATTTTATTTGGGGCAAAGGTGACTTCTTGTTTTTAATAGTGTTAGATTAAGTCACTCCATCTTGGTTTGATTTTTAAGGTTCTTCAGGTGGAGGTCGTTGTGACAACAGCCGGGAAGCTCCTACGATAAAGGAACAGAGCTTTCAGCTTGTGGGCCCGTTAGACTCGCTTTGGTCGTGGTTTGGTTTGCGTATCTCAGCCTGGCAGTGGCTTAGGGTTCCCCATAATCCACTTGGATTCCCGCACCGACTGAGAGCCCACTCTGTGCCAGCCACAGTACCGGGTGCCAGGGGGAACACGGGGACAAGAGCCAGACTCTGCCTCGAAGGAGCTCTTCTCTGCCAGGGGCCAGCGGCAGGTGCACAGCTCCCTCTGTTGCAGACTGGAGCCAAGACAGAGGTGTGAACGGGGGCTGGGGTGTACCGAGGACGGAGCAGGTTGTCTTCTGGAATGTCGGAGCAGACTTTGTACCCACGGGGATGCCTCATCTGCCCCTTGAAGAATGAGTAGAGCTCCCACAGCTGGGAGGGGGTGGGGGTGATGTACCCTGAACACAGTGGGACATGGTCCAGTATTGGGGGGGGGCAGCAATCAGCACTCACTGCGCACCTATTAACTACCAAACTCTGTGCTAGGTGCTTTGCGCGTGTATCATCTCATTTAACCCCTGCAGCACTCTAACAAGGTAGGTACCGGTACCGACGAGGGACCCAACTTTGGAGAGAACAAATGGTCGAACTTGTATTTGCATCAGCTTTGTTTGAATTCCATGCTCCTCCCTCCCCCAGGCCAGTGGTTTCCTGAGTGTATTCTATAAAACTCTCAGGGTTCCTGGAGTGCTTTAAGGGCATGTCTGATTTTAATCTCATATTTAAAATACAATCAACACACACTGGAATGTGTTACCTAACAGAAAAAGCTTCCATCCATTTCTGCATATTCTTGGGTTTCTTGTAAGTGATTAGAGAGACAGCGTGGTGTTGGGGGGGGGGGCGTGTCTCTCCGTGTGCAGCTGTGAAGGGCTCACCAAGCAGGTGGGATTCGGAATCCCAGGGGCCTGACTCAAGCCACGTGAATCCTTCCGAAGAGAAACTGGGCCCCCTGTGCTCTAAAGAAATCTCAAAATTCCTGGAGGAGTGGCTTGAGGATGCTGACGTGGGGGAGGGAGCGGAGTAGAAGAAGCTGCGGTCTGGAATGCACGCGGCGGGGTGGGGGCTGACCCTGTTCCTCCTCCTCCCCCCGCCCCCAAGAGGCCTGGAGAAGCCTAGGATCCGGCCACCGGCCGTGCTGACTGCCTGCGGAGTAGAACTCCGAGGGGCTGTGCGGCTTAGAAGGGGGGTGGGGGCGGAACCAGGAACTTCCTGAGCCGCGTTTGTACAAGGCTCAGCCAGTGTTTGCTTTGCCCCCTCCCCCTCCCAGATGGAGGGTCTTTAAAGGAGTTAAAGTGTCTGAGAGAGACCAGGGCAGCAGGGTTCTGAGGTGCTGTTTAGAGCGAAGCCTGTTGTAGGCTGGTATTTAGGAGTCCTGAGACCCAGAGACCAGCTCGCTCTGAAACAGGCTGTCCTCCTATGCGCGTTACAGAGCTGCCAGGAAACTTTCCTGTCTTAGTTACCAGCAGAAACCAAAAGCCAGAAGCTATTAGAGGAAGGCTGAAATATGACTTAGAAAGACGAAGCTACATAAACTGAAAATAAGACCTTTGAGGAAACACACAGATCGTAGGCAGAAGAGACCGTAAAGCATTCGCAAGAAGGCACTGGAGCTATAAAACAGTGCTATGAAAAAAGAACGGTTAGAAAACAAAAAAAGCCCTTGGACATAACAGTGTCATTAAAATTCAGTGCAAAAGTGGAAAGTTAAGGTCAAGGCAATCTCTCAGAAAATGAGGCAATTGGGGAAAGAAACAATTTTATTAGAGAAAAGATAAGAGATGGAAAAAAGTCAACACAGGAGGTCCATGATTAAATAAAAAGTATTTCTGGGAGAGAAAGCAGGGGAAGGGAATTTTCAAATAAATAATTGAACCGAATTTCGCAGACCAAAAACATTCAAGCCCTCTGACACACAGGGCTCATCAAGCCCCAGCATAAAGAACAAACGTGGGGGCTGGTGTCATGGTGCAGCGGGTTCAGCTGTCACCTGTGACCTGGCGTCCCATATGAGTATGTTGGAGTCCCAGCTGCTCCACTTCCAATCCAGCTCCCTGCCAATGCATCTGGGAAAGCAGTGGAGGAAGGCACAAGTGCTTGGGCCCCTGCACCCACATGGGAGAGCTGGATGAAGTTCCAGGCGTCTGGCTTTGGTCTGGCTCAGCCTTGGCTGTTGCGGCCATCTGGGGAGTTAACCAACAGATGGAGGACCCCCCCCGCTCCCGTGCCACAACTCTTTCAAATAAGTAAATAAACAAAATCTTTTTTTAAAAAAGAACATACATGGTTTTGAGATTCCAGAATACCCTGGAAATATAAGAAGACTCTAAAATTTCCAGAGAGAGAACAGTCACCTACAAAGAAAGAAAAATCAGAAATTCACAGTGTTTCCCACTAGCACAATGGAGCAAAGACTGTAAGTTTCTGTGGCACAGTCACTTAAGGAAAAATTCAGTACTCAGCTAAACTGTCCCCTGAGGATGACTGCAGGTCAAAGATGTCTTAAGATACTTAGGGACAGGGCCAGCACTATGGCATAGTGGGCTAAGCCTCCACTTGCAGTGCCGGTTTCCCATATGGGCATCGGTTCTAGTCCTGGCTATTCATCTTCCAACCCAGCTCTCTGCTATGGCCTGGGAAAGCAGTGGAAGATGGCCTAAGTCCTTGAGCCCCTACACCCGCATGGGAGACCTGGAAGAAGCTCCCGGCTCCTGGTTTCGGACTGGCCCAGCTCTGGCCGCTGTGGCCATTTGGGGAGTGAACCAGCAGATGGAAGATCTCTCTCTCTCTGTCTCTCCTCCTCTTTCTGTAACTCTGCTTCTTAAATAAATAAATACAATGTTAAAAACAAAATATACGTAAGGCCTAAGAAAGTGCACTTCTGACATACTCTTTGGAACTTATTTGGCCAAGAGCTGTAACAGAACAAAGGGAGAGGGAATTAGCTTAGTGTGCTGTGTTAATACATCAAGCAGCTTGTTGAGGGTGTGTTTTCTGTTAGGTTTAGGAAGCAGGGTTATGCCTTTCTGTAAACTGAACTAAGCTTTCAATCTTTTTATGTTCCAAAAGTGCACAGGGAATTCTCTCTTTCTTGAGTGTTTTCCAAAACAAACAAAGTCCCAAGCCTTGCTTTAAGAGCAATTCTTTGACAATATTTTCTGGGTTTTCTTTCATCGTTGTTTTGTGAAGTTTGTGCTTTGTGGCAGGTCCTGCGGCCAGCCAGTATCCATCCGCCTCCTTCCTTCACGTGGAAGAATCCACGTTTGCCAAGTTAAAAAATAAACGTCATTGGCTGCCTTCCAGAGGGGTGGCGCAGATGACACAATGCTGACCAATGAGAGGATAGCACAGACTTACTGAGTGGGAGTTTGGGAAAAGCCATTGTTTTCCTGATAAAAGGGATGGGCTTAGCCCTACCTTTGTCTTCCGAGCCCCTGCCAGGAACGTAGAGACACCTGGAAGTGCAGGTGGGATCTCATGAGCATCCAGACAAAAGGCGTTTGCTAAGGATTCCGGGGCAGAAGGACAGGAGTCCTGGTCCCTGGCGGCGTCACGGAACTTCCCACCAACCCAGGTCTGCCTGGATTTCCTGTTACACACGAAAAATGTATCCCTGAAGCTTCCATGACTGACTTGTTCAATTTTCTGTTACTTGCAGTAAACTCACGATCAGAGCTGCAGAAAAGTTTTTCAGTTTTATGAAAAAGTATTGGGTGAGTCAGAGGCCATCATTAAGGGGGGTAACTTTCTCCCTTCTGTTATCAGCCCCCAAACCAGAAACTGACAGCCTCTCAGAAGTACTGGGCAGAAATCTTTCAACTTTCTTGGTAACCCCTTCTTGGGTTTCTCACTGAGAGGAGGCGGTCACGCCTGGGTGGGCGTGGCCTGGGTTGGGGTGGGCGTGGCCTGCTCCTGGTGCTGTCTGGACCCGCCTTCACTCCAGCAGCACGTTCCATCCCTGCTCCTGTCTCCTGCAGGCTGCACCCAGCAGGCCGGGCCCAGCCTCTGCTTACAGGGCTTCAGTGGTACGGCTGCTGTGCCCTGAGTGGGAGGGCTGTGGGGAGGGACTGGGAAGGCCATGTGGGCTTTGGGCCTTAGCCACTTCCCCGGGTCCATCTGGAGCAGCAATAAAGCTGACATTTTAATCTCCCCTTGTCTCCAGTGACCACTCCTCAGCTGGATCAGAGCTCAGAGAGGTGAGGGGTGAGATGAACCCCCACCCACGGCCCCCAACATCTGCTGAACGCGTGCCCCAGAGGGAAAAGGCAAAGTTAGATGAAAACACTGGTTTATAACTTTTAGTAATTATTAGACAACCTTTCTCTCTACTTAGCTGTTTATATGTCTTTTGATCTTACTATAAAATGTATATCATGTTATTATTTTTCAAGGTAAGGGCCTGGACCGAGAAAGACAAGTCTCTTCTAGTCCTGGCTGCACTAACTTGCTCGGTGGCATGAATTTTTTCTAGCTTCAACTTTTTTTTTTTTTTTAAAGATTTAATTAATTTATTCTGAAAGAGTTACAAGAGAGGTAGAGACAGAGAGAGGGTTCTTCCATCTGCCAGTTCACTCCCCAAGTGGCTGCAATGGCCAGAGCTGAGCTGATCTGAAGCCAGAAGCCAGGAGCTTCTATCAGGTCTCCCACGTGGGTCAGGGACCCAAGCACTTGGGTCATCTTCTACTGCTTTCCCAGGTCATAGCAGAGAGCTGGATCAGAAATGGAGCAACTGGGACTCGAACCGGTGCCTACATGGAATGCTGGCTCTGCAGGCAGGGGCTTTAACCCACTGTGCCACAGAGCTGGCCCCTCTAGCTTCAATTTTTTTTAAAAAAAGATTATTTAGTTTGTCTGAAGGGCAGAGTTGCAGAGAGTGGGGACAGGTTGGCAGACACAGAGAGACAGACAGAGAGACAGAGGGATCTTTTATCTGCTGGTTTACTCCCCAAATGGCCTCAATGGTCTGTCCAGTCCAGGCCAAAGCCAGGAGCCTGGAACTCCATCTGGGTCTCCTTCATGGGTGCAAGGTCCCCAGAACTTCGGTCATCTTCCGCTGCTTTCCCAGGTGCAATAGCAGGGAGCTGGATCAGAAGCAGAGCAACTTGGACTTGAACCTGTGCTCATATGGAGTGTTGGTGTCATAGGCGACAGCTTAACCCACTGCATCACCCCAGACCCTCTCGCTTCAATTCTACCAGTTGTGTAATGAGCGGCTTAGACGTGCTGATCAATAGGGCCCATCTCTAACTTTGCCATCCTTTTGTTCAACACTTTTTCACTGAACACCTCTATGTGTCAAACTCTGTGCTGGAGGCTGGTTATACAACACCATACAAAACAAATATGACACCTGCCATCTTGGATTTAGAGTCTGGTAGGAGACGCACACGCATACGTGCATGAATATATGAATAATTTCAAGTGTTTCGGCCTTTTAATCGGCAGCATTTTAGTCGCCACTCACCCACACTTGGGGGAGGCCTCGCTGGTCGGTCCGACAGCCACCACGAGGCAGCATCACCACCCACGCAGCTGGGCCCCGCCCACTGTGCTTTGGAAGACAGAACAGAGATGCTTCAAAGCGCTGGCCTGCTAGGTGAAAAAGAAGTGTTACGTATGTTTAAAAAATGTACAAATTAGGGGCAGGTGTTTGGTGTAGCAGTGAAGATGCCACTTGAAAGGCCGCGTCTCCCATCGGGAGGGCCTGGGTTCTGGCTTTGTTCTTGACTCCAGCTTCCCGCTCATGTGCACCCTGGGAGGCAGCAGGGAGGGCTCCAGCAGCTGGGTCCCTGCCTCCCATGTGGGAGACCCAGATTGAGCTCCAGATGCTTGGCCCAGCCGCTTGGGGGGCCGTTGGGGGAGGGAACCAGCAGGTGGGCATTCTCTCTGTCTCTCTGCGTTTTAAATAAATAAATGATTATAAATTAGCAAGGAGCTAGATGGGGGTGGAGCAGCCAGGACTCAAGCCAGCACTCGGATATGGGATGCCAGTGTCACAAGTGCTTTACCTACTGTGCCACAATGCCAGTCCCTATAAATAGTTCTAAATTGATAACAATTTCTGTATTTCAGCAATACCGAAACAAATAAATGACAAAGAAAAAAAATCTTTCGCTTTCCCCTTGCTAGCTCACTTGGAAATTGCAATAAAGAGGTTCCACCCCGCCCTGTTCCTTGGAGCGCTTTTGAGTAGGAAGGAATTCCTGCCAAGCCCAGATCATCAGTGAGCCTGAACCCAGGTCCTGTGGGGCAACAGAGCTGCAGGAATCACAGGGCAGGATCACAGGGCACCATCCTTCCTGGCGGGGGCCCAGTTCATGAATAAGTGCTAATCACACATAAAGGTGCCCTTGCTATGGGTTGAATTGTGTCCCGTGTGACGATACAGTGAAGTCCTAACCCCTGGTGTCTGCCAGTGTGCCCTTCTGTGGAAGTAGGGTCTTTGCAACCAAGTGAGGGCGGGGGGGGGGGTGGCGGGGGTCTGGGGGCGGGCTGAGGGTGCAGTAGGAGTCAGTGGAGGCTTTGAGGGCGGCAGGGCAGGGCAGGGCAGGGCAGGGCAGGAAGAAGCGGCCTGTGTCCGGGGGAGATAAGCTGCTTGTTCGTCGTGTCTTCACTGCTGTGCTTGCCCTGACAGGGTCAGCTGCTCTGCCAGGGGTGCCCCACAGACCGGCCAACGTGGCAAGGACCCGAGGGCACCGACAGGGGGGAAACTGAGGCCCCAACAGCCACAGGAGAGGGCCGGGAAGTGGGTCCTACCGTAGTTGAGCCCTGGGCTGAGCACGGTGCTGCTGACCCCTTGGTTCCCGTGGGCGGGATGTGCAGCGGGAGACCCTGCTGAGCGTCTCTGGCCCCGTGGTGTGCAGAAGCCGTGAGATGGCAACAGCTCTGTCTTGGGACGTGGAGCTCTAGACGCCTGCGAGCGCCGCTTGGGTCACAGACACAGAGCACGGTTTGGGAAAGGCCTGTTGTCCCTGCATCTCTCTTAACTTCCACACTTTACAGGAGCTGAAACCATGGAGATGCACTCATGTGGAAGTCTTTTTAAAATTTTTTTAAAGATTTATTTGAAAGACAGAATTACAGCGATAGGTAGAGACCGAAAGAGAGGTCTTCTATCCTCTGGTTCACTCCCTAGATGGCCGCGATGGCCGGAGCTGCGCTCATCCGAACCCAGTAGCCAGGAGCTTCTTCTGGGTCTCCCACGTGGGTGCAGGGGCCCAAGCAGTTGGGCCATCTTCTACTGCTTTCCCAGGCCACAGCAGAGAGCTGGATCAGAAGAGGAGCAGCCGGGGCTAGAACCAGCGCCCATATGGGATGCTAGCGCTTCAGGCCAGGGCTTTAACCCACTGCACCACAGCGCCGGCTCCAGTCTTTTTAATTTTTAAAAAATGTTATTTATTTATTTGAAAGGCAGAGTTACAGAGAGGCAGAGGCAGAGAGAGAGAGGAGAGAGAGAGAGAGAAAGATGGAGAAGAGAGAGAGAGATCTTCCATCTGCTGGTTCACTTCTAAACTGGCCACAAGGGTCAGAACTCAGTCAGTCCGAAGCCAGGATCCAGGAGCTTCCTCCCAGTTGTCCCACGTGGGTGCAGGGGCCCAAGCACTTGGGCCATCTTCTACTGTTTTCGCAGGCCATAACAGAGAGATAGATCGGAAGTGGAGCAACTGGGATTTGAACCGGTGGGATGTTGGCACTACAGGCTGGGGCTTTAACCTGCTGTGCCACAGTGCCAACCTAATCCCTGAAGACTTTAAAACCGTTTTCCTGGTGGAGGAGGTGTCACGTATTAGGGTCTACAGTCTCTGTATGAGTCTCAGGGTCGAGTCAGCAACCAGGAACCACCCCACTACCTTAGCAGAATAGGTGTGCAGAGTTCTGTTGCCTTCTAGCCAGCACAGCGTGAAAGCTGAAAGGTGTCCTAACCACTAATTGGAATCACGCTCAGAAGATCCGGTCCCTCATCAGGCCCTGGGGCCTTGGAAAAACAAAAGCCAGGGATCGTTTTGGCTGCTGTGGCTGCCATCTGGCTCTTCTACCACTCTCCTGGGGGCGCTGGAGGCCTGGAGTCTATTTTTTTTAAAGGTACCCACTTTTTTTTTTTTTTAAAAAAATATATTTTATTTATTTGAAAGACAGAGTTACAGAGAGAGGGAGAAACACAGAGAGAGAGAGAGATCTTCCATCTGCTAGTTCACTCCCTAATTGGCCACAACAGTCAGAGCTGGGACAATCCAAAGCCAGGAGCCAGGAGCTTCCTCCAGGTCTCCCACGTGATGCAGGGGTCCAAGGACTTGGGCTATCTTCTACTGCTTTCCCAGGGCAGAGCAGGGAGCTGGATCAGAAGAGGAATAGCTGGGACTCAAACCAGCACCATATGGGATGCGGGCACTGCAGGCTGGGGCTTTAGCCCACGGAGCCACAGCGCTAGCCCCTGGAGTGTATTTTGAGGAGAGGCTTTCTCTCTGTGTCCTGGCTCAGCATGGCCAGTTGGCTTAGCCGGTTGGGTGGGAGCGTAGTGATGGGCTGTGTGGCAGAATCCATCCCACGTGTCCGTTGCAGTCTGATTGCCCATGGTGCTGATGTCCCAGGCTGCGAAACTGCTTCCCTGGTTTGCCTCCCTCCCACCTTTTCACCGTTAAAGCAAGACTTCCGTGCCTGTATCTGCAGATAACACTTGGCTTCCATGCAGATGACTTCCTGGGAATAAATTCCCAGGGCTGAGACTACGGGGCCAGGGCGGGAGCAGGAGCCTTTTCCCTTTGCTGGGAATTGTTTTATTGCTTCCCAAGGGCAGGAAACCAGCTCAACATCAACAACGCCTCAAGTGTGAGGGGTCAGTCTCAGGGCAAAGAGCCAGCTCCCTCTTAGGAAATCAGCTTCCAGGTCCTGCAAAAACTGCCCCAAAGGGGCTGGAGGGGAGGGAACCGGAGGCTGGGACAGAGAATCCAGTGTGGGAAGAAGGCGCGCCCCTGGGAGTGGAGGGAGCAGTGCCCAGCGTGGAGGGCCGACACAAATCCTGGGTCAGATTCGCACCTTGCCACGGGGTGATCCCGGGCAGGTCAACGGACCTTTCTGAGACATTTGCTTTTCTTACCTGTTTAAGCAGAAGCTGATCCCCACAGAAGAGAGAGGACTGAGTGTTATTACGTGTGGTAAACATTCAGTAAGCACGGACAGAGATGAGTATAACCATTTCTGTTATGTATTGACTGAGCCTGGGTCCCAGTCACCTGCTGACCACCTGCTCCTTCGGGTTTCTGCACCAGACCCCACCCGGGGGGGTGGGAGGGGCTGCAGTGTCCCAGGCAGATCTCCCTGTCTCTCTGTCTCTGAGGCCGGAGTAGTCACGTTGGCTTCCACACCTGGAGTCCATGGTCTTTGGATGCCCCCTTGTGGGCAGCTGGCTCAATTTTGCTGGCTCTCTGCTAAAGGGGAGAACCAGCCCTGACCAAGCTTGTGTGTGTGTGTGTGTGAGAGAGAGAGACAGAGAGAGAGAGAGAGGTGTCAGGGTGGGAAGATGTGGAGGAGGGCTCCGTTTCTTGCAGACACAGCAGGAAACAGCACATCAGGGCATCTTCCTTTCGGGCTGGGGAGCGTGGGTCTGCAGAACTCTAGGCACTCACACGCATGTGCCAGGGAGCGGCATTTGCTGGTTCATGTGTGTGTGTGTGTGTAAGCGTGTGTGCATGCATGCCACTGCGCTTGAGGCCACTCTGTCACAGGGGTCTCGTGGGGTCCCACTGAGGCAAAGTGACTTGGGAAGTGAAAGTGTGGGGCCAGAAGGCTGTGTTACCTAGAAGTGTATGTGCCACTCCCTTCGTCCACCCCGCGTCTGAACATCCCGTTCTCTAGGTGGTTATTGGGTGCCTGCAGTGTGCCAGGCCCCTGAGGCCTGGGGAGGCAACAGTGACCAAGATGGAAGCCCTCTTGTCTAGTGGATGAGATAGACAGATGAGAAACCACTGCAGGGGCTGGCGCTGTGGGCTAAGTCACAGCTTGTGGCGCCGGCATCCCATATGGGCACCGGTTCTAGTCCCGGCTGCTCCACTTCTGATCCAGCTCTCTGCTCTGGCCTTGGAAAGCAGTAGAAGATGGCCCAACTGCTTGGGCCCCTGCACCTGCGTGGGAGACCTGGAAGAAGCTCCTGGCTCCTGGCTTCAGATAGGCCCAGCTCCAGCCGTTGCGGCCATTTGGAGAGTGAACCAGCAGATGGAAGATCTCTCTCTCTCTCTCTGTCTCTATTTCTCTTTGTAACTCTACCTCTCAAATAAATAAAAATAAAAATAAATCTTAAAAAAAGACGAAAACTACTGCAGCACAGGGGAATGGTGGAGAGGCTGTGGGGGAGGGAACGGAGGCTGCATGGAGAGGCGACACTGAGGTGCGCTGTCCTGTCCCCATCCTCGGGACAGGGCTGTGGGCGAGACACGGCGGGGCAGGGTTCGAAGCACAGATCCCAACCCCAACTCACAAAGCAAATCCCTTCCTGTGCACTTGAGCGTCTTCCAGGTTCAAGCCGCGGAGTTTGGCGGCGACACCCACAGTTACTAGTTTTTGATTTTCATTCCGTTATTCTGAGGAGTTCGGTCGTCTTCCAGCTTTCGGTCATGCTCCACCCCCTTCCCTGAAGAAATAGAAACCAGATTGAGGGTGGAAAGCAGTAAAACACTGGTGTGTTTGCAGGCCATGCACGTGAGCACACACATGTGACACACATGCACACACACGCATGTGTGCCTCTAGCTTCCCTCTCCCCTGGCTCTGTGAAGCCCCCTGCTGCCCCCCGCCCAGGTCAGAAGGGAGCTGACAAGGGAGGGGCAGCATGGGGACAGAGCGGCCCTGGGGGTGCTGAACACCCAGGTCCTTCTGTGGGTGGCCACATGGGCAGGTCCCGTGGAGGGCGTCACGGAGCTTCCCCGGGGCTGCTTCCTGTTCTGCACAACGCAGACCCACCTGGCTCGGCTCTGGTGACACACGAACGCCCCCCGCTGTGTGGGACCTGGCAGGCTGTCAGAAAAGGGGGCCGGAAGGCAAGGTGCTTCCCCAAACCTAGTAGGGGGCCCCTTCCCTGAAAGAGGGAGAGGTGAAAAGACACCCCGGGGCCCAGGGTCTAGGGCACCAGGGAGGACATCAGAGTTGTGCCAACTCACTGCAGGAGGCCGTGCCCTCTGGTGTCGGTCAGAGGGAGCGCACGAGCTGGACGACGTGGGCTCAGTGACTTCGCGTCTCTAAGCCTCAGTTTTTCATCTGGAAGATGGGGACTTAGTAGCTCCCTTCCAGCAGTGCTGTGAGAATGAACGGAGAGAGGGAAGCCCGTGTGCCCAGGGCCGCTCCTGGCACAGAGGAAACGCTCTGAACTGAGGCAGCGGCGATGTAGCTCAGCGCGGCTGACGGGTGGAAGGAGCAGGCCCCGGGAATGCACAGGGGCTTGGAGCCGGTGCGTGCTGATCCTGGGCCCTGGGACGGTCTGAGGGCTGGCACTGGGCGTCCTCAGAGAGCAGGTGGCTGACAGCTCTGCTGCCTGCAGCCTGTGGCTTCTCTTTTTTTTTTAATTAAAGATTTATTTATTTATTTGAAATTCAGAGTTACACAGAAAGATAAGGAGAGGCAGAGAGAGAGAGAGAGAGAGAGAGAGAGAGAGAGAGAGAGAGAGAGAATCTTCCACCCACTGGTTTACTCCCCAGATGGCAACAATGGCTGGAGCTGCGCCGATCCGAAGCCAGGAGCCAGGAGTTTCTTCCAGGTCTCCCACATGGGTGCAGGGACCCGAGGACTTGGGTCATCTTCTACTGCTTTCCCAGACCATAGCAGAGAGCTGGATCGGAAGTGGAGCAGCAGGGACTTGAACCAGCGCCCATATAGGATGCTGGCACTGCAGGCAGTGGCTTTCCCTGCTACGCCACAGCATCAGCCCCAGTGTGTGGCTTCTGACATCAATTTGGCCATCAGCATGCAGCCGGTGGATGGGAAGAAAGAGTGGGGGAAGCAAATCAACTTTTATTGATTAATTATTTATTTGAACAGCAGGGAGAAGAGAGAGAGAGATCTTTTCCATTTGTTGTTTTGCTTCTCATATTCCTGCAAAAGCCAGAGCTGGGCCAGGCCAGGAACCCAACAGAGATCTCCCACATGGAGGCGGGGACTCTCGTACCTGAGCCATCACCTGCTGCCTTCCAGGGTGTGCATTAGCAGGAAGCTGGAACCAGAAGCAGAGCCAGGACTGGAACCCGGGCACTCTGATAGGGGTGATAGGGGGCGCAGGCACCCCAGTGGCATCTTGGCTGCTGTGCCAAATGCCAACCCTGGCACCGCAGCTTTTTAAACTGCTGTGGGCCTGGAGGTGCACTTCTGCACACACACCTTAGGTGCGAGCTGGTCACATGCCCCATCTTAATATCGTGGGGACTGGAATGCTCCCCACATGTGGAGCTGAACAGGTCATGAAAGCTGTTGGAATCAAAGCAGGGTCATTATGTCTAGCTAAACACACACCCATATATATACACACATCATACACACACACACATATACACACCATGCACACACACCCACACATCCACACATCAGACGCATGCACATATGTCAGAACTGGAACCCTCCCTGGCGACTCTGCCAGAACATTGGCCTTGCCCAAAGGCCACTGCAGCCTTGCACAGGGCCCACTTGTGCAAGGACTTCTGCCCGGCTGCCCCTGCAGCCTGGCACTGATGCCACCTTGCTGTTGATGCTTGTGGCCAAGGATCATTGTTGCAAAGTAACTTCTGTAACCCTCCTCGTCTGGCCTCTAGGGAGCTCCCCTGGCGCCACCCTCCGGGAGTGGCACACACAATCCCACCCGAAGCCTCCCTCTGTTAGGGGTGCCTAGGAGTGGGGGGTAATGTGTTCTGACTGGGGAGGGTCAGGTGGTACTGCCCGAGCAAGGTGGGCTCTGGGGGTGGGGCGCCCAGGCAGGATTCCCACCGGCAGGGAGGTGAGGCCGGGTGGGCAGAGGCACTCACCAGAGCAGGGCTAAGAGGCAGGAAAGCCAGGCCAGGCGCGGGAGCCCGAGGCGGGAAGGGGTGGAGAGGGGCCTTGGTGGTGCACCAGGAAAGCCTGGAATGTCGAGATAAGGGCTGGGATTCAGAGTCATGTATGGGAGAGGGTGGCTAAGGGGTAAGGAAGCAAGCCAGGGAGCAGGAAGGGAGTCTGGGGTGCCCGGAGGAGGGGCGGGGTGGGGGGAAGCGAAAGCAAGGGGCTCCCGCCCTCCTGGAGGTCTGCCCCGCGGGAGCCCAGCCCCCCCACAGGCAGCCTCCTTATCTGCCTTGCTGCTTTCTTCTCCCTCCAGGAAGGCAGTGGCTGCAGAGGCCGTGGGTGGGACATTCCTTGGCTCCGGTCACTGTTCCCAGAGTCCTCCTGCTCCCAGGTGACAGAGCTGGTATCTCTCGCCAGCTGTGCAGAGGGGCAGAGCCTTGCCAGAGGACGCCCTGCACCCCAGGAAGCCAGAGCCTTGGTTTGACATGGGGCAGTGCCATGCAGGCCTGCTGGGCGGGCACCACGGGAGACCCCCTGGGGACCCAGAGCAAACCCCTCTGCCTCCAGCGCCAGCCACTCGTGGGGAATGAGATCCCTACCCCAGCTACTCTCACAGCAGTGCTCAACCAATATGAGTCCCCCCTCCCCGCCCAAGTTGGCATAGGCAGGGGAGGGAGAGGGCGTGGGAAGTCCAGTCCTCCTGGGGGCTGGTCCCATTCATTTTCTTCTGAAATGATTGGGGAAGCCCCGCCCTGCCTGAGGCCTGGCTGGTTCTTCCTTCACCTGCCCCCCAGGTCTGTGCCATGCTGGTCACTGCCACGTGAGGGGCCAGCCCAGTGGAGCCGGCAGGAGCTGCGCAGTGCTGTGGGCTCCCAGGGTGACGGGACTGGCATGATTGGGGTGCCAGGCCCCAAGGCTGGGCTGGCACAGCCGGTGCCCGTCCCCAGCAGGTGCTCCCAGGGTTGATTTGCCTTCTCCTTGCCCCTTGCAGGCCGGCAGGAGGGCTGGAGAAGCTGTCTGTCAGAACTGAGCCAGCCCAGCGACTGAGGAAGAGCCGGTAGCTAATTCACACTGAGATGTTAATAGTAATAAACAAATAAATAAATTCAATGATATTCACACCCGGGGTGCTGATAGCTGTTAATGTCTTTCAGGATCTGCCAAGCTGCCTTCTCCCGGGGCCTGCCTGCTTGCCAGCCTCTACTGGAGTGCTGACTGCCTGCAGGGAGGGGCCCCACGGTCTGGCTCTAATCTGAGCCCCGGAAGCTGGGGAGCCGGGAGCTGATGGAGGGGTGTGGGACAAGGTTGACCGGGGGACACAGTTCAGGGGTAAGAGCGGGTAAGACCAGGGTGCATGGTCACCGCCATCCACTCCTCAAGAGTGGCATGAGCCTCATGAGCTTCGGAGTTTCTGTGAGGGGCCCGTGTGTGGCGCAGTGTGTTAAACTGCTGCCTGCGATGCTGGCATCCCATGTGAGTGCTGGTTCGAGTCCCAGCTGCTCCACTTCCCATCCAGCTCCCTGCTAATGTGCCTGGGAAGGCAGCAGAGGATGGCCCAAGTGCTTGGGCCCCTGCACCCATGTGGGAGACCCAGATGGAGTTCCGGGCATCTGGTTTTGGCCTTTGCCTAGCCCTGGCCATAACAGCCGTTTGGGGAGTGAACCAGCAGATGGAAGATCTCTCTGTAACTATGCCTTTCAAATAAATAAAATAAATCTTTTTAAAAAAAAGTTTAGGTCAGACGAGATGAGACATCGCGTGTGGCTCAGAGGAAGGTACAATCCGGAAGGTGGAGAGGAGGGGCCGTGCGGGCAGGGGGAGAGCACAGGGTCTCTCCATGGCAGGGTGAGGTAGGGCACTGGGGACTGAGTAGCGACCACAACAACCACATCGACTCCTGGCTCTTTCGGCTGGAAGAAGAAGACAGCAGCGGCGGTGGAGGCTGGCAGTAGGTGTGCTGGGGCAAAGCTGGCCGTCCCCCAGCAGAATGGAGCTCTTCGGAGGTTTGGGCCTGGGCTGAGCCTGGTGTGTGTGTGTGGGGGGGGGGCTTGCACGGGGCGGTGGGGGGGTATAGCGAAGCTCAACCCTCCTTGGGCAGAGAATCACCTGGGACCTGGTTGGAATGCAGTTTCCCATTCTGTGTGGCGACCGAGGATCTGGGTTTTCTGCTGGCTGCCAGGGGTTGCCGAGGCTGCTGGTTCACTGTCACGGGTGGAGACCTGGGGGTGGGAAGCCAGGGCTACCTTCCTCACCTCAGTCCCTTCTGCCTCTGCCTCTGCATCTCCCACCACATGCTGGGTCGGGGAGCAGGGGACAGAGATCATCCACGCAGCTGCTCCACGTGGGGCTGTCTCAGGCTCACGGAGAGCAGAGGCCGGCGTGTGGTACAGCAGGTTGAGCCACTGTCAGCACCCCTTCCTGGAGCCCCGGTTTGAGTCCTGGGTACCATATGAGTTCCTCCCAGCCAGCTCCCTGCTAATGCACCCGAGAAGGTAGAGAATGATGGCCTACGTGCTTGGATCCCATGTGGGAGAGCTGGACGGAATTCTAGACTCCCGGCTTCAGCCTGGCCCAGCCCTGGCTGTTGCGGGCATTTGGGGAATGAACCAGCAGGTGGAAGATCTCTCTCTCTCTCTCTCTCTCTCTCTCTCTCTCTCTCTCTCTCTCTCTCCCTCTCTCTCTACACCTCTCTCTACTCTGCCTTTCAAATAATCAAATTTTTACAAAAGGCAGCTCCAGCAATTAGGAACTTTCGCAGGGGTCCCTCCTCACTTGTGAGCAGCAGAATCTGGGGCCCCCAGGACATTTCTGAGGCCCATGGGACCCTGGGTTTGGAGAAGGTGCAAGGCCGAGAGATGCTGGTTTATTTGACAAACATGCATGGCCAGGACCTCGCAGCCCTTTCGGGGTTGAAGTGCTGGCTAATCCTTTCCCGCGAGCCCAGCAGGTGCCAGGGCCTGGTGGAAAGTGGGCATCTGTCAGAGACTCAGACAGGCTGCCGGCGCTGTCCCCTGGCGCTGCCCACGCAGCCAGGGCTCTGGGAACCCAGGCCTTGCGCCAACCACACGTAAACACTGAGCTTCGCAGCCGAGGAAGCTCCCTTCAGGGCTGGGTTCCTGTCAAGAAGACAGAGAAAGTTTCCGCTGGGTGTGGGGATGCGAGTGTGGAGGTGCCCTATTATCTTTTCTCTCTGCAGAAAATCAGGTCAGTGGTTTGGCTGCTGTCGTTAACCGCAAGGTGCAGCGGGGAGGTGGCCAAGCTGCCACGGTGTTGAACAAACACTGGGCTGGAGTGGGAGGGCTGAGGTCTGGGGACTGCGGCTGGCTGCCCTGGGTTCCCTTCCAGCATTTCTTGCCTTCGCCTGGGGCCTTGTTGCCTGCCCGGATGCAAAGCTTCCTCTGGGGGGCGCCACTGAGTCCTGGGGACGCCGGCCGGAGCCCGGTAGTGGCCCCGCGTGCGTGTGCGAGGGGTGGAAGCGTGGAGACCTGTGGGGTGACACAGGGCTGGGACCGTCCCCACAGGGAATAATAACAACAACAACACGGCCTCCGCGGGTGAGCACTTTCACACCCGTATCCTCACCTCGCCCACAGCGCCTGGAGAAGGCGCGAGCGGGTGTTCCTGTCATTGTCCCTGTTGCACAGAAAGGTGGGGGGAGCAAGGTCAAGGTGTTTAGTTCAAAGGCCTCTGCAGGGCTGAAAACTATGCTGTTGCCTGTTGGTGACTGGGGGCTGGGGCAGGCGGCGGCAGCAGCAGCCACAGGGACTGGCTGGGACCTGGACTCAGGCAACAGTCAGGCCTTGACCTTGACCTTGGTCACTCAGGGCTCAACCGCCTCCCCAGGTCCTAAGTCTGAACGGTGCTGGGGACTGGAGCAGGGAGGCTCCCTCCCCCTCTCATCTTGCCCTAACCGTACAGGGGACCTCATCCACCCATCTCCCCTCCCCCCGGGCCCCCATTTCCCAGCTTGTCTCCGCACACACAATGGAGGCTGCCGATCCAAGTGCTGAGAGCACAGCCTTGGCGCCCTCCCGCCGCCAGCCCGCCAGACGAAGACCTGTCCCTTCCCTCCTACTTCTTCCTGGAAGTGAGCCCCTCAGCCCCCCAGTCCCCGCCTCCCACCCCCGGGCCTCCTCCCTCAGGGAGGTTCAAGGGCTCTGGCTCTGGCTCTGCACCCCCTCCTGGGCCCCCTCTTTGGAGGGGCGGCCAGGGCTGGGGTCCAGGATCACTAGAGGCCCCTTGTTGCGGGGGTGGGGGGGAGGGAAGAGCAGCCTTGGCAAGGGGTCACATCCTGGGGGCCGCCGCCCGCCCGCCTCGAGGCTCCGGGGCTGACATTGCGCAGGCCGTGCTGGAAACTACAGAGCGCCTCGGAGGGAAAAACAAACTGGGGTTTCAGTTCCCATGGAAACGCCATCTATTTGCAGCGGGCGCCTGCGTCAGAGTCTGCGACCCTGCGCTTGGGGGCGGGGCGGGATGGCCACTGCAACCCAGGGTGGTCTGCCCAGGGTCTGGGGCTTTTCCAGGCTGGAGTCTCAAAAGGCCCCTTTGCCCTTGGCCGTGACAGACAGCTCTCCCCGAAGGGGATTTTGGGTGGATTTGAAACTTATGAGTCAAGGTGTGGGCAGACCCTAGATTCATTCGCACATTTATCCCACAGTCATCTGTTGAGCTGTGATGCACCAGGTGCTGGGCTGGGCCGGCCAATCACGAGTCAGGATGAAGCTGACCTGGGGTCAGATGAGGGTGCCGTGGGGGCCTGCAGGGCTCAGCTTGCCCACAGGCCCAGCAAAGCCATGCTCTTCGCTCTGTGACCAAACAAGTGCCTCTGTCCTCGTGTGTCATGGGGGGTAATTCCTCCGCTGCTTGGGAAAGGTGGCCCCTAAGCCATCAGGTAAGATGGTGTTATGGAGGGCGCCATTGTTCTGTGCTACCGAGAGCTCTGCCTGTTCAAAGTCATTCTCGCGGGACTTGGAACTATGTCCCTCCTGGGGAAGAAAAGCCATCTGCCAAGGTCACATGGATGGCAGGGATTGAAACCAGCGTGACACTTGGAGCGCCAGACCCCCTGCCCTGCCCTCTCCTGCCCCGGCCAGCCTCCCACCCCAGCAGCCGTGGGCTGTGATGGGCAGGTGCTGATGGGTGGGTGCTGTTCCGTGTCTGGTCTCAGAGGGGCTGTGTGTAGGAAAGCCCACAGCCCCAGCTCTGCTGCTCGCCCACCTCACTTCCTTCTCTGTGAAGCCATGGTGGGCGTGGGGGTACCACAGAGCATAGTGTTGAGTCCTCAGGGAAGGGACAGAGCCAGCAACGGTTTCACGTAGGGAGGGTTGGGGCTGGCGGGAGATCATTCGAGCCTGAGGTCCTGCCTGGTGGGGAGATCATTCCAGCCTGAGGTCCTGCCTGGTGGGGCAGCGGGGCAAGGCGGGGGGATGGTGGATGGTGGCCATGAACCACAGTCTCCACCTGGCAGGCGGGGGAGGAGGGGACAAGACGGAAACACGTGCGCAGGGTCTGCCATTAACGAGGGACTCTGGAGTTTCTGAAGCCAGAGTCAGAGCGAGGACCCAGCTGGAGAGACAAGCCGTACAGCAAGGGGTGAGGAGAGGAGCTGTCAGGGGCTGGGAGAATGTAGCACCCCCTCAGCTTACTGTAGCCCTGCAACCTGGACGTTCTAGCGCATTGCACAGGGGAGGAAGCCGAGGCGAGGAAAGCTGGCCATGAGAGCAGGCCATGCTTGTGTGTGTGTGTGCAACGGTGCCTCTGGTGTGAGTGCAGTGCATCTACTGTGTGGCCTGTTGATGAGGCTGGGCTGCTCTGGTACGTGTGTGTGTGCGTGTGTGTGTGTGTGTGTGTGAGGGAGAGAGAGAGAGAGAGAGCGAGCGCGCGCCAGTCCTAATGAACAAGCTTGGGCTTGTACTAGGAACCCTTTGCTCTGAACCCCTCAGCAGGCAGCGGGGCTGGGCAGGCCAGCCGCCTATCAAAGGAAAGGTGTGTTTTATTTTTGGCGCCTTTTGACTGTTCCCGGCATGCCCTGGGAGGCTTTTGTTTGACTGCCTTTGTTGGAAGGGTGACAAACACTTCCCTCCACCTGCTGCCACGCTGGCCCCACCAGAAACCACAGCTAGGGGTGGCGTGGCTTCCTCAGCCCCTCACCCACACACCCTGCACCCCTTCCAGGCATCAACATGCCCAGGGCCCTGCCTAGCTGGGCGTGGGCTCTCAGACCCCACCCAGGCAGGGCCCCGGGGGCACAGCAGAGCTGGAGCCGGTGGCACAGCAGAGCTGGAGCCGGTGGCAGGAGACTTTTGGTCCAGCAACCCCAGGGGCTCTGTGGCAGAGCCAGGGTGCCTGCCTCCCTGTTGAAAGCCTGTGGGAGAAGCAGGGGTCAATGGGGAGACTGGGAGAGCAAGCCCTGGGGCCCAGCCAGAACCTGGTCGGTGCCCGGCTGTGGGAGTCACACGCACCCCCGCACGTGGGGGTTGTGTCTTTGTCTCTTCTTCCTCCCAGGTCAGAGGCCTGCACCCAGCAGGGTTTGAGAGATGCGCAATGCCTGGCGCCGAGTGGAGGCCCCACAAGTATTTGCCGAGGGATAAACAGCTGTGTGGTTGGCAGCCCCGGGGACTCTTGAGGCCAGCTGGAAGGGGCTGGAATCACTTGGTAGCCATGCCTCTTTGGCAAAGGTACTTAACCTCTCTGAGGCTCGGTTTTCTCATCTGTACAATGGGACTCTGCGAGGGTGGTAGTGAGGATTGACTGTGGTCAGAGGCGCTGCTTTATACGGTGTGTGGCTCTGGCTGTGTTACTGTGGGCGGTGTCCACGAACCCTCCGTACCTGCTTTCTTACCTGCTGTCAGAAGAATGCAGTGGTGGGGAGGGGTCGTCCGGCCCTGTCCTTGGCACATGACAGGTACCCAGGACTTATTAGCCCCTCTCCCCTCTTCCATTTCCTCCAGGTCTTGCCCCAGTCCCCTGCAGGACACACCTGGATCCTGAGCTGGCCTCTGCCCAACGCTCCCAGCACCCAGAGCTCTGCTTGGGGCACTTGAGGGGTGTGGTGAGGGTGGGGTGGCTGAGAAGGAGGCTGGGGGCAGAGCAACTATGTCCTCGCACAAATATCCGAGATCCGCTTTGCACGAAGGATTTAAGGGCTCTAGGGTGGTCTCGGTCTGTGTTAACCTGAGCGGCCCATGCACAGGTTCCTGTTGTTCTTCCCTCTCCTCCCACACTGCCAGTTGGCAGCCTGGTGACCCGGGGGCGTGCAGAGAAGGCTGGGAAGCAGGAGAGCCAGCACTGGGAGAAGGGCCCGCTCCTGGGCAGGAGGCAGAGCTGGTCCCGCAGGCCAGGCCAGGCCACAGAAGAAGGCTGCGTCACCGGTGTTGGCGTGCGGTCATGGCCGCCATCCCACCACTGGAGTGCATTTCCGTGAACAGAAACATGGCATCTGCAGGCACCGTGTTAAAGCCTGGGCAGCATCTGTTGAACTTGACCATGTCAGATGGGAGAGGACCTCAGGGCGGGAGCTCAAGGGCTTGGCGGGGGAGCTGGGCGGCTGACGCAGGACAGAGCCCAGGCCGGCTTGTGCAGGGAGATGCTTTTTTACTCCAAAAAGAGAACCTGGAGGCCAAGCTGAGTGGGCGGTGGTCACTGCAACTCATGGAATCGCCAGCCAGTGAATCCCCTGGGGTTATGCACCGCGCACACAGGAGGTCGTGGCTGTTCTAGGTGTGTAACTGGGAGGGAAGAGAAGTTGGAGCTGAGTCAGGCACAGCGCAGAGAGAGAGGAGACCCTGGGGCGTTCGCACCCTCTCGAGTCTGATCTGGAGCCGGCTCAGCTGGGATTCATCACTCTGGGGCGCTCTGGCCAGGTACAGGCTCTGCCCGAGTCTGTCTCGGCCACCACAAGACGGTGGTGGTGGTGTTGGTGGTGGTGGGGGCTGTGGGACTGGCCACTGGGGGTGCTGCAGCCACTGTGGGTGCAGCGGCTTCGACCTGTATTTTCATTCCACTTTTTAAAGGAACTTTTTCAGGATAGCCCCCTTCTCTGGTCACCTGAGCCTGGGAGGTGTGGGGAAGCTGTGTGCGTGTGTGCATGTGTATGTGTGAATGCGCATACGTGGGGGCGTCTATCTACCTGCTGAAGATGCCCTAAGTGCCGCCCCAGTGTGATTCCCTAGACCTACTCTGCCCCTTTGCCGTCCCCTCATCCCCGCTCTGAATTGCACCTTCCCCCCTTCTCCTTTGCCTTAACCTTGACCTCTCACCACCCCTTGGCTGTTGCTTTGTCTCTAGTTAGAGACACCCCTCACCTAGAAGTGCAGTCAAGATCCCGGCTTCCAGAGAAGGCGCCGTCTTCCTTTCTGACCAAGATCAGGTGCCTGAGTTCTTTGCACCCGCAGCCGTATTTCTTTTGTGTCTCATTCGTTCTCCCTGACTCAATGGCCAGGGCAGAAGCTGTTGTAAGGGGCGAGGGGAGATCCTCCTTAAGAACCCGGCTGTCTGGCCGGCGCCGTGGCTCACTAGGCTAATCCTCCACCTTGCTGCGCCGGCACACCAGGTTCTAGTCCCGGTCGGGGTGCTGGATTCTGTCCCGGTTGCCTCTCTTCCAGGCCAGCTCTCTGCTGTGGCCAGGGAGTGTAGTGGAGGATGGCCCAAGTACCTGGCGCTGGGCCCTGCACCCCATGGGAGACCAGGAGAAGCACCTGGCTCCTGCCATCGGATCAGCACGGTGCGCCAGACGAAGCGGGCCAGCGGCGGCCATTGGAGGGTGAACCAACGGCAAAAAGGAAGACCTTTCTCTCTGTCTCTCTCTCTCTCACTGTCCACTCTGCCTGTCAAAACAAACAAACAAACAAACAAACAAAAAAAAACAGCTGTAGGACAAGAGGGATGGTGCCTGCAGAGGTGAGTCAGGCAGGGATGCGGGGTGTGCGAGGGACGTCCCAGGGGGTGGGGCAGGTCGGGGGTGGGAGCCCGGGAAATGGGGCTCTGGCCTTGCCAAGGGCTCCTGGGAGGCGAGGTCTTTCTTGTTCCAAGCCTCTCCACTGGGGGGCCAGACCACCTCATTGCACAGCCGCTCTCCAGCTTGATTCAGAAATGTGGGTATGGAGAGGGGGCTCAGGAGTTGAATTTTATTTCTGTGCGGTGAGCGGCTCTCCCCTCTACCATTTCTTAGGCATCTCTGGGATGATGACAGGGCCCGCAGCACTGTCTGGACTAACTTCCTCCTCACAACAGCCCTAGGAGGTGGGTACTATCCATATCCCCATTGCATAGATTGGGAAACTGAGGCACAGAGAACCCCAGTTCCCAGCCCACCTGGGCTGGAGGTGGGGTTCAAACCAGGCAGTCTGGCTGCGGGGTTAACGCTCCTCACCGCCACATTCAACCTTCCGGGCACTGAGCTAAGTGTTTACCCCAAATCCTCTCCAGTCTGTAGCTGAGAAATCTGAGATTCAGAGCAGTTGAGCAACTGCTGAAGGTCACACAGCTGGGAGCGGTAGAGACGGACCCACAGTGGCAGAGCTCCAGGGCTGCCCCCCCTCCCACAGCGCTGCCAGACCCTGCGTCTCCCAGAGCGAGTTTATCCGATCTGCCCACTCTGTGGTGTCTCTGGGCAGGCAAGGCTGTTGTTCCTCCATCTAGTGAGGCTTGGAGCTTGGCCCAGGGCTCCGTGAGGTCCCTGCGGGCTCTGAGAGCCTGTGGTGCCCCCAGATCCCTGGCTGGGCGACGCCTTGGGCTGGACTGGGGCTGCAGCAAGGAGAAGGTGTGGGAGGCAGTGGAAGGGCCGTGGGGGCTGGGGACCTGGGGAGAGGGGGCAGTTGTATGAAGTGGACGAGAAAGCGAGAGAGAAGAGAGAGAATCGCGTAGGTAAGCGCCTGAGAGCCGCCTTGGGCACGGAGCAGGGAGTGGGCCAGCAGCAAGCTGTGATGAGAACTTGAGACATAGCAGTTTGGAGAATTAACCTCGTTGGGGCTTTTGTTCCCTCTGTAAATATTTGGCGATGTCTAGTTATTCTAGAAAAATGTATCCGCAGCGGGGGAGGGGGGGCGTGTTTGCGCGGTTGGCCTGGCTTCCTTCCCTTGACCGCTCTGTAGCATTCCTTGCCTTCAGAGAGCCAGGGCTGTCTTCCCGTTGTAGGCTCGTTAGGACGCACCCGCCCACGCGGGCCTGGGGCAGGCTCCCCCCCCCCACCGGGGACGCCCGCACAAGGCTGCAGCTGCACCTCTCAATGTTTAATGCCCTCACTGTGAACGCCGATGGCACACCCGTGCCAGGCTCAGTCCTCCCGGGGCACTTGTTTCCAGCTCGGAGGCCAGCTGACAAATCGCGTTAAAGCCCTTCCGGCCCACTGCACCCCGCCGAGCGTGTGGTTGCAAGATGAGAGAAAGAGCGTCATTACCAGGCAGGCTGCATTTTCCACGAGGCTCCTGGCGCTTGGGAAAATGGATGGAATCATGGCTTGCCCCTCCCCGGGGGTCTGAGCTGCTGGCGCGCTGGGCCCCCATCTGGCAGCACCCATGCGTCACGGGTTGGACCGACCTCCCTGACTGGGAGAAGTCGGGGGACCTGTGGGTGGGCACCAGCAACACAGACCCCCCGCAGCGTCTGCTCCTCTCTGCCGGTCCCTCCACAGTGGGCAACCACACTGCTGTGGCGTGTGCGAGTATGTGTCCTCCCAGAAGTCACATGTTGGTACTTAAACCCCAAGGCGACAGTAGTAGAAGTGGAGCCTGGGGGCCCCGCGTTGTGGCACAGCAGGTAAAGCCACCTCCTGCGACGCTGGCGTCCCCTGTGGGCACCGGTTTGTTTCCCTGCTGCTGCACTTCTGATCCAGCTCCCAGCTAATGGCCTGCTAAAAGCAGCGGAAGATGTCCCCAGTGCCTGGGCCCCTGCCAACCACAAGGGAGACCCAGATGAAGCTCCAGGCTCCTGGCTTTGGCCTGGCTCAGTTGCGGCTGTTAGGGGAGTGAACCAGCGGATAGAAGACCTCTCTCTCTCATTGTCCTTCCATCTCCACCTGTAACTCTTTCACATAAGTAAATATATAAATCTTAAAAAGAAAGAAAGAAAGAAAGAAAGAAAGAAAGAAAGAAAGAAAGAAAGAAAGAAAGAAAGGAAGAAAGAAAGAAAGAAAGAGAAATAGAAATGGAACCTCTGTCTTTGCGAATGGAATGAATGCCCTTAATGGAAGGGCTGGCAGCAATGAGCTAAGCCCTCCCAGCCTGTGAGGACTTGGCCTTGGCGTTGGTCCCCTCCAGAGGAAGAAAGTGCAGTCTTGGAAGCCAACGGCCAGCAGCCTCTCCCCGGGCCCGGCAGTGGCAGATGCCCTGATCTCATACTTCCTGGCACCCACAACCGTGAGAGAAGTTTCTCTTGTTTGTGAATGGTCCAGTCTGTGATCTTGTGTAACAATGGCAGGAACGGACCAGGACACACACCGCGGAGGGCTCTCGAGCACCCAGCAAAGGCCTCCACCCTGGACTCCTTCCCCCAGCATGCACCGTGCTCTCTGGGCCCGCGGGGAGGTCTGCGGGGACGGCCACAGACCAAGCCAGAGCAGCGTGCTGGCACTGCTGAGAGCCGACAGCGCTTCTGGCCGTGGAGGGGACCGGGCCGCCCGCAGCCCTGCTCAGAGGGGGGTCTCTGGTTGGCATGCGCCCTGGAAGAGCCTTCGCAAGCCCGACGCCCTGACCTCGCCCTCCCTCCACCTCTCCTCCTCTTGGGCCCGTGTCATTGGACAGGCTGCCGGTGGCTCAGTGACCTGTGCTCCGTGCATCTCTGAGAGGTGGAGACCGGAGAGGCAGGAGAGCAGGGTCCTTGAGGTCAGGCAGGGCGTGGCGATCGCCAAGCAAGACTGCACTTATTTGCCATTCACCCCAGACGGTTTGCACCCCTTTTCTTTTAAAGGAAAAGGGAAAGCTTTTATTTGTGAGGAAAACGTGCTCTCTTCATGAGCTGAAAGAACAGAGGCGAGAGATTCTCTGTTTCTGTGACAAAGAACAAACAGGACGCTCGCTGGCCCCTGGCGGCCGGCGGTCACCCTCCACTGTCCCCGAGCTTTCTCCCTGCCCTCGCCTCCCTCACCCCTGCACGGCCAGGACCTGCCTCCAGAGCCCTGGGTAGAATCGAGGAATCGAGGTCAGGCCCCCAGGAGACCCCTCCCCTCCCCGGCAGGTGGCGCCCGGAGGCAGGGTGTGCTCCTGGGAAGCCTGGGGGCTGCCAGTCCGGCTGGCATAGATGACAGTGGGGCAAGAGAGATGGAGGGAGGGATTCAGAGAGAGTTCATCTCACCGGCTCACACCCTACTTCCCGCCCCAGGCCAGGAGGTCTCCCTACCACCATAGTGGTCTCGGAGACAAGGCCTGGTTTTCTGGAAGACCTGGCCTTGGCCCTGGAATGTCTGGGGCAGCCTCTTTCCAAGTCATTCGGAGGACTCACAGGCCCAGGTCCACTACCGCAGCACGCGCCAGTCCCGTCCCCTGCAGGTGTGTGTAGCTGCGTGACATTCACTCCTGCCTTCTGTTTAGGGCACAACAGCCTCGCTGGTTCCGGCATAGGTCCATCAGCCACTTCTCTTCGCAGCCTTGGTTCGAGGTAGCTAGGGTTGGGAGTCAGCCGTCTTCCTGGGGGCACAGGTTTCTGCTCTGGGGTCATGGCCAGAACTGCTTTGCCCTCAGCAGCTTCCAGGTGGGTCCTTGCGTCTGTTCCTGGTCCCCACTGCAGGGGGTCCCAGGGGAGGGGGAGTGTCTCTGGTCCAGGCAGAGGAGCCGCCTACGGGGAGAAGGTGGTGGTGGTCTCAGCCTCCACACTCATCGAGGCCCGCCGGGTGTGCCGGCAGGAAGACCACTGCCGGAGCCGCTCCTGGCTGAGACAGCCCAGTTCCTTGAAGAGCTTGAAGAGGTCGTTGCGGAACTTGACGCCGATGAAGGCGTACAGGAAAGGGTTGACGCAGCAGCGGAAGCAGGCCAGGCTGTAGGTGACATCGTAGGCGATGTTGAGCTGCTTGCTTAGCTCACAGTTGCTGCTGGTGGTGTTGAAATTGGCCACCGTCTGGGCCAGGACCACCCCGTTGTAGGGCAGCTGGAAGACCGTGAAGACCACCACCACGGCGATGATCACCTTGATGGCCTTGTTGCGCTCGAAGTTGCGTGCCTGCAGCAGGGTGTGGATGATGACGAGGTAGCAGGAGCTCATGACCAGCAGGGGCACCAGGAAGCCGATCACCATCTGGGCCACCTGGATGACGATCAAGGCCTCCACGTTCTGGGTGATGAGGGAGCACCGCAGGGCCTGCTCGCTGCTGCTCTTCTGAAGGCCACTGTAGAGCAGCTCCGGGGTGGACAGCAGCACGGCCAGCAGCCAGATGGCCACACAGGAGAGCTTGCTGATGAGCAGCACGCGGGCCCGGTGGCGGTGGGCCGAGACGGCCTGCACGATGGCCACGTAGCGGTCGATGCTGATGCACAGGAGCAGGAGCATGCCGCTGAAGAAGCTGACCTTGTAGATCCCGAAGAGGAGCTTGCAAAAGTGGACGCCGAAGATCCAGGACTTGGCCGCGCTGTAGGCCCAGAAGGGAAGCGTCAGGAGGAAGAGGATGTCGGCCACGGCCAGGTTGAGCAGGTAGGTGTCGGTCATGGTCTTGAGCCTCTTGAAGTAGATGTAGGTCAACACCACCAGCCCGTTGCCCAGCAGCCCCACGAAGCAGATGGCCGAGTACATGACGGGGAGGAACCAGGCCTTAAAGTTCCGCACATCCTTCTTGAAGCACACGTACTCGAAGAGCGAGTAGTCCACCGTGGTGTTGTCCCCGATGTAGTCATCTGTCACCTCGTCCTGGCACAGGCACACCTGCGGGGGAGGGGGAGACAAGCTGCTGGGCGGGGCCAAGTCCAGCCGAGAGCAAGGATGTCCCGCCGCCAGCCACATCAGCCTCACCCGGGAGACAAATGGCGCCCTGTGCTGGACACCTGCTGAGCCAGAGCCTCAGGGGCTGGGGCCCAGGGATCTGAACTTTCCAGGTGGTTCTCTGGTTTGAAATCACTGCTTCGCCAGTCCCAGCATGCCTTGGGCTTACCTCTTGTGACAGGGTACGTTGTGGGATTCTACCGATCAGTGGCAAGGGGCTGAGGGACTCGGTGGCTGAGCCTGTGGCTGGTGAAGCGCCCCGACTCCCTTTGAGCCTCCGTGTTCTCAGGTGAGAAACGGAGACGAGTCCGAGCTCCTTTTGGGAGCTGGTGTGAGGTGCCCAGCCCGGGTGCTGGCCCTGTGCCGGCTCTCCGGGGGTTTGACGCTGCCCTCTGGAAACCCCATGAGAGTAGGAAGTTGTGTCTTTTCCCCCTTACAATCTGGCAGAGCCTCCCAGGGGGTCTAAAAGTACCTTAGCTTTTGAGGGAAAATCCACCATGGGAACAAGGCGGAAGGAGAAGAGAGCCCCGCCCCCCCGCCCAGTTCCCAGCCACAGCCTGGCCCACGGGGGATCAGTCACCAACACCAAGGCCAGACTTAGAAGCACTCCTGCTGCCCGTCACCGCTCTGGCCTGAGTAGGGAAGGAAACACATGGGACTCTGTTTGGAGCATCTTGTGGGGGGTGGGGACCCCCTGGAGGATGCCAAAGCAGTGCTGTCCCGGCGTGGGCCAGAGCGCTGTGATCACGGGTGGCAAGTGACTTCAGGCTCGCGATGCCGGGGAGTGGGGCGTGGGGCGTGGGGCGTGGGGCACTCCTCGCAGCTGTGGCCCCGGGAGGAAGTGGGCCGCCTTCTCCCACTCTCCCTCTGCGCTCCCGCCCCCTGGGCCTGCCTGCCTCACGTCTCTTCCGGTCTCTTCCGGCAGATCCCAATCAGCGGGCTCAGCTGCCGGAGCTGTTTTTAGCCTGTCTGTGGGGGCGGGGTTCAGCAGCCTGCTGCGATTTCTATCAATGAGAGAGGAGGCCCTCGGCCGCCCACTGGGGCCCCTGCTGCTGTGTGTGGGGCAGGAAGACCCCTTGAGAAGCTCCGGGGGAACTGGACTCTCAGCAGCTCCACCACACCCTGAGCCCTGCTTGGGGACGGGTGAGGACGAAGTGACGTCCACCCCCCTTTTCCCTATTAGGCCTGGGAGCCGCTGGTGGAGGCTGGGCACCTCAGCCTGGGGGTGCTGGACAGAGGGCCTCGGGAAGAGTGCTCCCGGCCCCCCAGGGCTGGCTCTGGCCTCCTCCTCCCACCTTGCTCCTGCTCTACCCCCTCCCGCCTTGAAACTTCTGCAGCCCACAGCCCCACCACATCCTGCCCGCCCCCTCCCCCAAGTGAAAGAGGAGAATGAGCCACAGCTGGCCCCCTCCCCGCCCTGACTTTCCAGCCTCCACGCCAGCCAGCGCCAGCGCACAACCCCAGCCCCTCGGAGAACTGGAGACAGGGGTGGGGGTGGAGGGGTAGGAGGGAGGGGCCAGGCTGTGGGCTGTAGCCCAAGCTGTGGGGGGCCTCTGGGATGGGGTTTTGGGAACAGTGCCCAGCGTGGGGCCTGCCTCTGGCTTGAGCTCCTGGAGAGCTGGCCCCCTGGCCTCCGGACCTGGGCAAGAGCCAGATTCTGAAGTGCGCCCCTGTGACTCCGGCCTGGCCGCCCGCATCCCACCCCGGCCACACAGGGAACCGTGCAGCTCCTTCTAATCAGAGCCCTGGCCGGGGCGCACCTCCTCGTCCCCACTTCTGGGACTAAAACCTGAACCTGGAACGCTGGAGGTTTTGCTCCCGCAGCATGCAGGCCTCCAAAAACGCCTGCCTGCTCCAACCCCAGCCCTGCATCCCCCGGCCCCAGCCTGTCCTCATCCCACAGGGAGGCCGGACGCGGGGGCTCTGATTCACAAAGCCTGCCAGGGGAGCCTGTGGTAGAAGTTTGCGAGGGGGACTTCTTGGGGCGATAGCATGGGAACCAGGTCATCTGTGTTCACCTCACATGTGGAACTGCACACGTGTGCATGTGTGCGCTTGTGTGCAAAACCTGGTCCCCGCCCAGCCTTTGCTTTCTCAAGTTCTCTGGGAACTCAGGCGGACTCCACATTGCTGACTCCTGGGGTGATTGGCAATGGAGAGGGCAGGGTGGAGAACAGCTGTCTCCCCCCGCCCCAGGTTTTAATTTGATGGAGTCACGGACGTCCAGGAAGCATCTGTGCCTCTCCAGGGCCACTGCCCAGCCGGAGGGCGGCACAGGCAGCAGGTGGGTGGGCGTCCGGGCCTCTTTCCCCCGGCTCCTGCACCCTCTGGCTTGGCGGAGTGTGGTTTGGGGAGGCAGAGAGCTCCCCAGGTGGGAATCCTCACCTGGAAGACCACAAGGAGTGCCACGACCAGCAGGCTTTTCATCGGCTTCCCTGTGGGAGACAAGACGAGCAGAAGTCAGGGCTTGGCAGCTGCAAATCTTTGTTGTTAAGGGGAGCGGCGGGAGGGGTGGGCGCGGTGCTGCTGGGAGCCTTTGCCCCCACTCCAGGCCCCCGCGTGGGCCCAGAGAGAACATCAGAACCAGATTGCGCCTTTGAACACCTGGCCCGCTGCCCGGCTTCCATCCCGGGCCTCCCCACGCCCATCGTGGTCCATCCGGGCTTCCTGTGAAGCTGGGAAGTCCACTCTGGCCCTGAGCACCCCTGGAGACCCTGACCTGTGGGTCGAGAGCCCCCCAGCCCCCACTCCATGTGCTGCAGGAAGAGGAGGCGAGGCCCCGGGAGTGGGGGGGATGAGGACGGAGCTGAGGTCTCCCGCGGGGGCAGACTGAGAATGGAATCTCCGTGGAGCAGTGAACGGACGAGTGCTCCAGGACACACAGGGCCCAGCACCCTCCTGCAGCTGACTGTTGGCTCCCCAGTCACCCCTTAGCCTGCCTGTGGGGGGCAGCGACCTCTTCCTCTTCATCTCCTGCAAGCCCAGGATGGAGCAGGCGCCCAGGAGGTGTGCACTGATGAGTGGGGGTGGCCCGAGAGAACCCTGAGGGAGCCGCCCTGTGGCAGGTGCGGAGCAGACATGATTCCCCGACACAACGGCTTCGCTCTCCTGTGCAGAACTGAAGTGCGCGTATATATTTTCTCTCCTTGGTCCAAGGCCTTTGAGGGCGGGTGGGAGGGGGAGCAGGGACAGCGTTGGAAAAGGACACGTGCTGGAAGTCAGCGGCTCTCGTGGGGTCCAGGTGGAGACCCCAGGGTAGCACAAGGCCTGGACAGCTGCTCAGTTCTGTTTTGTGGTTGAGCCTTGGGCCGACCTGCAACCCATCTCCTCCCGAGGCTGAGCGGAGAGAACACTTGGCAGAGGGCCTGCTGTGGAAGCCGCAGCTCACCTACCACCTGGGAGCACCACAGGGACCCTCCCCTGCCTGGACCTTCAGTTCCTAGCCAGAGCCTGGCCCGCAGAGGGTCACTGTGAAGTCATTGTGAAGCCACACGTGAACGCCGAGGCAAGACTTGCGGTCCTCCCCCTGCATCTCCAGTCTAGGTAAGGATGGGAAATGCGTGGGCCCCTGTTTGGGGCATCTTCTAGGGGCTGGGGAAGCTGCATGTGCCTGGTGCTTCGGTGTCCTTGGCCACAGCACCACCTGCTGGAAGGTTAGCTGCATGACACCCAGGTTGCAGTGGGCTAATGCGCTCTGGTGGAGTGCTGGAGCTGGGAGATTCCGGACTAAGGAGTTTCTAAGGGGGAAGGAAGCACAGACAATGACATCAGGCCACCTCGAGCAGATTGTCCTGCACGCTGCTGCTGGACATGAGTTTCTAAAGCATAGCTTGCGGGGCCGGCATTGTGGCATAGTGGGTAAAGCCACCGCCTGCCGTGTCGGCAACCCATATGGGCACCGATTCAAGTCCTGGCTGCTCCACTTCAGGTCCAGCTCTCTACTATGGCCTGGGAAAACAGTGGAAGATGACCCAGATCCTTGGGCCCCCGCATCCACGTAGGAGACCTGGAAGAAGCTCCTGGCTCCTGGCTTTAGATCAGCGCAGCTCTGGCTGTTGCGGCCATTTGGGGAATGAACCAGCGGATAGAAGACTTTTCTCTCTCTGTCTCTCTCTCATTCTTGCTCTGCCTCTGCCTCTGTAACTCTGCCTTTCAAATAATTAAATAAATCTTAAAAAAATGCATAGCTTGGATGCCAACCCCCACCGTGCCTTCCTCCGCAATCCCTCAAAGCCCTCCTGGCCCCAAGCACGGCGGAGTGTAAGGCTTAGCGGGGCCCTGAGGCCCTCCAGGGTCCCTGCGAGCCAGCCTGCCTTCCCGGCTGCACTTCTGTTTCTGGGCGCGGCCCTACCGCTGTTCCCCCCGCCCCGGCTCGTGCCTGGGCTTTTGTGGTCCTGGTGGGGCTGGCCCTGTGCAGCCTCACGGCTCTCGCCTCTCCATTAGCCCCCACGTGGAGTCCACGGATCAGCGCTTCCCCATGCTCTCTTCAGGGTCCAGTGCTCTGCCTCCCCCTCCTCTGACTCATCTTGACGTTGAGGGCTTGAGGTTTCTTGAAGCACGGAACGGTCTTTTCAGTTACCCCGGAGAAAGGCCACTTTGACTGTCGATGGGGAGGAGAAACCTCAGCTCGGGGCACAGGCCCGGAGAAAGGCCAGGAGCTGCTCCTGTGTTACCCTGCGCAGCCCTTTTGCCTCCAGAGCCCCGGCCGGGCCCTGAGCCACCACCGCGGGGGCTGCCGGGTGGTTTCTCCGTCCAGGTGTGCTGAGACGCTGGCTGTGCAGGTGCCCGGCAGGTCCAGAATGGGCCATTTTCAAGACACGTAATGGGAACTTGGGGAAATTCTGGTGTGTGGCCGAGGGGACTGGGTCAGATCACTCCTGTCTGTTACAAAGTCATAAGGTAACCCATCTTGGGTGTGGACCAGTGAGGTCGGGAATTTCGGGGTAGGGGTGGGGTTAAAGAGTGGCTGATCTAGGTGCTGGGTGCTTTTGAGATCACGCATTTCTGGGAAGGATCATCACGAAGAAAAAATTTCCAGGGACTCCAAGCTGAGCAGCTTCCGGTTTGGAAGGAGGCTTTTCCCCAGCCCCGAGTTCCTGTGCCCAGGAAGACATGGCTGCCCGTAGGCCAGCCCCCAAGGGCCACCCCAAGCCTTTGGTTCTCACCTGCCAACACAGCGTGGCTCTCTTTTGTGCAGGGGAGGGGGGAAGAGGGAAGAGGCAGGGAAGGGGTCGAGGACCTTGAAGGTGTGTGAGAGGCCAGGCGGGGCTGGGTGGGGCCTGGTTGAATCTTGGAGTCTCAGCTCCTGGTCATTCGCTCCACGGGCGCCGATGTCCACACGGATGATGTAATCTCGGCCTCACGGAGTTCCATGAAGAAACCAAGACACAGCAAGAGCCGTCGACTCCGTGTCGGCTGCAGCGGCCGGGCGCTGTGCCCCGAACCCCTCTTCTGTGCTGCCGTTAGTCCTTAGGTATCATTCCCTCGGAGCCTCTTGCAAGCTACCCTGGTGGTCTTCATTCCCGTCCAGGGAGGCTGAGCCGCTTGCCTGGGGCCACACATCTGCTGAGCGTTCCTCTTCCCTCCAGATCAACCTGGAATTCCTTGAGCAGGGATAGTTGACTGCAGAGGAGAGAGGCGCGCACAGCTGTCCTCCGGCTTGGAGAGCCTTCAGCGTGGCCCTTGGCCATGCCTGTGGCTGGGCTGGGAGACGCCGGTCCGTTCGCCTGGGCTCTCTGCTCTGGAGCATTTTGAGACCCTGGGCCCCATTTCTTGAAGGTGGGAAGGGCACCCCGGGGCTGCTCATTCAGATCGTGAAAGAGGCCAGCTCAGCCCCGGTGCGGGAGTTTTCAATTTGTGTCACAGAAACTGTGCCTTCTCACCCTCGTCTCGCTGCTGCTGGGCAGGCCCTGTGCGGCGCGCCTGCCCGCCCGCCCTCCCAACGGCCCGGGGCCCGTTTTGAGCAAGGCGGCTTCCCCTCAACCGGGTTTTTGGGTTTGGCCGTTGGAGCTCTCTCTCAAGTTGATGAAGACGCAAGATCTGGCCCCCTCCTCCCTCTGGACCCACAGCAGAGGCCAGAGCCTGGTACCCCAAGCCAGGGTCTAGGGACACCCTCAGCTCTGGCTTCCCTTGAGCCGTGCTGGGTCACGTGGCTTGCTGGGCATGGGCTTGGGTGGGCAAAGCTGCCCCGGGATGGTGTTTCCCAGGGAGGGCTGGCCGCACCCCCAGATTGTGGTCAGTGGGGACAGAGGTCTGGGAAGGGGGCTGGAGAACTGGCCGTCTGGCCGCAAGCATTGGGAGACTTTTCAACAACCGGAATCGACATGGAGTCCTGTACACCATTCATCCCTTCATTCATTCATCCAAACGCACTTCCCACTACTCACATCCCCACGGCATCCGGGGGATGCAGACGTACAAGGGCCAGACCCTGAGGGCGGCTGTTAAGGTGCAGAGCTTCAGCTCTTAGCCTGGGGCACCTGCATCCAATATCGGAGTCCCAGCTACCCTCGGGTCCCAGCTACTGTGCACCCCGGAGGCAGCAGGTGAGTGCTCCAGTGCTTGGGCCCCTGGCACCCATGTGGGAGAGCTGGATGGTGTTCCTGGCTCCTGGCTTTGGTCCCCCTTAGCGGGGAATGAACCAGGGGATGAGAGCGCTCTCTTTCTCTCTCTGCCTTTCAAAAAAAAAATCAGCCCTTGTCTTCCAGGAATTGGCTGGGCGGAGCGGCCATCCTCACCTCTCACAGCCGCCTGTGGGGTCCTGACCCCGGCTCAGGGCGGCTGAGCAGGGCAGAGCCAGGTGAGGAGGCTGTGGTGTGGCGGGGAGGGGTGTGAGGACAGCCCCAGCGAACCTTCACTTTTTAAAGCCAACCCCTGCGGCTTTGAGGCCACTGCGGGCTTTGCTGCCTTGTGAGGGGAGCCGTCTAAGAACTTGACTTTGGGCTCCGGCGCCGGTGCCGACTCTGCTGCCGAGATTTACAAAGGCGGGGTGGGGGGTGTGTGGAGCTGGGGGAACCACCCAGGAGCCCCTCCGTGCTCCCCAGGGACCCCTGCCATCCACGTCAAGATGGGATACAGAGGGGTCCTCTGTGTGCCGGAGGCCTGGCATTCACACGACCATTCTCTGCACCTTGGAACCCCAAGGGGAGAGCGTCTGTAACCGGTGGTGAGCAGGGAGAAAGGTGGGACTCCGCGGAGGATTTCCCTGATGACAGCTGTTCCCACAGGTCCCAGAGGGCCTCATGCCTCACCCCAGCCAGAACAGCCCTGTGCCAAACGCACAGCCCAGACCTGCCCAGACCGTCTCAGAAAGCTGCCCCTTCCCCCTGAACCTCCTGCCGCCAGCGGTGCCCCCTCCCCCAGGCCACCAAGGGTAGGTGCGCGCTCCCCTCCCCGGGACAGCAGAGTGGCATTCTCCATTCCCACCAAACACAGTTCTCTGGTTGGGGTGGGGGGGCTCCCCCATGCCGTCACCCCCCACCCCCAACCCCTGGGGTCAGTCTGGGACCCAGACCCGGGTGCTGCTCCCTCTCACCCAGGAAACTCACTCACCCAGGTCCATGACACTCTCTGGACAGCTGAAACCACACAGGAAGGCTGTGCCCGGGGCCTCCCGCCAGCCCTGTCTGCAGAGGAAGTGGTAGGAGCCCCTTTTAAGTTGTGAGAGGAGCCACCCTCTTCTCTGCCCCTCCCACCCGCCCCTCCCCTCCAGCCTCAGGCTGTCACTCAGGGCCCTCAGGGCCTCCTGGGACCCAAGGTGAGTGAGTGACAGCACCACCCAGGGTCACAGGACCATGAATCAGGAGGTCATTTACATTCAGGGAGCCCCACCCACCCACCCTCAGCGTCTGGCCTGGAGGAGGGGCTAATTTTTGATCTTAGCATGGATGTCACATGCCAGGGCCCGAGGTTGTGCTGGGGAGTCTGAGAGATGTGGCCCCATCCTTCCCTCTGTTTGCAATGGAAGCCTTTCATTTCATTAGCAGCTCAGCTGATCACTGAGAGTCACCAGGGGCCCAGACCCCACTGGGTAGGGGAGAGGGTCCCCCTGTGTCACCTCCCTGAGACCCCTCCGCAGCCTCCACATCACCTGTCTCAGGCGAGGCTTCAACAAGACCACCGCGATGTCAACGTTTAAGAGTAGGGTATTTTTAGCTCCTGGGGTGGGTTTCACAGCTCGGATGCACACGCACGCACACACACACACACAGACGCGTGCATGGAGTCCAGAGAGCTCAGGATTCGTGGGGTTTAAAACAAGCAGGCGCTAGTTCCCGGAGGCCAGGCTGTGACTGGGAAGTGGTCACTTTAAGGATAAATGTCTGAACGGTCTCTTTCAACCAAGATGGGCAGTGGGGAGCTGCCCGCCAGGCAGGAGCGAGGCTTCCAGGTTTCCATCTGTGGCCATCAGCGAGAACCATGCCTGTGGCAAACTGTGTAGAGGGGGCAGAGCCTCAGACACATTGTGAAGTGGATGCCAGGGGTGGACGTTCAGGGGCTGCTGGGGCTGCCTGCAATCTATCCTAGAGTCTCCGGGTTCGAGTCCTGCCTCTGCTTCCCATTCTGGCTTCCTGCTAACATGCACCATGGGTGGCAGCAAGTGATGACTCAAGCGCTTGGGTCTCTGCCTCGCATGTGGGAGCCCTGGACTGAATTCAAAGCTCCTGGCTTCAGCCTGGCCCAGCCGCACCCGTCGCAGGCACCTGGGGAGTGAACCAGTGAATGGAAGAGCTCTCCCTCTCTGTCTCTACCTCTTTGCCTTCCAAATAGATAAAAGCAAATAACTAAAACCATTTAAAGTGGATGCCAAGGCACCACGAAACTGTGATCACTCGCCGTGTTCTTGGCGGGCTCTGGAGGTCACAGGGTGTATCTTTTCCAAACGGTGTTCCTCCTGGTTTCTGGGCAGGTATGACCAGTGGGATGCCCTGATGGCTGATGGGAAGTGGAAGGGCAGGGTTAAGCCAAGATGTACGGCTTTTCTTTTTCTTTTCTTCTTCTTTTAAATGGCAGCTTTGTTGCGATATAATTTGCATACCATAAAGTTCACCTTTGAAAGCGTACATTTCTTTCTTTTCTTTCTTTCTTTCTTTCTTTCTTTTTTTTTTTTTTTTTTTTTTTGACAGGCAGAGTGGATAGTGAGAGAGAGAGACAGAGAGAAAGGTTTTCCTTTTGCCGTTCACCCTCCAATGGCCGCCACGGCTGGAGCGCTGCGGCCAGTGCACCGCGCTGATCCGAAGCCAGGAGCCAGGTGCTTCTCCTGGTCTCCCATGGGGTGCAGGGCCCAAGCACTTGGGCCATCCTCCACTGCCTTCCCGGGTCACAGCAGAGAGCTGGCCTGGAAGAGGGGCAACCTGGAAAGAATACAGCGCCCCGACCGGGACTAGAACCCGGTGTGCCGGCGCCGCTAGGTGGAGGATTAGCCTAGTGAGCTGCGGCGCCGGCCTGAAAGCGTACATTTCAATGGCTTCTGTGTATTCTCACCATCATCAGTGCTAGGACATTTGTCTTTTCCCTTCTCCCAACAACCCCCAATCATCTCTCTTCCACTCCAGCCCCTGAAAACCACAGATCTACTGTCTTTCCTGTTCTGGACATTTCCCAACATGTGGCTTTTGGGTCTGGCTTCTTTGACTCGTGTGTTTTCAAAGTTCATCCACATTGTCGTGTGTATCAGGCTTTCATTCCTCACGGCCAAATAACGTCCTGACGTGTGGCTGTGCCCCGTTCTGTTTTCCATCATCAGTTGGACATTTGAGCTGTTTTCACTTTTTATCTCTTATGAGTAATACCGCTATGAATATTTGTTTGCAAGTTTTTGTGTTAACTAATGCTTTTTTTTTTTCTCTCTTGGGTATATGCCTAGAAGTGGAACCGTTGGGTCAGATGGTAACTACAGGCTTGACATTTTGAGGAATTGTCACCCTGTTTCCCAAAGTGGCCGCACCATTTGCGCTTGCATCACAGTGTGCTCATATAAGAGTTCCACATCCTCAAAAAGCTTGTTATTGTGCGTCTTTTAGGTTCTGGCCACCCCAATGGCTGTGAAGTTAACTCAAGGGGTTCTCATTTGCATTTTTCTAGTGCTACTGGTGATCATTTGAATATTTTGTTTGGAGAAGTGTCTATTTGAATTCTTTCCCCATTAAAAAAATTGTATTTCGTTGTTTAAGAGTTCTTTATGTATTCTGCATACAAGTCCTTTATCCTATACATATTTATAAATAGCTTCTCCCATTCTCTGGGTTGTCTTTTTGCTTTCTAGATGGTGGCCTTTGAAGCACATTTTATATTTTGAAGTCCAATTATTTTCCTTTTGTCTCTTACGTTCTTAGTGTCATATTGAAATCATCACTGAATTCAAATTCATGAAGATTATTATTATTTTATTTTTGACAGGCAGAGTGGACAGTGAAAGAGAGAGACAGAGAGAAAGGTCTTCCTTTGCCTTTGGTTCACCCTCCAATGGCCGCTGTGGCTGGCGTGCTGCGGCCGGCGCACTGCACTGATCCAAAGCCAGGAGCCAGGTGCTTCTCCTGGTCTCCCATGGGGTGCAGGGCCCAAGGACTTGGGCCATCCTCCACTGCACTCCTGGGCTACAGCAGAGAGCTGTCCTGGAAGAGGGGCAACCAGGACAGAATCCGGCGCCCCGACCGGGGCTAGAACCTGGTGTGCCGGCGCTGCAGGCGGAGGATTAGCCTAGTGAGCCACTGCGCTGGCCCATGAAGATTATTTTAAAGATTCATTTTATTCATTTGAAAAGCAGAGTTACAGAGAGGAGGAGGATGTCGCGAGCACCTACTGTCACGCAGCTCGACAGTAGCAAGTGTGACGTACGACTTGTCAGTCACGGGGAAAAGGAACACCAGGACCCAAGACTGACTTTCCAATGAGAGATTTTATTGCTTACACACCAGGGTTTTTTTTTTTTTTTTTTTTTTTTTTTTAATCATACTACTCATCAGCATGCTCATTGAGGTCAGTACACTTATCAGTATCAATATACTTATCAATCTATACTATTTAATACACTTAATAAACTTAACATCACTACTTAATCATGACTTAACTACTTAGCTACTTAGCTTAATGTAACTACTTAGCTTAATCACCTAACAACATAATTACTTAACACACTTATCAATATCACTGATATCACTATCAATAATGTCAATAATATCACTTATCATAGCTTATAGCTAACTTAACACACTTACTGAATCACTTAGCTTAACATAACTACTTATCATCTACTTAACTTACTTACTATAATACTTATCAGAGTAACACTATTTCCTTAATGACTAGAGGACTCAATATCGATAATACTACTTGAACTTATTCATTAATCCATAGATCACAGAAAACAGTGTTAAAGTAATTTTAAATACTATCTAATTATCATAGTATATGTACATCAAGGTCTCCAGCATGATTTACAGATACCTTGCATAGGGTCAAAACATAGGGTCAAAGCATAGTTATATTACACATGACTAACACTATTTGTAAAAGCTGCATTTTCAAGGCTCGTATCACGGTCACGAAAAACAGTGTCAGTGTTCAGGGTTCAGAGCTCCATGTCTCGGCAGAGACGGATCTCGGATCAGTCACTTACAGGCAGAAAGTCGTGGGAAGGCTGTCACTCTGGGCAGTAGGCTCAAAGTTCCCAGGCGGACGGCCAGGCGAGAAGTTGGAGAGGTCCCCTGCTGAGAGGCCTGGTCCGGCTTCGGGGTCAGGTGTGGGAGCAGGCTGGTAAGGACTCCAGGCCAGTTGGTGAGGCGGCATCCTGGCTGGTCAGACACAGCGGCAGGACAGCAACACAGCAGCCCCACTGGCCTCTTGACCCCGTCGTCGCCTTGTGCTGCATAGCAGAAGCCTGCAGGCTGGCTCTTTGACTCCAAATGCGAGGAGATCCAGAGGTTTGCTTGCACTGGGCCACGCACACACACACACACACACACACAGTGGAGTTACAGCTCAGGGACAGCTCTGCAGGTCGGCTTGTGCTGCTACCTGCTCCGTGCAGAGTAGCGGGCTGCCACTTCAGCTCCGGATGTGTGGAGATCCAGAGGTTCACACACACCGGGCCATGATCCCCGAGAGGAGGAAGAGTGGTGCAAGGGCTCCCTTTTTATCCTCATTTTCGGCAGTTCTCCAGCTTGCCATCCTCCTACTTGTCCAATCAATGCTGGTTCCTCTTTGCTTATGTTTGAATGATCCAGTCAGCACGGGTAAGAGGGTATTGCCCATAGTGCACCGTTATTGGACTGACCAGAGATGTCTGCTTGGTATGGTTAGGAGTGTCTCCCTAACAGCCGTTAGGCATTGCCTCAGCTCCTGACTTATAACTCCACTTTACTTTTATTTTGTGGCTAGTGGTAACTTCTTAACTCAATGTTTTACTGGGTTTCCACAGTTCATCTCCTTTTCTGGTAAGCAGTGATCCGTGACTGTTTTTGAGATTCCTGAGGGATTCCCCACAGAGGAGGAGAAGAAGAAGAAGAGGAGGAGGAGGAGGAGTCATCGTCGTCGTCTACCATCAGCTGGTTCATTCCCCAAACGGCTGCAACAGCCAGGGCTGGGCCAGATGGAAGCCAGGAGCCAAGAGCTTCTTCTGGATCTCCTATGTGGGTGCAGGAACCCAAGCACTTGGGCCATCTTCTGTTGCTTTCCCAGTCGCATTAGCAGGGATCTGGATAGGAAGTGGAGCAGCTGGGACTTGAACTTGTGCCTATATGGGATGCCAGTGTTGCAGGCTGTGGCTCTACTCACTATGCCACAATGTCAGCACCAAGTTTATGAAGATTTATACCTATGTTTTCTTCTAAGACTTTTATAGTTTTAGCTCTGACATTTAATTCTAATTCTTTCTTTGCTAATTTTTGTATATGGTGTGAGGTAGGGCTCCAATTTCATTTTTTTGGGTGCAAATATCTAATTTTTCCAGCATTTGTGGAAAAGACTATTGTTTCCCCTATTGAACTTGCTTGACGTCCTTGTCAGAAATTAACTGATCCCACATGTAATGGTTCCTTTCCAGACTCAGTTCTGCCCCGTCAGACTACACATCTGTCCTATGCCAGGCTCACCAGGTCTCAGGAGTAAAATTTGAAAGTGGAACATGTGCCTGCTCTGCTTCTATTGTTCTCTTTTAGGATAGTTTTGGCTAATCTGAGTCTCTTTATTTGCATATGAATTTTGGGACCAGTTTGTCAATTTCTGTGATGAAGCCAGCTGGGATTCTGCTTGGGTTTGTGTCGAATCTGCAGACTGATTAAAGCAGTCTCGCAGCCCCGGCACTGGGAAGTCTTCCGGTCCACGAACACAGATTGCATTTTTGTCTGCTTAGGTTTTCTTCAGTGTTCTGTGATTTTCAGCATGCAATGATTTTACTTCTTCGGTCAAATTCATTGCTATGTATTTTATTCTTTTTTATGGTATTGTAAGTGGAAATGTTTTCTTACGTTGATTTTCAGGTGCTCATTGCTAGTGTATAGGAATAAAATTGATTTTTGTGCTTGCGACCTAGCTGAACTCATTTATTGGGTAATGATGTATATGAGTGTGTGCATGTATAATCCTTAGGATTTTCTAAGTATAAGATCATGTCATCTGGGGAGCAGAGATAGTTTTATTTCTTCCTTTTCAGCCTGGATGTCTTTTGTTTCCTTTTCCTGCCTGATTGCTCTGGCTGGAAATCCAGTCCAGTGTTAAGCAGAAGTGGCAGGAGTCACTTGTTAACTGTGGGTTTAACACAGATGGACGTTTGCATGTTTCCCTCTAGCTATCGTTTGTTGAATTTTGTCAAATGCTTTTTCCTTTGTCCATTGAGATGATAGAATGTTTCTCATTCTTTATGCTGTTAAGTATGGTGTTCCATGGATTGATTTTTGTGTGTTGCATCAACCTTAAAATCCTGTGATAGGGGGCTGGTGCTGTGGCATAGCGGGTAAAACTGCCACCTGCAGTGCCAGCATCCCATATGGACGCTGGTTCGAGTCCCAGCTGCTCCACTTCCGATCCAGCTCTCTGTTTTGGCCTGGGAAAGCAGTAGAAGATGGCCCAAGTCCTTGGACCCCTTCACCCACGTGGGAATACCTGGAGGAAGCTTCTAGCTCCTTGCTTCAGATCCGCACAGTTCTGGCTGTTGTGGCCAACTGGGAAGTGAACCAGCAGATGGAAGACTTCTCTCTCTCTCTCTCTCTCTCTCTCTCTCTCTCTCTCTCTCTCTGCCTCTCCTCCCTGTGTGTAACTCTGATGTTTAAGTAAATAAATAAATCTGTAAAAAAAAGAAAGAAAGAAAGAAAGAAAGAAAGAAAGAAAGAAAGAACGAACTTCTGTGATTACTTGGTCATGGTATACAATGTTTTTAAATATGTTGCTGGATTTAGTTGTTAATATTATGTTGAAGACTTTGTACCTATATTTAGGGATATTGGTTGATAGGTTTTTTTTCTTTCCTTATGATGTCTGTGTGGTTTTGGTGTCAGGGTAAGTCTAGTTAAACATTTGTTAGTTTTATTGATCTTCTTGGCAAGTCAACTTTTGGCTTTATAATTTATGTATATTTTGTAATTCTTTATTTGTTTATTTATATTCTAGTCCTCTTTCTGCTTGATTTGGGCCTGGTGTGTGCTTCTTTTTCTTACGTTGATAGGTTCTTTATTTTATATCTTTTTTCTTTTTAAAAATACAGCCACTAACCCCTCTATAAGCATTGTGTTGGCTGTATCCCGTGAGTTTCGGCATGTTGTGTTTTCATTTTCATTCATTGCAAAGTGTTTTCTAATTCCCCTTATGAGTTCTTCTTTGACTACTGATTATTTGGGAACATACTGGTCAATTTCCATGTATTTGCGGATTCCTCAAATTTTCCTTCTGTCATTGATTGTGGTGAGAGAAAATACCTTATCTGACCTCAGTTTTTAAAACTTTATTAACATCCATTTTTTGCCTTAAAATATGAGCTCTCCTGGAGATGATTGTGTGTGAACCTCAGAAGAACGCACTCTCACTGTTGGGGGGAGCATGACGGTACATAGCAAACACGTGTAGACACGTGTGTTCAGCGTGGCTAATACAAGTCTTCCACTCCCTTGCCCATCTACTGCCTCGTGGTTGTGTCTGCGAGTGAAAGGATGTTCCTGGGCTCTCTGACTGCTAACACTGAACTGTGTATTTATCCCATGTCCTCCCTTCAGTCCTGACAATTTTGTGGCCCGTGTTATATAGGCGCATTTATGTTTATAACTGTTACGTCTTCCCGATGAATTGACCTTCTTGTGATCATAAAATGTTCTTCTTTTCTCTGCAGGCAATTTTTGCCTTAGAGTCTATTTTGCTTGTTAGCATGGCCCTTCCAGTTCCTTCGGGTGTCTCTTGCAATGTGAATCTCTTTCCCTTGTGAGCCTGTTTCTTCCCTCTCTTTGCCTCTGTGGCATCCCAGCAGTGCCTACACACCTTTGGTCCCAGAATCCATCAGCCAGGCTTAGCTCTGTGGTGCCTGCACGGATGAGCAACCTTCTCCGTGGTTCCAGCGTCCACCCTGGGCCGTGGCAATATCCTCTGCTCCCAGTGTCCTTCAAGCTCCAGGGATGGTGGCAGCCTTCTGGGGCTGTGATCTCCGGGTGGCCTTGCTGCCCCTCGTCTGCCTCAGCTGTCTCCTCATGGTGGTCACTGGTCCCCTACATCACGTTCCTTCTGTTTGCACACCTGGAGCGACTCTGCTTTGCTTTGGCCCTAACTTGCACGAGGGGATTCTGGTCTCTAAGGAGCTTCAGGTGCAGAAGAAGTGAAGGGAAGGCGGCATTCCTGCTGTCTGTGGTTTCACCGAGGGTAACCGTGGCGTGACCTTGTACCTGGAGCAGGGGAAGGGAGCCTGGGATTGCACGGGGCTGGAAGAGACAGACACGCAGGCAGACAGCTTGCCTTTCCCCACGTCCATGGAGAGCACTCTTGGTGGGGAGTGTGTGTGACAGTGCACTAAGCTTCTCGCTTCAGCGGCTCTCTGTGTGATCTCAGAGAGAGTCCTTCCCTTTCTGGGCTCATTTTTCTCAACTGAAGTCAGATGATCAGGTTGCATGAAGACACCTAAGCTCTGGCAACTGAGATGGCGGGGGTGGGGGGGGGAGAAAGAGAATCTTCCATCTGCTGCTGCATTCCCTAAGTTGTCACAACAGCTGGGGCTGGGCCAGGTTGAAGCCAGGAGCCAGGAACTCCATTTGGGTCTCCCATGTGGGCGCAGGGGCCCAAGCCCTTGGGCTGTCTTCTGTTGCTTTCCCAGGTGCATTAGCAGGCAGATGGGTTGAAAATGGAGCAGCCGAACTTGAACTATTGCTCCAGTATGGATGCTTATGTCGCAGGCAGTGTCCTCCCTTGCTGCACCACAACGCTGGCCCCCAGGTGAGAGTCTGTAGTCCGGGCCTTACCCCTGGTACCTGTCCATCCTTAGCCATTGCCCCAAATTCCCCAGATGGAGGCACGAGAAGCCCTCACTGAACCTGCCCTTTCGCCTCCCATTTTGACTGCTCTTCTCGCTGGCATTTGGAGCCAACTCATTTTAGAAATATCAGCTGTTCCTGAGCTAGGTGGAAGGGACTCTAACAGGCTGCATACAAAAGGTCAGGGCAGCTTCAGTCTGGAATGATCCAGAAGCTTCCTCCTGGAGCCCTTGAACTCCAGGCTCTGCTTCTCAGGAGAACCCTTGTGATCCATAAGATTTTTCTTGGCTCTCCAGCTAACATGGGCCCCCAGCGGAGGCCTCCGATTAAGAACCCAGGCCAGGCCAGGAGCCCTGGGTGGGACATGCTCTCCCATGGCAGGGATGAGGTGCTGCCTTCCCCAGTGGCCCCTGCCCGGGGCTACGCGCTGCGGCCCAGCCCAGGCCCCGATCTGCCTCCCGGTGACCTTTCCAGCTCCTCCAGCCCGGGCTGCACTTGTCTGCGGAGACTCGGTTTCAGTTTCTGTGCCCTGAGTGGAGCAGTGGGGATTCCCGCACAGTTCTGAGCCCTGCTGTTGCACTTCCCCTCTGTGGGCACTCAGCGACTGCTCCCTGGGCGCCTGCTTTCTATGGGAGACACAGCAGAGAGGGAGCCCAGCTTCTCTTTCCAGGTCCTACCTGCCCGTCCAGGCCCAGGTGGGTCCCGGCTTCCCTGAGCGCTCAGAGCCCCCAGCTTCAGGGATACCCGAATTAGCATCCACAGCCAGGACATGCGGACAGTGACCTCCATAATATTTTTTAGATGAGAAACATTGTATTTTGTATTATTTATTTTTGCTTATTTGAAAGAGAGAGAGAGAGAGAGAGAGAGAATCATCCATCTGCTGCTTCATTCTCCAAATGCCTAGAACAGCCAGGGCGGGCCAAGACAAAGCCGGAAGCAGGCCGGCGCCGTGGCTCACTAGGCTAATCCTCCGCCTAGCGGCGCCGGCACACCGGGTTCTGTCCTGGTTGCCCCTCTTCCAGGACAGCTCTCTGCTGTGGCCAGGGAGTGCAGTGGAGGATGGCCCAAGTGCTTGGGCCCTGCACCCCATGGGAGACCAGGAGAAGCACCTGGCTCCTGCCAGGATCAGTGCGGTGCGCCGGCCACAGCGGCTGGCCATGGTGGCCGTTGGAGGGTGAACCAATGGCAAAAAGGAGGACCTTTCTCTCTGTCTCTCTCTCTCACTGTCCACTCTGCCTGTCAAAAAAAAAAAAAAAAAAAAAAAGGCTGGAGGCCAGGTATGTGGGTGACAGGAAGCCGACTCCGGGGGGCCATCACCTGCTGCCTCACCTGCTGCCTCCTAGGGTTATCATTAGCAAGAAGCTGGAACTGGAAGCAGAGTCGGGCTTGGATCCAGGCACTCAGACGTGTGTTGTGTGTCTAGCAAGACACGTGAGAGCCTGCAAGACACGTGAGAGGCTGAGACTGCTGCCTCTTTGACCCAGAAGAACACTGAAGGTCAAAGCAGGAACAAAATGAAGCCCCTTATGGAGACGCAGGGTGTCATGAGACCAAACTGTCACTAGGTCCGAGCTGTGAGGAAGCGACCATTTGTGTTACAAGCGAAGGTTGGGCCCCTCCAAGGGCGTGCCACGGACACTCCATGGTGTGTGCGCAGAGGACACGTCCACGAGAGGGGCCCAGAAGCGTGGAGCTTGCCCACATCTGCGGCAGCCGTGGACCCCTCGCTTTTCGTTCTCCCCTAGATTGGTTGTCTCATGGAAGTGGAGGCTGCTCCCTAATGACCACCTGGGAAGCAGGTGCATACTAAGGTGATTGACTGAGCGATGACGTGAGTTCAACCTCCTCCTCCTCCTAGGAGGCGCCCCCCCCCCGCCCAGGGAACGCCTTTCTCCCTTGTCTTTGCGTTTGCTTTGCTGGGAACCTACTGCAGACTCTGCTCTCAGCAGCTGGAGACTTGTGTCCTGGCCGGGAATAAAGCACCCTTCTGCCCGGGCCTGGAGCCTCGGACACCCGCTTTGCTTTTGGAGGGACTCAGCGCGTCCATTCACCAACTATGTGGTGAACACGGCTGTGCCGGGCCTGCTCTCACCTGGCTTACGTGGAGCATTGCGGGTGTCTTAGTCTGCTTGGCTGCCGGCACAAAATATCCCAGGTTGGTGATCTGAGCGACAGAACTTACTTCCTCACAGTTCCAGAGGCGAAGCGCCCACGTCAGACTTGCAGAGTCAGGCTCTGGTGAGGGCTGTCGTCCTGGCTTGCAGGCGCTACCTTCTCGCTGGCTCCTCCCACAGCCTTTCCACCTTTCCTAGGTGTGTGCAAGGAGAGTGAGCGCGCTCTCTGGAATCTTTCCTCCTCTTCTTCCTTCTTCTTTTAAGATTTATTTATTTATTTGAGAGGCAGAGTTACAGACAGAGGGAGAGACAGAGAGAGGTCTTCCATCTGCTGGTTCACTCCCCAAATGGCTAAAATGGCTGGAGCTGTGTAAATCCAGAGCCAGGAGCCTCTTCGGGGTCTCCCACGCAGGTGCAAGGGCCCAAGGACTTGGGCCATCTTCTGCTTTCCCAGCCCATAGTGGGGAGCTAGATCGGAAGAGGAGCAGCCGGGATATGAACCGGTGCCCCTATGGGATGCCAGCACTGCAGGCGGAGGCTTGACTCACTATGCCACAGTGCCAGACCCTGCAATCTTTTCTAATAGGCACTTGGATCCTGTCCGAGCAGGAGCCCACTCTGATGACCTCTTTGTTTAGCCTTAAACCCCATCTCCACATATGGTCATGGGGGTGGGGTGGGGTGGGGTCAGCGCTCTGACATAGGAATCTGGGGAGAGAGCACATCCAGTCCATGGCAGTGCTGGAGATTAACAAAGAGCCTGGGCCGGCACTGTGGCATTGTAGCAGACTAAGCTTCCGCCTGCGGTGCTGACATCCCATTTGGGCTCCGGTTGGTGTCCCAGCTGCTCCACTTCTGACACAGCTCTCTGCTGTGGCCTGGGAAAGCAGTAGAAGATGAACTTCGGGCCCCTGCACCCGTGTGGGAGACACGGAAGAAGCTCCTGGCTCCTGGCTTCAGATCCACTCAGCTCCGGCCGTCATGGCCATTTGGAGAGTGAACCATCAGATGGAAGATCTTTCTCTTCCCTCTTCCCTCTGCAACTTTGCCTTTCAAATAAATAAATAAATCCTTAAAAAAATTATGGCACAATGCAGCAGGAGCTACAGGACACAGGAGCACAAAGGCAGGGACCAGGCTGTGAAGTGGCAGTCGAGGGGGTGGGAGAGACGCAGGTGCAGAGAGGAGGTGCTGGCCAGTGGTTGGCTGGGCTGCCAAGGCCGGAAGTCCGGTTCAGCTGACCTCAAGCCGGTTGCTCGCTGCCTGGGGGCCACACTGAGGAGACAGGGGGGGCCGCACTCTTTAACCCGGCCAGCTGTCAGGGGTTGACACGGCCTCTGCTCCCTGCTCAGTGGTTTGGCTGTGTTTGGCACATGAGCTATCTTTGGCCATCTCCATGTCTTTGAAGTCACTCTCTCTCTTCTGCTCTGATGTGTGAAAGAGGTGGTGCACAGAGAAGGGGTCCCCAGGGCTGGCCGTCTGCCCGGGTGCTCTGTCCATCCACTCAGCCAGTGCATACTCACCAAGCACTTGTACTTGTACTTGGGCTGGAGTCTCAGGAGCTTCCCAATCCGCGGGGCAGACGTCTGCAGGTTGGGCGGGGCTTCCGTAGTCCCAAGCACATTCTCACGTCTCACTTAACCTTCAGGGTCCTGCCCTGATTGGTAGATTCCCATTCTGTGCCTGGAAACTGAGACCGGAGAGACAAGAAGTGACCTGACCTTTGGACCCAAGCTAAGGGGTTTTTCTGCACTGTCTTGCTGATGCTGGGCATGGGCCCAAGGGCTCAGGCCATGGAAAAGAAGCCTCCGGCCAAGGCTCACGGCCTCTCCGTCCTGTTCTCTGGGAGAGGCACCGCTGTCCTTTGGGGGAGTCCCCTCCCCCCAGCCATGAACCTGGAAGTCAGCTCTGCAGCAGGCAGCCCACCTGCCGCTCTGAGCGCTGTGAACTCAGCCCCCGCTACCAGTCCAAAGAACCAGGCGAGTCTTGAGACCCCTAGAGAAGTCTCTGACCCAGAGAGACCCAGCAGAGCAGCCAGCCCCCGAGGTGTCTGGAGCTAGTCATGCAGAAACCCTGTCCTGGCTCTCTCGAGTGGGAAACCCTGGGCTCCATGCAGAGTGACCAGAGGCTTCCACACTCTGGGCTTGCAATTCAACAGGCAAAGTCCAAGATCACACCTCTCACCTGTGGCCCCACCACCAAGCCCTGTTTCACATCACTTGGGAGCGATCTGTCCCCATGTGAAACTGGAGACCGTGAGCCTCCACCAGTGCTGGGTAACCCCACACACAGGTCTGCCATGGATTGAGGGCCCCAGCCAGCTGGCGATGCCCAATACTTGCAAGGCAGCTTCAGACTTTTTACGTTGCAGCGTTGCATGTACATTTTGTGTCTCCTGGTCAGTATTAGGGATTATATTTGGAGGGAGATTATAATCTCTCTTTTTTAAAAAAATTATTTATTTATTCAAAAGGCAGAGTTACAGAGAGGCAGAGGCAGAGAGAGAAATCTTCCACCTGCTGGTTTACTTCCCAAATGACCAAAATGGCTGGAGCTGGGCCAATTCAAAACCAGGAGCCAGGAGCTTCTTCCAGGTCTCCCACACAGATACAGGGGCCCAAGCACTTGGGCTATCTTCCACTGCTTTCCCAGGCCGTAGCAGAGAGCTGGATCGATAGTGGAGCAGCCAGGTCTTGAACCAGCACCCATATGGGATGCCGGCACCGCAGGCAGCGGCTTCACCCACTATGCCACAGCGCTGGGCCCCGAGACTACAATCTCTTATAGACTTGGTCCCTTCGTGGTCTTCATCAGGGAGAGAGAGGACCACCAGGTGTGAGGTGAGGGCGTGGCCAGGCTGAGGGAGGAGGGGGGTGGGCTGGGCCCCAGCAGGTGGGACACCTCGGTCACCCTGACACCTGCTGCCATGGCCGGGTGGCGGTTTCCTGCACTTGTCAGGACACGTGCAGGCAGAGAGCACAGTGGGTTTGGCCTGACAGGAAGATGCTTCCTGTTTTGCTGCGTGGGTTCATTGTCGGGCACTGAGAGGGAGGGGTGTGTGTGGCTGTGTTTTTCGTGTGGCCAAGCTCCCTGAGCGAAGGGTGCGGGCAGGTGAGCGTGGTCTGAGAGAGCCTGAAAGGGAAAGCACAGGCGAGCCGTCCACGCTTCCCGGTGGCTCAGCTGCAGCTCAGGTCCCGGCCAGCTGGAGAGGGTGGGGCTGGCCACATCACGTACCGTCCCCAGCAGCTCTGGGCCAGAGCCCTCTGCTATGGACGGCTACAGCCCCCACCATCACTCCAGCTTCTCTGTCCCCCAGTGACACCTGAGGTTGAACTCTCTGGTGACTGTTCATCTAGGGGGAAGTTTGGCCTGAAATAACCTCCGTGGTGAGAGCAGGTGCAGAAAGGGTGAGATTGGACTCCAGGCAGAGTGCCCCCCGCGCCCCGCCCCCCGCTGCGTCAGCCCCTTGCTTCCCACAGCTGAAGGAGAAAGCCAGCTGTGTGGCCTGGGGCCGTCTGCTGCAGGGAAGCGAACCGTGGGGTTCACGACTCGGTTTGGCCACCGTATTCCATGCGGCCCTTTCCTCTCACTCCCACATGTGGGGGTTGAGCCCGACGCCCTGGGCTGTCCTCCCTGGGCTGTCCTCCCTGGCCTCACCTCTGGGGACTGCACAGATCACCCCCTGGAGGGGCCTGGGCTCAGGGAAGCGCAGGTGGCACACAGCTGGGAAGTCCTAGTAGAGCATCCGTCAGAAAAGGAGAGGCCTGAGACCACCTGTGGCTTCCCAGGTGGTTGTCAAGGAGATGGTGTCTGTGGCACCCGCCTCCCCGGCCGCTTTCCACTGATCTCTCTGGCCTCTAGCGCCTCACTTCTGCCCGCACCCACTTTGTGCTGCAACCATGCTGGGCCAACCTGGGGATCCCCAAAGCGCTGTGCGACTGTTATTCATCCGAGATGCTCCGTGTGTCCTTCTCTCGGGCCAAGGCATCTCTGGCACCTTCTTCCTCCATCAAGTTTCAACTCAGCCTTCCAAATCCTGCCTCCGTAGCCGCATCCTGCCCATGCACGGGTCATTCTCTGGTTCAAGGTTACAAGCAAGTGGCATCTTTAGATCGTCAATTCAGAAACTGGCATATTCTTGGTGCTCAACCAAAGTGTGTGAAGCTTAGCTTTGTTGATTTGACCCCAAGTAGGCCCTCCCTAGGACTCTTGAAATGTGAGGGACCCTAGAAAAAAAAAACGGAATAACAGGGTACGTGCTCCATGACCCCTTTGAAAAGCCCTCGTGATGGCCACTCCATCATATGGCTGGGAGGGACGCTTAGTAGGGCATGTCTCCAGCTACCTGGATGGCCGACCGCTCCTCCTCCTCAAAGGTCAGGGTCAGCCTTGGCTTCTCAGCGCAGCTCAGGGAGTCCCTGTTCTGGGCGAGCTCCCAGGCTGGATGAGAAGCCACAGCCCAGCCTACACGCACATGGACGTCGAGAGCCTCACGGGGTGTTTGAGGACAGACAGGACTCGGTCCTCACGCTGCACTTTCTGCATGCCAGACCTTGCGTCACCTCGCTGAGCCTCCAGCCACCCTGTGAGGTAAGCGCCTGGGGTCCTCCTGCAGAGGAGCAAACAGCGACCCAGAGAAGTCAAGGACTTTCCCGAGGGCACTTCACAGTGAGCAGCAGCAGCCAGGAGTGGAACTCCCCTCCTCCACCCTCTGTCCCCGGGACTGCCGCACTCGCCGCTAACCAGGAACTCAATTTCACAAACCCTGAAAGTCCCGGGGGCCAATGCCTCTGCCCCGTTCACACCAGCAAAAAGAGAAGCCCCGGAGCCCTGCTGTCCACACAGCAGCCCCTCCCGCGGCCGTCTACACCAGTGCTTCTGATGATTGGTGGGGAGCGGGTCACATGCCCGAGGCCTAGCCGCAGGGGCGTCTGGGAGTTTGAGTTCTTGACTTTGGCCTGGGGAGGCAGGACAATAACCAGGGAACATCTTCTGAAGAATGGCTGGGTGGCCATGGGTGTGGCAGAGGCCCAGGCCTTGGCTCGCCCTGAGGGTGCTTCCAAAGCAAGGTAACTAGACGCCTGAGCGTCTGCCCCTTTAAGATCCTGGTCCTTTCTTAAGATGTTGTTTGAAGAAAAGCGTTTTTATTCAGTAATTTTTGGAGGTATAATTTACATGCAGTGAGGTTCAGCCATTCTGGCATATGTTCTAGGTTTTTAAAGACAAGTGCATACAGTCGTGTTGCCACTACCTCAGGCAGGATGCGACACTCCCCTCCCCAAAATCCCGCAGGCCCCTTTGTAGTCAAGCCCTCTCCCCGTGAAATGGCCAGGCACGCACCTTGGACTCGCCGCCTCCTGGGCCCTGTCCTGGCGTGGAGAGAAACAGATCAGCGCAAAGGGCTGGGAATGGTCAGAATTAGGGTTTCCTGAAAATGTCAGCTTTAGGGCCTTGCTCCGGAGCGAGAATGGGGCGAGTCTCACGGGTCCAGCTCGTGGCCTGCATTCCCATCTAGAGTGGCAGGTGGACAGCCCCTCGGCCAGGTGCCGGTGGAGGAGGCCCACGCCTCCCAGGCCTGTCCGTGGCTGTGCTGCCTGTCTCCCCCCCCCCCTTTTTTTTGACAGGCAGAGTGGACAGTGAGAGAGAGAGACAGAGCGAAAGGTCTTCCTTTGCCGTTGGTTCACCCTCCAATGGCCGCCGCGGCCAGCGCACTGCGGCCGGCGCACAGCGCTGATCCGATGGCAGGAGCCAGGTACTTCTCCTGGTCTCCCATGGGGTGCAGGGCCCAAGCACCTGGGCCATCCTCCACTGCACTCCCTGGCCACAGCAGAGAGCTGGCCTGGAAGAGGGGCAACTGGGACAGAATCCGGCCCCCCGACTAGGACTAGAACCAGGTGTGCCGGCTCCGCAAGGTGGAGGATTAGCCTAGTGAGACGCGGCGCCGGCCTGCCTGTCCCCCCTTTCGTCAGGTCACAGATGGGCCACGGCAGGCCCGTGTCCCTCTCTGTTGGGTGCCCCTGCCCTGAGAGCCCTGAGCCACTTTCATACCCACCTGGGTCCCTTCCTTGGGAAAATCCTCCCCCGGGGCAGATTGCGCGGCTGCTGTGTGCACCCCTGGCGGTGGCCCAGGGCTGCTGTCTCTGGGGGCTGTGGATGGAGCGCAGAGGTGCAGGCTGGGGCACAGGGAAAGGGGACTGCAAATCTGAGAGTGACCTTTGAGGTCATTATGAAAACAGGCGTTTGCTGTTTTAGTGTTGTGCCTGCGTTTCTGCAACGGAAGGGAACGTGTTTTCTGTGACAGTCTGCGTGGAAGCAGGATCCTGCGACACTGCTGCAGGCAGCCCCACAGGAGGGGGATGCAGCCTCTTCAGGGACAGCGACCCAAGCTCCTGGCGGGCCAGCGGCCTGGCTGTACCCCGTTCCCGAGCAGGGGGCAGAGGGAGAGAGGGAGGAACTGTTTATCGGATGCCACCCTGTGCTAGCATTGTGCCCCCCCCAACACCTGATGTCATCGGGGGTCTCTCAGCCACCCCGTGGCGGGGTGTGAATCACTGTCAGTGGATTGATGAGGGGGCCGTGACTTGGGGATGGGTGAGGGCCTTAAGTGTCCAGGCTGGGATTCAGATCCGGACACGTGCGGCTCCAAGTCACTGCCATTGGGAAGCGGGGCCCCGTGCTCGCTCCCCTCCCCTGCAGGATGCAGGAGGCCAGGGCTCTGCCACTTAAATGGGGCGGAAAGAAGCACGCGCTACTCCGTGGAGGGGGAGGAGGAGAGCCGAGCCAAACCAAAGCTTACTTTTTCCAGAACCTTCTTTGGTTGGCAGTGTTCTTGTTGTAAAGCAGCAAAGGGCAAAGTACAGGAGGTGGCTGGGGCAGAGAGAGTGCGGTGTGGCTTTGCTGTGGGGGAGAGAGAGAGAGAAAGAGAGAGAGAGAAGCGAGAGAGAGCGCGCGAGAGAGGGAGAGGACGTGGGGGAGGAGAAATGAGCCCAGAGAACGCTGGCTTCTGAATTCTGGTTTGGCTTTGACCAAGTTGTTTCACTACATAGACCCTCGGTTTCGGTCTCCGGGAAAATGTCACCCCTGAGGGGCTGCCTCTAAGAGCCACTGTGAGGATGACGTGAAGTCACCTTGGCGAGCCTCCTGGGCAAGGGCCGGCCGCCTTCCTCCCCTCCTCCTGCTCCTCCTCCTCCTCCTCCTTCCTCTTGTTGACTGAATCAGCCCGGTCCCTACTGGCACAGGGTAGAGTGCCACAGCTGAGAAATCCAAAAATAAACTTGAATCATGATGGCTTCAGTGCTGAGGTCCCCCGCAGGCAGTTCTGGGTGAATAGCAGAAGTGAGAAGATTTAAAAAAATAAATAAATAGAGCCGGCGCCGTGGCTCAATAGGCTAATCCTCCACCTTGCGGCGCCGGCAAACCGGGTTCTAGTCCCGGTTGGGGCGCCGGATTCTGTCCCGGTTGCCCCTCTTCCAGGCCAGCTCTCTGCTATGGCCAGGGAGTGCAGTGGAGGATGGCCCAGGTGCTTGGGCCCTGCACCCCATGGGAGACCAGGAAAAGCACCTGGCTCCTGGCTCCTGCCAGGATCAGCGCGGTGCGCCGGCTGCAGCGGCGGCCATTGGAGGGTGAACCAGCGGCAAAGGAAGACCTTTCTCTCTCTGTCTCTCTCTCACTGTCCACTCTGCCTGTCAAAAAAAAAAAAAAAAAAAAAAAAAATAAATAAATAAATAAAAAAAGAAAGGCCATTTCATTTCTAGTATCTGAAACGAAGAAGCTGGAGCCCGTGGGCGTCCCTCGGTTGAGGGGGCGGGGGTGGCGAGGGGGAAGGTTGGGTATTTTTTTCTTTGTTGTTTTTGTTTTCATTCGGCAGACGGATGATGTGGGGGACTCTCCAGGGACAGCATGCGTCAGCGAGCAGGGGACAGGGGACGCAAGGGCTGGGAGGGGGATTCCATCGGCCGTGACGTTACGGTGCAGGCCTGGGGAATAGGCGGGAGGGCCGTGGGTTCCAGAGGTCCCGTGGCTGTCATGCCTCCAGCAGTGCGCTGGGCGAGTTCCTTAACCCATGTCATGGGGAGTGTCCCCCGGGAGGGCGTCTTGGGACGGGCGTTATTCCTGAAGTGCTGGCCCCGGGGGGCTCGGTTTGTGGGTCACAGTGACCCTGGAAAAAAGAGCAGGTGGGGGAGGGGTCAGGACCCACACCGATGGGACTCACAGGCTACTGTTACTATTATTACTATTTAACCAAGTGCCTTCCCCTCTTCCCCCACACGGAATTTCTCACCCTTCTTACAACCCACTGATTTATAGCGCAGTGAGAAGTGACCCAGCCCGGGGCCTAAGTAGGACAGCTGGGACTCGAACCTGCTTCCTCCTGCTTTATAAAGGGCTGGCCTGGTCCTCCCAATATCGGCAGAGCAGAGGCCTGGGGAATCCAGCCTGCGTTGAGCTTTGCCCCTGGAACTTGGTTTCTCTAGCTCTTCTTTGTATAAAATGGACAGAATGATATGACAAGTCGATGTTGCTCTTTAAAAAAAAATATTTGTTTCTTTGAAAGGCAGCATTACAGAGAGGCAGAGGCAGAGAGAGAGAGAGAGAGAGAGAGAGAGATCTTTCATCTTCTGGTTTGCTCCCTAGATGGCCGCAACAGCCGGAGCTGGGCCAATCTGAAGCCAGGACCCAGGAGCCTCTTCCGGGTCTCCCATTCGAGTGCAGGGGCCCAAGCACTTGCGCCATCTTCTACTATTTTCCCAGGCCATAGCAGGGAGATGGATTGAAAGTGGAGCCAGCTGGGACTCCAGCCGGCACCCATATGGGATGCCAGCACTGTAGGTGGCGGCTTTACCCACTATACCACAGCGCTGGCCTGAAATGTTGCTTTTAAAAAAGGAGTGAGTACTACCAAAGGGACTCAGTTCACCAGCAAAAATACAGCACACCAGGCTTGCCTCTGCCTGGACTGCGCAGGCTCTGAAGGGGAATGCGTGCCTCCCAGCCAAAGGCAAGTAAGCAGGGGGAGGGGTTGCAGCTGTAGTGAGAGCCCCCGGATGGATCTGGGGCTCTCCGGCTGGAGGGGCTGAGAGACGCGGCGGCTGCGGGAGGCAGAGGGCTCCCCTTCCCATCCCCGCACCTCCACCTTCCGGGCCTTTGCCGAAGCCACTTGTTCCTCCTGCTTGGCAGCACCAGAACCAGCCCCTTGCCTTCCCAGCACTGCCCGGCCTCGCTGTGTTCCTCCGAGACTTAAACCGAGCCCTCCCCCGCCCCTTCCGCTCCGTACTTTGTTGCCAGCACCTGGGGCAGCGCTTGGGCGGTCAGTGCGCAGTAAACGTGTGTTGGACTTGGGACCAAAGACTTGCGTATTGGTGATTTAAGATTTTTTTTTCCAAACTTTGTATAATTTGAAAAGTTCCATCCCTCATGCCGGCATAAATGTGCTGTGTTGGTAGGAATGTAAACTTTTCAAGGAGACTAACTTGGCAACTGTTCAAGAGAAATCTTAGAACTTTGATGCCATTTGATCTGATTTCTCTTCTTTCCTAACACCTTACTGAATGTTTTTCAAAATAAATATATAACTATTATTATATTCAGATCAACGTCTTTAAAATTGATGGCTACATGGAGAGAGTAGTAATAATGATAGGGATAACTAAGTTGTGCAGCTTGTATGTATGATAGACTAGCATGTAGTCATTACAATTGATGATGTAAGAATATTTGTCCGGGACTGGCATTATGGCCCAGTCAGCTAAGCCACAGCCTGCGATGCCGGCATCCCATATTAGAGTGCTTGTTCGGGGCCGGTGCTGCGGCTCACTAGGCTAATCCTCCACCTTGCGGTGCTGGCACAGGGGGTACTAGTCCTGGTCGGGGCTCCGGACTCTGTCCCGGTCACTCCTCTTCCAGGCCAGCTCTCTGCTGTGGCCCGGGAAGGCAGTGGAGGATGGCCCAAGTGCTTGGGCCCTGCACCCGCATGGGAGACCAGGAGAAGTACCTGGCTCCTGCCATCGGATCAGTGTGGTGCGCCGGCCACAGCGCGCTGGCCGCGGCGGCCATTGGAGGGTGAACCAACGGCAAAGGAAGACCTTTCTCTCTGTCTCTCTCTCTCACTGTTCACTCTGCCTGTCAAAAAAAAAAAAAAAATGCTTGTTCGGGGCCTGGCTGCTCCACTTTCGATCCAGCTTCCTGCTAATGTACCTGGGAAAGCAGTGAAAGATGGCCCAAGTGCTTGTGCCCCTGCCACCCAAATGGAATACCAGACTCCTGGATTCCCCGGCCCAGCCTTGGCTATGTGGCCATTTGGAGAGTGAACCAGTAGGTGGAAGATTCCCCTCCCACCCCGTTGCTCTGCCTTTCAAATAAATAAATTAATTTTTAGAAAAGAAGAATATATCCATGAGAAAATGTCAAGGAAGACATGCACCAAAAGCTTTAACCCTCTATCCCCTGGTGGTAGGATTTCAGGAAATTTTCACTTTCTTATTTGTGTTTCTCTGCATTTTTCTCAAGTTGCTATAATGAACATGGAGAACATGGAGAAACATTTTAAAGTGCCTGGAGTTGGGGGCCAGCGCCCTGGCTCACTTGGTTAATCCTCCACCTGCAGCGCCGGCATCCCATATGGGTGCCAGGTTCTAGTCCCGGCTGCTCCTCTTCCAGTCCAGCTCTCTGCTGTGGCCCGGGAAGGCAGTGGAGGATGGCCCAGGTGCACCTGCATGGGGATGGCCCCTGCACCTGCATGGGAGACCAGGAGGAAGCACCTGGCTCCTGGCTTAGGATTGGCGCAGCTTGCCGGCCGTAGCGACCTTTGGGGAGTGAACCAAAAGAAGGAAGACCTTTCTCTCTGTCTCTCTGTCTCTCTCTTTCTCTCTATAACTCTACCTGTCAAATAAAAAAAAAAAAAATAAATGAAGTGCCTGGAGTTGATTTTCTAAGCAAACTCTTTGGTCTTCAAATTCCAAAAATGTGGAGACTAAACCAGTGTGTAGGATGGAGTCCAAACCAAGAGCAGTGGGGGACACAGAGAGCCCTCTGGGGCTCAGGTTCTCGGGCCGCCTGACACCGAATCCCTGGGCGGCTCGGCCTGAGAGGCAGGGAGTGAGCATGGCCAGGGGCAGCCCCTGGTCGGTGTCTTGTAGCTCCCTGAGCGGTTTGGATGTGCAGCCACATCTGAGAACCCCAGTCACACTGTCCAGTGCAATGGCCGGTGGCCCTAGCCATTGGCGGTCATTTCAATTAAGCAAAACTCAGTAGAATGAACCATTGAGCCACATCTTGGGTGCTCGTGAGTCTCCTGTGGTTAAATGCGGCCACCACGCTGGCCAGTGCAGGTCAAGATCTACCCAGCAGTTCTTGGGAGAGGAGACCAGAAAGGCTGCTGTGCCCCTTTTAGCAGGCCTGGGGCGCGTGGAAGGAAAAGGCCCCTATTCCTCCCCGCACCAGGGCTGTGGAACAGACCCGCCGGGGCCGTCAAATGCAGACACTTCACAAAGCTGGTGAAACCGTCGATTTCAAAGACAAGCTTAGGGGTGGGAGGCCAGCTTGGTGGTTCAGATGCCCGTGTTCCAGCTCGGGGTCCGGACTCTGGTTTCCTGCTAATACAGATCTTTGCAGGCAGGGTGAGTAACTGGGCCCTGCACCCACGTAGGAGCCAGGATGGAGTTCTTGGTTCTCAGCTTTGGCTTTGCCCAGGCCTGGCTGTTGCGAACCAGCAGATGTGAGTGCGCTCTCTCTCACTCAATAAGAAGCACGTGTATGTTGGTGCAAGTTTTTTTGAAATCATTCATTTTTTTTTCATGATACTCGTTTTCTATGAACATTCGGAAGACCCCTTGTAGAGCACTAAGGTGTGCCTAGAAAGTTCTTACTGCTCTCCTGTGTCTGCCCCCTGCTCTTGGAGCCCGGGGTAGCTGTGGGCTGTGTGTGTGTGTTTTCAAGGGCTCTGCAGGCCCGGGTTCCTCCCACCTGGTCAGCCTGGTCAGGCACCAGGGGAGCTGTTGACATGGATTCCAAGTGATCATTGGAGAACAGAACGGGTCGTGTGTTTTCCACGGCTGCTGAGAAAAATGAGCGAGCGGAGGCAGAATAACAAAAAGCCACTTCAAAAACAGCCCTGAAAAAGTCACAACGTGGAGACAATCAGAGGTTTGAAAGACACACACACACACACACACACACACACCCAAAACCCCGACAAGAGAGCAAAAACAAGTCACGAGGAAGCTTCTAGCCCCAATGGTTTCGAGACTGTCGCGGTTGCTGACTTGCGAGCGGGCCCGTCCCGGCGGTTCTGAGAGGAGCCGGGAGCTCAGGTGGTGGGGCTCAGAAACCTCACCTGAGTTCTGAGAACTGTGGGGCCTGGGCCAGGGGACAGTCCCGGGCTGCTCTGGGAAGACACAGGGGCTGTGGGGATGGCGGGGCTGGGCTGGCTGGATGACGGGGTGGGGGTGGGGGCTGCTCCAGCCACCTGCCACCAGGAGAGGCCGGTCCCCATGGTGATCCATCAGGCCATCCAAAGGCGTCAGGTCCGCACATCCCCAGGAGCTGAGACCCAAACACGAAGAAGCCAAGCCCTAAAGGGAGGTGTGCTACTGCCCCCACCACCCGCCATTCCCCTTCCTCTGCTGTGGGACAGGCAAGTGCCGCGGAGACAGCCCTGGAGCGGAGGGCCTGGGCTCGCCCCCACGCACCCCCATTTGCCGTGTGAGGCCTGTGGACCCCTCTGGGCCTTAGTTTCCTGACCTGGAGCTTGAATGTGGCGTTGGTTGGGAAGAGGGGCTCACAGCCCCCGCTCCACGTTGGAAGTGCTCAGTGAGCCGCAAACCTGACCATGACTCGGGCTGTTCTGGGACACGGTCGGGGCACTGGGATTCCGGTGTGCAGCCAGGATGGAGAAGCCTGGGGCTGAGTGCACGTGGCTCAGAGTCTGGGGAGCACAGGGGACACCTGGGGTCTTGTGAACATCCAAGTTCTGGCCGGTGCCACGGCTCAATAGGCTAATCCTCCGCCTGCGGAGCTGGCACACCAGGTTCTAGTCCCGGTCGGGGCGCCGGATTCTGTCCTGGTTGTCCTGGTTGCTCCTCTTCCAGGTCAGCTCTCTGCTGTGGCCCGGGAGTGCAGTGGAGGATGGCCCAAGTGCTTGGGCCCTGCACCCCATGGGAGACCAGGAGAAGCACCTGGCTCCTGCCTTTGGATCAGTGCGATGCGCCAGCCGCAGCGTGCCGGCCGTGACGGCCATTGGAGGGTGAACCAATGGCAAAGGAAGATCTTTCTCTCTGTCTCTCTCTCTTTCACTATCCACTCTGCCTGTCCAAAACAAACAAACAAACAAACAAACAAAAAAACACATCCAAGTTCCAATTCAGGGAGGGGTGGGTCTGCAGCTCTGTATTTTTCACAAGCACGCACTTGAAGCCTGTGCCTCCGGGGGCTCCCTGCACTGCAGCTGGCGAGCTCCGTCCTCTGGACCCTCTTGGTCCCCGCATGGGCAGGCGGTAGTCCCTGCCTGTTCCTGTCCGTGGGTGGCATCCTTTCCAAGTCCTTTCTTCTTCTTTCCTCTCTCACAAGACTCGACTTCTCCCTGGTCCTTTGAACTCTGCCCCGATGCTGTAGATATGAGTCTATCAGGCGTCTTCCCTTCTCTGGAGGATGGAGCCGGGCTGTGGCTGAGGTCCAGGTGGGGCGGAGGCCGTTTATACTGCGCGGTGGATCAGCGGGACCCCGCGTCGCTGGCGGCGGTTAAGAAGCGCGGACCAAGGCCCTCACAGCGCTTGTCTGTTTTATCCTCGCAGCAAAGGGCTGCCAGAGTCCCTCAGTTCCCATGTGAGGAAGCAGAAAGTGAATCAGAACGGGCAAGGTGCGGAGCCGGGACTGGAACCCGGGGCTCTGTGTTGGCTCCTAATCCACTGGGCGGCACTTGAGTGACCACGTTGTTGTTGGGGATGGGGTGGGCTTTGCATGAGTTTAACAGACTTAATCAACCCTTCCACCTGCCCCTTGCTCGGCCCCATCCGCAGAGGACAGCTGCTTTCCACTCCCAGCCCCCAACCCGGCCCCAGGGCCCTTGCACGGAGCCTGGGGCCTGAGGTTGCCCTTCTCCGACACTTGCTTGTCTGTCTCAGCACCGCCCTGCTGCCTGCATCTTATCTGTGCTCCCATCACTTCCTCTTCTCCAGCGGGGCCGGTGTTGTGTCTGGTTTTTGTCTGGCTTGTCCCTTCCTCAGAGCCCGATCCTAAACAGTGCTGCTGGAAGATCGCTGCGGACTCCAAACTTCTCTGATTCCACTGGGATCTTAGCTGAAAGGGCAGCCAGCCACCCAAGCCAGTGGTTCTTCCAAGCTGGCTCAACACAGCTTGTCCCCCTTCCTGATCCCAGGGTGACGTGGTGGAGCCGGAAGAGGGGGGTGAGAAAGAAGAGAACTAAGAAGACCTCCTCCTTCCCCGACTAGGACCTGGGCTCCAGGACGCAGGGACTGTGTCCTTCGCCTTTCAATCCCAGAGCACAAGGCTGTGCTGAGCAGGTGCCACGATGTGTATCACGGGAGTGAGTGACAGTGGCCTGGGTGCTTTTTCCTCCTCCTCCTCCTCCTCCTCCTCCTCCTACTTCTTCTTCTTCTTTAAAGGAGATACGGCTGTTTAGTAGGAAGCTAACAGGATCTGCCACATAAACATTTGCTATTTCCTATGAACTTTTTTTTTAAAGATTTATTTGAAAGTCAGAGTTACGCAGAGAGAGGAGAGGCACAGAAAGAGAGGTCTTCCATCCACTGGTTCACTCCCTAATTGGCCGCAATGGCTGGAGCTGTGCCGATCTGAAGCCAGGAGCCAGGAGCTTCTTCCAGGTCTCCCACGTGGGTGCAGAGGCCCAAGCACTTGGGCCATCTTCTACTGCTTTCCCAGGCCATAGCAGAGAGCTGGATGGGAAGTGGAGCAGCTGGGTCTCGAACCGGCGCCCATATGTGATGCTAGTGCTTCAGGCCAGGGTGTTAACCCACTGCTCCACAGCACTGGCCCCTTGGGTGCTTTTTCTTGTGGCATTGAATGAAGGGCAGCCCGGCTGGGTTCTCCTGCTCAGCCCCAGGGAGGAGGCTCGCCTGGCACAGGCTCTAGTGTGTGGGAAACCTTTCTCTCTCATTGCGCCTTCTTGGGTTCTGCAGCAGGCAGGAAGGTAAAGTTCTCTTCCAGAACCCCAGCCCTTTGATGTGCTGGGTGAGCGGATGTGGAGAGCGGCGGGGGGCCCTGGTGTGCTTGGGCAGCCTATGGGGAGACTTTGGGAGGGGGAGCCCCCTTCCTCCCTTGCTTTCCTGAGAAGGGATCGTATTGATCATATTGTAGAGGACTTTTTTTTCTAAGATTTATTTTGTTTATTTGAAAGGCAGAATTTCAGAGAGAGACAGAGAGAGAGAGGGAGAGAGAGGGAGAGAGAATCTTCCGTCTGCTGCTTCACTTCCCAAGTGATCACAATGGCCACAGCTGGGCCAGGCCAAGGCCAGGAGCCAGGAGTTCTATCCACTGGGTGGCAGGGGCCCAAGCACGTGGGCCATCCTCTGCTGCTTTCCCAGATACATTAGCAGGGAGCTGGATGGGAAGTGGAGCAGCTGGGACTCGAACCCCAGCGCTCGCATGGAATGCAGGTGTCGACCACAGGCAGCAGCTTAACCTGCACCCCGATGCCAGCCCTGTAGAGGACATTTCTTAAGATGTGTTTGGATGTCTAATCCTGGAGGCTGGAGTGAGAAAGGTGAAGGGTTCAATCCACAAGGATGATTTTCCTCTGCAGATAGATTTTTTCTCCCATTATTTAGAAACCATATACAGGGGATGGTGTTGTGGTGCAGCCGGATAAGCTGCTGCCTGCACGGCTGGCTACTCTGCTTCTCCTGCAGCTCCCTGCTACTGCACCTGTTGCAGGGGGAGGCTGTCCTGGAAGAGGTACAGCAGTCAGGAGAGATCCACGCCCCGCTGCACTCTCGCCGTAAACCCAGCCCTGGTGAGCCTCCCAACCGGGAGGCTGTGACCCAACTGGGTCTGACCCATGCGGGCGGTGCCGTGTCCGTGCCATTTCTTCATTTCAGGTGGCAGGTGTAGAGATCCTGAGGGCATGGAACCGCTGGGTGGGCCTGCAAGAGTGGCAGTTGGGTGTGAATCCTTGGACGTGGCCCGTGGGAGACTCTCCAGTGCGGATTCAGTGACTCCCTTTCCAGGTGTGGAAGCTGAGGCCACAGGATGTGTTGGAAGCGACCTAAAATCTCGGGAAATTAGGGGCCGAATTGGGACTGGGGCTTTCCCATCTAAGCCTGGGGGAGGACCAGGCATCAGTGGCAGTGTAATTAATTCATATCTTCTTGGGTCACCTTGTTATCAGCAGTCTGCCTTCCCTGGGGGCCAGCTCCCGATGGAGAGGGACCTCTCTCTCATCCCCTCTGTCCCCTGCACCTCTGGCCCAGCGACTTGCCCAGGCTGTGGCCCCGAGGAGCGTGGGCAGTGGAATGGGGCAGTTAAATCTGACTGGTGACACTGTGTGGCGACAGCATCGCGCAAGGCTGGCTTCATGCCATTCCCTCCGCTCCGCTGCGACTGAGCAGCATGGCTCACATCTCCCCAGACACAAGAAGCCCTTGCAGACCCGCACAGCCTCTCGATTTTGGAGCAAGGCCTGCCTGCTGCCCGCCGCCATCTCGCCCTGGTGGTGGGGGAGGGGCAGCATGGCACACGGTTCGCAGCGTGTGGATGCACAAGCTTGGGTTTCAGCCCCAGCTCCCTGCTTTTCCAGCTGCGTGATCTCAGGCAACCCCTCTGAACCTCCATTTCCTTATCTGTAAAATGGGTCTAGTAATGATCCCCCCCACCATGGGCTCCTCTTGAGGATTAATGGGAACAGGCGCGCAGTGTTTAGTGTGGTGCCAGGCACACACTCTCTCTGGCTACTGTGGTTACCAGACGTTTTGTTCTCCACCCTCTCGGGGGATGGCTAGCTCACCTGAGAACTGGAGGAAAAAATATGTAGCCTTGGTGCTGGGTTGTTATGGCAACCACATACAAGAATGCTGGTAGGCTCTTAGGGCTTGGGTGTGGGGTGTGAGGTGTGAGTGTCCCCACAATCACAGCTGGTAAGAGGTGGTGCTGTCCTGGGACAGCCGCACCCTCCCTAATGCACACACACACACACACACACACAGATGCGTCTGCACACATACAGTACACAACACCTCTTATGCACACACGTGCTCAAACCTGCCTGCATTCTCCCCTCCCCCCTCCCCCCAGCACCAGCGCAGGCACTGTCAAACACTAGCTGGTCTGACCCCTACTGGCTTCTTCAGGAAGTAGCTCTTCTGGTTTCAGGCTGGAGTGAGACAGGATCTGGTGTTTGAGATGCTCAGCAGGGGGAAAGGTGGGGAGTTACTCCCGAATGAATGCCACGGCCCGGCAGCTGGGAGGAGGGCTGGTTTGGAGTGGGGGCCGGTTTCCCGGTGGGCTTGGCTGGGCTCTGGGAGGCTGTGGGGGTGGTATCTCTGTTTGCCTGGGCTGCCGTATCCCCCAGACTTCCAAAGTCAGAAGCTCACTTCCTGGAGGCTGGAAGTCCAGGCTCGAGGCGTTGGCTGCCGCGGTTTCTCCGGAGGGTTCCCTCCTGGGCTTGCAGACGGCTGCCTTCCCACTTGCTCCTCGCCTGGTCCGTGTGGTCTGGCTCCCAATCGCCTCCTCTTAGAAGAACGCCAGTCACGTGGGCCGGGGCCTATCCAGATGAGCTTCTTTGACCTTCATGCCCCCCTAAAAGACCACATTTCCAAATGCCGTCATGGGACGCGGTGCTGGGAGCCAGGAGCCTGGCGTGGAGGAGGGAGGCCAGGGGTGTGAGAGGCCGGATGTTCTCTTTTTACCTTTGTTCAGCAACAGGGATGGTGGACACTGGGCTGTTGCTTATAAGTCTTGCAGGGTCCCAAGCACGAGCCAGCCAGCGGCGCAATGCACGTTGGACCTCCGGATCTCCAGGACGGGCAGAGGCGGAGCTTGGCGAACCCCTCTCGGTTTTGATTGAGATGCTGATGTTCAGTGATCAGTGATTTGAGTGATTGATCACCCGGGACAGCCCGGAGAGCAGGGAGGGAGCAGACAGGCACAGCGGAATCCCTGGGAGAGAGCGGCTTGCCTCTGCTCACTGAGCCTGTCACTTTGTGTTTAGAAAGCTGCGGAGGCCGGCGCCGCGGCTCACTAGGCTAATCCTCCGCCTTGCGGCGCAGGCATGCCGGGTTCTAGTCCCAGTCGGGGCGCCAGATTCTTTCCCGGTTGCCCCTCTTCCAGTCCAGCTCTCTGCTGTGGTCCGGGAGGGCAGTGGAGGATGGCCCAAGTGCTTGGGCCCTGCACCCCATGGGAGACCAGGAGAAGCACCTGGCTCCTGCCTTCGGATCAGCGCGATGCGCCTGCCGCAACGTGCCGGCCGTGGCGGCCATTGGAGGGTGAACCAACGGCAAAGGAAGACCTTTCTCTCTGTCTCTCTCTCTCACTGTCCACTCTACCTGTTAAAAAAAAAAAAAACAGAAAAGAAAAACAAAAACAACAACAACAAAAAGCTGCGGAGTCTGAGGGCGCATGTGCCGAGCTGTGTGTGAGTGGAAGAAGAGAACAGTGCCCGCGGTGCTTGTGACCTAACAGAAACATCTCACGAGACAGCCTAGGAATGCAGACCTGCGGGTGACAGCACCGTGTCCAAGACTGCCCCTTCTCGAAGGAGAAAACCTGGGCAGACGAGGGTTTCATTGGGGGTTCCTGTCCTAGGCAACCATTTTTTAAAGCCTTGAGTCTCATCAGCGTCTTTTGTTGAATGACTGCACGCAGGGGCGGGTTTATTCAATCAAGCTCAGCTGGGAGGGCAGCACTGTGGCACAGCCTTGTAGGGGGTAAGCCACCTCCCATATGAACACCTGTTCGAGTCCCGGCTGCTCCACTTCGGATCCAGCTTCCTGCTAATGCGCCTGGGAAAGCAGCAGAGGGTGGCCTGAGTGCTTGCGCCCCTGCCGCCTGACTGTGAGACCTGGATGGAGTTCTAGGCTCCTGGCTTCAGCCTGGCCCAGCCCTGAGAATTGCAGCCATTTGGGGAGTGAATCAGCAGATGAAAGAGCTCTCTCTGTCTCTCTCTTTCTTTCTGTAACTCTGTCTTTCAACTAAATAAAGAAATAAACAAAATTTTTTAAAAAAAAGAAAGAAAAGGAAAAAGAAAGACCAGATGGGAATAGAACTGGATGTTCTTGCCCAGAAGAACAAGGGGTGTGTTCTCACAAAGGTGTTCAGCTAGACCCCTTATGGAGTCTGATTCTGTGAGCTGTTATTTTTTTAAAAAAAGATTTATTTATTTATTTAAAGTCAGAGTAACAGACCGGTAGAAGCAGAGAGAGAGAGAGGTCTTCCATCTACTGGTTCATTCCCCAGATGGCTGCAACAACCAGAGCTGGGCTGATCTGAAGCCAGGAACCAGGGTCTCCCATGCAGGTGCATGGGCCCAAGGACTTGGGCCATCCTCCACTGCTTTCGCAGGCCATCATCAGGGATATGGGATATGGGATGCCGGCACTGCAGGCTGCGGCTTTATCATTACGCCACAGCACCGGCCCCAGAACTGTTATTTTCTAATGCAGAGTGGCTCGGCTGCATTCCCAGCTGCACGAGGAGAGAGGCCACCTTCTGCGGCTCCTCTTGAGACACTCGTGTTTGTGATGATGGCTGGCTTCGGGTAAAGACTTCATCAGTGGGCATCATAATAAGGAAAAGGGCGGCAACAGCCCCAGCTTAAGGAGTACCCAGTCCTCACACAGGAATCCAGGAGGCCGGGTCAGCCCTCGGGAGCCTCAGGGAGAGCTCTGTGCCTGAGTCGGGTCAACACACCACGGACTCCTCTCCCGGAGGGCATGGCTGCCGCCTCCCGCGCCTGCGGTCTCAGCTGGCTTCTGGAAGCTGAAGGAACACCCTGTACCCGGCCACAGCGGCCATAGTGGCACCACGGCGCGGCCTTCCCACCCCACGTTTCCAAAAGGCACAGCTGAGGACACCTCCAGCCCGAGTTCTCCAGCCACTCACGCCTCTAAGCTCTCCTGCACAGGAGCTGCCGGAAAGCAGTATTGTGTGAGCTATCGATTCCTGTAAAACTCACCCTGAGACCAGGAGGCCATCTGTGGTAGCCTCAGGCCACACATGAGTCATCTGCCCGCGTTATGCCGTGTCACTTAAGAATGCCTTTGGAGACTTGTCAGGAGAAAATTTAAGCAAAATTAAAGTTCAACTGGAAATGAAAAAAAAGAAAAGAAAAGAAAGATACTTTAGTGTACTATAGGGAAGCCACCAACTTAGAGCCATTAATTATAGAAAGGATTGGGTCTTGTTTATAAATTATAAATTACCTAGGAAAAGTACAACGTATAGTGAAAATAAGATAAGCCCCTTGTCTGTGACACATGGTTCCTGCAGGTATTATTTCCTTCCTTGCTTTGTTCCTGAAAGTGAAGGAAGCTTTCCTGTTAGCCACCCCCCCTGAGATATTCATGGCCTAATACAGTACAGACAAAAAAATAAACAAAAAAACCTTGCTGGTGATGACGAGAACAAAGGAAACACCCAGAGATAATTATATTATCACCAGGTAGCCTTATAACTTCAATTCCGGTATGTAGTAAATGAAGTGTGGTAGCTTATATTTCTTTCAAAGAATTTAATAAGTCATTATTAACCATTTTTTCTGCAACTTTCTGGCATTTAGAAAAATCAATCTATACTTAAAAAAAAAAAAGGAAAAGGGCGGGCCTGCTGAGTACAAGGTACTGGCAGAAGCCTCGAAAGAATGACGAGAACACGACTTAGTGACTGTGAAACGCAGGCGGTACAGCAGCTTTGCTTGCCAACACTATCCCTTAAAGTCCCCAGGGAATGCAGAATTGTCAGCCTGTCCAGTGGACTGCGCTCCCTCCTGCTGTGCCGACGCAAAGGGTGATGGACTGAGGATCTCTGTGAGACCTCAGTGGAAAGAAAGGGTCATCAAAGAAGGATGTACTCTTCTCTGAAGGGAGGAGAAAACAGCCAGTTTACTTATGGCCGTGTCCAAATACCAATGGAGTCTATGGGCACAGAAGGCGTCCATAGCCTTGGCAGCCCATGGCAATAGCCTCGGGTGATCACTGACGTCATGAGTGTTAGTTGTTAAAGGAACAACCGAAGTCACTGTGCACTTACTCCCCATGTAGGACCTCCGTCCCTAAGGAGTTGTACTATGAGAATTGACTGCAAATTTTGTTCCTAAACTGTGCTCTATATGTTGTGTGTGTGCGTGGGTGCAAACTGTTGAAGTCTGTGCTTAGCATGGAGTTAGTCCTCTGTATATAAAGTCAAACTAAAAATGAACCACAATGAAGAAGGAGATGGGAGAGGGAGAGGGAGATGGGAGGGGAGTTGGGGGGGGGGGCTATGAGGGAAAGAACCGCTGTATTCCTAAAGTTACATCTATGAAAAAACGCCCTCATTAAATAAAAACTTAAAAAAATAAATAGGGTGATGGAGCCGTCAGCTTCTCAGCTTGAGCGAGGAGGCAGAGAACGTTAACCCAGACGGATGCAACTCACTTCATCCCAGATCAGTCACGTGCTGTGAAAAAAAGAAAAAAGGATTTTTCACTTTCAATAATCCACCATACGATTACTTTAAATATATGGAGTTCTCTGGTGCATTATATATATATATATATACACACATATATACATATATATATATATTTCAAATTAATGAGTCTTCATTGAGACTGTGATGTGTCCCTGGCTCTGTAGGAAACTGCCTTGGCCAGGTCTCATTGTGCACGAGCGAGGTTTTCCCAGCCTGTGGGTGCCCATCCGCCCCGAGGCCCGAGTGAGACAGTCACGCCACCCAGCGCTGCTGAGAGAGCACCCACCTCCCAGCAGACAGCTGCCCTGGAGGTCGGCAGCGCCCGCTCCGATGCGTGGGCAAAACTGGTGGGGGAACCAGCAGGCTCCTGGCCAGGAAACCAGGTAGCCAGAGGAGCAAGCCACGCACCCGAGGGGGAGAGGGGTGACAACGCCGCCTGAGGCCCAGTGTTGGATGCCCAGGGCGAGGGTGGCTGTGACGACACTTCCGTGTCACCCAGTCGGGAAGGGCGGCTCCACTGAAGTCACTTTAATGAAGATGGAAGGTCCAGGGCAGGGTGAGGTCTGAGGAGGAAGGAGCCAAAGGACCCCATCCCTCAAGCTGTCCCTGGTGACGGACAGGTGACCTGGCGGCCTGGTCTCCAGTCCTTCCTGGGGAACCAGCTTCTCTTGGGAGGGAGTGGGATGTCCTAGCACCCTGAGGTGCTGGAGCCAGGGGCCTGGGGCGGGCAAGGAGGAGGTGTGAAGGAAAGGAATGAAGGAATGTCCTTTTCCCACATCAAAGACACAGGTGCCTCACCCCCCCACCCCCGTAAAGTGCCTGGGGCAGGGGCCTGTGTGTTCTGTGCCATGATGTGTCCCCAGCACTCAGGAGGTGTCTGCTGAATGTTGGGTGGAGCTGGTCCTCCCAGGGCAACGGCTGTGTGGCCAGGAGGCCCTGGAGCCAGCATGAGTGATGTCAGAGATGTCAGATAGGGCACCCATCTTCATGTCCGGCCTATGCTGGCCCTGTGACCGCCCTGGCATCGGTCCACCCACCCATTCAAGGAGTACTGGCCCAGCCCCTAGACTGTAATAAGCTGTGTGTATCAACCCTGGGGACACAAAGATAAATGTCAGGATTTACTCAACACCCACCATGAACCATGCTCTGGGGAGCCCACGGTGACTCAGGTTGGGACCACACCCTCAGGGAGAAGACAGAGGTGGAGAAGTTGGTGAAGGGGTCGCCGCCGAGGGGGGTCTGCTTGGGTGGCATCTTTGGATGTCAGGGTCGGTATTCATTGGGGTGGGCCAGGGTAGGGTGAGCAGCCAGTGTGGGACTGGGTGCTGGGGCCTGCTAGCCCCCCATTCACGCTCTGCACCTGCCCCTCTCTCACCCCAGAAATGGCCCTGTAGTGAGTGAGCAGCACAGATGGGAACTTCCCAGGGCTTGGCAGCCTCCCTGGGGCTGGTACAGCTGGAACCACGGTGGTACCTGGAGTCCCATGTGGCTGCGTTGGTGCCCACCTGCCTCCATCCGTTCCTTGGTCTGGCTCCCCTGGGAGCTTGTTATGGGAAACGGAGTGGGCTGGGCAGGATTGGAGCCTCCCTGGGTTCTGTGTGCCTTGAAATATCACCACTGCCCCCAGTGAGGACCAGCGGGGTGGGGCGTGACTCTGAGTCAGTGTTGCCAGCAGGGCCGCCTTGTGGTGCTGGTGCTCACTGCTCACCCGTCCCGGCTGGAGGTCCTTTGACAGGGTGACACGGTGGTGGCACCTTGGACCGGAGGGCTGGCGAGGTCTCTTCTACCCACAGTTTGTTCTGACCCAGTGATACGTCCTGGCCTGCAGTTGGGGCCATCAGAACCCCGTTGCGTGGCGGCTGCGAGAGAGGCTGTTCAACTGCAGCCAGGAGATGTTGTTTTAGTCCCTTTCACACGTCATCTAATCTTGGTTAGGATTTTCCCCTTCCCGGGGTTGAGAGAGAGAGGAGAGGAAGTGAAAACAGGAGGGGAGACTTTTCTTACAGCACCTCTGGCCCTGCAGCAACATTCAAAAAGCCCCTTGGGTAGAAGGGCAGGGCGGACTTTTGGCAGCCGGTTCCCATCCCTGCATGGCCTCATTTGGTTCTCAGAGCTGCCCCAGGTGGGAGGCAGAACTCTGAGCTGCCCCAGTGCCACCCTTCTGTGCGGAGGGGGCGTCCCTGGGGCTGAGGCAAGGCCTGGGGACCCGCTGCCCCGGGAGAAGGGAGTGAATCTCTAGGAGAATCATTCCGGAGCAGCGCTGAGTGTCTTCGGGACAGCTGGCTGAGGCTGACCTGGACCGGGCAGAGACAGGGCTGTGTGGCGGGGACCAGGCCGGCTCTCCTCTGCGTAGAGTCCTTTGGCCGTGGAAGGTGGAGGAGCTGGACTCCCCAGACACGAGTCACTGTCTGCTGATGTTGCCCACCCGTGGGACCCTCCTGGCTGCTGGGGATTCCCCACCCCTAATGCTGTAGGCCTTTGAGGACTTTGATGACCGTGTCTGTTGCCAGGACACGCACGTGGTCCCTGAGCCCGGGAGGCGTGTCTCCAACCTCGTTGTACAAGCACTGGGCCAGGAGGAGGCGCCGACTGGGCTGGAGCTCCTGTGCTCACAGAGATCGCAGACTTTTGGTGCAGACCAAATGCAGCGCAAGGGCCCAGCGGAAGGGCGAAGGGGCGGGGGCCGAGGGCTTGGACCCCGCAGCTGCCCGCGAGAGCTCCGAGGCCAAGCCCGAGGGCAGGCTCCCCCAGCTCAAGGCAAGGCCCCCCGCGCTGACGGCTGCCCACTGTGCCGTGGAAATCGGCAACTCATGCTGGGGCAAGTGAGAGGGTCAAGGGCTCGGGGCCCTTGTTTGTGTGTTTGGAATCGGGATGGGCCCCGGAATTCAAGTCATTCTTCCCGTTGCCCTTTGGGAGACTGCGGTGTGGCTTGGCTGGACTGAGGATCAGGGAGCTGGCTGGGGAGGGGACACCATGGTAGCCCTCTCCTGCTGCCACCTGTGGGTTTGGGCCTGGTTAGGTGTTGGGAACCTGAGGCTGGAGGAGAAGCTGGGGTTCGGGATTGGTAAGAGGGGAGGGGTGTTCCTCACTTTGTTGGACAGAGATCAAGTTTGGGGCCATGGGCATTCCAGCACAGCTGAAAAGGAACTGCTAACGGGGTCCAGGTACGCAGGGCTCTGCCTCGGCCTCTCAGAACGTCCCAGCTGAATCTGAGGTGCACCCTTGGCTGGGAACCAGAACCGGGGTGTCTAGCTTCCCATCTTGGCTGTGTACTCCCCTGGCCCAGCCTCTGTGATCCCGCCCACAGCTCCCTGCCCTCCATCAGCCCCGCCCTCTGAGGCTGGCCCACACTTGCTTGGAGCCCTCCTGGTCCTGGCTTCCTGGGGCTCATCTTCCCTCCTCCGAAGGTTCCTGCCCTACAGGGCCACGCCCAGGACACCTGCCCAAGGCTTTGAGTGTGCCTCTTCTTCTGTCTCCAGCAGCCTGGCTCCTGGAGGCAAGGTCCCATGTCCCTGGGTCAGGTTTCAGGGCGAGGCCAGAGGGTTTGGCCCAAGGCCATTCCGGCTCCTTCTGTGTCGCTGGGGTAGGGCCAGGGCCGAAGGCCAAGGGGCAAAGCAGTGGGGCAGATGTGACCACAGATGTGTTTCCACATGGACGAAGCTCGCCACAGAGTGGACATGGCAACCTTGCAAACTTCCTCCAAGTTCAAGGCCACTTCCTTCTCCAGCAAGGCTGGCCTTCCCCTGCAGGGGCCTTGAGCACCTGGACAGGCCCTGGGCGGGAAACTTCATGTGTTGTGATTTCGCTGGCAGCCCTAGAGTTTTGAAACTGGACAAATTTGAAACTGTACACAACCTCAAACTTTTGCTAAAGAACACGAGGGGGCGTGGGCTGGGCTCCGGGTCACCCCTGATCCTGGGGAGCTGGGCCCTCGGTAGCCGGACTTCCGCCCCAGGTCACCGGGCAGTGGCGCCGGTGCCCAGGCTATGGGAAGCTGCTGCTGGCCTGCTGGGCTGCTGACTCTGAGAGCAGCCTGGCGCTCTGTCTGCAAAGATCAGCTGTGGTGGGGACACAGCCGCCCCAGGCGACAGCTCGCCTGGCCTTGCTGGGTGGTGGAGTCATCTTGGGCCAGGCTGCTCCATCACTGTTGCACCACCACCGGCCCACGGCAGGGTGGGAGGAGGCAGAACCATGAAAGCTCACGGCTGGATGGAGAACCAATTCCGTGCGAAGTTTCTTTCTCGAGCTGGGTGATCTCCAGTGTGGTTAATCCAGGACTGCTGTCTTTGTCGCAGGTCTAATTTATGGCAGCGTTTGCTTATTTTTTTTTCTACACTGTATTTTTAAGTAGCATCTCGTTTGAACTTAATAACATGAACTTGACAACACTGAAGATGTATGCCCTTATTTATTATAAAACGGCTTGTTGATGCCGGCACCGCGGCTCACTAGGCTAATCCTCCGCCTTGCAGCGCCGGCATACCGGGTTCTAGTCCTGGTCGGGGCGCTGGATTCTGTCCCAGTTGCCCCTCTTCCAGGTTCAGCTCTCTGCTGTGGCCCGGGAGTGCAGTGGAGGATGGCCCAAGTGCTTGGGCCCTGCACCCCATGGGAGACCAGGAGAAGCACCTGGCTCCTGCCTTCGGATCAGCGCGGTGCGCCGGCCGCAGCATGCCGGCCGTGGCGGCCATTGGAGGGTGAACCAAAGGCAAAGGAAGACCTTTCTCTCTGTCTCTCTTTCTCACTGTCCACTCTGCCTGTCAAAAACAAACAAACAAACAAAAAAACCGGCTTGTTGAATTAAGCCCAATTTAGAAAAAAAGCATAAAGAAAGGAGGAAAGTTACCCAAACTCTCACCACTGAACAGCCCGGCCTGGTTTCCACCTTCTCTCCTCGTCTGATGCATATTTCACCTACGGGCAATGATCCCGATACACAAATACTTTTTGAAGCAACCTCACCTGGCGGCCTTCTCACCGCCCCGTGTTGCCACACAGTCTTCCTATCATTAATGCACAAAATACCTTCAGTATCATCATCTACTTAACCAACTTCCTGTGGCTAGAACTTTGGTCTGCTCCTTTCACACATCAAGCCAAGGGGTTCACCCATCTTATCTGGGCTCTGTCCGCCCCTGGGGGCCCTCAGGGGAGGTGGGCTGGCTTCAGATTGGGGCTAAAACAACTCCCTCCAGCTGGCCTGTGGGTCCTTACCCCTCTCCCTGGCCTGGACCTGGCCCCTGCCAAATGGTTCCTGCTGTCCCCAGGAGTCCACGAGGAGCTCCCTGCATTCAGTGTTTCTAGGGCGCATTGGTGCAAAGTTTTCATTCCTGGGCACTTAGCAAATGCTGGACTGTGGTCCTTTTGAGTGACATTTGCTCTACCAGACAGGCGCCACAGCACACCGGATCTTGTACTTCCGAAAGTCTGGAAAATGGAATTCACAGATAAGTTCATTTTAGTGCAGAAAATTTTCAAACCCATGCAAGTTTTTTTTTTAACCCCATAATCTGTGTTTCCCATGAATTTGTTGAAGAGCTCTTGATACAATTTTTTTTGTATCAAAATAAGCTTATCTTTGGAAAAATTGTTATTTATCTGAGAGGTAGAGAGACAGAGAGAACGCCCATCTGCTGGTTCACTCCCCAAGTGCCCGCAGTGGCCAGGGTTCCGTCAGGCGAAAGCTGGGAGCTGGAAGCTCCATCCAGGTCTCCCATGTGGATGCAGAGACCCAGCCATGTGGTCATCCCTTCTGCCTCCCAGACTGCACGCTAGCAGGAAGCCGCAACAATAAGAAGCCAGGCATTCCGATATGGGAAGTTGGGAAGTGGACGTCCCAGTCAGCATCATAGCCACTAGACTAAATACCTGCCCCAAACTGATCTCCTAGATTTTTTTTAAAGATTTATTTACAGCCGGCGCCGCGGCTCATTAGGCTAATCCTCCACCTAGTGGCGCCGGCACACCGGGTTCTAGTCCCAGTCGGGGCGCCGGATTCTGTCCCGGTCGCCCCTCTTCCAGGCCAGCTCTCTGCTGTGGCCAGGGAGTGCAGTGGAGGATGGCCCAAGTGCTTGGGCCCTGCACCCCATGGGAGACCAGGAGAAGTACCTGGTTCCTGCCATCGGATCAGCACGGTGCGTCGCCGCAGCGGCCATTGGAGGGTGAACCAATGGCAAAGGAAGACCTTTCTCTCTGTCTTTCTCTCTCACTGTCCACTCTGCCTGTCAAAAAAAAAAAAAAAAAAAAAAAAAAAAAGATTTATTTATTTTGAAAGAGTTACAGAGAGAAAGAGAGAGAGAGAGAGAGAGAGAGATGTTCCACCTGCTGGTTCACTCCCCAGATGGTCACAATAGCCAGCACTGGCCAGGCTGAAGCCAGGAGCCAGGAACTTCATCTGGGTCTCCCACGTGGGTGGCAGGGACCCAAACACTCGGGCCATCCTCCACTGCCTTCCCAGGCCATTAGCAAGGAGCAGGATCAGAAGTGGATTAGCCAGGACTTGAACTAGCAGCTATATGGGATGCCGGCGCTGCAGACAGCGGCTTAGCTCACAGCACCACAATGCAGGCCACAAAACTTCCATTCAAAGAGGTGATGGGAATGAGAAAAATGTTGTACAAGTCTAGTCTTCAAGAAGAGCCACGCAGGTCCCACTCTGGGCCTTGGCCTGGCTGAAGGCAACAGCAAATCAGCTTGCATTCACCAGGAGCCTCCCGCGCCCTCGCCCCCACTTTGCTTCACAGGCGGGTGCTGCTGTCGAGGCGTCAGGACAGATAGGAGCACCGCTGGGCCCTCCACCTGCTCTTCCACTTGCCCGCCCCATCCTGGGGCAGGACCCGTGAGAGCTGCTTTGTGCGGAGGGCTACATGAGAACTGTGCTGCCGTTACAGCACGGGGTGTTTCCATCCGGACAAATGGCCTCACCCGGACCATGATTGCGTCGGCCTTTATCATTGCTCTGTGAAGAGAAGGATCTGCTTCTCAGTGCTTCAGCCTCTGAGAGAAGTCACTGGACGATTTGGAGGGGTTATGAGAAGAGTGTCAGTGCACCTCAGGATTTGCAGAAGAGACAGGGGCCCTTGGCTGGCAGTTTGAGTTTGCATCTCACAGGTGGGAGGATCTGGCCCCCATAGCCCCAGTCCACTGCAAATGAATAACCCAGGCAAGTTATCTCACCTCCACCTTGGTTTCTCCATCTGTAAAATGGAGATGAGCTATTCCTTTTTTTTTTTAAGATTTATTTATTTATGTGCAAGTCAGAGTTATGCAGAGAAATGAGAGAGAGAGAGAGAAAGAGAGAGAGAGAGAAAGGTCTTCCATCCGCTTGTTCCTCTCCAGTTGGCCACAATGGCCAGAGCTGCTCTGATCCGAAGCCAGGAGCCAGGAGATTCTTCCAGGTCTCTCATGCAGGTGCAGGGGCCCAAGGACTTGGGCCATCTTCTCCTGCTTTCCCAGGCCACAGCAGAGATCCAGCCACAGCTGGATCAGAAGTGGAGCAGCTGGGTCTCAAACTGGCGCCCACATGGGATGCGGGTGCTTCAGGCCAGGGCATTAACCCACTGCTCCACAGCACCAGCCCCCAAGCTATTCCTAACTATATAGCTCCCGGGAGGTTGTGGGTAGAGTTAAGTGAGATAATGTGGGCAAAGCAGTTTACCCAGAGCCTGGCACCTTGTAGGAATTCAACAACGATTTGTTAAAGTGTTAAAGAGTGGCTTCCTTTCTCTTAACTCCAAGCTGCCTGTCTGTCCTGTTAGCCCAGTACAGCTTCAGCTGGTGTTATACGGCAGTTGATTAAGTTACGCCTTTGCTGGCTAAATTTGAACGCAACCAATGAGCGGGCAGGGATGTTTTAAGCGTCTGGCCGGGTTCTGTCTCATGATTGTGCTCATCACTTTCATCACCAACAACAGCTCCAACGGCAGTTCCAGCTACGAGTCGCTGAGTGTTTGTGTGTAGGAGGCACGGACAGGGGCCTTTTCACACAACCTCGTTTTCTTTTTCAATCAGCCTGGGACACTGATACTATTTTCCCCTCTACTGTGCAGATGCGAAAGCTCAAGTGACAAAAGCAGACTCAACCCCGAACTGTGCTACAAACCTTTGTTCTTAACCACCGCTCACTGCTGCCTCCCCTCCCTCGCGAGGCTCATTTCATCCCTGAGGTGCTGGGTTGCACTAGTTTTGCTTTTGGGGAGCATATCAAACTCTAGGCCCCCGGGGAACTGGTTTTGGACATCTGGTGCCACTGGCAATGGTCAGACAGCTAACAGTGCTGTTGCCTGCAATTTGGGGTGAGATCAGAGGGATTCTGCTGTAAGCCAAAAGTCCCCAGCTTGATGGGGACTTGGCATGATGGGAAATTGAGCAGCAGCACGTGGCGAAGGATGTTGAATTCTTGGCAAATTCTTTTGTCATGGGTTCTTTTGTCTTGGGTCTCTGGCCTCGCTGATCCACAGTGAAACTTCCTAGAACTTCAATTTCCTTGTTGTTTGTGCCTTGTGCCACAGCCCCAGTCTGTTTTTTCTTCCCCAGGAACATTGGCTTGTAGGAGTCAACTTTTCTGTACTATTTACTGTAGGAGCTAGGAAATAATAAAAGAATATGAAAAGCACACAGGCACAGGACAGGTGCTGGCTTTTCTTATCATTAGGTAATCATGAATTTAATTTTCTACATTTTCTGCTTGAGTTGGAAGCTGCTGTTGACCCAGGGATAGTTTCTTTTTCTTTTCTTTTTTTCTTTTTTTTTTTTTTTTTTTTTTGACAGGTAGAGTTAGACAGTGAGAGAGACAGACAGACAGACAGAGAGAAAGGTCTTCCTTCTGTTGGTTCACCCTCCAAATGGCTGCTACGGCCGGTGCACTGCCCTGATCCAAAGCCAGGAGCCAGGTGCTTCTCCTGGTCTCCCATGGGGTGCAGGGCCCAAGCACTTGGGCCATCCTCCACTGCACTCCCGGGCCACAGCAGAGAGCTGGCCTGGAAGAGGGGCAACCGGGACAGAATTTGGCACCCCGACCGGGACTAGAACCCGGGGTGCTGGCGCAACAGCGGCGCTGGCCAACCCAGGGATAATTTCTAAGAACGAGGTTCTTGCATCCCCAGGTGGCAGGAACGCTATCGTCCGTGCAGTCTTGTCCAAAAAGCACTATCCAGAGTGGCCTGTAGGATCCTCGGGATGTTTTCAGATGTTTGCTTAAAACCAGGGTGCATTACTGCAGCATAGGCGCAGGGGACCACTTCCGTGACAAAGGACAACGGCTCTACATCTGCACTGATGCGGTTTCCTCGGCACACGGATTATTCAAGTGGAAGAAGTTGAATCAAAGGAAGCCGTTAAGGAATAGCAGTAGAGGCGGGGCCCAGAACTGGGAAGGTTGTGCCAGCGGCGTGCACACCACCGAGCTTTCGGAAGTGAAGCCAACTTGCTCGCTCCCCGTTTGGCTGCATATGAAGACGCTCCTCCACACTCGGTTTCTGGCACTTGGTGACACACGTTCTCACCGCCCGGGACCTTGAGAACGACCCCTTTGTTTCCGGCAGTTGGTTTCGAGTGCACAGATTCTGTTCCCTGATGGACGCGCACCGGGAGGAGCTCGGGTTTTACCCACGCAGAGAAAGCAGTGCCTTCCCGTGGGTCGAGGCCTCAGCCGTAGAGAAGGAAGAGTCCTCCTTTAACCCCGAGCTCGCCAAGAAGACACAACAGGAAGGCAGGGATGGAAACTGTCGCAGGGCAGGTGGCAAGGGCACGTGTCTGGAAACACGTGAAGATCTTTTCTTGGAAGAGGCTGACATTTCACCTACTTGATTTCGAGGTGACAAACAGGGGGCTGAAATTTTAGGGAGGCCGTGTGTTGCTCAGTGAGAGGAAACACTTTGAGTTGACTGTGGAAGGAATGAGCTGTCTTAGAAACTGCCGCCCAGCCAGCGCTGCGTGCATGCTGGGGGTGGCTGACCTAAGATCCTCACTTCCCCTGAATGTCCAGGAGTGCAAGCTGGCTTCTCCCCTCCCCTCCCCTCCCCTCCCTCCCCTCCCCTCTTCCCTCCTCTCCCCTCCCCTCTTCCCTCCTCTCCCATCCTCTCCTCTCCCCTCCCCTCCTTGGGCCAAAAAGAAATTATTAGAGAAGTATAAATCAGTTCAGTAGATGGAAAATTCCATCATTTCCACTCGGAAAGCCGCCACTAAGCGCTTATTCTTCGAGGGTAAGAGGTAGCATGATTCGGTGCAGCCAGGTGAAACTGTCATTCTGTAGATAAAAACCTGCCTTGGCAATTTCAGAATTTACAAGCAATCTTCTAATTACGAATACGTTTAGACATCCTTTTCTACTAAGGTCAGTATTTTCCCTACCACACTGATCAAAGAAACATTGTCACGTGAGTCAGCATGATCTCTGCTGAATAGGCTCCACGCGCCCTCTGGCCTGTCGCTGCCGGGGGCTCTTTCATTTGCAGGTGCTAAGCCTCGATGCACCCATCATTAAGACGGCAATTGTTCTTCAGCCAGGTGTGCCCCTCGGCGAGCAGCGACAAGGTGCCACTCCTGCACCGGAGGAGGCCAGGTGCGGACACTGTGTGTGGCAGCGCTTGTGGGTGGATGGCTGGTGGTTCTGAAGTGGGGATTTAACAGCATAATCCCAGCTTCATCGCAGGTTCACACGAGAAGCCGATGCCTCCTTTTAACTGCAGGCAACAGGAGTTGCACGGCGTCAGCACCAACAGGCTGAAACCCCACACCGGGGTCCAAGACTGCAGGTTCAGAAGAAAACGTTCGAAGGGATCTAGCTAAACTTCGGTGGTGATGCAGGGTGACCCGATGCCTGTCTGAGGACGGGTAGGCAAATACTGTCTTTCCCCTAGGGCATCCATGTGACCGGGTTGAACTGAGATAGCGCAGCGCCTGGGACACTCCCGCAATATACACACTCACAGGTTGCCTTCGGAGGGGTCGCATGGGTACCTTCTGAGAAAAGTGTCTTTGGATGACTTTGTTGCCATGTGAATGTGAGTGTACGCACACAACCCAGGATGGCACAGCCTGCCCCACACCCAGGCCACGTGGTGCACAGCCTACTGCCCCCAGCCCTCAAGCTGGTATGGCCTATTACTGTGCTTGACAAGTGTGGCCGATATTCCTGTCTCTGGACAGAAAAGGTAAACACAGCAGGCAATAGGAATTTCCTGCTCCATAATCCTCCAGGACCACCCTCATCTTTGTGATGTCATTGACTGAAGTGTCATGTGGCCCATGTTTGTAGGTCATTATTATGAATTATAGGACAAGACATTTGGAAAAGCATGTTAGCTGATAGGGGTTACCGAATCTGAAATTCCTGCAAGAAAACTGGAGGACTATGGAGCACTCCTCTCCCACTTGTTGTCAGAAATTAATACAACTTGGGGGGCCCGCACTGTGGCACAGCAGGTTAAAGTCCTGGCCTGAAGCGCTGGCATTCCGTTTGGGCGCCGGTTTTAGTCCTAGCTGCTCCTCTTCCAATCCAGCTCTCTGCTATGGCCTGGGATAGCAGAAGATGGCCCAAGTGCTTGGGCCCCTGTACCCACATGGGAGACCCAGAAGAAGCTCCTGGCTCCTGGCTTTGGATTGCCGCAGCTCTGGCTGTTGCAGCCATCTGGGGAATGAACCAGCGGATGGAAGATCTCAGTCTCTACCTCTCTTTCAAATAAATAAAAGTAAATCTTTTTAAAAAAAGAAATTAATACAACTTACGCCCTTACAGTTTATGCATTCGGGGGCAGGTGTTTGAGGCCACTTGGGACACCTGCATCCCACATTCAGGTGTCTGGGTTCGAGTCCCAGCTCTGCTTCTGGTTCTAATTCACACCCTGGGAGGCAGCAGATGGTGGCTCAAGTACTTGGGTCCCTGCCCCCCATGTGGGAAGCCCAGATGGGAGTTCTGGGCTCCTGGCTTTGACCTGGCCCAGCTTAGCCGTGACAGGAACTTGGGGAGTGAAGCAGTGGATTGATCTTTCATATTCCTCAAATATTAATGTGGGAAATTATCCCTTTGTGGGGTCAGACCAACCTCCCTATGTGACATGACTGTAATGGAAGGAAACTGGTTTTCCTGAGTGTCTGGTAGGAACGAACTTCTCATCACAGGCATTTACAGAGACTCTTGGGTGGGACCAGGGCCCCAGTATGCTGTGAGCGGCCACTGCATACTGCTACCATCTTACAGAAGCCAAACCGTGTGCTAGACTGGCATACGAACATTTAGTGCATTAAACACACTTGAGACTTTTTTTCATATTTTTATTACATTTGGACCTTTAAGAAACATATAGCATCAGATATACTGCTATTCAGTAAAAATCTATTCTAGTTTTTGGGAAGTATATGCGTCACAAACTATCTTGCTTCTAGTCTCCAAGACTTTACGAAGTTTATCAAAAAGGCAGGCTCTAATCTACGGGATCCCGAGCCTTGAGGTTCTGAATGTTTTCATTATTGTTAAGACAATTTCAAGTGGATAAACTTAATTCTGAGCTGTTTTTCCTCTGGAATGGGCTCATCAGTATAAAGTTATTTAGTCCACAACAAGAATACATACACTCAACCCATTAAGCTCTGTGATCTACTGTGTCTTTGGAAAACCTGGTTAAAAAAAAAAAGGTAATTTTCCCCCTATACAATAAGGATAAGTTTACCAGAACATATCCAATATCAATTATATAAAAAAAGACAGCGTGTGTGCCGTGTCCACTGCAACGACTACTTCAGGAGCTGGGAGCTACTCCAACCCTGGGAGCTGCCCGGGATCAACACGACCCACGTGCAGTCAGCTGCAGGCTGCACGCCACTCCTTCACACACACCTGGAGTCGGACGTTGATTAAATATAAAAAGGGTGAGAACAAATACACACGGACCCATGATCGCATCAAGAAGCTGCTCTCTGCAGAAGTACACGAGAGGGGACTTTCGGGAGGCTGCTGCCAGGACCGAGAGGGTTAAAGCTATGGCTTAGGGAAGCACCCAAGTGAGCTGTAGGAAGGCATTTGTAGAGTAGACTCTGCAGCATCAAAGGATGATTTTCTAAAGGAGGCGAATGCTTTCTCAGTTAACCTAAATTCTGAGGCTTTCCGTAGCTGAGGGCTAGAAACAAGATCCAAAGAAAAGAGCCATGTTCAACGTCTAAGGAAGGTGACTGCCGTTAGGCTCGTGATGCTAAATGGTCCAAAAAGCCTTTGGTGGTGTGATATGGACAAGGAAAAAAATACACAAACCACATAACACCATTAAAACCAAAAAACATTTTTTTTCATTTAAAAAAGTATTTAGAACACATAAAACAAGGCAACATCTATTCTTTTTTCTCATCTTCCGGTATGGGGTCTGTCGGCGGCTCCTCCACCGTGGCACTGTTGCTCTCCGAACCGGTGTTACTGTCACTGGTTCCTTCCTCGGCCAGACTGTCGACCCCCTCCTGCCCACTCTCCTTGTCCTCGGGAGTGGACGTGCCTTCTTCGCCATTCTGCTGGCTCTCTGTCGTTTCTTCCAGGTGCGTCTCCTCTGTAATCACACATGTGTCACCGTCAGTTCCAGACACACATGGGCCCTCATCACGCTGACAGCACGCGGCTGTGCTGCCCAGGAGGGCAGGTAACAGGCACCTGAGATGAGCCAGGGCTACGGAGGAATTTCTAGCATGTGCAGAATGATCCTGGGCGTGGAAAGCCACTCTCTAACCAGAAATTTCTGCTACGTGAATACAGATTAACTTACTTCTGACGAAAATTAAGCTGCTGAACTGAGCTGTGCTCTAAGTGTAAAATACACACAGGATTTCAAAGACTTAGAATACAAGAAAAGTAAAAAAGGTTAATTTTGTTTAAAATGTTGATTACATATTGAATGGTATTATTTAGAAAATACACATACATAATTATCTGTTAAAGATACTTTCATCTGACTTGACTTTTAAAAACGTCACTAGTAGAAAACTTTAAGTACGTATGTAACTCCCATTGTATTTCCGCTGGACAGAGCGGGCTTTGGATTAAATGCGGAGCAAGCCGACGTGGGAAGAATGAGGCTGGAATCTCGGACACGAGACAGAAGTCCTGGGCTGTCTTCTGCAAGACGTTCAACAGCACGAGGTTTCTGCTCTAACGGTCCCTGATAATTTTCCTCAGTTTTCCTTCGAAGCTAGACAGCCAGAACCCAAGTGAAGCCCTAGGCGTTTTGACACGGCTCACTGACAGATGACCAAACAGGCAGGGGCCGGGCGCCCTATCTAGCTGGAACATGAGCAGAGAACCTTACCCTCACTCTCAAACTCTCGCTTTAACCACAACAAAATGCTCATGCTCCCGACGTGCCGAGCTGAAGGTGCTCGCACGGAACAGAAAGGAGGGCAAACAGGAGCTGCCCGCTTGGACGGCCCGACTGGGCAGGAGCTGGGCCGGGACCAAGCCCTGCCACTGCTTCCCTTCCCACCTCCTGCTAATGTGCAACCCGTGGGCAGCAGACCAGGCCCCCGAAGAGCACCTGGGCCCCTGCCCTAGTGCGCAAAATGCAGACAGAACCCTGGCCCCCGGCTTCGGTCTGGCCCAGACCTGGCTGTTGTGGGCATCTGGGAGTAAATCAAAGGAAGAAATCTCTCTCTGCCCTTCAAATAAATAAAAATAAACATTTAAAGCCCTCCCAAGCATTAATCTGGTGAATCAAGCTTTTCAGAAACACCTCCTGGAGATCCACATTCTGGGCTGGTGCCGTGGTGCAGAAGGCAGGTAAGCCCAAGCCTGCAACGCGGCCCAGGTTCAAGTCCCGGCTGCTCCACTTCTGATCCGGCTCCCATGCTAATGCACCTGGGCCCCTGCACCCACGTGGGCGACCTGGAGGAAGCTCCTGGTTCCTGGTTTGAGCCTGGCATAGTCCTGGACATTTAGGGAGTGAACCAGCAGATGAAGATCTCTCTCTCCTTCTCTCTCTGTATTTCTGCCTTTCAAATAAATAAATTTTTTTTTTTCAAAAAAATCTATGTTCCATTAAGTGTTTCCCAGGCGTCTGTCAGCTTAATGCAAAGTACGGCTGCAGAGCCTCCGCCTGCAAAGACCGTGCAGGGAACTCCTGGCTGTTTCCCATGCCTTCCTTCCGCTCAGGCCTGTGTACAGGGGGCACTAGGCAGGGTCAAAGCAGTGCCAACAAGGGAGGTAATCGCAACACTTGAAGTAATAATCCATGTAAGCCGGACTAATTTACCAAAGATGGCCATGTTATTTGTTACCCCCCGAGATTTGTTACCAGGACAATCAGTGCCCCTGAAGTAAACTTTTCTAGGCTGGGGCCTGTCACCTTCTGGCGATGGCTACCTGGTGGCTGTGTCCAGCTTTGTGGCCCAGGGAGGCTCTGCTGCAACTCAGTGCTCTGCCGCCGCCACACAGCCGCAGACGACATGGGGACAATGGGACGGCTGTGTCCAGTAAAGACCCATTGGTGAAAACCAGGGGGCAGGCAGGATCTGGTCTGCAGGGTCTACTCTGCTGAAGGTGGTCCTACACAGCAAAGACAGTCTTAAGAGTGGTAACTGTGGGGGCTGGCACTGTGGCGTAGCTGGTACATCCATCGCCTGCAGTGCTGGCATCCATATGGGTGCCGGTTTGAGTCCTGGCTGCTCTGCTTTTTTTTTTTTAAAGATTTATTTATTTATTTGAAAGTCAGAGTTACAGGGGGGGGGCCTTCCATCTGCTGATGCACCCCCAATTGGCCACAAATGGCCGGAGCTGTGCCAATCAGAAGCCAGGAGCCAGGAGCTTCTTCCAACCAAGATGCCGGCACTGCAGGTAGTAGCTTTACCTTCTACACCACAGCACTGGCCCCAGCTGGCTGCTCCTCTTCCGATCTAGCTCTCTGCTATGGCCTGGGAAAGCAGTAGAAGATGGCCCAAGTCCTTGGGCCCTTGCACCTGCATGGGAGACCCAGAAGAAGCTCCTGGCTCCTGATAGGCCCAGCTCCGGCCGCTGAGGCCATCTGGGAGGTGAACCAGCAGATGGAAGACCTCTTTCTCTGCTTCTGCCTCTCTGTAACTCTGAAAAGTGCTAACTACTGCTTAAACAGTATTAGCACTAAGGGTTAAAATACTGCACGCTAGCTCTGTACCAGATCCAGGAGCAGATCTCTGCAGGCGGCTGCTAGGATGCTTCGAGTGAGGAGGCCGCAGTGGAGTAACTCACCCAAGCTGCAGGGCTGGCCGGCAGGGACGCAGTCCCAGACCTGATCTCATTCCAGAGCCGGTGCCCTCAACTGCTCTCCCATTCCACTTTGTATTCCCAAGCCAGACTGGGGACCCCCAAGGCCTCTGATCCCACACAGCAGACAACCCTCCACTGCCATTCTTCAGTGACCCCAACCTTCCAAGTGCAGCCACCAGAGACCAAGAACGTGGGACGAACCACGTGACCTTGGGGGCTGTTTGGAAGGAAAGACCGGCCGCGGCCTGACCCTCGTGGTGCGGCTGGCAGCGTACCCGTCTCCATTGGAATGCTCTCGTCGTCCTTCTTGTCCTCGGCTTTGCTGGCTGCGTGCTCCTCCTCGGGAATGCCGCTGCCCTGGGCGCGCTCCGCTTGCTCCGCTGCCTCCTTCTCCCTCTCCTCTTGCCTTTTGCGGGCCTGCTCCTCTGCCTGTGCGATTTCAGCTGCGATCTTCTCCATATCCACTTCTACCTTCAAACCGCACAACTAGCAGTCAGAGAAGAGAGAACTTTAGTAATGCCCTTTCCTTATCATTTCTGAGCCAGAGAAATCATTTCAAAGTGGGTGTTCCTTGCCTACGCAATCACACGTGGGTATTTCAAAAAGTTCAGAAACACAGAATTAAAAAATAAATTTTGATGTACTTTAAGAATTTTATTTATTTATATGAAAGGCATAGTGTTAGAAGGAGAGGCAGAGGGAGAGAACGAGGGATTTTTCAATTGTTGGTTCACTCTCTGAATGGCCGCAACAGCCAGGGCCAGACTGGGCCAGGCCAATATCCGTTGCTTCTCCAGGCGCATTAACAGGAGCTGGATTGGAAGTGGAGCAGCTGGGACTGGAACTGGCGCTCTGATGTGGGATGTCACCTGCTGCGCCACGACACCCAGTCTTTCCATGTACTTTCTGAAATACCCTCACACACATACGTATAGATAGATGTAGGTATAGACATGGAAAAAATGTGGTTCTGGGTGCTCTCTAAAACTCTTATGTGCACAGGAAAGGGAAGTTGCTCCAGCAGCTGGGACATCACGCACAGAATGTGTGCGGAGGCAATGCCCTAAGTGCTGGATTACACACCAGGCCTGCAGTTTCTAGTTCGGGTTACTAAACACTGGATTTACTGACTTCAATTCAAAGTGCAAACTGCAAATTCTAACTAATGAAGGCACTTAATGAATAAATTTCAATCAAATGAAAAAAATTCATGATCATCTGGATGTTAAAACCTAAGAGTGCTCTAGCACCCACAAGTGTAGTCAAAATATGTGTACTAGGTTACGTGACACTTACTGCAGTCTTGCCAGAACATGGAATTAATTTTCATAAAGCAAGGGTCTTCAGACTCTATATCAAAATTATCTCTTTCAGAGTGAAGACCATTCAATAAAAACACTATTTTAGAAAAAGTAGGAGGAGCAAAAACTAACAAACTCAGTGACAGACCTGTTGAAAACACATTGAATGCATACCCTTTTAAGTTCATTGTTAAAAGAATCTGTGCTCTCCAGGAACTTCCTCTTCTTTTCCTGGTGTCGCTCCTCTATTTGAAGAAGCTCAGCTTCTAGTTTTCGCTGGAAGACATGGAGCAGGCCTTGTCACTACTTAGCTATTTCCTCGAACACAGAGTTCAGACAGATAACACGTCTCCCTCTCTAATGGTTCACACTTTCAAACAGTGTGACAAAGGATGTTTAGCATTTTTATCTTAAAGCATCTATTACACAACTCTAGCAAAGACTTTAAAGACCAAGATGCAGCACCAAAGAAAGGACTATGATTAATGAGTCCATGTCAAAGAACACTGTTCCGGGCCTGGGCAACTTCTTCAGAGACAACACCAGGCAGTAAAGTTAATCTCCAAGCCTGTGAGTTCACACGTATTAGCAGATGTACTTTCCAAGGCTCTGTGTTACCATTTAAAAACAAACATCCAACCTCGGAGCAAGGTCCACTGCCCCTTAACCCCTCTCTTAAATCAGAACAGCTTAGCCTGGTGTTCTCAGGTACATTCACGCACGGTGTAAGAATCACGCCTCCTGGGACAGGTGGCACAGGCCCACTTCATCACAATGAGTGCTCGTGACTTTATGACTTTACCTGATGGACCATTAAGGACTGGACCTGTCGTTTAAGGACCTGCATCCTAGCTGTCGTGACCACTGACCGGACGTCAGGCACCACACTCTCACTAAGGATCTCACTGATGAGGCGGTGGTTTCTCTGGAACCGGGCGGTGGCTGTGTGCTTCATTGAAAAGCCATCATCATAATCTGGAAGAATGAGACATTCTGGGAATCAGAAGGGTGTAACAACGTTAGCACTTACTTACTAAGGAGGCCTGGCCCTCATGGCCTAACAAGTGGGTCCAAGCATCCTGGGAGCACTGGAGCACTCACTGGATAAAAAAATCCACACAGGACGTAACGTGCTCCTTGGCCATGGCACTGGCTTTTCTCACAAGGTCACCGAGCGATGCCGTGTCAGAGAAGGATCTGCCTGAAGCACAGTGAGGTCTGACCTTTCCTCCCCAGGCCCCGGCGTCAAGGCGAAGGCCGTGCTGGCGGCAGTAACAGAAACTCTGCTAACTGCCTCATTTCACAGCTGATGGACAACGTACGAACTGGGCGCTGTCTTTGTCCCTGTAGCACTGTAATATTAAAGTAATGAAAATACCCATTTGCAGAACTAACTTAGCCTAGAGTTAACTCATCCCTATTGAGAAAACATTATCTCTAACAATAATCAGTTTCCTAGACAGCATTTACATTTTATCGCAAAACAATTAAGGCCCTGACATAATTTTAGAAAAAGAATGTTTGTCTGTTCACACAACTCAGATGGTTGTTGGGGTGTAACAGCATCACCCAGGTTTGTATACAGAGTATGGGTCTGGGGTCTATGCCTTTTCTAGGATTTTTAATGCTATTCAACACGGTTTCCTTAATTTTAGCCTTTGCTCGATCACCTTTTTTTTTTTTACGTTATTTGCTCACTTACATCAAGCAGAGCTTGCTCTTAAATGACACACATTAAAACTACCTGCTCACCAACCACCTGCCTCCCACGTCAGGAAGCCCCGCTGAGCAGCCTGCAGGGCTGCCATGTCCTAGTTCAGCACCCCGTCCCTCGGCGTCTGTCGCAAAACCCTCTTCATCATAAACTTCACAGCTAAAAATGTTTGCAAAAAGTAAAACAAAACTAAAACATGCAGAAAACCCTGTTTCCTCTGAGCAACTGCTTTAGAATATGTACTTCTAGGCCGGCGCCGCGACTCACTAGGCTAATCCTCTGCCTGTGGCGCTGGCACCCCGGGTTTTAGTCTCGGTTGGGGCTCCGGATTCTGTCCCGGTTGCCCCTCTTCCAGGCCAGCTCTCTGCTGTGTCCAGGGAGTGCAGTGGAGGATGGCCCAAGTGCTTGGGCCCTGCACCCACATGGGAGACCAGGAGAAGCACCTGGTTTCTGGCTTTGGATTGGCGCAGCGCGCTGGTCCTAGCGGCCATTTTGGGGGTGAACCAACGGAAGAAAGACCTTTCTCTCTGTCTCTCTGTGTCTATAACTCTGTCTCTGCAAAAGAAAAAAAAAAGTACTTCTAAAATCAAACTGCTAGGCTAAGAGATGCAGCTTTAAACAACTCTTCTTTACAAAAAGAACCTTTTCAGGTGCAAGGTCATTTATGGTGCATGGGTGCCGCCTCCATCTAAGTGATCTTCTTGTTGGTATTTACACGGTCACAGCGCTGGACAGGGAGGGGAATGGAGTCTGCGTCTGGACCTGTCTTTCCTGTAGCTCAGTGTCTGCTCATCCTTTCCAGGCGCCACCTCACCCAGCAGCCGTTCCTCTCAGGAAGCCCCAGCTGCCCCATGTCCTGGAGATCTCTGACAGATGGCAGCAGCTGTCACGCTTGTGCGGGCACCACCTTTCTCGTTGTCAAGTCCATTTCTGCCTTCCAAGGCCTCCTCTTTCCACTCACTTGCGGCCCAATGCCTAAAGTCACTCTTCCACAGAAATCTTACCACCTCCCGTCCTGCCTTCCTAAGAGCCTCCAGTTCTTGTCCTACACCCAAACACGGAGGGCTTGAGGCTGCTCCTGAGCGGCTCTCTGCAGTCTTCATGTTCACGCTGCCACCTCTCACTCAATAGAATGGTTTTCCTCTTCTGCCTTTGATTCCTTGTGCCTTCCGTCCTCACAATGTCATCACCTTCTGACTTGATCTTCTGGCTCTCAGAGCTGTATGCTTCTCTTGAAGTTATCATCCCACTGGAATGACCAAGGTCTGGCTATGCCACTGTGTCTTTAGCACTGATGATTTTGCTTACCACTCAGAGAGGTAGAGACACACAGAGAGAGGTCTTCCATCTGTTGGTTCACTCCTCAAATGGCCACAGGGCTGGAGGTGGGCCAGACAAAGCCAAAAGCCAGGAGCCAGGAACTCCATCTGGGACTCCCATGTGGGTGCAGGAGCCCAAGCAACTGGGCCATCCTCCACTGCTTTCCCAGATGTAGCACTAGAGATTTGGACTGGAAGTGGAGCAGCCAGAACTCCAACTGGGGCCCATATGGGATGCTGGTGCTGCAGGCCAGGGCTTTAACCTGTCTGCGCCACAGTAAACTCCAGGCCCTCTCTCCCCTCACCCGTTCATTCTTTTAAAGATTTATTTACTTATTTGAAAGTCAGAGTTAGGCAGAGAGAGGAGAGGCAGAGAGAGAGAGAGGTCTTCCATCTGCTGGTTCACTCCCCAATTGGTTGCAACAGCTGGAGCTGCACTGATCCAAAGCCAGGAGCCAGGAGCCTCCTCTGGGTCTCCCACGTGGATGCAGGGGCCCAAGCACTCAGGCCATCTTCTACTGCTTTCCCAGGCCATAGCAGAGAGCTGGATTGGAGGAGAAGCAGCCGGGTCCCGAACTGGTGCCCATATGGGATGCCGGCTCTACAGGTGGCAGCAGCATTCCTTGCTACACCACAGCGCCCCCCCCCCCCCCCCATTCTTTTAAAACATCTTTTCCCCCTTCTCTTCAGTGTATCAATTTATTCACCTCTTTAGGTGGAATTATTACTTCTTCCTTCAGGGGTATCTTCTTTAAAGTTGTTACAAGCTTCCTCTTTGTTACTGCTACCTTACCAAATTATTTTCTTGATTTTTTGTTGCTTACAGCTGATGCCTCCAACCCTTTCCACATCACGCAGCTCTCAGAGAAAACACTGGTGCTCCCACAGCACACCGGGTGTGTGGACGAGTGCGCTCGGTGAGGCGGCTGTCTCTGGGGCTCTGCCCGGCTGCAGCTCTGCTGTCTCTGCCTGCAGTCCCAGCGCCCAGCTCCGCGGTATGTCGGGGCACACGGTCTGCCCAGGGGTGCCCTCGGGCGCTGCTCGTGATGCAGCTGTGCGTACAAACTCTTGCTGGGCTTCTGGATCACTGGGAAGGGAATTCTATGCTGCTGCCCACTCACTCACTTTCTCCCCTAGGAGGCTTTAATTTAGCAAATGTAGGGAACCAATGAGAATGCAGGGTACAACTATAAGACACTTAGTTTTTAAAGGCAGTTGAGGCACCATCCTGATTGCAGCTCAAACCTTTCATGCGTTCTGAGGAAAACATCTTCATCCACAGTAAATAGGTTTTGCTATTTTCCGCACTGAAACGGCTATTTGCTTTTCTTGTGGGAGATTCACATACAAGCCTTACTCAAAATAACCAGGATACTGGAATGCTACTTAAATTACGCTTTGTTTTCTGTTTAAGGCAAGAAATAAAAACTTCTATTTAAGAGACTTCTCCCGTTTTAACTCTCAGAGAAGTGCAGCCTCTTTACCGTCTGGGTCCTCCGCAGGCTGGATGCTCATGTAAGGCTCCCCCTTCTCCATGCGAGACTGTCTCTGCCGACTCTCCTCCTCTAAGGCAGCTTCTGCACGGCTCTTCGCATTGATGTAAGCCAGGTACGCGGGGGAGTTGTGATAGGCCTTCATGGATTCATTGTACTCTATCTGAAATGCAAACGTTCCCCAGATTTGTCACCAGCATTCTGCAGGTTACACTGTACCCTGTGTCACCTCATCTGAATACCGAAGATCTGATGCGAGCAGGGGGCTGCGGATATCATCTCCTTTCTACAAAGGGTATGAGGTCTAGGAAAATTAGGTGACTTCACTCAGGCATACAGAAGCTCAGGAAGTCTCAGTTTCTCATCAGATCTTAGGTTTCTTTTATAAATAAGCCAACACTTACACATGACATCCCTACCTACCTTTTCTGCTTCGTATTCGTTTAAATATTCTTGTTTCTCTTCATCAGTGAGATCTCGCCACATGCCACCAATAATCTTTCCAATCTCCCACAACTTCAGGTCAGGGTTGGAAGCCTTTACTTGGTCCCAGACCTTAAAAAGTAAAACATAAAAATTTCAATATTGATACCTAAATACACAGATCTCTTAAAAATATTTTTAAATGTGTAAACTTTCAAACATAAACAAAAGCAGAGAGGAAAGTATCAAATTCCTATGTACTCATCAGCCTGCTTCAACAATTATCAGCAGCTGGCCAATCTTGTGTCATCGGTACCTCGCGAAGTGTCTTAACAATCAATCGATTGTATTTATTTGAGAGGCAGAGAAGCAGAGATAGAGCTCCCATCTGCTGGCTACTTCCCAAATGCCTGCAAAGCTGAGGCTGGCCAGGCTGCTGCTGGGAACCAGGAGCTCTATCCAAGGCACCCACAGGCGGCAGGGACCCAACTACTCGAGCTGCCTCCCAGGGCAAGCAACTGTAGGAAACTGGAGTCAGGAGCCCAGGAACCCCACAATGGGTGTGAGCACTCCAAGCAATATGGTATCTGCCAGGCCAAATGCCCACCCCTTGATGGATTTCTTCTCAACTTCACTAATACATTTTTCAGTTTGATAGGACAAGAATATCTCCAATCACTGTAGACATTTAAGATGAATTAACTCAGCAACATAGCTGATGTCTCTAAAAGTGTGTTTAGAAGGGAACTGGTGGGGCTGGTGCTGTGCCGGCATCCCATATGGGCTCTGGTTCAAGTCCCAGCTGCTCCACTTCCAATCCAGCTCTCTACTATGGCCTGGGAAAGCAGTGGAAGATGGCCAAGTCCTTGGGCCCCTGCACCTGTGTGGGAGAGCCGAAGGAGGCTACTGGCTTCAGACTGTCCCAGCTCTGGCTGTTGTGGCCATTTGGGGAGTGTACCAGCAGATGAGGACTTTTATCTCTCTAACTCTACTTCTCAAACAAATAAATAAAATCTTAAAAAAAAAAGAAGGGAACTGGTTATTTTGCAGAATATATATTATTAAAAATTTGTAATTATGACCCAAAATTTTAAAACTTTTAAATAGTGGCTAAAATACTCTTCTCTTTAATAGAGACTGGCTCTATTTTTTATTTGAGAGTAATATAGGTTTAGCAAAACGTTAAAAAACTCAAAGAAATATAAAGAAAACAAAAGCAATCATAAGCTTATTGCCTAGAGATAACCACTGTCCTCCAGGCTTTATCCCCTTCAAAATAAGAAGTGGTTGCTACTATTTTCATAGGAATAAGATATTAACACATGTAATCTTATATTCCTTTTTTCATTTAACATTTTTCTCATGCCATTAAATAATATTCTCAAAAGACATTATTTTTGTATCTGCAGAACATTCTATCCTAAGGATCTTAAAAGCTGACTAAATCATGCTCCTCTAGGGTTTTTGATCTGGAATTCCAAAATCACGATGAGTCTTGTTAACAGCTACCGGCTTTCATCCTGCCCTCTGACTGTGCACACCCGCAGGGGCTACGTCAATCTGATGCTGGATGGGAGACAAGGGAGCAGCAGTGGCAGTCCTAACCCCGCCCGGGGCCGGGTGCCTACCTTTCGGCTGTACCTCATGTAGGGCATCAGCGGCTTATCTGGTGGCTTTGGGGGCTTTGGAATCGTAATACCAGAGGATGCCTACAAAAGAGTTAAAATGCATTCATTATTCAGCTGCAAAGAGTTCACCAGCAAACTGAAAAGAGTCCCTTAAAAAATTCTAATGCGTCTTTCTTCTACTCGTCCACCGACACAAGATTCTTATATTTTCTCCACTGAAAATAGCTATCACTGCAAATTCAGAAATGTTCACATCAAAGGAAAATGACTTTAAGCACATAATTCTTAAGGCTTTACTTAGCAATTGAGTGCCACTGTTTTGACAACCTGCTGTAAGAACAAACAACATATTACGTAATAATCCATACACAGAAAATATATGGTTATAAATCAAGCACCTCACATTTAGGACATTACCTGGCTCCCTTTTATTTTGTTCAATTCCCATAATACATACAGTCAACACTTGATTATCTGCAGCAGAATCTGAACCCTCAGCACTTACCATGCACACTGTAGAGGGCACCCTGCATCTGCAGGTACTACCTCAGGGGAGCACACCCACAGCAACAACAAAATCTACTTTCCTAGCTCCAAGACCAGGGAAGGAAGGGAGGGAGGGAGGGAAAGAGAGAGAGGGAGAGAGAGGGGGAGAGAGGAGGAGAGGGAGGGAGAGGGGGAGGGGGGAGAGAGGGGGAGAGGGGGGGAGAGAGGGGGAAAGACGGAGAGAGAGGGGGAGGGGGGGAGAGGGGGAGAGAGGGGGAGGGGGGAGAGGGGGAGAGGGGGAGGGGGGAGAGAGGGGGAGAGAGGGGGGGAGAGGGGGAGAGGGGGGGAGAGGGGGGAGAGAGGGAGAGGGGGGAGAGAGAGGTGTTATCTCCCTTACTATGACCAGCAGAGATTTTATTTCTCTTAAGGTTCAGGCCTGTTACCCAGTAGTTTTCTTATGAAGGAGATAAAGAAGTAGGAACTGGAATCGCCCCTTTCTTTGTCCACAGCAAGGAAGGCAGGACTGCAGGCATGGGCCAGATGATGCAATTTTTGCATCACTGTGTCAAGAAACTCCATTCCACTAAACACTTTTTGGTTTTGTGGGAAGAGATAGAAGAATAAAAGGGAAGACATGATGTACAGGAGGAAAAAGGAGAGAAGAGAGAGGGAGGGGAGACAAAGGATATTTTCTAAAAAGTTAAGGAAAACAGTGAGAGAGGAAAAAAAATTTTAAAAAGGAAGGGGACAGAGAGACAAGTGTGGGCTTTAGATACGGGCTATGGGCTAGGCCTCTGCTGGGTGCCCAGATATTGCTACTCAAGGGTGCCCATTTTTGAACCTCTAAGTCTCAACACACATGATCACACTGGAGTAAGGACCCAGAATAAGAAAAACCATGCTGAGTGATGTTTAACATCTAAATTTGGGGGAGACCCTGACGCCAGGCCGGGGGGAAGAAGTACAGGCTTTATCCTAATTATCAAAAGAGGGGCTGGGTCCTGGCAAGACACCACAGTGACGTGCGTCCTCCCTCCTGCCGCAGCTGCTGCGATCAAGCTCCGAGGCCGCCCCCACCTGGAGGTGGGACCCCATCAGAACCACACTTCTCACTGCCATCAAGAACTGCTCCTCTCCTACCACAGCGCCCCTCCCTTTGCTGCTCCCCAGTAACGTGGATTCGTCTCACGTGGAGCAGTGTCTCTTCCTGTGCATTGCTACACCTCATGCATGGAGGGAGGTGAGCCACAGGGGATGGCAGCTGTTCACCTCGGTTACATCAGCGCGTGTGCTTCCTCACAGAGAGCGTTGCCAATTCCTTGCCACACAGACTGAGCAGACCGTGCAGTGGTTACAGTCAAGTCGGAACCATGCCATGGTCAAAGGTGGCAGACCATTCCTAACACTGCTTTAATATGCTGAAGAGGTAAAGAACTCCGAAATGCCTATACTTTCAAGTTTGAGGATGAATTAAAACAGCTTAAAAACTTGATGTAGTAACATTTGTTGATATTTTCCAAGCAATTACATTTTATAGCATTAATGGGTTTGCTTGTACCTCCCCATCCACCTGTTCCCAAAGAAAGGTGCATGCATCATCTACACACTGAGACCATGTTTTCATTACACTGTCTGCTTGCAAACACAAAAACCAACAACCACCTCGCCCCAAACCTCCCACTAAAAACTTAGCTCCCTGAACACCTCCAGTGTATTTAACACCCCAGACAGACATCTTTCTACGGTGTCTTAAGAAACCAGTTTGCACTGAACACACTTTAACCTTTTCTTGCAAACAGCCAACTAGAAATGACCACAGCTGTGCTGTACCCTCTGTTCCAGGCGTCAAAGTTGCTGTTGGTTTTTACTAAACGGCTGGGGGCTTGCGCTTCGAAATGTGGGTTTGCTTTTTAAATCTCTTTCTCGGTTGCCATCAAGAAACCCACCTCTAGCAGCAACTCTCTAAAAAAATCTTCTGCTTCCAATTAAGATAAGGGGGAAAACAAATAATTCAGCATGTTAAAACAGTGCTTTCCTAAGAATAAGGTCTTAGGACATCTCCTTCGAATAAAGTCTACAATTTTGTGAAATTTATCTTGGCTACTTAGGTTTTGTTGCTGTTTCTTTCTCAATTCTCAGTTGTTTCTCTGGTAAGGTTTTATTGAAGGGTTCCCTCCTAGGATAGAAATTCCATGAAAGCACAGAAATCCGCTGTTTACAATGTTCTGTCTCGATCTGCTTTCACACCTGTTCTTGAAGAGAACACTAACCATTATCTGAATGAAGAACTGACTAGAACGTGGATTCCTCAGTAAGCCCTCGGAAAGGTCTCCCCTGCTACAGAAAGCTTCTGTCTCCTGCACTGCAGTCTTGAGGGAAACCCAGGGCCCTGCACGGCTTACAGGAGCTCCCTCCCAGGGCTTCACTGTCATTCCTTCAAGTCACAGCCAATGCAAACACAAGCCCCCACCCAGAGTAAAATATAACTGCCGCCACCTTAAAAACACTTGTCTAATGTCAAAATCGCAGCTACGGAGTTCTAACATAACTGAGTAGTGTAGAACATCCACACTTTTCCAGGCCCTTTGATTGTACTGCACTCAGTGCTAAGAAGACGATTACACACACACACCCCAGCAACCGTCCTATGCTCATCTACTCCGAAGCTGGCGCCCACTCCACACGCTGGGCTCTTCCACTGCCCAGAAGGAACAGGAGAGGATGGACCCAGGTCCAGAGATGGCGCCCACCCTTCCCAAGTGCCTGCATCACATGATCTCACTCTACTCATGGACAGCCCCCACAGCTGCATCCAAGTCAAAGAGAAATGCTGACACAGACCAAAAAGTAAATTTCCTCATATTATAGTGAGCACTTCTATTCTATTAATGTAGATAATCAAGAGCTGACTGTATAGAATTTAATCATTCTCTGGTTTATTGCCCATGAATAAATTTCTGCATTAACACGGATGATCCAAAACAGATTCTGTTGTTCAAAGTAAAATGTTCTTTATCATTTGAAAACCTTGCCTCCTGTATACCTTCTGGAACAACACATTTAGGTCAAGGAAAAACATGTACTGATATACATTGTGAAATGCATACATACACAGTCAGAATTATTTTGATACCATGAAATATGCACAGTACATAACATACTTGATATGCTTATGAAGTACAAATTATGCAAAAACAATGAAAACTTTAGACAAACAAAACCTATCAAGCTAAGCAATATGCTTACCAAAAATGACACCAAATTTGACAGTTACAGCTTTTGGCTATAGCTTGATTGACTACAGGGTGAGAGGGCTTTTTGAAGTGACATTACTGAAGGCACTTACTATTACTTGTGAACACAGAAATTGGAAACCAGGTATCCACAGTTTACAGCCATTCTGAGTTGTACAAATTCTTACCAACATCACATTCAAGTGTACATAGGTATTTGACTTTTGGATTTATTTTTATTCATTTATTTTCAACAAGTCATTTTTACAGTTATTTGGTTTTTGGTATTAAATGGAGTTTTGAATGGAGTTTAAAATAATTCTCAATTTTGATTTTTAAGTTGATTACTTAAATGAAACATATAAGGTTTCAGAAACCACACTCCTCATACGAGTTAGAAATGCACTTCTGGGTGTGCATGTGTGGCCTGATAATTCAGATCAATTCTTTCAACGTTCATTCTGCCATTCGTTGAGGTGACATTAAGTCTTTCTCTTCTGAATTGCAGAAATAAGGCTGTTAGATAGTCAACTATTCTAAATCCAAAAGACAAATAATTATGTGCAGCAATTCAAACTGCTAGGCCAGCCAAAAGCTTTCTAGTCCTGAACGGCCAGGTCTGAAAGCTTGGCTCATCCTAAGAAGCTGGATCCCTGAGAGCCGCTCGTTACCTTAGAATACAGATAGGCTTCATTTCAAAAAGCCTGTTTTAACCATAAGAAACTCCCAGTGTCTACATACGGCATAAGCAGTGAGTGCCCCAGGCGTAAGCCTACCGACCACCACAGAGAATGGAGCTTTTTCTTCTGCCATATACATATCCAGATCTACTTTTTCAGTGTAAGGCTGTACCATGAATGTTGAAAATAGCTGAAAAGCCAGGTTAAAATTTTTTTTTAATGGCTGTGCTTTTGATTCAAAAGGACCTAACTGAAGGCATTTCTGGTCAATTCCAGTTGTTTGCCGGATGCTGTAATAGTTGATTCTCCTACCGTGACCCGGCTGTTGGTGCCCGGGTTCCCTCCCAGCCTGTAGTTGTTGTAGGCGAGATGACTGTATGGATTGTATCCCACAAACCCTGGTGTGCTGGGCATTTGCTGATGGAAACAAATGAGACAAAAACACGAATGAGAAATGAGCTCAAACGAGGAAAACACAGAAATGAAAAATGATCTGCTTATGGCATGCAAAAGCAACCTGAATTTAAACAAGCAATGATGTGTTGTAATTGTTTTTCTCTTACACTGAGGAGATTAAATCTTTCTTTCATTGGGAAACCAGCCTGTCAGTGTTTGTTTTGTCCTTTTCTGCGGGGGCTTGGGGTGTCTGAGTGTAAACTCATGCGGCTTGTATTTTGAGACAAGCAACAGACTTCAGTGTTTCAAACTCGTGTTCCACAGTGTGATGCAACAACCCAGTGACATATATGATGCCTGAGAGAGGAAGGCCTGAAGTGTGATAACACTACATGCAAAACAAAACACAATTTATTCGACAGCTATGTGGATGCCACCAATGTAGTCATCTACCAAAACAAGTAAAAACAAGAAATGGATCTGCTTTTGGACAATTTTAAGTCATTTTATATAATGTGTGAAATGAGAAGAGACTCAAATCAGGAAGCCAGGAGTTGTCAATAGAAAAAAAAAACATGTTGGATTCCACGGATGCCACATACATGATTTCAAACAAAGACTGGTAAGAAATGCATGGATCTCGTTCTGGGGGCACTAGCTCATCTCTTGAACCCAGTCATTCTTTCGTAAGCTTCTCTTCCACCTCTTCTTTGATCCATCTTCCATAAATCAATCATGAATAATTTCTGTGTTTGGCCTTAACGTGAACTACCTTTTTAGTTGACTTGAACTTTCTTTTTCATCTAGTTTCCTGATAGCTCTTGCCCTTTTTAAAAACACAAGTGCACACTGCAGCAACAGAGTTCTTGTTTTTGTGAATTTATATGTTGATGCAATTACAAACGGGCTCTAGCATAGCAGAGGCCGCGTGGTTAACACAACGACATCCAACGTTCATGAAAATCAAGGCATAATGCATAAAAATAACGTAGCAAGTAGAGACTCAAAGTATGTTACCTAATGAAACTTAGTTAAAAACAAGTGACAGTAATTTCATTTTTATAGGCAATTAGCAATGTCAGTCCTGAATTGTATAACGTAAAATACACAACGCATCCCAACTAAGCTACAGCTATTACGAAAGGAACACAATTTCCTAAGCATGCGGCTGAACATATCCTTAGTGTCCCAAAGACACTCAAGCAATTATCACATTTGATACAACTGAGCAATTTCTAGTCTACATAGTTAGAGAAGACGCAAATTAAGCATATTGAAGCAGGCAAAACACAGATGAAGTATAAGAGGCACAGAGAGGTGTCTATTCCTCGGAGTGGTATACTGGGTGATGGCAGAGGTGGTGGTGAGGGTGGTGACAGCAGTAATGGGGGGGAAGGAAGGAGAGTAATTCATTTAGCATCCATTCTTTTAGGATGTTCTTATTCCTAGTCTTCTATATGTTGTGTGTCAATGTGAAATTATAATGGTACAGAAATATGACTAGAGAAAGGTTAACAAAAAATCCCTTTCTATATGTGAGAAGTCTTAAGGAGACACTTGGCTTTTGAAATATTTTAATCTCAAAAATTCAAGTTTGTCCTCAAGATATTATACACTGCTAGAAGCAGTACTGATGTCAAAATGACACCTTCAAAGGTTGTACAAACAATGAGAATCACTGTTCAACATTATAAGGTAATAATGTTAAGAAAAATAAGGGAATTAAAAAAATTGAAACTAAAGCATCATAATTGTACCATTTCCAAAGCTGAAGTACAAGAGTAGCTCTCTGAGGTCAGAATCTCAACAGTTCATTTCCACCTGTACAGCCCCTAGCAAAGTGCCATGGAGATGGTTATCAGGAGTGTTCTTGGATTTAGGAAAGGAAACAAACCAAGCACAGGACTTTCTCATCTGCTGGAGTTCACTTTGGAGACTGTATAGTGTATACATGGAACTGAGAGGATATGAAACAGTATCTCCTTTTAAAAGCATCTCACTAAGGAAAAACAATCTGTTGATAAATGTAACTAAAACACACATCTGAGGGTTAAAAAAAATCCAGTGGAGAAAACAAAATCACCTAAGAACCTAATTAGCAGTGCAAAGTAGCCTGGCCTGCAATTTAGGTAGTAGGGTGTGAAGGAAGGGCTACCAGCTATTACAGAAGTGCTTCTGCAGAATATGGTCATGTTAACAGTGTTTTTTAAAACACAGACAACCCCCTCCCCCCTAAAAAACTCCACAAGGAAGCCATTTCAGGGAGGCCTAACAGTTGCTGTGGAATCTGTTTCATGGGTTGGGCAACTATTTTACATGCTGACCAAGCTGGGTCAGAGCTTGCTGGGTGAAGAAGCCGGTTCACCGCTATCAGGCAGATACTTTGAAACATTCTCAATTCCCAAGCCAATCAAATCTAATTACAGCGTGGAGTCAAATTTCATAGCAAAATCTGACCCACAGATAATGAAATCCTCACTTGAACAGCTTGAAAATAAAGATTTACAATGAGTGTAGTTATAGAAGTAGGAGCTTTGTTTGATTTAATATGGAAATTTTATATATAGAGACAAGAAAGGAGAGAAAAATGTAACCAGCTGAAGGTTAGGTTTAAAAAAAAAAAAGCCAGAATGAGCACTCACTCAATATCAACTTAAAGACTCTGAGAAAGAAGTGTTAAACTTGTTAACTATTTCCCATTAAGAAAAAAAAAAAATAAAACAAGTAAATTCAGCATAGGAGGTAGGAATTTCATAGTATGTTTCTTTAAATGTTGGGGCTGGTTCAAGATCAGAGGCAAAGAGTTATTTTATTTAGAAGGAAGTCTGTTTTTTAGCTGAATTTTCATCCTGTTACTGTGATGATTGAGTGACTGTCACTGGAAGACATCTGGGTTTTTGTATCAAGGCCAGACTCGGCTATTACATTAACAAGAAAATTAAAACTTACTGTTGCAGGAGCTGGGGTGGGAGGTGGGGCATAAGATGGTCTTTCTGTTTGAAAGAAAATAAATAACTTCTTGTAAACAACTGAGATATAATACTATGCAACAAAACTACCAATGGTCCTGTTTTGAAGAAAAAAATGAGAGTATTTTGGAATTCCCACTTGCTAGGGCATTAGTCTCTTATTAACATAGATTGATAAATATAAAAATTGAAACTTACTTGACATTTTGGAAGATTAAGTTCTCAGTTCCTTAAGAATGAATCTGAGACACTAAAATAAAAAAAAGGAAAAAAAGGAAAAAAAAAGAGAATCAAAACTCAGCAAGCATGAGAATGTTTCCCTAAAGAGGGCAGTTTGATTGGTACTTTTGAGTAAAACTACATTATCTCTCAGTACTCAAGCCTTGCGCGTATTTTACTAGTCCTTGTAGGTCATCTGGGTCATCAGAATTAAATGACTCGAGTAAGTTCCTGGGATATTTAAGTATCAGAAATATACTCTCAGGTTCTGTCCTAAGCTGCCCCACCTCTCGCACGGTGAACACTTGGTAATTGGGAAGGCAGTGGTCACACACTGTGCTGTGCCACCTGTCCACACCAACAAGGCCTGCTGGATGCTGCCAGCGCCCGGTCAGTTCCACCTGGCTTCTGGTCTAGCAACCTCTGTTCGAACAGGGCAGCTCTGTATTCCCGAAGGCAGCGGAAAAGGTAACAGGTATACTAAATGCGTTTCACATTCTTTTAAAGCGGCAGATAGCTTCGGACTCGCTGGAAATACATTGAATTCACTGTTCCCTCATCTGCACTCCCATGCAGAGCTAGGATACTGCTTACTGTAGCTTTTCAAAACATCTGCCAATATGGCTGGACTGGGTGCTGCTCTCGTCACCGTATCCCAGTCTCTAGTGCGATTCCTGATAGACGTTGTCCTAGGGTTCCCTGCTCACAGTAGGGCCAGAGCTTGTCCTTCACATCAACAGTCCCGAGGGGTTTAAAAAAAAAATCCGTGTTTTGGAAAGAAGACAAACTCCTATCCTGGAGCGCCTTCATCCAGCCTCACGGGAGATAAGCAGGAGCTACCTGCAGCACCAGGGTGCAGGTCGGAGCCCAGGGTGCTTTCCCCCTCTGCCTTTAAAGCCCGGCGGGAACCTCTGACTTTGTTGCAAATTTCCTTGCTGCTCAGCCGGCGAGCTGTCAGCATCCAGGAGGCCTTGCGGTGTGGAGCCCTGACGGGACAGCCAGCAGCTCCCTGCACTGGGCGCTTCACGCTAAGATACACTCACAGACACTGCTCGCCCCCGGCGGAACGCAGGCTCTCAGAGCGGGCCAGGGCCCCTGTGCACCCCCTGACGCCCTCCCTGCGGCCTGGCCCTACACAGACGCTCGGCAAGCATTTGTGGAATAAGGCAGGACAGGCTTAGGAGAGCAACCCTGCTGTCCCATTTTACAGATCAGAAAGGGGAGTCTTGCAGACTTCAAAGTAACTCTTCGAAACCACGCCGCTAGGAAGCGGCAGGAGCTGGGGTCCGCACCCAGGCCAAGTCCGCTCACGCCAAGCCGGCCCCGCGGGTCCTCGGGGCCAGGGCCCCGGGCCGGGGGTCCCTTCCGGGGCTGAGGGCCCTGGGCTCGCCTCGCCCCTCAGGGCTGCCTCGGAGGTCGCTTCCTCCACGCCTGCCGCGGGGGATGCACTTTACCAGTAATTCCCCCAAACCGGGGTATGCGTGGGCGCCCTGACCGGGTTCGGGGTGGCCGGAAGGGGCCATCCTGCCCCTGAGGAGGGCCCCCCGTGAGGACTCCCTCCCCACGCGCGCTCCGCTAGGCCTCAAGGAGGCCTCACCGGCTCTCGGCTCCGGCCCCGCAGCCAAGCCTGACCCCCAGCAACCCCCGGGGACCCGGGGTCCCGCCGAACGGAGGCACCGCGACCTGCCACCCTCCAGACCAGGTCGGACCCACTAGGAAACACTCACCCGCGGGCAGAAAAAGCGCCCGCAGCTCCGGCTTCGCTTCCCTTTGTCCCGCGCACGCCCCGCCCCTCACGTCCGGAGCTTCCGCGCTCGCACTTTCCACACTTTTTCTCAATTTCTTCTCAGGCCCCACCGACTGTCTTCGGAAAAAAAATAAACCCGCTCCCGAGGACGCGGCGACGCTTAGTACAGCCAAGGATTTTTTTCCAGGCCCCGTACGTTCCACAAAGCTCCTTGGATTTGGATGCTTTCCCAGTCGGGCGCCGATTCGTCACGGCGAGGAAGGCGGAGGTGGCCCGATCGCGATAGGCCCGGTTCCCGCGGCGGTGAGGGGTCCGAGCGGCGGCGGCGGCGGGAGGTGCCGAGCCCTGCCCGAGGGCGTGGTGGCGAGGCCCGCGGCCTCGGCTTCCGCGCGTGAGGCCGGGAGACGCAGGAGCCGCTGCAGGGGGAGGCCGCGCGCGCCTCGGGCTCCGGCCGCGGCCGCCCCCGCGGGACCCCCGGCGCCGGGTCTCCCGCTTCCCCTCGCGTCGCTGGGCGGCAGGACGAGTGTTCCCCGTGCTTCTCAGAGCGGACGACGCGGGCGCGGAGGACTCGGCCTGGAGGGAAGCAGCACGGGCTTTGGCTGGCCACAGGTTTCCGAGCGAGGGCCCTGGTGTGGCCTTGCAGCGCCGAGGGTGCCTGCTGCTGGGCTCTGCCCCAGATCCGCCTTCGCCGGCTGCGTAGACTCCTGTGCCGTTTGGGATGCAGCTCAGCCGTGCCCTCGGGAGGCCCTCTTGCAGTGCCCCCCCCCCCCCCCCCAACAATCCTTCCCTTGTACCCCCAGGCCTTTCCATCTGGCCCTTAGGAAGGTGTGTCAGCTTTGCAGTGCCGGTCACCGCTGAGGGTCTGGAGCCCAGCTCGATGCCCGTGACATGGGCACCGCGGCAGCCCTCTGGCCTGCTCCAGCCAGGGCCCTTACCCCCCAAGTCGTTGGGGCTCTTTGCTCACCGTCTGGAGTGAGTGGCCCCTTCCTGGGCTGTGAACACCCTTGGGTACTGTCGTAGGCCCCTGGTGGGAGAATGAACAAATGGACACCCCCCGAATGGTACTCACTTGGGCACGGGGTGGGCCTTATTCTTAGCCGCCCTTAGCGCCCCTCTGGGACGAGCCAGCAGGAACAGGGGCCTATGGGGGCGTCCCTGCAGAGCTGGGGACAGCTGATACCGGGGCTTCCCCTGCGAATAGGAGAGAGTGCAATTCAGGAGCCTAATGGGGGAGCGCCTGAAGGGAGAGGGGCTTGAGGGGCGGCTGTGGAATTGCTTTTCCAATATGAAAGCATTAAAGGATGGGAGGAAGACACGGGGGACGGCCTGGGCGGGGGTCCCAGGACCTGTTCTGGTTTGACCTCTGCCTTTGGGGTTCTGGGCGGGGCCTCTGAATTAAAGCTGCAGTGTTGGCTGCCGGGGACCCAGGGACCATGCACCCTGCCAAGGGGTGGGGGTGGGATGGCACACAGATGGAGGGGCTCTGAGTGGAGCAGATGCTGGCACGCTTTCTCACCTGGGTGCTACTCCACGGTCACCTTCCTAGGTCTCTCCGACCCACTTGAAGTTCCCACCCCTCCTCTGCCCCCACTCTCTGTGCCTTTTATTCTCAATAGCACCTGGCACCCCCTAACATACCGTTCATTTTCTGTACTTATTTTGTTTGCTGTCTGTTTCTTCCCACAGCGTGAATACTTCTTCAGTGTGGGGACTTCTGACATCTGTGGCCGTGTGTGGTACATTTGGGTGCTAATATTTATGGAATAAAGAAGCGAATGACTCACTTTGCTACCTTAGTTCTTCTCTCTTCCTAAAATTGCTGAACAAGTAGGAAACGGATAACGTAGGCAAAAGATAATTAAAAAAAAAAAAATCTCTTCTTCCCTAGTCCTGCAGAGTGGAATGCCCAGCACGTAAAACTCCACTTGCGCTGGGATTTTTCTCCTCAAACACCGGAACCTATGATTGCGCAGGTCCAAGGGTGTTTGTGCGGCCCACGGCGCAGAGTTTAGGAATCGTGATTCTTTCTGCACGCGTGGGCTGCAGTGTTTGCGTGATTGTTTAAAGGAGGGTTAATTCTAGTGGTGATCGGGACCCTTCTACTTGGACCTGGTTGTAGATCCCAGAGTCTTGGGCCCCAGTAGCTTACTTTTCTGTCTGGCAGTGAGATTCAGGAACTCACCTGCCTCCATTCTTAAGGCTACTTACAGGTGCTCGGAGCTGCCCTTCCCCCAGGACAAGGAAGCCAGGGGCCAGCGTAGTGACACAGCTGGCGAAGCCGCATCTGCAGGGTTGGCGTCCTGTGTGAGCGCAGGTGCAGGTCCCGGCTGTTCCACTCTGATCCAGCTCCTTGCCAGGGTACCAGAGGGCCATGGAAGAAGAACCAAGTGCTTGGGCCTCTGTCTGACATCCACGTGGGAGACCCGGGTGGAGTTTCGGCCCGGCTCAGCCCCAGCCGTTGTGGCCATTTGGGGAGTGAACCGGTGGCTGGACGATATCTCTGTCCCCTCTCTCTTGTGACGGTGCCTTTCGAATAACTCTCAAAACAAACAATCACAAAGGGAAGCCAAAGCTAGTAAGAGATTAAGCTAGGTTTCAAGCCCAGGTCTCTGAGTTGTTTCCTTAGTACCGTGGGAGGAAGCTGGTGAGGGAGACAGAATTACAGGCAGAAAGAGAACTGTGGCTGGGAAGAAGGGAAGAGAAGATAGGAGAGGAAAAGAGAAATCTGTAGTCCTGGGCCACCTGGCCTCCAGGGGTTGGCTTTAAAGGAGGCCTGTAACCCTTTTAAGATGACATATAATCTTTACGTGCTTTTTCCGGATGGTGACTTGGTAGCATCATGAGATATTCAGAGGTCTGTGACTCAAGAAAGATTCTGAACCAGTCACTGAGTTATGGAGTGTGTGGAAGTATGTTCTGATGAAGCTTTTGGAAAAGGTTTATTTATGGCTGGCGCTGTGGCTCAGTAGGCTAATCCTCTGCCTGCGGCACCGGCACCCCAGGTTCTAGTCCCGGTTGGGGCGCCGGATTCTGTCCCAGTTGCTCCTCTTCCAGGCCAGCTCTCTGCTGTGACCTGGGAGTGCAGTGGAGGATGGCCCAAGTGCTGGGGCCCTGCACCCGCACCTGGCTCCTGGCTTCAGATTAGTGCGGTGTGGCCGTGGCGGCCATTGAGGGGTGAATCAACAGCAAAGGAAGACCTTTCTCTCTGTCTCTCTCTCTCACTGTCCACTCTGCCTGTCAAAAAAAAAAAAAGTTTATTTTTTTTGAAAGAGAGAGAGAGTACTTCCACCTGCAGGTTCCCTCCTCAGTGACTGCAGCAACTGCATCTGGGCCAGGCTGAAGCCAGGAGCCAGGAGCTCCACCTTGATCCCCCAGGTGGGTGGCAGGGACTCAAGTACCTGCTGCTGCCCAGGAGGCTCACCCCGCCGCACCACAATGCGTCCGCCGCTGAAGATCTTTAACTGGATTTTTCTCCCTTAAAACAGGGAAAGGGAGAAGGAGCTCTCCCTAAGCAAAACAGTCTGTCAAAGGCCAGCTCTCTGCTGTGGCCAGGGAGTGCAGTGGAGGATGGCCCAAGTGCTTGGGCCCTGCACCCCATGGGAGACCAGGAGAAGCACCTGGCTCCTGGCTTTGGATCAGTGCGGTGCGCCGGCCATGGCGGCCATTGGAGGGTGAACCAACGGCAAAGGAAGACCTTTCTCTCTGTCTCTCTCTCTCACTGTCCACTCTGCCTGTCAAAAAAAAAAAAAAAAAAAAAAAAAAAAAAAAAAAGTCTGGTTGTAGGTGAAATGGGGAAATCAGGCAGATTTTCTACTGCTTCTGTGAAAGTGGGAAGAGCTCTAGGTGTTCAGTGTCTGTCGGTGGAAGGAGTTGTGAGATACTGCGGCTGTCCAGGACTGGCGATTCAGTGCTCCAGAGAACCTGACAAATTCTAGGGCCAGCTGCTGTAGAAGGTTAAGCCTCTGTCTGCAGTGTCAGCATCCCATATGGGCGCCATTTCGAGTCCTGGCTGCTTCACTTCTGATCCAGCTCCCTGTTAATGTCCCTGGAAAGCAGTAGAAGATGGCCCAAGTAACTGGGGCCCTGCATCCACATGGGAGACCTAGAGGAAGCTCCTGACTCCTGGTTCCAGATTGGCCCAGCTCTGGCTGTTGCGGCCATTTGGGGAGAGAACCAGCAGATGGAAGACCTCTTTCTCTTTCTGGATTTTTGCCATTCAAATAAATCTTTAAAAAACAAATCTGACAAATCCTGTAGGATTTGGTTTTATAGAATGGAATGTGGCTTGCTTTTACAACCCTCTGGGTTGCCCTCAAAATAAGCTTGAGAATTTGAGATACGGGTTCTGATCCGTGGTATGGGGAGAGTGAATGTGCTGAACACAGAGTGGTGTGGGGGAATACTGGTTATGGGTCTGTTACCTGTGGATGGTATCACAGGGCGAGGCCAGCCTATCTAAACCTGGGCTGCCTCCTGTTTGTAAACAAGGTTCTATTTGGATATAGCCACACCCACTCATTTACATATCACTTGTGGTTGCTTGCAGCTACAAGGGCAGAGATGCTCTGAAAAACCCAAAATACTTGCCATCTGAACTTCTACAAAGCTTGCCAATGGTGGTCTAGGGCCTAAGTGTGTGAGGGTTACTCGGAAAGCCTGGTAGTTATTTCAGTACTTGCAGCAATGTCCATGAATATTGGCAATCTCTGTGTAATTCGTTTTCTGCTCTGTGAATAATTTTTCCTTTGATTTCATATATTGACAATTTGAGCAATGTATATATGCATATTATTTGGCTAAAGTTTGACTTTGGCCCAGACCATAATAAGTTTCCATTTGAAATTTTAAAAGTAATTTAAACATTTTTTGACTTAAGATATTTAAAAAAATTTTAAATAGCCTGTGTTAATAAACAAAAGGACAAACTGTAAAGATATGTAGCAAATCAATTAAAAATGTTTACATGCAGTATTAGCTGTATATTACTACAAAATGAATTATCCCAAAATTTAGTGGCTTGAATAATAATCATTTGTTAGCTCAAGAGAATATTTTTGTACTTTAAAAAATATCATAGTAGAACAGGTCAAGTTGGTAATTTACTGAGAATAATTTTGGGGGGCAAAAATTGAAAAATTAAAAATTTTATCACCTTGTGTTTAGAACTGAAAATTAATCAGTGTCAGCTACAATTCTCCTTGCAAATTCTTCACTCTCAGAGACAATTTTCATTCAAATAGTACCATGTATTCGAGTGTATGTATATTAGATAGGCAGAGTAGGAATCATTAGCAAATATCACTTTGTACTTCAAGTGTGGAAACTGAGACCAGGCAGTTTAAAGTGGTTCCTCCTGGTGACATGGTTAATAAGTGATCCTGGCTATGATCCAGTTACTCATAATTGAAATTACTCTTTATTTTTGTGTTTTATCATGCCTTGTAAATAGTTCAGATAGATGGAAGAAGGATTAATTTCTATTCAGGTAGACAACAAAGATAGTACTGTTCAATTTGTTGGGTTGTTGTAGGATTTGGGATTATGTGTGAGTTTGCTGGGCCCAGAGGCTGAAGCCAGGCGACATTTTGAAATGGTGCCTTCCTTCCTGGATCCTGGCTTCAGATTGGCTCAGCTCTGGCCTTTGCGGCCTTTTGAGGAGTGAACCAGCGGATGGAAGACCTCTCTGTCTCTCCCTCTCTTTGTCTGTAACTCTACCTCTCAAACAGATAAATAAATCCTAAAAAATAAAATAAAATAAAAATGGTGGTTTCCTTTAATGCACATCACTGTTATACTTTTCCTGGAATTATGAGATTATGTGACTATTTTGATTTTTTAAATAAAGTACCAATATAACAGTCTTAATTTTTCTTTTGTAAAACAAGTTAAAAACCTTTATCTACTGTTAGCACAGTTTTCTTTTATTCCCCAAGTGAGCTAACTGTGTTGGAACAATTAATTCTTTGGTTTGCTTAACCATACAGAGGTATCTCTGAACTAAAAGATCTGTGTATCAAAGTCAAATACAATGTAGCTTTAGGATTCGCGTTTCAATTTTTTTTTATTGTAGTAGTATCATTTACTTTGGTAAATCCATATCCCAATTTAAAATGTCCCAAGGCAAATAAAACTTTGTTATAAATTCAGGTACTGTATTTTAAAATGTACATGTTATACACACAACAGCTGCTAGTGGAATTACTACAACAAGCAGATACAATCATGATGCCTAGTACTAAGTGTTTAACACTGCATAGATTACACTAGATACATTGCTTTGTTATGATCGCCACTGATAAATACAGTAACTTTAGTACAATAGCAATACGGTTGCATTTTTAATGCTTTAATAAAGTCAGTAGCATCTAATTGATATTGAATAAAACATGTATAGGGTGTATTTTAGGTCAGATGCTTCTGCAAGAATAAGCACTTAACATGCTGTGGTATCCTTGACAAAACAAGATCATCCCTTTTCACAAAACAGAATAAGCCAAGCCCAAAGGAATCTGAAGTAATTGAAAGAAAATGTGACAGTTTGTATCCCTGTATTATGTTCAGCATTATTTGACATAATTTTCCTCTGGTTAAGACATACATGTTTTTCCTGATGTCACACACACACACACACACACACAGAGGGAGGGGAGAAGGGAGGAGGAAGAAAAGGAGGAAGAGAGGGGGGTAGGGGAGAGAGAAAGAGAGAGAGAGAGAGAGAGATTGATTTTAAAGGCTGTACTAAAATGCTAACATAGCAGTAGCCCTTAGATGATACTTCAGCTGGAAAAAAGTTTGGTGAGTTGTTCTTAACCATTTTTTTTTTTCTGCTTAGAAAAAAATCAGTAGCCTATAAATATCTAATGTTTTAAAACAGGTATTCATCATTTAAGGTCTTAAAATAAATTAGGTTGTTTTAAAAACTGCAACAATACTCCACTTATTCACAAATATATTTTCTATACATATTTATTAGTTTGAACAATTGAAAAACAGCTCCTGCAAATCCTTTAGCTTAGATAACAGTACTGTTCTTAATCACACAAGTGAGTTTAAGAAATATATAATACTTCATGTAGTCTTATGTAAAGCTTTAGTGAACACCCTAGTCACATGTCACTTTACAAATGGAAAAATGGGTGGTAGGAGGTCAGCTAATCCTGCCCTAGTCACTACCGTAGCCACTGATTCAATGTCATTGTGACGTTTGGGTTTATTTATTTATTGTGTGTGTGTGTACACGAAAGCACACTCCACTGGCCTTCTGATTTCCTTCTTTCTTCCTTCACTCCTTCCTTCCTTCCCTCTACCTGTTCTTCCCTTCCTTCCTCTTTTTGGTGGAGGAACACAAACCTTTAACGGTCTCTGAATAAAGCAGTCATTCTGGAAATCCCATACTGATTACAAAAGCCTTTCAGATGCAATGAAATTTATTTTTCCATCAAATTAGTGTTGGCATGTGTTCTATGGCGTGCTCCGCATTGTTCATGGAGAAGAACCCTTCCTCTTTCTATGTGTGCAAATAAATGATCGTTTCACGAGGAAGAAGCCTGAAGGGCAGACAGTGAGTCTGTCTTTCTTGTTTATAATTGCTTTCTTTTCTTTTCTTTTTTTCTTTTTTCTTTTTTTGACAGGCAGAGTTAGTGAGAGAGAGAGACAGAGAGAAAGGTCTTCCTTCCGTTGGTTCATTCCCCAAATGGCTGCTACAGCCGGCGCTGCGCCGATCCGAAGCCAGGAGCCAAGTGCTTCCTCCTGGTCTCCCACGCGGGTGCAGGGCCCAAGCACTTGGGCCATCCTCCACTGCACTCCCAGGCCACCTCAGAGAGCTGGACTGGAAGAGGAGCAACCGGGACAGAACCAGTGCCCCAACCGGGACTAGAACCCCGAGTACCAGTGCTGCAGACGGAGGATTAGCCTAGTGAGCTGCGGCACTGGCCAATTGCTTTCTTTTTTAAGTAAAACAATTTTTTTTTAAACTTTCACCAGTCATGGGATAATGACAACAATGTGACTGTTGCTATAATATAATCATATCCAAACTATTCTTTTTTCCTCAGGGTATCCAAACACTGAGTGAAAGTCCAACAAGTTAATCAAGCCGGCTTCATACTTACTATCTGATAAAATCTCAAGGAAAAAAAGACTATTTGGAGAATAAATAAAAATAGAAACTGTACTGATGCCTGATTTTATTTTTAAGCTTCCCCTTATCTCAAAAAAAAAAAAAAATCCATAAATGAGATTCAGAGAAACTTTGTCCCTTTCTGTCTTTTTTTTTTTTTCGTCTGAAAAAGCCCACACATGGATCGTAACATTATCACATGTACTTAGTGACTTACATTCTGGGACGGAAGGGGGTCTGCGTGGCCCCCCTTGGCACATCCCACTGTCGCATTCAAGTCAAGCCAGAGTCTCCGGGTTAATTGGTTGCAGGCGCAGGCTTGATGGAGGGGATGCTGCAGGACCGTCTCATGACGAGCCTGACCTCTATATCCGGCAGGCTGTCCTGCCTAGTCTGTAAGCACCCCTCATCAGTGGCTGCCAAGTGAAGATCAAATCGAAGGGAAACGGACTTTTTCCTTAATCGAGGATTATCTTTAAAGAAGGAACCTTCCCATTCTTTGATAACTTCATCCACCTTCTCTGTCCTGAAATGACAAAGCAAACCTTTCGGTATGAAGAGTGTATTTTAAAAATATGCAGGATGCACTCCAAATGCATGAAAAAATCACATCGTTTGCATAATTTATAATTTAGATACTTTAGAAATCATCTGAATATTTTCTAAGGAAGTCTAGAATTTCAATGCGATTCTCATGTTTTGGTTGCATTTGAAGGGAAAACAGTGAATTTTGCTTACTCTTTCATGTGGGTTTTTGTGTATATGTGTTTATACTCGCATCAGAGTAAAACTCACAATACGTTACAGCAAAATTTGGAAACATTGAAACAAAGAAGAGTAAGTGCTGGGAATATGGGATTAAGGATCGTTTCAGTGCGTGGGTTTGTTTATTTTTGAGTCCAAAGTGTTTCACTCACTGAATAGTGCCATGAGCTTCTGCGCTCTGCTTCCCGGGGCTTCCATCAAATATCGCCTGTTTGGTCACAGTTTCCACTTTTTCATCCTCAAACTTTTGTGGGAGTTTTGTTGAGAAAGAGATTTCATTTATAATGGCTGTGAAATGTTAATTATAATATGTTAAATTATTGAAATACTTTTCATGATCAAATTATATGTCAAACTTTTATTCAAATATTGCTAGGTGTTTTCTACTTTAAAGCATTTAATTTGCTTATAAACCTAGAAAACAGCACTTAATTTTTGAAGTAAGTTTTTTCTTTTTTTTTTATGGCAGTAACTCACCTGACGGTAAAACAAACCCCACTCGACTTGTGCCAGACTTTGGCTCTTTTTTCTCACCTTGGATACAACCATAATATCTGAAATTAGAAAGATTGTTATAAGAGCAACATTGTGTCAGCAAATAATTGAAACAAACAGAAGAATGGATAGATTGTATATTCAGACATTGGAAATATTTTAGCAGTGGACATAAATGAATTGAGGCTACACTGTATCTTTATGGGTGAACTGTCCAGGCAGAAAGTTGAGTGAAAAAAGAGGGTAAGTGGGGCAGGCGCGGTGGCTCACTTGGCTAATCCTCCACTTGCGACGCCAGCATATGGCATCCATATGGGTGCCGAGTTCTAGTCCTGGTCGCTCCTCTTCCAGGCCAGCTCTCTGCTGTGGCCCGGGAGGGCAGTGGAGGATGGCCCAAGTGCTTGGGCCCTGCACCCCATGGGAGACCAGGAGGAAGCACCTGGCTCCTGGCTTCGGATCAGTGCAACGCGCTGGCCGTGGCAGCCACTTGGGGGGTGAACCAATGGAAGGAAGACTTTTCTCTTTGTCTCTCTCTCTCTCACTGTCTAACTCTGTCAAATTAAAAAAAAAAAAAAAAAGGAAAAGAAAAAAATTAACAACAAAAAAAGCAGGTAAGTGGCAGGCAGTTTTCCAAAGGTTAAGGTAGTGCATTAGACGATTCCCTCCTTTCTTTACATGCTTGTTCCTGTAAAGGATGTACCACAGGAACGAGCGTCAGATTCAGGAGCCGGGTTGCTAGAGGTTGGACAAGGTGCTGGATGTGCCCTGGTGTTTGGGGAGCTCCAGCGACATTGGAAACATTTTACTTCTCAATCTGGGTAGTGGATACCCCAGTATTCATTAGATTTTTCTTTTTTGTATATCTTAAATAGAGCATAATAAAACATTTAAAAATTGTATTCATAGTAAAGACCAACTTACCAATATCTTGCTTAGTTAGAAGTTAAGTAAAATTCACAACTAATTGGTTTAAATTTATACACAAATATATATATATATATAGTATCATGAGTGCTTATGAATCCAATGAAATTCACAATCATATATTATATTTATATATATTTACACAGGACTTATGAGTATGCATGGATTTCACAATTTTTGTGCCAAAATAAGCTGATCTTTTGATTTAACTTTCCATATTTTAGGAAGTGCCCTCAGATAATATGCCAGATGTTATTTTAAGTGCTTTATAGACATGACTCACAGCAATCCTCTGAAATAAGTGAAATTATTCCCTTTTTACAGATAAGAAAAACAAGGCACAAGAAAGTAAACCAACTTGCCCCAGGTCACTCAGCTAGTAAATAGGATATTTTATCTTTTTATTTGTTTTAGTAGTATATATATATATATTTTTGACAGGCAGAGTTAGACAGTGAGAGGGAGAGACAGAGAGAAAAGTCTTCCTTCCATTGGTTCACCCCCCAAATGCCTGCTATGGGCAGCGCGCTGCGCTGATCCAAAGCATGGAGCCAGGTGCTTCCTCCTGGTCTCCCACACGGGTGCAGGGGCCCAAGCACTTGGGCCATCCTCCACTGCCCTCCCGGGCCACAGCAGAGAGCTGGACTGGAAGAGGAGCGACCAGGACTAGAACTCGGCGCCCATATGGGATGCCGGCACTGCAGGTGGAGGATTAACCAAGTGAGCCACGGCGCCGACCCCTAGTAGTATATTTTAAACTCTATGTTTTTTGAGGACTTAGTATATGTCAAGCTGTATTGCGGGTGTATACTGTTTCATCTAGTTTTGAAATGGATTCAGAATTCTGGAACAAGCACGAGCAAAGATTTCTTTTTATGGAAACATGGAGAATTGTAAGTTGTACCCTGCTCGAGTCACGGGATCTTATGAGCTTACAGATTATGATAATGCGTGAATGAACACAGATTCCTCTTTGCATCAGAACAAGTCTATTAAACTGTGAGTCAGAACACTATTGCTTTCCAGTGTGATAATCACATCCCGTTAATAATTAATAATAACGATCATAATTTTGGTATTTGCCATGTAGTTGGGGGGCCCTTGGTGGAGCGTGGGGTGGAGATTGTGGTGATCATGTGTGAATTTTCCACACTTTATTTGTAGGTGGTCCATAGAATGCATAGAGTAATCCTTAGGGAAAATGAGAACGTTGAGAATGGTCCATTTTTAGTGATCCAGCACTGTTTGTGTTTTGTTCTGGCTGACCTGGGCTGCTCGGGTCCTAGTTCTAGGGCAGAAATGGTGCTTGCCCGCGCTCTCACATCCCACTTGATTGCTGGGGTCGGGGGCGTGGTCATCTCCCCAGTGAGGCCAGCGGCTCTGTGTATCTCACCCCTTGTCAATACCTACGTGGAATTAGGTACCTGATTTCTTCCCTTTCGAGGAGGCGGCGGTAAGTGGCGATCTCTTGCTCCAGTCTCATCTTCGTGTTGAGCAGCATCTCGTGCTCCTGCAGCTGCCTCTCGATGCCCCGCCGGACCTCCTGAAGCTCTTTCTCCAGCCCCTCAATCACAGCCTCCAGGTCTTGCAGCTGCATCTGGTGATGCCGCTCGCTGGCGTGCAGGGAGTTCTCAAGGCCCCTTTCCTGTGGCACACAGAGCCCCATCAGTGAACCGTGTTTCTGAAATCTGATTTGCAGTATCTCCATTCTACTGGGTGCTAGCCTTTCTTAAAAAGCCCTGCAATGGCGGTAGGCATATTGCTTAGCAGTTAGGACACTGGTTAAGATGCTCGTTCCACACCTGAGTGCCTGGGTTCAGTTCCCAGCTCCGGTTTCCTGGCGGAAGCAGTTCTTGGGAGGCAGCAGGGATAGCTCAAATGACTGAGTTCCTGCCACCCTGTGTAAGACCTGGATTGAGTTCCTAGCCTGAGCTTTGGCCTGGCCCAACCCTGCCTCAGCTATTGTGGGCATTTGGGGAGTGGACCAGCAATGGGAGCACTCTCTGTCCACCATATTTCTCTGTCTGTCTGTTTCTCTGCCTCTCAAATAAATATTTTATTAGAAAAATTGCAATAATTGGATCTCATTTATGCAAGAGGTATTTCTGGATAACTTTTTTTCTGTGACCCAAATTGAAAAAAAAAAAAAAAAAGAAAGAAAGTCTGTATATGCTTAACTAGAAAGCTTGTTACGTCTTAAAGAATCCTATGATAATTCCTCTGTAGTGTGATTAGCTTACTATCACTCTGATTTATTTTTTCATAGCATATTGAATATCAAAGCCAGAGAAGACTGCTTCTAAGAGGCATTTTAGAAAAGCACTTACATATTTTTCTATGAGAAGTCTCAATGGCATGGATAAAAGAACCCCTCCCTCTGCTAAGACTTGGGTTCATTAGCAAATTTCTTTCTTCGCTTCTGACAGTTAGAGAAGGCTGGGAGCGGAGTGGGGGACCAACCAGGGCTACTTCATTTTTCAGGTGTGGCCAAGCTTTGGAGTGGGTTGGTATCAGGCATGGCCGTAATGGAGGGAGGTGAGGGTAGGCCACTGAACAGGAACTAGGGACGGGATTCTCATGCGCTCGCTGTGACGTGCAGAACACGGTCCCTTTCCTGGGCTGAGGTCACGTCGGGGGAGCGCGTGGGCAGCCGCAGCCGCTCTGCGCCGGTGCTCACCACGGCGTGGAGAGACGCGATCTCCACCTGCAGGTGGTGCCACTGGCGTCGGGCTTCCTTGAGTTCCGCTCGAGCCGCCCTCAGAGCCTCTTCGTCTTTGTCCATCTTTTGATTTATGTTTTCTTCCAGCTGTAAGAGACAACAGCATTAACAAGCAGGAGCGAGAGCACGAGTGGAGACGCGGGGTTTCAGAGCAGTTATAGAGCGTACAGGGATGAGTGACTTTTTCTTTAGATCATTAGGTGACAAACAGGTGTCCTCATGCTTAGTCACTGATAATTCAGTGTAAGGGGGAGTCAGCTGGGTTCTCATGCTTCCCCCATGCAAACTCAGTTCAGAAGTCCTTTCCAGCCAAGACAACCTGAGAATGATGGACAAATGCCTCTATTTTAATGAAGAGAAACAGTTTGCAGGAACTAAACTTGTGTCCTCTGATTCTTAGCTTTCCATTATTTATGGATCATTAAGGAGGAGAGAGTGGATGCTAGTTAGTTTGCCCCCTTATTTTATTTCTTTTTTAAAGGGCTCTTTAAAAAATATATGTATTTTTAAAATTTATTTAAAGGCAGAGGTCAGAGACAGGGAGAGATAGATAGAGAGATGATAGATAGATAGAGAATCGATCTTCCATCTGCTGGTTCACTACCCAAATGCCTGCAACATCCGGGCCTGGACCAGGCCAAAGCTGGGAGCCAGGTCTCTCCCGTGGGTGGCACTGATCCAAACCCTTCTGTGTTCCAAGGTGTGCATTAGCAGGAAGCTGCATCCGAAGTGGAGACAGGACTCAATCCCAGGCACTTGGATACGGGATGTGGGCCTCCCAAGTGGCAGCTTCAACTCTGTGCCACATAGTTTGCCTGTGGTAAGTTAGCAAATTAAGTGATCATAGGCATTCAAGTTCTGTAGTAAGAAATCCACTGATGAGCAGGTTATTTTTGCATATTTGGGGTGGTAAAAAAATGACATCTTTAAGGACTGTTTCTGAAATGGTCTAACCTTAAAAAACAAATGGAATATTTTATATTCACCATGGAATATTTTTACACTGATGGTGAAATTAAAAGAATGTATCTGGTGACAGAAGTCTTGACCTTTGACCCCAAGAACAGCTGGAGCAATGTATACAGTTGGTCACTGTATTTTGAAGCAAAAAATAGAACTTTCAATTTAGTTTTGAAATATAAAATGTTTCAATTTAGTTTTGAAATAAAAAGTTACTTTGATCATACAATATTGTTTTTTAAAAAAGAAGCTTGAATCAGTGAAACTCTATGAATAAAACCGAGGAGGGGCCGGTGCTATGGTGTAGCAGGTAAAGTCGCTGCCCGCAGTGCTGGTATCCCATGTGGGCGCCAGTTCAAGTCCCAGCTGCTCTACTTCCGATCCAGCTCTCTGTTATGGCCTGGGAAAGCAGTATAAGATGGCCCAAGTCCTTGGGCCCCTGGACCCATGTGGGAGAAGCTCCTGGCTCCTGGCTTTGGATTGGCGCAGCTCTGACCTTGCAACCACCTGGGGAGTGAACCAGCAGGTGGAAAGCCTCTCTCTCTCTCTCTGTCTCTCTGCCTCTCCCTCTCTGTAACTTTGCCTTTCAAATAAATAAATAAATCTTGAAAAAAATAAAATTAGGGACAAGATACTAGAGAAGAAAATTCATACATCGCTTTTGGTTTGTTGATCAATTGTTCTTAGTGTTAACTTGGCAAAGTCGTGCAGCAAAACAATGCATGCCAGGGCATTTACAAAAGAGAATGCAGGCAATTTTGAAAAGCTGAGACTGTAAAAGAGCTGATCTCTACTTTAAGATTCCCAAGATGGCCCCCAATAGATCAGAGCTACCAAAATGCGTGTCCTTGTGTGTTCCCTTTCCAAGTTGAACCTGGGCTCACCTGTGTTTGTGGGACTGGGGAGCGTGTGGCAGAAGAGACGCAGTGCCAGGTCTTAAGCAGCCCTGACAATTTCCTCTTCTACGCTTTTGTGGGCACTGGGCCAACACGCATGAAGTTTGGAGACCTTGCTGGGGAGACCATGTAGGCACGCTGGATGGAGACAGTCCCTGAGCTACACGGAGTGAGAGGGAAACAGGCCTAGTTATCCCAGCCAGGCCAGCCTCCCCGCAGTCCCCTACCAAGAGGCCAAACACGGGTGAGCCCTCTTGGCTGTTTCAGCAGGACTGGTCCCAGCCAACATCACGTGTGGTGGAGGAGCTTGGTCAGCCCGCCGATCATGGGAGAGAATATGAGGTTATTTTAGCCCACAGTCAGGGTAGTTTGCTGTAGAACAATCAGTAACTGATGCAACTTATGTGTCTTCACTTTGTAATAGTCCAATAATCAGGCTTTCGTGAACCTATTCCAACTGACATTCTGAATTATTTTGGGAAAATGTCTCTAAAGTAGTCTTTTGTTACAAAATACTCTAAACAACATTAACTGTAGCCTTACTTTTTTACTTGAATGTATTATGTCAGCACCGTGACTTATACACTAGACTTGTATCTCTTCTATTGCAAAATGAGGTGCTTATTTGGTTTATAATTTTCAGAAGTTGTCATTATTTTATCTTTTTCTTTGTAAAAGATAAGTCGACTATTCTAACGCCTGGATTAAATGTCCCAGTGACTTTAGTTCATCCATAATTCCTCATGAAGACTGAAAATATTACCCAGAGTTAACGCTTACAGTGTTACTACAAGTGAGTTGCTAATGGAGTGGAGGTCTGTGATCTCCTAGCAACATATATATATATTTTATATAAATAGTTATTTTTTTCTTCTGGCAATGTTCTTAAGTAAACTTTTCTGCTGGATTTGGGTGATTGAAATAGAATTTAGCTCAGTGATTGGTAAACTAATTACAAACCCTTAAATTTCAGAATCTCTGTTTCTAAAATATTCGAATTTATTTAAAGGCTTGAAATCTTAATTAATTGCTAAAAGTGATGATTGCCACTATAAAGCAAAGTCTGATATTAAGATTTAGCTCTTATGTAAATTGGCTTTTTTGCTTTTAAAATACTTAAATATTGCAAGCTTTTCATTAAGAATAAATATTTCTTATAATATAAAAGTAAAAATCTACAAGCTAAGTGAAGAGTCATTACCAATTTCTGTCATTGTTTCTGAATGTCACGTTCACACACTTAGTTGGCCTCTATTTAAAACAATTAGGAGAAAAAGCAGAACTCTTTAGAAAGATAAAAATCTTAGAAGCATTCTTAGTTTTATCTCCAGGAAAATGTGCGTGCTAATCACTCTCACTGTGTTGCTTGTCATCTGAAAGATGTCATTGAAATCATCCCTATAAATAACTCCATAATATCACTGAAGGGTGTCTGAGATGCTGCCTTCCTGGAGGACAGCTCCGAGAGGTTAGCATGTGCCCCATCTTGCTGTCTGCTGACCCCATGTTTTATGAACGATAGCCATCTCACTGTCTATATACAGATCAAATGCACCAATCGATATTTATTTCAGGGCAATCGAACAGAACCGCCACGGTGCTCCCCACAGCCCCAGTCACCCTGCCACGAAGCCTGAGTCCCTTCCCCAGGATATACTGCACTGAAAAGGAAATACAGTACCTCCAAGAGGCCGGGGCAGGGATGGGGCAGACACTGATTGTCTCCAGGGGCTGGAAGGCGCCTGTCTGGATGAGATCATTACCTGGATCCTTGTTGAGAGCACGTTTTCTATCTGATTGCTGGTGAGGAGCTTTTCATAGTTTGCCCTGATCTCATTGAGGAGCTGGGACAGTTCCATTCTTTTCCCATCCTCCACCTGGGCTAACTGAACCTTATGGAAGGGATGAGTCGCTGCGGCAGAGCCTGCCCTGCCTGCGTCGTCAGGAGAGCTGAGAGCCCCGTGCAGCCTTAAAGACACAGCGCTCCTTTTGCAGAGGCTGTGGGAATTGTCTGTGCTTTGGATCAATTATTCAAATGGATGCTAAACTCTTTGCTCCCATTGTCATTGATGTGAGTAGAAATGTCGGATGTTCTGTGAATAAAAAGAAAAAAAAAAAAAAGACATCCAGCGTTGGTTTCCTGTAAAATGGAGCACTTTTGGGTGGGGGTGAATTTATTTTGTAAAAATAAAATGGGGCATAACATAAAGAAAATTACATTTCGTTGTTCCCCAAGATACCATATGAAAGTTAATCTGGACCCAAAACATGAGATTTAAACACTTCTTTCACTGTTTTTTCTCATCACTTGGATTCTTTAAAAAGGATGACTGTGGTAGGTCATTAGAATATGTTGTAAATCTTGACTATCTGACAGTTATTGGAAAAAGCGCTCAGCAGATTAAGTGGGCCATTATCATTAACCGCAGGAATTCCTGGATTTCTCTCCAATGCTCCTGGCTGGCTGCTGGGCTGATAGCAGAGTTTGATGCATTGAGGTGAATTCCTGAAGGCACATCACAGAGGAGGCTACTGCTGGCGGAGGTGAAAACAGAGTCCAAGTGCAGCCAGATCACATTTCCAGTGTCTTCAAGAGGTTGAAGAATTGGAAGCACGCGGTCCCTGCTGGGGAGGGGTCCACTCCTTGTGGTCCCTGCTGGGGAGGGGTCCACTCCTCGTGGGGTTGCTCCTTCAGTAAGCACGCAGTCAGTGGTGACTCGGAGCCGGGAACACACCTGTGCAGCTCGCTAACTTAAGAAAAGGCACCTTTGCCCCATTATCCTACCTGACCTTCTCAATCCCTGACATTCTGCAACCTGTAAGGAGGGGAAGGCAGAGGCCAGAGGGGTTCAGGTGTCCTGCCCACGTGATGCAGAGAGACCTGACATCGTGGGGACTGGAATTTTGCTTGGCTCAATGAACATCTTTAGAGGGGGGAGGGCACTGTATTTGGAAAGAGGCTATGGGAAAGAAGGCTACTGACTAATTTTAACAATATTTCTGAGGCTAGATCAGGAAGGTGTAGTTACATAAACAAACAAACAAACTCAAAGGATTGTTTAGGGTGGCAAAGAAGAAAAGAGCCCCTGTGCCCATTGCCCAAGTCAAACTGTCCTGGTGGGGCCAGCGCTGTGGCATAACGAGGGGTAAAGCCACCACCTGCAGTATGTGGGCGCTGGCTTGAGTCCCAGCTGCTCTGATTCTGATCCAGCTCCCTGCTACTGCACCTGGGAAAGCAGCTGAAGATGGCTCAAGTGCTTGGGCCCCTGCACCCGTGTGGAAGACCCTGAAAAAGCTCCTGGCTCCTGGCTTCAGAACAGCCCAACTTTGGCTGTTGCGGCCATATGGGTAGTGAACCAGCAGATGGAAGACCTCTCTCTCCCTCTCTCCCTCTCTGTCTCTGCTTCTCTGTAACGCTGCCTTTCAAATAAATAAATCTTAAAAATAAAAAAAGAAGTGGGCAAAAGGATCTGAATAGATATTTCTCAAAAGAAAAATACAAATGGCAAAAAAAATTAACCTGGTAAATAGGATTAATAGCTTTCTCTGGCTACCCCAGGCGTGTCTCAGTAGCTACTCCTCTCAAAAGCTCTGCAGCTTTTGTGGGGCGGTTTGTTGTCTTTTTTTTATTTTAATTTTTTATTTTATTAATTTTATTTCTTTTTGACAGGCAGAGTGGACAGTGAGAGAGAGAGACAGAGAGAAAGGTCTTCCTTTACCATTGGTTCACCCTCTAATGGCTGCCACGGCTGGCGCATCACGCTGATCCGAAGCCAGGAGCCAGGTGCTTCCTCCTGGTCTCCCATGCGGGTGCAGGGCGCAAACACTTGGGACATCCTCCGCTGCACTCCCTGGCCACAGCACAGAGCTGGCCTGGAAGAGGAGCAACCGGGACAGAATCAGGCACCCCGACTGGGACTAGAACCCGGTGTGCCGGTGCTGCAGGCGGAGGATTAGCCTGTTGAGCCGCGGCACCGGCCAGTTTGTTGTCAGTAGTCCCTCTAATAAACAGTACTGGGAAAGCTGGATTCTCCCATGGAAGAGAATGAAATCAGATGCTTGTCCTACACCATGAACAAAAATCAATTCAGGGGGCCGGTGCCGTGGCTCACTTGGTTAATCCTCTGCCTGCGGCGCTGGCATCCCATATGGGCGCTGGGTTCTAGTCCTGGCTGCTTCTGTTCCAGTCCAGCTCTCTGCTGTGGCCCGGCAGGGCAGTGGAGGATGGGCCAAGTGCTTGGGCACCTGCATGGAAGACCAGGAGGAAGCACCTGGCTCCTGGCTTTGGATCGGCGCAGCGCTGGCTGTAGCGGCCATTTGGAGGGTGAACCAACGGAAGGAAGACCTTTCTCTCTGTCTGTCTCTCTCACTGTCTATAACTCTACCTGTCAAATAAAAAAGAAATCAATTCAGAATGGGTAAAGGACCTACCTGTTAGGCCTGAAACCACAACACTTCCAGAAGAGATCGTGGGGGAGGGCTCCTGGACATTTGCCTTGGCAACGATTGTTTTGGACATCATTACCAAAAGCCCAGGCTACAAAAGCAAAAATAAATGAGTGAGACTACATCAAGCTAAAAAGCTTCTGCATAGCAAGGAGATCCAACAAAGTGAAAAGACAACCTACAGTCTGGAAAGAAATATTTGCAATGCATGTATGGGATAAGGGGCTAATATCCAAAACATGAACAAACCCTTACCACTCAGTAGCAGAAAACCAAATAGCACCCCAACCCCCCACACCCAGCCCAGAATTAAGAAGTGGGCAAAGGATCCAAACAGACATTTCTGCAAAGACGTAAAAAAAAACAACACATGTTTGGAAAAGTGCTCCCCACCACTCAGTGTCGTCAGGGAAATGCGATTTAACCACGGTGAGATGTCACACCTTCTCAGATGGCTATTGTCAAAGCAGTATGAGACAACACGTGCTAACAATGAGGATGTGGGGAAGTTGGAGACACTGGTACACCATTGGTGGAAATGTACACTGAGGCAGCCATTATGGAAAACCGTGTGGAAGTCCCTAAAGAGATTAAAAATAGAACTACCCTGGTGGCTAAGGTACCTGCATCCCATATCAGAGCTCTTGGTTCAATTTCCAGCTTCCGGCAAATGTACACCCTTGGAGGCGGCGGTGGTGCCTCAAATAGTTGGGTTTTCTGCCAACCACTTGGGAGACCTGGATTGCGTTCCTGGCTCCTGGTTTTGGTGCCAGCTATTGAGGACCTTTGCAGGGAGTGAACCCTCAAAATAAATAAATAAATAAATAAATGGAAAGAATCAATCCATGACTCAGCAATCTTCTTCTGTGTATATACCCAAAGAAGATGAAATCAGCATCTTGCAAAGATGTCTGCACACCCATGTTCATGGTAGAATTTATGCACAACAGCCAAGTATGGAAACAACCCAAGTGTCTGACGACGGCCAGATGGATAAAGACAATGGGCGATGTGATCGATCACGGAATATTATCAGTTTTATAAAAGGAGATCCTGCCATTTGCCACAGCATGGATGGACCTAGATTACATTACGCTAAGTGACGTAAGGGAGACCCAGCAATAAAAACACTGCATGCTCTCACTCCGTGAAATCTGAGAGAAAGAAAAGGTCAAACGCCAATATACAGGGAGAGAGAATTAAAAATGGTCACCAGGGGGCGGTGGTGAGCAGGAAGTGGGACCTGGAGGGCAAAGGATACAGATTAGCAGGTGCGCAGGCTGCACAAGTCAACGCACAATCTGAGGACCCTAGGCCATCACATTGCATGGCTATTTGGAAGGTTTGTCAAGTAAGCAGATTTTGGCTACTCCTACTACAAAAAACTGTAACCATGTGAGATGATAGAGATGTTAAATTGTTTTCCCACAGCAACCACTTGCTATCTGTATGTATTTTATAACCTCATATTATAAACCTCAGATACACATAATGAAACTTTTTTTTTTTTATAAAAATAAACAGTGCTCAAAGAAAATGGAAGGACAAAAGGAGAACGTCTCCCTTTACTTTCAACAGGGAGAGTTAAGCCTCTTCTCTGGTTGTTTTAGGGCCCATGACATCTGGCTGCTCCTCCCGTGCTTCATGGTTCGAGGGCTCTGCCAGGCTCCCGGAGCCCCCGCGCTGTGAGAATATCACGCAGATCGCTCTGGGCCCCGTCTGCCCATCCACACTGTGCAGCCAGAACATACTTTGCTCTCGTCTCTTTCCTGGGGTTGCCATCCAGGAAGCACGGCGCCCTCCTCCTGAACGCCAGCTCCCCAGTCTCCACGTCCAGCTCTGCGGCGTGGCAGGGGCTCTGACTCAGGCAGGGTGGGCCTGGGATTCCCCTTCCCAGAGCCCTCCCCTGTCCCTGGCACCGCAGTTCTCCTCTCCCCCCTCTCCCATCAGCCCAGGGGGAATCCCTCTTTGAGAGCTGGGTGGAAAACTCCGCCCTTACGGCCAGACCCCAAGCTCCACAGCTCGTGCTGCAGGGCTGCTTCTGGTTCTGTGCCTGTGCAGAGAAAGTGGGCCATCAGTGCTTGTAGAGGGATTGTGCTGTTTCTGAATACTTGGTCTCTCAGTCCTCTGTATTCTAAGGGCAAGGACTGGTGTGTGTGTGTGTGTGTGTGTGTGTGTGTGTGTGTGTATTGCTTTCTTTCTGCCTTACTCTCCCCCGAGTCAATGAGTACAGAAGAACAATGTACAGAGAAAGACAAATTTACCCAGACATCACTTCAGTCTGTCTGAAAATAGATGTTTTAAAAAGCGATACTGGGGGCTGGTGCTGTGTGCAGTGGGTTAAGTCCCTGTCTGTGATGCCAGCATCCCATATGAGTGCTGGTCTGAGTTGGGTTTGAGTCCCGGCTACTCCACTTCTGCTCCAGTTCTCTGCTCATGGTCTGGGAAAGCAGTGGAAGATGGCCCAAGGGTTTGGGCCCCTGCACCTGTGTGGGAGACCAGGAAGAAGCTCCTGGCTCCTGGGTTTGGATTGGCATAGCTCTGGCCATTTGGGGAGTGAACCAGCAGGTGGAAGACCTCTTTCTCTTTCTTTCTCTGTGTTTCTTCTCTCTCATAACTCTGCCTTACAAATAGATAAATAAATCTTTAAAAAGTGTGATATTAAGCTTGCAAATGTGGTGAAATGATGAGCATCTCACCCATAATTATGATTGTGTCAAACACTATTTAGTTTCATGATTCGGTTTATTGATGACAAATAATTGATTTGCTAATTTTTTTCACTTCCAAGTTAAGTTTTCATTTCCTCCCTCTCACATCTCTTTCTCAGCTGAATGGAAGCCACCTTCTTACACAATAAGGTCTCATTCAGAAATTGGTTATTGTTTTCCAAATGTCTGTTTATTTGAAAAGGGGTTGGAGGAGAGAGGGAGGGAGATGTCTTCCACTGGCCAGTTTCTTCTCCAAATGGCTGCAACAGCAGGGGCTGGCCAGGTCCCAGCCAGGAGCCAGCAACTCCATCTTGGTTTCCCATGTGGGTGGCTGGGGCCCAAGTGCATAAGCCATTATGTTGCCTCCCAGAGTGCTCACTAGCAGCAAGCTGGATTGGAAGTGGAGGTTGACCTTGAACCCAGGCACTCTGATCTGGGATGTGGTGTCCCAAGTGGTGGCTGAATTCACTGCAACAAAAAGCCTGCCCCTGTAATTTGATCATTACCACTGAGTTTGTAGGCTCTGCACTTCGGTTTGCCTGAAGGAAGGGAAGTGCATTAGCAGGGGCAGACCGGTAGCTTAAAAGCGCTGCCCCCTCCCCACCAAGTTTTAGTGTTTATAAATCCAAGCAAATCAGACAGACACCCATCCTCCTTTATTTGCTGAGTAAGTGTGCTTCTATAATCCTGGTAAAGTGAGTGCTTGATTAAAAATTGGTTGAATTTTTACTAAGTGACATGCGAGGAGTTTGGCTTTAATCTTTTTTTGGGAAAAATAACAGCTTTTGTAACTCATTTCTACTTTGATATTGCAAACTCAAGAACTGGAATTTTGGGGGTAGAGTTTAGTGCCACTGTTAAGTTTCTGCTTGGGAACCTGCATCCCATATCGAAGTGCCTGGTTCTAGTCCGGCTCCCTGGCTTCCAATCCAGTTTCCTACCAATGCACACCCTGGGAGGCAGCAGGTGATGGCTCAAGTACTTGGGTCCTTGTCACCACCATGGGAGACCTGGTTAAAATCCTGGCTCCTGGCTTCAGCCTGGCCCAACCCCAGCAGTTGTGACCATCTGGGGAATGACCCAATGGGTGGAAGATTTCTCTCTCTCTGTCTTTTTGCCATTCAAATAAAATGAAAATAAAAATAGAGAAAAATTTAAAAAGTAATTGAAAGGAAAATAATAGATTAATTTTTATGACATAAAAATTTGGGCATTTCACCCTTTAAAGTACCTGATCTTGCTGTAACAAATCTTAATCCACTGATCTACATGTCAATGTGGTGGCCGGTTTTTGTTCCAAGATGCACCACTGCATTGATGGCAACACAAATTTATATTTAAGTAGCTTTTGTCTCGAGGAAGTGGTGGACATGAATCTTTTCTTTCGGTAGAAAAAATCCATCCAATTGATCTTCTAATTTTAGGCAACCATCTCATAGATCTTGGGTGTTGCTTAATTTATGAAGCGCAATTTCTGTAGCAGTTTAGGATACTGGGCATCATGTTTTTAATCAGCACTCAATTTAATAGGATAATGGAAACATACTTAGTTGGCACATAAAGGATCTTTTTAATTTCAAAAATTGATATACATGACAGGACTTTATAGGTTTGTCCCCTTTTTGTTATATTGTTGAATTTTCTCTTTATGGGAGCACATCTCAGCATGAGTTGTTTAATCTTGTATTTTAGGTATCAGACAATGAGTTTTGTGTTGGGACGTGTTTGTCAGCGGTTTTTGGTGTGTGCTTGGTGTGTATGAGAAAGGCTTACATGCTTCTCCATATGTGCTGCCCATGCCTTTCATATGGTGTGAGTAAGCAGGCCACGTTACACATGCAGTCCCTTTTTTTTTTTTTAAGATTTATTTATTTTATTAGAAAGGCAGCATTTCAGAGAGAGGGAGAGACAGAGAGATCTTCATTCTCTGGTTCAGCCCCCAAATGGCCGTAACAGCCAGGGCCGGGCCAAGCTGAAGCCAGGAGCCAGGAGCTTCCTCCAGGTCTCCCATGTGCGTGCAGGGGCCCAGGAACTTGGGCCATCTTCTGTTGCTTTCCCAGGCACATTAGCAGGGAGCTGGATCAGAAGTGCAACAGCTGGCACTCAAACTGGCACCCATAAGGGTTGCCAGCCTCGCAGGTGGTGGCTTAACCTGCTGTGCCACAGTGCCAGCCCAGGCGTGCAGTCTTGGGCATGGCAGGTACAGAATTCATTCTTTGCTGTAACTCAAGGATAGAATCAAGGACTTCGCCTTTGAGTTCTGTTTTCCTCTAGCATCTTCCATGGTGCTGCTGTTTCCTATCTGGATTCCTGCAGTGCAACGAACACAGATGCTTTGGGTTCAAAAGTGAGTTTCTTGGAGGATGAAGCCACTCTAGAACAGCAATTGTATGTGGCTTCTGTGTTACAGAGACAGCTCACGTTGTCTCACCGTAGAGACAGCTCGTGTCATCTCATTAGCTTTGCAAACTATAAGCACCGGACAAAACTGCTCAGAGTTCGGTTTCCTTGTCTCCATCCCCTGTTCATCTGGAGGTGTGTTAATGAAGCCTCCGCCCTTGAGGTTGTAGTTCCTACATGGAGACTGTGCACCTGTCTACCAGTGCACTTGAGCTACAGTATTTGTCCATCTTTTCTGATCAATGGAGGAGAGTTCTTTGCTGGGTCCTGAGAACCTTGCCATCCCTAATTTGGCAGGTGTCCCATTAGCACTTCCTGTCTTTGACAGTCTGTTTGTTCGCTGTTTTTTCTTTTTGAAACCTGCTGTGTCTCACTAATGACACTGGCCCTGTTGTCCTCTATTGTTTTTTAAATATTTATTTATTTGAAAGTCAGAGTTACACAGAGAGGGGAGAGGGAGAGGGAGAGGGAGAGGGAGAGGGAGAGGGAGAGGGAGAGGGAGAGGGAGAGGGAGAGGGAGAGGGAGAGGGAGAGGGAGAGGGAGAGGGAGAGGGAGAGGGAGAGAGAGAGGTCTTCCATCATTGGTTCACTCCCCAATTGGCTGCAAAGACCAGAGCTGCACTGATCTGAAGCCAGGAGCTAGGAGCTTCTTTCGGGTCTCCCACGCGGGTGCAGGGGTCCAAGGACTTGGGCCATCTTCTATTGCTTTCCCAGGTCATAGCAGAGAGCTGGATTGGAAGTAGAGCAGCCAGCTCTTGAACTGGCACATTAACCCGCTGCATCACGGCGCTGCCCCCCCCCCCCAACTCTGCTTCTGATTCCAGTTTCCTGCTAGGGAGCACCCACTTGGAAGGCAGCAGGTGATGGATCAAGTGCTATGCTAGGGTCCCTGCCAGCAACGTGGGAGGCCTGGATTGAGTTCTGGGCTCTTGGCTTGGGCCTGGCCCAGCTTAGGCAGTTATGGGCATTTGGGGGTAGGGGGACCAACAGATGGAAGATCTCTGTCTCTGCTTCTCTGCCTTTCAAATTAACATAAATAACTAAAAATTTTAAAAATCTGTAAAGTTTATTAACTGACATAGATGATCACCTCAGTGCTAGGTAAAATTAGGACAAAGCAGGTGAGACAAATAGTGCCTTTGTTTAAATTTTCTCTAGATTTCATCCTTTTTTTAAATGTAAGATTTGTTTATTTATTTGAAAGTCAGAGTTTTACAGAGAGAGGAGAGGCAGAGAGAGAGAGAGAGAGAGAGAGCGGTCTTCCATCCGCTGATTCACCCTCCAGATGGCTGCAATGGCCGGAGCTGCGCCAATCTGAAGCCAGGAACCAGGAGCTTCTTCCGGGTCTCCCACATGGGTGTAGGGGCCCAAGCACTTGGGCCATCTTCTCTTGCTTTTCCAGGCCATAGCAGAGAGCTGGATTGGAAGTGGGGCAGCCAGGACTCAAGCCAGTAGCCATATGGGATGCTGGCACTATAGGCGGCGGCTTTACTCGTTACACCGCAGCGCTGGCCCCAAAGAATGCATTTCTTTAGAAACTGCTTCAGCGTCATCTTCCCACCAACTCCTTACACCTAGCACTTGATTAGGACTTTTGAACACACAAATGAATATCAGAGCAGACAATCTTTGATTCACTTTGTGTCTGTCTGGAAGTGGAATTGATTATGGTTAAATGTCTCTTTAAGATATGTTGAAGTTCTGGACATGTTTATTGTAGGGTTCAAGTGTGCTTCGACATTTTAACGGCATGATCAGGAGAGGAGTTGCTCTCGTGGGGATGAGTGTTGTGCAGGCAGGGTGGACTGATCACCTCGTCCTCTTGGGCGTGGGGCTGTGTTCAGCTTGAAGACACTAATCCAGTGTACCAGCGATTATTTGGTTTAAGGCAACTTCATTACAACTATACATTATATCACTTTGCATGGATGCAATCCTTTTATGTCTCATAAGTGGTTTTGAGTACTTAGAAAAAAAAAACACTGGAGTCTATAGTTTTTATTCTCAAAAACCATTATCTTTGAAAGCCTCGTAAGTAGTCACAAAACTAGAGAGCGACACCTTAGAAAGATGCTCACTGGTACTGTTTGAAAATCAGGGAAACGACTCAGTTCTCCGATAAATCCTCTGATGTGGTCTGAAAGGCTGAGTAAAACTGAACCCGGCCGTTTCTTCATTGCACAATTCTGTATGACATCTTTGCTGGGTGAGCCACATTACCTTTCGATGGTACTTTGGGGTAGTTAACAGTCAATAAGTGTTGAGCTCTCTATTGAAAGCAACCTGGTAGTAAAATAAAAAGTGTACATAAGTCATCTTCTGGTCCAGAGCTTCACCGAGTTCCTGGTTTTTTGCACAAGGAAATCCTGTTTTCTCTGGTGGTACAGCGTGTTCTGAGATTTGTTCTGAAATTTGGAATTTAAAATCTTTAAGTTTTCTTGTAATGTTGTGGGCCTTTTTAATTTGACTTTTTTTTCTCTTTTTGACTTCTTTTACCATCAGCCCATTAAGTTTTTAAAAAATTAGTAGATTTTTTAAGGTGTCTTTTGGCTTAAAATGCAACCAATTGCATTTGAAAATTAATGAGCTTTCTGAAATTTAGTTCAGCCTAGATAAAAAACAAAACTCTTGGCAGGTCAAAAAGAGTTGATTAATGATTCCACATTCCGCCTCACCTTGTGCAAATATTTGTCACACTGTTGCCTTCAGAAAAACTCATTACACTAATCCATCAGGCTTCAGCTCCTTCCTAATTGTTTTTGCAAATATCTTGACTCACTGGCGGCTCCATGCCATCCATCACTGCTGACTCCACAAATGAAATTCGAGGATATGTTGACAAACAGGTACCACGAGCTTGGTTACCCTCAAAAATCATTCTGGAAACTTCTGCAAGTGACCACAAAGCTAGTGATTCATACCTTGAAAGACACAGTCATCGAAGTCAGCACTGTTTCAGAAGTAGGGAAACAGTCTCCGTTCCCCTCAAGAGATCCTTGGTGTTGATTTTAGGGACCAAGCAAAGCAGAACCCAGCCCTTTCCAACTCTGCGTGGCCCTGTGAGACCTCTGACAGCCCCACCTTACTGCCTCATAGCATGTCCGCCTTGCTCATCTACTGTAAGTAATCAAGGCGTGCATGTTGAATTAAGCGGGTATTTCAAGACAGCCCTTTGTGTGCAAATCCCTTTCTCAATGTGGCATGTGGGTTTCCTGGTGTGGGTATGTGATTCACTTCCAGAAAAGGCCCCTGTGTTGTGGTTCTTGGATTAAGATAATTCATATCTAAACACACCATACTTAATTCTGAATTTCTGGGGTTTATTATTTATGATGAAATTTTGAATTTTTATCAGTTGTTATGACTTTTGCTACGTACAATCCATTTTCAAAGAAATAAAGGTGGCTATCTTTTTTGCACTGTACACATATATCTTAGTGTGATTTGTACACAGTTGTCCATTAGTGTCTCTGGTTTTCGTCTGGATGTTCCCAGTTAGGTGTTGCTTTGTTACATCAAACTCAACATGCTTACAACTCACTATATCATCTTTCCTTCTAATTTTTTTCTTTTTTTTTTAAAGGATGTATTTATTTATTTGAAAGGCAGTTACAGAGAGGCAGAGGCAAAGAGAGAGAGAGAGAGAGAGAGAGAGAGAGAAAGAGAGAGAGTCTTCCATCTGCTGGTTCACTCTCTAGAGGGTCACAATGGCTGGAGCTGTGCCAATCCGAAGCCAGGAGCCAGGAGCTGCTTCTGGGTCTCCCATGTGGGTGCAGGGGCCAAGGACTTGGACCATATTCTACTGCTTTCCCAGGCCACAGCAGAGAGCTGGATCAGAAGTGGAGCAGCAGGGGCACAAACCAGCACCCACATGGGATGTCGGCACTGCAGGTGGTGGCTTTACCCGCTACACCACAGCGCCAGCCCCTCCTTCTAATTTTTCTTGTTCTGCCAATTTTTCAATTTTTATCCTACTTTGAAGTTTTAGCATTTTTAACCTTTTTTAGCTCTTTAAAGTCTAGTAGTTAAGCAAATATTGCCTCTAGGATTCTTTTATGTTTATGTTTTTATTTATTTGAGAGGCAGGGAGACAGAGACGGATAGAGATCAAGCATCCACGAGTTCACTCCCCCAGTAGCAGGGCTGGATCAGGTTGAAACCAGGAGCTGGAAACTCAGTTTGGGTCTCCCATGTGGGTGTCAGGGGCCCAAGCACTTTAGCTGTCACTTGCTGACTCCTTAGGGCGCACATCAGCAAGAAATGCATTGGCAGTGGAGTTGGGACTTGAACTTGTGGGTGTCATAGTCGTGTCTGAACTGCTGTACCAGGTGCCTTGTTCCTGCCTCTCAGAGTGTTCACTTTTCCTGGGCTTATCTCAGTCCAGAAAAATTTCAATTTATCCTTAAATTTCTGCAGTAACTTACTAATGTCCTTTGTAGTCTCCACCCCCAGTATGCCAATCCACCTGCCTATACGTGTGTGAGTTTCCTTGTGCAGCCCTGGCTGGGTTACACCACAGCCTAAGCTGTCAAGAGTCTCCCGTGGTCCTTAGCGCTGTGAACTCGCAGAAAAGCTCTCCAAGATCTGATTGTGTGTTTTGTATCTAGTCACGTGCTTGTCACTCTCCAAGGCGAATTCCCTACTCTGCCAGATCTGGCTCGATGTTTCTGTGTACACACAATTCTCTCACGTTTCTTTCATTCGCATCAGCTGCTTTTTCTGCTGATTCAAATCCTTCCTTCAAAATTCAAGCTTTGTCACTTTAGTGATTTTAAAAGCATTGCTGAGTAGATGTAAAAGAATATTTATAAAATAGGTATAAGGTATTAAGGAACACAATACAACAAGTGCTTCCAGTTTGGAAATCAAATGTTGTCATTACTGAATTATCTGTGTGCCCCATCCCAAATTCTTCCTGCTTCTGTCCTCTGAGTTTTGTATGTCTAGTTTGCTTGTTTTGCTAAAGTTTTACCTCATCTACGTCATTTTGTAGTGGTAGTGTTAGACCCTCCGAGTGAGGATGCTAACACGTCGAGAGGCACACCCCAGAAACTCAGACTCCAGACCAGCTGATGCAAAAGCAAGAGGATTTATTTGGTGCCTGCGCAGATGGGCCTCCTGAACTCAGGAGTCCAGAGAGCACCCCCAGTACAAGCCACACGGTTTATATACCCACAGCGACCAATCAAAAGCACTATAGAGTCCATGCACACAGCAGTCCAATCCGTGAGTCGTTCATGTGAAGGGCATGCGTCCTCTATCCAATCACCTACTGGATCACATGGGAGGCATGCACCTTGTCGCCATTTTGTTGTTTACTTCTTTAGTAGTTCCTTTCCCTGCCAGCGCCATCTTGTGCACCCTGTGTGTGTGGGGGGCGACGTCGCACTCCCTTTGTTCCCCTTGTGGGAGAGCGGCGTCCTGCTTTATTTGAGTATTAGGAGGCATACAAACTGGGTTAGGTCTTAGCACAGCCAGGCACAAGTGTCGCATAGGGTCCCTTATTTTTATAGCTGCACCTAATTTTAGCTTTGGGGGAAAAAGTTTAGGGCTGTAATTTTAAACTTTAATTTTTTATTTAGGGCAAAGGTGACTTCTTGTTTTTAATAGTGTTAGCTGAAGTCACTCCATCTTGGTTTGATTTTTAAGGTTCTTCAGTAGATGTTTGGGGGCTTTAGATAAGTGGAGTAATGTTGCAGGTCTTCCTTGGCACTGATGCCTGTTGTGTGCCTTTTATCTGGTGTATCGGGTTCTATTCTTGTATAGGAATTCACAATTTCTCTGTTTTCAAAAATTCTTTTGTCGGGGCTGGCGCCCTGGCTCACTTGGTTAGTCCTCTGCCTGTGGCGCTGGCATCCCATATGGGCACCAGGTTCTAGTCCCGGCTGCTCCTCTTTCAGTCCAGCTCTCTGCTGTGGCCCGGGAAGGCAGTGGAGGATGGCCCAAGTGCTTGGGCCTTGCACCTGCATGGGAGACCAGGAGAAGCACCTGGCTCCTGGCTTCAGATTGGTCTTGGTGGCCATTTTGGGGGTGAATCAACAGAAAGAAGACCTTTCTCTCTATCTCCCTCACTGTCTAACTCTGTCAAATAAATAAAAAAATTCTTTTGTCATTAGAATCAGTGCTTCTGTGAACATTTTATTTTATTTTTATTTTCTGACAGGCAGAATTAGACAATGAGAGAGAGAGAGACAGAGAAAAAGGTCTTCCTTCCGTTGGTTCACCCCAAATGGCTGCTACGGCCGGCGCGTTGTGGCCGGCACACCGCGCTGATCCGAAGCCAGGAGCCAGGTGCTTCCTCCTGGTCTCCCATGCAGGTGCAGGGCCCAAGCACCTGGGCCATCCTCCACTGCACTCCCTGGCCACAGCAGAGAGCTGGCCTGAAAGAGGGGCAACCGGGACAGAATCTGGCGCCCCAACCGGGATTAGAACCTGGTGTGCCGGCGCCACAGGCGGAGGATTAGCCTAGTGAGCCACGGAGCCGGCCTCTGTGAACATTTTAAACACGTTTCTGGTGCACATGAGCACACATGTTGCTAGGGGATGGAGCCTGGAGGACTTCGATTGGAACCTTGTGCTTAGAGTAGTACAGAGCGTGTAATATGCACTCACCGGAGACGTGTGGAGTGAATGAATTTCTGAGAGGCATTGCTGGGTCACAGGGTTTTCCCGTCTGCTGTAGGAGTCAGTGCCGAAGTGGCTGCACGCATCTGCACTGCCACCCGTTGCAGGTGTGAGCACCAGTGTTCACACCCTCATTCACACTGCGGCTTGTCTTCTCACTTTTTGCCGATGAGTGTGAAGTGCTGTGGAATTACAGCTTTAAGGGATAGATTCCTGAGTTTTCCGCGGACCTCTCTGACTCACCTATGAATTCCCAGGGCACTTAGTGGTGCTGCTAACTTTGGTGCCCTGTGGCGTTTTGATGGCGCTGAAGAGTTCCGTGAGTCTCCAGCAAGCCTGTGACTTCTGGAAGGGCCTGCTTATCTCTTACTATTGACTGCCTGGCGTGCTTCACCCTGTACTGAGAGCTTCAAGGTGAGACCTCTTGAATCAGAAATAAATTTAGAAAAATTTACAAAAATTAAAAAGCCCCCAAACACAGATGGGTGTGTTATGAGTTTACTGCATGCATGAGCAAACGCACTCCCTAAACGTCCTGCTGGCTTTTGTTCTCCCCATTGTTGAAAGATCAGCACTGCGGAGGTACGTCCCTTTGTCTTCATGTCTTTTTATTTCAATATTTATTATTTTATTTGAAAGGCAGTGACAGAAGGGGGGTGGAAAGCGAGAGAGAGAGCAAGAGGAAGAGAGAGAGAGAAATCGTCTATCCACTGGCCCACTCCCTAAACGGCTGCAATGGCCAGGGCTAGGCCAGGCCAAAGCCAAGAGCCAGGATCTCTTTCTAGATCTCCCACAAGGGTGCAGGTGCCCTAGCATTTGGAGCATCCTCCATTGCCCTCCCAGGCACACTAGCTGGATCAGAAGTGAAGCAGCTGGGACTTGTACCCTAGCTCAACCCACTGGTCTGCAACACCAGCCCCTTCACTTCTTTTTTAAAGTTCGACTCCCTGTGCTTTGCATGAGTTATCCCATACACATGACAGATATTAAATTGCTTTTGGTTCTTAATGTTCTATTCATCTTAATTTTTCTTTATGATTTGTGTGATGTTCCTTGAGCTGGTCTTTGGTGAATATTTTTTATTTTTAAAAATTATTTAAGAGGAAGAGAGAGAGAGGGAGAGAGAGAGAGAGAGAGAGAGAGAGAGATCCCATCCCCACATGTCCCCAACAGCTGGAGATGGGTCTGGGCAAAGCCAGGTCCTAGGAACTCAGTCCAGGTCTCCTGCGTGGTCTCCAGGTTTCTTGGTCTTTCATGACTGCTTCCCAGTGTTTGCACTAGCAAGGAGCTGAAGCCAGAGACCGAACAAGTATTGAACCCAGGCACTCTGATGTAGGACGTAGGCTGAATGCCCACCGCAACATCTTTCATTTGTGGGTGACAAAAGTGCTGTCAGCCAGTTCTTCAACAATTGTATGTTGGCTCTATGAAAAGGAGATACTGTGTCAATTATATGTTGATGGAGATGAAGTAAATTGATAAAGCAATCCCATTAGTCAAAATTAAGATGGCTTTCTCACTGGGTCGTTATTAAATTTTTTACACAAGCAAATAATCCACATGGATTTTTTAAAAAAGATTTATTTATGTATTTGAAAGGCAGAGTTACAGAGAGGCAGAGGCAGAGAGAGTGAGGTCTTCCATCCGCTGGTTCACTCCCCAATTGGCCACAATGGCCAGAGCTGCACCGATCTGAAGCCAGGAGCAGGAGTTTCTTCCAGGTCTCCCATGTGGGTGCAGGGGCCCAGGGACTTGGCCATCTTCTACTGCTTTCCCAGGCCATAGCAGAGAGCTGGATCTTAAATGGAGCAGCCAGGACTCAAATAGGTGCCCATATGGGATGCTGGCCCCACAGTCCGGGGCTTTAACTCACTGTGGCCCCTCATTTGCTTCCACAGAGTAGGAAATCTTGCTTTCTTAAGGTAGAGCAGTGACTCTTAATGCATAACTTTTGCCTGCCCTTCACCCCCACTTGGCAAGATTTGGAGGCATTTCTGAATGTCACAATAATAGAAGGGAATGCTGCTGAACTTAATCCTCCCCACTGGACAGCCACTCCCCATCCCGACTTATCCACCCCCGATGTCTTTAGTGCCAAGGTGGAAGACCTTCTGCCTTAAAACCTGGCAGTTGGCTGCTGCTATCAGAAAGTTTCAGGAAACTTGAGGGGGTGTTGTGGTTAAGATCCTCTTTGGGATGCCCACACCCCATATTGGAGTACCTGGATTCCAGTCTCAAGACTGCGTTCCTGACTCCTGGCTTTGGCCTGGTTGAGGTCTGACTAGTGAACATTTAGGGAGCAAACCAATGGATGGAAGATCTCTGTCTCTGTGCCTTTTAAATAAATAAATAAAAAGGTGAAAAAAGTTTCAGGCAAGTGTTTGAATTAGGGTGAATCCAATCTCATTTTAATTTCTTGTAGCATTAGTTCTACCACCTTGATGTTTTTCTGCAATCTTGCCAGAGGTCGCCTGAGTTACAAAGTTACCTTCCTCCTTCCTTCTCTGTCTTTAATTTTCTCTTGGCAGTTGGTTATTCCATAGCATCCTGTTTGCCTGGTGAGTTTTGCTATTCTGTAACTGAGCTAACACTATCCCTTCTGTGTTGAAGGTGGGCCACCAGACATTTTCTTTTTTTTTTTTTTTTTTTAAAGATTTTTTATTTATTTGACAGGTAGAATTACAGACAGTGAGAGAGACAGAGAGAAAGGTCTTTCTTCCGTTGGTTCACCCCCCCCCCCCCCGAAATGGCTTCTACGGCCAGAACTACGCCAATCAGAAGCCAGGAACCAGGTGGTTCCTCCTGGTCTCCCATGCAGGTACAGGGCCCAAGCACCTGGGCCATCCTCCACTGCCCTTCCGGGCCACAGCAGAGAACTGGGCTGAAAGAGGAGCAGCCAGGACTAGAACCTGGCCCCCATATGGGATGCCGGCGCCACAGGCGGAGGATTAACCAAGTGAGCCATGGCACCAGCCCCCATCAGACATTTTCTTACACCATAGTCATAGATTCTAGAGCTACAAGGTACCTTAGGAATCACCAACTCCCTTGTTTTATAGAGAAGGAAACTATGAGGGCTAAAGATGCATACTTTCAGAAGCAGGACTTATCTAAGGTTGCAGAATGAATTTAAAGACAGCCTAGGACCAAGGCTCAAGTCTACCAGGTCAGCGCAGAACAACCAGTCTGCTAAAGCAGCATTAGTGTCCTGAAAGTTTCTCAGTGGTGGAAGTGCACCTGCCAGAAGACAAAGGTGCTGCCGCTCTCCTGGTCCTCATCTCACTGCTCCAGAAACAGGGAGCGCTTAATAGTGCTTGTCATGAACAACCTTACTTTTATGAGAATGTAAGTGAATAATTGATATTAACAGTGAAACATTGTTATTCAAGTTTAAGCATAGCAAATCTCAGTTAAAGAGGGACGCTTGTGTACAACCTATACATGCTGAGCCTGGGAGGAGGCAGTGATGGTGCAAGTACTTGAGTCCCTGGCACCCACATGGGGAGACCCAGATTGGATTCCTGGCTCCTGGCTTTGGTCTGGCCACCACAGGGGATGTTTGGGGAGCAAGTCAGCAGATGGCAGCTCTCTCTGTCTCTCCAGTAAATAAAATTAAGGAGTACATATGCATCGAGATATTTAATGGAATTCTAGCTGACCTACATGCAGGCATTTTATCTAGATTAATTCTCTTAAGCTCTCAGACAGGGGCCCTGCCTTACCAACCACCTAGAGAGAGAAACAGTGATCTCACCCTGAATTTGAGCCAGCATTTCCCTTACAGCAACCTCATGCTGACATTTGCCACATCTTGGTTAATTCCGTGGCTGCAGTATTTGCAAAATAAGGCCTGATATGTGCAGTTAGTAATTTTGGTTTCAGATGCTTTTCATGCATTTAATTTATTTCCTGTCCTGCTTACTAATTGAAGAAGCCTAAGATTTGGACTTTTCTTAAGAGCCTTGAAAAATAATCTGTATTAGGAATGAAAGTACTTTGGAGGTATGTTGCTGAGAATTCCTGGGAGACCAGGAGATTGTCCTTGTGGACAACGGGTTGATGATGTATTCACCTGGAGATTTTTGCATACCAGGGCTACTGCAGGCTGTAATTCTGGGCGCTGTAACTCTGTCCCCAGGCCCTGAAAGTCCACCTCAATTTATTCATCTCAGTCTTAGCAGAGTTGGCTGCATCATCCTCATCGTTGTCATCATCATCATCTTCATCCTTCTCTCTCTCTCTCTCTCTCTCTCTCTCTCTCTCTCTGTACCTCTCTTTAACAGAAGCTGTCGCGCACAGGAGGGCAAGGGTTTTTGGTAACTAAACTGGATTTCAGCTAATGCTCCCTCTCTGTGTGGCCTTTGCTTCATTTTATTTTAAGAGGCGATCGAGTTTGCTTCTGTGTTTTCAAGCACGTTTCGCAGTAAATAAACATTTCTTAAAACTTCTGCTAGAAATGAAACAAGTGAACACTTGTTCTTGGAATAAATACGCAAATGACGCTTAGGAGACAATGCCAAGCCACTGTTGGCTCTTCTCGGCAGGGGTGCGGCCATTGGTGTGATGCTACATGCATTTCCGTTTTTGTTATTGTGCCTTCCTTTTTTAGTGCCAGAAAATAGATTTAATGCACTGAGAGAATTCAAAATACATAAGGGGATCTTTCAGACTGAAATGATGAGCCACAATAAGGTACAGTCTGTAAAACAAGTAGGATTAAAAAAAATGAAGTTCTGTAAGTTCACAAGCAAAACCAAACACCAAAGGAAGGATACAGCTTTCTGTTCAATGGAGTGGTGAACATGACTCGACTCTCTTCAAAGATCTGCAAAGCCCCGAGGACATCTGCCCACTGCTGTCTACGCTGGGGTCTCATTCTAGGTGCTGTGTGTGTTAGGGGGAACATTTAATAGCAGATACTCGAATACCCAGACATGGCGCCCAGATAATGAAGAATGTGGAAATTGTCAGATGAGGCCTGGCTAAAGTCATTGGCATTTTCATCTACAAAAGAGAAGACACAAAGCCCTTTGAAGTAGCTCCAAAGGCCTGAACCGAGATCAAAGAGCTGGGAGTTGCACAGGGAGACAGAGTTGGCTCCATGCAAAGAAAACATTGCTAATGTGACACCTGCTCCCATGCTGAATGGGCGGCCTTGCAGGCTTTGCACACCATCAGGAGGCCCAGAACAATCTTTCAGACAGAATTCCTCTTTGGGGACGGGGAGCTTAGAGGAAAACCCACCACCCGCTCCTGGCCATCTGGTGTGTTGCTAGGATTGTGGATGAAGCTGTAAGCACTGATATTGGAACTACATGGAATCTTTTGGGTGTGGCGTGCCTGATGGAGGAAGCAAGATGACCTCACCTAGGAAAGGCGCAACAAAGCCCTCATTTACATAAAAGCTGTCACGGGAGATTGAAGAATCTGGCTTCTTGGTTGTAGGAAAACTAATTAAAAAAATGCATGTGAAGTGATTTATTCACAGAGAGCTGCAAGGAGTGGGGAGAGCCCCATGTTGTGTGTTTCTAAAGACGAAGGTGTTGGCATTCATCGACAGCGGCTCTAACAGTCAAGAAAAAGCTCCTTCCACAAGCTCAGCAAATCCTGGGCATCCATCATCTCAGTTAGGACACAGAGGCTTGTCCAGGGTGAGACAGTGTGCCTGGGAGCTTGATGACGCTTCTGAAATACAGGTAAATGGTTTTCTACAATAGCCTTTGCAGAAAACCCCTCACCACCTTATTGCGATAAAATCTCGGAACAGCTCTTGCTTAGATTGCATAGCGAAGGTACTTCTTGCACATACAACATTCCGTTTTCAAGGAACTATTTACCTCCCTTAGTGCCTTAGTAGCCACCTTGCTGGGCCACAGAGCTCACTGCAAGATGCTCCACTTCTCTGGGACCCAGCTCCTCTCCCGCCGACAATGCTGGCTGTCGCCCCGGCTTTGCCCTTGGCTCAGAATCTGGTTTTATTTTTCAGGGCCTAAGGGACATTGGTGTCCTGCTTTCCAATCTGAGCTCAGGCTGAGGGGTGTCTTTTATTTTTATTTATTTATTTATTTTTTTGACAGGCAGAGTGGACAGTGAGAGAGAGAGACAGAGAGAAAGGTCTTTCTTTGCCGTTGGTTCACCCTCCAATGGCCGCCGCGGCCAGCGCGCTGCGGCCAGCGCACCGCGCTGATCCGATGGCAGGAGCCAGGAGCCAGGTGCTTTTCCTGGTCTCCCATGGGGTGCAGGGCCCAAGCACCTGGGCCATCCTCCACTGCCTTCCCAGGCCACAGCAGAGAGCTGGCCTGGAAGAGGGGCAACCGGGACAGAATCCGGCGCCCCAAATGGGACTAGAACCCGGTGTGCCGGTGCCGCAAGGCAGAGGATTAGCCTAGTGAGCCGTGGCGCCGGCCTTTTATTTATTTATTTTTTTAATATTTTTTATTTATTTGACAGGTAGAATTACAGACAGTAAGAGAGAGAGAGACAGAGAGAAAGGTCCTCCCTCCATTGGTTCACTCCCCAAATGGCCGCAATGGACAGAGCTGCGCCGATCCGAAGCCAGGAGCCAGGTGCTTCCTCCTGGTCTCCCATGCGGGTGCAGGGCCCAAGCACTTGGGCCATCCTCCACTGCCTTTCCGGGCCACAGCAGAGAGCTGGACTGAAAGAGGAGCAACCGGGACTAGAATCGGCACCCATATGGGATGCTGGCGCCGCAGGCGGGGGATCAACCCAGTGCGCCATGGCACCAGCCCCGAGGGGCGTCTTTGTTAGCTCTCCTGGCCCCTGACTTCAGTAGCCCTCTCTCCTCCCCACAGACAGAAAACTCTTCCAGGAACTGGCAGGGCAAGGCCATGGAGCTGTTGGCAGAGTGGAAAGGACAATGGGTATGGAGTGGGAAGACTGGACTTGAACTTCTAGTTCTTGCCCTTGTTTGCTGGGTCACTTTGAATTCTCCATGCTTCATTTTCTTCATCTGTAAACTAGGAACAGTAATTCTTAGGATTTGTGGATGAAATGAAAGAAAGCAAAGTATTTAGATACATAATACATGATTATGACATGTAAGTTCCTTTTCTCCTCCTCTTTTTTTTTCCCCCAAGGTTTGTTTATTTTATTTGAAAGGCAGAGTTACAGAAAGAGAGGGAGAGACAACAGAGAGAGAGAGAGAGAGAAAGAGAGAGAGAGAGAGAAAGATAGATGTTCCATCCACTGGATCACTCCCCAAATATCCACAACAGCCAGGGCTGGGCTGGGTTGAAGCCAGGAACTTCATCCAGGTCTCCCACATAGGTGCAGGGGCCCAAGGACTTGGGCCATCTTCTGCTTTGTCAGGCCATTGGCAGGGAGCTGTCTCTGCCTGTTGAAAGCCCCTGCCCCACGCTCCTCCTCCTTTAGTTTGCTCAAAAATTATTGCACTTGATGTTACTTATTGTATAAATGTCTACTTAGACTAATTATGGACATTGATTTATTGTAACATATTTCATTGCAAGTGCAACCATGCACAGCTACACATTTTTTTCTCTCATTAGTTTTTAAATACAAAAGCAATGCCCACTCCCTAGACAGGCCAACTCACTGCAGATGTATTAAGAAAAAATGAATGCCTTCCTCCCTTGCTCATCTGTTCCTTGCTTTGCCTGCCAGGCAGTCACTGCCAGCCAGGGTACATTTTTCTATGCTCATATGAAGGTATACAAACACGTAGTTTCTTCTCACTCTTTTTGTTATTTTTGTTTATACAAGCTTAGTAGATGTACTGACTGCATTTTGCTGTTTTTACTGAGCAAAATGGCACAGATGAATGCACAAAATCTAATGTATCTTTTTTATGTCTACATTATATCTCGTCTCTACATGGATGCATGTAGCTTATTCAATCATTTCATGCTTGTTGAACATTTGGGCTGTTCTTGTGTTTTGGTTCTAGAAAGTACTACAGGAGTGGGCATTGTGTTGCAGTGGGTGAAGCCACTACTGGAGGTGCCTCCATCCCATAATGGGATGCCTAGGATGGAGTCCTGCCTCCTCTTCCAATCCAGCTTCCTGCTAAGTTTCCTGGGAGGCAGCAGAGGATGACCCAAGTGCTTGGGCTCCTGCCACGTACAGGGTAGGAGACGTAGATGAAGCTCCCACCTCCTGACTTCCACCTGGCCCAATCCTGGCTGTCGTGGGCATTCGGGGTATGTACCAGCGATGGGAAGTTCTTGCCCTCCCTTCCTGTCACCCGACCTTTCAAACATACAAATAAATAAATCTTAAGAACAACAAAAGAAAACACCACCACAAACACTCTGGCACACGTAGCAGACACGCAGGTCTAAAGGTGTTAAGAAATCTGACAGGTCTTAGATATTGTCAACTTAGGAGAAATAGTCACTGAGATCATTCCCCTCTCTGCAGTCGGGAATGATTAGCTTTGCAGACACAGGGGCCTTGCTCTCCCTAACTCCTTGGAATGCTCTACATCATAACTGTATGTTTTCGCTTATCATCTTTGATGGTTGCGGTTTCTCAACATCAATGGCCAGAACCTTGCTCCTGTGCTGTGTGTGTGTGTGTGTTGGGGGGTAGGTTGGGAGACAGTATCGTCTTGGAAATGCCAGGTGGCTCCGTCTGCTGACAGCAAGCCCGTGTTTCTAGGCCGATCTTCAGGTCTTCCCTGCGCTGCAACTTCTGGGTGGTTCCTGCATTTGTTCTGAGAGGGATAATAAAATTCTCCCAAAAGTTCGTTGTGATTTCTAGACTCGTATATAGAAACTCAATGTAATTTTTTCCGCTGTATTTTATGGATGTCCACTTGTAGGCTTACCAATGCTTTTTTGTAATCTTTTTCCTTGTAAAAGTAGCTATATGGCAATATGACTTTTATGCTTGGGATTTTGGTTTCTTTACAGCTCTATAGATATTTTCTATTTTTATTTTTTAATTTTTAAAAAAGATTTATTTATTTATTTGAAAGGCAGAGGTTCAGAGAGGGAGAAACAGAGGCAGAGACACACACAGAGAGAGAGATCTTCCATCCATTGGTTCACTCTCCAAATGGCTGCTATGGCCAGGGCTGATCCAGGCTGAAGCCAAGAGCCAGGATCTTCTTCTGGGATCTTCTTCTGCACCCGAGTGGGTGCAGGGGTCCAAGGACTTGAACTGTATTCTGCTACTTTCCCAGGTACATTAGCAGGGAGCAGAATTGGAAGTGGAGCAGCTGGGACTCGAACCAGTGTCCATATGAGATGCCAACACTGCAGGCTGGGGCTTTACCTGCTATGCCACAGCACTGGCCCCCACTCTGTAGATCTTTAGGACCCTTCTCAACTCTATTGTGTCATTAAGCAAGCTTGGGTCATGCCAAGTACCTTCTGTCGTGGTAGTGTGAGCCGCCCCCTCCCACCCCATGCTTTTGTGTGCCCTGTGCTTTGGTCAACAAAGTCAACACTTTATCACCTCCTTTCTCTGGAGCCCAAGCTTTATACACCTGCGGGGCTCTCTGGGTTTGTCCATCGTATGCCATTTAAGAGCTTTAACAAGCAGTGAAGCATCAACCTCAATATTTCCTTCTTTCCAGCTTCTCATTCGTGTTGGCTTGGATGTTACAAAAACATAAATTATTCTTAAAAGAGTTTGATCGATATTTTCTGTTATCGAAGCCTCTGTTTGAACCACTGATCATTTAAAAAAGTGATTGAGTCCTCGCAGCTTTTCATTCTTGGGGGAGGTTGTCTGGGTAATATTGTGTTCATCCCTTTGTCTCCTCTTGTTTGAACACTACTGAATGCCGTGAAGTCATCAGGCAAGTTTAGGCCACTTTCCTTAGAATCTTGAATTCTTTCCCTGTTTCCTCCGTGTTGTCTGCTATAAATCTTGTTTCTTGTCTCGGATCTCCGGGAGGACAGATGCCAATTCCAGCATTCTCCCAGTCTTGTCCCTTGACCTTGACGTCAGAAAGACAGGAACAACCCTACACATCTCTGGGTCAGCACTCAACGGGGCTGAAAATCCGTATACACGTGGGTGGAGGCTCTTCCTTCTGATGGGTAAGTTCACAACGCGGAAGACAGAAATCTGTTCTTCTGCCTGCAGAACGCACCAGGCACCTGAGCTTCACAGCTCCGAAGGGAACTTATTCCCAAGGTGCAGTTGTAAAATAATTTTGGAGCAGGTGATAATATCTGGCTACATTGTGCTTAGCATTTTATTCAGTGCTCTGAGGGTTTCATGATCTGAAATGGTTGGCGAGTTTCAGTATTAAAAGATTGAGTGTGCTCTTAGCCACACACTGTAGTGCGTCTCATATCTTGGTACCCTGTAGCGGGCCTCACCCATCTCCACCTGCAATTTTTCAGTCTTACTGCAGGGCCCGAGCACATGCAAAGGAAACAGAGGCAGGGTGTCCACCTCCAGGAGAGAGGCTTCCCTGCTGGGGACTGGGGACTGAGCCCGACAGGCTTTTTCTGTTAATCCAGACTGGACCAACTGTTGATGTTTTTCGGTTTTGCAGCGGAAGAGAAGCATTGTGGGTTTTATTTACTGTTTGACTTGGTGGGAGACACGTGTTTGAGCTAAGACACGCTGTGCGTTTTCTAGTGGCTTCATGCTCAGTGGTTCATCTTATTCTGTGGTTTGCTATTTCAGCAGAATCTGCGGCGTGCCTGGAGGGTCCCTTTTATGCTCTACGCAATGTGCCTGGCAGACAAACAATATTTGTTGGTTCTGTTGATGATGAAGGTTTCGTATTTTCGCATTGCTCTTGTTGGCTCTATCTTGAAGGTACAATTTATAGGAATTGTGCTCAGGTTTATATGTTGATAACTGCAAAAGTGGCTTTTTATGTCATGTGTGTCTGTTTCCTTGAGGACTGGCTTGTGGAGTCGATTGTCTCATTTGTGATCTGGTCATACTAAATTCCTTGACTGAGAAAGTCCTTCCCCAGCTTGGCCTGGGTCTATATCGGGTTCTTTCTAAGACCTGTGCCTCCTACCTCGTCGTAGAGTGTGTGGCTAAGCCTCACTGTTCCAAGTGGGATAAGCCAGAGCCACCCAGCTGCAGGGGTACAGCAGATGTGACAGAGGTGACCCCCATGGGGTGAGAGAGCAAAGCCATGGAAGGTGGCAAAAAAAGTCACCTGCTTGGCCAAATGGCAGCGTTTGGCTGGACGAGGGGTGGGATGTGACAAAGGACCAAATACCCGAGCCTCTCTTCACTTTGGGGCTTTCAAGGTTTTAAGAAATCTGGCGCCATATCACTTAACCATTCTTATTTCCTAAGATTATTTGACCTCTTAAATGGCTGAGCCTATGGCACTCTGGTGACTGTTGAGAAATCAATCATTACCTTTTTTTTTAAAAAAGATTTATTTTATTTATTTGAACTGCAGAGGTACAGATAGAGGTAGAGCTAGAGATAGAGAGAGAGAGAGGTCTTCCACCCGCTGGTTCACCACCCAGATGGCCGCAACGGCCAGAGCTGAGCTGCTCTAAAGCTAAGAGCCAGGAATCTCCCACGTGGGTTCAGGGTCCCAAGCACTTCGACCATCCTCTACTGCTTTCCCAGGCCACAGCAGAGAGCTGGATTGGAAGTGGAGCAGTCGGGATTTGAACCGGCGCCCATATGGGAATCTGGTGCTGCAGGCTGGGGCTTTAACTTGCTGCGCCACAGTGCTGGCCTCCAATCGTTACTCTTAACCCCTTGTTCTCACTTGCTATCTTTGTGTTTTAGCTTCTTCCCCCTCCACCTACAATGTACGTTTCTTGAGGTAAGGGGCTTACCTTGTGTTTCTTTTTCATCTGCTGACTCACTTTAGTGATGGACATAAAGAAACTAGGCATTAGTTAATTATGCCCTGATTATCCAAATAATTTCATTCTTCCCTGTGGGCTAAGACGCTGGCTACAGTATTGGCAGCACTGAGCTGTCCTATCAGCTAGGGTGTCACCCAGTTCCTGTGTGATGTGGTAACATGTCCACATACAAAATGCAGCTAGATTATAACTCATAGCTTCATTCACTGGCTTTCTTAAAAACTTCTGGAATGATTTTGGTAACTTGCAAGTGTAAGTTTATTGAAGCAGAGTTAAGAATTAGAGCAAAGTTGTCATTGGGACTTTTTCAAGAGCGTTCTAATAGGAAAATGAGAGGATACAGAACAATTCCTAGCCATCTATTTTTGGACTGGAACTTTGCCCTGAGGTTATTCAGAAAGGTTAGTTGATGGGGGTGATGTCTTCACTCGCGTCCTCGAGTTTTTTCTTTGAAAGACACTTTCATTGATCTGGACGCGGTTTATTTGATTTTCACCTCGGAAATGTTGCTCACTTGAGACGAGACGACTCTGCCGTCCACCACCTCCTCTATGATGGTCTTGGTCACTCTCATCTTGTTGGGATCTAGAAACCGTGGGATCACAATGTCAATGAAGGCTGTCACAGAGACACAGAGCAACAGGAAGTCAACCGCCTCTCTAAGCAAGAGAGGGTAAGCTGTGTCGTGCACTCTTCATCTGCCCAGCCAAGCAGGCTTTTATTTTTAAATAAGAAATCATCATCAACATTAAAAGAAAAACCTACCTCTCTGTTGGCCAGAGTGGCTTTCAGATCTTGAGTCCCTGGATCCTAGGTCTCTGAAGTCCGATCTTTCAGAACCAGAGCTGCCAGAGGGGAAAAAAAAATTGTGCCTTTTGCGAAGGAGGTGGAAACCACGCGCACCCTAGGGATTTGGCATGATGTCGCTGTAATTCCTTGTGTCTGTTACTTTATGAGTTGGTAAGCACTCCGTCAAGTTCGACACCCGCCCCCCGGCCCCCGGGGCCTGCTGGGATTCACAGGATAAATTTGTGGAGGCTCGCGGCTTGCAGTTACCCTCCCTCTCCATCGAGCAGACGGCGGTAGGTCTCGATCTCCATCTCCAGGCGTGTCTTGGTGTCCAGCAGGCACTCGTATTCTGCACGCTGGCACTGGGTCTCGCCTCGGATCTGCCGGAGCTGCTCCTCCAGGCTGCTGATCTGCCTTTGAGTTTCTGACAGCTGAGCCACGTAGCCAGCTTCTGTTTCAGCCAGTGTCCCTTCCAGGGAGCTTTTCTAAGGGGAAAAGCAGACAAAAAAAAAAAAAAAAATCAGGATGAAAATAAGTCCCTGAATGACTTTTTTTTTTTTTTTTTTTTTGGTAGGCAGAGTGGACAGTGAGAGAGAGAGACAGAGAGAAAGGTCTTCCTTTGCCGTTGGTTCACCCTCCAATGGCCGATGTGGCCGGCGCGCCGTGGCCGGCGCGCTGCGGCCAGCGCATCACGCTGATCCGAAGCCAGGAGCCAGGTGCTTCTCCTGGTCTCCCATGGGGTGCAGGGCCCAAGCACTTGGGCCATCCTCCGCTGCACTCCCGGGCCACAGCAGAGAGCTGGCCTGGAAGAGGGGCAACCGGGACAGAATCCGGCGCCCCGCCCGGGACTAGAACCCGGTGTGCCGGTGCTGCAAGGTGGAGGATGAGCCTAGTGAGCTGCGGCGCCGGCCATGATTTTAAAAAATATAATAGGTACTGAGAGGACATCTTTGCAAAATTACAACCTATATTGTTAAGTTCTATTGGTGTTACTTTCTACACTAGGTCTCTTATGGAAATAGAGTGCCGTGTCTTTAACTGTCTTGTGCTTTCTAGAACCACAATGTAGTTCTCCGAACACTGCTTTTATCGTATAGCTAGTGAACCTCCCGGCCAAGGGAGAAACTGCTTTGGCTTGAGTTCCTGTGGGAAATCTTGCAAAGTTCTTTGCAGCACATACCATGGCCAGCTGGGACTGAAACTCAATGTCCAGGGCTTGGAGAGTACGTTTCAGCTCGGTTATCTCGTTCTTGGCGGAACTGGCTGCCCCAGCATCCATAGAAATCTGTGCTTGTAGCGATGCGCTCTAAATAAAGAGAAACTGCAGCTGTTGGAGTCTAGAGCAAGGAGCAGAAGCAGCTTGTGTATGGCGGCTTGTGGGGTCAGGGCTCCGCAGAGTGGGCTACCTGCTTGTTGAACTGCTCCTCTGCTTCCCGCCGGTTCTGCTCAGCCAGCTCCTCGTACTGTGCCCGCATGTCATTCAGCAGCGTAGTCAGGTCGGTTCCCGGGGCGGCCTTTATTTCTACGGTCACGTCTCCTCCAGAGCGCCCTTGGATACTCTTCATTTCCTGGCACAAAGGAAAGAACGCCACGGTGATGAGCCTGGAAGAGCAACATCTTCTTGAAAGGTGCACAGCCAACACCAATTTGCCTCCAGAACAGCAGGTTCGGATGTGATATGCGGGCTGGACTTTTGTGCTGGTCACAGGATGTGGAGAATTTCTTTAGGTAAAGTCAGGTTTATTTGGTTCCTGTGGAATGGTTGTGGGGGTGGGGAGGGGATAAGCAATCCGGGCTGTTCCCTTAGGTGAAGCGCGCTCCCACCTCCTCGTGGCTTGTCTTCAGGAAAGCCAGCTCCTCCGTGAGAGTCTGCACCTGCATCTCCAGGTTGGAGCGCGTTGGGGTCAGCTCGTCCAGGACTTGGCGGAGGCCACTGATGTCGGCCTCCACGCTCTGCCGGAGAGACAGCTCTTTCTCGTGCCTGGAGGGGGTGGCAGTGAGGAAGTATGACGAGCTGGCCTGGCTGCCTGCCGTCGTCCCGTATTGGACACATTTCCACCTCTGAGTATTTTTATAGATGAAAGCTACTAAGTTTTCTCTTAGGGATTTTCCCCCATGGAGAAAAATGTGAGTCTAATGCTAATTTTAATGATGTCTAATAATTGTTTAAAGACAACATTAAAAATTGCTTTTGAGAGAGAGAGAGAGAGAGAGAGAGAGAGAGAGAGAGCTCTCACGCTGTGGTTCAGTCTCCCAATGCCCACAGCAGTTGGAAGGTGGAAGCAAAGGTTAGGGGGGCTGAAGCTGGGAACCAGGAGCTCCATCCAGGTCTCTCATGTGAGCGGCAGGAACCCAACTACCTGAGCCATCACAGCTGCCACCCAGGGTCTGCAATAGCAGGAAGCTGGAATCAGAAGTGGAGCCAGGACTTGAACCCATGTCCTCTGCTGTGAGGCATGAGTGTGTTCCCAGCTGGGCCAAATTCCTGCCCAAAAGTCTAACGATTGTTAGAATGAAATTCTCATCCTTCTCTTGCTTCTTTTCTTCCCTTCCCTCCTCCTCCCTTTCTCTCTCTCTTTTTCCTCCTTTTCTGGTGGAATGATGGTTTCTAAATTTTACCCTTGGGCTATTTGAGAATTTAGATAATTATTTCCTAAGAAATCTTTTTTTAAGATTCATTTTACTTAATTGAAATACAGAGTTACAGGGAGAGGTAGAGCCAGGGAGAGAGAGAGAGGTCTTCCCTCCACTAGCCCACTCCCCAGATGACTGCAATGAACAGAGCTGCACTGATCAGAAGCTGGGAGCCAGGAGCTTCCTCCAGATCTCCCATGCGGGTGCAGGGCCCAAGGATGTGGGCCATCTACTACTGCTTTCCCAGGCCATAGCAGAGAGCTGGATTGGAAGTGGAGCAGCTGGGACTCAAACCGGTGCACATATGGGATGCTGGTGCAGCAGGCTGGGGCTTTAATCTGCTGTGCCACAGCGCCAGTCCCCCCCCCCCCCCCTTTATATTAAAACATTTAATTTAATTTTTCGGTAACACTTGTTTCCCAGCCTTCATGTTACTTACTTCAGCCTGAAGTCATTGGCCGCCAGTCTGGCATTGTCAGTTCGCAGAATCACCCCAGCATTGTCAGCAGTGGCATTGACGATCTGGAAAAGATGGGGCCGTGACTGACTCACGGATGATTTTTGCCTGCTTCTGAGGGTATAGGTCCCCTGTGCATAGCTCTTAAAGGCGAATTGCTTTGCAAACTTTCCCAGCGATGCCATTTGTATACCTAGGATCACATCTTCCTGTAAAAAGGTAACAGTTTCTTGTGTGTTACAGAACACAGCCCTCTGTGGGTTTCTGTTCAGTTATTCCTGGAGTGTTTTCAGAAAATAGTGCAAAGATTCAATTTACTTTCTAGAATAATCTTTAAAATATATTTCCTCTACAACAGTGGCTGACTATTTTAATCATAGGATAATTTGATTTAACTAAGGCTGATTCATTGCCCTCACTCTCAAATATGTATATTATTTAGCTGCCATGCCTTGTGGACATTTTGCCCTCATTGTAGGAATATTCAAATCTGAGATGAAAACAGAAAATTCATACAGCTGGCCATCACACAGAAATGTCATAGTTAAGATGTTCCAGGTCTCGTTTTGCCATCACAACAAACAAGCATTTTTTCCATTCCTCCACTCACATGTCCACTACAGTAGATGATCCGAATAAAAATGAAAAGTCCTCACTAGAAACGCAGCCGTGGCTGGAGGCTCACCTGGTTCCTGAGATCCTCAATCATTGCGTAGTATTTGCTGTAGTCCCGTCCAGATCCGCCATCTCTAGACCCCGACCCGAGTCTGACATACCACTGTTGGATCCTGTTCTCCAGGTCAGCGTTGGCCTCCTCCAGGGCTCTGACCTTGCCCAGGTAACTGGCGAGGCGGTCGTTGAGATTCTGCATGGTTTGCTTTTCACCTCCAGAGAGAAGCCCCCCGTGGCTAACACCACCTCCCATGCTAGCACCATAGCTGCAAAAGCTCCCACCAGCACCACTGCCGAATCCAGAGCCCCCACCAAAGCCAGCTCCGCAGCCTGCGACTCCTCCCAAACCGCCCCCTCCAACGCCACCTCCAAAGCCGACTCTAAACCCCCGGCTCAGGCCACAGCCGCCGGCACCCCCATGGGTCCCCAGACTGCTTCTGCTTCCACTGCCAGAGCTGCTTCCGCCTGCGGCTGCCCTGCTGCCTCCAGCCCTGGAGGAAGAGACTCGAGATGAGAGAGACATGGGGCTCTGGCCGGTGCTGAGCTTGTTGGAGGAACTACGAGGGGTGACAGTGAAGAGTCTATCCTAGGCTGCCGTTTGACCCTTATATACACAGTTTTAGGGTGTTCCTTTTCTCCATCGCCTCTTAATCCCGGTCACAGTTTTGCAAATCCGTAATTGGATAATTTTTTTCCCGTGGACTTACACTCCTTTTCTGAAGCTGGGTCAGGGCGAGCCCTGGGGCATTCACTGTATCAGGGGGAAAAAAAATAAGGCGGAGCAGTGGAAAAAAATATTCAGAATTCCAGTTTTAATCTTTCAGGGGTTTTGTCGGCTGGCAATTGTTTCCTGAAAGAATGCTTCTGTTAAATTTGCTTCATGATTTCCCTACTGCTGGGAACAGCCTCAGATTATCAACTGTAATTAAAATGCTTAGGGCGATGCTGATGAAAATTTCCCGTCGAACACGGAACTTTTTGTTTGTGTGCTAAAGTTACAATTAGCTTCACATCAGCATTGATTTCAGATTTAAGAAAATGGCCATCTCTTCGATGGCCTCCATCAGCATATTTCTCTGATTTGTCGTGTCAGGTCATTGCTTTCTTTGTATTTTGAGATGATCGGATGACAGGTTTTCACTGTTAAGACCCATGCAAAGACTCCCTCGTCTTGTGTGTGAATCCTGTTAGATCTCAGTAACACCTTTATTCAAGCTGATTGTGTCCGAGAAAGACTGGAAAGGGCTTCTGACAGATCGGAGTTCAGGTGTAACCGCAGTGTGACCTCGAATCTGTTCTCTTTCTGTTAGAATTGTTCTCTGATATAAACATGGAGACAGCCTTCTTTAGAATCAAAGCTCAAGAAAGAAAGACATTGTGTTATTTTCTTCTGCTTTTGTTTTAGATTAATTTTTTAAATTTAAATAGAGAGAGAGAGAGAGAGAGAGAGAGAGAGAGAGACAGAGAGAGGCAATCTTCATTCGCTGATTCAGTCCCCAAGTGCCCGAACCAAGGACCCGGAACACCCAGAACCCAATTTGGGTCTCCTGTTTGGGCAGTAGGGACCCAAGTACGTGAGCTATCTCTGGCTGCCTCCCTGGATACACGTTAGCAGGCAGCTGGGTTGCAAGTGGAGGTAGGACTCAAATCCAGGCACTCTGATGTGGGATGCTGGTGCCACAACACTGCCCCTGGTCTTTGTATTACAGCTCTCTCTGAAAAACAGGATTGGAACACACTTCTGACCGGGTATGCTGTCCCTGGAGTCATTTTACAGATGTTGAAATCTGAAGTTTGCCCTGGTCTATTCTTTGTTCTATTTTTCTGTTTTGGTTTAAATGGTGTTTAGAAGAGATGACCTGTGCCTACTTCTGATAACTCATGTTGAGATTGGAGTCATTTGTAGATTCTGAATTCTGGAACACACCCCGGTTCACTTTCAGCTTGGTGTTTTTCTCTTTGTGCTATGGATTGTTCCTATTCATCTCTGCTAGTAGTTTCATTGTAAGACAAATACCGTATGATTTCACTTACCCGAGCTGTGTGGAGGAGCTGAATGCAAGGAGACAGGGTGGAGTGGTGGTTACCGGGGCTGCAGGGCTGGGCAGGGGGCACGGAGCTGTTTAATGGGTGCAGTTTCAGTTTTGCAAGATGAAAAGCGTTTTGGCGCTTGGGTGCACAACAATGTGAGTGTACTTAACACTACCAAACTGTACACGTAAAACATTAAGATGATACATTCTGTGTTGTGTGTATTTTATGACAATTTTTAAAAAGGTGCCTTTAAAAAAAGCATAGCTACTTCCCAACATATTTCTCGGTCTCAGCTTTTGTTTGTTTAGGACTTTCTTCCTCTTCTTGGCAGGCTCTGCTGAACTGTGTGCCAGGCTTTGATCTTTACATTCAAGCCTTCCTTGTCTAATGTCTGCCTTAGCTTCCTAAACCGCCTTTGATTGGCAGTCTGAAGCCAGGAGCTTCTTCTGGGTCTCCCACGTGGGTGCAGGGGCCCAAGGACTTGGACCATCCTTTGCTGCTTTTGCAGGCACATTAGCAGGGAGCTGGATTGGAAGTGAAGCAGCCCGGACTCAAACCAACGCCCTTATGGGATGCCGGTGCTAAAGGCCGGGGCTTTAACCTGCTGCGCCACAGTGCCGGCCCCTCTGCCTGTGTAATTTCACAGGGATGCATTGTTGCTGTTCTTCATATTTAGAGTGACAACTTCCAAAGGGCACCAGATGTTTAAAAAACGTTTAAATTATTGAGTTGGGTGTTATTCGTATTGTCCCCTTCTAAGGTAGGTTTAAAAAAATGCACCAAATATAATGTTTGTCATCTTGCCTTCCTAATGACTAAAGGGCATGCAAATGAGGGAGACAGGAGGAACAACCATCAGGGTTTCTTCCTTTTGACCTTTGAAATGTAACTTTTTTTTTTTTTGACATGCAGAATTAGACAATGAGAGAGAGAGAGAAACAGAGAGACAGGTCTTCCTTTACCGTTGGTTCACCCTCCAATGGTCGCTGTGGCCAGCACACTGTGGCCAGCACACCGTGCTGATCTGAAGCCAGGAGCCAGGTGCTTCCTCTTGGTCTCCCATGTGGATGCAGGGCCCAAGGACCTGGACCATCCTCCACTGCACTCCCGGGCCACAGCAGAAAGCTGGACTGGAAGAGGGGCAACTGGGACAGAATCCGGTGCCCCGACCGGGACTAGAACCTGGTGTGCCGGCGCTGCAAGGCGGAGGATTAGCCTATTGAGCCGTGGCTGGCCTCTCTTTGCTTTTTAAATTCAGCTTCAAAATAAAGTTCTTGGGGTGGGTGTTGGGCACAGTGGTTGATATATTGCTTGAGGTGCCGGCATCTTTATGTCAGATGCCAGGGTTTGAGGTCCAGCTCCACTCTGGATTTTATTTATTTATTTATTATTTATTTTTAAAAGATTTATTTATTTATTTGAAAGAATTAAGCAGAGAGAGAGAGAGAGAGAGAGAGAGAGAGAGAGAGAAAGTCTTCCATCCACTGGTTCACTCCCCAGATGACTGCAGCAGCTGGAGCTGTGCTGATCCAAAGCCAGGAGCCAGGAGCTTCTTCCTGGTCTCCCACATGGGTGTAGGGGCCCAAGTACTTGGGCCATCTTCTACTGCTTTCCCAGTCCATAGCAGAGAGCTGGATTGGAAGAGGAGCATCCAGGACTAGAACCGGTGTTTTAGGCCAGGGCTTTAACCCACTGCGCCACAGTGCCGGCCCCAACACACCAGGTTTTAGCTTCCTGCTAATACACACCCTGAGAGGAAACAGATGATGTCTCAAGTAGTTGGGTCCCTGCCGCCTTTGTGGGAGACCTGGATTATGTTCCAGGCTCCTGGTTCCATCTTGCCCAGCCCTGCCCAGCTGTTGTGGACATTTGGAGAGTGAACCAATGAATGGAAGATCTCTTTCTGCCTTTCAAATAAATAAATATAAAAGCAAACAAACTAAAATTCTTACGACATGCTTCTCTGACACTCTAGAGATGGGAAGGGCATTTTATGAATGAAACAGCGGTGACTGCCTCCGATTCTTTGTGTAATACATAGATAAACCACAGAATTGACTTCCCCTTGTTAGCATTGTCTCAGATGCATTTTCATGCTTGCTTTCTCTTGTGCCTGTGTGGCTTTCCTTTTAAATGGTGACTATTAGCATAATCTTTTCTTTTAAAGATTTATTTATTTATTTGAAAGTCAGAGTTACACAGAGAGAGGAGAGGCAGAGAGAGAGAGAGAGAGAGAGAGAGAGTCTTCCATCCATTGGTTCACTCCCCAATTGGCCGCAAAGGCCGGAGCTGTGCTGATCCGGAGCCAGGAGCCAGGAGCTTCTTCCGGGTCTCCCATGTGGGTGGGTGCAGGGGCCCAAGGACTTGGGTCATCTTCCACTGCTTTCCCAGGCCATAGCAGAGAGCTATCAGCGTAATCTTGGCTCCATGATTTGCAAACATTGGTGTGCAGTGGATTAAGGCATTTTAATTACACATTTAAATATAGTTCTGTTCTTGCCTGAAATGTTAAACTTCCTTAGCAAACCTTAGTCCCTTTGTTTGGAGAAGGTGAGTACTCACTCTCCATATCTGACATAATGACTTGCCAAAGATAGCAGAGCAGTTTTTGACATTTCTTTCATCTGTAAAATGAAAGGCTTCTAGAGTTTGGTGAGGCATCCATGAGATGGGATGTTCAGAGGGGTCGGCTTCGCTGCCTGGCACCCAGGAGTTGTTTGACAGCAGAATGTTTAAAGGAAACGTACGGAACCCAGCTGCCTTTTGGGTCAATATTCCCTCCTTAGTTTTGTGCTAGTTTGCATAGTTTGTGATTAGCAGGTATTTTCACCTGTAGAGGATCACAAAAACTATACTTCACTGCAGAATAAGCTTTTTGTATTAAGTGCAGAATGATTTGCAAAGAGTTACCATCACTTTTTCCTGGGAGATAGGTTGTATCTATTTTGAAGCTTTCAGATTAATATGTTATTTGCTTTTATATTAGCAGGAAAATTAAATACTGAAAAGTATGGCCTATGGTCACCAGGGAATCTTTTCAGAGATAAAATTCAGAGCTTCTGTCTCCCATTCATCCTAGGGAATATTCTGTTATGTGCTTTTCAAATACAGCATGGGACCAGCATAGGTAAGGCCGGTAGGTGTTTGTGATGGACGGTAGAGAAAGCGGAGGTGCCGACCCGAGGTGTGAGCAGTGTCTGCAAGCTTGGCTCAGACAGGCAGACGGAAGGATACGGCCCTGAAATGACTGACGGCAGCGCGGCTTGGCGCGAGTCCTTGGCTGCTTCTGTCCTTTACTGTGTGTTCTGCTTTCCAAATCTTTGTGCTGCAGCTTCTGGGTTTAGGCTTCTCAGTGTGGGCCTGGGTGTGGTGGTGGGGCAGGGAGGGTCGTGCAAGTGCCACCTGGGGACTGTCCACTTAGACAATTGATATCAAGGTGGGCTTTCTGGTGGTGGCTTCCAGGCACAGCTACCAGAAAGAAAAAAAAAAGGTTTTGCAACAATGTTCGTTGGACCTGACACCATCAGTCAATGGATTTCAGTCCCAAGCAAATGTCAGACCCAGAGACGTCACAATTGACCTGTAAAAATGCAGGAGAAACCCACGATTCTGTGACTGCTTCTCTTCTGCACTCTTTCCTCTCCTTTGCCATCTTCTCTCCCCATCACCCCTGCCCATTCTTTCTTTTCATTTAGTTCTTCTCTTATTTATTTATTTATTTTTTATTTTATTTTTTTGACAGGCAGAGTGGACAGTGAGAGAGAGAGAGACAGAGAGAAAGGTCTTCCTTTTTGCCGTTGGTTCACCCTCCAATGGCCGCCGTGGCTGGCGCACTGCGGCTGGCACACTGCGCTGATCCGAAGGCAGGAGCCAGGTGCTTCTCCTGATCTCCCATGTGGGTGCAGGGCCCAAGCACTTGGGCCATCCTCCACTGCCTTCCTGGGCCACAGCAGAGAGCTGGACTGGAAGAGGAGCAACGTGGACAGAATCCAGTGCCCCGACCGGGACTAGAACCCGGTGTGCCAGCGCTGCAAGGCGGAGGATTAGCCTAGTGAGCCGCGGTGCTGACCTAGTTCTTCTCTTTTTTACTTAGTCTAGTTAATGGTCTGTCAATGCTTTCTTTTGAAAAAAAAAAAAAAAAGAAAAAACCCTCTTGGTTTCATTGAACTTTTCTATTGATTTATGGTCTCTACTTCTTTTTTAAAAATTTATTTATTTTCTTTTTATTTGAAAGGGAGGGAGGGAGAGAGAGAGAGAGAGATATCTTTCAGCTACTGGCTCACCCCTTGCATGCCCACAACAGCTGGGACTGGGCCAGACTGAACCCTGGAGCCAGAACTCCATATGCGTCTCCTTCCTCATGGGTGTCAGGGACTCAAGTACTTGAGCTGTCACCATCTGCTGCCTCCCAGGCTCAGTGGCATGAAGCTGCATCCTAAGTGGAGGCAAAACTCAAACACAGGCACTCCAATATGAAATGCACATGTCCTAAGTGGTAGCTCAACCACCACACCGAATGTTCATCACTGTGTTTATTTTTTTATTTTATTTTATTTTTTTGACAGGTAGAGTGGACAGTGAGAGAGAGAGACAGAGAGAAAGGTCTTCCTTTTGCCGTTGGTTCACCCTCCAATGGCCGCTGCGGTTGGTTCACCTCGCTGATCCGAAGGCAGGAGCCAGGTGCTTCTCCTGGTCTCCCATGGGGTGCAGGACCCAAGTACTTGGGCCACCCTCCACTGCACTCCCTGGCCATTGCAGAGTGCTGGCCTGGAAGAGGGGCAACCGGGACAGAATCCGGTGCCCCGACTGGGACTAGAACCCGGTGTGCTGGCGCCGCAAGGCGGAGGATTAGCCTAGTAAGCTGCGGTGCTGGCATATTTATTGTTTTTTTATTTTTATTTTTTTTATTTTTATTTTTGACAGGCAGAGTGGACAGTGAGAGAGAGAGACAGAGAGAGAAAGGTCTTCCTTTGCCGTTGGTTCACCCTCCAATGGCCGCCGCTGCAGCCGGCGCACCGTGCTGATCCCATGGCAGGAGCCAGGATCCAGGTGCTTTTCCTGGTCTCCCATGGGGTGCAGGGCCCAAGCACCTGGGCCATCCTCCACTGCACTCCCTGGCCATAGCAGAGAGCTGGCCTGGAAGAGGGGCAACCAGGACAGAATCCGGCACCCCGACCGGGACTAGAACCCGGTGTGCCGGCGCCGCAGGGTGGAGGATTAGCCTATTGAGCCACGGCGCCGGCACTGTTTATTGTTTTTAATAGCTTGTTTTTTAAACTCCACACTGAAGATATATGTGATTTACATACTCTCGGTAGTAGAGTATTCTGAATGTGATTGTGAATGTCCCTTTGCCAGTGAGTTTTATATATTCAGATATTTTAGTGTTACTCATTTGTGTTCTGTTCTTTCATTGTGAAGAACTCCCTTTGGCATTTCTTGTAAGCAGGTCTGGTGGTGCTGAACTAATTCAGCTTTTGCTTATCTAGCAAAGCCTTTATCTCTCCTTCAACCCTGAAGGACAACTTTGCTGGATACCAAATTCTTGGTTGGCAGTTTTTTTCCCCCTTTAGCACTTAGACTATATCTTTTATTTACTTATTTTTTATTTGACAGGTAGAGTTATAGACAGTGAGAGAGACAGAGAGAAAGGTCTTCCTTTGTTGCTTCATTCCCCAAATGGCCACTACGGCTGGCACTGTGCCAATCTGAAGCCAGGAGCCAGGTGCTTCTTCCTGGTCTCCCATGTGGGTGCATGGGCCCAAGCACTTGGGCCATCCTCCACTGCCCTCCTGGGCTACAGCAGAGAGCTGGACTGGAAGAGGAGCAACTGGGACTAGAACCTGGCGCCCACATGGGATGCCGGCACCGCAGGCAGAGGATTAACCAAGTGAGCCATGACACTGGGCCAGCACTTAGAATATAACATCCTGTTCTCTCTTGGCCTGTAAAGTTTCTGCTGGGAAATCTGTTGTAGGCATTTTGTGATTCCCTGATGTATTGCTAGTATCTCTTGCTGCTTTCAGTATCCTCTCTTTGTGATGCTTTAAAAGATTTATTCATTTATTTGAAAGGGAGAGAGAGAGAGGGAGAATGAGAATGACAATAAGGGGAGACAGAGATTTTTCTGTCTATTGGTTCACTCCTCAGATGGCTGTAATGGCCAGGGCTGGGCCAGGTTGAAAGTAGGAGCCAGAAACTCCATCCAGGTCTCCCATGTGGGTGGCAGGGGCCCAAGTACTTGGGACATTTTCTGATACTTTCTCAGACACATTAGCAGGAAGCTGGATCAGAAGTGCAGCAGCCAGGACTCAAATTGGCACTTATATGGGATGCCGGCTTTGCAGGCAGTGGCTTAACGCACTATGCTATGATGCCTGCCCTGTCCATGATTTTTGACCATTTGATTATAGTGTCTTGGAGATAATCTTATTTGGACTGAACCTGAAGATCTTTGGTCTTCCCATACTTGGATATTTATATCTTTCTCCAGATTTGTAAAGTTTTCTGCTTTTTATTTTTTTAAGCTTTCTACTCCTTTATCTTTCTTTTCTCCCTCCTGAACCTCGATGATTCAAACTTAAGTACTTTTTATGGGGTCGCATAAATGCTATAAGCCTCTTCATTCCTTTTCATTCTTTTTTCCTCCCCTGACTGCATATTTTCAAATAAGCTGCTTTTGAGTTCAGATTCTTTTTCTGCTTAATCAGTTCTGCTTTTGATACGCTTTATTGCATTTTTCATTTCATTCACTGGATTTTTCAGCTCTGGAATTTCTGCTTGAAATTTCTAACTAGGACATGTCAGCCTGTCCAGAGATTCTGGGAAGACTGTTTGGCTTGGTCCCTACTCTTGGGACTCCTGTGTCTGTTGCAGTGCTAGGGGAACACCCTAAGCCCAGAACCACTGTGGTCAGTATGGTGCTGGGCTGGAACCCATGACCTCTGAGGCAGGAGAATGCTGGTGTGTGTCTGAAGTCCATGGTTACCGAGGCCCACCTAGCACTGAGATCTGCTGAGACCCAAGTCTCTGAGGTTGGCTGGTAGTGATGTGGACTGCAGACCCTGACTGTCCTGCAGTGGATATGACTTCCTGTCTGGTGTTGGGGCAGGTCTGGAGGCTATGTCTGCAGGACCCAGCCCCATGTTAAGGCCATGGGAATCTGCTAGGTGCTGTGTTTATGGCAGCAGCCCTAGTGTTAGTGTCCAAGGTAAAGCCCTACATTTATTTCTCTCTTTCCCCAGCATGATTGGTTTCTTTCTCTGTGTGATGGTGCCTGGAGCAGGCAGAAGAGTGAGGCACATAGTACAAAACTGGCCTTTCACCCATTTCAATGTATTTCCTTTTTATTATGCTATAGCCAGGTATTGTGATTGTCACCTGATTTCCTTAGCACCTGAGGAGGTATTTTCATGCGTGAATAATTGTTCACAATGTTGGCTCTGTAGGGGGATGATTGCTCATGGTGGGGGGCTCCTGTTCCAACATCTTGCACTGCCCTCCATTCTTTCTCTTGCTAGCTTCAGTTAACCGTATCTGTTTGAATGCTTCTTCTTCTCCATCAGCAAGGACCGGGAAGGCTCAGGTGCCCAGACCCTGGGGCATGCTGGGAGAGAAGGGGCCACAGAGCTTACCCTGTAGGGACAGGGCTCTTGAGAAACCATGGAGGGGTTGTGGCCTTGGATGGGAAAGGCTGATAGGACAAGAGGAGTCTGAGCAGAGGCCACAGATTTGGGGCAGGTTTGGAGGATGGGCTCTGGGCTTAGGATGCAGGAGGACAACTAACAGGATGACCAGAACATGGAGGGAGCTAGCAGGAAGGCAGCCAGGTCCTTCCAGGAAGCGAGAAACAAAGAAGGACTCAGCTTCGGCGGCGGTAGTGGTGGTGGTGGTGGTGAGGCTGAGTCCACCGAGTGAGGAGCAAGTAATCTCTCTTCTTTGATGCTTGTCCCTGGAGGGAGACAGAAGCCAGGTGCCAGGCGAGCCTCGGGTGTTCCCCACAGGGCCATCCCCAGCAATGCTAGGACTGACCACTATCCTTTTGGGTGTAAATGGGCATAAGTATTTCAGTAAAAGGGCTAGGAGAGGATGTTGATGTGCCAGGCTCTGATCCACTCCTGACAGGTGTCTGGGTGTCTCCAGATGTACTTTTGATGTGATTGGTCCTGGAGCAGGGCCTAAAATCATGTTCTATTCTGTACTTCCCATGCATGCGGATTTTATCACCTTTCCAGGACTGCCTCTTCTGCAACAATTTTATTGCCATCACGACAATCCTAAATCTATTATTGTCTTCTCTTCTCCACACAACTTTGTTTCCTTATAGTTCTAGTGGTTTGCACTGCTAATTACTTGCTTATTCTTTTTTTAAAGAGAGTTTTCATTATAAAAACATTTAAATATACAGAAGGATTTTCTTTAAATATTTTTACATTTTACAAGTAGCACATGTTTATTTTAGAAAAATTACGAATGAATGTAAACAGGCAGTGCCAAATAAAGATCATCCATATTTTCACTACTTCTGAAATAGCCAGTGTTAACAGTTTGATGTGCATCATCGTGGATTTTCCATGAGCACACGTGGGATACGTGCACAGTCATCTTATTTGCAAGAGTAGCTCATCCTGTAGGCACTGTCTTGGAAACGCTGCTCTCCACTCCTCAGTAGATGGATTGACATCTTTCCAGTCAATGCATGAACTTGGACATTCTTAGGGGCTGCGTGATTGTCTGTGGATGGACTTCAATGGGTGTTTCTTAACTCAGCTATTGATTCTTCATAGTTGCACTTGTATCATGGCTAATGTTTCAGGATGCTAAACATGGCCAAGGGAAGTAGGCATCTATTTGTTGGATTGTGTAAGGACAAATTCCTAGAAATGGAACTGCTGGTTCCCAGGATGTGCTCTTTCCTTGAAGGCCTTTGAAATCTGCTGCTGAATTTTTCCCTTGATGTCTTACCAATGTGTGCACCATTCACCAAGGCATTAGTGCCCTTTGCTTACAAACTTGCTGCCATGCTAACGTGGGTACCTAATTGAATTATATGAATTACTCATGATACCACGTACCCACTCATCACTGTTCTCTTGCTTTTAGAACTGTCCATGGGTTTACATATGGGTGACACCAGCCCTCGGCTGGCCATATATGTGACAAGTGTAGTGAAAACCCCTGGTGTCGATCACGTAGCATTGCTGACAATCTAGTCACAAAGCAACGGGCTGTTGGCTTCCGCTCTGCTTCCGGCAGAAAGCGTTAAGGGTTAAGGTCCTTATCTGCTGAGATGGGTTGTGGCAGGTGGCAGGTGGGAGTGGTTAGGGTGGGAGAGGATGGGGTGGAAGAATGAGATGGGTCAGGCTGCCAATTCTGGCGCTGCCGCTTAAGCCTGAAAGCTGCAGGATCCTCTCCACATTAGACAGATGAGACAGCTGACAGCAGGTGGCGCCAGATGCAGCTCAGACAACTTAAATTGGACTGACAGCTGGCTGGCCAAGCTGCCTACGTGCCCAGCGTGGTGGGACGGTTGTTACCAGACTCACTAAAGTTTGCATGTTTTCCTCTGAATTTTGTTTTTGCTTCGTGTTGTACAATATTTTCTTTTTTTAAAAATATTCATTTATTATTTGAAAGAGTTACACAGAGAGAGAAGGAGAGGCAGAAAGAGAGAGAGAGAGAGAGAGAGAGAGAGAGAGAGATCTTCCATCCACTGGTTCACTCCCCAGTTGGCCACACAGGAGCCAGGAGCTTCTTCTGGGTCACCCATGCAGGTGCAGGGGCCCAAGGACTTCGGCCATCTTCTACTGCTTTCCCAGGCCGTAGCAGAGAGCTGGATCAGAAGTGGAGCAGCCAGGACTAGAACCAGCACCCATATGAGATGCTGGCACTGCAGGCGCCAGCCCCCAATATTTTCTTGATACAAATCTTCCTTTATGCTTATTTTGCTTTTTTGACCAAAAAAAAAAAAAAAAAAAGAAAAAATCTTTACCACTCACCAGATATATAAATGCTCTTGAAAATTCTTTTGAAGTCTTCAAAAGTTTTCTTTTGTTTCTGTGATCTCTGTGGAATTTATTTTTGGTGTCATATGGAGGTAATTGTTTAACACTGCCCTCACCCCAGCCCCTGGCTGTGGGGTAAGTCATTATTCAGTGACCTCTACTGAATAATCTATTTTCCCACAACTGATTGTAAAATGCTATGGTTACAGAGAACAGGGTCTTTTTCTGGATTCCTGTGTCCAGGGCGCCTTGTTCTAATTGTTGTAACTTTATACCATTTTCTTACCTCTTGTTCCCTGGATTCAGACTCTGAGACAGGGAGGTGGGTGCAGAGGTTTATCAGGGAGTTCTCCTGGGAGAGGGACCCAGAAGACAGAGGAGGCAGCAGAATGGGGTTTGGGAGAGGCCAATCACAATGCTATTTTTTTTATTTTAATTTTTTTTTTGACAGGCAGAGTGGACAGTGAGGGAGAGAGACAGAGAGAAAGGTCTTCCTTTGCCGTTGGTTCACCCTCCAATGGCCGCCGCCGCCAGTGTGCTGTGGCCGGCGCACCGCGCTGATCCGATGGCAGGAGCCAGGTACTTATCCTGGTCTCCCATGCGGGTGCAGGGCCCAAAGACTTGGGCCATCCTCCACTGCACTCCCTGGCTACGCAGAGAGCTGGCCTGGAAAAGGGGCAACCCGGCGCCCCGACCGGGACTAAATCCGGTGTGCCGGCGCCGCAAGGCGGAGGATTAGCCTAGTGAGCCGTGGCGCCGGCCCACAATGCTATTTTAATGGGGGCTTCAGTTGATCCTTGGGGAAGCTCTGTGTCATCTTTCAGAGTTGTTCCAGGTTGAGGCACGATGGCTGGGCCTTTGTGTCCCCCCACCAGCCAGTTACCGGCCCTTAGCATTCTCCTAGGAGGGGCATGATCTCAGGGAAGGCAGCCCCCGCCTCCTACGGAGGACACAGCTCAGAGCCGTCCATGGCGGGGCTGGGAGCCTCATCAGCTCTGGGGAGCAGACGCTACATAGATGTGCTGGTGTTGGGAAGCATAATCCCTCTTTTTAAAATCACGTGGCACCCTTATTTTCATCTGTGCTAGTGTTATCTTCACAGGCACTGCGTAGGGCTCTGCAGGACGGTGCTGTCTTCACTAACTTGCCTGTATTTTTGACACTATGAGAAAGCTGGAAAACTGCTGTTCTGTTGGCTGTATTTTTGTGGAATTGTTTCGTTTATTTTTAAGTTTTATTTGAAAGGCAGAGTGACAGAGGGAGGAGAGGCAGAGAGGGGAGAGAGAGTGAGAGCGAGAGAGATCTTTTGTCTGCTGGTTGTTTCCCCAAATTCGCAGCAACTAGGGCAGGGCCAGACTGAAGTCAGGAAACAGGGACTCCATCTGGGTCTCCCATGTGGGCGGCAGGGAGTCAAGCGCTTGGGGCATCCTCTGCTGCCTCCCAGGCGCACTAGCAGGGAGCTGGATTGGATATGGAGTAGCTGGAACACAAGACAACATTCCAATATGGAATATGGGGTCCTCAGCTGTGGCTTAACCTGCTGTGCCACAAAATCTATATAAAACATTAGATTTCGGGGCTGGCATTGTAGCCCAGCGGCTTAAAATGCGGCCTGCAGTGCTCGCATCCCATAGGGGTGCGGGTTCCAGTCCTGGCTGCTCCACTTCCAATCCAGCTCCCTGCTAATACACCTGGGGAAGCAGTGGAAGATGGCCCAAGGGCTTCAGCACCTGCCACCCATATGTGGGAGACCCTGAAGAAGCTCCTGGCTCCTGACCTTGGCCTGACCTACCCTGGCCATTGCGGCCATCTGGGAGTGAACTAGTGGATGGAAGACCTCTCTCTCTGTCTCTTCTCTCTTTATACCTTTCAAATAAATAAATCTTAAAAAAAAAAAAAAAACAGATCTCAAAAGGCTGTATGGAACTACGAGATACCAATGAATATTTGGTAGAATTGTTACAGTAAAGAATCAGGTGGAAGCATTGGTGAGGGTCTGAAGACAGAGGAGCGCTGCTGGTCAGTGGTGGTGCGGGCACCATGGAAAGCAGTCTCGTGTCTCCTCGAAAGGCTAAACCTACAGTCAACATGGGACCCCAAAACTCTACTTCTAGGGACATACCCCAGAGAAGTGGAAACCTATGTCTACATGGATGTTTACAGTAGCATTACTCATAATAGCAGGAAGTGTCAAATAACCCGACTGCTCATCATCCGATGAATGGATAACGCGTGGTCTATCTATCCGATGAAATGTTATTCAGCAGTAACAGGGTGTGGAGTGCTGACCCTGGCCACAGCACAGGGGATTACTGACGGCCCAGGAGCCAGTTTACTGGTTGCCCAGGGTGGTGGTGGGGACCAGGGAATGACTGCTAATGGACAGGGGGTCTCCATTTGAGGTGGGGACACTCCTCGAAAATTGGCCATGCTGATGGGTAGCTGCACAACTTGGTAAATATTCTGGAAACCACTGAAGTGTGCATGTTAAGTAGATGAATTGAATACAACCTGAGTTGTATCTCAACAAAACTGAAAAAAAAAAAAAAAAAGTCAGTGTGGAGAAAAACAACCAAGACTAATTGAGCTGATTTGTAACAGGCAGGAAGTTTATTGGCATGGAATGACTGAGAAGGAAAGCACAGGTTGCATTTTAGAATCAGAACCACACCAGCGAAGACAAGAGACTGCCACAAACAGGCAGAGGAGTAGTTGAAGCCCTGTCTCCCCAGGCTTCCTGGGTCTCTCTGCACACCTGTTGGGCTGGAGCACAGGTACCTGCTCCTAATTCACCCTTGACTTTTCACCGGAAACATTGCTGTCATGAGGCCAAATTCTTTGGCCATTATCGGTCACCGTCCTGGTTTCTCGGCTTTTACTTGAATCTAAAAATGAAACAGGAAGGATTTTAGAGCTGGAAATGGAAAGTTTGATTTACAGTCATTTTTCTTTTAATTTTTAAAAGTTAAGCTTAGGGAGGAGAGATAAAGAGGGTGCAGGATGCCTACAATGGCTTTAACAGCTGGAGCTGGGGGCCAGAACCAAAGCCAGGACACGCGAACTTGACCCAGGACTCCCAGAGGGCTGGGAAGAGCTGGGTGACTCGAGCTTCCTGCGGCCTCTCGGCGTCTGCATTAGAGGAAGCTGCGGTCGGGAGCCAGAGCTGGGAAGTGAACCCATGACCCCTGGTGTGGGCTGCAGGCGCCCTATCCACTAGGCTAAACGCTTGCCCTATTCTCACTTACCATTCAGTTCACTGATGGGATATTTTATGATTTATTTTCTGTAATTTATCATTCTCTTAGTTCATTTACTTTTTGGCTATTTAGTTTATATTTTGCACGCCAGTAATAAGTCAATTTTTTTCCCATTTTTAATTGAGCTTTTCTAAAAAGCACTGTGTTGGATCTTGGGAATAAAATTCACAAGTCGTAGTGCCTGCTTTGAAGAATTTAGGTGCGATTTTTGTTGTATTTTATGTAAATTATGGCACGTCTTCTCTTGCATTTTTCACAATGTTGAGAAATGTCAGAATAACGATTCACTTTTTTTTTTTTTTTTCCTCTGCTGAGTAACAGGGAGAGACTACCTGCTGCCCGGCTGTTGACCTAGATGCGACTCTGCCTGCAGATGGCCGCTCATCTTCCCAGGCTGCCCACAGCGGCCTGGTTACAGCCCCACCTTCCCCGTAGCTCGGCCCCAGAAGCTCCTTCCGGGTCCTGCTGCTTCTGTCGCAGCCACACCCTGCTACCCAGCCACGGCAGCCACGTTCTCGCCCTGCTTTTGTGTTTCTGCTGACACCAAGACCTCATCTCCTATCTGCCACCTCTATGAGGCCCAGTCGCCCGAGCTCCTTTCCACGATCGCGGGGTTGGGGCCGTCGTGGGAGAAGCCGCAGAGGAGAGCACCCAGGTCCCTGCCCTAGCGATGAACTTGGTGCGGCGCGTGCGCGGGGCGGGACTTGCGTGCTGCCGGTTCAGCGGCTGCATCAGGACCTGCTTGGAGGCCGCGCTGCTCGGCTTCTCACCCAGCTCGCTGCTACTGCATCCTGGGAAGGCAGCGGATGACGGGCCAGGTGCTTGGACCCCTGCCTCCCACGGAGACCTGATGGAGTTCCTGGCTCCTGGCTTTGGCCTGACCTAAGCCCAGCCATTGCAGGCATTTGGGGAATGAACCAGCAGATGGAAGATCCCTTGCTCTCGCGCTCTCTCTGCCTTTCAAGTAGATGAAAATAAATGACTACGCATTAAAAAATCATGGTGGACAAAGCTGGCGGCTGGAGGTGCTGTACATAGCTTTATGGATAGGGAAGCATTTAAGTCAGTGTATAAAGGTTGAGGAGGCCTCTCTGAGGCCCGTGAGCTGATGATGGGGGCGGAGGAGCCTCCGTCCTCTGGAGAAGCAGGTGTTGCAGCCGAGCTGTCCCAGGGTAAGGCCACCCAGAACCTCTTCGCTGTCTGAAAGCCGCTTCCTGGCTTCGCGGCCAGTCCCAGCAAGTTCCCTGCCTGGCAGAGTTGTGCCTGTCCGTGCCTCTCCCTCCTGCCCCAGCAGGAGCGTCTTGGCCGCTGCCTCCCTGCGTGTGTCGCTCGGATTAGGAGCTGCGTGCACTCTGCTTGCTTTGTACACTTGCCATTTCGGCCACACACTCAACAGAATTCGGTCACTTCCTGTAACTTCTTTTCAGCTTGCTGATTTCTTTGATTCATTGCCTGAGCCTGGGGGTGCACGAGGGAGGGCTATTGTTCACTCCTAAGACGGCTGATAGGGTGCTCTCTCTCCTGACTCCCAGCGATGACTCGGAGCCAGTCATTCGTCTCCTGGGCTCTAAGTGGGGAATCTTGGCATGGACTAGGCTGGCTCTGGGCCCTCCGTATCTTCCAAGTTTTCTGATCACACAGAATTCTTTTTTTTAAAAGATTTTATTTATTTACTTGAGAAGCAGAATTACAGGGAGAGAGAGAGAGAGAGAGAGAGAGAGAGAGAGAGAGAGAGAAGGGTCTTTCATCTGCTGGTTCACTCCCCAAGTGGCAGCAACAGCTGGGGTGGGGCCAATCCCAAGCCAGGAGCCAGGAGCCTGGAGCTTCCTCCGGGTCTCCCACATGGGTTCAGGGTCCCAAGCACTTGGGCCATCTTCTGCTGCTTTCCCAGGCTATCAGCAGGGAGCTGGATTGGAAGTGGAGCAGCTGGGACTTGAACTCGTGCCCATATGGAATGCCAGCACTTCGGGGGTATGCCTGATGTACTACCCTTCAGCACTGGTCCCACGGAATTTATTTTGAAATCTTTATTTCTTCATCATCATGCTTCCTAGAGGCTTCATACAAACCGTCACTCTCCAAAGTGCATAGATTGGGCATTTTATCATCACGACAGTCTTCTGAAGTAGATGTTTTCACTTTTATCCCCATTTTACAAGCAAGGAAATTGAGGGACAGAGCAGGTAGATAACTTTCTCAAGGAAACACATGTGCAAAGGGGTGGAAATTGTTTGGAATCTAGGCAGTTCAAGGCCTCTCCCTTAATTGCTCTCAAGCCTGCTATCCTGGGGCTGGCACTGTGGCATAGTAAGTTAAGCCTCCACCTGCTGGGCCAGCATTTTATATAGGCGCAGGTTTGAGTCCCGGCTGTTCCACTTCCAATCCAGCTCCCTGCTAATGACCTGGGAAAGCAGCAGAAGATGGCCCAAGTACTTAGGCCCCTGCACCCATGTGGGGTAACCCAGAAGATGCTCCTGGCTCCTGGCTTTGGATTGGCCCAGCTCTGGCCATTGAAGCTATCTGGGGAGTGAACCAGCAGATGGAAGATATTTCTCTCTGTCTCTCCCTCTGTTTGTAAATCTGCCCATGAAATAAATAAATAAATCTTAAAAAAGAAATAAAAAAACCCTACCATCTCTAATTTGCAAATCTCACTCTTTTTCCTTAGCTGGACATGTTGGTTAATGTGGTGAATTAGAGGACGAGGCCCAAGCTGTGCTCCCTGACCTGCCAACTGCAGCCAGAACCTCTGCGCTCCTGTTGGGGTCGTCACAGGGCTCCCGCTCATGGCCCTTCTCCCAGGCCCTGGAAGGCAAGCACCGGAGCTGTGGATTGTGGTTCTATGAGCAGTCTCCAGGCTGGTCCTGAGCAGACTCGCTGTTCAAAGATGTGGAAGAGGGAAAAACAAGGCAAAGGGAAAAGCCACCTGTGATATTGAGTCTAATGATTGGATTCATGGGCGCCTTTGGGTTGGGGTGAACGCCAGCAGCTGGGATCCTGGAGACCCCTGCTGTGCCTGCCGTGGTTTGTTACTGGGTGGTGGGCAGGGGTCATGGGCAAGGCTTAGGGTCATGTTTGTGGACTGTGGCTGAGAAAGTATCTTTGTTAAAAAATTATTTATTTGAAAGGCAGGAGGAGAGAGGGAGAGAGGGAGAGAGAGAGAAGAGACAAAGAGAGAGAATCTTCCATCTGCTGGTTTATTCCCCAAATGGCCGCAATGGCTGGGGCTGGGCCAGGCTGAAGCTGGGGGTCAGGAACTTCATCTGGGTCTTTCACGAGGGTGCAGGGTCCAAGGACTTGGGCCACATTATTACAGAGCAGGATCCAAGGACTTGGGCCAGAAGATCACTGCTTTCTAATATTCCCAGGACATTTGTCGTTCTGTGCAGCTGGGCCATTTACTACAGAACGGCTTCTTGTTACCCTACAAACTGTGGCCCAGAGCTTCGGCTACATCACTGGCATGGAATCTGCCCCAGCCCCAGTTGATTCTCTGATTCTTTTGCACCCACTGCATTTCACAGATGCCTTTTTGATATTCATTATGTGAATCATGGTACAGGGTGGAGCGATCTGAGTTTAAAGTTGCAATGACTCATTATTTAAATTCCTTTTGGGCCTGAGGTGCAGCTTTGAATTGTTTTCGGTGCAAAGCTGAGTCACATCATGTATTTTTTATTCAGCCCTGAGCCTGGAGCTAGGCTGGGTGCTGAGGATTCGGGGAAGGTAGAAATAGCCTTTGACCTCCAGAGCTCTCCAAGTGGTCAGTGACGGCTCTTCTGATGGGAACAGTCAGGAGGAAGCAGCCACGGGAAGATCTGGGAAAAGGGCATTTGAGGCAGTGGGGACAGCTGGTGCGAAGGCTCTGAGGCAGAAGTGAGCTTGTATTTCAGGACGTGAATGAGGGGAAACAGGGTTAGAGTGAAGGAGGGGAAGGTGTAAGCTGTGGGAGGAGAGATAGTGCCCTGGGGCCCTCAGAAGCCATCTGCATCTCATTCCCGGTGCAGCAGGAGCCCTCGGGAGCATTTTCAGAAGGGTAGTGACACGGTCACGCGTGTGTAAGCTAATCAGCCAATTTTTGGATGCTATAATACCCAGTACAAGCTAACTTTCCGAGGAAAGAGGTTTGCTTAGCTAACAGTTTTGGAGCCTGAAAGTTCAAGATCCCATGGCCCCTTCTCTCTGGCCTCTGGTGAGGACCTTAGGTTGATCAGAGTGGCAGGCATGCCTGTGCGAGGAGATCCCACAGCGAGGTAGGAAGCAGGGAGGGTGAGCTGTGGCCAGGCTCCCACTGGGAGAACTACCCTAGCCCCTCCCAGGGCCAGGACTCCAGCAACCTAAAGACCTGCCACTGGCCCCACCTCCTAAAGGTTCCATCAGCTCCCAGAGTACCACACAGGCACCAAGCTTCCATCCATGGACCCGTGGGGAACAAACCGCATCCCAATCAAAGCTATTATCTATCTATCTATCTATCTATCTATCTATCTATCTACTGCTGACCATCAATCTCTATCTACCTGTCTGTTGATATATAAAGAGATATTTACTCACATTTTTGAAGGAATCTACCACTCTGGCTGACTCTGTGGTGCCGCAGGTTAAGCTGCTGCCTGTAGCACCATCATCCCATCTAGGCACCTGTTCATGTCCCGGCTGCTCCACTTCTGATCCAGCTCCCTGCTAACACACCTGGGAAAGCAGCAGAAGACAGCCCAAGTGCTTGGGCCCCTGTACCCATGTGGGAGACCCAGATGAAGCTCCTGGCTCCTGGCTTCAGCCTGGCCCAGCCTTGGCTGTTGCAGTCATCTAGGGGAGTGAATCAGCTAATGGAAGATCAATTCTCTCTCTTTCTCTCTCTCTGCTTCTCCCTCTCTGTAATTCTGCCTTTCAAATAAAAATAAATAAATCTTTTAAAAAAAGGAAATCAACCAGCATGCATGTATTTTTATTGAGGAACAGTCAGTGATGTGCTGGTAAGTCTTTTTTCTTTTTTTCCTAAGACTGTGAGTGAGCCAAGGGGCCACTTAGCCACTCTGCCAGATGCCCGGCCCCTAAGGGAGGTTTCGGTGAAGGTGAGAATTGAGTGCTGTGGCATCTGGACAATTATAAGATTTTTTTCTAAGTGGAATTTTCTCTGAGATTGCATTTTTAAAAATCACCCGATGGGGGACATAATTAGCCATTTTGGCTCTAGTTGCCTTTGGCTAAGATCGTATCAACAGAAGACAAAAAAAGTAATTGAGGAATAATTACGGTGCTCTAAGGGACTCTGTCATCTTTGCTGCTTAATATTTTCACATGGAACCCAAAATAAAATTCCATGAATGGATCATTCATCCCTAGAGAACTGATGGTCAGCTTTATTATTTTGGGGTAATTTGATCTGAGGGAATTCTCAGTTCATTTAATTTATTTCCCTTTATTAGAAATTAATCCATTGGTCAAGAGAGTTATAAATGTCAGCTAAAACTGTGTCATGCAAGTTATTATTTGTTATGTGTGTATAGTGTATGTTTGTAATACAATTATGTTAATGACTTCATTAGCTTAATTTAATTCTAAAACTCTTGCTGTAACCTCTCTTTTCTTTGGAATATTACTTGAATATGTATCCAGAAGGGAATGAGATATGAAAGTTAGTCATTGTGAATACTGGGTATCAAGAAGGGACTTCTTGGGGACAGGAATTTGTGCAGTGGTTGCGATGCTGGTTGGGACACACACACCTCCCACATGGAAGTGCCTGAGTCTGAGCCCTGGCTTTGTTCCCAATTCCAGCTCCCTGGGAGGTGAGGGCTCACGAACTGGGATCCTTGCCAGCCATGTGTGAGACCTGGATTGGATTCTGGGCTTTGGCTGTTGCAGGTGCTAGGAGAGTGATTCAACAGATGGAATCTCTCTTGGACTTTCAAGTGAAATAAAAATAAATAAAAAAATGAAAACGAATGATTATTTATTGAGTGCTTATCCCATAAATGTAATTTTGAATAATTTATTTATTATTATCACTTTAATGGCTTTTTTCATATACTTGAAAGACAAGGGAGGAAAAAAAATATATATATATATATATATATATAGAGAGAGAGAGAGAGAGAGATTGGGAGAGATTGATTTTACCTATTAGGTCACTCCCCAAATGCCTGCAATAGCCAGGGCTGGGCCAAACCGAAATCAGGAGTTCAGACTCCATCTGGGTTCCCAGCTGGGCATGGATGGCAGGGATGAAGCACCTGAGCCATCACCTGCTGCCTCCCAGGATGCATTGCAGAAAGCTGGATTGGAAGCAGAGGTGCCGGGACCCAAACAGGCACTCCAATGTGGGATGCGGATGCCCCAAGCGTTGGCTTAACCTGCAGCAGATTTGTTCAGATTTATAATAAGCATTTAAAAGAAGTGCTCTCATTATTCCCATTCACATATGAAGAACCTGAGATGTATATGTTTTAGCTATTATCAAAGGGACTAAACTTACTATGTCAGAGTGTGGCAGGTTGGGGCTTCAAGTGAAAGTGATGTTATTCCTTCTTAATTTGTCTCATTTTGAATTATTGGGAAAACCTCCTGAAAATCTAGGAGGAAACCTGCTAATTATTTTTAATTTAATTTAATTTTGTTTTTTAAAAAACTTTTATTTAGTAAATATAAATTTCGAAAGAACAACTTTTGGATTAGAGCGGTTCCCCCCCCCCATAACCTCCCTCCTACCCGCAACCATCCCATCTCCTACCCCGTCTCTCATCTTATTCTTCATTAAGATTCATTTTTATTATTATCTTTATATACAGACGATCAACTTAGTATATACTAAGTAAAATTTTCAACAGTCCTGCTAATTATTTTTAAAGATTTCACATAAATAGAAAAATTGGTAGTTGTTCATATATCTGTATCCCGGATGTGAACATTTTAGAGATAAGGCAACACCACGCGAGATAGCTTGCTGAAGGAAGAGGCTTTATTGAATATAAAGAACGGACAACAGATTTTGGTAGGGTAATCCAGTGTGAATCACAATAATTGTATGTGACATTATTCTACATGAACGGGGAGATCTGCGATTGATTGCCCAGAAAGAGAAAGGAACAGAAAGACAGTAAGATGGACGTTTTTCTTGAGGTGCTCATTTTTCAGAAAGCTACATTTTCTTCTCTGTGGATATTTGGCACATCATCTCTGTCGCGTCTCAGGTTAATTGCTTTGAGATTTCTCTTCCAGGGAGTGGAGCCTGGTGGTCAGAATTTTGCTGCGCTGGTCTACCTCTTCGAGAACTTTCTTCACCACGATGGCTTTTGTCGGATCTGAAAATTGAAATTTCAGAGGAGATTTATAGAGCGTTGAGAAGAGATGACTCAGCAATCATATTAGAGAAACATGATTTCTATGTATGACAGACTATGCTTTAAGTACAAATATTTAGACTCATGCTGGTGAATTTTGACTCCTTTGCTCAGTTGATGCTGTACATAAATGTCTGTGGCATTAGGCCCCATACAAATGTACAATGTCATGTGTTAATAAACATAAAATTTGCCATTTTAACAAGCAAAATCTTGGTGACAGGCTGCTTTGTTTGAAATGAGCGCACACCGCTAAGTCAGACATCTGGCACACAGTCCCTGCTACAGTCTGCGTTACATGGATTCTCACTAAGCCATGGTGATAGAGAAGCAAGCTGTGCGTAGGAAATGAGGACGTGAGCCCAGCAACCCAATGCCATTCGCGTTACCTTTGACTTGATTTCCCACGCTTCCGGAGCCGTAGTCTTTAGACTTGTAACTGCTAGTTTTGCAAGCCCTGTGGAAACATCCCCGAGAGACGGCAAGTTAGAGAGAATGCCTTGTGTTCCAGCTGCACCTGGAGGCTTTTCTCTCTAGGTTTTTGGTGGGAACTGTTGAAGGGGTTCCAGAGTTGAGCCTACTCTGCTTCTGTCATAAAGAAGTGACACTTTTCCTCTCCATGCCTTAAACCCAGAGCTTGTTGTATTTTGGTATTGTATGATGTTGCTAATTTGCATCTTGGCCAGATAATATTATGTTCGACTTTAGCATTCACGATGATAAATGCAGCCGCATACATTCAAGTTCACTGTCCAGAGAGCGAAGTTTCAAATGGATTCCAAGACAGTTCTCTCTCGGTATCTGTGAGAGATTGGCTCCAGGACCCCCCAGGGATACCCAAATTTGCAGATGCTCAAGTCCTTTATACAAAAGGACATAGTCTTTGCATATAAGGAATGTGTATCCTCCCGTATACTTTAAGACCTACTCACAACATCTAATACAACGTAAATTCTATGCAAATTGCTGTCCCACTGTATTTAGGGGATATGACCAGAACACCATCTGGGCCTGCTCAGTGAAGATGCACTCCCCTCACCCCCCACCCCCACCCCGCCATGTCTTCAACCTGAGCTTGCGGAGTCTGCAGGTGCAGAGAACCGGGCGGAGATGGCCTCTTCCGGCCCAGCCCTTCACCTACCCTTCATCTCCTCCTATGAGGAGGCAGTAGGTCTCAATCTCCTTCTCCAGGTACACCTTGATGTCCAGCAGCTGCTCATACTCGAGTTTCTGGCCCTCGGTCTCGGTCCTGACCTGGTGCAGCTGCTCCTCCAGGGCCCCGATCTGGGCCTGGATGTGCGCGAGCTGTGTGCAGTAGTTGCCCTCGGTCTCCGTCAGGGAGCACTCCAGGGAGTGTTTCTGTCAGGGGACGAAACAGAGAGACTGAGACGGATACACTGCTACGCGGGGGTCTCTTGGAGACTTGATTTTACTCTCCTCTACCTATAATTGTTTTAGATTTCACATCAGCATATAATTAAAATGACTCTGACACTGCTTAAAAGGGAGCAAAGCTTGCTTTTCAGTAGAATAAGGACATTGGCATTGTTGCTTTAGCTGCTAAGTATACAATTCTGTCATTTAAACATTTTCTAAAAACTTCATGAGCAAGTGAGAGAGAGAGAGAGAAAGAGAGAGAGCGAGAGAGCGAGAGAAAGCGAGAGAGATCTCATCCACTGGTTCACTCCCCAAATGCTGGGTCTAAAGCCAGAAGCTAGGAACTCAATCCAGGTCTCCCGCATGGGAGGCAGGAATCCCATCACTTGAGCCTTCCCTGCAGCCTCCCAGGGTCTGCATTAGCAGGCAGCTGGAGTCAAAGCTGGAGCTGGGATTCGCCTCAGGTGCTCTAAGATGTGACACAGGCATCTTGACCGGTAAGCCAGAGACCTGTGCCTACAATCCTATTCTCCTGTTTTAAGATAAATATGAAAATATAGCAGATTGGGGCTGGTGCTGTGGGGTCGCAGGTAAACCACCACCTGCAACCCCAGTATCCCAAGTGGGTGCTGGTTCCAGTCCTGGCTGCTCCACTTCCGATCCAGCTCCCCCTGCTAATGCGCCTGGGAAAGCAGCAGAAAGCTCAAGTGCCACCCACGTGGGAGACCTGGAAGAAGCTCCTGGCTCCTGGCTTCTGCCTGGCCCGTCCCCAGCCACTGTGGCATTTTGGGGAGTGAACCAGCGGATGGACAATCTCTATCACTCTCCCTTGTCTCGCTTTGTAACTCTGAGTTTCAAACAGATAAATAAATCTTTGAAAAACAAAGTTGCTTCCTTGACCGAGACCACAAAGCAAAGACACGTGTGTTCAACAGCACGGAGGGCCTTAGCGCCAGCTGGCCCCTATCTGAAGCGGTGACCCGGGGTTCGGGAAGACCCTGTCCTCCCCCTACCGTGGCCAGGAGGGACTGCAGCTCGATCTCCAGGGTTTGCAGCGTGCGCTTCATCTCGGTCAGCTCGTTGCGGGCGGAGGTGGTGGCGCCCACGTCCTCTGAGATCTGCTGCTGCAGCGAGGCGCTCTGCAACACCGAAGCAGGGGCGCCGTGTTAGGGACGGGGATGTGACACCGCCGCGCAGGAGGGGCGTGCTCCGCTCCAGACTCACCTTCTCGTTGAACCAGGCCTCGGCGTCCCTGCGGTTGTTCTCAGCCAGGGCTTCGTACTCGGCGCGCATGTTGTTCAGCATCAGCGTGAGGTCCACGCCGGGCGCCGCGTTCATCTCCACGTTCACGTTGCCGCCGGCCGCGCACTGCAGGACCTGCATCTCCTGGGGGCAGAAAGCATTCAGCTCAGCGATGCGGGCATCTCCGGAAAGTCTGGGCGCGCGGCTGTGGCAGGGTTCTCAGGGCTCCCGGCTTCCCTCTCGGGGCTGTGCACGACCTCCACTGCCCACATTTTACATCGCCTGTCCCTCTGACTTCACTCTCTAGGACGGTGAGCTCACTCCCTGTTTTGATTCCTGCTTCTAAAACAACAACGCACAGGCTTTGGTTCTGCTAGCCCAGAACCAGCCTTAATGCCTTGTCCAAATGGAAGTCCTTAAAACTTTGCACACGCATTGTCTCCGGTCTCTGATTCTGTTTGTTTGCAGTACAAATGTGGAGCCAGCTCTGAAGTGTGCTTAACTCAGCCACGTTCTGACCCAGACAGCACAAGCCTGGTGCAAGGACTGGGTTTCAATAATTCTGAACCATTGAAAAGTTTGTAAATAAACCAGTGCACACATGCGTGCGTGTGCGTGTGTGTGTGCGTGCATGTGCACGCGCCCTCCAGGGAAGAAGAATCCCAGCTGTCTGCCGAGCTCACACAGGGACTTCTCAGTGTCCTGTTGGACTCTGGGGTCAGGCGAATGTCCCTGAGAACCCTGCGGCTGCTCAGGAGTGGCTGCACGAACTTGGCAAGCTGGCTTACCCCCTGTCATTGTGCCGTGCTTACTGACAAAGTGAGGCACATCCTGAAGCTCTGGCGTAGTGCGAGAGGTCTCTTACATAAGAAGACTTAGTACCACTTCCTGGTGCGGAGGTGCTCAACAAGTGCTGGTTCCCAGCACGGGAGCTGCAGTCCATCGTGCAAAGGTCACGTGTGCTGCCTGCTGAGCTGTGCGCCGGGAGAGCGGACTCAGTTCCCTGACTGTGGACAGCAGGCAGCTCTGCTAAGACTGTGCGATGTCCTGGTCGGCCTGGGTTTCTGCCTCTCCCCACCCTCAGAGCGGTTGCAGTGGTGCTGAGAGGCCTCCTGGGCCACCTGCGGCAAATCCCCAGGGCCAGGGCTGCTTCTTTAATGGGTCCTCTACCCTCTCTATCTCCACATGTGCTCTTTACTTCTGAGGATTTACTGCAAACTCCCCCAATGCAAGCAGAAAAAAGGGGAAAAAGGTGTATGTGGGTCTGCCTATGAGGCATTAAACCATCAAACGCTTTCAGTTTTATCAAAACCTTGACTGCCGTGGGCTATAACCACACTTGAGCCCAGACAGCCAAATAAATGTTGTTATTCGATTGATGGCGTTTGCAAGACAACCTCATAGCTAATAACGCAGAATTCTTAGCTTGATTCTTAAGGCAGATGCTTTGCGCATTTGCCTTGACTGTGGCAGTCTTTTGGCTGTTTATCCAATTCAGGCATCTGCATTGTGGTACAGCGGGTTAAGCTGCCTCTTGTAACACCTCGTATCAGAGCACTGAGTGGAGTCTCTACCACTTCACTTCCAATCCAGTTCCTGCTCATGCACCTGGGAAAGCAGCAGAGGATGGCCCAGGTGCTTGGACTCTGCCACCAGATAGGGGACCAGGATGAAGTTTCTGGCTGCTGGCTTCAGCCTGGCCCACACCTGGCTGTTGTGGCCATTTAGGGAGCAAACCAGTGGAAGATCTCTCTCTCTCTCTCTGTCACTTTGCCTTTCAAGTAAACAAATCATCTCCCCCTCCCCTGCCCACACAGGCAGAGTGGACAGTGAGAGAGAGAGACAGAGAGAAAGGTCTTCCTTTTCCGTTGGTTCACCCCCCAATGGTCACTGCAGCCAGCACACTGGGGCCGGCACACCGAGCTGATCCGAAGCCAGGAGCCAGGTGCTTCTCCTGGTCTCCCATATGGGTGCAGGGCCCAAACACTTGGGCCATCCTCTACTGCCCTCCCAGGCCACAGCAGAGAGCTGGACTGGAAGAGGAGCAACCGGGACAGAATCTGGCACCCCGACCGGGACTAGAACCTGGGGTGCCGGCGCCACAGGCGGAGGATTAGCCTATTGAGCTGTGGCACCAGCCAACAAATCATCTTTAAAAATATCATTTTCAATGGTCCAAGCTATTTAGTTTGATTTGGTGTAAGAAGATGGTGGCTCTGAAAGCCATCCCAAAGATGCAATGGCCACATGCTCTGACTTTGAAGGTGGCTTCCCACAGTGGCCACTCTGGAAGCACACCGTCTACTTGGGTGTCTAAATTCTGGTCCAACAGTTCCATCTCAATCTCATCATTGTTATAGCCACACTGGCTAAGAATATGCATTCATGTTAAATCTGTGCACTTAATGTGCATGGGAAGCCAATAGTTTCGGGTTTTAAGTCCACGGAAATTTCAATCTGGCTTTCTTGGGATGTCTTGAAAGGATATTTGCTGTGTCTAATTAGGTGTCATCTCCTAAGTGGATCTCCTTATCTTAGCTCTAATGACGGAGCCAGACACTGCTCTTATAATCCTCACTGGTCTGGAAAACCTGATTCCTTTTGTTCCCATGGGAAACCTGCTGAGAGAGAGCAAGTGTGAATCTGTACGGATAATCTGATGTCTGTGCAGACACACGCGGCACGGGCTCCTTCCCTCAGAGGCGAAGTGCACCCTCTCCCGCCTGGGGGACAGCAGGAGGAGGCAAGCTCTCTCACCTCCTTGTGGTTCTTCTTGAGGTAGGTCATCTCCTCGCTGAGGGTTTCGTACTGAATCTCCAGGTCGGTCCTGCACAGAGTGATCTCATCCAGCGCTCGGCGCAGCCCGTTCACGTCGGCCTCCACGCTCTGGTGGAGAGCCAGCTCGTTCTCGTACCTGCAGAGGGGCCGGCGACCGGCCGGTGCGTCACCATCAGGGACGTGACCACCGGGCAGTGACAAATGCTAAAATTCTGCACCTCTGAAGTGGCGGCTCTGGCCACAGGACAGTTTCAAAGTTTCTTGCGTGGTAATAATTACTGCCGATTTGGAATTATTTGACAGAAGGAGAACGAGGTTATTGGGTACCAGGTTTATAGCGGTTGACACTTTATATTTCATAACCACAGTATAAAAAAAGTGATAACATCCTGCTTATTCTAAATCTGTGTTTTGCAGTTTCAGAATGGGAATATTTAATGGAGGGATGAAAAATAAGTGGGGTTTGCTCGCCATTGCTTTTATTTGACTGCTTTATCTTATTTGCGGTCCATTCGCCTCGCCCTGTGCCTCCACTTACTTGAGTCTGAAGTCGTCGGCCGTCAGCCTGGCGTTGTCGATCTGCAGCACGGCATTGGCGTTGCTAGTGGTGGCAGCGATGATCTAGAAACGGGGTGTGTGACGCTTTACAGGTCTCATCATGGCGAGGGAAACTCAAGAAGTGCTTTTTTTTTTTTTTAATGGATTAGGAATTGGAAAGAATCATAATCTGTTTAATTACTACATAGTCAGTGACATTTGTACCACGGATTTTTCAACAGACTCCAGTCAATGATGATTTCCCAAGTTAAATTGCAGGTGCCTTTAAGAAATTATAGGTAGCAATGATACACATGTTTGGAATTCCATTGAAAGAAATGAAAACCTGTAAAAGATTGCCAAGTGCAGTTTCTTACCTGAGTTTTCAGGTCCTCGATGATTGGGAGGTACCTGCTGTAGTCGTGATCCAGGCCACGGCACGAGCCAGGCCCGTACTGCTCATACCAGGCCTTGATCTTCTGCTCCAGCTCGGCGTTGGCCTCCTCCAGGGCGCGCACGTTGTCCAGGTAGGAGGCCAGGCGGTCGTTGAGGTTCTGCATGGTCACCTTCTCGTTGCCCGAGAGGAGGCCGCCCTCGTTCACGGTGAAGCCAGCACAGGAGCTGCTTCCCCCTGCACTCCCCGCCAGGGAGCTGCCACCGAAGGCACAGGAGAAGCCACTTCCAATGCCAGGGACGCCGCAAGCATTTCCAGCCCCAAAGCTGCCGGCCGTGCTGGACAGCCTGAGTGATCCTGTGCTGGGGCGGGTACCGGACCTCCGGGATCCACTGGAAAGCCGAAGAGACATGGTGTCAGGGCAGGCGGGTGCAGAACTGTGGTCGGGAGAGCCAGATGGAGCGCCTTCTCGTACCAACCGTTTTGTTAGCCTTTTTATAGACAATTCCCAGGGGTGTTCTGCATGAAATTCTGCCTACATGGAGTAAATATGCTTGCCAGCCTCAGCAGGTTGGCATAATTGGATGATTTTTTCCTAATTAGTAACTAACTTTGCTGGGCTCATTGCTGTAGGAGGGTAGTTGCCCCCAGGTTGGTGGTTATCTGAGAAATGGGTCTGGGTGGAGCAACGTCAAGTTCATTATTACATTTTTAAATTGCAGGTGACTCATTCATCACTTCCATGCTTGGAAGATAAAGCTCATCAGTCCATTAACAGAATAAAAATTTAGCATCATAGTTTTGGGCTGTGATTTCAAGACAGGGTGGGATGATTCTGCGACTCTCTCTGCATGTATTCTCACATTTTTCCGTATAAGAACCATGATCCTTATTTTCCCAATGTAGTCCTCGAATCGCTAGTTGTTGGCGTTGCTGCTGTTGTTTTTTAACTCCCTCTTGCTGTGGCTTCCAGGGGGAAGTTAGCATCCACGTTGGGTGCCAGGTGCGTCAAGTGTTGTTGACACTTGTGACTGGTATGGCTGTCTTCCCTTATCCGCTGTGGTAATTAAGCACACACCCCTAATTGTGTTATGTTTTCTAGAAGCTTGGAAGGAACTTCACTTCTGGATTTCCTGACTCTGCAAAATTTGAAGAAAATCTGGAAGGAACTATTCCATCCGTCTTTGCTTCATGTGGTTTAGTTCAGGTGAAAGTCGTCAGTTCACATTTATTTATTGAAAACTCTAAGTATTATGGAACTTTCTAAAATTGACATAAAAATTATATATATAGTTATGGTGTAGAAGATGCTGCTTTGATACATGAGTCTGTTGTGTAATAATTAGAACGATAAAATTAACATATCCATTACTTACTGCTTATTTTTTTATAGTGAGTACACTTAAAAAATCTAATCTTTTAGCCATTTTCAGGTACTCAGTTCATTGTTCTTAACTATTGCCAGCATCCTGAATTTATCCCTCCTCCTTTCCTGACTTGAATGCTTTGACCGGTATCTCCCCCATTTATTTCCTTGATTAGTGATGCTGAATGGTTTTTCATATACCTGTTGGCTAATTGTATGCCTTCTTCTTTTTTTTTTCTTTTTTAAGATTTATTTTATTTATTTGAAATATAGAGTTACAGAGAGAGGTAGAGAGAGAGAGAGAGAGAGAGAGAGAGAGAGGTCTTCCATCCACTTGTCCACTCCCCAAATGGCCACAACAACCAGGGCTGGGCCAGGCCGAAGCCAGGAGCCAGGAGCTTCCTCTAGGTCTCCCACATGGGTGCAGGGCCCAAGCACTTGTGCCGTCATCTGCTGCTTTCCCAGACCATTAGCAGGGAGCTGGATTGGAAGTGGAGCAGCTGGGCTGGCCCCTGTATGCCTTCTCTTGAGAAATGTTTTCTGGTTATTGAGTTCTTTATATATTTGGGATACTAACCCTTTACCAGATGTCTGGTTCACGTGTTTCCTCCCGATCTGTACGCTGCCTCTTCACACGCTGATTCGTTTGTGCTGCAGAAGCTTTTCAGTTTGCTGCAATCCCATTTGCCTGTTTTTGCTTTTGTTGGCTCTTTTGGGGGGGGGGTCATATCTTTTTTTTTTTTTTTTTTGCCCTGTCAATGTCAAGAAGTATTTTTCCCTACGTTTTCTTCTAGTAGTTTTTTTTTTTTTTACAGGCAGAGTGGACAGTGAGAGAGAGAGACAGAGAGAAAGGTCTTCCTTTGCCGTTGGTTCACCCTCCAATGGCCGCCGCGGCCAGCGCTGTGACTGGCGCACCGAGCTGATCCGAAGGCAGGAGCCAGGTGCTTCTCCTGGTCTCCCATGGGGTGCAGGGCCCAAGCACTTGGGCCATCCTCCACTGTACTCCCTGGCCACAGCAGAGAGCTGGTCTGGAAGAGGGGCAACTGGGATAGAATCAGGCACCCCGACCGGGACTAGAACCTGGGGTGCCGGTGCCGCAGGCAGAGGATTAGCCTAGTGAGCCGCTGCGCCAGCTCTTCTAATAGTTTTACAGTTTCAAGTGTTCTGTTTTTAGTGTTCAAGCCATTTTGAGCTATTTGTGTATGGGGTGAGATTAGGGTCAGATTGAATTATTGTGCATGTGGGTAACCAGTTTTTTCAATGCCATTCATTGAAGGACTGTCCTTTCTGTGATGTGTCTTCTTGGTACCTTTTCTTTTTTGCTCCTCCAACATCAGTTGGCCGTAAATGCGTGGATTTGTTTCTGGGCGCTTTCTTCTGTTCTATATGCCTTGTACCAGCCCCTTGACATCTTGACTATACTGTGACTTTTGCCGCAGATTTTGAGATGAGGTCAACATTGCTTTGGCTATAGGGTCTTTTATGGTTCCATGTAAATTTTAGGATTGTTTTTGCATTCTGTGAAAAACATTATTGGAATTTAAAAAAATGACATGTATTTTATTTGAAAGGCAGAGTTACAGAGAGACAGAGAGAGATAGAGAGATCTTCCATCCACTGATTTGCTCCCCAAATGGCCATGATGGCTGGGTGTGGGCCAGGTAAGAGCCAGGAGCCAGAAGCCAGGAGCTTCATCCAGGCCTCCACATGGGTGCAGGGGCCCTAGCACTTGGGTTATCTTTTGCTGCTTTCCCAGGTGCATTAGCAGGGAGCTTGACTGAAAGCAGAGCAGCTGGGCCTCTAGCCAGTACCCATTTGGGATACTGACATCTCGGGCAGTGGCTTAACCCACTACACTACTATGCCAGCCCCTGTTATTAGAATTTTGGTGTGGACTTTGCTGAATTTGTAGCTCATTTTGAGTAGTGTGGATATTTTAACAGTACTAATTATTCCAATTCACAAACTTAGGATGTCTCTCCACTCATTTGTTTGTCTTAAATTTCTTTCATCATTTCTTTATGTACACATTTATGGTGTATAGTTTTCAGTGTACATATCATTAAACTCTCTGGTTAGATTTATTATGTAGTTTTTGATGCTACAGTAAATGGGGTGATTTTCTTCATTTCTTTTTCAGATAGTTTGTTAGTAGTGTATAAACATACTCTTAATTTTGTATTTTGTTGATTTTATACCTTGATAATTAACTGAATTTATTAGTTCTAACAGTTTAAATAAATGAAGTATTCAGAATTTTCTTTACATAAGATCATGTTGTAGTCCTAGAATCTTTATCTTTCCCTCATTTCTGAGGGACAGCTTTGCTGAGTATGGTATTCATGATTGGAAGCTTTCAAAAAAAATTGAAATGGCTGGCGTTGTGGTGTAGCAGGTTAAACAGCCGCCTGCAATGCTGGCATCCCGTATGGACACAGGTATGTGTCCTGGCTGCTCCACTGCTGATCCAGTTCCCTGCTAATGGCCTGGGAAATGCAGCAGAGGTGGTCCAAGTCCTTGAGCCCCTGCCACCCACATGGGAGACCTGGAAGGAGCTCTTGGCTCCTGGCTTTGGCCCAGCCCAGCAGCAGAGGTGGTAGCCATCTGGGGAGTGAACCAGCAGATGGAAGATCTCTCCTTTTCTCTGTGTAACTCTGACTTTCAAATAAATAAATAAATCTTTTAAAAAAATTGAATATATCAATATACTCCTTTTTTTTGGTTTTAGTTTCTTATCTGTTGTTGCTTTCAAGATTTTGTCTTTCAACAACTTAATTATACTGTATCTTGAAGTATCTTTTCGGGCGGATCTTGCTTGGTTTCCATTGAATTCGTGAATACCTAGGTCTATATTCCTCTCAAGATTTGGGAAGTTTTCAAATAGCAGTTATTTAAATAAGCTTTCTACTTCTTTCTGTCTCCCTTCTGAAGCCTCTATAATTCGTATATTTGTATGCTTGCTACCCCAAAGGTTACTTATACTTTATTCTTTCTTTATATTTTTAATTTTAATTTTAATACTCTTTTTTTATTTGAAAAGCAGAGAGAAAGAAAGATTTTTTTCATCTATCTATTCACTCTCCTAATACCTGAAACAGCCAGCGCTGGGCCAGGCCAAAATCAGGAGGCAGGAACTCTGTCTGGGTCTCCTACCTGGGTGGCAGGAACCCAAGCACTTAGGCCATCATTTACTGTCTCTCAGGTGCATTAGCAGGAAGCTGAATTGGAAGTGGAGGCAGGACCCAATCACAGCCACTCCAATGTGAGATGCAGGCGTAAGAGCCGTGTATAGGGCCGGTGCCGCGGCTCAATAGGCTAATCCTCCGCCTAGCGGCGCCGGCACACCAGGTTCTAGTCCCGGTCGGGGCGCCGGATTCTGTCCCGGTTGCCCCTCTTCCAGGCCAGCCCTCTGCTGTGGCCAGGGAGTGCAGTGGAGGATGGCCCAGGTGCTTGGGCCCTGCACCCCATGGGAGACCAGGAAAAGCACCTGGCTCCTGGCTCCTGCCATCGGATCAGCTCGGTGCGCCGGCTGCAGCGCGCTGGCCGCGGCGGCCATTGGAGGGTGAACCAACGGCAAAGGAAGACCTTTCTCTCTGTCTCTCTCTCTCACTGTCCACTCTGCCTGTCAAAAAAAAAAAAAAAAAAAAAAAAAAAAAAAAAAAAGAGCCGTGTATACAGTGTGTTGTGTCACAATGCCCACTGCTCTTTATTCTTTTTTATATTTGTATCTTGGTTCCCCGATTAACTAATTTCAAATGGCCTACTTTTTTTTTTTTTAAATATTTATTTATTTGAAAGAAAGAGAGGGATCTTTCATTTGCAGGATCACTTCCCACATGCCCACAATAGTTGGGGCTGGGCCAAGCGGAAGCCAGGATCCAGGAACTCTATCTGGGTCTTCCATGTGGGTGGCAGGGGCCCGGGCACTTGGGTCGTCTTTCACTGCCTTCTGAGACACATTAGTAGGGAGCTGGGTTGGAAGGGCAGAGCTGGGACTTGAACTGGTGCCTGATAGGTGTGCGAGTGATGCAGATGGCATCCTCACCCGCTGGGTCACTGTGCTGGCCCGTAAATGACCTATCTCTGAGGTCACTATTTTTGTCTTCTGCATGACTGAGTCTGCTGTTGAAGTTCTCTGCTGAAGTTTTCAATTCATTCTTTGTAGTTTTCAGATTGAGAATTTCAGTTTGGTTCTCTTTTTATTGTTTCTATCTCTTTATTAAACTTCTCATTTTGTTCATGGATTGTTTACCTAATTTCTTTTTTTTTTCTTTTTGACAGACAGAGTGGACAGTGAGAGAGAGAGAGACAGAGAGAAAGGTCTTCCTTTTCCGTTGGTTCACCCCGCAATGGCCACTGCGGCTGGCACACTGTGCTGATCCGAAGGCAGGAGCCAGGTGCTTCTCCTGGTCTCCCATGGGGTGCAGGGCCCAAGCACTTGGGCCATCCTCCACTGCATTCCCTGGGCACAGCAGAGAGCTGGCCTGGAAGAGGGGCAACTGGGACAGAATCAGTGCCCCAACCTGGCACACGCTGCAGGTGGAGGATTAGCCTAGTGAGCCGCGGCGCTGGCTGTTTACCTAATTTCATTTAGTTGTCTATTGTGTTTTCTGGCATCTCACTAAGATGATCATTTTGAATTCTCTTTCAGGAAATTTGCAGATTTTTGGAGGGGCAGGGATTGGTTATTGGATCTTTATTAGTTTTCTTTGGTGTTGTCATGTTGACCTAATTCTCCATTATCAGTAGCCTTACATTGGAAGGGTTTGGAGGAACAAACACCTCTTCTAACCTTGGTAGACTGGCTTTGGTAGGTTAAAGGCTTTTCCTGTTAGGTTCCTGTGCTGATGGGATGCCTCTGGGACTGTGCTTGTTGAATGGAGTTGAAACTGAAGCACATGGCTGCTTCTGGGCCCACAGTGGGACTGAGGTTGGGAGGAATGTCTCTAGGACCAGGGTCTATAGGGCTGACACTCAGATAAGAGCCCACGTTAGGGTCTCCAGATGGTGTGGCCGTTAGCAGGTGTATGCATGAGTGTGACTTCCTCTGGGTCCCTGGATGACTCCACTTCCCGTCTATAGCTGAGAGGGGCAAGAACTGAGTTCCAGGAATGCTCCACGGTCTAAAGCTGAGGCTGAGCCTCTAGTCTTGTCTTTGAGGTCACCTTTGGATGTATCTCTGGAAAGCTCCCCATGCAGGCAGGCCTGCTCTCCCTGATCACAGATGAGAGGGGCTCGAGATGGATTACAGGCCCCTTTTAAGATCACCAGTGGGACTGACAGCAGTGGGCCAGCCGCTGTGGATCCTGGTGAGCTTGTCTCCCTCCAGGGTCCTGTGCGAGCAGCACTGATCTCAAGCTACAGTTGAGAGGGGCTGGTCAGGCTTCTTCAGGGCTACTTCAGGGTCTTCTGTGAGCATGGGGTCAGCTGGCCCATCTACAGGGTGAGGAGGGGCGTTCCTCCTTCTGGACCCCTGTGTAGGCAGAGTTGCTGTCTGACCACCTAGATGAGGAAGGCTGGGACCACACTCAGGGCTGTTTCAGGATCTTCAGAGGGCCTGAGGTCAGCAAGCCTGCCCCAGGGACACAGAAGGGTGTGTCTCTGATGGGTCTCTGGCCTGGTAGGTCTGCTTAGCCTGTAGCTGGGAGGGGCCAGAGCTAAGGTTCAGGACCATTCAAGTATCTGTGGGGAGGATCACGTTTGGCAAACATTCCCCCGGGATTCAGGTGGACCTCGCTACCTCTGGGTCTTGGTGTGAGTGACCACAGCTGAGAGGGGCAAAGACCAAGTCCTAGGATCCTCTCAGGGTCTGCAACTAGGTGCATGTGGGTGGGCCTCTCCTGCAAAGCACTGGAGTGTGTGGCTCTTCCCTGGGCTTCCCAATGGATGGGTTTGGTAGCAGGACCAGGGCCAAATGGGTTGTAGCCAAGCCTGCAGTGGGACAGGGTCATCTTGGGGTCTGGAGCCAGGAGCATGATCCGCTATTTAGGTGCAAGTTTACCCTTTAAAAATGACCTTTCTGGACTGTGGGCTCCACTGGAGTTTCATAGGCTCCTATCTGAATCCCAAGACTCCAGCAAAGGAACTTTTTTTCCTATGGATGGAGGCAAAGTTTTTGTTGTGAGGGAGGGGATGTATGAGTGGGGGACCGCCTATCTTGACATCTTGCTGATGTTACTCTGTTTTATGAATTGTTTGTTTATGTTTTCAAATGTTTGTATGTTTATTTGAAAGGCAGAATATCACACACACATACACACACACACACACACACACAAACACATCTCTTATCTACTGATGCACTCCCCGAAGGTCCACAACAGCTGGGACTGGTCCAGGCAGAAGCCCAGAGGCAGGAGCTGTATCTAGGTCTCCCACGTGGTGGCAGGTGTGTAAGCATTTGAACCATCATCTGCTGCCTCCCAGGCAAGTGAGGAGGAGGCTCCATCCGCAGTGTGGAGCAGCCAGCACTCCAGCCAGGCCCTCCAGTATGGGATGTGGGTGTCCCTAGAAGTGGATTAACCCACTAAGCCACAATGTTCACTATTTAATTTTTTTAAAGGTTTATCTTATTTATTTGAAAGACAGAGTTAGAGAGAGAGGTAGAGCCAGAGAGAAGAGAGAGAGGTCTTCCATTCTGCTGGTTCACTCCCCAAATGACCTCAATGGTCAGAACTGAGCTGATCTGAAGCCAGAACCCAGGGGCTTTCTCTGGGTTTCCATGTGGGTGAGGGTCCCAAGGAGTTGGACCATCTTCCACTGCTTTCCCAGGCCACAGCAGAGAGCTAGATTGGAAGAGGAGCAGCTGGGACTCGAACCGGCGCCCATATGAAAAGCCAGCACTGCAGGCTTGGGCTTTAACCCTCTGTGCCACAGTGCTGGCCCCACCCTTTATAATTTTAAAAAATGCATAAGCCCATGGGTTACTTGGCAGTGTGTCATTTAATTTTGAAGTATTTGGAGGTTTTTCTTTTGACTTTCTATATTGATTTTTGGTTGATTCCATTATGATCAGAGGACATATTCAGTATAATCTTAATTTTAAGGCTTTATTATATGACCCAAGGTACAGTCTGCGTGCCATCCATGCATGAGAGGAATGTGTTTTCTGTTGTGGTTGAGTGGAGAGCTCTCTGACTGTGGGCTGGAGTCTGTTGTTCGGTTTTCCTGTTCAGTTTTTCTACACCCTTCCCGGATTTCTGTGTTCTATCAGTTTCTGCAAATGAGTGCCACAGTGCAGATGTAGTTTGCCCACCGTATTCCACGTGTTGGAGTCTTGGTCCTCCGTGTGATGGGATTCTGAGGGCTGGGGCCTACTGGTAGGTCCTCAGGTCCAGGGAGAACATGTCCTTGGAAGGAGCCGTGGGACCCCAGCCCCTCTCTGGCTTCCTGTTTGAGGTGTGATCTCTCACTCTAGCACTTGCTCCTGCCACTGCCACTCGCCTTGATGTGACACCGCCAGGAGTGCCCTCGGCAGAGCTGAGCTGGTGCCAGCACCGTGCCCTTGAAGCTCCCACACTGGAAGCTAAATTGACCTCTTCTCTTCATAAAGCTGGCCTGCCCCCTGACTGTCATAGAGATGAAAGAGACTAATAAAGTGGGATATTGAAGTCCCCAGCTATAATTTTGGATTTGTCTATTTGTCCTTCCACTCTGTCAGTTTTTTTCATCAAGTGTTTTGAAGTTTTCTTGTTTGATGTATTTAGAATTGCTGAATATTCCTAAAGGGTTAATTCTTTCATTATTATGTAATACATATTCCTCTTTGTCCTTAGTAATTTTCTTCAAAGTCTACTTTATTTCACATTACTTTAGCACTGATGATTTTGATCGTTTGCATAGTATATATATTTTTAATCTTTTTATTTCCAATCTATCCATGTCATTATGTTTTTTTTAAGAAAGACTTATTTATTTATTTGAAAAACAGAGTTATAGAGAAGGAGAGAGAGAGAGAGAGAGAGAGAGTGAGAGAGAGAGAGAGAGAGAATCCTCCATATCCTGGTTCATTCCCCAAATGGTTGCAATGGCCTGGGCTGGGTCAGGCTGAAGCCAGGAGTCAGGAGCTTGTTCCAGGTCTCCCACGTGGGTGCAGGGGCCCAAGGACTTGGGTCATCTTCTGCTTTCCCAGGTGCATTAGCAGGGAGCTGGATGGGAAGTGGAGCATCTGGGACTTGAAGCAGCGCCACATGGCATGCTGGTGTTGTGGGTGGCGGCTTAACCCTCTGTGCCACGATGCCGGCCTCTAGCCATGTTGTTATGAAGTGGATCTCTTGTAGATAGCATGCAGTTTTGGTGCCTCAGTCCATTTTCTGTTGCATAACAAAATTCCCTGGATTGGATCATTTATAAAGCAAAGAAGTGTTTTATGGTTCACAGTTCTGGGGGCATGGAACTGGCTTCTGCTCGGCTTCTGGTGAGGGCCTCTTGTTGCGTTCACAGCATGCCAGAAAGTGGACGGGCAGGTGAGTGTGTGCAGAGACACCACACTTTCAAAGAGGCAGCCTCACTTTCTAACAAGTGGCATCACTGGTGCCAAATACTGGCCTAAGAGAGTGAGAACACACTCCTGCAAGAGTAACCTAACCCTGTGAGGACGGCACCAGTCCCTTCTGAGACAGAGCCTCTTAAAGGGCCCAGCACCTCTCAGTGCTATTGTTATGTTGAGGACCAACTTTTAACATGAGTTTTGGAGGGGACAAACCATACCTAAACCATAGCAATTGGATTGTATCCTAGAGAAATTAATATGCACATGTACCAGGTAACAATGACTGTGGTAGTATTGTTTATAGTAGTTCTACATATGAAAATTGTTCCACAGTAGAATGAATAACTGTGCAAATAGTTTAAAGGTGTTGCCAACCATGTGGGTGTGTGATGGCATCTCGTGTGTTTTAATTTGTATTTTTCTGGTTATTAGTGGGGTTGATCACTTTCTATAAATCTCGACAATTTGGAATTCTCCGAGTACATGGAAGACATCCTTCTGCTGTCTGCTTGCCTCCATTGCCCCTGTGGAGAGGTCAGTGTGAATCACTCTCTCACTCCTTTGAAGGTAATGCAATTTTTCTCATACAGTTAATTTTTAAGATCTTCTCTGTTTTACAGTTTTATTATGGTTTAACTATATGTATATTTCTTTTTACCTTGTCTTTAGTTTTACAAATTGGTAATTCACAATTAAAGATGCCCAATAGACATGTTGGGGATTTGCCAAGTATTAGTGATGGTCTTATATTTTTAATTTTAATTTTTTACACATACTGATTTTTTTTTGGAAATGAGGAAGAGTACTTAAGTTTTCCAGCTTTAAGGGATAGAATTGCTTATTATTAAAAGCACACATTTTTGAGTCATAGTTTATGCTTGTGTTAAGGCTAAATCTGACTTGGGGGTTGCCACTGTGGTGTAGTGGGCTAGGCCTCCACCTGTGGCACTGGCATCCCTTATGGGTGCCAGTTCAAGTCCTGGCTGCTCCTCTTCTGATCCAGCCCTCTGCTTATAGCCTGGGAAAGAAGTGGAAAATGGCCCAAGTGCTTGGGCCCCTGCACCCACATAGGAGACCCAGAAGAAACTCCTGGCTTCAGATCAGCCCAGCTCTGGCCGTTGGAGCCATTTGAAGAGTGAACCAGTGGATGGAAGACCTCTCTCCCTGTCTCTCCCTCTGTCTGTAACTATCTCTCAAATAAACAAAATCTTAAAAAAAAATTAAAAAAGACTAAATCTGCCTATGTAGATAGGCAAGCCTATTTATCTGTTTAAGTAGGAAAGGGAGGTAGAGAAAAACAGAAATTAGGCAGTTTGTTCTTGGAAGGAATAGAGACTCTACTGGAGCAAGGACTGGTGTGTACTGGTGCTCACAAGAGAAAGAGGCCTGGCACTGTGTTTGCGGGCGATGAGTCAGCTGAGAGAGCTGGCGGTGTAGCTGAGAGACAGAGCCTGTGACAGACCCTGCTAGACCGAATGAGAGCCATGAAGCCCAGCGAGGGAAGCGGCCGCCTAAGAGGAAGACACGCGGTAACCAGGAATCATATTCACTGCTGAGCTGACTTAGCAACTCCACACCATGGGACTATGGCCTCCCCATCGTGATCAGAGCGTCCACACAGGAGAACCCTGGCCAAGGGGGCTTTCAGCTGGTCTGCGTCTGGGAAACCGTCTCCACGCTGAGATCGGCCACCTCACCTGGGAGCAGCAAATGATGGCCATCAGGGCTACCTCGAGACTTGGAGATGCAAGCAGAGGGGGACCAGTACACTCAGGTGGTAGTTCTGTGTGTAGGGGCCATCGGGAACCCCACATTGTCTATGTCCCAGCTAGCTATGACCCTTTAGGGATGCCTTGCCGTGCAAGCTGGAAACCCAGGGGATGGCAGAGCTCACAGCCTCATTCCACCCCAAGTGAAAAGCTTTCTTTAGCCTAGAACTTGCTTTCCCAGATAATTTGGCAAGGATGGTAAGTAGCATCCGTGTGCAGAATATGAGCAAGATTGAGGCCCCCAACCCCCGCCCTGCCTAGGCTGGAGTAGTGCAGGTCCACATTTGCTTGGTCGTCACCACGGTGGAGACAGGGAGACACACGTCTGTACCATGAGAAAGCAGCTACGCAGATTCAGATTCGGTAAAGTAGGCTTGCTGCTCATCTACGTGGGCTAAGCTTCGCGAGGGCGAATACAGCTGTAGTCTCTTTTACAGCCACACCAGTCCAAACGCAAGGGCTTAAGCCACAGAGCCACTGCGGGACAGATTCGGGACCAGCGATGGGCGCTAGTGCTCTTTCACCCCAACTTATTTGTTGTCAACTGAGACCAGTGTAACTGCGAAGTGGAGCATAGTAGTTTATTAGCACGTCCTTAGTATTGTCACTGTGGCATCAGCAGTGGAAAGGAAGGAAGAACCAGGCTGATAAAAAATAGCTTGAAACAGAAGAATGTTAATGAAATGGCAAACAAGGCCCCCAAATGAAAGTAGGAACTAGGGACAGAGCAAGCTAGTTCCTTCCCTTGAAAAGGATTCCATGCAAGAATATGGGCAGAAATGAGTAACTTCCTTAGGTGACTGGATGAGTGGGATTTTGCGAAGGCAGGCTTTTTTTCATTCCCGTTCGTGACCCGTTCTTCACTATGCAGTTTTCGAAGGTACTCGTTGCTCCACTGTGATGTTGCTGACTTTAGAGGATTTCTCTTCCACTGAGTGTACGATCAGTGAAAGGACATTGCCAAGCTGATCCAGCTCCTCAACCACGGTTTTCACAACAGTTTCTTCCGTGGAGTCTAAAAGAAAATACATGAGAGTTTAGTGCTCACCCTTAGCAGGTTAAAAGGCATCTAGTTATGCTCCATGTGTTTTTAAACATGGTCCAGCACTGGGGCATAGAAGGTTAAGCCTCCACCTGCAGTGCCGGCATCCCATATGGGTGCTGGTTCAAACCTCAGCTGCTCTATTTCTGATCCAGCTCCCTGCTAATGCTCTTGGGAAAGCAGCAGAGGATGGCCCAAGTCCTTGGGCCTCTGAACCCACGCGGGAGACCCAGAAGAAACTCCTGGGTCCTGGCTTCAGCCTGGCCCAGCCCTGGCTGTTGCTGCCATTTGGGGCGAGAACCAGCAGATGGAAGATCTCTCTCTCTCTCTCTCTCCTCCAAATAAAATAAAATAAATCTTTAAAAAGAAATGTTTTGCAAGTTTGCAGCAGATTGACAAATAGTACTCTGTTCGAAATCAATGCATAGCAAGAGTCTGAATCTTATGAGCAGGTATTTCAAAAATATCCATGGAGATGGAGCTAAAAGGTAAGTTTATTTTGGTGCAAAATTTTTTGAAATCCATAGAGATAAAGGGATTTTCAGAAGCTTATGGAAAATGTATATTAAGAAAAAACTATGTATGGATTTCAAAATATTTTTGATCCGAAACCGACCTTATTTTTGAATTCCATTTTCCAACAAACCTTTGAAGAACTCTTGTATTTAGCTCTGTTTTTAGAGAAATGGGCATTTGAAAGCATGAATGAAACATGAATTAAAACAACTTAAGTATTGGGCATGTATGGGCGTAGAGCAAGGAATTTTGTCTTTTTTAAAATATCAAGGCTGGCCCTATTTTTGTGCTTTAAAATAAAGTAGCTCTTTTGCCAAGGCATTGAAACTGTGAAAAATGGCATGTTTCAGGACAGAAAGATGTTGCGGGCTGCTTCCTTCATTTCAGTTGTTGTGTCATTTGATGTCTGCTTTACAGAAATACAAGATGCCCACGTGGAGAACTCTCATTTATTCACTAGAACTCAACTGAGAAACAGACTCTATGTAATTTAAAAATAAGCGACTTATTTAATAAAACTGAGGATGATTGGAGGCGTTACGTCAAGCAGAAGACCTTCCATACCTTTCACTGCGTTTCCAGACTTCACAGCCCTGCAGCCTTTTGATCTGGGACATGTGGAAAGGCCTCTTCTGTGAAGAAAAGAGTGGATTCTTGCATTTTTTTCTTTCAACTGGGAGCTCATAAATAATGGGGGCTGGCGCTGTGGTGCAGCAGGTTAAAGCCCCAGCGTGCAGCAGCGGCATCCCATATGGGTGCCAGTTCCACTCCCAGTTGCTTCACTTCTGATCCAGCTCCCTGCTAATGCTCCTGAGAAAGCAGCAGAGGATGGCTCAAGTCTTTGGGCCCCTGCACCCATGTGGGAGACCCAGAAGCAGCTTCTGGTTCCTGGCTTCTGGCTTTGGATCGGCTCAGCTCCGGACATTGCAGCCATTTAGGGAGTGAACCAGCAGATGGAAGACCTTTCTCTCTCTGTCTCTACCTCGCTCTTTAACTCTTTCAAATTAATAAAAATAAATCTTTTTTTTAAAAAAAGAATAAATAATGACAAGTTGGGAATAAGAGGTCTGGCGTTCTAACTTCGGTAAGATTCAACTTCCTTGGGCGTATAGGGACGTGAGCGTCTCGTGACTTCAGCTTGGTGAGAGAAAGATCTTATGAGGATTTTTGGGACCAGAAATGGCCACATGGTAAGACAGAGCTATCACCTCTTTGATCTAGCCATGTAGGTAACCCCAAGTTTTCATTTGAACTTTTCCATCAGTTGGCTAACGCTTGCACGTGGTGTGCCTACTCAGCAGGAACACTGGGCTGGGTGCAACAGAAAACACAGAGCTGGGGGCTGGGCACTGGGCTCGGTGGTTCTGGGGATGCTTGCAGCCCATGTGGGAGTCCCGGCTCTTCCTTGGGTTGGAGTCCTGGCTCTGCTTCTGACTCAGCTTCCTGCTAATGCACATCCCGAGAGACAGCAGGTGATCACCCAAGTGCTTGGGTCTCCACCGGTCAAGTGTGAGACCCAGATGGACTTCCAGGTTCCTGGGTTCCGCTTGGCCCAGCTCAGGAGTTGTGGGCATTTTGGGGGATAAACCAACAGATGGCACCCTATCTCTCTGCCTTGTAAATAATTGAAAGAAAGAGAGAGAGCGAGAGAGAGAGAGAGAGAGAGAGAGAAACAAAGAAAGGAAGAAAGAAAGGAAAAAAGAAAGAAAGGAAGAAAGAAATATATAGGGCCAAGAAATAAGCAATTTATGATTTTGAAAAGAAAAAATATTTACTCACAAAGTGAGCTCTACCACGGCAAGAATTGTGCCGTAAGAGAGGTGAAAACCCAGCGGCAAAGAAGTGATGTGCTCTGAGGAGGGAGTAGTCCCGGAAGGGGGCTGCCCCTGGGCTTGGAGGATGCCCAAGATGTGACCTAGTCCTGGTGCGACCGCGGGTAAACACTCAGTAATAGCCGGTGATGACCAAGCGCCTCCGGCCGTGGCCACGAGGGCTTGCGAGGCTGGTTTCGGTGTTATCCCAGTTTTACCAGGGAGGACACCGGGTGCAGGAGGCTAAGCGATGGGCTCCCGCAGCCTGTGACTCACACCAGGACTGCAACTCTGGGGCTGTTGCTCTTGGCTGCGGAAACGTGGCGCCGCCCCAGAGAGCTCGTCCTAATCTTCATTCCTCATCTCTAACGCGGCCTGCAAGTGGGGGTGACGAGTGCAGTAGGAGGAACACAGGGTGACTTAGGGCAAGAAAGCGGCTTCCACGCCAAGCTGTAGAGAGCCGTGTTTCCTGCGGAGCACCTGAACCGGCAGACATCCTGTATCTAAACAAGCCTCCTTTATATTAGGATGCATACGGGTACTTTCTAGACTGTGCTCTGCTTTGACTGCGACGCGCCGCAGTACGTGAGTGAGGACCTCTGGGGCGTGATCCTCCTAGCAGGAAATTCTAGGACGCGCTCTCGGGAAACACGCGGAGAAAGCCTGGCTGACGTGAGGGCGGGTGGCCCACCTGTCTTGGCCGTCGAGTAAGTTGCAGTACGTCTCGATCTCCTTCTCTAAGAAGACTTTGATGTCTAGCAGCTGCTCGTGCTCCAGCTTCCGGCCGGCGGTTTCTGTCCGGATCTGCTGCAGCTGCTCCTCCATGGCCCCGATCTGATCCTGGATTTGCTGGAGCTGGAGGCAGTAATTTCCTTCCATCTCCGCCAAGGAGCTCTCGTAGGACTCTTTCTGTGAGAGGAACCAAGGAAGGCTGTGAATATGCAAAGTGCAATGGTGGTGTATGCTTTCACCCGTCCCAGGGAGTTAAGCTGAGGTTTGCTTCTCCCAAACCCTATGTCCGAGTTGTTGTTCAAGTTCTGGCTGCTCCTCTTCCCATCCAGCGTCCTACTCGTGGGCTGGGAAGGAAGCACGTGATGGCCCAAGTTCATGGGCCCCTGCCACCCATGTGGGAGATACAGATGGAGTGCTGGCTCCTGGCTTCAGCCTGGCCCAGGCTACACCATGTGGCCATTTGGGGAATGAATCAGTGGAGAGAATCTCTCTTGTCTCTTAGCTTCTCCCTGTCGCTCTGAAGTTCTTCCTTTCAAATAGATAAATAAAAAGCCTTTAAGAAAAAAAATCAAGCAGCTTCAAGGTGAAAAAGAAACATTTGTCCAAGGTCTAAATGTTTTCCATCAAAAATTAACTTTTGCAAGATTAATAAAAATGACTCTTAATTTAAAAAAGTCATTTTCCCAGTTTTGGGATTGGTGAATCAGAAGTAATGTTTATGGAGAGATTTGTAATAGTGAATATACTTTCTTTTGTAAGGTATATGTGAGTAGTTGCACAAGTGTGCTTGGTGTTTTCCATTACACCTCTGTTTCCTTAGACACCTACATCTATTATATACCTGTGGATTTACTTGTGAGCCCACACACACTGCTTCAGTTTGGATGTGGCTTGCATGTGTCCTGCAGAGGTGCGTGTGTTGGAAGTTGGGTCCGTGGTGTGGCCGTGCTGAGAGGAGGCCTGGGGAGCAGCTCGTAGGTCAGGGACGGTGCTGTCTCGGGATACAGGAGTGAGCCTGTCACCTCCCCACACCCCCAGGCCTGCTCTTTGGCTTCCTGTCTGGCCCTGAAGTCTCTCCCCCTGGCATGCACTCCTGCCATGTTGTCACCTCCTATATCATGAAGCAGCCAGTGGGGCCCTCGCCAGAGCTGCTGCCATGCTGTTTGGACTTTCAGCCTCCGAAACTGTGAGCTAAATAAACCTCTTCTCTTTGTAAGCATCCAGTCTTGGGTATTTCATTACCGTAACAGAAAGCAGACACACAGGCATATACACACTCATTCACACACACACTCACAGACACATACATATACACACACACACTCATGTACATACACACACATACAATGCACACTTACATGCATAAACTCACACACATATACACTCTCACATACACAATCACATATACATGCACACTCACACACATATACACACATATACACATACATGCACTCACACATGTATACACACATATACACTCATATGTACATACACACATATACTGATACATATACACACATAGCACACACATACATACACACTCACACACATACACATACTCACACACACATTCACACTCACGCACACCCCCGATTCAATGGTGGTTGCGACATACCACAGCCTGGAGGGACTGCAGTTCTATTTCCAGGGTTTGCAGGCTGCGTTTCAGCTCCGTCAGCTCATTTCTGGCTGCTGCGGCTGCCCCCACATCACTGGAAATCTGTTGCTGCAGCAGCGCACTCTGAAGAGCGATTTTCAGAAGCGTTAGTGGCCCGCGAGACCGTGCCCTGAACACGCGCGGTGTGTGCCGGCCGCGGCGGAAGTACCTTCTCGTTGAACCTGGCCTCGGCGTCTCTGCGGTTCTCCTCGGCCAGGTGCTCATACTCAGCCCTCATGTTGTTCAACAGAAGAGTCAGGTCCACGCCCGGGGCTGCGTCCATCTCCACACTCACGTTTCCCCCTGACGCACTTTGCAGGACTTGCATTTCCTGGAAGAGGGGTCCGTGTGCCTACCCACAGCCGGGGACCCTGGCGGACAGTTGCGGGCTGTGGAAGGAGCAGCGGGCTTGAAGCGGGAGAGAGCAGCGATCGAAGCCGCCCTCAGGCTCCTTACCTCCTGGTGGTTTGCTTTGAGATACGCCAGCTCCTCGCGGAGGGTCTCGCACTGGGTCTCCAGGTCCGCCGCGCTGAGGGTCAGCTCCTCCAGCACCCTGCGGAGGCCGTTGGTGTCGGCCTCCACGCTCTGGTGCAGAGCCAGCTCGTTCTCGTACCTGAAAGTCATTAAGCTGCTTGAGAACTGTCGTAGGCGGGAGCCAGGCGCCACTTTTAACGGCGTTTCCTGTCCTGGACACATTTCTGAAGCTTCCCGCAGTTGGGAAGTGCTAGAACAGGTGGAGACACCTGTTGGTTTACGAAGATTATTTGAGAGGTGTCATTGTCTTCAGAGCTGGTTTTTGTCAGCCAATGTGCTGAACTGTCAGTTTTTAAACATTTATGATTGCCCCTTTTTGGAAATTTCTTGATTCTTAGAATTTTTGATTGATGTCGAATGTACACACTTGCATGGGCAAAGTGCAGTATTTCAGCCCAGGCACGCAGTGTCGGCTGATCCAATCAAGACGCATGCCCATCTCCCCACCTTTTCTCCGTGTTCCGAGTCCTCCAGCGCCTCTCCTCCCTTCCTCTCTCCCTTTCTGTATCCACATACATGCTATGTCTATCATACATTGCTTGTGAGTGATACCCCTCTGTGCTCTGGAGCACCGGAGCCTGTTACTTCTAACAACGCTTCCATTCCCTTTGTCCAGCCTCCCTCTACGGCCCCTCCCACCCCTCCCATTCTCTAGTAATCGCTCATCTCCATTCAAGTCAACTTTCAAAAAACTTCTACACATAGCTAGCCATTTTTGTAAGGACATCTTAATGCAATTTTTTTCATTGATTTAGAATAACCCTATACAATCATTTTTGATTTAAAAGCAAAAGATCTATTCTTTAATCCAGCTCTGGCAGTTTTACTTTTATTAGTATAATCATTTAAGAATTTTCACCTACTTCAGCCTGAAGTCGTCGGCTGTCAGTCTGGCATTGTCATTTTGTAGAACAATGCTGGCGTTATTGGTGGTCGCAGAAATGATCTAAATAGGGTAGAGTGTGCAAAATTAAGTACCAAAAGGCCTAGGCACCCGCAGACTTCAGTGTGATTCTATATGTTCTTAACCCATCAGATCTCTTTCAGCATCACTTTTTTCTATATTGGAAGAATCTGGGTTTTCTTCACTTGATAATACATGTCCCATCTTAGGAGTCACGTGGATACTTTTATTACTCTTGATCAAAAGGCATGAGTTCAATATAAGAACAACAAAATGATGACACAATCAGTCCTCTGCACTCATGGGTTCCCCATCCACAAGTTCAACAAACCATGGGTGGGAAATGTTTTGTAAAAATTGTGGTTGTGTTGAACATTGGCAGACTTTTCCTGTCCCTATTCTATAAGCAATGCAAGCTCTGTAGGTAGCTTTTACATTGCACCAGGTGCTGGAAGCACTCTTGGGGTGATGCAAAGTATACAGGAGATGTGTGTAGTGTCTATGCAACTGCCATGCCATTTCATTTAAGGGACTGGAGCATCCACAGATCCTGGTGTTTGCAGGAAGTTCCTGGAACCCATCCCCTGTGGACATCTGAGAGGCAATGGCGTCTATTTGGAAACTTTCTCTTTCCTTACTTACTTCCACAGATTTCAGTTGCCAGGCACTGCCCTTAGTACTGGGAATACATAGGCAACAAATTCTGTATCACATACATTTTCTGACTACACAATATTTTCACTTTTGTGTGTGTGTACACTCCAAATCTGCAGTAAAAGTATGCAGAGCTGTGTTTCCTACCTGGCTTTTCAGATCTTCAATGACTGGGAAGTATCTGCTATAGTCATGGTCAAGTCCGCGGGAACAGCCAGGCCCGTACTTCTTGCACCAGCCGTTGATCTTCTGCTCTAGATACGCATTTTCCTCCTCCAGAGCTCGCACGTGGTCCAGGTAGGACGCCAGGCGGTCGTTGAGGTTCTGCATCGCCACCTTGCCATTCCCAACGAGGAGGCCGTAGTCATTTGCAAGAAAGCCAGCAGAGATGGCGCTTCTGGACCCGCCACCCCCAGCAGAAATGCACCCAACAGTGGAAGGAAAGCTGCTGTCTGCCCCTGACCCGCCCCACACATTCCCAGCTGCAAAGCTGGTTCCTCCACCGGACAGCCTGACAGACCCAGCTCGCGAGCAGATCCGCCTCGATCCACTAGGAAGCCGGAAAGACATGGCGACAGCGCAGCCAAGCGACCTGCTCCCAGACAGAAGCAAAGCCAAAGAGAGCCTTTTCAGAGGTTAGCGCTGCTGGCCTTTTATAGGATTCAGGAGTCTTTTCAGACTTACCTGTATCAATCTATAATGAAATAGTTCATGCACCCTAATTGCTGTTTTTCATAATTGGGTGATTTTTAATAGTGTCCAGTTTGTAGGCGGCAAGGTGCCTTCAAGGATATTTTTTATATATAAAAAGGTGCCGGGTGGAGTAATATGAAATCATAGCTTCAAAGGTCAAAATTACATGTGAGTGAATGTACAGTGCACCTTTCTGACCTCTGGAATGAAGTCAAGGTTTTCCTTTCATATACAAAAGAATTAATAATTCAAATGAGAAATGCCTTCTGCTTTTGTCCTGCAAATACTCACAGAATGTTTCTATTATTCTTACTTTGAGTGTGCTCTTCCTTTTTAAAAATATTTATTTATTTTAAAGGCAGAGTTACAGAGAGAGAGGGAGACGGGGGGGGGGCGTGGAGAGAGAGAGAGAGAGAGAGAGAGAGAAATTATCCATCCAGGGGCTGGCGCTGTGGCTCACTAGGTTAATCCTCCGCCTGCGGTGCCAGCATCCCATATGGGTGCCAGGTTCTAGTCCTGGTTGCTCCTCTTCCAGTCCAGCTCTCTGCTGTGGCCCGGGAGGGCAGTGGAGGATGGCCCAAGTGCTTGGGCCCCTTTACCCGCATGGGAGACCAGGAAGAAGCACCTGGTTCCTGGCTTTGGATTGGCGTAGCTCTGGCTGTAGCAGCCATTTGGGGGTGTGTGTGTGAAGCAATGGAAGGAAGACTTTTCTCTCTGTCTCTCTCTCTCTCTCACTGTCAAAAAAATCTTCCATCCATTGGTTCAAACCTCTGCAATAGCTATGGCTGAGCCAGACCAGAGCTAGGAGCCCAGAACTCCATCTGTGGGTCTCCCATGTGGATGGTGTGGGCCCAAGCACTCAGCCCATCCTCCACTGACTTTCCAGGTGCATTCGCAGGGAACTGGCTCAGAAATGGGCAGCTAGGGCTCAGGCTGGTACCTGTATGGGATGCCGGCGTTGTAGGCAGTGGTTAACCCCCTCTGCCACGACACTGGTGCCCCTGCCTTCCCTGTCAGCACAACTGTTTTCCAGAGAGTCTCGCTGTCTACTCATCTTTTGGTAGTGGGGGTATTTAAACTGATTTTTTTTTAAATTGAAAACTGAAGTCATAGAAGACTTTATCAACCTCACTAAAATCCATGAATATCTGGTCTTGATGGAGAGTTATCTGTCTGAGATGTCTGGGTTTGGTCTAAGAGCAAAACAGCAGTTCGTGTAAATGAGTCTTTAAACTATTCACTTTCTTACCTCAAAGATATTATTTACTGCCTTTTAGCTTAAACTGATGTATTTAAGTCAGTTTTTAAAACCTGGAAGCCTTTTATTTAAGGTATACAGACTTCACGCATTTCACATATACAAAGTTAGGAACACAGAGATTCTTCTCATCCTACCTTCCCTCCCACTCTAAGGCATTGTTTTGAGAAGTGAGCCTCATACCCATCCCTGGGGAGTAAAATATATGAAGGAGAAGGCTGCTTCAGCATGCCTAGAAAAACCAGCGTTATGGTAGACAAGATGGACGCCTCCATCCCCATGCCCTGATGCTCTAGGGAAACTGTCTTGTCTTGTGCTTCATTTCCCTACTGGGCAAATGAAAATAATACCAGCAAGTAGTGGCAAATGAATGTTGAGCAGCACCTATAATGAATGGCTGTAAGATGGTCTGAACGGCACAAACATTTTGTAAGTATCAATTATTTGAATTATTATAATAACGTGGCCATGTTAGATAGGGTCATGTCTTTATCACTTAAAATGGAACAAATTGATTGGTTAACTGATTATCTGGTTGGTTTTGAAACAGTACCTACTTTTCTGAATGAGATTTAAAAAATTTTTTTAATTTACTTATTCAAGAGGCAGAGAGAGAGAGAGAGCGAGCGAGAGAGCACTCCCTTTCATTAGTTCGCTCTCTGAATGCTTGCAATGGCCCCAAGTTGAAGCTGGGACCGACAAAGCAATCCAAGTCTTCCACGTGGGCAGCACAAGTCCAGTTGCTTGAGCCATCACTGCCATCCCCAGGGTCTGCACCGACAGAAAGCTGGAGTTGGAAGCTAGAGCTGAGCATCACACTCCAATGAGTGATGTGGTATCCTCACAGTGGCTTCACCACTGAGTCAAATGTATCTCCATGAGATTTTTCAATGCTGTGGATATCAAATACTTTGGGAAACACCCAATATTATTGTTATGAAAAGCTATGGAATACTTGATGAGTTGGAATGCATGAATCGTTTTGACCAAACCTGCTTAGAAATAATAAATACAAAAGTGTAAGTTGGACCATCAGCTCCTGTTTAGAACAGTGGATGGTAAGTTAAGAGGCAGAAACTTCATACTGGTGGTGCTGTGACCTGATCCAAGTTTTACTCTTTTGTCCATGTTTCCCACGAACAGAACACAGCAGACAGAGCACACTGCCAGTGCAACAGGCAACAAGCCTTGAGCTTCTCAGAGCAAAGATTTTATGAAGCTGCAAAGTGTTATTAACCTAATCTGTTTATCTCTAGATAGCTTATAAATAGTAATTAACTTATAATCTTGTGTGAAATAAGTTAAGCGTATATTATTTCAGACGTGAGTTGGCTCTGAAGCTAAGTAACAAGGCAGATCATAGAGCATTTCTGCAGCAGAGGAAGACTGGAATGTATGATGCGCGTCTCCGTGAAATGCCGCCACCTACTTACGGATCTATCGGATTCTTTTAATCACAGATTTCTCCTAGCCTAATATTTAGCATAAATGTTTAGGTGTGCTTTGGTCCTTTCTGGAAGTGGGGCCTATATTTAACAAACTCTCTCTCTTTTTTTTAAAGAGTTATTTATTTATTTATTTATTTATTAGAAGGACTGAGTTACAGAGAGAGGAAGATACACACACACACACACACAGAGGGAGAGAGAGATTGAGAGAGATTGAGAGAAAGAGAGAGAGAGAGAGAGAGAGAGAGAAAGAACTTCCATCTGCTGGTCCATTCCTCTAAATGGCCGAAACGCCATGGCTGAAGCCAGGAGCCAGGAGCTTCTTCCAGGTCTCCCTTGTGGGTACAGGAGCCCAAGTACTTGGGCCATTTTCCATTGCTTTCTCAGGCCACAGCAGAGAGCTGGATCTTAAGAGGAGTGGTCAAGACACAAACTGGCACCTGTATGGGATGCTGGTGTTGTAGGTAGCTGCTTAGCTCACTAGACCACAAAGCTGGCCCCAACAAACTCTCTTACTGCTTCTATCTATGTATGATCAAGACTGATCATTTTAGTCATGGTATAAATTGGCATTCAATAATATATCATTCATTTTTTTCATTTTTTGAAGATCTTTGAGGTATTAGTATGTTGTATAATATGCACATCAAGGGTATTTAAAATAACTGAATTGGGGCGGGCACTGTGGTGCCGTGGGTTAAGCTGCCATCTGCAATGCTGGCATCCCAGGTGGGCACTGGTTCGAGTCCTGACTGCTCCACTTTCATTCTGGTTCCCTGCTAATGCAACTGGGAAAGCAGTGGAGGGTGGTCCAAGTCCTTGGGCCCCTGAACCCACTTGGGAGACCCAGAAGAAGCTCCTGGCTCCTGGCTTCCACCCAGCCTGGCCCCAGCCATTGTGGCCATCTGGGCAGTGAATTGGCAGTTGGAAGATCTCTCTCTAACTCTGACTTTAAAATAAATAATCTTTAAAAGGTAAAAATAAAAAATTGAATTGAACTTCATGTTGTGCAGTGTTGATGTCTCCTTATTTTGCAATAAGTTTTTGAATCACAAGATTTAATTCTAATACTCATATGCTAATTCCCCCTCCCCCAATTTTTTGTTTAGTTGCAAATATGCTCTTGTTTAAAATTCGCATTCTACATTTCTTTTAGCGGAGCACAGAAGGTTTTTCCTGAACATAAAGGAGGTTTATGTTGCCTCTGGGCTTCTAGTGTATCTGGGAACTGATTCCGGTTGCATGTTTTCCTTGTCCCAGGTAATTCCTCTCTGTGTTTGTGACATTCTAAATAGGGCTCTGTGTATCCCAGAGCAACTGGAGTTAGCACGCATGTGGTCTCTTTAACCCTTCTCTTGCCAGAAGGTGATGGGACAGGGTTCTCACCAGCATGGGATTGCCGTGGTTAAGCACACAGACTCTGAGCCAGGCTGCCTGGGCTGACATTCCAGCACCTCCAGTCACGGGCCATGTGACCTTGGACAAAGTGCTCACCTGTTCTCTGCCTCAGTTTCCATCTCTGCAAAATAATGATGTAGTCCCTACCCCACGGGGTTGTTGTGGGAGTTAAATGCTGCTCACAGCAAGGTCTGGCACACAGCAGGTGCAGGTTGTCAAATGTTACAGATTCTTTCCTGCAAGTTGTGGTGCCTTGGTGTTGGGCATCTCAAGTACTGATAAACTGGAGCTATTTAACAATTTTTGAACAATTGTAGATTTAATTTTTTAGAGTAGTGTTAGGTTCACAGCAACACTGAGAGACAAATAGAGATTTCCCATCTACATCTGCCCACTTGCCATCTGCACAGCCTGCCGTGCTGTCTGCCTCTCTCATCAGAGCAGTGCGCTTGTTAAGATGGATGAGCCTACCCTGGCACATCATTTTCACCCGAAGTCCATGACTTATGTAAGAACTGCGTCTCGGTGTTGTACATTCTGTGAACAGACAGGTGCGTAATGCTGGGCACCTGCCCTCATGGTGTCATATGGAATAGTTTCACTGCCCTGAAAATCCTCAGGGCTCCATCTAACTCATCTCCACCCCCAATGGTGAGCACGGATCTCGTTATGTCTCCGTGGTCTCCCCTTTCTGGAACACCTTGCAGGTGGAGTCGTAGAGGATAAAGCCTACTCAGATGGACTTCTTTCTCTTAGTGATACACATCTAAGTTTCCTTACATGAGGCTTTTCATGGCTTGATAGCAAATTTCCACCCTCCAGCTTACTGCAGTCTGTTTGTCCATTCACCTACTCAAGGACATCTTGGGGGCTTTCAAATATGGGCACCTAGGAAGAAAGCTGCTATATGTATTTCTGTGCAAGTTTTTTTTAAAATTTATTATTTATTTGAAAGGCAGCATTAAAGAGAGACAGAAGGAGAGGGAGAGAAAAAGAGAGAGAGAAAGAAAATCTTCCATTTGCTGGTTCACTCCTCAAATGGCCACAATGCCTGGATCTAGACTAATCTGAAGCCAGGAGCCAGGAGCTTCTTCCAGGTCTCCCATGTGGGTGCAGGGGCCCAAGGCCTTGGGCCATCTTTTACTGCCTTCCCAGGCCATAGCAGAGAGCTGTCGGAAGCGGAGCAGCTGGGATTCAAACTGGTGCCCATAGGGGATGCTGGCACTGCAGGTGGTGGCAATGCCCTCTATGCCACAGCACTGGCAAGATTTTGCATGGACGTAAAACTGAACCCAAAATACACTTTTAACACTTCTGGGTGAAGTTCTCATCTGGGAAGAGAATGCTTAGCTCTGGAAGAAACTGCTCGATTGTCTTCCAAAGACAGTAAGTGCTTTTGATTAAGGAATCGTATGGGAGGATGTTTTCTCTTTCAGGTTTTGATATCGGGGTATAAGTTGAGAGGCCCACGGAATTAGAAAGTTAAGCATTTGCCATAGGTTCATGCACGTGGGAAGGACAAGAGGAAGATAGCTTAAAGGTGGCTGTGATGTAGAGCTCATGAGCCAGCCCCACAGAGTGCAGGAACACGGTACTGGATCAGAGAAGAGCGGGCTATGTCTGTTACGTGGGGTTGGTGTGTGAGAGCCAAACTCAGTGTCTTCTTCAACTAAGCCTCTGGAGGGTTTTCTGCTGAGTGTATACCCCCCTGAAGCCTTGAGCCAAAGGTTAGAGAAATATCAGGTCACTGAAAGTCATGTTGGACTTGAGAGACACCTTGCTCTGCCTTCCTGGATGGTGAAACTCCAGGAGGGTGCTTGTGAATCCCCGCCTTCGGGGCAAAATGATGAGTCAGACACCTTGGGAATCCTCTCGCCCTGGTCCCCACACTCTCACCATTAATAGCCTCTCCTTGATCTTCAGGATGTCACTGGCTCTTCAATTCCTCATCCTATTCCTACGAGCATGTTGAACTTGGGGGTTGATTTTATTAACTTTTTCTGTTTTCATTATCTAGCATTTAATGTGTGATCAATAAACATTTACTGAAGGATGGAAGGGAGATAAAATTTTACAGATGTGAAAAAGACTCTAATTAATTTCCATGCTGAACTTACTCCCTACTGGTGAAGACCACTGAATTCAATGGGAGACATTAAGGACATTGGAGGGTATATTTAAAGTGCAAAGATGGGAGCAGGCATTTAGGCTTGAGGTTAAGACACTGGTGAAGGTGTCTACACCCTATACACACTGATGGGGTTTGATGCCCGGCTCTGGCTGCCAACTCAAACTCCCTGCTAATGTGCACCTAAGGGGGCGGCAGTGATGGCTCAAGTAGTTGGGCTCCTGCCACCTGCATGGGAGACCCAGATTGAGTTTCTAGCTCCAAGCTTTGGCCAGTTCAGCACTAACCATTGCGGGCATTTTGGGAGTGAACCAGTGGATGAGTGCCCTCTCTTTTTATCTGTCTCCATCTTTGGCTCTCTGCATCTTGAATAAATACAAATTTGAATACCTCTCAATGCAAAGATGGATCAGAACCAGGGAGGATGACTTGCAACAGGAGAAGTTTTATTGAAATACCAGCAGAGAGAAAGTCAAAGAGGCATCACTAGTCTAAAACAGCTTGTCTCAATTCACTGGAAGAAGAGCAGAAAAATAAAAGGACCCTTATTAGGAGTCTAGTTTCCCTTTGGTGTTCTACGTCAGGGGCCATTCCTTTCCGGGAGCTGCCGTTCAGGAAGGCACCCGCTGTTCGCTCTTGTTGCTGGCTTTGGCGGACTTCTCTTCCACGGTGTGGACTCTGGATGAGAGAACTTTGCCACGAGGGTCTATTTCTTCCACAACGGTCTTAACAATGCTGCTTATAAGTGAGTCTACAACGACACACACGCACCGTTAGAATTTCTCAAATTCGTAAATGAGAAAGAATCCGTCATGTGAGACGCATACAAATAAACCTTTAGTGCTTCCCACTGCTTTTGCTCACCTTTTATCTGAGTTCCTGGTTCTCTGTAACCTTTTGCTTTAGAACAAGAACTGTGAAAATACAGACAGCACGCATTAATTATTTCCCTTTGTATTGTTGACGAAATGCAAAAGCTACATTTTATACAACAGAACCCATTAAGCAACTGAACTTATACTTGATTTCGATAACCTTACAGCTGGTTGTTTTCTCGGTAGAAGCAGTGCTTACCCCTCCTCGCCATCGATCAGGCGGCAGTAGGTCTCGATCTCCTTCTCCAGGTGGACCTTGATGTCCAGCAGCTGCTCGTACTCGAGTTTCTGGCCCTCGGTCTCGGTTCTGACCTGGTGCAGCTGCTCCTCCAGGGCCCCGATCTGGGCCTGGATGTGCGCGAGCTGTGTGCAGTAGTTGCCCTCGGTCTCCGTCAGGGAGCACTCCAGGGAGTGTTTCTGTGGTTTGGTAAAGACATCGTTTGTTAGAAAATGTCACAGCACTGTGGCAGAATAAGCCCACGCACTCAAGAGATAAATGAGTGTCATCCTTACATAACGCAAATCATCACATTTGCCCCACAGAGTCCCTTCGGTCATTGTCTATTACTGCCTTTAGATGTCACACTATTTTTTGATTTGTGTTGGTGACGAACGTTACCCACATGCCCAGGTGTGTTAGAAAGATGAACCTGTCACTTCCCAGGGCACAGTCTACAGATGCTGCTCCCTGCACCAAAGCAGCCCGTGCGTGTACAGTCTGACACAACTGGCCAGTCTCCCTAGGAATAACCCCCTCCCGTGCTCTCTGCCACCTCATTTCTAGTCAGGTGCAGCCTTCTCTCATGCACACTCTCTCTCTTCCATGAAAAAACAATCCAACAGCCAACTGTATAAACTTTGCAGAAGTAGGATGAGCCAAGCAAAATAATGACCTTTGCAGGCTTTAGTTGGATGCCCTGGCTTGTGATACAGACCCCCAGGGAGAACGTTTGCTGAAACTTTACATGATGGAGGTGAGTCTCTTACCCTTCACCTTCAAGGGTTTTTCTGCAAAGTCCTGATTTTAGACATGCTCACAGCCTCTTCTGTGGATCAGCTCTGGATATTTTCCAGCCATTGCGGGAAAGATTAAGATGTGGGAGCTGGAAAACTGGGAGAGAAATCCTGGTTCCTCGGTATGCAACTGTGGGACTGTGGGAACTGCTTTGAGCTTTCTTTGAATCTCGGATTCTTCTTTTGGAAATAATGACATGGGTTTTAAAGTCTGCCCCGCCCATGCCCCGGGATGACCGTGAACGAGCACGTGGGTGAAAGTACTGGGCAAATCCTTCATGAAGAAGGTTATTATTATCATTAGACACACTTAGCTTCACACCTCTGCTTCTTGTTTATACCAGGTAGACACTGGCTAAGTGCTCTTAATTAAGCAGCCAAAAGGAATGCTGGAAGAAGCCGTGAGGGGCCGGAAGGAGTTTTTGTTCTCCATTGACAGTGGGTTTGGATCTTTTGGCAAGGGAGAGAAGATGCAGGGTAACAACTATTTTCTTTCGCAAATACCTCAAAATACTCGTGTTTGCTAATTTTTAATACATAATTATGAACATGTAGTATAATTTTCTGGCAAAGAGGATTCTTAGTGTCTTCTGTCGATACAGTGATGAATGGACAAAACCTAAACTAAGTAATATTTTTGGGAAACAAAATCTTTATTCCCCCTCCCTCAGTTTCTGAAAATCTGTGTGGTGCTTCCTGCTCACCGTGGCCAGGAGGGACTGCAACTCGATCTCCAGGGTTTGCAGCGTGCGCTTCATCTCGGTCAGCTCGTTGCGGGCGGAGGTGGTGGCGCCCACGTCCTCCGAGATCTGCTGCTGCAGGGACGCGCTCTGCAAGGGGGGAGCCCGTGAGCGCGCGGCTCGCGCCTGCGCCCAGGACTCCCCCCGGGTTCGCGCACCCCGCGGGAGCCACACACCTTCTCATTGAACCAGGCCTCGGCGTCCCTGCGGTTGTTCTCAGCCAGGGCTTCGTACTCGGCGCGCATGTTGTTCAGCATCAGCGTGAGGTCCACGCCGGGCGCCGCGTTCATCTCCACGTTCACGTTGCCGCCGGCCGCGCACTGCAGCGCCTTCATCTCCTGCGGGGATGTGTTTAACAGAGCGAGGGTCCGAATGCGGGCTCAATATATATATATATATATATATATATGCACACATATATTTTAAACGTTGAATTGAAATACAGTATACATGCCAGGAAAGGCACATAAGTGCACAGAGACATGAGTATTTTTGTCCTCTGATCACACGCATAACCAATACCCAAATGAAGAACAAAACATTGCTATTAGGATATGAATATTTTTAGAGGAGCCGGCTGGACGGGATACCTAGGATTAGAAACTCATAGCAGCCGGCCGTGGGATCTGTCTCTGCAGAGAGGCAAGCCCCATGCAGAAGTGGACAAGCCCCTCCTAGCACGTCAGCTCAATAGGAGCCTTGTAGTGCCTGACGTTCACGGTGAAGCCTGGGCAGAGGTGGATGGCGGAAGCCCAGGGGGCAGCACACCTACCTCCTCGTGGTTCTTCTTCAGGTAGGCCAGCTCCTCGCTCAGGGTTTCCAGCTGTATCTCCAGGTCTGTCCGGCACAGGGTCAGCTCGTCCAGCACCCTGCGCAGCCCGTTGATGTCGGCCTCCACGCTCTGGTGCAGGGCCAGCTCATTCTCATACCTTTGGAAAGCATTTGAAAATTCCCTCCTCTGTCATTTGATCTCATGTCACATCCCTTTGAGATCATGAAACTCAAATTAGGCTATATGCTAAAAAAAATTAATTATTTATTTCTTTGAAGGGGAGGTACAGGGGAATTCTTCCACTCGTGGGTTCAATCCCTCAATGCCTGCAGCAGTCAGGCTTAGACCAGGCCAATGCCAGGAGCTGGGAAGTCTATCTTGGTTTCCCGTATGGGTGGAGGGACCCAACTACTTGAGTCATTGCCTGCTGTCTCCCAGGGTGCTCATTAGCAGGAAGCTGGAATTGGGAGCAGAGCCGATCTCAAACCCAGGCACTCTAATGAGATGCAGGCATCCCAAGCAGTGTGTCAACAGCCAAGCACGCGTCCACCCCGCAAACTAAACTCCGAGATAAAACTGTTCAGACCTCAGCTCCATCACCCACAGAATGCAAGAAGTACACTTCTTGAAGCAAGAGAATGGAAATACTGAAAATGCTCTTTCATACCAGTTCAGCATTCATTGTGTTAGCCCTCAAATTTCCCAAGTAAAACAGTTATTCTAAATATGCAAGTGGTTTAGAACAATTAATGAATAAACAAATGCAAAGAATGGAGCTCATCTCAAGCAGAGGATGGAAAATAAAAGAGGGGTTGGTGGCTGAGGCACCGATGGGCAAGCCGCCCGTTGAGACGCCTGCATCCCATATTGGCCGGCCTGGTTCAAGTCCCAGCTACTCTGCTTCTGATCCAGCTTCCTGCTACTGCATCCTGGGAGGCAGCAGATGATGGCTTAAGTACTTGAACCCAAGAACTTGCCACTCATGTGGGAGATGCAGGTGGAGTTAATGGCATCTGGCTTTGGCCTGGGCCAGCCTGGCTGTCGTGGGCATTTGGAATGACAAACCAGTGGACGGAAGATGGCTCTCTCTTTCTCTCTCTCTCTGTTACTCTGCCTTTCAAAGAAACAAACAAATCTTTTAAAAAAGAAAAGAGGGCAATGCGTTGATAGCTTTTTTGTCTTCTCCCCGTCCACTCACTTCAGTCGGAAGTCGTCGGCAGTGAGTCTCGCGTTGTCGTTTTGTAGGATCACGTTGGCGTTGCTTGCAGTTGCAGAAATGATCTGGTAAGTGGAGAGTTAGGCAAGAGCGAGGAGACGTTTAAAAATGCCAGATTTCCTTGAACTAAAGATACCCAGCAAATGACAGTAATACTCCCAGCATTTGTCTCTAGTAACAAGACGACTCCTTTGAAAAATAGTAAGTGTCAGGGCCTCTTCTAATCCCCACCCCATTCATAAAAACTCTTTCTATGGGAAAACTTATAAATACATAGTTGGACACATGGATGGGTTTGGATATTTTCATATTAGTAAAAGCATACATGCACCCTAACACCACATGATGGGGTGGTCCATAGCCAAAGAGGAACATTTTAATAGACATTCTTTTTACTTTCAAAAATGAATTACCAAGATTTAGAAGCTGAGAGCCAGGTCCTATAGTTTGTGATAGCTTTTCCGAGAAGACTTCAAAAAGGAATTTGAAGATATGCTTATTTTGGTGCAAAGATTTTTTGTTTCAGATATCAGCCATTTCTGAAATCCGTTTCCATATGACATATTTCCCATGTTTGTGTGCATGCCTGTGGCTACATCCCCGCACTCAGGCGCCCACACGCAGGGCATCACGCTTCTCACCTGGTTCCCGAGGTCCTCGATGATTGAGAAGTACCTGCTGTAGTCGTGATCCAGGCCACGGCACGAGCCAGGCCCGTACTGCTCATACCAGGCCTTGATCTTCTGCTCCAGCTCGGCGTTGGCCTCCTCCAGGGCGCGCACGTTGTCCAGGTAGGAGGCCAGGCGGTCGTTGAGGTTCTGCATGGTCACCTTCCCGTTGCCCGAGAGGAGGCCATTTTCACTGCCCGTGTAAGCCACGCAAGAAGCGCTTCCCCCACCCAGTCCTCCGCCATAGCCTCCCGCGGAGAAGCCGCTTCCAATGCCGGGCACACCGCACGCATTTCCCGCGCCGGTCAGCCTCGCTGAGCCGGCAGCCCCGCAGGAGCCGAGGCGTCTGGATGCTGCAGAGAAGCACAGGGACATGGCGTGCAGACTGGGGAGCAGGTGTGTGGCGCATGCACTGGCTGGCGCCGCTCGCCCTTATATACACAGCACGAGGGTGTTCCTCCGTGAACTTGGCTACTCACAGCAAAATGATGTTTGCCAGCTCATTCCGAATTAGCCATAATTGGATGATTTTATTTTTAATGAACGTCTTCACCTTACTGGGTCCATTTTTGTAGGTAGTTACCTTGGGGTTATTTGTTATCTGTGGAACAGGACAGGTGGGGCAGTATCAAGATTATTATAGGGATGCATTTCACACGTAGTAGGAGTAACCCTTCCTGTCTTCCAGCTTTCGGGAGTACAAAATTCCTGTAGGGATAAAAAGGTGTACTAGACAAATCTCTCTTTCCCTTGCCCCAACCAACCATCGCGTGTGTTCTGCAGCCAGTGGACCTAAATCCTAGTCTTCACCATCTAGAAGATCCGTTGAAAGTAAGTTCAAGGCCATGGGCCCAGGGTACTCGGTACCCGTGGGAGGAGGCCAGGTCCTAAGTGAGAACAGAGGCGCTGCGTGGAATCTTCTCTGGAGACAGGGAGGCGCCTCTGATCCTTATCCGTGATGCCGACCACTCCATGCTGATTGGCTTCCCTCGCCCACCACAGCAGTAAGGGGGTCTGTTAAGCTTCCTGGGGCTCGGCTTCCTCATCGGTAAAGAGGAGGGACTCGACGAGGGCTCCCGGCCCCTGCCTGTGTCTAGGTTCCCCACATCGCCAAGTTTCTGCCTCTCACAGTCAGCTTCTAGAATCTTCTCAGCATTCACTTCCTGCACTCTTCACCTCCTAGTCATTCTGGAATGGGGGTCGCAGCACTCTCCTGGAGTTCAGGTCACTGCTCAGCACTCAGCTCCCAGCCAGGCACTGTCTCTGTACCTTCTCCGTTAGGTGTGGCTCTGACCACCTGAATCTGGGTCTCAGACAACGGCTGTCTGAGAATTCTGGGTCTCTGGTGGCTGCCCCTTTTTATCCAGCCGTAGCTTCTGCTCCCTGCCTTTGGTCTTTGTTTATTGTGCTTGGCCTTGACATTCTTCCTGCCGTGGGTCTTACCTGGCTGAGCTGCATTCTTCTGTTCTGATCCTCCCTGTTCTCCCATCTCTTTGCCATTGTTTATGGTCTTTTGGCCTGGATTGTTTTCTCCTTAAAATTTAAAATTATAAGAAATCATTTGAGATCTTGAGTTTGCTGAGAATGATGGGCCTCATGCTCAATTGAATAGGTTCAAATTGAAGTTGCCAAGAATATAAATTGTTGTGAATTTTCAGGAAAAGAAAGCCTGAAAAAGCTGTCAATCATGAAATGACATTACTAAAGTATTATAATTTATTGTGTAACTTAAAATTATGACACTAAAATCATTTTTGTAGTTCTAAAGATATATATCATAATTACTTCTTTTTCTTTAAAAAAAAGATTTATTTATTTATTTGAAAGGCAGAGTTACAGAGGCAGAGAGAGAGAGAGAGAGAGAGGTTTTCCATCAATGGTTCAATCCCCAAATGGCCACAATTGCCAGAGTTGGGCTGATCCAAAGCCAGGAGCCTGAAGTTTCTTCAGGGTCTCCTATATGGGTACAGGGGCCCAAAGACTTGGGCCATCTTCCACTGCTTTCCCAGGCCATAGCAGAGAGCTGGATCGAAGTGGAGCAGCCAGGACTTGAACCAGTGCCCATATGGGATGCTGGCACTGCAGGTGTGGCTTTACCCACTATGCCATGACTCCGATTATTTCTATTACATGATGTAAATAATATGGAATTTGAAAGTTAACTTTTTGTACTTGTACTCTTTCCTGACTGTTGGAAAGGGACCCCGCATTTTCCTTTTGCACTGGAAACCAAAAATTATGTGACCAGCCTTGCAGGTTGGGTCCTTCCCCAGGGACACTGAAGAATCCTAGAGAAAAGACCTCTGGATACATACATTTGAGCATTCTTCAAAAGTAATACCCCGAGGGAGATGCAGACAACCAGGCAGTCTCTCTCTATATATAAATATATGTTTATAAATTATATATATATGTATATTTAGCTTTGCTCTTGAACAAAATTTCAAAGATCGTCATACACTGCAAACGTCTGCGATGGGGAAGACAGAGACTCAAGGAAACAAGCAACAAAGAGCACCCAGAGGAAATAGAAACAGCAAGGGAAGCTGAAGAAAAGTTAAAAACAAAAAACAAAAACAACTACCTGGGGCTGGCACTGTGGCACAAGGGCTAAGCCTCCACCTGTGACAGTAGCATCCCATCTGAATTTTGGTTCAAGTCCCAGCTGCTCTACTTCTGATCCAGCTCCTTGCTAATGCTCCTGGGAAAGCAGCAGAAGATGGCCAAAGTACTTGAACCCTTGATACCCACGTAGGAGACCCAGAGGATGCAGCCTGGCCCAGCCCTTGCTGCCGCAACAATTTGGGGAGTGAACCAGTGGTGGGAATCTCTCTCTAACGCTGCTTTTCAAATACATACATACACACATAAATCTTTTAAAAAAGATTTTATTTATTTATTTGAGAGGTAGCATTACAGACAGAGAGGAAGAGACAGAGAGAGAGGTCTTCCATTTGCTGGTTCACGCCCCAAATGGCAGCACAGAAAGCCAGGGGCGGGCCAATCTGAAGCCAGGAGCTAGGAGCTTCTTCCAGGTCTCCCACATGGGTGCAGGGGCCCAAAGACTTGACCCATCTTCTACTGCTTTTCCAGGTCATAGCAGAGAGCTTGATTGGAAGAGGAGCAGCCAGAACGCAAATCAGCACCCATATGGGATGCTGGCTCTGCAGGCAGAGGCTTAGCCTACTGTGCCACAGCACTGGCCCCAAATTATTTATTTATTTTTTTTAAGAAACCACCTGTAATTATTACCCTTAGAAGGAATCAAAGTACTACATGTTTGAAATGTGGTTAGAATATTATTAAGATTGAACAGCAAATACAAGAGAGAGAGCTCTTGGAATTAAAAATTAACTTCTAAAAGAAAATTCAACAGAAGATTTGAAAGATAAATTTTTAAAAATCTCTTCCAAAGTAGAACAAACATAACAAAGAGAGATAAAAAGAAAATTTTGGAAACTTAGAGGTTTGATTCAAGAAGAACATTATGATGAAGAAATTATTTTGTTTTATAAAATATCACTTGAAATTAAAGGACCAAGCTTCTAAGTTCCAAGACACCACCAAGAACTAGGCAAAATGCATGGCGTTTAACCACAGTGAGTCATGCCCAAGGATATTTCAGAGGCTCATGGAGACAATAAGACAGAGCTACGCAGTGTGGGGGATCCACCAGGTCTGGGCAGGAGGCCTCCAACATTCAGACCGCAAATGGGGTCCCATCTGCAGTTGTGTGCTTTGAGGGTGGGGTGGAAGTTTCTGGACAGGATAGGTCCTTGGCAATTTACTTCCCTTGTACACGTTGTCAGGAAGCCATGAACAGGAAAAACAAACACCAAGAGGGGACAGGGGGTGCCCGTCCCAGGGGGCAGGCGCGTAGCCCAGATTGATGGGAGACTGGATGGTTTAACTGTGTAAGAAAGACACGAGAGACTGATACACGGGAAACCAGGCTCACAAAAAAATTGGAAAGTATTGCTTGCCCAGGAATGTGGTGATGCACAGGAGGCTCGGTCCAGGCACACCACTTGGCACACACACTTGGTTCTCGTGGTGAATGTCCCAGACACCGATTCTGACTTTTCCACTTCACCGGCAAGCAGACTCCCCTCCGGTGGGGATAGGCTCTGAGAGTGCGTCCCTTTAGGCAGGCCCTCAAGTCCAGTTTCGACACTCGGTCAGCTCTGCATCCTACTCCTGAGGGTGGCCCTCAGCCAGAACATCTCTCTGACTTGAGCGTGTTTGCGGGACTGCTCGAGCGCCTGGGCTTGCCCACCACTCGCAGTGCAGTGTGTGTGTGTGTGTGTGTGTGTGTGTGTCTGTGTTTTGAAATTTCTTTTTCTTATGGCTTCCTTTATTTTCTTTAGAGCTTAGCAATGTAATTAAAAGGACACGTGATTTGCCCAGCATTAGGATATTTTGTTATTTCTGTTTAAAGATTTAGTTATATATTTAAAAGGTAGAAAGGCATAGAGAGAGGAAGAGATAGAGAGAGAGAGCGAGCAAGAGAGAGCGAGAGCGCATTCTTTCATCTGCTGACTCGTTTCCCAAATGACCTCAGCAGCCAGGGTTGGGCCAGGAGCCTGGAGGTCTATCCAGGTCACCCACTTTGGGTAGCAGAGGCCCAAGCACTTGGGCTATCTTCTGCTGCTCTCCCAGGTGTATTAACAGAGAGCTGGATGGGAAGTGGAGCAGCTGGTGTTGAAATCAGTGCTACGGTATAAGACGCCGGCGTTGCCAGCAGAGGCCTAACCTATGCACTACATCACTGGCCCATGCGTTAGGATATTTTGTAGCAGAAGCACATTTTAAAGTGTCCAGTCTTGTTTTTTACCTGCTGGATATGGAGGTATCAGAGTGCCTTTTTATTTTTTAATTTTTTTTAAGATGTATTTATTTGGGGCTGGCACTGTGGTGTAGTGGGTAAAGCTGCCGCCTGCAGTGCCAGCATCCCATATGGGCACTGGTTTGAGTCCCAGCTTCTCCACTTCTGATCCAGTTCTCTGCTATGGCCTGGGAAAGGAGTGGAAGATGGCCCAAGTCCTTGGGCCCCTGCACCCACATGGGAGATCTGGAAGAAGCTCCTGGTTCCTGGCTTCGGATCGGCTTAGCTCTGGCTGTTGTGGCCAACTGGGGAGTGAACCAGCAGATGGAAGATCTCTCTCTGTCTCTCCTTCTCTTTCTGTGTAACTCTTTTAAATAAATAAATAAATCTGAGAGAGAGAGAGAGGGAGAGAGAGAGAGAGAGAGAGTCTTCCATCCGCTAGTTTACTCCCCAGTTGGCTGCAATGGCCAGAGCTGCTCCGATCCGAGGCCAGGAGCCAGGAGCTTCTTCCTGGTCTCCCATGTGGGTGCAGGAGCCCAAGGACTTGGGCCATCTTCCTCTGCTTTTCTAGGCCATAGCAGAGAGCTGGATTGGAAGAGGGGCATCTGGGACTCGAACCAGTGCCCATATGGGATGCCAGCACACTAGGTGGCAGCTTTACCCGCCATGCCATAACGCCAGCCCCCAGAGTACCTTTTTAAAATTGAATTTTGTATCAGCTTCATGTGTACATTTTACAGTGAAAGCCCTGATACATTTTCTCGGTTATTTCAAAATGCAGTTTTACATTCTCTCAGCGTAACGAATCTGCTTTAACAGCCAACGGCAAGTTCTTGTTTCCTGTCTACTCCCACACCAAGTCTTGCTTTCCATGGGCGACCACTTAACACTTTGAGCTGCTGGTTTCATCTGTGTCTTCCGATTTTCAGACTCTGGGCTTTACTAAACACTTCTTTGACTTACGAGCTTTAGACATGTATGTTGTCCTCTTAAAAGGAAGTTGAGATTGTGGCTTTTACCACTTTCCCCTTTCTTCCTAACATAGCCATGCCGCTATATTTAGTTCAATCAGGGCGGTCTGAGCAAGAGACTGTGTGTGGCTGTACAGGCTCCTCCCCGGAAGCCAGCCCTGCTCTGCAGCAATGCTCACGACACACGGATTTTAGGGAACATGGTCTCCGTGCTAACCTCCTCCCAAGACAAGGCCGCGGGTCTGCTCTTGGGCCTTCTGTTGCTGGATCTGGGTTAGAGTGCAGTGCTGCTACTGTTATTGCTGTTTGATAATTGCGTATAATCGTGGCTTTACTTTATAATTTGAATTTACACACCTGCTCCCAATCTGGGAAACGCAGTCCAATAAATTCCAATATTTTCAGGTTGGTGTTACCCATGGTGCCCAGGAGAAATCCTCCAGTCCTGGCCCTGCAGACTCCCCAACTGCAATCCAAACCAAATACAAACTGGTAACAAAAGAACACAGGAAGCAGTCCCACACATACAACTAAGAGTCAACACTGCTCACAGTCTCTGGATAAGACACAGGTGTCTTGTGCAGAACGGCCCCAGACTGTTTTATTGGTTTCTGTTGCCATCCTGCAATTCTCACTGATTTCTAGCTTTTTTTTTTTTGACAGGCAGAGTTAGACAGTGAGAGAGAGAGAGACAGAGAGAAAGGTCTTCCTTTTTCCGTTGGTTCACCCCTCAATGGCTGCTGTGGCCGGCACACCGCGCTGATCCGAAGCCAGGAGCTAGGTGCCTCCTCCTGGTCTCCCATCTCCCAGGGACTTGGGCCATCCTCCACTGTCCTCCTGGGCCACAACAGAGAGCTGGACTGGAAGAGGAGCAACCGGGATAGAATCCAGCGCCCCGACCAGGACTAGAACCTGGTGTGCCAGCGCCGCAAGGCGGAGGATTAGCCTAGTGAGCTGCGGCACCTGCCTGATTTTTATCTTTGAACTTGCATCTTGGAAGTGAATTCCAATGGGATCCTGGGGCATGAGAATGAGGAGCATGTGAGATGTGTTGGTCTGCACTTGCTCCTAATGGCCTCCGTGGCAGATGACTTGATAGGTCTAGGATGACAGGTGTCTAGCGAGACCCAAACAGCACAGTCTAGGAGTGAGTAGGCTGAGTCTCTGCAAGGCCCAACGAGCTAGGATTCCATTCAAACCAGAGCTTGCTTTGAATGCAGAAAGGTGGCGCTGATGTTCAAAGAAACGTGACTGAGCAAGCAACCCTCTCGGGTACCTCCGTGTACTTCTTTCCTCTATTAGCCAAGCTCCATGCTGAAAATCATGGCATGGGAAGATAAGGCAACTGTAATCCCTTTCTTTCTTTCTTTCTTTCTTTCTTTCTTTCTTTCTTTCTTTCTTTCTTTTTTTTTTTTTTAGTGGAAAGTAAAAGGTAGCAAAGTTTATTATGGTGGGACATCCGTAAGAACGAATAGGCACCTCTCCAGACAGGACCTGAGAGAGAGAGCCTAGTCGCTTGGACGGGGGGAAGGAGCAAGGTCACATGGTTGAGTGGAGAGATGTAATCCCTTTCTTTTCATTTTTTCTTCTTATTCATCAGTAAACTAAAGACAGAGAGGGTTGACAGGATGTATACACAGAAAACAGTGCAATTAAAAGGGTTTGTTCTGTGTGGTGTTTCCACTGTTTTGGTAAGAACAAAATAATACATACCTATGAACTACAAAGCATGAATTGGGTAAATCCTATATGTTACTTCTTCTTATACTTGGACTTGAAACTGGCATTGCAAATTATAATAATGTATGCAATAACTTTAATTTCTCTTTACTTAGAACCACATGAATGACCAAACAAACAAAAGCCCAGGGCAAAACAACAAAAACCAGGACAAGTGGACAATGCAATAGGAGAAGGAAAGGGAAAGTGCCACATTGTAGTGCCCTTAATGACACATTTTTCCTGATATTGGGACAAGGGACCCTGCATTTTTATTTTGATCTGAGCCCTGCAAATTCTTGTAGCTGGCTGTGTACAAAGCACATCTGGGCAGTTATTTCCCCATGAATTTCCAGTGCTCACTTTATTTGATGGCTTTTGAAGATTTTGTCAATATTCCATTCCTCACCACTTATTTGAGATCCCATGTGGCTGCTGGGTTGTTGGATAGAATTCACTGGAATCAGGCCATTTGCTGGGGAAACACGAGAGATGCTTTCATTTCAGGCTGTTGAATACTTCTGTATTAATTATATTAATAATTAATATTTAGTCTTCACATCAATATATTTTGAACAAAAAAGGTAGAGGGACACAATAACCATAATGTTCCTCAACCTCATGAGATTTCAACTTTTAGCACTTGTGTTGTTGAGTTACATCGGTCCTGCCAGGTATTTCTTATGGCCTGTGAGCCAAGAATAGTTTTTATTCTTTTTAAAAAACAATTTTTCACGTTACTTGAAAAGCAGACATACACTCCCTCTCTCTCTTCTCTCTTTCTCTATCTGTCTCATCTGGTCCAGAGAGAGATCTTCTACCTCTTGGTTCAATCCTCAAATGCCTAAATGCCAGGAGCCCAGAACTCAATCTGGCTCTCCCATGTGGGTGGCAGGGGCCTAAGTACTTGAGCCGTCACTTGCTGCACATTAGCAGAGAACTGAATGAGAAGTGGAGCTGGGACTCAACCAGCCACTCCAATGTGGGATGTGGGTGTCCCAAAGCAGTATCTTAATCACTGACACACTTTTAAATTGTTGAAAAAAGATAAAAAGAACAGTATTTCTTGACACAGGAAGTTACTTGAAATTCAAATTTTGATGTCCATCAATAAATTTTTATTGGAACCCATTCATGCTCATTTCCATGGCTGCTTTCTGCTTCAAGGCTGTATTGAATTCTTAAAATAGAGACCCTGTGGCTGGCAAAGTCTGAAATATTTACTATCTGGGCCTTCACAGAAGAAGGTTGGATCTTAGCCCTATAGAAAAAGTGCTTAACACGAGGCTCATGGCTGTGAGTCTTTCTGGAGCCTATCCTGTTTAGATGAAGAATGGTATGTATCATGGGAAGTATCCAGACATCCAGAAGAGTTTGCCATAAACCCTCGGTAAAATGCCAGAAGGGCGCCCTCTACTGGTGAGAACTTTCAGTCACAGAATTTCTGAACCTGCCCAGGCAGACACGGTGGGATTTACATTTAAATGTGATGCGGTAGTATTGACTACTACTTAAAACCAAAATGCAAGGCAACTGTTTCTCTATAAGTTGGACAAAAAGTAAATCACAAATAATGATTAGTCATCATTGGATAGAAAGGAAGGCAATCAATTCTTTTTATTTATTTGAAATGAAACACCCAACATCCTGTGAAAATTGAGAAAACAGGTATCACTGTTAAGTAATTTATTGCGAGAGTAGAAAGTATTTTGAGTCTTCCTGATATCTAGAACATGGCAATCATTCAATATCCTTTCCCAAATTATCCTTTTCTCTAAAATGACAGCTAAAAAGGAACCCTTTGTTCTGCCTTGCCATTGGCCATTTTAGATGTCTTTTCTTCAATGGCGTGAATCCGTGATGAAAGAACTTTGCCACGCTGATCTATCTCTTCAACCACAGTCTTGACCAGTGTGGTTTTAGATACATCTAGAAATAAAACACATATGAACAAGTATTTTCAACCTAAAAAATTACATGGCAATTTAATTCCATTCCTGGATGTAACAGAACATATTATGCACATTTTTGGTGAAGGAATAAGTATAGATGTATAATAATAGTTTAGGGGGTAGTTTTATCTACTCATAATAATATTTTTCAAGCCAGATCCCTTTAGTTAAAACCATGTATATATAAATACACCATAGTGTATGAGTGGCATTCATGAAAAAATATTTGTTGTGATAGAAATAGATTTAGACTTTATTACCTTTAGTTGAATTCCCTGAGCCTCCTAATCCGAAGCCCTTTGATATGGAGCATGAACTGCAATAAACAAATAAATACAGTTTATTCTTTTATATTTCTTTTTACTCTTGCAGAAGAAATAGTCATTGAGTCGATGAACTCCAGTGAACTTTGCATGCCAAAAACAAATCTCAGTTCTCTGTGAGGGAAACTATTCAAGCTTGTGTGTGAAGAAGATGAAAGTAATCCTGTGTTGTCTAGAATCAGGACATAAAGAACCTTGCTTCCAGGTGATCTATTTTTTTTTTTGAATTTATTTGATAGGTAGAGTTATAGACAGTGAGAGAGAGAGAGACAGAGAGAAAGGTCTTCCTTCTGTTGGTTCACTCCCCAAATGGCTGCTATAGCCGGTGCTGCGCTGATCTGAAGCTAGGAGCCAGGTGTTTCTTCCTGGTCTCCCATGTGGGTGCAAGGGCCCAAGCACTTGGGCCATCCTCCACTGCCTTCCCGGGCCATAGCAGAGAGCTATATTGTAAGTGGAGCAACCGGGACTAGAACCCGGCGCCCATATGGGATGCCGGTGCCGCAGGTGGAGGATTAACCAAGTGATCCACGGCGCCGGTCCGTGATCTGTTTTTACATCAAAGAATTTAAAATGTAAGGACAACGTATACAGAAATGTCCAGGGTCCTACATATTTATGGATCCTGGAGCTCTGTACGCAGCACGTTGATTTGGGCAGCAGCAATGTCAGGAATGAACTGAAAACAGGATGAGGTCTGGGGTGTTGGGGAGAGAATCCTGAGACCCACAGTGGTTAACAAGGACAAGAAACGGAGCTTGTGCAGGGGGAACTGCAGTCTTCAGAGCAGTGAGGAGTGTGCTGTGAGGTGCAAAATGAGGGAGTGATACCCCAGGGGCAAGAGATGGATGGAATTTTCTGGAATAGGAATGAAAAAGGAATGGCTTGGAAGGCTGGAAGGCTAATGGGCAGTGCACAGTTAGAGTTTAAAAAATTTTTATGTAAGAAGGAGAGAGAAAGAGAGAGAAAGAGAGAGAAAGAGAGAGAGAGAGAACGAGCGTTCCCACTCACTGGTTTACTCTCTAAATGCCTGCGATGGCTGAAGCTGGGCTGAGTTGGAACCAGAAGCCAGGATTCAATCCAGGGTTCCCACCATGGGTTGCAAGAGACCAAACCACCTGAGCTGTAGCCACTGCCTCCCAGGTTCTGCAGTAGCAGGATGTTGAATCAGGGGCTGGAACGGGGGATTGAACCCAGCTACTCCGATGTGGCACACAGGCTTCTTAACTGGCCGTGGTTTCAGAGAGGTAAAGATAGGATTTCCCGCAGTTTACTCACTCTCCATCACCATCGATCAGGCGGCAGTAGGTCTCGATCTCCTTCTCCAGGTGGACCTTGACGTCCAGCAGCTGCTCGTACTCGAGTTTCTGGCCCTCGGTCTCAGTTCTGACCTGGTGCAGCTGCTCCTCCAGGGCCCCGATCTGGGCCTGGATGTGCGCGAGCTGTGTGCAGTAGTTGCCCTCGGTCTCCGTCAGGGAGCACTCCAGGGAGTGTTTCTGGGGACATGAAACATCTGTGAGACCCTGCGGTGGGTTAGGTAGACCAGGATTCCTCAGCACCCAGGAGGCTTGCTGCCTAGACAAGTTTTGGAGACCTGTGGGGGGCTTGCCACGAGAAAACCGGAGGTGGAGGGGAAGGGCCAGAGGTTGGGTGGGGGCCAAACATGCTGGACCACCTGACACGGGACAGATGCCCCCTTCCCACAAGATTTCTGACTGTTTGGCTGGATATTCACAACATTTAAGTAAGATTTCCAATTATGACCAATCTATGTATCTAGGGTGGTAAAAAGAAATCAATATGAGAAAATCCATCCTTCGACCTTGCCTGTTTGTGTTGGGACAGCCTATTGTTCTATAATGTTCCTCTGCCATGGATCTACACTGTCACCATCCCAAGGCTGTTCATATTACTGTTTCTTTTTCTAATGCATTCTTGATTTTCTGTCCTTCACAAGGCCTTTTATGAAGGTGCTTGAGACGGGATGAATGTCTTGACGTGGGGTGGGATTTCAAGAGGCGAGACGGCTCATCAGAGGGGACAGGTCATTATTCTGACGCTGCTCTAATGACTCTTACACTTCCTTTCTTCTATGCTCCTAGTCTGTAATTTGTCTTGGCATGTGGTTTCTGCTTCAATTAAGGTAGTTTTCCTCTCTCCCTTATCACAGAAAAATATGTCAGGGCAGTTATTACTTCTGATATCAGTTCTTATCTGAGTGTCCATCCGCATTTCCACTCTTTCATTTTCCTTTTCTTGTGTTGAGTGACTCGATCTTCCAGCGTGGGACACAAAACATTTATTAAAGCGAGATGTGAGCACCTGTCTCTTTCATTACATGCTCTGGAGTCCTCGGGCCCACATTTACAGAGCCAGTCCACTGCATTTTGAAACACCCTCCTTTTCCTGTGGTATTGCACTATGCTTTAAAATTGTTGACGGCTAAATGTGCTATCTATTGGCTCATTCTAGGGTTGCAAAGAGGGGTGTATAAAATATTCAGCATGGCCGGTGCCGCGGCTCACTAGGCTAATCCTCCACCTTGCGGCTCCGGCACACCAGATTCTAGTCCCGGTCGGGGCACCGGATTCTGTCCTGGTTGCCCCTCTTCCAGGCCAGCTCTCTGCTGTGGCCAGGGAGTGCAGTGGAGGATGGCCCAAGTACTTGGGCCCTGCACCCCATGGGAGACCAGGAGAAGCAGCTGGCTTCTGCCATTGGATCAGCGCAGTGCGCCGGCCACGGCACGCTGGCCGCAGCGGCCATTGGAGGGTGAACCAACGGCAAAAGGAAGACCTTTCTCTCTGTCTCTCTCTCTCACTGTCCACTCTGCCTGTCAAAAAAAAAAATAAATAAAATATTCAGCATAATAGGCAGATATTGGGTATCACGGGGCTGAGAACCACCGACTTAGACGAGTAGGCTGCCAGGTGCCTCGTGTGGGTAATGCAGACTTTCTAGAAGCATCTAGTGGCAGGTGATCTAGACGGTGTTGGGGAAGTTGAGGCCAGCAAGCAGGGAGGTGTGTGTGCAGTGGTTCAGAACTTTGGTGTCTTGCCAAAGAGGAAGGCGGACAGGGTGATCTTGGAAGTTTGCATACTACAGGGAGCAAATGTGGACATTTATATACAGAAACAACTCCCAGTTTACGCATGACTTTGTTCTAATGATTAGAAACTGAGCTTAGTATTTGTCTTAAGAGGCTCTCAGACATGAAAGGTCTATGCCACCATTATTCTGTATATAATTCAGTTACCTGGGGAGCAAAACGGGCTGATTTAGGGTGGTTCATCTCACGACCCCAAACTACAGTTCCACGGGCTGCACAGAACCTACCCATAACATCTGGGAGCTCAGAACACCTTTTCCTTCCACAAGGCTCGGCAATACTGAGGGATCTTCCCAGAGGGCTGCAGCAGCCTGGGCAGCTTTGACTGGGCTCCGGCTTTACAAAGAGGGGACAGGGGGAAGAGAGCGGGGCTCCAGGAGCCCAGAGGGGCAGGGAGGGTCCTGGGTACCAGCTAGCAGCAGGTGCTGGTTAAGCTGGGAGTCAGCCAGGGCTGACAGCCCGCTCTCCCGTCTAAATGCTAGACAGTAAGAACACACATTCCTTGCGTGGCTAAATCAAGAGAGCTTTCCTATTGTCTTGAATCATTTTTCCCTGTGCTACACTGCATTCGTTTGTGCAATGGCCGCTCTCTGTGTTACAACCTGGTGTCCTGAGGCAGCACAGAGCCTCTTGTGAGGACAGAGAACCCTTCATCGCCTGGGGACCATAAGTCAGAATCAAGCTTTTCTGGTGCTTCCAGCTCATACCCTAAAAGGGAAGCTGGTTCTACTGGGTGGGTGGGGTGGGTGGAAAGGTTGTCTCCATGGCAACCTTTGAAACAACCCAGGATCCTCAAGTGGCTGAATTCCTGGCTCTCCTAAGGGATGCCTCCTGTGGGGTGGGACACGTGCCCATGTCGGGCTCAGGTGTGCACCCTCCTGTCCTCTGCCCGGTGACAAGCACACTGCCACTTTTGAGAGTGTCTCCATCAGTATTTGGAGATGCTGGTGTGACACTAGCCCCGCCCTCGGCCTGTCACTGAGTTTTCAGGTGGAGACGGGATGCTGCTCCTGGCTCTAAGGTGAGCCACCGTATGGAAGGAACGATGTGAAATGCTGGTTATTTTTATGAAGTGGGCACAGGGCACCGGCCAGTAAGGGACTCCTCGGTGACACCGGGGAGGAAGACAGAGCTGGCTCTGCCTGGCGCTCTGGGTCTCTGGGGCTGTGGTGTGCGCTCCTCCTCTCTCCGCTAACCATCTGCCGGTAAAGCTGTGAAAGGGAAGGTGTCCCGTGGCCTCTTTAGCACCACAGAGTCCAGGCCGGCCTGGCTCGCACCTACCGTGGCCAGGAGGGACTGCAGCTCGATCTCCAGCGTCTGCAGGGTGCGCTTCATCTCGGTCAGCTCGCTCCGCGCCGAGGTGGCCGCGCCCGCGTCGTCCGAGATCTGCTGCTGCAGGGTGGCGCTCTGCAAGGCCCGGGCAAAGGTCAGGTGGCGGCTACACCTGCCGGCGGGTGTGGGTGTGACGGGGCCCGGGGGGCTGACCTCACCTTCTCGTTGAACCAGGCCTCGGCGTCCCTGCGGTTGTTCTCAGCCAGGGCTTCGTACTCGGCGCGCATGTTGTTCAGCATCAGCGTGAGGTCCACGCCGGGCGCCGCGTTCATCTGCACGTCCACGTTGCCGCCGGCCGCGCACTGCAGCGCCTTCATCTCCTGCGGGTGGGACAAGCGCGCGTGACTTCTGCGGCCCTGGAGGCTCGCACAGGGTCTCTGGAGGGTTTGCAAGGGTGTGACTCCGGCTTCAAGCCTGCGATGGACCGCGCCATCTTTTAACTGGCGCGGTCAATCCCGAGCCACATCCATCACCTATTTGATTCGTTATAATAATAATCATAATCCTTTACAAAATAACAGGGCATCCCGAGAGAGTTTCTATTGTCAGTGAACCGAGGATGCAAAGATCAGAGAATTATTCAACGCATAATTATCAACGGAATGTCAGGTTGAAGGGAACTAGAGCCGTGGGGGAAAAAACGAACTCCAAATCCCTGCTGTTGTTCTCGGCTCTTGGACAGCAGTTATCACCTGCTGAGTGGTTACTCTGTGCCAGGAACGGTTGGAAGCGCTTCACTTGTTATAAATCATTCAAGCCTTTTACCATCTCGGTGAGGCTGGTACTCTTAGATTTATTTTACAGGTTAGATAACTGGGGAGCAGAGAAGCGAAGTAACACAGCTCAGTCCTCCAAAGGGCTGGGACCGGAACGCTTTGGAATGGGAACTTGGTGCTCTGGCACCCGAGCGTCTGCTCTCCGAAGCTGTACGGGACAGCCTGCTGTCCTAGGATAGGTCCCAGCTGGAATCATTAGCCTGCCTGACCCAGAGGATGGATTTCTGGAGAGACCAGGCATGTCAACGGCTTGAACACAGTCCCGTGTCATTGCTACGACGTTGAAAGGAGTAGCATGTGTGCTTTCTTTTCATGGCCCCACACCTGTGACTGTCCAGGGTCTACCAGGAGCAAAAGATGTCCAGAGCCCAAGGAGACCACCAGGTGTTTCCTCCCCTATGTGGGTGTTTGGTGTGAGATGCCACGTGAACAGAAGTCTTGTGGCTGTAGAGGTTTGAAAGCTAAGTTGCTTGAAGGTGCCCCGGGCCCGGGCCCCAGGGAGCGTGGTAAGCATGCTGTCCTCAGAGTGTTGATGTGCAAGTGGCTTTTTGTCCCCCCCTCAGTGCTTTCAAAGGGACCCCCCTTCCATGGTGCCTCTCTCAGGAGGACTGAGTTCTGCCCGATCCCTCCCCTCAGCCGCAGGCCGCCAGCTGGGCTGCTCTCTCTTCTCTGGAGGTTTCTCTGGGAGACCTGGCTCTCCCACTGCTCTCCAACTCTTCCCTTCTCTTGCTTCTTTTTTTTATTTTAATTTTTACTTCCTCATTTCTCCACTCTCTTTCCCATCCTTTTCTCATGTGTGGCATTTGAGCCATTTTAAACCAATGATGGGGCATTTTCTGTCTTAGGTGTTTTCTAAAGATACATCACCCATTGTTTTGGGGACATTTGCAGTTAGTTCATTTTTGGAGGAACTTTTTTGGAAGGGAGCGAAGCTACTTGGCACGATGTGTCAAATAATGGGTTTCTTATTGTGCAGGGTTCAAGATTAAAGTAAATCCAGGCTCGATAAATGGAGAAAAACATTGACATCAGAGAGGTCTTTTGTGTGAAGACTGACCTCAAGAGAGGCCTGTATGAATGCAAGAAATAATCTCATGGACAGAGGATGGTTGTGTTGATGCAAAGATGATGCATTGTTTCCCAGTGCATAGCATATCGCAACAACTTACGAACGGGAAGATCAGATCAAATGGTGAACGTCTGTGATCGGGGGATGGGATTATGAGGGCCAGTGGTGCCTGGCGTGAGCGGATGATTCAGTGAGCATGCGTTACTACTGTAAAGGTACTCCCCCACCCAAGTATTTAAGACGTGCAGCATTGTGCTTTTACTGCAAGTGCAGCTTCTCCTACCTCTTCGTGGTTCTTCTTGAGATAGGTCATCTCCTCGCTCAGGGACTCAAACTGCAGCTCCTGGTCAGTCCTGCAGAGGGTCAGCTCGTCCAGCACCCGCCGCAGTCCGTTGATGTCGGCCTCCACGTTCTGGTGCAGGGCCAGCTCGTTCTCATACCTGGGGGGATGGGGCATTGAAATTCCAGAAAACTCAAACCTCCATTGCCATGCTGAAAATCAGACATTGAATTAGGACTCTAAAAAGTTCTAAATGTGCACAAAGGAAGCCCTCCCTATCACCCCCACTCAGTTCTATGCAGGATAATCAGCACTTATTTAATGACACAGATTCCAATAGCATATCATTGAAATACACAGATCCCAGTTTTGAATTCGTCCTTTTTAGTTACCTCTTTTACTTAGCTGATAAATGTTTATTGAACATTTATTTTGTGCTTGGCCGTATTCTAGGTAGGCATAGATATTTCCCTCAAGAATGCAATAAATACATATAAATGGTGAATGTGGTCCATTTGCAGTAATATAACATAGATCCCTTGCTCCCTTCTGTCTTCTAGGTCGTAGTTTATTCGGCTTGGGCTGAGATCGACACTTTATTTGATGAATTGTTGTTAGGCAGGGAACATTTTCTAGAGCAGAAGGAAATGCTGTCACTTACTTCAGCCGGAAATCGTCGGCGGCCAGTCTCGCGTTATCGATCTGCAGAATGATGTTAGCGTTTGCAGCAGTGGAAGAGATAACCTAGGACAATTCAACAGGGAGATCACCACAGGAAGTTCACTCTCGGAACTCAGGATTTCAGGAAATTAAGTACTCTCAGTATTTCAGGACATTAAAAAGTGTCCTACAGTGAAGCTTTTACATAAACTCTTACTTCATTATGTAACCGTTAAAATGTTAAAGGTTTCATTTAAAAAATTAGACATACAGATTTTATTTATCCTCATATAGCATATAACGTTCAGAATATAATATTTTCTTATCTATGTATACATCCCAAAATCAACAATGAAGCAAATAACCTTTTAACTACATTGAATTTCTTGAAACAACGTGCTTATTTTTTAATAGCAGAATTATTTATGGGAATAAAGATTACATTTGAGTAATGCAAGTTGCATGTAACTGCCACAAAGTATTTTCTGTTACAGTTCTATGTCTTCTGTGAGATACTTGTCAGTTTTAAAGTATCAGAATGGTTTCCAATTTGTGATTTCTTACCTTGCTCTTCAGATCCTCGATTGTTAGATGATATCGACTGTAGTCATGATCAAGTCCACGGCAAGATCCAGGCCCATATTTTTCATACCAGCCCTTGATTTTCCTCTCTAATTCGGCATTGGCTTCCTCCAGGGCGCGCACGTTGTCCAGGTAGGAGGCCAGGCGGTCGTTGAGGTTCTGCATGGTCACCTTCTCGTTCCCGGAGAGGAGACCTCCATCATTTCCAGCAAAGCCAGCAAAAACAGCGTTTCCGATGGCACTGCCCGGAGCGCTGCTCAGGCCCCCTCCCAAGGCAGACAGAAATCCACTTCCAGCTGCAGAGCCGCCACCTGCATTGCTGCCTGCAAAGCCAGCGCCTCCGCTGGGTGATCTGACAGATCCAGTGCCCGGCCTCAGGCATGTGTGCCGGGATCCACCAGAAAATCGGAGAGACATGGTGCCGTGCAAAATGTTCACCCTGCCTTGGGTAGCTGTAGCATCAAAAGGGAAGAACGCTGGATCCTGTGCTGGTGGTTTCTTTGGGCTTTTATACGCAATTATCAGGGTGTTTCTACATGAGTTATGTATGCCAAAAGAAAAATGGCACCACTTAAATTAGCATGAGATTATGTATAATTGGGTGATTTAAAAAATAATTAATGTCTGACATCCCTGTGGGATATTTGTTATCTTGAATATAATGAGTTTTAAGTTCATTATTTTAACTTCTAATTTTGAGTGAGTAATCCTTTACTTTCATCTAGACCCTAGGAATATACCATCATTATGTGGTGCGGGATATTATCACATTTTAAAAGTTAAGTAACATTGGGGTACGGTATCATCAGCTACAGCAGGGCCTCAATTACCACTAAGGAATACAAAGTACTATTAACTACAGAAATAGATGTTTTGTAACAAAAAATGTGTTACTTAAAATATATGCTCCTGGTAAACCTCTTTGTTCTTACCATGGCTACAACATATATTTATTATCTTGGCTAATGACACAAATAGTGACTTTTTTCTTTATTTAAAAGGTGTGGCTACTGTGTCTGGTTTCTATGCTAAATGCAGAAATGGACATGTTGCTATTATATAAATAAAAAATTGGATTACAGTATTTAGGATATCATTTGTCTGGCCCAGACAGATGCTAGATCGTGTTCAGCCTTCTGCGTTCATCTAAAGAGTCTGGAATGGGTTCTAAGTAAAAACTCGAGGGCAGCACTGTTGGGTGGAGGAGACTGAAGCCAAGGTTAGAAACACGGCCCGGGGGGGAGGATCGGGCAGCCGGAAGGAGGGCGGATGGAGCTGAGAGGATCTGGAAACTGACTTTGCAGAGCAGAGAAGAAAGGAGAGATGGGCAGGCTCTTAGATACTTGATTGCTGTTGCCTGGAACTCATAGGAACAGCTAAGACAGGGATTGCAGGAGGTGGAAGAGACTGAATTTAGTTTGGACCGATTGGATGGAGGAGCTGGTGGAATGTTGTGACTGAAGATGACTGACAGGAAGCGTGGATGTCCAGAACAGACACAATGAACTGGGGCACACTCGGCTAACTGTGAGGAAGAAAACTGCTAGGGAGAATCCGGGCATTTCCCAGCATTGCAGGCGGAGGCTTAACCCGCTGCGCCACAGTGCTGGGTCCAGGAGGGCACATTTTTAAGTATTCTCAGTACACTCATAAATTGAGTATGTGAGGGAGTGCACATGTTGATTAGTTTTTTGGTGTTTTACAATGTATATATATTTCAAAAGGTATTGTATATCACAAATGCATGCTATTTTGTTGATTAAAAGATAGCAACAAAAACCAAATCTATTCCAGGGACTCCTGACGGTCGCTGGGTGCAGACCATGCTAGTCCCCGCCTTTCTATGTCCACCAGGGGGCAGAGCTCCTCTTCAAATCGATGTTGTGGCTCAGGCGTTGGGGGAGGAACCTCCTCAACTCCAGTTCTGAGGTCCACAGCTGGAAATAGTTAAACTCCTGGTGAGAAGCTCAGGCAAGAGTCATATTTTTCAAGTTCAAGAGCATGTTGAGTAGAAAGATTGCCTTACAACGACGGAGTGCTTCACAGATTTCAAAGATATTTCTTGTATCTGATCTCATTTGAACCCTGCAATGGAGCTGGGAATTAGGGAGACAGAGGTTTCCTTTTCCCATTTTAAAGATGAGGAGACTGAGGGAAAGGACTGTTTAAGGACATACAGTGTGAAACTGGGGGAATAAGCCCAGAATGGCCCTTGTGACCCAGCATGATGGTCCTTTCAGGATCCACAAGGAGACGTCAAAAGTTTGTGGAAACACAGTATCCTGCACATAGAGTTAAGAATTTATATCTATTTTTATTACATACATAGTTGAATATATATATAGTGTTTTATATATATAAATATATAACACTATATATAAATATATAACACTATATATTCATATATATTGTGTTATATATATTCATATATATTAATATATATTCAATATAAAAACAATATATGATATGTATATAACACAATATATCATACATATGATATATCATATATATGATATATATGATATGTTGTGTTATATATTCATATATATATTCATATATATGATATGAATATATATAACACAATATATATGAATATATAGTGTTATATATTTATATATAATATGTATATAATTCTAGGCAGTATTTGTGAACATTAAAATCTAATAATTGCCTAAATGGCTTTACTGCAATTAGAACAGAGTGGAAATTCCTCTTTGATTGTTTTATTTTTCTCTTAACATAGCTGACACAAATAAATACTGCCCAGATGGGACATCTTGGTCTTTAACCTGGTTTTGGAGAAGATAATCAATTCCACTGACAGGGTACATTTAAGAAATAGTGAGATGATGGAAGTTTAATCTGAGCATGTGTAGATGCCCTATAGGCATTTCAGAAGGTACAGGTTGCTAGGAATAATTCCAGTTACGTAGGGAGAACTGTTGCATTTATAAACTCCCAAAGCAACCCAGGCTCACTGCTGTGTAGTGCTTTCTTCTCTGTTGTCTGAGTAGTTGTTTTCAATATTTTTGATATTTAAGGGTTCTTCAAAGAAAAGCATTGTGTTTCATTCATTATTTTATCCCTACTGCCTGGCACAGGAACTGACATGATTGAATGATCAATAAATTTTTTTTAAAGATTTCATTTTTTTTGAGAAATGGAGTTACAAACAGAGACAGGGAGAGACAGAGAGGAAGGTCTTCTATCAGTTGGTTCATTCCCCAAATGGCTGCAACAGCTGGAGCTGAGCTGATCTGAAGCCAGGAGCCAGGAGCTTCTTCCGGGTCTCCATGCGGTTGCAGAGTCCCAAGCACTTGGACCATCTTCCGCTGCTTTCCCAGGCCATAAGCAGAGAGCTGGATCAGAAGAGGAGCAACTGGGACACAAACTGGCACCCATATGGGACACTTAACCTGCTATGCCACAGCACTGCCCTCCCCAATAAATATTTTAATACATACTGTGGACCAAGGTTTGTGACTGGCCAGGGGTTGACTTATGTAATTCCAGTTATGAAACCAGGCAAAAAGACAATGGGTAGGTTTTTGGGAAAGTAGGTGATGGGAATGGGTGATGTGTAGTAGTGAGAATAACATTCTCATTCCTTTTCCCAAAGAGCCCAGCAGGAAGATGGACTTCTGATTAGAGAAAGACCTTAGCAGAGAGGTCCCCGGGGAGCGTGGAAGGATGACAGAACTGAGAGAGAAGAGACTCGATCAAGAGTCTGTCTGTTTCGTTTGGCTCGCCATCAAGCAGCAGTCATCAGTAGCAGTCGTCTACCAGCGCCCTTATCTCTTGCCCCCACCAGCCACCCAGTTGTCCAAACATTACTCATCCACGTTCACAAACGAAAACAAAATTCCAGAGACCCAGGAGGAGTAAAGGCTCTGTGCTACACACTTCCATCTTTTCTTTCTAATGACAAGTTACACAAGTAAGAACTGGTGTGATTACAGGCAGGCTCAGGTTCTGCAGAGTGTGACTCATGAGATATGTTCATTAAAACAGTCTACGATAAGGAAGTTCGTTGTCTGTAATGTTCCTTACTATAAAGAAAATTTCATGCTCTACAGTCCTCTGAGTACAAGCTTTTTTTTTTTTTTTAAGTCAAAGGTGGAAGGAGTAAGTTCCTGGTGTTATCCAGCATAGTAGAGAGACTATAGTTCACAATAACCTAGTATGTGTTGTATGACAAATAGAAGAAAGCAGCTCCAAGCTCCCAGTCATAAAGTAATTACGAAGAAGGGGAAATGTTGATTTCCTGTTTTGATCAGTACATATTATATATATATGTATTGAACTATATTGAACTATAAATATCAATATCCTTGTTAAAACGACATTGCAGCCCATGAACATGTAGCATTGTTAAAAAAATTTCAAAGTATGAGAAGTTGACCATATTTAACATACTAGAAAATAAAACCCTAAATATTCACTGTTTATTAAAATTGTTTAAAAAGTCAGATTTATTGACATTAAATGTACACAAAGTAAAATTTACCTCTTCTTGGTGTACAGTTCTATTACTTCACTTCACCAAACAAATTTAGTTGTTGGGAACCAAGATGGAGATATTTTCATCATTCCACAAAGTCCTTTTATGTAAATACCCTCCCTTCACCTTCTGACAACCTCTGATCTATTTTCTAGCCCTTGACTTTGACTTTTCCTAGAATGCCCTATAGATGAGACACAGAATGCAGTCTTTGAGTGTGGCTTTTCCTTAGCAGAATGGATTTTTTGGATTTACCATGGGGTGTACAGTAGTGACCCTTCTCCGCACTTCTTTGCTCTGTAGTTTCAGCTACCTCCAGTTGACTGAGTTCCAAAATTAAGTGGAAAATTCCAGAAATAAAGAATTCATGAGTTTTAAACTGTGCGCTGTTTAGTGTGATGGGGTCATCCCTTTGTCCAGCATATTCATGCTTGTATACCACCTACCTGTTAGTAGCTGCTAACTACATGTTAGTCAGCTAGTAGCTGACTCAATGATGACATCAACTACTGTGCCATCACAGTGCTTGTGTTGTTTTACTTAGTAATGACCCCAACAGCAAGAGCGGATATAGCATAGAGAAGCTATAAAATTCTCCCTTTAAGTTAAAAAATGAAAGTTTATCCTAAATATGCATTATGGGAAAGAAACATTGTATATACAGGGTTTGGATCTATCCTTGGGTTCAGGCATTCAGTGGGGGCCTTGGACTGTATCCCCTGCAGATAAGGGGGAATACTGTAGTCATTTTTCTTACTATATAGACAATAAAGTGAAACTCTGAAGAGTTGAAGTAGTTGGTTTGAAAGTTAAATAATTTTTAAGTATGTCAGGATCCTTAGTTCAGGAATCATTGATTTTGAAGTACATGCTTAAAATTGTAAGCTTTTTCTTTAATTCCTACTCTCAGGAGGCAATCTAGATGGGAAATATTGGATGCACTCGTTGTAACCTTAATCCAGTTACTTGCCTGATAAAGGTGCCCAAATCAAGCTATTTCTCTGCTCCAAAGCAAAAATGTCAACCCACCACGGACACCAAAGTCAGTATACAATGGTTTAAGCCCTGTAGCAGCACGAGAGAACATTTTTGAGAAATAGGTATTTGCTGTATCATATAATTCCACAAGGGTGCCTGATGCATTTTGCCAGCCTCATTGGGTACTGTCCTGCTAAGTTGTAGGATTCCATTTCAATCTTAGAATGTGGGCCGGCGCCGCGGCTCACTAGGCTAATCCTCCGCCTAGCGGCGCCGGCACACCGGGTTCTAGTCCCGGTTGGGGCACCGGATTCTGTCCCGGTTGCCCCTCTTCCAGGCCAGCCCTCTGCTGTGGCCAGGGAGTGCAGTGGAGGATGGCCCAGGTGCTTGGGCCCTGCACCCCATGGGAGACCAGGAAAAGCACCTGGCTCCTGGCTCCTGCCATCGGATCAGCGCGGTGCGCCGGCCGCAGCGCGCCAGCCGCGGCGGCCATTGGAGGGTGAATCAACGGCAAAAGGAAGACCTTTCTCTCTGTCTCTCTCTCTCTCTCACTGTCCACTCTGCCTGTCAAAAAAAAAAAAAAATCTTAGAATGTGTAAAATTGTGTAAGAACTTTTATTAATAGCTACAACACTATGCAGTAAAAACAGTGACCTGTATTATTTAATCTTTAAAATAATTTTATGATTTCTTATAAATATCAATGTCCTTGTTAAAACGAAAAAAATCCTTTTAGACAGATTGTCTTTATTACTACAGTTATCAAGTCTAGCCAAGAAAGCAGTTGTTTGTCAAGGATAGAGCAGTTATTTCATCAGAGAGAATTTAATATACTTAATTGTTTAAGGAGGTATTGGAAGAATAAGTAAGAAAGACAGGACCACTAAATATTCTGAGTTTTCAGGAATGATGGTTTGGTCACCACTCAACCAGACAATTTTGATCAGCCAAGATCCAAGAATGCATAGAAGCTTAACCGAACATAAAATTATTTCACAATGACATTTGTAGCGTCTTAACCAGTGATACTGAATACAAAAACATACACTTCTTCAGACTAAAGAGAGTGGCCATCTCAGCTTATAAGCAATACAACAGTTCCGAGGGACTTGAATATCTATTTTATAATGAATACTTTAAAATAACATTTCTGAACAGCAGCCAGTACAGTACTGTATACACAGTAGGAGCTCAGAGTCCTTATCCAGCAACACCTGTTTTGGGACTCCAATGGTGGATCTCAGAAGACAAGCCTCCAAAAAGGGTGGTGAACACGAGTACTCACAGAAAAGAGGCATTAACAAAAGTGGAGAGCCTCCGGACAGTGGCAATCTTTTGTACAAGTAGGCTATGGAGCTTTGGCTATGGAGAAGTCCATCCCCATTGCAATAGGACTCCCAACATCATTTTGGGGTAAACAGGGTAGGGTCCACCCAGCAGAGGAGCCCAAAGCAGAAATCAGGATCAGAGTTCAGGTCCTGGGCAAAATTGGAATCCAAATCAAGGACACTGAGGAAGGCGGCAACTTGGTGGACATGGGTAATCCAGGAACCCGCTAGGCAACACAAGGTAGTCTTACAGGCACATCCTTCCCTCTCCTATTACCTTCTAGCAGGGTACTAAGTGATGCCAGTTGGGTTCTTATTGGCCAAGGGGTATAACTGGGTTGACCCTGAAGTACCTGGCTTTAGCACTAGTCACTGGGCAGGGCTGGTGAAGGCAGAGACCTACAGGTTCCCCTTTGCTCATCTTACCAATGATCTGATAGAAATCAAGTAATGTTGTTGGGGGTGACATGATTTCCATAGGTCAGTAGGTGTTAAAACTTCCAATTAATTTGGGGAAACTTTTTTAAAATTATTTCAAAACTTCCAGAAAGCCCAAAACATTCTACATATTGTGTATCTTTAAGAAAGTGTAAGATCCGGGGCTCATGGACTTTTTCTACTCAGTGAGATGGATGGCACTGGCCTGAACAAACCCACAGGATTCAGTAAACATGAATTCTGACAAGTTTGGATAGTTTGCATCAGTAAGAAAGTTTATTGAAATTTATTAGTCAATGAGAACAGAAAGCTTTTCTTTTTTCCATTAAAGAATACTTTCTGGTAAAGGGAAAAGAAGAAATACAGAAATCACAAAACACCTCGCAGACATCTTATTTTCCAGGAGTGAACCTGCTTCCACAGGCCGTTAGGACGGCAGGGTTCCCATGCACCCACATATAACGGCCTGTGTGCAGGGAGACTCCTTCATCTCCACGCAGCTTAGTAGTAGTGTTTCTTGGTTTCTGATTCAACCTTGGATGAAAGGACTCTCCCATCAGGTGTCACTTCTTCAATAATTGTCTTGATTACTCTGGTTTTGCTAGTATCTGTGAATGATGAAAAGTTAAAATTTAAAAGAAGCAATTTCTGGGCTCCTTAACAGACAAATCTTTTTAAAGGGAAGAAAATTCAACTTTTCCACGTAGTTAAAAAAAATATCCAACGTTTCAGCTATGGCATTTAGACCCAAGCCCCTTTTCCTTTAAGGCTAGTGTCAAGTATAGTTCGTAAAAAAAAAAAAAAAAAAAAAAGCAAATGAAAGCCTGTCTAAAATTTTCATTTCCTAAATAGTTCTAGAACTTTAAACGCAACAAAACCGTCGCAGAAAGTCAAAACTTATTCTGATTACCCCAGCTAGTTTCTGCTGACCTTGGTCCCTTAGACGAGGACTCTCCAGCGGACCCGGAAGAGGACTTGAAGCCTCCACCTCCGCTCTGGCCTCCGCCGGAGCTGCCACCCCCGTAGCTTCCGCCGTGGCCACCACTGCTGGAGCTGCCGCCTCCGTAGCTCCCGCCGTGGCCGCCGCCGGAACTTCCGCCGCCGTGGCCACCGCCGCTGGAACTTCCGCCGCCGTAGCCGCCGCCGCTGGAACTTCCGCCGCCGTAGCCGCCGCCGCCGGAACTTCCGCCGTAGCCGCCGCCGGAACTTCCGCCGCCGCGCCCGCCGCCGTAGGATCCGCCTCCGGAGCTAGACGGGGAGAGGGGCAGAGTTACCTCTCGCGTTGAGCCACGGTGGCAGCGTTATTGTTGTTTCAGGAAATAAGCAGAACACGTTTTGATAAAATACAGCTCTGCCAAGTGTGTATTTTAAAGTCCACCTCTTGTGCACACAACCCTCACTGTCACCCTGGAGCCACAGTAGTGAGAAAATGAGATTGCTCGTCCATGCCCCTTTCTGGTCTCTGCCCCCTTCCTCCGCTCCCCTTGCTCTCATCTCCCGACCCCGCCTCGGGTTTGCCTCTGAAGCCTTGCTCTCCGGAATACTGGGTGCAGGCGGCTGGGGCACTTCCCCGGCATACCTTCCCTCTCCCTCTAGCAGGCTGCGGTAGGTTTGGATTTCATTCTCCAGTCGGATCTTAATATCGAGGAGTTGCTGGTACTCGGCGTTCTGGCACTCGGTTTCGGCCCGGATCTGCTGCAGCTGTTCCTCCAGAGAGGAAATCTGGCCCTGGATCTGTGAGAGCTGCACGCAGTAGCGCCCTTCTGTTTCTGCCAAGGAGGCTTCCAGCGACTGTTTCTGAAAAGAGGCATTTGGTGCGGGTTAGCGGCCTAGCAGTCGTTTAGTAAGACTTCATCTAGGAGGAGAGTGAGCAGAGTTTGCGTTTTTTGACAGCGTTGCGACTTTCAGGAGAACAGGACTTTGCCTCCACTAACGTGGTCTAGTTTTATTTCCGCTCTCTTACCCCTGACCCTGCCTGAGCAGGAAACTTTGATAAAGTTAAAACCATTCCAAGACAGGTAACCTACCAGGGCCAGTTGGGACTGTAGTTCGATTTCCAGACCTTGGACAGTGCGTCTCAATTCAGTAATTTCAGATTTGTGGCTGGACATTTGTTCGATGTTGTTATCAATTTCTGTGGTCAGTTCCTTGCTCTAAAGAATGAAAAATGGGGGAAGAGATCAGAAAATTCGGAGATGGCAACAGCACTCCCAGAGTGAGCTTCACCGTGAGTGATGTCTTAGCTCACCTTCTCGTTGAACCAGGCTTCTGCATCTTTGCGGTTCTGTTCAGCAAGTTGTTCGTATTGGCTTCGCATGTTATTCAGAAGTTCGGTCAGATCCACACCTGGGGCAGCATTCATTTCCACATTTACATCACCAGTGGACACGTTCTGAAGGTCTTTCATTTCCTAGTTGAGGAGCAAAAGGATTTAATGACCGCACCATGACCACAAGGAAGCCTGTCATTGGTTGGGGGAAGTGTAACTTCTGCATCACCTCCTCGTGGTTCTTCTTCAGGTAGGCCAGCTCTTCAGTCAGGCTCTCGATCTGCATCTCCAGGTCGGCCTTGGTCAGGGTCAGCTCGTCCAGCACCCTGCGCAGCCCGTTGATGTCGGCCTCCACGCTCTGGCGCAGGGCAACCTCGTTCTCATACCTGAAACAAGCATCGTACAAGCACTGGATATACGGGAGGTGTACCTGGGCAGAGGTTGTTTGAAAAGCAGTTAGAGAATTGAGTTCATGTCATGGGAACATTCATCATCTGCTAATTCATGTAGGAATGTGAGTGGCTTAATGCAAAGAAGCAGAGCAGTTACTTCAAGACTCATTTTCTTTCTTTTAAAGTTGCCAAAAGATTATTATTGAGACTGAAAATTCCTCAGAAAACTCTAGTGCTGTTTTACTTTGAATTCATAAAGAGGCAAAGGCTAGTAACTATGGGCATCCCAAGTCATTGTTAACAACAGATGCCTCCACTGTGAAGATATTGTAGCCCATTCACAGCGCTTACTTCATCCTGAAGTCATCAGCGGCCAGCCTGGCGTTGTCAATCTGAAGCAGGATATTGGCGTTGTCAGTTGTCAGGGTGAGGATCTGGAGGGAGAGGCACAGAGACCGATGCAGACGGTGGCATAGATGAACTGCATTTTTATGTTCTCTTGCAAAATCTTGGGGGGAATTTTTAATTTTAAACATGAAATAGTGCAGACTTTACCCACATGCTGAAATTTTAATCATTTGTTCTCTTGACGTTTCTATACTCCTATTTCTGTGTCATTCCTTTCTGAAAGCTAAGTGGAATGATACAGATGTATTCCTACACGTGTGCCCTCCTCTTTATACTGAGAGTTCTGTTATTTCAGCTAAGCTCTGATTCACACGTGTGCTTGTTTAACTTGTTGTAAATACTTGTAAGTAACTATACTCTGGACTGGTACCCACAATCCCTGTTGGCAAACAATATCCCATTCCCATACTGGAGCATTCATGTTTCTTGCTGTGTTAGTGCTGAATATGGCTTGTTTGTTATCTATCTGAATAATATGTTCTTTTGATTCCTCTAGTAATTCTTTCAGTGCATGCAGTTCTAAATGATCTAGCATACTTTATAGACTTACTCTATGCTCATTAAAACCCAAAAAATTCTCAGTAATCTGCATCCTATAGGATACACAACACATGTGTTGGAGGAAGATTGCTATGACCACAGCTTCACAAACGCTTATCTTTTATGAGACCGGGTTAGTTTTTGGAAGCAAAAAAGTAACATAGGCAAGCACAGTGAACATCCCTCCACACAGCTGTGAATAGATTTAAAGTTGGATTTAAAACCGCCCTTACCTGATTTTTCAGGTCTTCGATGGTTTGGTAGTACTTGCTGTAGTCACGGGGCTCTCGCTGGCTTGAGTTGCCATGCTTTTCATACCACTCCTTGATTTTACCCTCCAGCTCATAATTTGATTCTTCCAGAGCCCGAACCTTGTCCAAGTAGGAAGCCAGGCGGTCATTCAGATTTTGCATGGTCACTTTCTCATTTCCGGAGAGAAGGCCACCATCTCCTCCAAATCCACCACCAAAGCCACCTCCAAAGCCACCTCCACCAAAGCTGCCCCCACCATAGCTGCCGCCTCCGAAGCTGCCGCCTCCGAAGCTGCCTCCGCCATAGCCCCCACCAAAGCTGCTGCTTCCATAGCCTCCACCAAAGCTACTTCCACCATAACCTCCTCCAAAGCCACCGGATGAGCCTCCAAAGCAACCACCGCTAGAGCTCCCACGGCTGAAAGAGCCGCCACTGAACCCCCCTGAGCCAAATCCTCCACCAAGGGAGCCTTTGCTGCTTGAAATCCTGAGGGATGATCCCCCTCCGCCACCGCCTCCGCTGCGGGAGGAGGAGTACTGCTTGTGTGAGCTGTATCGGACAGACATGGTGATGCTGTTAGCTCAGGGAGCGCCTGCTACCAAGGACAGTGACAAGCCTTTATATACTGAGAGGGCGTGTCCCATGTGTGTTCGGGTTTGCTTACTTGGATGGTTTTCGTTTTGTCAACTTAGCATCTTTGGCTTATGATTGCATAAATTATCTTCAGTAACAACCAATACCAATATGTATGCTTTTGAATTTGCCCTAGAAACAAACAGGAGATTTGCTGTGTTGAAACTGAAAATGGGTGGAGTTCAGATGAACATGTATTTCCTTATGCTGTCCACCTTTTGGAGAATATTGAGCAATTGTTTAAATTCATTTTTTTCAGCACTAATTCAGGTTGCACAGAGTAAGAAGTTTAGAACAAAAAATTTAGCTAAAAATTGTGGTTAAAATAAGATTTTTCAAATGCATATTTAAACAGTTTGAATTCATCCAGACAACAAATAGCATAAAACCTACCAGAAACACACTATAATAGGTATCTGATAGAGAGCCATAAGCAGCCAAAAAGAAAAGAACAAACATGCTAAGCAGTTTCATTAGTGATCAAAAGTTGCCACATTTGAAAAGTCTGAAAAACACAGTTCAGAAAATTGTGTGTGAATATATGTGTTGAGACATGTTGTTAATATTTTAACTAATTGGGAGAATGAGAAAATGATGACATTTGGTCTAGGAAATTGGAAGTGAGTAGTAATTGATGAATCTGCTGATTTAGGGATGCAGTATTTTTAACATCAAAAAGAAAATCTGAAATCATGAAGTTATCCTGGGTTGTTTTTACTTTAAAGTCTTCATAGTTAGGATTTATGTGAAAACTGCAATGTAGTAATGGTTCGCATGAGATACAAAGAAAAAACCTGTAGCATTTTACACTGAGTTCTGACTGACTACAAAGGGAGAATCTATACTGTGATTTCAAGTAAAAATTTAACTGCAGAAATATAAATCCAGATGAGGAATGATACCTGCTTCAAAAAGTGTAATCTAGCCTGTGCACATATGTTACAAAACTAGATTCTGCTTTTCAATTTAAAAACAAATTTCCTTGGATATACTGTGCAGTGTGTCTAGTGAAGTATTTAATACATGATATAAAACTGTTTTATAACCACCCATAGGCTATGCATTGCTATTGTTTTTATATGTGTGTATATGGGCATATTTGCATATGTACATTCCCACATAGTTTACAATTATGCTTTTTGTAATACCGTGACTTTAAAGTCTCTGGAACAGGTTTCTGAGGTAGGGATGGTGGATATTATCTATAATTTTCAGAACAGGAGGCTGAAACTGAAAGAGGTTGTGATTTTTTCTAAGGTTGTTTCTATAGGTGGTTGAATTGTGATTATAACATTGGACTTAATTTCTGTCGTTTGGCTTTCTCCTGCATACCAATGTGTATGTTTATATTCTCTGCTGTGGTGGATTTTGTCTTGTAGGACTGAATACCTGTAATTCCTGCCATGAACTTCTCCTTACGAGGGAAAAAAATAATTTGAAAGAATGAAACTACTGCAAAGGTAAGGTTTTGACACCCATTCTTCATTAGTAATTGCTTTTTCAAATTAAGTTCATAGCTGCACACTCAGTTTGATAATGATTGAAGAAGCGTCTGCAGGGAGAAGGAATGTGACGGAGAGCAGTGAGGAAGGGTGGGTTGGGAAGTGGAGGTTCCCACCCAGCACACTGCAGCTCCTCCAACCTGTTAGCGCATGCAAGTGGGGCAGCAGCTGAAAGGGAAAGAGGAAGCTCAGCCATGGGAACTGATCCTTGATGAAGATAACACACAGAGCAGGAGAGCTACGATAAATCAAGATGTTAAAAAAGAGAGTCCAGTAAAGTTTAGAGAGGATGTTGAAGTCTTGATTGTTAATGAAAGTTCCTTAGGAAAAAAAAACATTTTAATTAGGGATTTTGATCAATTTTGTGTGTCATCATCACAAATTTTAGATCTGAGCTTGTTAGTTTTTGCTTAGTATTAGCCTTTAACTTTTTTTCCAGTGTAAAATATGAAAATTGCAATCTAGTTTCAGTTAGCTAACGAGTGGTATAACAAGATGTCTGTTGTCATATGAAGTCAAAGAATGTGTGAAAGGAAAACTTTGGGTAAGAGTATAGGGGAACAAATGAAGTGTGGAGGACTTTCTAACGCTGTGACATTTAACCGAAGCTACTTTCGGTGTACCAAACATTACTTGTTAACTGTATACGTTAGAAATGAATTTGCCTTTATTCATACTATCATTTTTTGAGATCAGTCTTTGGCATGAATGAAATTCCAGAAGTGCTGTGTGATAGCTCTAACAGCTACATTGTCTGAAAATTGTAGTCTTGGCACCATTTACACTTGTTTGCCATAATCCACCGTAGCTGTTCCTTTATTGTGCTCCGTTGTCACTTAGTCTCTAAAATACGTTGGCAGATGCTTAAAAGGGAGAAAAATAATTGCAATTTGGTTCCTCTCCTTAAGGATCTTATCAGTTACTAAAATCTGAGGAGATAGCTGTGAGTGGGAGAGGATGGTGGGGGTGGGGCGTGGGGAGAGGGAGTCAGCGTCTCCTGGGTATCTGCCGTGTTATAGATGGCTCACTTCCCTCTGATCCTCCCCTAGATTCTCTAAGATAGGTATTATTTACCTCATTTCATATCAGAAAAAACTAAGCCTTAAGAAGTTTGGGGAATTTGCCCAGAGTAGCACAACAAGTTTGGGCTAGAGCCTGGTTTTGAGTCAGGTGATGTAAGTATGAAAATGATGGTTTTTGTGACACTGAACTGGCATTGCAAGGCTGCTGGGCAGGGGGTCACGTTAGCATGGGGCCACCTGCCAGAACTTCATGGTACAGGTGGAATTTAAGCTGATTCTTGTGAAGGGTGGATAGGATTTTCCCGTGTGTGCAATAGCAGAGGGAGAGAAAACCCTTTGGGAAGTGAGGACTGTGAAAATGCTGAGGAAGGTAGAGACTCTAAATGGAGCAGTTTGGCTGGAACAGATTGTCCGTGTGTGCTAATCTGTTCACTTCTCCGGCAGGCATTTGTGACCTGGATTTGCATAGCTGACTAACAGATAATTCCTGCTCCTCAAGGAGTTTACAGCCCATTTGGAAGAGGGATTATAATGCCAGGAGCTCTGGGCCACATTCGAGGCATGAACGTGCTGCTGCAGGAGTGAGGGGTTTAGCCTTCTGGTGGGAGAGTGTGCATGGGGTGTGAGAGCAAAGGGAAGGAGTAGTGAGGTCAAGTTTTGAGTAGAAGGCCAGTCTGGGGGCCGGTGCTGTGGCGCAGCAGGTTAAAGCCCTGGCCTGAAACACCGGCATCCCATATGGGCGCCAGTTCTAGTCCCGGTTGCTCCTCTTTCGATCCAGCTCTCTGCTATGGCTTGGGATAGCAGAGGATGGCCCAAGTCCTTGGGCCTCTGCACCCGTGTGGGAGACCCAGAAGAAGCTCCTGGCTCCTGGTTTTGGATTGGCGCAACTCCGGCCATTGCGGCCATCTGGGGAGTGAACCGGCGGGTGGAAGACCTCTCTCTCTGTCTCTGCCTCTCTGTAACTCTGTCTTTCAAAATAAATAATAAAGTAAATCTTAAAAAAAAAGAAGGCGAGTCTGATGTAAGATGTGTGAATTTCAGGTGATTCCAATGCGTTCATGTAAAAATATCTTTAGTAGTTAGTCATAGGACTGTGGTCAAGGAGAGGGGTCTGAACAGCAGACTTGGGTGATTAGCATCCTTAAGGGAAGGAATTTAGGGAGAAATGAGAAGTCCTAAGCCTGAACTTGTGGGAGCAGCCACATTAGGTCTGGGAGAAGAAGTAGAGGTAGAGACTAATACTGAGAAGGAGGACACCTAGGACCAGGGGAGGGGGAACCTGGGGAGGGTTGGAAGCACTGACTTCCTTCCAGGGGCAGGTGTGAGAGGGCAGTGGTGGCACAGTGCATGTACAGACCCAGTCCTGGAACAGGCGTTGCACCTGTGGTCTTTTCTTTCCCTGTAGTCCCATTTGTCAGTTTCTTCTCTAATTGCTTCTGGATTTTGACTTACAGGTAGGACAGGTACAGGTGCTGTTGTCAAGGGGTTAATTTTGGTGCTCAGTAAGCATGTCGAATGAGCTTATTTATTTATTTATTTATTTTGAAAAAGATTTATTTATTTATTCGAAAGTCATAGTTATAGAGAGGCAGAGAGAGAGAGAGGTCTTCCATCCACTGGCTCACTCTCTAGTTGGCCGCAATGGCTGGAGCTGTGCTGATCCAAAGCCAGGAGCCAGGAGCTTCTTCTGGGTCTCCCACACGGGTGCAAGAGCCCAAGGACTTGGGCCATCTTCTACTGCCTTCCCAGAGAGCTGGATCGGAAGTGGAGCATCCGGGTCTCAAACCAGCGCCCATATGGGATGCCGGCACTACAGGCAGCAGCTTTACCTGCTACGCCACAGTGCCAGCCCTGTTGATTGAGCTTTGTTATCAGCTTGATCTGTCTCCCTGTTGGGTTAAGATCTTTCCTGTTTCTCCCATATTTTGCTTCTAGTGAAACCCTCATCTGGAAGTTTCTGGATGAAAAGTCTTGTTTTTTAAAAGATTTATTTATTTGTATTTGAAAGGCAGAGTTACTTGGAGGGAGGGAGGGAGGGAAGGAAGGAGAGGGGAGTGAGTGAGTGAGTGAGAGAGAGTGAGAGAGAGAGAGAGAGAGAGAGGGAGATCTTCCATATGCTGGTTCACTTGTAGATGGCCACAATGACCAGGGCTGGGCTAGGTTGAAACCAGGAGCCTGGAACTCCATTTGGGTTTCCTACGTCTATGGCAGGGGTCTGAGTATTTGGGCAATCCTCTGCTGCTTTCCCAGGTGCATTAGCAGGTAGCTGGATCAGAAGTGGAGCAACTGGTTATGAACTGGTGCTCATATGGGATGCTGACACGCAGAGAGCCAGATTTACCTGCTATACCACAGCCCCTCTAATTGAAAATTCTGTTTGCAGAGGATGAAACCTGATGTCTCAAGATGGCAAAGTCAATGAATTAGATGTTTAGAATTTGCTATTGTGTATTTCTTTCCTGTTTCTCCCATATTTTGCTTCTAGTAAAACCCTTTTTAATGTTCTATGACTTTGTGCAAACTGTATAATGTGCCTCTATGATTCTGAACCACAGAGCCAAAACAAGGTGGAAGCATGTACAGTTGTTTGATGGGCTTGGTGCCTTTTTCCCAGACATTGGTATGGCCCATGTATTCTCATTGGTGAACTTGAGAATTCAGGGATCTGAGTTCTGTAGACACTCATATGTAATACAGATTTTCTGGGACTATACTGTGGTATGGAAAGTGCTAAATGGTTTTGAATGTAGGATAGCAGAGTGATGAAGTAGGGGGGTTCTGGCGTCAGACTGCGTGGGGTATAATGCAGGTCCCACCACTTCTAAGCTGAGTGGATTTGTTTGTTTCCTCCTTTGTAAAGTAGGAATGCTAATTTGTGATTGCAGCCAGAGTTAATAAATATAAAGCATTTAGAACAGTGGCTGGCAGAGGTAGAATGACCATTTAGTAAACGTTTCTGTTGTTATCCCTATAATTTCTGTTTCTCGGAGCCTGACCCACTGTTCCAGTCCACCATAGGTCTGCACAGTGTGAATGGCTGAGAGGCTAGGGTGAGAAGCTGGAACACGGCCAGTGAGAAGGCGTTCAGCCTGACAGCCATGTGGTAGATCACGCTGTTCGCTTTTCTCTGCTTGACAGATGCTTTTGCTTTTAACTTCATTCTTTTCCTTACTGCCTTCGCCCACCCAGTCACCAGTGTGGCCACTTTTTCTTGGTCCTGTCTGATGTATCTGTTTCTGTCTAACCTCACTGCAAACACCCGAGTCCGTCTTTCACCACTTCTCTCAGGGATTACTTCACTCATTTCCGAGGGGGTTTTCCTGGCTCGTCACTCCGCTCTTCACTGTGGTGTGACTAATGCTCCTGAAGCGGGACTGTCATCACTTCGTCCGCTCTCTCAAGTTCCTTCTGGCTGAATTAAGTCTTTTCCATAATCTCTCCCTACTCTGCCTGCCCAGCCTCACACTCCTCGAGGGCAGTAAGGGTGGTGGAGTGGAAGGAGGGCTGCATTTTCCTCACAAAGTACATGGCCATGGGCAGTGCACCTAGACCTTCTGTGTCTTAGTTTAATACCCTATAATATATGCATAATAGTAATATTGAATATTAAAACACATTTAGGAATAATAATAGCATATGATCTGATGGAAAATAATGTGTTAGCATTTTCTTGAAAGGTTCTTAATTACAAGCAGGCTTTTCTTTGTACTCTTGACTGAGGCACTGTGCTTTGTTCCATATTTGAGGCCTCTGTTTTTCTTGGCTTGGAATGCCTTTCTTGCACTAGGTGCCATTCAGATCATTCTACTGGGCTCCAAATTGTAGGCTTAAATGGTGTCTCCTTCATGAAGCCATTCTTCTAGTTCATGGCCATCTCAAGTTGTACAACCAAGTATTATATATTAACATATACCAGCTTCCACATTGCTGCTCTCAATGAGATAAGCTATTTAAGTCATATAAAGAGGTGCCCAATACTTTTGCTGAACCTAATAGATTTTTGTTCTCAAAATGTTTTACTATTCCCACATTCCTTTCCTTGCCTGTATTTTGTTTTCTAAACTCTGGCATCATATGTTTTGATAATAGTACATATTAAAAATTCAAATAAGTGCTTGTTGAAGACAACTAACTTAATTTTGCTTTCAAGGGAATTCTGCCTCTTCAGATTTGAGAATGTCTTGTAAGAAAGATAAGAAACCCAAGACTCTATATAGGGGCTTTAAGTATATAAAAATATATACCTTAGAACAGTTATCCTTTACATATATTAAGAAAACATTCAAACTGTCACATTTTATTCTTCACTGACATTTTTTGGCACAGATCTGCTGAGATGATCTTGATAAATTCCTGAAATATATCTGTAGTTCTATTCTGAAAGCTGACTTTTTTTTTTAATGTTAAAAGAATTGACAATTCTAGTTGTTTTTCTGGTATCTAGCCACTGAGCATAGTATAATTTAAGGTTATAAGTTATTTGATTTAGCCTTTACATTTCATTAGTGTATCCTGGATTTCTTCTTTTTGGTCAAGTTCACATCATTCTGTGAAAGACAGTTGCTCAGTGTGAGTTTACTGTGTTAGGATGAAAGTCTGTGGACACAGGACAGAATAGAGACACTTAATATCCCTTTTAGTCTTCTTGAAAGATAGTAAAGCAGAAAGTATAAAATACACAAGCCAACCTCCATACATCCCGATCTTAAAATATTGAAAGTGAACCCTGTAAAAAATTCATTTGCTATTTTTTCCCTTTCTCATAAATCCAAGAAAATTCCTTTAGTTCCAATTGTGGTTATTTATCCAAGTTAATAATTTCAAGGATGGCTAGATACTTGAGCAAATAGCATTATTATCTTGTATAACTTCCTATTTTTACTTAGGGAGTCTGGGCAGAAAGTTCTAAATACAGTAGAGAAAACTTTGGGTTAGAAATGATTTGTACAAAGGTTACAGTGTGTTGTGAGAGCAGGAATCCTCCCTGTAGTGTTAAGTGAATATATGCAATGCACTTAACTTTAAAAGGAAAAGGTATGGGAAGATACATTTCTCTCTTAATTTTATTGTTTAGAGATTTACAAAATATCTGACTTAAAGAAATCAAACAACTAGTCTGTTTCATAATAAATAGAACTCTTCTGCCTGTCATTTTTCCAGGGGAATTGGTAAGAATGGCAGAGGAGGGGCCAGCAATGTGGCTCAGCAGGTTAAGCTGCCATCTGCAGTGCCAGCATCCCATAAAGGCAGAGGTTCCAGTCTCAACTGCACCACTTCAATCCAGCTCCCTGCTAATGGCCTGGAAAAGCAGTGGAATATGGCTCAAATGCTTGGGCCACTGCATGCACATGGGAGACCCAGATGAAGCTCCTGGTTCCTGGCTTTGAGCTGGCCCAGCCCTGGCTGTTGCAATTATTTGGGGAATGAACCAGTGGGTGGAAGATTCATTCATTCTCTCTCTCTCTCTCTCTCTCTCTCTCTCTCTCTTTCTCTCCGTGTGTGTGTGTAACTCTTTCTTTCAAATAAATAAGAAGTCTTAAAAAAAAGGAATGACATAGGAATAGATTTAAATAATAGCTTAGATGTAACACACAATAGCAACAGAGACAATTTACCATATTCCATCTGTGGCCTCCCTCTTCAAGGCTAAGATTGATAACACCCAAAGAACATTTTGTTTCTTGGATTAATCTTGTTAAGCAGATGTTCAGATAATATTTGCAAAGTCAGTCCTAAGACGACTAGATTTTATAGAGCTTGGTGAGATTTTTGTCTTGTAGGCCCTGTGCTAAGCACTTTACCTGCATTTTTGTGTCATCCTGACAGCAACTTTATGAGGTAGCTTTAATTCTAACTAAAAGGTTAAGTAACTGGCCCCAAATTATTCAATAAAGAGACTTTGCTGGGATTTGAACACAGATTGGTTTTCACAGGTTTTGCTTGACCATGATGAGGAAGTCTTAAAATTCTTGAAGTGCCCTAAAATTATGTTTTCCAGTGTCATGACTTAGAAAGTCAGCAAGTACATAAGAGATTTTATTTCCTTTGTCACTCTGGACAAGTCTTCCTTATTGCCATTACGTTTGTGATGAATACGTACACTAATCTGAAAAGAAAGAGAAGCAATGGGACAAGATTTCGTGCTCCTGCGGAGGTCAGACTTGTAGGTCCTGTCTGTCCCCTGTCTAGACTTCGCCCTGACTTTCTGAGGGCTTTCCTGCCTGGTTTCTGGAGGTCCCTGCCTCTTTGTCCTGGGCTCAGACCAGTCATTAAAGTAACAAATCACAGTCAGTAGCTGCCAAGCATAATTGCTGCTTTTATAATGCTAGCTTTTCCTGCTGGAGCTAACACATTATGGAGATTAATTCCTTTTCTTTAGGTTCTTACTCTAGGCTCTGGGGAACACTTCGTGTGTGTCTTAGTTCCGTAGTCAGCTATGTCATGGAGGGGCTCTGTTGCTTTGGAATTATTTTCCAACTTCCATAAGTTCAAAAGCTATTAAAGTTTTTTGATGCCAGTCACAAACATTTCCCCTATTGATCATTTTGGCTAAAATGTGTGGAGCTAGGTGGAAATTTTGAATCTTTTTTTCAAAAGATTTATTTATTTATTTGAAAGGCAGTGATACAGAGAGAGAGAGAGAGAGAGAGAGAGAGAGAGAGATTTTTCCATCCACTGGTTTACTCCCCAAACAGCTGCCACGGCTGGAGCTGGGCTAGGTCAAAGCCAGGAGCCTGGAGCCTCTTCCCAGTCTCCCACATGGGTGCAGAGGCCCAAGCACTTGGGCCATCTTCTGCTGCTTTACCACGCCATAAGCAGAGAGCTGGATTGGAAGTGGGGCAGCTGGGCCTCGAACTGGCACCTGTATGGGATGCTGGCACTCAAGGTGGAGGCTTAATCTTCTATACCACAGTGCCGGCCCCAAAATTTTGAATCTTAAAGATAAAGATAAGATGAATTAATAGATATCTTTGGAGCTGTAAGATATTAGATATTATTTAGTTTTTAAATAAAATATCCCAGGATGAAGACCCTACTGCCAAAATTGGGGTGAATTGTGTTGCTGTACCCATCACACTGATAGCCATCAAGGTGCTCTTAAGAACAGCAGGGACAGTAGGAGCTCTCGCCGCCTTTCATCACTAACATTGATTCAGCATTTATCCGGGTCAGACACTGTGTTAAGGCCTTTATGTTTATGCAACCCACTGAACAACCCTGTTCTCAGCCCCTGTGTACGAGAAGTAACTGAAAGCTTAGAGTGGTTACGTATTGTACACAAGTTGATGGCCCAAGTCCTTGGGCCCCTTTACCCATGTGGGAGACCCAGAAGAAGCTCCTGGCTCCTGGCTTCGGATCGGCACAGCTCTGGCCATTGCGCCAAGAGGGGAGTGAACCAGCAGGTGGAAGATCTCTCTCTCCCCCTCTCTCCTTCTTCTCTCTCTGTGTAACTCTTTCAAATAAATAAATAAATCTTTTAAAAAAATTACGGACCAATGTAAGAGTCCTGCACATTTTGTCAAATGTTTTAATATCAGTGATTTATTTGCTCTTTACTGGCACTGGGAGAGGGAAATTTTGCTTTCCAGTCTGTTACCTTTACCTGTGCTTTAGAAAAGAGTGTCCTATAGTGACACCCACCACTACCGTTATCTTTACCAGTACTGACATCCTGAAACTTCTGGCTCACCTCGTGCAGTTCTTGCCCCTTGCGATTCTCTCTGAGGTAAATCAGCTCCTCCGTCTGGCTTTCCTCCTGTAACGCTCATCGGTTTTGTTCACCCAAGACTGTGGAGCCCCTTGCTGTCAGCCTCCAGGGCAGCTTCCCTGTGGTAGCTGAACAAAGCACCATCAGAGGAACATGTCAAGACCTGAGTTAAAACTGTGCCTCTGGCACCACCTAGAGTGAATGACCTATGAACCTAAGTTTGCTCTTCTTTAGGGTGGGCATACTGTGAAGATTAAGTGAGGCCGGCACTGCGGCTCACTAGGCTAATCCTCTGCCTGTGGCGCTGGCACACCGGGTTCTAGTCCCAATCAGGGTGCCAGATTCTGTCCTGGTTGCTCCTCTTCCAGTCCAGCTCTCTGCTGTGGCCCGGGAAGGAATAGGAGGATGGCCCAAGTGCTTGAGCCCTGCACCCTGGCTCCTGGCTTCGGATCAGCACAGTGCGCCGGCCGTAGCAGCCATTTGGGGGGTGAACCAATGGAAGGAAGACCTTTCTCTCTGTCTCTCACTGTCTAACTCTGCCTGTCAAAAAAAAAAAAAAAAAAAAGATTAAGTGGTTAATATGTGCAAAAGTGCTTTGCACAGTGCCTAGTCCATCATCCATGTTCAATAAATGGTAGTAGGTATAGTATTATTAAAATCACAAAGAATGGAAATTTGCCCTTTGAGTAGGAATGGAAGCAGGTTTTCTCATTTTCAGCTACAGAGTTAGGGACTTACTGCAGCTTTATAAAAACTAAGTCTGTGATCTATGGAATGGACAGTCAAATGCCATGTATTAGACTTCAAAGAGCAGGATTTTTCAGCCTATGGCCATTATTTATTTAATTTAAATGTAAGAAAGATTGTTTTCATTGAGGTGTTTAATAATATAAAATAAAGATATTTAAGTTACATAGTAATTGCTCACAAGTTTTATTATTTACAAGTGAATTAAAAAATATTTTCTTGATAATTAGAAAAAAGTTTTCAGACTTACTTGAGCTTGAACTCTACAATGAGCCTGACTCCATGGATCTGTAGCAGAATGTTGGCATTGCCCAAAGTAATGTTTGTGACCTATGAGGGAGGAAAAGGAACCATATCATTCAACAAAATGTATTGGGTGTCGTTAGGTCCGGATTATATGCTTCATGGATTTCAGTAATTATTATTGTGTCAATCATAACTATTTGAATAAGTTAGACAAACAATATGTTCATAATTTCCTGGACTATTATACAACTTTTCAACTAGATTTACTTTCTTTAAGAGCTTTTAAAATATAGAAGAATAAAATACTCCCCTTTCAAATGAGTGTCAAACTATTTCATATTAATTTTTATGTACATTAGATATTTTTCTTTTCGTATGCATGAATTAACCTGCTACATAAAGTGTGATGACCAGACAAAAAGACAGATTTTCTATGTAAGACAGTTTTCCTGCATTTTAAGATACTTGATAGTGTTGTAATGTTTGCTGTAGTCTTGAGGTTGGCAATCAGTGTTTCCTTTTCCAAAATTCTTATACCATGTTTTAATCTTGTGTTCAGACAGGCATTGACATTTTCCAGGGATGTACCTTGTGATGGGAGGTGGCCAGGTGACTGTTTAAATTCTGCATAACTTCCTCGTTATTACTTGAAAGAGGCCACAGTCATCAGAAGTACCAGAATTTCCAAGGCTCTCATTTGGTCTGGCCCTCGTGCTACTGCATCCCCTGTCAATGGCGGGTCTGCCCTGAGCACTACAGACTCCACCAGGGGGCCTTGCACCAATCTCCTGCATTCTTGCTGAGCCCCCACGAGGACATAGCTTCCCTCTAAGGCCACAGCAGACCCACAGCCACTTCCTGCAGGCTGCGCTGTCCAAACCCAGAGGAACAAGCTGTGGCATGGAAGTGGAGCAGGGATCTAAAGTCAAAGTATAGCCCCAAAGCTGATAAAGGAGAGGCCATTGAAGAACTTTTGTATCTGTGTCTGTGTGAAGTTACATCATCTTTAATGAGCTGTTTCTAAAGTGTGAGTTTTTTTTTGTTTGTTTGTTTAACTTAATCTCTTTGTCCTTTATTTTAGTGATTGATGAGCCGCATGTGCTCAGGTGTTGCTTCATCAGAGTGTTGAGTACATGTGACAGAAAGCCAGGTATATGAAGGAAAAACAGAGAAGGCCATCATTTCTTGGCTGTCTTTTGAGCCATGATGAATGAGCATGTGTGGTTGTAGACTGCAGGCGTTCCTCTAACAGAGGTCTTTGTTTCTATCTGATCCTGTATTATGTCGTCTTCATGAGCCAGTTTAGGTCTCCCTTTCCTTCTATGAAATTTTCTGAACCAGCTCCTAGACCTGTTCCAAGGAGTCTGTGTGGAATAAGGCATACACTGTAGAGTTTAACCAAACTTTGATTGAGTCCTGGTCTTACTATTGTGTAAGTCCTGGCCAATCTGGATAGAATGACTTATCTTCTCAGTTTCCTCATTCCAAAAGATGTTTGGAGTACCAGTGAGAAATAAGTACTAGTTCCCTGCACATAGTAGGCACCAAGTGCTTGTTCTTTCCTTTTCCCTCTCCTCTGCCTCCTTCCCCACTCTAGCCCACAGTGGTGTCTGAAACTCCGAACTTTAATTTTGTCACACATTCATTCAAGAAACACTTTTTGAGTGCTGAGTAGGTGCCAGGCAATCCTATGGGACCATTATGGGCCCTGGTTTTAGACAACTGTCATGTGTGCTGCTTGATCCAAATTCCTCCTAAGCTCAGTGTCTGAGTAGGCGTTGATTCTGGATATCTGGGCATTGCTGGAACTGGACAGGGTACTTTAGGACAAAGTTGGGATGTTGTTAAAGTTTGTCATTGGTATCTCTTCCATTTTCTGGTTTACTCTCCAAGTGCCTGCTATAGTTGGGGGCTGTTCCAGGCCAAAGCCAGGAGCCAGGAACTCAATCTGGTTCTCCCATATGGGCAGCAGAGACACAAGTACTTGATCTGTCACAGCTGCTTTCCAGGGTGTGCATAACAGGAAGCTGCGATGAGATGTGGAGCCAGGACTTGAACCCAAGCACTGTGAGATGGGATTCAGGTGTCCCAGGTAGTGTCTTAGCCACTGCCACATGCTATGCCACCCAGCCACCCCCTCCATGGTGGTTTCTCTACACCATACCCACATTTTTGTAAATAATCCTTTATTAAACTCTCCTTATCCTAATTTGAGTGTGCCAGCTGTTTTCTGCTTGGACTCCACAGAGGTTAATAGGACAATGAATAATTGTACCACCATGAAATAAAGTTAAATAAATGTTTATCAAAGTGTAATATCCACATAGAGACAACAGCTTGTTCATGTTTCTTTTCTAACAGTGTAGTTGCAGATAGCCAATGTGGAAAGGCAGGGTATGTGTAAAAGGTAGAAAAAAATGGAAGGTGCAGTTGAGTGACTGTTCCAGGAGGGGTCAGGTGGGCTTCATGGTTTAGCTAGTTTGATAGTCAGAGACAGACTCTGGTTGCATTAAAGAAGGAAATTTACTGGAAGGATCTCAGTGGCTTCTAGAAGGCAGAGAAGGGTTAGGAGATATGCAGGAGTAGGGGTGCTCTGGGGGACTTGTTGGCAGAAATCACAACAAAAGCCCCACATTCAATACAACCTCCACTGCATGTTCACACTCTTGGTCTCTTTTTTCAAGTACCAGTGTCCCGATTGGCTGAGTCTAAGTGGTGGGAGGGGCTACTATCTCTCATTAGTACTGTAGGCAATGAAGACTCTCCTGAAAGGGAGTGCAGGTACATTCTGCTTCATAAGATCTTCTCTGAATAGTTGACATGGTAACACCTTCATCACCTTGTGCAAACACTGTAACATAGGTATAGGTGTAATTTAATAATTTAGGCAAAGGAATAGATCTTAATAATCTGAAATCTCTTCTCATTCTTCTTTCAGTTCCCTCATGATCAGGTGAAACAATCATTATGTTCATTTTATGCTCTGTTTATTGCTGCTTCTTCTGATACAGCACTCTAGTGGTTTAAATTGTTGGTATGTAGAGCTTTCACATCTTAGAGCTGGAAGGGAGGAGATAGTTTTCTCCAGTTACCTCATCATAAACAGGAGTAAGTGAAGGTCACAAGAGGTGGATGTGAATTTCCCACGTCCACATCCTAACCAAGTTAAGACATTTGATGTAGTGCTTGTGGTTGTGTTGGTGTTTGAGATTTTTTCAGAGATAGACTCGGGCCAATAGGGTAAGTGGGTCGTTGAGTCTGTGCCTTTCAGCGTAATTGAGGCCAGAGACAATGTTCTCAGAAGAGACTGATCCCTCCCAGCAAAGGACATGAGATTTCTACAAAAGTAGATGGGGAAGGATGTCACTCTCCCTCTGTGCCCTTCATCTTCTGCATCTGCCTCTGTTAGTCTACTGACTACATTTTTATATCACTTTTATTTACCTGGGGAAATTTTTCAAATTATACACAGATAACACCCCCACCCTGAGATTCAGAATTTGTCCCCTTTCACTGCAAAGCACCACAGCAGGTAAATTATTGCTATTGAGAATACTTTGTGTCCTTTAGCTGCTTTGGGAAGAAAAATTATGTTGAGAACCATTAATAGGCAATATGGAACTGCCGATTGCCTTTGAGTGAAGTACTGCTCTCGGAAGATTAACCTGATGTAAGTGTTCTCATTGGTTTGGGAGAGACTGGGAGCAAGGGAACCTGCTAGGTCAATGCTTAGTTTCTAGGTATGCTATTATGGACATAGAAAAATACCTATTGGAAGAATGGTAATTATTATATGATTATTGGTTGAAGTGCACAAGACCAAGAGAGTGGTGTCCTACTGGCAGAATAGAAAGTCAGGAGAAAGAATGGTCTTAAAATGAAGCTCTGAATTATTTCTCAGAAATGATGGTGATATATACCCATGGACAGCCTTTTGCTTCAGTTCTTTTTGAGTCTAATGGTGTGGGTTTCACAGGAGGAAAATGCTCCTGGGTGCATGTTATGTTTGCTGTGTGGGAACTTCCTGAACTTCTTCCAGTCCCCTCAAGAGGACTGCTCACCGCTGCAGTTATGGTAGGAGGAAAGGGAACATCTCAGAGGGGATCAGGTAATTGAATAAAATGAGATCTAATCCTCTTTGGCAGACTTAAGTCTTGGGACTGCAGAAACCAGCTCACCCTTCTCTTTCTCACCCCCTCATTTGATGAAAGGAAAGATAATGGGGTAGTAGGTGGAAACAACCATTAGGTTATAAGAGGTAACAGGAGTTAAGTAACAGGGGATAATAGATTCTTCCCCTACAGAGCCACTCCCATGTGCAGAGGTGGGGCTGCCCTTGCTTAGTGTGAGTTGAGGGTGTTTCCCTCATCTTTGGAGAGGAATCAAGGAACCAGAACCTACCATCATTTCCATCACTGAGCTTGTAGCTTTGTTCTGCTCTCTTTCTACTGCCCTGCTCCACACCCCGAGCTGTCCTGTGCCCTGAGTTTGCCCCCTGGTACCCCAAAGCCACATCCCTGTTGAGTCTGTCCTCCCTTGACAGGCTGAAGTTCCCCATTTTCTCCTTCCCTATTGAAACCTGGCTGCCTGTTGTGGGAATAGGTATTAGGAGGCTGACCATCTGGTTGGTCTAATTCAGTCTAAAGGGTGACTTACTGACAAAGGTGGGTTCTCATTTTAGAAAAAGAGGAACCTTTGATAGTAAACTAGGTGGACTGGAGGGAAATTGGAGGCTGGGAGATGCAATAGGAGGACTTGTAAGAGTGTGGGGGAGGGAAAGAACAATGAGAACCTCAAGAAAATAGCAGTGGAGTGGTCAGATGGGGAAGATGGAAGATAGAATTGGTGGCATTTGACTATTGGCTGGTTGCAGGTTGATTGGGAGGGGGGAGACTAAGGACAGGAGGTTTCTAGACTTGGACTTTGGTGAATGCCATTAACTGATAGGTGGATGCAAAGAGCAGGTTTTGAAGGAAAGATAATACATTCAGGGTAGGGAAGATTGGAGTTGAGGCACCTGTCAGTGTGCAGGTATAGATATATTATAGGCAACTGCAGTGTGGGTTTGGGATGAGAGAGAGAGAGAGAGAGAGAGAGAGAGAGAGAGAGAGAGATTGTGACTAGTTTTGAAAGTTACTGGCAAAGAGAAGCCATGAGATTTGCCCAAATGGGTAGCAAGTATGACCAAGGATAAAGCCATGAGGAACTGCATCATTGGAGGAGAAGCAAAAGAGCTAGAGAGGTAACACTCAAAGAAAGAACCAGGAGGCAGAAGTAAAGAGTGAATAAACAGTGAAACAGAGGTTTGGGGAAAACTCAGGAAATCCTTGTAGGGTTTCCAGAAGGAGATTCTTCCAGGTCTTGCATTTTTAATTTAACATACATATAAAAATTGTACATATTTTATGCCGTATTCTGATATTTCATTACAAATATACATTGTATCATGTCCAACCAGAGCAAATGTATTTATCTTTTCAAGCACTTAACAGTTCTTTGTAGCAAACATATCCAAAATGCCATCTCCTAGTTTAGTGAAGAGATATACAGTATAGCAACATTATCTACTGGCACTCTACTATGCTGTAGAACCCCAGCACTTGTTACACCTTTGAGTTTCAAATTCTGCAGGGAGACCATGGAAAATGCGGGCTGGAAGAAATATGCCCATGATACTGCCACCAGATCTGGGAGCAAGAATTTTCTGGACAATTTAATGCACAGAAGTTAGGCCATCTGTCACAGGAGAAGGAATGAGTGGAGATAGAATGAAGTCTTCTGTGTCTTGCGTTGCTATAGCAGGCCTAAGTGGACATAAAAGACAAACGAGTGATGAGGAGAGGGAGACAAAGGGAGAGCGAAATGTGAGTGTAGAACACACTCAAAAAGAGAAGCAAGTTGAACCTTGGAGCTCTTCAGAGATGTTTAGGAAATGTTTTCTCTGGGAAACAAAGGAAAGAACATGTAAGGAGCCAAGAAGTGATATAGGACCTGGAAGGAGAGAGAAATCAGAAGTAATTGTGACCTAAGAAACAGTGAACCCTCAGTCAGGTGATGTTGGAAACCACTTGTTGGATGAAGAATTTAAATTTTGGGCTGGCACTGTGGTGTAGCCTGTAAAGCCGCCGACTGCATATGGGCCCATATGGGTACCAGTTTGAGTCCCGGCTGCTCCACTTCAAATCCAGCTCTCTGCTATGGCCTGGGAAAGCAGTGCAGGATGGCCCAAGTGTTTGGGCCCCTGCACCCATGTGGGAGACCTGGAAGAAGCTACTGGCTCCTGGCTTCAGATTGGCGCAGCTCCAGCCGTTGCGTCCAGTTGGGAAGTGAACCAGCAGATGGAAGACCTCTCTCTCTCTCTTTCTCTCTCTCTCTCTGTGTAACTCTTTAAATAAATCTTAAAAAAATTTCATCACAGAATTTATATAGAACAGATAGATACGTGTATCTTTTTTTTAAAAAGATATATTTATTTGAAAGACAGAGTTATAGAGAGGCAGAGCCAGAGAGAGAGAGAGAGATTGAGAGAGAGAGAGGAAGTCTTCCATCTGCTGGTTCACTCCTTAAATGGCTGCAATGGTAGGAGCTGGGTTGATCTGAAGTTAGAAGCTAGGAGCTGGTGGAGTAGTCGGGACTCAAACTGGTGCCCATGTGAGATGCCAGCACTGCAGGTGGCGGCTTTACCTGCTACACCATGGCACTGGCCCCACATGATATCTTTTTAAAAAATGAAAGGAACTCCACATTTTTAAGTCACTGTAGCAGATGTTTAGGGATGTGAGTGCTAAGTAAAGTAACCTTGGACTGGCACTGTGGCGTAGCAGGTAAAGCCCTCACCTATGATGCCAGCATCCCGTATGGGTGATGGTTCAAGTCTTGGCTCTACCCTTTTGATCCCTCTCTCTGCTAATGATCCTGGGATAACAGCGGAGGATGGCCCAAGTGCTTGTGTCCCTCCACCGACATGGGAGACCTGGAAGAAGCTCCTGGCTCCTGGCTACAGCCTGGCCCAGCTCTGGTCATTGTGGCCATTTGAGGAGTGAATCCATGGATGGAAGATTCTCTCTCTCTCTCTCTCTCTCTCTCTCTCTTTCAAATAAATAAAGTAATTTTTTTAAAGGAAAGTAACCTTGGGGCCGGTGCTGTGGCACAGTGGGTTAACACCCTGGCTTGAAGCGCCAGTATCCCATATGGGTGCTAGTTCTAGTCCTGGCTGCTCCACTTCCTATCCAGCTCTCTGCTAAGGCCTGGGAAAGCAGTAGAAGATGGCCCAAGTCCTTGGGCCCCTGAACCCATGTGGGAGACCTGGAAGAAGCTACTGGCTCCTGGCTTCAGATTGGCGCAGCTCCAGCCGTTGCGTCCAGTTGGGAAGTGAACCAGCAGATGGAAGACCTCTCTCTCTCTCTTTCTCTCTCTCTCTCTGTGTAACTCTTTAAATAAATCTTAAAAAAATTTCATCACAGAATTTATATAGAACAGATAGATACGTGTATCTTTTTTTTAAAAAGATATATTTATTTGAAAGACAGAGTTATAGAGAGGCAGAGCCAGAGAGAGAGAGAGAGATTGAGAGAGAGAGAGAAAGTCTTCCATATGCTGGTTCACTCCTTAAATGGCTGCAATGGTAGGAGCTGGGTTGATCTGAAGTTAGAAGCTAGGAGCTGGTGGAGTAGTCGGGACTCAAACTGGTGCCCATGTGAGATGCCAGCACTGCAGGTGGCGGCTTTACCTGCTACACCATGGCACTGGCCCCACATGATATATTTTTAAAAAATGAAAGGAACTCCACATTTTTAAGTCACTGTAGCAGATGTTTAGGGAAGTGAGTGCTAAGTAAAGTAACCTTGGACTGGCACTGTGGCGTAGCAGGTAAAGCCCTCACCTATGATGCCAGCATCCCGTATGGGTGATGGTTCAAGTCTTGGCTCTACCCTTTTGATCCCTCTCTCTGCTAATGATCCTGGGATAACAGCGGAGGATGGCCCAAGTGCTTGTGTCCCTCCACCGACATGGGAGACCTGGAAGAAGATCCTGGCTCCTGGCGACAGCCTGGCCCAGCTCTGGTCATTGTGGCCATTTGAGGAGTGAATCCATGGATGGAAGATTCTCTCTCTCTCTCTCTCTCTCTCTCTCTCTCTCTTTCTTTCAAATAAATAAAGTAATTTTTTTAAAGGAAAGTAACCTTGGGGCCGGTGCTGTGGCACACTGGGTTAACACCCTGGCTTGAAGTGCCAGTATCCCATATGGGTGCTAGTTCTAGTCCTGGCTGCTCCACTTCCGATCCAGCTCTCTGCTATGGCCTGGGAAAGCAGTAGAAGATGGCCCAAGTGCATGGGCCCCTGCACCCACGTGGGAGACCAGGAAGAAGCTCCTGGCTCCTGGCTTCAGATTGGCACAGATCTGGCCGCTGCAGCCATCTGGGGAGTGAACCAGCGGGTGGAAGACCTCACTCTCTCTCTCTCTGCCTCTCCTCTCTCTGTGTAATTCTGACTATCAAATAAATAAATAAATCTTAAAAAAAAGGAAAGTAACCTTGAATGTCTGAAAAGATATGTTCCTCACTGTTAGTCAGCTGGCATTCTGATTTATCCATCATTATTGTATGAATACAATAATTTTAAATCTGTCATCAGGTGTCGAGTTACCTCTGGGTGTAATAGAGTCCAGTTCCTGGGCTTGCAGGGCTGAGAGGAACAGACTAGATCATGCTGAGTTTTCTGAAGTAATTTTTGCTTAAAATTTAAATATTTATTTATTTGAAAGGTAGATCATCAGAGAAAGGTTGAGAGGAGAGAGTGAGGCAGAGTGAGAGATATATCCTTTACCTGCTGGTTCATTCCCCAGTGCCTGCAACAGCAAGGACTGGGCCAGGCCGAAGTCAGGAGGTGGGAACTTAATCTTGGTTTCCCACAAGGGTAATGGGGATGGAACTACTTGAGCATCACCTGCGGCCTCCCAAAGTGCACACTAGAAGGAAAGTGGAATCAGAAACAGAGTAGGGACTCAAATCCACTCATTCTGATAAGGAATGTAGGCAACCTAAGTGGTGTCTTAACCATGACGCCCCAGTCTGTCCTCTGTATTATAAAAATCCCTCTTGATAATTGGCCCATCATCTTGCCTTTTGTTTGCTTCATAATGTATTCCTATACTGTCTTTTACAGCTTTTAGGAATAGTATAATAAGCATGACCTCCAAAAGTTAGTTGTAAATTGATTTACTCACTGTTCCCACTCAGGATCTGATGATAAAGAATAGTTTTAGGGCATGTGTAGAGAAAACTAACATAAGGTGTTCTTGCTGCCACTCTCTTGTTCTGTACACATGGTAGACATTACTAATTGATAATGATGCCCTCCTAGACTGACAAAAACATTATTCTTTATAACATTAATCCAGGGATTTACACCCGGTTTCCTAGATTGGATCCAAGTTAAAGGACTACAGTCCAGCTTTTCCATATGTAGCCTGGTTTTCACTTCCATTATCATGTGATATGCTTTTACTTGGATCACTTCTACATCTGTTGTAGTAATCTGATCTCTTTTATTTGTTTCTAGCATTAGCTCTAGGAGTATTTTATTAGAAATGCATGCTAACTGTTTTATCCCATTGCATCAATCTTTAAGGTACTTCTACTTTCAAAGTTAAATACAGGCCAGCACCACAGCTCACTAGGCTAATCCTCCGCCTTGCGGCGCCAGCACACCGGGTTCTAGTCCCAGTCAGGGCGCCGGATTCTGTCCCTGTTGCCCCTCTTCCAGGCCAGCTCTCTGCTGTGGCCAGGGAGTACAGTGGAGGATGGCCCAAGTACTTGGGCCCTGCACCCCATGGGAGACCAGGAGAAGCACCTGGCTCCTGCCATCGGATCAGCGCGGTGCGCCAGCCGCAGCGTGCCAGCCGCGGCGGCCATTGGAGGGTGTACCAATGGCAAAGGAAGACCTTTCTCTCTGTCTCTCTCTCTCTCACTGTCCACTCTGCCTGTCAAAAAAAAAAAAAAAAAGTTAAATACAGACAGAGTTTCTTGTTTTCTTAACTAAAGTTGTGGGAATTATTTAAATTTAATAGTTATTAATAACATCAGTCCCCCCCCCCCCCCCCCAGTTTCAGGGTGGCTCCAGAGTCTTGAACACATTTGTAATGGAAACTGTTCTTCTCACTCTTGGGGTTCATCCTCTTGGGTGTGGAGACAAGGCTTGTCACTGAGGCATTTCTGATTGTGGCGTTGATCAACTAGTTGGCTCCTAAGCTGTAATTATCCTCCCCTTTCAATTAAAATCTCATTTCTTTATTGCAACATGTAGTTATTGCAAAATCTAGCCTTGAATATTGAATTTTTGTTTCCTTCTAAAGAAACTTTCCCTGACTATCCATATTTTTTCTTCTGGGTTGTTCATCTGACAAGTATTGCATTATCCCACTGCTGAGTAGGATATTCTTCCTAACAAAAATTGATTAGTGGGCACTTTATGATGCTGTGGGCTTTCTTTTCCTTTCATTTGCTGTGGTTTACAACACAATGTATTATCAGCCCCAGATTTTAGAACTTGAGGTGACCTGTTTACTAGAGGCATACCCACGCAATAGCACAACTGGTTCTAAAATAAAAAATTAAAAGAACATTTGCTTTTATTTTAAATTGTGCCAAATGAGAGGCTTAATTAACAGTGTTCATCAAATTTCAGCCAGTCTTTTCCCTGAAAATTTCAAGCATGTGAAAACAATGTGTGAACCTAATGTGGTATTTCTAAGCATTGTTCCAGCCAGCATGAACGCATGTCCTGCCAGGTGCTGTATTAAGCACCGGGGATTTGTTTCTGGATAGCCCTGCCTTCAAGGAATCAGACTCAGAAATCCTCCTAAAAACAAAATGTAACTGTCACGGTCAAGGAACTTAGGAGTTGTTAGGTTGTGGGAAAACATTCCGGAGGAGATGCTCTCTGCTCCTTTTCCGGCCTGTCCACTCTCACCTAGCACTCTGTGTTGACATTTTATATACTCTTCACAGTTCTAATCAGGTGCTGCTTCTGCCCTAAGAGTGGCCTTTCTATCTAGCCCTACATAATTCTCTCTTGCCCTCTTCCAAACTTCTTTGGTATAGCATCTGTGTTTTCTCTCCCAGGCAGGTCATTTTATAGCTCAAGGTAAAGCTATCTGTGTGCTTGCCACATCTGCTCAGAGAAGCTTAGTAAATGCTGGTTTGACTGAAGGAACAGTGTATTAGAGCACCTTTGTTGAGTAAAGGGGATCAAGTTCTGTTTTGATCCAGTTTGCCAGGAGTTATGTTTTCAAAGGCATTTTTTCCCATGCAAAACCAGTGTTCTATCTGTTGCTTTAAGATAACTCAGTTATATTCCATGGTTAGTTGATTGTCTACATACAAAGCACACTAGAATGATGAATTAGGGATCCCAAGGTTGCTTCTGTAAGTGAATAGCTATGGATACATTTCTTTTTTCCTTAAAAAAAAAAAAAAACTACATAGAAACCAAGTTCTACATAGAAAACAACTTCTAGTGTCCTTTAGTTGTATGGGAAAAAGTCCTCAGGTTAATTTCCTAAAAAAAAAAAAAAAAAAAAAAAAGAAGCATCACAAATTAAAAGATTACTTGTTGAAACTCAAGATCATTTTCTAGTGAGTCACTAGATATTGAGCAATGTGATTTGTATCAATACATCTTGTGAAGTTGCCAAAATAAAGTTTGTTTTAGATAAAAAAAATTTTGTGTCCTATAGAATGCCAAGTACCTTGAGAGAGTTCTGAAAATATTAATTGAATTCAACAAATATCTTAGTAAAATGCACACAAGTTATTAGTGTTTTTAAGTTCCTGTTAGTTAAACTTCTTTATTAATTTTTAAGGAGAAGAAAGTAAGTGGAATTCACTTCCATATGATTCAAGTGTATTTAAAATAAAGTAACCAAAACAAATAGATGCAGATGAAATATATTCAAGGCATCCTCTTACCACCTCCTCTGTAATGGAACTGCTTAGTCACTATGCCTTGATTAGCTAGGGTTTGTTCATTCAGTCTTAAATAATGAATGATGGAAAATTCAGAGTTAATAAGTAAATAGAAAAATAGCTGATAAATGTTCCAAGAAAACAGTAGAAGAAATATATTAACACCATTGAAAATGTTTATTGAGTGCCAATTTTTTCTCCAAATGTTTATTGAATGCCTTTAGTGTGGCATCCTATAGTAAGTACTGGAACTGCCCAGAAAATAGTACATGCATTGTTCCAGCCTTCATTAAGGGAATAGTCTACCCCTAAAGTTCATGGAATGATGGAATTAAAAGATAAGTTAATTTGGTGCAAAATATTTTTGAAACTCATGCATACAAAGGATCCTCAAAAAGTTCACGGAAGTGTGCAACATACAAAAAAAGTGTGCATGGATTTCAAAATGCTTTTTATACCGAAATAAACTTACTTTTTTATATAAAAAAATTATTTATTTATTTATTTATTTGAGAGGCAGAGTTACAGGCAGAGGGAGAGATAGAGAGAGAAAGGTCTTCTATTTGCTGGTTCACTACCCAAATGGCAGTGATGGCTGAAGCTGAGCCGATCCAAAGCCAGGAGCCAGGAGCTTCTTCCTGGTCTCCCACATGGGTGCAGGGGCCCATGCACTTGGGCCATCTTCCATTGCTTTCCCAGGTCAATAGCAGAGAGCTGGATTGAAAGAGAAGCAGCAGGGACACAAGCTGGTGCCCATATGGGATGCCGGCACAACAAGTGGAGGTTTAGCCTAGTATGCCATAGTACTGGCCCTTCATAAACTTACTTTTTAGATCCATTTTCTATGTCCTTTTTGAAGTACTCTGGTGTATTCAACAAATATTGATCATCTCCTGTGCACTGCTCTTGATTCCAGGACTACAGCAGAGGACTAAACAGATGGTCTCAGCCCTGAGAGAGCTTACTTTGGGAGAAGCAAATATTACTTTAATAGTTTTACAAATAAATGTACAACTCAAACTTGTGTTAAGAGCTATGAAGGAAAACTAGAGTTCCCTATGAAGACATAGACTAGGAGAGCCTGAACTGGTTAAAGGGGGGATGGGGAAGGAGGCAAAGGCTATTCAAGGCTGCTCAGGGGAGGTGATACTTGAGTTAAGACCTGACTGTGAGTAGGAGCTAGCTCAGCCCAAATGGGAGAGGAAGCCTGTTCCAGGCAAAGGGAGTCTGTGAGAAGGTGCTGGCTAGGAAGGAGCAGGGTGTTAGGACTGACCTGACGGCAGTAATCACTTCCCCATGTAGACCATTGGCCAGTAGGGTTGTTGAAGGAAGAAGAGAAGGAAGCACCCAGTTTGAAGAGAGAGAGAGGGGCCCAGCTGGACGTTGCTGGATTGTGGTCTTGATTTCAAGGACAATCGGAAACCTTCCAAGGGCTTAAACCCATGGGTGGTAGGCCCAGTTCTTTGTGGAGAGGATTGGAAGGTGGTCAACCAGCTGGGACATGATGAGTAGTGGCTTGGAGGAGAGTGGTGGTGGAGGTGGAGGTGGAGGTGGATATCACAGATATTTAGGAGGCATAATACCAAATGTGGCCAGGATGTGCTTAGAGTATTTGTTGGGTTAATGAATGAATAAACCTACAGTTTCAGGAGACATGGAGCTTGACCTAGTTAAAAATGTACGGTTGAAAAGTTTTGGACCGACACTGTTGGAGGAATAATTTTTCTTGGATTCTTTAGCTTTAGTTCTATTTTTCTTTCTTTCCTTCTTTCTTTTTTTTTTTTTTGACAGGCAAAGTTAGACAGAGAGAAAGGTCTTCCTTCCATTGGTTCCCCCCCTCAAATGGCCACTATGGCTGGTGCGCTGCGCCAATTCGAAGCCAGGAGCCAGGTGCTTCCTCCTGGTCTCCCAGCGGGTACAGTGCCCAAGCACCTGGGCCATCCTCCACTGCCTTCCTGGGCCACAGCAGAGAGCTGGACTGGAAGAGGAGCAACCGGGACAGAATCCGGCGCCCCAACAGGGACTAGAACCCGGTGTGCTGGCGCCGCAGGCGGAGGATTAGCCTAGTGAGCCGCAGCGCCAGCCTTAAGTTCCATTTGACTGAAATGTGAGACTGTTATTTGTTGATTTTTTTCCCGACAAACCAATAATTAATCCTGCAAAGATTTATGATTCAGAAATAAGTTATCAGGGTGATAGAAGGTATTTAGATCTATGTGTATATTGTGTTTTATGACACTTATTACACATTTCCAGAACATAGTTTTATAGCATTAAGTTTTTGGAGTGCCAGTTGGAATTTGGAAAATGTAACTAAAAAATCTCCCTCTGCATAAATCAACAAGTAATTGTGTAACCTGCTGCTTTGGCTTTGTGTCTTGGGAAATAGGGTATTACACGGGTTGTCCTTGAACTCTTCAGAAAGCGACTCTGTCATGCAACTGTTCACTGTGACAGATAATCATGATCATGATCATGATGACTGCATCCATTTGGTTCTCCTCCCTGCTGAGACCTACCTTCCCCTCCAGCGAGTTCTCATCCTCCCACTGGCCGGCATTCAGTGCTCTGCGCTCACAACACCTTCCAGAGTCAGGGTGGGGCGGGGCAGGGGAGGCTGCCCCTGGAGTCTCTAGGGGGCACCTGAGCCCAGTCCTCCAGCTTCACATACTCCCCGTGGGAGTTTCCCTACCTCCAGTCCTGGCATAATGAGGAGGGGAAACTTTGACTTCATTGTTCTCCTTTATCTAGAACACCACTGATGAAGTTTGGATCTAATTCTAAGTTTTTGTTCCAAGATGGATTATCTCTGCATGGGAGGCTGATTGTGTATGTTTGTTTTTTTTTTAAAACAATAATAAAAGTTGAGTGACTTACTGGATAAGATAGGAAAGCTTAATATTAAAATTACTTGGCATATAGGATTGTTTAAAATGAGTGTCCAGTGAAAATATAAAGCACTACAGAAGTGCTTTGATATAATTTAAAATATAACTAAATATATGTTATAACTTTAAAAATGTGCCTCGAAGTTATCTAACAGTGTGAGTTGCTTTCTTTAAAAATAATAAAAATCAATGAGGAAATGTCATATCTTCCCCCAAAACGTGCACCCTCCCCTTACGCTGTTGTCAGATAATCAGTACATACCGTGTGTGGGACAGTGACACTTAATGCTCATCAAAAATGATGACTGACTCTATTTATACCAACTCAATACAGAAAAAGAGTACCAAACTTCATCATGTTTTGCATTTTCTTCATAAAAGCTGAGGTTGTGTTCAATAGATGATGTACAAACTTACAAATAGTTGGTGCTAAATGAATTTGCTGAATGAACAATACACAAGTAAATGTGTATATTTAAACCTAATGACTGGACATTGTTTAGAAAGATAAAAATTATACTTTGCCTAGTTTAAAAGGTTGTGTTTGTAGTTCTGTTTGGTTTAAATGTGAAATTGTAGCCATAGGCAATTTTTGAAAAAATTCCATGGTACTTGCACGTACATGAAATATTTCAAGATGGATACACTTTTCTCAGAGACTTTGTGTGTATGTGACTTTAGGAGGACAATAACTAAGTGCAAGGCGGTAATTAAAATGAACACATTCTAGCCGTTCAAGGTCATTGTGTCTTGTATGTATTGTCCTTCATGAATCCAAAATGCTAGGCTAATGTCATTGTAAGTGATATTATTGTAATTTTGTAAAAGGTGAGTCATCTGAGATTGAGTAACTTGTTTTGAGTAAAATAATGACTCACTGAGCAAAGCCTGAGGTATCATCCAGTTTCTAACTTTAAATCCCATTGATCTCTTAGACTTTTAAAATTCATTTGGTTTACATAAGCTCTACTTCTTAAATTGTATTATTTTCCTCATGAGTTTGAAGAAAAGTTACATTTCACTAAGAATCTGTGTATAGCAAAACATTAACAATGACATCTTTTAACAACTAAAATTCATAATCAGTTACACTTTTCTGAAAGATTTGATGCATTCTGTAAAGCTTAGATACTTATTCTGAATTTTGTAGTCTGTTGCATGTGTGAAAAGTATTGTGTTTATCCATAATTTTGCTATTAGTTACTCTCTGCTAGTTAAAAAACAAACAAACAATTAGGGCAGGTATTTGGTGTAATGGTTAAGATGCTGCTGGTATCCCATATTGGAGTGCTTGGGTTTCAGTCTTGGCTCCATTTCTGATTCCAGATTCTGCTAGTGCACACGCTGGGAGACATTAGCTCATCCCTGCCACTCATATAGGAGGCCCAGATAGAGTTCTTGGCTCCTGGCTTTGGCATGACCCAACCCTGGCTGTTGTGGGCATTTGGGGGCAGGAACTAGTGGATGTTAGTTCTCTCTATTTCTCTTTCTGACGTTGTTTTTCTTTCTTTTTTAAGATTTATTTTATTTATTTGAAAGACAGAGTTACAGAGAGAGGTAGAAACAGAGAGGTCTTCCATCTGCTGATTCACTCCCCAGATGGCCGCAACAGTTGGAGCTGTGCCAATCGGAAGCCAGGAGCCAGGAGCTTCTTCCAGGTCTCCTACACGGGTGCAGGGCCCATGTTTTCTACTGCTATCCCAGGCCATAGCAGAGAGCTGGTTCAGAAGAGGAGCAGCTGGGTCTAGAACTGGTGCCCATATGGGATGCTGGTGCTTCAGGCCAGGGCTTTAACCTGCTGTGCCACAGCGCTGGCCCCCTCTCTTTCTGACTTTGAAAAGTAAAAACTAAAATTGTGGATGATAGTCCTCAAGCGTGCTAAGGTTTTCCTTGGTCTATTTGATGTTCTGTATGTGTGCTTGTTGAATAGCCCCCTTCAATCTGAGCAGCCACATTAATATTAGTGTTTTATAGTCCGAAAGTGCTTGTGGCTTACAAGACTCCATCATACAAATTGGATTATTCAGTGCTCACAACAACCTGTGATATAGGGAGGACAACCCTCTCCCCACGTGTCATCTGAGGAAGCTCAATCCCTTAGCAGTCGGCTCAGGAGAAAACGCAGATGACATGTCTCTTTTCAAAATTGGGCTTGTGTGGGAGTATGCTTGAAGGCAAGGAAAGGAATAAATGTTTGGAGGAAATATGCAGATTAGCTCATTTCTTCAGTTGTAGAGACACTGGTTGCTTTCTATAATAATAACAGCTGACATTTAATGAGTGCTTCCTCTGTGCCATGTGTCAACTGAATTATTGAATCATAACCATAGTGCGACGTCAGTATTATTTTGCCCTAATTTTATGGACCAGAGAACTGAAAAACAGAGGCTTAAATGAAATCACCAGCAAGTAGCGGAGCTGAAACCCAAGATCAGTCAGCGTGCCTCTGATCTGTGTGCTGCTTATTTTCCCTTGATTGAAAGGTGAAAGACAGAGGAGAAATCTTCCATCCCTTGGTTCACTCTTCAAATGCCTGCAGTAGGCTGGGTCAAGGCTCTGTCATGCCTCTTCCCAGTTGACTAGTTAATCCCTATTTCTCCACCTCTTTCATCCTAGGCGACCACTTATCTGTTTTCTGTCACTATGTTTACATGAGATTTGTTTACAATTTCATATGAATGGAGTCATACCATGTTTTTTTGGTGGCTTGTTTCTTTAGCTCAGCATAATAGTTTTGAAATTTATCCACAGTGCCTCAGTCATTAATTCTGTATTTACTGTTGGCAGGTTGTATTCTATAGCATGGTTTTGGCAGTTTGTTCGCCAATGATTCAACAGTGATTCAGTTATAAAATTATTTTTAAATGATTTTATTTATTTATTTGAGAGGTAAAGTTACAGACAGAGAGGTCCTCCATCTGCTGGTTCATTCCTCAAATGGCCTCAATGGCTGGAGCTGGGCAGATCAGAAGCCAGGAGCCAGGGGCTTCTTCCAGGTCTCCCAGGTGGGTGTAGAGGCCCAAGTACTGGGCCATATTCTGCTGCTTTCCCAGGCCATAAGCAGAGAGCTGGATTGGAAGAGAAGCAGCTGTGGCTCAAACTGGTACCCATATGTGTACTCAGAGACTTAGCCTAATATGCCATAGTGCCAGCCCCTAAAATTACTATTTTTTATAAATAGGTTTTTGAATATTATAGCTATAATTTTTATAAAAAGCTGTATTGGTGAAGAGAATGCATTTAGTTAGTATACTTTTCAGTTTGATTTTGAGCTTATGATACTAATAGTAAGCAATGACATGCGAATCCTAGATTCAATTCCAAGATTTAAGATACAACCATATAGAAAGCCATTTTCATATATATTAATAGATTTTTAATTTTTTATTTGATATTTGTGTTTTTTTAGAGACTGTAATTTAGATTTACTGATACTCAAAACTCTAAATAACTATTTTATACCTTATAGAACTTTCTGGAAAGAAATGATTAAATAATACAATTTTAAGTAATTAAACTGCTACTTTAAAAAATGTTTTTCCCTCTTATTTTCTTCTATAAAAAAAGACTTGCTGGTGTTGAGTACATCTCATGTAGCTTGAACAAGCTGCGTTGGTTTTTTTAACTTTCATGTCTTAAAGTCCCAGCAGGTGGCGTTCTTATCAAAGTACTGCTTTGATATTCTGTAGTGGTTTTTCCAGGTGGCTCCTTTCCTGCTGTGATCTATTTGCAAACCCACTGATCTTGGATAATTAAGATTTATTTTTCCTGATTATCATATAGGTTGTTTGTAAAGATTTTAAAAAATATTCTTCAAACCCCTTGCTAATCCCCAAGAAATTACTACAGTAGTTCAGTACAACCAGTAGTTCCCAGAATTTTCTCTAATCTATACATACAGCAAATGATGGCTGAGATTTTATCAGAAAGGAGCTGTTATTTGGGACTTGCTGGCTGTTCCATGAAATCTCAGCCATTGGAGCCTCCGTGGGAAATTTTGTGAAATCACTGATTCTTTTCAGGTAGTTTCCCCGCAACGTGTAACTCTGCAGGCAGCTGCTTTCGCCTGAACGGCAGAGCTGTAATGCTTTTGTGACCTGTCCTTGGAAGCCACACCTGTCCCTTCCTCTGTAGGTCGGCTCTCTACCTGCTGTGGGATGGGGCCACATGAGGGCCGCTTGTGGAAAACCCCTCCCTGCTTTGGGTCTCATGCCATTCAGATGGAGCTGTGGGGGAAGCAGGTGTTACTTAAAGCACAGATACTTGTAGGCACTTTTGAGTAGGAGGGAAGTGGCATCTTTTATTACTCAGGGCCATGGACCTTGTTCAGGAAGAGGCCTTGGTCATTTCTCCGGGCCTGAATGGTAATGTTCTCCTCAGATGAGTGCTGAAGGGCCAGAGCCAGACAGGAATAGCTGAATTTGCAGTTATGTGAGGTGAGGAGGACCTGAAATCACCCCGAAACTGACAGAAAGGGTGACTTCTGAAAGCTGCAGACTGAAACAAGGCAGCTGAAAATGGCATCCTAGCCCGCCAGGGCTTCTGTGCTCATATCTGGAATTCCTCCAGGCTTGCTCAGCGCCTCTGTTCTTACACTGGTCCTTGCTCATCAGTTGCCCTGGTTTCTTCATCATTCCATTTTGGTTTCATATAGTAAAAAAAAATTTTTAAAGATTTATTTATTTATTTGAGAGTCAGAGTTACACAGAGAGAGGAGAGGCAGAGAGAGAGAGAGAGAGAGAGAGAGAGGTCTTCCATCCGATGGTTTACTCCCCAGTTGGCCGCAACAGCTGGAGCTCAGCTGATCTGAAGCCAGGAGCTTCTTCCGGGTCTCCCATGTGGGTGCAGGGACCCAAGGACTTGGGCCATCTTTTACTGCTTTCCCAGGCCATAGCAGAGAGCTTGATTGGAAGTGGAGCAGTCGGGTCTTGAACCAGCGCCCATGTGGGATGCCGGTGCTTCAGGCCAGAGTGTTAACCTGCTGTGTCACAACATCAGTCCAGTAAAGAATTTATTATTATTATTAGAAACAGAGAAAGAGAGAGAGAGAGAGAGAGAGAGAGAGAGAGAGATCTCCCATCTGCACTCCCAGATGGCCACAATGGCTGGGCTGGGTCAGGCTTAAATCAGGAACCAGGAGCTTATTTCCTGTTTCCCACATGGGTATGGGGGCCCAAGCACTTGGGTCATCTTTTGCTGCTTTCCCAGGTGCGTTAGCAGGGAGCTGGATCAGAAGTGGGGCAGCTGGGTCTCAAACTGGTACCCATGTGGGATGCTGGCATCACATGTAGTAGCTTTACCAGCTACGCCATAATGTATGTCCTCATAATGAATCTTGACTACTTTCTAGGTGCCAGCTCTTTTCAGGGTCTTAATACTTTATGTATATTACTTTGTTTGTTTATTATTATTTTAAAATATTGTTTGAAAGGAAGAGAGACAGACAGACAGAAAGTTCCTATCCACTGATTCACTCCCAGATGCTTATGTAGCTAGGGCTTGGTCAAACCAAAACTGGGAGCCAGAAACTCAATCTGGGTCTCTCACGTGGGTGACAGGGAACCAAATACTTGGGTCATCACCTGTTGCCTCCCAGGGTGCATGTTAGCAGGAAAATGGAATCAGAATACAGAACCAGGACTCGAACCCAGGCCTCCCATGTATGAGACGGTTATCCCAAGCAGCATCTTAACCTTAGGCCAAATGCCTGCCCCTTTTGCCTGACTTATTTTTCACAAAACCCACCTCATGAAGCACATACTATTATCACTATCATGTCCACTTTAAAGATCAGGAAACTGAGGTGCGCAGAGGTTATTTTACTTGCTGTTAAGTAGTAAAGCCAGGATCTGAGGCCAGTCTGGCTTCAGAGCCCAATCTCTTAATGGGTAAATCCTGCTCTTGTTTTCCTTTTGGGGTTCTGAATATGTCAGCTTGGATTGAAACACCATCTGCCCAGAGTTAGACCTTGACTGCCTTCTGCCTCACCCCATTGACTTCTGGATCTGGCGCATCCTCATGGAAACCTGACCCTGGGTCTCCCTGCTGCCAGAGGGAGAAAGGAGGACAGGTGCTGTTTGTTCACATCCCTGTCTTTACGTGAACTTGCCCTGTCCCCGTTCTCCCTCCTCTGCCTGGTTGCTTTCTGTATGGACATTCACTTGCTCCTGTTAACATTCACTTTTTCCTCCAGCTGTCCTTGAAACCTCTGTTTGACCTGTCTCCCTGCATCGCCCTTCCTGGGAGCTCCTCAGAGCCAGGACCACATCTTATGTATCACTGAGTTATCTCCAACTTTGTACACTGTAGGGGCCCGGTGAGTCTCCTTACTGTGAAAGAAGCTAGAACATGAATGGGACAGCCGTTGGCCCCTAATGGGGACAATGTAATTTTGCTGCAACCTTGATGGGCTGACATAGAAAGGACAGGAGACCTCGGAGAAAATTTACCCAACCCCTGGCCTGACATCTTTGTCCCAGTGTTTGTGAACATGACTTTGAGGTCTGTCTTTATGCCCTTGGCTTTGTTGTTAGAATCAAGAAGGCAAACATTTCATATTATTACCATTCCTCTTTTATTAAAATTGGTGATTTTAAAACAGTACTACTTAATCAAAGCTCTATGATTAAAAATCTATTTCCAGGCCACCAGAAGAAAGTCCCTTGAAGACTACACCAAGTTCAGAAAGAAGTAATTTTGGTTTGTTATAAAGGCCAAGATGACCACGATGACTTAGAATTGGATGTTGTTTCCCAGGAGCAAAAAGGACTCAGTGTGAATAGGGAATCAAAAGGAAATAAAACAGATAAAAATAGTGACTGAACTAAAATACTGTCTTAAAAGAACAATTTCTCTTTTTAAATTTCTCATTCCTAAGACAATGACCGTCAGCAGATCTTGTGAAGTTTTACATTAGTTCTTGTATTTCCTGAACTTGGGATGATACCACCTCACCATTCACCACCTCCTGCACGATTGTCTTGATTTTTCGGGTTTTGGATGGGTCTAAAGATAAAAATGGATGAAGGAGGGCAAAAATTAGTGTTTCAAGTATTTATCCAAAATTAGTTCTTCTTTAAGCTTCTACGTAACAGATTGGCTGACACAATCCATCACATTTAAACTCTCAAAAGTGACTTTTACATTATAAACAAAAAAGGTTTTATCCAGTGACAATGATGCATTCACTGTTATCTTTCTCATGCATACATGAAAACATTTGTCTTTTTCTGCATTCAGAGTGGCTATGTAGCTCATGATTCCTGCTTGTAGAGTAGGTTTCTGCCTCTGCTGGGCTTGCCAACAGTGTCACTACAGAACACACTGCCCAGTTTGCTGCAGATAAACGTGAATGTTTTACCTTGACTCAAAATATAAATTTACTTTAAATTTAAATTATGCTGTGCTGTTCAGTGATATCTTACAATGTTAATCACTGATGCATGTGAGTCTCACTTGAGCGATTCTTAACTGCATACCTTTAGAGGAATCAATTGACTGTGCTTGAGACCTGGAGCCTGTCATAGCCGAACTCTCATCCAAGCCATCACTGTAAAGAAAACAGGACAGGTGAGGTCCAGTAGTGCATGCTAGAATAAGAATAAATTGGGAAAATTCGCCAGGTGAGCCTCGGATTAGAAAGGTACACAGAACTATGACCAAGTAAAGCATTCCAGATGTCCTGTTTCAGAGGCTTAGATGCTGTGCCCTGGGAATGTCAATGGGTGCAATGCCCCTTAGCTTTCAAATCCTGTGTAATGCAGGCTCTCAGAGTAAAGCGCCTGGCAACTGGTGGGAGATCTGCTCCCAGGCATGCAGTCTCCCCGTTTACGATCTGAGTTCTTCCGCCCAGGGCAGACTACTATTACTTTAGGAGAATCTGCTGCAGTGGGTCTGAGGTGATTCGGGTGGCTACTGTTTGAGGTGGCGTTCTTAGCACTGGTCATCGATATCAGAAATTGAATGGGTGATTTTTCCAGTACATGGAATTGCGTGTTTACCATATGCCTCTGTCTCCAGGGCCTTTGTTCATGGCAGCTTTATTGTTAGTAAGATGATTAGTGAGAGCACATCGCATGAGTATTTGGTAAATGCCAGGTGCATCTTTACTAGGTTTGTTGTTTTCTTCTCATTAAAGGACCCTTCCTTTATTGCCCCCCAAAATTGGCATCTTGTGTCCCCCTGTCCAGCATCACCCGTTATTCACCCTTGGGCCTCCCCATCCAGCAGGCGGCGGTAGGTCTCTATCTCCAGCTCCAGGCGGGCCTTGACGTTCAGCAGCCGCTGGTAGTCCATGTTCTGGCGCTCGGTGTCGGAGCGCACCTGTTGCAGCTGTGCCTCCAGGTCACCGACGAGCTGCTGCACCTGGGACAGCTGGCCGCAGTAGTCGCCTTCAGTTTCGGCCAAGGAGTCCTCCAGGGATTTCTTCTGCAGTAGGAAGGAAACCATACAGTGGTAAGGATGGGGAGGGGGGGACTGGAAAGAGGAGGGCACGATTTGGATACAGAGTTTCCTTCGGAGGTTGGAGTGATGTGTGCTCAGTGGTGCGAGCATACCATAGCAAGCTGGGACTGGAGCTCGATCTCCAGGTTCTGAAGTGCGCGCCGCAGGTCGGTGACCTCGCTCTTGCTGGACTGAAGCTGCTCCGTGTTGGTGCTGATCTCCTTCCTGAGCTCCCCGCTCTGCAGAGGCACAGAGGGCCAAGGGGGCGCGAGTGAGGCCGCTAGCTAGCAGGTCAAGTCATTCTGTGAGTGTTTGGCAGCCTCTTGCTTTAGTTTGTGTTACCTTTTCAATGAACCAGGCTTCCGCGTCCTTCCGGTTCTGCTCGGCGATGGCTTCGTACTGCGCCCTCATGTCGTTGAGGAGCCTGGTGAGGTCCACTCCTGGTGCGGCGTCCATTTCCACGCTGACCTCACCTGGGCCACCTGCCCTACAGCTTTGTAGCTCCTGGGGATAGCAGGTGAGGGAGAGGGGCCCATGATGACTTTCGTGATCCTGTTAGCTTTTGCCTTGGTGGGCCTCCTCCTCCATAAATAAACACTAAAAGTAGTTTTGCATGCCAGCCTTGTGGCATAGCGGATTAGGCTGCCTGTGGTGCCCTCCAGCATCCCATATGGGGCTGGTTCGAGTCCCAGCTGCTCCACTTCTAATCCAGCTCCCTGCTAATGTGCCTAGGAAAGCAGCGGATGATGGTCCAAATACTTGGGCCTCAGCACCCATGTGGAGACCTGGAAGAAGTTCCAGGCTCCTGGCTTTGGCCTGGTCCAGCCTTGGCCTGCTGTGGCCATTTGGGGAGTGCACCAGTGGATAGAAGATTTCTCTTTCTTTCTGTATCTTTCTTCTCTCTGTAACCTTGACTTTCAAATAAAAAAATATGTTTTTGACTGCTTTGGTATGGACACATACCAAAATGTATTGAATACAATATAGTAAAACTTTTTAAACCTAAAATTGCACATTTTTTTCTTCTGATTTCAAAAGGGCTTAGGGCGTTTTCTTGGCCTCTACAGTTGCTACAGGCCCTAGGTGCTGTGCCTGCATGTCTGACAGATGCATTGGTTCTGCTGCTGGGGTCTATGGCCTTTGCAGGGAGGGGAGGCCTGGTGTAGTAACTGGGAGATTTCAGCTACCTCAGCCAAATGCAGGGCTGCACACAGCGCCTGGGCATGCGCACTGTCACTGAAAACCGTGGAAACTGATTGCAGTGTGCATCCTACATACCTGCCTGGGATGTACACTGTGGCACATCAGTTCTGTGTGTGGGGAACACTGGGTAGAAGTGGCATCTCACACACGTACAACTTCCTGTGTCACTGCCACACGTCTGTTTTTAACTTTAAAAATATTATATTAAAAAAAAATCCTAAACCAGGACAATGAATATTCTCATTGTTGTAACCCCATGATGAAAGTGACAAAATCACAAAGGGCTCCTAATTTGTTATATACACACACACATACAGAGAAAACACCCCCCATACAAACAGAAGAAAATCTAGCACACACATAGAGAGAAAACTGCACACAGAAAACCACAGAGAGAGAGAGAGAAATAGAGAGACACAGAGAGAAAACCACGCACACACACATACACACACACAGAAATCCAAAACAAATGACCATTTTAACCAGGGAGATAATGTATCCTCTGTATCTAGCTCTAGACTTGGACATTTGAAACTGTAGGGTTTTGAGTGTGGGAGAGGAAGGCAACTTCTGACCTCCTCGTGGTTCTTCTTCATGTAGGCCAGCTCTTCAGTCAGGCTCTCGATCTGCGCCTCCAGGTCGGCTCTGGCCAGGGTCAGCTCATCCAGCACCCTGCGCAGCCCGTTGATGTCGGCCTCCACCGTCTGGCGCAGGGCAGCCTCATTCTCGAACCTGAGGAACAAGTGCAACACGGTTTAGGGAATCAACACAACTCTCTGAACGTTTTGATCCATTCATTTTGATTCATTGACAATAGGTTTAGGACCCTGGGGGAATTGCATTGCATCTTCTGATGACAGCACGTGACCACCACGGGGCTCTGTGACCCCAGGTCTAAGCAACTTGTAGGTGATGGGAATTGTACTTGATTCTCTAGAAAGTCTAGTATAAATAAACCCTGCATGTAGGGAGCATGTGAACTTCAGAAATTTTAAAATATTCACTCAAGGAAAGCAGGAAAATGGGACAGAAGCAGAAGTTTTGGGGACATGTTCACTGTCATTGGTGTGTTCCACTCACTTCATTCTGAAGTCGTCGGCGGCCAGTCTTGCATTGTCGATCTGCAAGATGAGCTGGGCATTTCCAATGCTGGCAGAAATGATCTGGTCAAAGAGGTGGAGACACACAAAGCTGAGTCCTCAGCTGCTAGTATTATACAATTAGGTTTTCAATGTGAAGAATTTGAGACAGTTTCATTTTCTAAGAAAATATGTGTATAAAACAATATTGAAAAGTTAAAAAAATTTCTTTTCTTACAAAAGGGCAAAAGACATACACTTTATGGTAGATGATAAAAAGGGACTAAACATCCTAAGATGAGAAGAATGCTCCAAAAAACCCCACTAAGTTGTAGGTGATCATCACTGTAAAAAATTGTAATAGTAGAAGAGAGAAAGAATCCCCCAAGCCCCTCCCAAAGCACGCTCTCACCTTATTCCTGAGGTCTTCGATCAGTGGGTGATACTTGCTGTAATCATGCTGCGGCCCGCAGTCTCCATGCCCGTGGCCACGTGCTTCATACCACTCCCGAATTTTGTTTTCGAGCTCAGCATTAGCATCTTCTAGAGCTCGAACCTTGTCCAGGTAGGAAGCTAATCTATCGTTAAGATTTTGCATGGTTTCTTTCTCAGATCCAGAAAGAAGGCCCCCGTCATTGCCAGAGGGGAGATACAGAGAGCCACCCCCAGGGCTTCCCCCAAATCCCATCCCGAGCCCTGCAAAGCCACCTCCCAGGCACCCCCCATAGCCAGAGCCCAGTCCTCCTGCGAAGGAGCTTCCAGAGCCACCGCCAAAGCCAGCACTGGGACCAAACATGGAAGCAGCGGAGAAGCCTCCCCCACAGCTGGCCCCAAAGCCAAAGCCACTTCCCACACTGGAAGCGGACATGCCCCTCGATCTGCCTGCCACCCCGCTCTGGGTAGAGAGCCGCCGGGACAGTGCAGAGGTGCGCACTGAGAGTGACATGGTGACACCTGGGGGGAGGTGGTGTGGGTGAGCCAGGAAGGCTTGCTTTTTATAGGCTGTGAGATGGGTGTTGCCTTGAAGAGTTCATGCTCTCCTTTCACACTAAGGTGTCTCCCCCGACCTTTTATTTATTTATTTATTTTTTTGCCATCTCAGCAAGTAAGTGATTGATGTGTAGTGAAAATTCATTGATATAGAAATAATCAAGCAGTCATTTCCATTAAATTTTGTTATTCAAAAAAAGAAAGCTAGGCGGAGTAGAGCGAGGTTGTCATAAGGAATCTTCCATTTCTAGATTGTTCTCTGTATTGTCAGTACTGCCGTGGAGAGAGCGATGGGTGATTATTGAATGGCTAAGTTCACAAATGCTTCTCCCTCAACTGTAAGCTTTGTAAAGTTCTTCATGCATCTTTCCTGTGCGTTTCCTTTAGAAAACCCAAGGCAAACCTTACAGTTTGCAGTGGAAGATAGTTTCAGAAGCGGTTGTGAAATGCGCAGACAGAAGGGGCATGTTCCAGGTTGATACTGGAGTTTGAGTTTTCAGGATTTTAAGACCTTGTCATTAGGATGTTGTGTGGCTTCTTTTTCCTGATCCAGAAAAGAACATCTCTTGGACACTGACAGGTGCTGTTTTTGAGGAGAATATTATAGTCGTCTCAGCAATTTTTCCTTTGCATGAGAACTAACCTTCCTTGTAAACTCTGTGAAACCAGGGGCCTTGTCTAACTGTTCAGTGCTTTGTACCAAGTACTTTTGAAGTTTATTCCTGTAACAGATGGTGCCCGCAATGGTTGCTCCATAAGTGAGTTGGTTGGTTGAATGGATTGTGTGAAAAGTTCCTTTCTTGGAGTGGATGTTTAGCCTAGTGGTGAAGATACCCATTCTCTGTATCAGGGTATGAGGGGTGTATTCCTGGCTCTTTCTGCTAACGCAGCCCTTGGGAAGCAGCAGTGATGGCCCAGGTAACTGGGTTCCTACCACCCACCTGGGAGACCTGGGTTGCATTCCTGGCTCCAGCTGGTCCCAGACCTGGCAACTGAAGGCATTTGAGGAGAGAATCAGCAGATAGGAGAGTAATTCTCTCTCTCTCTCTCTCTCTCTCTCTCTCTCTCTGTGTGTGTATGTGTGTGTGTGTGTCTCCTGACCTTGTCTGTCTCTCAAATAAATTAATAAATATTCAAAAAGAACTTCAGGTCCTGTCACCATTATCAATATGGAGAAAAGGGAAGCACTGTTCAAACTTAAGAATGATTAAAACCCCAAGTTTCAGAAGCTAGTGAACCATTTCAGCAGACTGCTATGATGAAGAGAAATAAATTTTGTCATCTAGAACAAACAATATACCTTTAAGAATTTTGTAAAGCATTGCAAAGCATGCTTCAGGGAACTGTATCCAGGCTCTTTATTTCTTTTAAGAAGAAATTTCTTATTATACTTCCTTCTTGGATATATTACTTGCCTTTGAAATTGCTATGGCTATACTTGTGTAGGGGGTGTGATGACAGTAGCATTCTGATGGAAAATGCATTAGCCTGAAAGAAGCCTGCTTTCAGAGACCATTGTAGAAACCAGAAAGCCTGTTAGTGAAATTCCAGGGTAGCGGACTTGCCTTATGAATTCAAAATGTGGGCATTTCAGCTGGGTAAGAAAGAGTAAAAGGAAGAATACCTCTTCCTCTGGACTTCTTTCACTGGGCTCAGTCTCACACGGGTCAGCCCATCTTTTGCCTTTGTAGAGTGTGGACTGATTGAAGAAGAAGCTTAGACTCCTAGCCTGGGTTCCCCTGAATTCAGTGTCTCCTGCTGCCTACAGAGACATCCAGATGTTACCCTCCCCAAATTCCAGCCTCTTGAAAAGTGAGGTTCTTCAGTTGTGAATATCCTGAGACAGAGCTGCCAGTGCCCCCTGGGGATTTGGGGGCAGACGTGGTGGGGTGGTGACACTCGATGCCCTTGTCAGTCTTCCAAGGAACACCCGTGATCAGTTCTGGCAAACGAAAGAATGTTTTGACCTATTTAAAAAATCACTTTCCCAGGGACAGAAGTGATGAGCCCGTGGTGAAATCCAGTGGCAGCTTCCTTTTACCGTGTTACATAAGGGAACACATGTGGAGGTGCATGTTTTCTCACAACCTGTACACGCCTCAAAGGGCAGGCAAGCAAGGTTTCACAGGAAGGGGGTGTGAGGCAAGAGGCTGTAGGAATTGTAGGAATTTCATTTTCAGCCACATGTGCTATGGATGTAGCAGCCTAAGGCAGATTCTACTTGGTGAGAGAGGCTGCAATCCATTTCTTTTCCTTTTTTTAAAGATTTATTTATTTTTATTTGAAAGTAAGAGTTACACAGAGAGAGGAGAGGCAGAGAGAGAGAAAGGTCTTCCATCCGATGGTTCACTCCTCAATTGGCTGCAACAGCCGGAGCTGTGCTGATCTGAAGCCAGGATCCAGGAACTTCTTCTGGGTCTCCCACATGGAAGCAGGGGCCCAAGGACCTGGGCCATCCTCTACTGCTTTCCCAGGCCATAGCAGAGAGCTGGATTGGAAGTGGAGCAGGTGGCTAGAACTGTCATCCATATGGGATGCCAGCGCCTCAGGCCAGGGCGTTAACCCACTGCACCACAGCACTGGCCCCTGTTTTATTTCTTGACAGAATGGAAATTAAGTGGAAATTCAATGACTTCAGCCCCATGTGGGGTTTGGTTTGTTTTTATCAAGGATTCCTTCACTCTGTATCCCAAGCATTTTGGCTCATGTAAATTGCTTGAATTGCTATCAGTTATTGTGCACCTACTGCTTCTTAGACTGTGGGCCAGGTGAGTTACATTTAAAAAAAAAAAAGATTTATTTTATTTATTTGAAAGAGTTACAGAGAGAGGTAGAGACAGAGACAGAGACAGAGACAGAGACAGAGAGAGAGAGAGAGAAAAAAGTCTTCTATTCCGCTGGTTCCCTCCCCAAATGACTGCAACTGCCAGAGCTGAGCTGATCTGAAGCCAGGAGCCAGGAGCTTCTTCCAGGTCTCTCACATGGGTACAGGGGCCCAAGGAGTTGGGCCATCTTTTACTGCTTTCCCAGGCCATAGCAGAGAGCTGGATTGGAAGTGGAGCAGCAGGTCTCAGGAACCGGCGCCCATATGGAATGCCAGTGCTGCATGCTGGGGTTTTAACCTGCTACGCCACAGCGCTGGCCCCCTAGACATTCTTTAACCTTGTGGCGACCTTTGAAGGTAGTCCTCCTATCTCTCTCACTTTGCAGATGAGCAGTCTGGGGCTTAGGGTGTTTGGTGGGCTGTTTAGGACTCCACAGCCTGGAGGTGGCAGGCTGGGACTTGCATCTCCAGAGCCCTCTACAGACCACACAACCTTGCTACTAACTGTGAAAACTGGCACAGGGTGGCTCTGGCCCCTTCGTGTGAGAATGGACTTCTGCCGTGCCCATCACCCAGCTTTGGCCTTTCCCTTTGAAACTAAACTTTTCTGCTTGATTTTCTCAGTGTATGGGCCAAGACCCATGATTTGAAAGAAGCAACACTCGATATGAGGTTTTGCAGACACACAGGCAAGTGGGTTTTTACTTGGAGTTTTGATCTGTAACCACATCTTCAGAGATCTTGTAAAGTACAAGTTAAACCTGCACTCCCCACATAGGAACCTGACATTTGGGGTGTTAATTATTACTTACACATCATGCTCAAAATTATAACTTAATGTTATGATCACATAATATGCAAATAGGATTAACTTATTTTTTGAGCTTGGGACTGATTTTGTGCTTAAATGAATGCTTTCCAACTCTAATGCCTTTATGAAAATTTTAAGTAATTTTGTTTATTATCTATATATTATGTTTCAATGTTATACATTTATGCCTCTCCCTATATTGTATTTTATGCTAGACTGTAAGCTTATGAGTTAGGGACTAAATCTAATTTCCTTTTTCCTCTGAGTCCCAGCCTAATGTTTCACTAAGCTACATCATTGCACTCCTGAAGTTATTTCACTTGAAAGAACTTGTTCTTAATGTGTGCAAATGTGTCATTTAAAATTCATTTCATTTGGAAATGACTGCCCTAATTTATGGGTATGCTTTGGCCGAGATGTTTTTATGAATCAGTGATGATTGGAGAGCAACTTTGCTACTTTACTGGCTTTTGGGGTGGGTGATGTGGGGAGGGGGAGCCCTCTGCTTTAGAGTTTTCCGGAAGTGATGATAAGATTCTTTGACAGCTGCATAATTGTACGGGCAGCTGGGTCTGTATGAAACAGAACAATTCTGGGCCTGTTGGCAAAGTGACTGCAGAAGTCGAGGCACAGAGGGAGGTGCCTGGAGCCTCGAGTCCTGTCCGCTGCCTTTGTAGTTTAGGGAATGATCCCGATGGAGAAATTGTGTGCTGCTTGTAAATCCTTGGGTTTTTGTTGAATGTGGTGTGCACACATTCTTTCATGTCAGCCTTGCTAGTTTTCTGGTCTTCCCTTGCAGAATTACTTCCCGAGTTACTTCCCTTAAACACAGACCTGCATCTGGGGATGAAGTTGTGGCTCAGCAGGTCAAGCTGCGGCCTGAGGTGCCAGCATCCCGGATGAGCACTGATTTGAGTCCCGGCTGCTCCTTGTCCAGTCCAGCTCCCTGTTGATGGGCCTGGCAGAGCAATGGAAGATGTCCCCAGTGCTTGGGCTCATACACCCTCATGGGAGACCCAGACAGAGTTCCAGGCTCCTGACTTTGGCCTGGCCAAGCCCCAGCTATTGGGACCATTTTGGGAGTGTACAGCGGATGGAAGATCGATCTTTCTCTCTAACTCTGCCTTTCAAATTAATACAGAAATAAATAAATCTTTTTTTTTAATTAAATCGACCTGCTTCTTTCTGCAGGTCACTCAACTCTTGGGCTGTTGTCATACCTTTCATCACTCTGGCTGTAATATTTAAAAGTCCCATTAGTGTATGAAAGAGTAGTGTACATTGAAATCATGCTTTTGAGATGAGGGATGAGTGAAGACCCTCAGGGAGGCACGAGTGAGGCTGAGTTCTGGACTTCGGGGCTCAGAGGTTCTCAGACGCAGGGGAGGATTTGGGAGGCAGTCGGTAGAGGCCAAGAGGAGGAGTATAAAACTGTGCCTTAGAAGGGGATCTCAGAAGTGAGCCCAGCAGAGAGAAAACAGACACTCAAAGGGGAGTCTGAAAGTAGGAAGTCCTTGGGGTGGGATTTGGCACAGTGGTCGAGACCCTGCTCGTGTCACCCACGTGCCACATCAGAGTGCCTGAGCTCAGGTCCCGGCCCCACTCAGATCCAGCTCCTTGCTAAGGCACACCCTGGGAGGCAGCACCTGGGTCCCTGCCACCCACATGGGGACCTGGATTGAGTTCTGGGTTCCTGGCCTCAGCCTGGCCCAGCCCCAACTGTCGCAGGCATTTGGGCATTGACCCAGTGCATGGAAGATCTGTCTGTCTCTGTGACTCTGCCTTTCAAATAAAATAATAAAAAATAAATTACTAACCAATGTTTTCAGTTGGAGCTGCTATTTGGGAGTGTAACAAGGTAGCTGAGACTGAACCTGAGTCAGGAAGGATGAGAGCAGGTGTCCAGGTGGCTTCACCGGCCGTGGATCAATTTCATATCACTCCGTGTCATTCTCCTTTCTAGAAAACATAGTTTTCTCCTTTCTAGAAAAGTTCTCTCTATGCTAAGCTCATTCCAGGGGTTCTGTCTCGTTTGATAGTTCCACCTTCACACTGATGACTTCATGCAAAATAAGGAAATCCATTGATGGTAATTCCAGCCTGTGCTGTTGAGACCTATGGCTACAGACTGAAACTTCTGTCAGAAATAGGAGCTTGCTGGTCTGGTTCTCAGCTCAAACAAGAAGTGTAGATAGACAGATTAACGCTTCACTTTCCCACGGTAACTTCTGGCAGAACCAGAGGTGGAACTCGGCCATGAAGCAAAGATATGCGCAAATATGCGCTTGCTCTCACCTACTTTCTTTGAAAGATCACTTGGAAGAAACTAGAGATAGACCAAAAATCTACAGGAAAATCTTCCATTTTCTGATGTGAAACTGAGTTAAGGGTGATAACCCTGCCTCTTTTAATAAAATTTGTTGTTGCCATATGACAATGAGTATGTCTAATCAAATTCAAGTCCATCTATATAGGTTTTTTTTTGTTAGATTCAGTCTCTTTGATTCTAACATCAGAATTTCAGACAGTTCTGGAATGTGTCTTGGTAGGTAGAAAGTATTTATTTCTACAAGTTTTTTTTTTTTTTTAAACACATTTAAAAGCAGTTTGCTAACTGGTGTGACTTGGAAGTAAATTAGTAAAGAAATGAGTGAAACCTCTTCACTTCTTCCAAAAGTGCAGAAATCAGAATGATTGAAAATGTCTTTTTTGACAAGGTTTGTGCAAAATCAAGCCTGGTGCCTGATGTTAACTAACTGGACATTTGTCATAATTGGCTATTGTGTTTGGCTAATGAAAATGACCAACAGCACAACCACTAAGGAAGGAAAGGCAAATGCCTATTTCAAGCGTGAATCATGTTTTGCTTGCCATGTAATTAGTTGCTTAAGAGCATATCCTGGGGCTGGCGCTGTGGAGGAGCGGGTAAAGCTGGCCTGCGGTGCCAGCATCCCATATAGGTGCTGTTAGAGTCCTGGCTGCTCCTCCTCTGATCCGTTGTGGCCATTTGGGAAATTAACCCGTGGATGGAAGACCTTTCTCTCTGTCAGCATACATGTAGCACCTATCAGCATACATGTAGCAGTACTTTATTCCTTTTATCGCTGAACAATACTCAGCTGCACAGATAAGCCACTTTTTGTTTTTCCACTCATCAGCTGATGGCTGTTACTACTGAGGTCATTATGAACCATGCTCCAGTGAGTGCTGTGTCCAAAAGCACACAGTCTGGGCCGGGCACTGTGGCTAGTGGGCTGAGCCTCCGCCTGTGGTGCCAGCATCTAATGTTCTTGTCCCCACTTCTCCTCTTCAGATCCAGGTCTCTGCTGATGGCCTGGGAAAGCAGAGGAGGATGACCCAGGTGCTTGGGCCCCTGCACCCATGTGGGAGACCCAGAAGAAGGTCCTGGCTTCAGGCTGGCCCAGCCCCAGCCATTGCAGCCATTTAGATGGAATTCTAGTCGATGAAAGACCTTTCTTTCTGTCTCTCCCTCTCTGTAGCTCTGCCTCTCAAATAAATGAATAAAATTATGAAAAGATGCAGTCTTCGATTCCATTTATATGAAATATCCAGAACAGGCAAACCCATAGAGAGGGGGAGATCCGTGAGGTTGGTGAGGTGCTGGGGGTGACTGCTAACGTGTGGGGGCTTTTTTTGGGTGGCAGAGATGACGCAAATGTTCTAAAATTAGATAATGGCGATGGCTGCACAACCTTGAGAACACACTGAAGACCACTGAATTGTACGCGTTACCTCTCAATAAAGCTGTCACAAAAAATGGCGGGAAACGTTTCATGATGTGTGCTTACTCTGTAAAGAAAGAGAGCACCTGATGATTTACACAGTTTATTGTCAAAAGGAGATGCATTCTGCCTCGAGAAGCGTTTCAGTAGTTTTGATTTTAATCTACTCCCATTTCAAGCATGGCAGATTTCATTCTTATTCTGCTCGGTATTTGTGATTGGAATTTGACTCAGATTATTCACAGAACCAACTTGAGTTTTAAAAGGCAGTAGAGGCAGTGGGAAAAAGCAGCCGTGGCTCAAAGGTTGCAGAATTGTGGAACTGTACGGATGTTAAAACTTCAGTGGGACTGACCAGAAACAGCTCCATGAAGACTCCAGGGGCTCCCAAGGGGAGGTTTTACAATTTAGAAACAGGAAAAGAGAAGAGAGAAGCTGATTTGCCATTGGTATAGATTCCTCTGCTTTGTCAGATTCAGCATAATTGAAAGCTACTGTAATTTTCAGCACTGTTACCTACACATTGATTTTTGTGGTCTGTAGCTTGTAACTAATACATTTCACAATGCAGATGACAGTAACAACACTTTAAATATTCCAGTGCTCATTAAATCTCATGTTCGTAGGCGATTTCCATCCCCTCTGAGTGAAACATTTATATTCAATTACAGAGATTGACTAATAGGACCCCCCCCCCCCCCACCGCCGTTTCTGATTACTCCAAGGTGTTAATAGTGCTTCTGGGTGGCCGTTTTATTGTAGGGAGCAACAATTATAGCTGCACTTCCCTGGAAGCCTCAGCAGCGTCTCCTGCCGGTAGCTGTTCAGATGGATTCTTCCACCTCTTTGATTTCAGATGACACAACCTTGCCGTCCACTACTTCTTCCACAACTGTCTTGATCTTCCTGGTTTTCTTTTTATCTGAATACACATTACACATTAAATGTTAGCTTTGGGACATGACTCTGCTGACTTACAATATGCTAATTTAAACGATTATTTTTGTCCTCATTTCCTTCTTTTAGGAGAAAATGTTGAACTCATTTTCTTTCTTCAACAATTTTAAGTTCTTCTTTTTTTTTTTTTTTTTTTTTTTTTACAGGCAGAGTGGACAGTGAGAGAGAGACAGAGAGAAAGGTCTTCCTTTTCCGTTGGTTCACCCTCCAATGGCCGCTGCAACCGGCGCGCTGAGGCCGGCGCACTGCGCTGATCTGAAGCCAGGAGCCAGGTGCTTCTCCTGGTCTCCCATGGGGTGCAGGGCTCAAGCACTTGGGCCATCCTCCACTGTACTCCCTGGCCACAGCAGAGAGCTGGCCTGGAAGAGGAGCAACCAGGACAGAATCGGCGCCCCGACCAGGACTAGAACCTGGTGTGCCGGCGCTGCAGGCAGAGGATTAGCCTATTACAGCGCCTGCCTGAAGTTCGTTTTATAAACAAGTGCAGCCAGTGGTCCCCTCTTCTCTAATTTGCAAATTTCCTTCATTTCCCGTGCCTACATAGAAATATGGTATCTTGAATTAAGCAAAATTCCCACGTTTGATTTTTTTTTCTCTTTTCAGAGTCTCAGGAAGCTTTAGGACAGCATTAGCACAGGTCAAGAGCACTGCCCTGTTATGGGCAGCCTGTCAGAACTCCCCCATGAAACTGTAATGCTGTGCGCGAGACTTTCAGAATCCCTGGGGTCTCATCTGCTCACTTGAGAACTGGCCACCCTACTTTCCTCCAGTGACAGTTAACAGAAGGCTACTGAAATTCCAATGTTACAGAAAATGTGCAAAAATTTGGAAATCTTACCTCTCTCTTCCAGGTTGCTTTAAAAAAAAAAAAAGAAACAAAAAAAAGCGTTATTGTCTGTTACAGTTTGAATGGGATTTGGTTTCCCCAAACTAATGCCTAATGTCAAACCCCAAAGTCTTAAGTTTATGGTTAATGGGTTAATGGTTGGTGGGTTGTGGTGGGGGAGGGGCCTTCAGGAACTGATTGGATTGGATCAAGTTGCTACAGAGGAGCCCTGTGATGGCATTATCAGGAGAGCCCACCTGGGGATAGTCTCCATGTGTGTGCCCTCCATCTCTGCTTCCTGCTCTCCATGTGATACTCTCTGCCACCCTCCAGCCTCCCCAGATGCCTACACCTAAGGGGCCACCTGGTCTTGGGCTGTGAACCTCCAAAGGAAGCAGAAGCAAACCTTCTTTCTTCTTAGGAAGCGTCTCTCATGTAGTTTAGTTAGAACAACAAGAAGCTAAGGAATACATTGCCATTTTGTGTTTCAAAGCAAAGTGAGTGATGTGGGTTTTCATGTTCTTTCCCTTTGGTAATGCTTGTTATTTACAACTTGAATGTCTTACTCTTTTAAAAAATATTTTTGTGTATTTAACAGGCGGAGAGAGTGAGAGAGTGAGAGGGTGAGAGGGTGAGAGGGTGAGAGGGTGAGAGGGAGAGAGAGAGAGAGAGAGAGAGAGAGAGATCTTCCATTCACTGGTTTAACTCCAAATGCCCACAACAGCTGGGACTGGCCAGGCTGAAGCCAGGAGCTCAGAACTCCATCCAGGTCTCCCATGTGTATGGCAGTGACTGAGTACTTGAGTCATCATCTGATGCCTCGCAGGGTACACATTAGCAGGGAGCTGGAATTGGAAGCAGAGCTGGGACTCAAATCCAGCCCTCCAGCATGGGGTGCAGGTGTCCTACGTGGCATCGTAACTGCCGTGCCAAATGCCTGCCCTCCACTCTAATTGCAACTGACTTATTTGAGTGTCTTGCTTTTTAACTTGAAAAATGAATAGCTTCAGAATTGACCCGGTTGACAAATGCTAGAAGTTTTTGTAATTAAAATAGCAAATTCATAATGGAAGTTTAAATTTTGTGTTCTCCTGTTGTTGTTCTTGGGTGTGATCTTTGCGAGACAGCTTCTTCAGCAATACTCACGATTCTCCAGCTGGTTCCTGTGGACCTCTGTGGTCTCTTATTTAATTTGTGAGCTCGGAATAAGAATTTTTCAAAAAAGTAACTTTGCTTTAAATTATACTTTAATCACAAAAACTGGCCTTAACACAATTGGTATCATTTGGATAGCCATCTTCTAACTTAGCCCTACCACATAACCTCAGGTACAAAGGCCATATTTGGTGTTTTGGGTGTGTGTGTACTTTTTGGTGTACTTTTGTTGTTGTGAGTGGTATGTGTATAATTGCTTTTGTGTTAGGGATTGCATTGGGTCATGGGTAGCAAGGACAGTAAAATAGGACAGTATCTAGACATTGATACACACAGCCCATGTTAATGATCCTTACTTTACATCTTCTCCTTCCAGAAGCAGGCGGTAAGTAGCAATTTCCTGCTCAAGACGAGTCTTTATGTCGAGAAGGGCGTTGTATTCATTGTTCTGGCGTTCTGTGTCACTGCGAACCTGCATCAGCTGGGCCTCCAGAGAGCTTAGCAGGCCCTGAATAGTGGCCAGCTGGTTACCGTAACGAGCTTTGGTCTCCTCTAGGGTGTGCTCCAGAGATTCTTTCTGTGAGCACAAGAAAAAGAGGGCTTTGTTATTTAGGGACTTGGTGTAAGAAGTGGCTCAATTTAAACTCTTTTTGAGGAGTACTTCTGCAGCTGGAGCCTGGGGGACTCACGTGTGTTTATAGCTCTGCTTCCCACTTTCTCGCTAGGCAACCACAGCCTGCCAGCTGGGATCACCAGCTCTTGGTTTTTTTCTTTGTTTCTGGCTTGGCACCCACTGTTCTCAGTGTGGTGCACTGTGTTACCATCCTCAGTGTTTGCTTTCCCACCCTATCAGCAGGCCAGGTTCCCTCCCCCTCCCTCAGGCTTGGCCCTGGGATTGGCGGTTTGGATTAGATTTCTTCAGCGCATCAACACCAGGCTTGGTCACATGACTTCTTTGGCTAAGCAAATGCTGGTGAAACTGAGAAATGCCTTTTGTGAGAAGTTTGCAGGGCTCTCCCATGTCTTGGCCATTTCTCTTTCTTTCTGCCACAGCATTGGCCTGCCCCAGAGCGGGGCTGCTCCTTTAGCTTTGCCCCTGGGGAGTGAAAGTCATGGATTGGAGCTGTAGCCGACCTGTGATGGGTGCAGTGTTGTTGCTGTTACGATTCTGAGGGCTGCTGGTTACCACAGCATAATTTACCGTGGGCAGACTGATTTGCTTAGCCTGTAATATCTCTACTCCTAACTTCTAGCTTAAAGGTTCATCTCAAATGGAAAGCTCTCCACACTGTGGGCTTTTCCAGATCTACTCTTTCCTCTGCTTCTGTGCGGTATGGTGCCCTTTCCTAGGTTGCTTTCTGTCTTTTGATTAGAGTCAGTGGTTCAGCCTGTTTTCCCACGGGCTCCGCAAGTAGATGGCTCCTTTTGTCTAGGTCTTTGCATCTCCAGAATCCCTAACACAGACACTTAGTCAACTCACTGGGGTTTGGGAAGCGGAAGGTGGGTATGCTTTACCATACTGAGCTGCGATCGGAGGTCTATCTCCAGGCTCTGGTAGGTGCGTTTCAGCTCCGTCACTTGGGCCTCGGTTCCTTTTAACTCCTGAGTGTCCACTGTGACTTGTTGCTGCAGAGCTTCAGTCTAAAACCCAGGAAGGAAAAAACAGAATGAGTGAGTAAGGAGAGAAGGAAAGAGAGAAAGGAAGGCAGGACAGAGGGAGAGAGGGAAAGAAGCAATGAAAGAAAGAAAAAAAGAAAGAGAGAAGGAAGGAGAAGGGAAGGACGAGTTGTGTCTCTGTGGAGGACAGCCTGCTCACACTTCAGGACGATGCTGTACCTGTCTCTCAAACTGTTCTTTGGCCTCTTGAAGGTTCTTCTGGGCCATGATTTCGTATTTCTGTCTCATTTCACTCATGATGTCGCCAAGGTTCAGGCCTGGAGTTGCATCCACCTCCACATTGACGGTGTTGCCCAGGTGCCGGCGTAGGGCATCGGTTTCCTAGGAGAGTGAAAATCCTGGTGGGTTTTATGTGAAGCATATTCTCGGCAGGCTGGGCAGAAGAGGCATAAGAAGTCTCATTATTTTGTTCACTGGGAATGAGTGGGAAAGAAAGGAAGTAATAACTTAGGAAAGGCTGGTTGTGTCCACATACTGCTCCAGGTCATGTAATGGGCAGCAACCTTGTGACAAGAAATAAGAACCGACACCACTGTTGTGTCATCCACTGTTGTGTCATCGTCACCAGCGCTACCAGCAGCTCTTCTTCTTCTGTGTCTCCTCCTCCTCATTAGTAAAGCCTTCCCATCATTCCCAATGCCACACCTGAGTATTTTCTCACCTCCTGATGTTCTTTCTTGAGGAGAGCCAAGTCGTTATTCAGTTCTTCAACTTGAACCTCCAGATTTGTTCTTTTTACGGTTAGGTCATCAAAAACCTTACCCAGGCCTTGAAGGTCTGCCTCCACCGCTAGGCGTATCGCCCTCTCAGACTCAAACCTGAAAATTAATGCATATGCAAAGATAACTGAGTCTGTGAAATCTGAAATAAGCAGATATATTTTACATGGTCTATGTGGAGATCAACTCCAGGGCTTCATAAAGTCTCCCTCATGAAATGCGTATGAGAACCTAGGAACCAGACAATTTCCTCCTTCACATAATCTCTGATTTGGAGTGATTTATAAGAAGTTGACCTGATGTAATTTTTATAAATTTCTCAATTCTAGAATATATTTTAAAAGAAATTTTAAAGATTTGTTTTAATTGCTGTTTTATTAAAGAGTTCTGTTATTTATTTTTTATTTGACAGAATTATAGACAGCAAGAGACAGAGACAGAGAGAAAGGTCTTCCCTCTGTTGGTTCACTCCCCAAATGGCTGCCACAGCTGGTGTTGCACTGATCTGAAGCCAGGAGCCAGGTGCTTCCTCCTGGTCTCCCATGCGGGTACAGGGGCCCAAGCACTTGGGTCATCCTCCACTGCACTCCCAGGCCACAGCAGAGAGCTGGACTGGAAGAGGAGCAACCGGGACCAGAACCTGGCGCCCACATGGGATGCTGTCGCCGTAGGCGGAGGATTAACCAAGTGAGTCACGGTGCCGGCCCCAAGAGTTCTGTTATTGATATGAAATAGTGGTTAGCTTTACTTAATAAGTGAACTTGATCAATGTATTTTGATCACTTTTGTAGATAGATGCATCTAAAGTAAATTATCCCAAATGGTCTCCTCTGCAAACTTATATATGCTCATTTTTTAAAAACAGCAAAATATAAAAAATGGTGATGCAGTGGAGGCCCAGATGCTGACTTGGTAAAGGTGGATGCATGAGCTTTCACCGATTCAGCGCTCACGTATACTTCCTCGTTTCCCTTTTTTAAATCCCTTGTAGCATATAAAGGGGACTTTGGAGTTACTGCGTGCACAAGTGCAGCATGAGGAAGTCCATCGAGGAACAGCTGTGAGCACACACGACGTGGGGACCACACAGAAGGTGAGCACAGTCTGAAGTATGTTAGCCACAGACAGGTCCTGCCGCTTTGATTGGTCAGCTCATGTTGTAGAACACAGACAAACAAGAAAATGTCAGCAGTCACCCTTGGAACGTGGGCCATTTATGTGGAGACCCTTGGGGTCTCCCTGGTCTGCCCTGGCGTGTAGCTCTCTGTAGATAACAGATGGACACGTAGGAAGAAGGCAGTAGTAAATTGCCTCGTCATTACTCCAAAGGGCAGAGTTAGGTCCAGTGGGTGAAGAGGTGGACTACTGGTTACTAAGAACAAACGTTCCAGTGGGAGGAAACCAAGGAGAAAATGAGCAATTCCTGGAAGTGGTCAGTCACCCTCTGGGTGGCTCCATATTAGGACTGTGGGCAAAGTCTGACCCTGAGTACTTCCCACACCATCAAAGCGGTAAGATTCTGGAAGCGTAATAAGGAAATTCAGCAAGGATAATATGGGGAGCCGAGTGTCATGAAGCACCACTGAGAGGGACTCTTTTCTGGAAAGTTCCACCATGGCATTCAGGAACCTACTTGAGTCTGAAGTCCTCAGCAGCCAGCTTAGCATTGTCAATTTGCAGGACACGCTGGGAATTTTGTGACTGAGCATCCTTAATCTGGAAAACACACGAGAAAGAAGGATGTTTCCAACTGGATAGGAGTTAAAAATGATGGGATTTATCCTCAGATACAACTACTGTCACAAGTTTAGTAAAAATGATGTTCAGGTCAAGAATTTCATGTGAAAATATTGACAGGAAGAATGATAACGTGGGTACTTAGTGTACCTGAATCAAAATACTACTGCAGTCCCCAGGGTAGGGTCTGCTTTCCTGTGATCTTACAAAGGGAGATCTTCATTCTTGTTGTGTCATCAGATCTGACCGAGGGCTTTGCCTTTGGTGTGGTTCCTGCGTAGAACGCCCCCGTTAGCCCCCATCACCTGGAGAATCCCTGCTTCCCCTCCTTGTCTCAGCTTAGTCAGTGTGGTGTGGAGGCATCTGCTTGTGCCCTTGTTGCCCTACACAGCCCTTCTTGCCAGTGCTTAATCCTCTGTGTAGTTGCTTCGTCCATGCCTGTTTCCTCCTAAGTCACATTTTGTTCACCACAAGTTCCCTAGCACCAGGTTAGTGTTGACTAAGTTTTGGCTCAATGAAGGAATGAATGTTTGTTATATGATGAGGCACTGGGGATATCAGGGCAGGTAAGCCCTGGACTAAAAACTTTACAATTTACTTATTTGAGAAGGAGGGATGCAGGGAGGGATGCAGAGAGAGACAGAGAGACAGACACACACACACACACACACACACACACACACAGAGAGAGAGAGAGAGAGAGAGAGAGAATCCCATACACTGGTTCACTCCCCATATGCCTGTGATGGCTGAGGCTGGGAGCCAAGAACTCCATCCGGGTGACCCATGAAGGTGGAAGGAACCCAATTACTTGAACTATCATCTGGTGCCTGCCAAGGTCTCTGCATTAGGAGGAAGGTGGAGTCAGAAGCCAGGGTCAAAGTCAAGTCCAGGTACTCCAGTATGGGATATGGACATTCTAACCACTGGGCCAAACGCCAGTCCTGCATCTTTAGAAGTGTTTAATGAAGTGACTTCTGTCAGACGCAAGTGAATCAGAAGAGGTTCCAGCTACGGGCCTCTTTCTGTGACTGCGGTCCTGCAAAGGGCCTTCCCATGCTGGGTCTGCCCACTGTGTGGAACCGATAGCTGTGCCTGTGCCTCTGAGGTGACCCGGGGTAGACTCAGAAGCGTGAGTCAGAGATAGGTACGGGAGATTGACTGGTTTGTGGTGAGAGCCTGAGAAGGAAAGCACTGTAAGCCCTGCGACTCTGTGTGCCCCTCGTTCCTGGAATCCCACAATGCCTTCCTGTGGGGTCTGACTCATCACACTGATGGCCACTACAGCCCAAGAGCAGGAGACTCGCTGGGGGCTAACTTTGCTCTAAAGGGTTATGAATCTTAAAATAGAAATGAAAATGAAAGGGGAATTTTCTTGATTAAATAAGAGAATGAAAGTAAAGGAAGTGCTCCGTGTCATATAGGAAATCTTCAGCAGGGAGCAAAGTCTTCTGCTTTTATTTCATGCGCTTGATAAAATGCACAGCTTCCTCTTGGGTGATGTGGGAGCCAGCTGTGATATGATTGCAATAAATTCCAATTGGGGGCCATAGATTATTAATGCAGAAGTACTTTCTGAACTGCTTGGTGATGATGGTCAGATGATTAAACAGAGAATTTTAAAAACCCAAGGACTATTCAGAAGTACACCTTCCCCCTGTCCCTACCCTGAGCACTCTGGTATTTTAATACCTATATTACATCAGTGAAAGAAGAAAAGTCTCTGAGTTGACTGGGGTTTCAAACCTTGATGGGGATGAGGTGAGAAACTGAACAATAATTTATTATCACATATAAATAGCTCTTTTCAGGAAAAAAGTTTACTATCCCTGTAGCTGATACAATAAAGTGTGACAAAGATAGACAATATAAGACTGGAAGAAAAATGCTCCTGTGTTATATGTAATTAGATTAAAACATTTAAAAGCAGTATGGTTTAGAGCGACTCGGGCAGGTAGGTGCCCCAGCACTCAGGGTTGTTCTACAGAGGCAGCGTTCCAGCCGCACCTGCTCTACAGGGTCTGCTTGCTTCCACCTGCCACAGTGCTCTCCAGGCCCCGCACCTCACCTGGTTCTGCAGCTCTTCCATTTGCTTGTAGTATGCACTGAAGTCACGACTGCCGCTGGGTGCATTGGCTTCGTACCACTGCTTGATCAGTGCCTCGAGTTTGGAGTTGGACTGCTCCAGGGACCGTACTTTGTCCAGGTAGCTGGCTAGACGGTCGTTTAGGTTCTGCATGGTCATTTTCTCATTGCCAGCAAACAGATCCCTGCCACCACTGAGATCATTCCCATAGCTCGCCAACTGTCTGGAGGTTGAGATCCGGGTGCCGTGGCCTCCAGCCCCCCCATAAACACTGGGTGCAGCCACAAGGGGCTGCAGGCCCCCCTTCCTGTATATGGAGCTGCTCATGATGAGTGCAGGGCCCTGTGAGGAGGAGCTCAGGCTTCTGTGGAAGCTTCTGCGACTGGAATCCATTGGGGAGACCAGGAGGGCACCGGAGGCTTCAGGAAGGCTGGAGCAGAGTCTGTCTCCCGGCAGGTGCTGAGCTGACCTTTTATGCACTTTACAGCAGACTCCTCCTCTGCTGACTTGTCACCCCAGGACTGACAGTCCACCTTGCCTTGTATGGCGTCCCCCCCCCGCCCCCTTTAAACAGCAGTATGTTTAATTCCACTCCAGAGCTTATCACTAGGAGCATTTCATAGAAGCGTTTCTCAGGGATGATTGCCTTTTTCAAACAGAGCTGACAGAAGGCAGCAGGAAGGTGTGTTCTTGTAGCCCTCGCACCTGCCTTGGCAGGCTCTCCTCCTCCCAGGGCACACATCAAGAATCTTTACAGTCCTCAGGCAGAACTTAGCTATCTGAGCAGGCAGATGAGGGCCCTCACGGTAAGTCACACTGGGGACAGGACAGTAGCTTGTTGTGTGGCGGAGTGTATCAGCCACCAGAACCTCCATTTCACGCCTTTTGGATTTTAGCTTATCCTTGTTTAGAGATTTTATAATACTATTAACATATTCTGTGAAAGCGCCGTATCTTGAACATACCCACAGGAGTGAAACAGACACTTGGAGACTGGTTTAGGGAAGTGAATTAAAGGAACTTTGATGAGTGGTAGACTACATGATTTTGGAGGCTTTGGAGATTTTTTTTTTAAGTTCTAATTTTGGCGACTAGATAATATGTTGGAAATTTTCAGCCAGCATCTGACTTTTGTCCTGTTTCTGAGAAGCATAGAGAGCACAGGCTGTGCACTTGGCCTGGCAGCTGGAGGTGCTGTGTGCCCTGTCTGGACAGACTCTGCTCCATCCATCCTGAACCCAGAGGTGCTTCTAGAATCCCCTGCAGATTTCAGTAGCAGAAGCTTCCGGAGAAACCTGATCTTCCTTGCAGGCCCCCACACTCACAGCACCAGCGGTTCCGTGTAGAGGAAGCGGTGTGGGAGGTGCCTTGGGGCTACACCCAGCTTCCAGGGTTGGGCTGGGGTGGCTGCATGTGTGCCCACCTCCAAACACAGGGCTTCAGTCTCACCTGTGGGGAGCTGGCTGCAGGTGCTCACTCAACACTTGTTGCAGCTTATTCATTTGCTCCCCTTTATGCAAATCCCTGGCTGAAAATCCACCCCTCCCTTGAAGCATTTAAATGGCTTCCTAAGTCAAGTTAATTAGAAAGGATTGGAAAAGTCACAGAAAATATCTCGTTAATTCTTATATCCATAACTTCAGTTGAATTGAGGGCTGTGTATGATTAAAGTAAGCAAACAAGCAAATGAGTACAAAAAATGAAAAATAAATTTGGAATTTACTTGTCTTATTTGAGTTATTCTAATGTTGTTCTGAAAGCAGTCACAATAAATAATTGGCTCTGAAAAGAAATCAGTGGCATTTTCATTTTTGAGTTTGAATTTCTTTGACAGCCACTTTTCTTCCAAAATAAGGTGAAACCATTTTTTTCTTCTTACTAATGGTATACTTTCAAATAATACATTTTGTGGAATTTTATCTCAATTATGTCACAAAAGTAAAAATTGAGAGATGAGGTTAAACCTACTTCCAACACCAGCGATGGAATGTGTAAGAAGATTTCGCTATTTATTAGTTATGAATTGCTTTGTTCATGATGTCACAGTTAAAGTCTGTATCAAGAACATTTTTGAACTCATGGATGAACCACATTCTTTGTCTGTGTACCTAAAAATGAATGTGCTTTTTGATATCGATTAATGAGGTAGGAAGAGGTTCTTGGGTTAAAGTCATTGGGAAATTATGTGGTTTAAATGACACAAGTTTGTGGTGAGTTGATCCCAGGTAAGAGTGACATATGCTGACACATATGGTTGAGGTGTGCAGAAGCATTATTTAAATCAACAGTTAGTTATGCATTTGGCCATGTAGGTTAAGTGCCTGTATCCCATTTTGGAGTCCCTGGGTTCAAGTCGTGGCTCCTCTCCTATTCCTGCTTCCTGCTAATGTGTATCCTGAGAGGCAGCAGGTGATGGCTGAAACATTTGGGTCTCTGCCGCTGCTGTGGGAGACTTGGGTTGAGTTCCAGGCTCCTGATCTTAGTCTGACCCAGCTGTGGCTATTGGGGGTCTTTGGGGAAAGGAACCAGGGAGCCCTTACTCTGTTTCTTGTCACTTTGTCTCTCAAATAAATATTTTAAAAAGAATCTATTCTGTAAGACTCTGCATAGTTGTTATAAAAATCAATATTTAACTTTACAACTTGAAAAGTATACAAATACCTTTTTTTTTAACCATGGTAATTTTTATTTCTTTAGCACAATTATTCCTTAGGGATGGACCCACTTATATTTATGCCTGATGGTTTGTGATAATTCCGTTGTTAATTTTTTGGAAATAACTTTTGTTATCCTATGAATTTTTGTCTGTCATTTTGGTTTGTGAAGTTTTAAGTTCAAGCTAAGATACAGTAAGGCTACTATTACAAGGGACAGTCGTCCTATTTTTTTCTTTGTTGGAGTAGAAAGATCCCTAGTAGAAAGACTTCTGCCTGCTGGTGTGGGGGCGGGAGAATTGGCTCACTCCTCTCTGTCCCTGAGTCTTAGGCTTTGATCGATGAGTCTCATGATGTGACCCCGAGGAATCAGGCCAGAGGGCACGCATTTGGCGCAGCAGTTCAGATGCCGCTCAGGAATCCGCACAGCACGTTGCGAGTGCCTGGGTTCCAGTCCTTGCTCTGCTTTCAGTTGCAGATAATGCACACCCTGGGAGGCAGCAGATGATGGCTCAAGTATGTGGGTCTGCCGCCCATGTGGGAGACCTGGATTCCGTCTGGGTTCCTGGCTTTAGCCCGGCCCAGGCCTGGTTGTTATGGGAATCTGGAGAGTTACCCAGCAGATGAGAGATCTCTCTCTGTCTGACTCTCCCTGTGTCTCTCTGCCTTTGAAATAAATACATAAATAAAAATAAAAAAAGAAACCAAGGTAGTGTTGACAGCAATTAATTTTTCTGCATTGTAGCTGAGGACTAAGCAAAGATCTTATGAACCCTTGTTCAAACTCCGCGTCCTGCATGTAGAGCCCCTGGTGTTTTGGGTGTTGGATGACTGTACCTGTAGTATTTGTCAGCTCCCAACTTCCTTGTAGATGACAGGAGGTGCATTTTGACCTCTGGGGCTCTGCTGAGAGCGTTAATGATTAAAGAGCACCACTAGAGCTATCATGAGCGCTGGCGTTTTCAGAGGGATTTCGGCTTTTTTCTCCCATGGTGAACAAGTGATTCCAGCCTGGATACTAGAGACATAGAACTGCAGGGGTTCTGTGGAGGGGTTGCCTTCCTCAGAAAGCAGAAGCAGGGTGGGTGTTACTTGTTGGAGAAGGGGGTGGGAATGAGTACAAGGGGTTGATTAGGTAAACCTGCATGATTGTATTCTACACAGTTAATCTGGCATTCTCAGGTTTTGATCTGTCCTTATTTGGCAATTCTGCCCAGGTGCACTGTGATGGCTGGGTGGCTCTGTTATATCACGGTGCTGTGGAATTATCAGAGGGAGACTATCAATAGGGCCGCCTGAGAAATGCGTCGTTAGGCGATTTTGGCATTGTGTGAACATCAAGACTAGATGGTGTAGCTTACACCTAGACTGGTGTGTGTGTGTGTGTGTGTGTGTGTGTGTGTGTTTGAGAGAGAAAGAGAGAGCAAGGGAGAGAGAGAGCGAGAGCGAGAGAGAGAGGTAGCCTATTGCTCCTAGGTTATGTTGAACAATCAAGTGCAGAGGAAATGATGCTGTCGGAGGTGCAGCACACACGAGATGTGTGAGGCTGCCTGGGTAGCATGGCTTTCTGTTTCACAGTGGGTGTCTTTTCAGTACGCAGCACTACAGTCCGCACTGACGCTGTAAAGTTCCGTGTAGTAAGTGCCTAAACCACTAACACTGCTGCTACTACCATCAAGTGCTTTGTACTCTATGCCATCGTGTCAGCTACACTTTCAGGTGGCTGACAGTGCAGCATGTCGTTGGCCCTAGTATTCTGCAAACACGTGAGTCGTGCCTTGTGCCATGATGTTACGATAGCTTTGATATCATAGGTGATGGGGATTCTTCAGCTTCAACCTCAGAGACCACCACTGCATATGCTGTTGTTGACCACAGTGTCAGTAAGTGACGCCCGGCTGCATTTCACGTCTGTGAGTCACTGACACACGGCGGTCAAGCTGACACACAGCGCTCTGAGACCTGGCCCATGCCTGCCTTCCCCACCCAGAAGCTGCCCTCCAGCACCGCACACCACTGGTCTTCCTCTGACCCTTCTCTTCTCTGGGTGTCATCCATCTCAGGAAGCCATTCCTGTGCTCCAGAATTCCCTCCTGTTTTGCCCAGCACAGAAAGGTCTTCTGGAAGGCAGGGCTTTTAGTGTTAAAACTGGAAGTTGATCCCCCTGCTCGTCTGCCTGTGCCTGTCTCCCTGCCAGGTACAGGTTTGGCCTGCACTTTGGTCCTGATTCCTTAGTTGAATGAAAGGGTGTAGGGCATGGGGAACAGGACGAGATAAGGGTGACCCCGGGTTCTAAGTGGGGTGAATGGGTGGTGTGCCTCCGAGCGGGCCAGTGGACAGGGCTAGGGATGTTTGGGGAGGGGTGATGGCAGGGGGCACACAGTGGCTTCATTTGCAGTGTGCCATGTCTGCATTGGACCTCCATGGAGAAGGCCCATGCAAGGCCTGTTGAGTGCTCTGACCTGGGGCCAAGGCTGACGGTGCTTATGAAGGGACGTAGGGAAGGCTTCTGCCAGCCTCTGTCATTCTCATGTTTATCCCTCCTCTAGTCATTTCCACCGTAGTTCAAGTTCACGCAGTCTCCTGGAACTCCAGGGTGTGTCTCTGTACAGACAGATCAGAGGATCTGGGAGAAGCTGCCATCACAGCTGCCTGGCAGTTGCCCAGTTTTCTCTGCCTCTAGACAGCTCTGCTCACATAACCGAGCCTTTCATTCATTGAGATAACCAAGGGTGTAGTGTTTATGGGTCTTGAGGGCGATTTGTGAAGGCCCCATATCAGTCTGGCTCACCGTGGGCTACAGGCATTGTTAACCAAGAAGTGTCATGAAGTAGCGGTGACCAGTTCACGTTGAGCTATTTTTGGATTGTATTTTAAGGAAAGAAGTGAAAAGTGACCCTGTTGCATGATGTACTTTTCTGTTACTTGAGCACTTCAGACTTACTATTTTTGAAAACAAGTGGTGATTACTCAAAATGTGTTTTTCCATTTTTCCTGATGCTTGTTCGTAAATACAAAGAACTATCCAGGCTTTCATATCTGGAGGAGACCTTGCAAATCACAGGGGCCGCCCTTCCCATTTCACAATGAGAAAGATGAGGTGTACTAGGCTAATGACTTGTCTATAGTAACAGTACAAACACAGAAAGCTGAGGTTAGGCAGTGTAATATTTGCTCTCTAAATGGATTTTCAGGAAGGTTGCGTGACCCAGGAAAACCATCTTGCAGACACCACCCTGGTGTATAAACAGAGCTCTCGTCAATTAAATTACTGCTGGAAAGGCTAACATAAGATATACACATTCTGGTTTCCACCCTGGAACTAGAGACCTTCTCTTTCCAAATCTTCCTGCATTTGCTGCTAACAGCACAGGGTTGAAATGGATCCTCTAGATGGGGCAGTCAGCACTGGCCCTGGAGCCCTCCCGGGACAATGTGCGTCGGCCCATCGAGCCAGATGCAGAGATGTATTATTCACCAGTCTGTTGGGAGCACGAGTGGCAGGTGTGTTCACATTTCAGCTCAATGGGGCGTTAGGCATTACTTTTTAATGTGCACACATTTACGTTTAAAAAAATCTACACAAAGCATCATATTGATTAAAAGATAAGTTCCATATTGAAAATCTATTGCAGTATACAGGATAGAGCCTGTGCTGACTGGGGTGGGGGAGAGATATGAATATGAACATGGGCTTTCTCCAGCATCTGCTTTTGGGAAGAGGAGCTGTAAGCAGGTTTGGGAGAATTGCCTATAAAGATCAGTGCCTTGAAACCATGAAATTTAAACTGATTTTTAAAAACAGCAGCAGCAGCAGCAAAGACAGGTAGATTGGCCAAATGATTTATTTATTTTCAGCAAGTGTCTGTTGAGTGCTCACTGAGTGGCCCAGGGCTGCTCTGAGGGTACTTTTGGTCCAGCAGAGTAGATACCCCAGAACAGATGAGGGGGAGGACTATCCAGTCCTGAGAAAGTGCCACAGCAAATCAGAGGGGCAGGGGAGGCCCCGCAGTGAAGAAATCAGGGCAGGCTCCACGGAGGAGGACGTTAGGGACAATGCGTGAAATACAAGCTAGAAAGGAAAGTGGAAGGGCCACTTCACCCCAGACCTTTACTGTCTGTGAGATCTGTGCCAGCTTGAACAGAGACCCTGTGGCATTAAAATGGAACAGAAACAGTGAGCAGAGAAGGGTGGAGTGAGGCTAAGCAGGTGCAATCGTTAAACCTCTCTTGTTTCCCAACCCTGAAAGGGGCAGATTCCTCTAACTAAAGGATGTTACTATTTCAGTGTGATTGGGTAAGAAAGACAAATGAATGTGGGAAGTAAGAGCAAACACTGAGACCCAGGGCCCCACAGAAGAAGAGCTAGGTGAGTCGGGGGGGAGGGGGGAAGGGCATGCAGGCGCTGGGGTCCAGGCTGGGTGCTAACCACACGGTTGGAGAGCTAGCGTAGAGTGAGGTAACCTTGCTTCAGCCTGGTTCAGAGAGGCGAAGGCTGAGCGCTCCACTGGCGGCAGTGATGGTTGCAGATGGCGCCCGTTTGTGCAGTTTGGGGGTTTTGTTCCTTGCATGTTCCCTGGACTTGTCAACCGGGGGCTTTCCGGCTTTCCTGGGAACTTTCTAGGTGTCAGTGGAGACTTGGTTTATGAATTATTTCTTTTTCAAGGACAAGTTACATGTGTTCGACTCTCACAATGCAACAGATATTTTTGGGATCTGATTCCACACAGGCCTCATTGTTTGCCGTTTTCTACTTTTCTAAGCAATGGAAAGATAAGAAAGCCTGGGGCAGTGTCCTCTGAGTTTGACATATATGTTGAGGCTATTAAATAATTGCTACCCAGGGCAAAATACAGCAGGCGTTTAATGGCCAAGTCTTAGGTTGCTAACGTAGACAGGCTGGTAGGTACATTGGCACTTTTTCAAAATAAAAGCACCTCTGTGAAATGAGCTGTCAGGAGAATGGCAGGTTTTGGAAGCATGGGGCAATTAAGGAGCAGTGTGTTGGTTCTGAGGAGCTGGCGTTAATGTTGACACAGGATGTTTCTGGACAATTTGATCCACACTGATCATTCATTTTATTTCCTGCTGCAGGCGTCATCTTGTTCCTAAGTCATTGGAGGTTTTATGAAAGATTTACCTGGTAGCCTTTTAAAAGCACAGTATTTTTAAAAAAATTTTTTTTGACAGGTAGAGTTATAGACAGTGAGAGGGAGAGACAGAAAGGTCTTCCTTCCGTTGGTTCACCCCCAAAACGGCTGCTATGGCGATCCGAAGCCAGGAGCCAGGTGCTTCTTCCTGGTCTCCCATGTGGGTGCAGGGGCCCAAGCACTTGGGCCATCCCCCACTGCCTTCCCAGGCCACAGCAGAGAGCTGGATTGGAAGAGGAGCAGCTGGGACTAAAACCGGCACCCATATGGGATGCCAGTGCTTCAATTCAGGGCTTTAGCTTGCTGCGCCACAGCATCGGCCCCTATTCCAGAAATTTTATCCAACATTTTTAATGTAGAAACTCAAGTGAAATTTCCTTTGGTGGAACTATAAAGAAGCTTTTGAAGACTATTTAAAAGCAGATCATGGGCCGTCATCATGGCTCACTAGGCTAATCCTCTGCCTGCAGTGCCGGCACACCGTGTTCTAGTCCCGGTTGGGGCGCCGGATTCTGTCCCGGTTGCTCCCCTTCCAGTCCAGCTCTCTGCTGTGGCCCGGGAGTGCAGTGGAGGATGGCCCAAGTCGCCAGCCGCAGCGGCCATTGTGGGGTGAACTAACGGAAAAAGGAAGACCTTTCTCTCTGTCTCTCTCTCTCACTGTCCACTCTGCCTGTCAAGAAAAAAAAAAAAAAAAGCAGATCATGATGGAGGAGGCATGGAGGGGACCCAGGGCCTCCTCCACTGAGGCTGTGAGGCTGAGGCCACACTGTGAGGAGCCCAGCTCTGGAGCTGCCCTGCCCATGAAGCCACGGGCCCCAGGTGAGCATCGCAGTGTGGCTAGGGAGTGGGAAATGCACACACCATGTGTCAGGGATTCTGTGCAACTACAAATAGTCCACTAAGTTTTTTTTTTTGTATTGATTATATATTTTGGATATGTGGGTTAAATAAAACACAAGCAAGTAGCTTGCATATTGTTTTAAAGCCTCCCTGTTATAACATTGTACTGATCTCAGTATTTACGTACAGAGGCAAGAAGACCCCAGAGCAAAACTTTCACTATAAACCCCTCCTTTTGAGATGAAGCAGCTATTTTGATGAAGGAAGAATAAAGCCCGGCAGAGGGGCTGGAGCTGTGGCATAGCAGTAAAGCTGTCGCCTGCAGTGCTGGCATCCCACACGGGTGCTGTTTGTGACCCTGCTGTTCCACTTCCGATCCAGCTCTCTGCCAATGTACATGGGAAAGCAATAGAAGATGGCCCAAGTGCTTGGGTTCCTGCACCCATGTGGGAGACCTGGATGAAGCTCTTGGCTCCTGGTTTTGGTTTGGCCCAGTCCTGGCTGTTTCGGCCTTCTGGGGTGTGAACCAGTGAATGGAAGATCTCTGCCTCTGTCTCTTTCTTTGTCTCTCTCTCTCTCTCTCTCTCTGCCTCTGCCTCTCCTCTCTGTAACCCTGCCTTTCAAATAAATAAATAATTTTTTTTAAAAAGACCATTAGAAAAACCTGAGCCTGATTCAAGAATTTTAAATCTCTCTTTCAATGTTCATTCCAAAACTTATACCTTCATCAGAAAACAGTTCATTGGCAATTGATGTTGAGCTGTCTGTCCATTTCTTCCTTGTAAGTTTGCCCAATACATTACTCTGACATGCCCCATATTAAAAACGGAAATGCACCCTGCGTGCAGTCACAGATGTGTGTATATGTACACATGTGCTCACCACAGGCTGATGGAAAGGATATGTTAGGTTTGCATGTTTCTAATTGAGAGGAAAAAAGGATGACTTATTTTTCTATTTTCTTCTAATTAGTTGCAAATGTATATATTTAGAAAATAGACTAAGAAAAAGAATTAAAGAATTTTTATCTCCTTTTAAAAAACTATTTAATTGAAAGTCAGAGTAAGTGAGCAAGAGTGAGAGTGAGAGTGAGAGTGAGAGTGAGAGAGAGAGAGCTTCAGTCTTCTTCCCACTGGTCACTCTCCAAATGCCTGCCCACAATAGCCAAACCTGGGCCAGGCCAGAGCCCAGAGCCCAGAACTTAATCCATGTCTCCCATGTGGGTAAAAGGAACCCAGTTACTTGAGCCATCACCCTTTGCCTTCTAGGGTGCATATTTGCTGGCGGCTGAATGGAAAGTGAAGTTGAGACTTGCATTTGGGCCACTCTGATACGGGATGCTGGTGTGCCAAGTGTTTGAACCGCTGTGCCACCCAGGAGAAGGCTCTGTCTTGGTGTGGATATCCACACACTATTTCATGTACTGTTCAAAATGGTTGCATTTTGGTTTTTTTCTTTGCTGTACTGGTGACACTGAGCACTTTGCTACTGTTGTAGATGCCAACATTGTAAGCACAGACTTTGTAAATACGGATTTTTTATTTATTTATTTTTTTGACAGGCAGAGTGGACAGTGAGAGAGAGAGACAGAGAAAAAGGTCTTCCTTTTGCCGTTGGTTCACTCTCCAATGGCCGCTGCGGGCGGTGCGCTGCGGCCGGCGCATCGCGCTGATCTGAAGGCAGGAGCCAGGTACTTCTCCTGGTCTCCCATGGGGTGCAGGGCCCAAGCACTTGGGCCATCCTCCACTGCACTCCCTGGCCACAGCAAAGAGCTGGCCTGGAAGAGGGGCAACCGGGACAGAATCCCACGCCCCGACTGGGACTAGAACCTGGTGTGCCGGCGCTGCAAGGCGGAGGATTAGCCTATTGAGCCACGGCGCCGGCTGTAAATACGGATTTGAACCCTATCTCTGCCCCTTGCTTGCTCTGTGAACTGGGCGGGAACCTCATTTTCCTCATATGCCAAGTGGGGTTGGAGACAGTGTCCAGTGTGGTATTGTGTGGAGTCAAGGCAATGCCACCCTGAAGTGCACTGCAGGACCCCGTCCCGGGGCAGGCGGGTGCTGGGTGTCACGTGATTGTGAGAAAAGTGTAAACTAGGTGACAGTGGCAAGGAAAGGGGCAGTGGCCCTCACCACTCCGCACGCATGGGCCCTCCATTGGTGGTGACTGAGCCCACGCGGCTTAAGGACAATGTTCTGGAGGGATGTACACTAGAGAAAACATGGACACTTTGAAATTTTGATGTTTTCCTGACTTACCGTGGCCCCACTTGGGAGTTTTCCACTTCAGTGTGCTGTGGAGGTGATATGTGTTCAGTAGAGACCATCACTTTGAGTTTTAAATTTTGGTTCTAAAAAGTTTTTGTTCTAAATGGATTCCTGGTGCTCCCGGGCACTGTGAGGGTGGCAGGCTGATGCTCTGCCATGCACTGTGTTGCTACGCTGTGACGCTCAGTGGGTTAGGGGTAATAAATGCAATTTTTAAATGAAAGATTTCTTTATTATTTAAAAGGCAGAGTTACAGAGAGGCAGAGGGAGAGGCATAGAGAGACAGAGAGAGAGAAAGAGATGAGAGATCAGTCTTCCATCTGCTGGTTCACTCCCTAAGTGGCCATTAGTGCTGGAGCTGGGCTGATATGAAGCCAGGAGACTTTAGCTTCTTCCTAGTCTCCCACGTAGGTGCAGGGGCCCAAGGAATTGGGCCATCCTCCACTGCTTTTCCAGGCCATAGCAGAGCTGGATTGGAAGTGGAGCAGCCGGGACTCGAACCAACGCCCATATAGGATGCTGGCCCTGCAGGCAATGGCTTTACCCGCTATGCCACAGTGCTGGCCTGTAAATGCACTTTCAACTGATGATATTTTCAATTTAACAATGGGTTTATCGGGAGATCACCCCATAGTAAGTCAAGGTGTATCTGCATATATAATGACCCACAGATACTACAAGGGGGAGGAGCTGTGCATGATTCACTCGGGGCATCAACATGTTAGATACAACTACGTTACTTAGGTAGGAGACCCTGTGCTGCACAATGAGGACAGAAAGATGCATAACACCAGGTCCCATCTGTAAGTCGGCTTCACTCCTGTGTGAGACTCTGTGTGTACATGTGTGAGTGTGAGTGCCAGTGCGTGTGTGTGTGTGTGTGTGTGTGCGCACGAGAACCAGGGAAGTAAACTTGGTGTGGTGAGACCTTGAGACGTGAACTCAGATGTCAGGGTGTTCCCTCCCTGGGTGGCGTCTGGGCTGGTCCTAGGCTCCCACCCTAAGGAGTTTACACTCAAACAAAAAGGATGGATAAGTAAAGTTCCAACCTGCCTCCCCAGAACAGGTGCCGTCCCAACAGGAGCCATTTATGGAAGTTGAAATTTTTCTATCAGCCACATCACAAAGGTAAAACAAACAGGTGAAGAAGTTTTTGAAATATATTTTGTTTAACTCAGTGTATCCAAAAGATATAATCAATATAAAAATAGTGGACTATTTGTATTTGCACAGAATCCCTGACACGTGGTGTGTGCATTTCCCTCTCCTAAGCCACACTGTGGTGCTCACCAGGGGCCTGCGGCTTCATGGGCAGGGCAGCTCCAGAGCTGGGCTCCTCACAGTGTGGCCTCAGCCTCACAGCCTCGGTGGAGGAGGCCCTGGGTCCCCTCCACGCCCCCTCCATCACGATCTGGGTTTTAACAGAATTCATGGAAGTCACTGAAGGTTGAGAAGTGCTGTGTGATGACTTGAAAAGCCCAGCATTTCCGAGACCCCACGCCCTCCCCTATCATCTGTTTGCACAAGACATTTCTTATCGTAGATTAAGTAAACCATCTTATCAGAGTCGGAGCAGAGGTCCAGCTCAGCTTAGCCCTGGTTGGATTCGGCGGCATCTGGTTAGGTTTCTCTTTGTCATGGGGTCCAGCTATTCGGCCAAAAATGAAGAAAGGCAGGACAAAGAGGAAGCAGGGGCAGGTTTTCAATTCAACTCTGTCATGAAAGATACTACGCTTTGAGAGATACTACGCTTCTTGTCATCTCTGTTCTTTTCTGACATACAACAAAGAGGGAAGGGACAGAAAGGAGAGAGGAGGAGAGGGAGAATTTCCAAATTCTTGGGTTTTTCATTGTGTGGGAGTCCATGCCCCAGGCCTGGCCTCAGGACATTTGACTTTAGAAGAGCCTGGTGGCATGTGTTAGTGTTCTGCCTCTAAACATTCATCTCCAGGGGTCTTTCATTTCCAGTTTGAGTCTTCCGAAAGATGTAGCTGCCAGTGCTTAAAGCTCGCCTGCTGGAGCAGTGGGTCACCTAGGGTTTCCGAGGAGCTAGATCTCTGTCACCGCTCTCACCGCAGTCTCCTTGTAGCCTGAGAAATGGAAGAGGAAATGTGCGGAACCTGAGGATTCCAGCTTGTGTCCTGGTGTTGATGACACACGGCGAGGGTACAAGTAGTACCGGAAGTCTTATTTCAGTAAGAGAAGAGAAGCTATGAACAGTGCGCTCGGAGGGGTTGGTGGAAAGAGAGACCAAGCCACCGCGGGCTCACAGTCTAGGGGTATTTGTATGTGTTTATCTCTGTTACCTCCAAGGAGCAGAGGTAGTGGTTACTGTGACTGGGGGTGGGGCTGGGGGCCTCACGGGGCCCTTTCTGGCTGGTTTTATTGAGACCTGGTTCTTGTCATGTTGAGCAGTGTTTGTTATGAGGGGCTTCCATCCTGATTGTTCAGTGTGTGCTGGGTGCTGGGAAGGAGATGCAGGTTGTGTCTAGTCCCAGGCTTCCTCAAAAAGGCCCAGGTCCCTGGTGAAATTGGGCTCAAAACTGCTCCAGAAGCAGGATGTCCCTGGAAGGCCCGGTGCTGTAACCGTGTAACAAAACACCACACCTCACAGGACAGGGGCATCCGCTCAGCTGTATAAACAGCCCCGCCCTCCCAGCCAGTGTGCTTGTTCTGCAGGATAGAGCTGCAGAACACCTGGCCAGGGCCTGTGAGTCACCTGCATCCTGTCCTATTGGAAGTGAAAGTTACAGTGTTGCCGGCGCCGTGGGCTAATCCTCCACCTGCGGCGCCGGCACACCGGGTTCTAGTCCTGGTCGGGGAGCCAGATTCTGTCCCGGTTGCCCCTCTTCCAGGCCAGCTCTCTGCTGTGAGCTGGGATAGCAGTAGAAGATGGCCCAAGTGCTTGGGCCCTGCACCCCATGGGAGACCAGGAGGAAGCACCTGGCTCCTGGCTTCGGATCAGCGCAGTGCGCCAGCTGCAGCGCGCCGGCCGCGGCGGCCATTGGAGGGTGAACCAACGGCAAAGGAAGACCTTTCTCTCTCTCTCTCTCTCACTGTCCACTCTGCCTGTCAAAAAAAAAAAAAAAAGTTACAGTGTTGACTTGTTTCTGTTTTGTCAAAAGTTCTAACAAAGTAGAAGTATATGAGTGGTTTTAGTGCTCAGACTTGAAATCAGATACTTGGCATCAACTCAAAGCTTTGAGTCTGGAGGAAAGTCATTTCATTGTGATACTAACTCGCTTGGTACAATTGGTAACACCTTCAGCTCAGGGTTTGGTCTAGGGACCAGCAAAGGTGGCATCACCTCATCACCTGGGAGCTGATTAGCAATGTAGGTTCCTGCCCCCCTCATAGCCCCCCAACTGCTGAATAAGCATTTGTATTTTTTGCAAGATCCCAGATGCTCTGCATTTTTTTTTTTTTGAGAGGCAGAGTTACAGAGAAGCAGAGGCAGAGGCAGAGGGAGAGAGAGAGAGAGAGAGAGAGAGAGAGAGAGAGGTCTTCCATCCACTGGTTCACTCCCCAGATGGCTGCAACCACTGGAGCTGCACCAATCTGTAGCCAGGGACAGGAGCCTCTTCCAGGTCTCCCACATGGGTGCAGGGGCCCAAGCGTCTGGGCCATCTTCTACAGCTTTCCCAGGCCATAGCAGAGAGCTGGATCAGAAGTGGAGCAGCTGGGACTTGAACCTGTGCCCATATGGGATGCTGGCGCTGCAGGTGGTGGATTTACCTGCTATGGCCCTGCATGTGTTTTAGAGTTTGAGAGTACTGTATGGAATCCTGTACTCAACAGCTGGTTATCGAGGCGGGGAGGGGAGAGGGATGGAACCAGTTCACAGGTTCACAGGCACGTCACATTATGTCTGGGACCCCTCGAGGTGTGGGTCCTGCCGTGCAGAGTGGCAGCATAAACGCACCCTAGGAGCTTGTCACAAATGCGACTTCTCAGACCCAACCTCTGCTGTTCTGAATCAGAAGCTCTGGGTGGGGGTGGGGGGGGTGGGACCCAGGAATCTGTATTTATGCCTTAATGGTTTTTTTTTTTTAATATAAAGATTTATTCAGGGGCTGGTGCCATGGCTCATTTGGTTAATCCTCTGCCTGCGGCACCAGCATCCCATATGGGCACCAGCTTCTAGTCCTGGTTGCTCCTCTTCCAGTCCAGCTCTCTGCTGTGGCCCGGGAGGGCAGTGGGGGATGGCCCAAGTGCTTGGGCCCCTGCACCTGCATGGGAGACCAGGAAGAAGCACCTGGCTCCTGGCTTTGGATCGGCACAGCACTGGCCGTGGCGTCTATTTGGGGAGTGAAACAATGGAAGGAAGACCTTTCTCTCTGTCTCTCTCTCTCACTGTCTATAACTCTACCTGTCAAATTAAAAAAAAAAAATTTTATCCATTTGAAATGCAGAGTTGGGGAGAAAGAGAGAGAGAGAGAGAGAGAGTGTTAGAGTTCTTCCATCTGCTGGTTCACTCCCCAAATGGCCACCACAGCTGGAGCTGGGCCTATGCGAAGCTAGGAGATTCCTCCGGGTTTACCACCTGGGTGCAGGGGCCTAAGGATTTGGGGCCATCTTCTGCTGCTTTCCTAGGCTGTCAGTAGGGAGCTGGAATGGAAGTGGAGGAGCCGGGACTGGCACTCATATGGGACGCAGGTGCCTCAGGTGCTGGACCCACCTGAATGAATGTTAATAGGGTGATTCTGATGCCTGGCGGAGTTTGAGATCCACTGCTGTAGTGGTGGTGTAGGAAGAAATCCCACTGGTTGTACGTTTTAGTTTTGGATGCTTTACTTTGTCAAGTGGAGGCCCATGTGAGCTCCTGCTTCATAAGGGAAGGTTGCTAACTTCGATGCTGGTGTAACTGATTTAACTGTTACTTTATATTTGTTAGCTGTATAACAGTAGCTGGAGGTGGGTCAGGCTGAAGCTGGGAGCCTGGAACTCACTCCAGGTCTCCCCCGTGGCTGTCAGGAATGCAGCTGCTTGAGCCTCACCGCTGCCTCCCAGTTCGCATTAGCAGGAAGTGGAGTCAGGAACTAGAGGTAGGGACTGAACCGAGCTGCGAACCGAACGTGTTCATCTTAATCGGCGTTTCAACTGCTGGGCCAAATGAGCGAGAATTGGACAAGGAAGTGGAGAGGAGGAAACTCAGTGGTGGAAAAATTAAATTTTTGAAATGATCTGGTAATAATTAACCCCGGGAAAGTAAGAGTGAAAGCCAAAGCCGCGGAGTCCGGAGTTTATCTCTGAATGGTCAGAGTGATTCATCACAGGACTCACAGGGGCAGGAGGAATCATTTCTCTCCTGCCTCCGAGTGGCAGGCCAGGCCGTGTGCCCTCCATTCAGAACTGCCTGGGAAGCCACGGATCCCATGCTGGGCTCAGGAATGCCTGAGGGTGCAGGGAGGAGCTTGCCATAAATCAGAACCTATAAATCAGTGTAGGCATTTATGAAAAGGTTTGGGAATAGAGAGGAGAGTTCCCTGAGAAAAGCCGGAGGGAGGGCAATTGGTGATGTTTCCCCAGACCTGGCTCCAGGCCACCGCAGTGTTGAAGGGACAGTGGCCAGCCAGGCTCTCCGCAGGGCTGGGGCAGGGCAGTGCAGCTGAGTGCAGCGATGGCCCTCGCCCCCTGCACCTGAGTATTCATTCATCTCGCTTGCCTTTAGTGTTTATTCCGTGCCCTCCTGGTGCCTGGCCTTGTCCTAGGGGCTACCCTGGTGTGCTCTAGATGCAAGGGGGAGGGATTGTCAGAGGACACAAGGCGCCACTCTGGTGGGGTGCGTAGAGCAGTGAAAATGGGCCTCAAGGTGAGACTGGTGTTTGAATGGAAACAGCGGTCTGGGTAGGGGATCTTGCAGGTGTAAAGGTCATGGGTGTGGGTGTGGGTGGAGCAGCAGGGAGTGGGCTGGTGTCAGGGATGGGAGGGAGAGTGGGAGGACAGGAGGTCAGAGGTTAAAGGTGGCAGGTGCAGACAGGTGTCGTGCAAAGTCTCTGGTTTTATTTACTCTTTGTGACATGGGAAGCCCCTGAATTTTCCATGGAGTAATTCCCGAAATCTTTAAAAAACGTAGCTATAGACCTTCATCATAGACGCTGACTTGAACAGAATAGATAATAGGGCACTTTTTCAAATGTATCTTTTTCTTTCAGTCCTCGAGGGTAAAGTAGTATCAGTGGCAACACACACATATCTGACAGCAAAGAAGCAAATAAAAGCTAAAGAACAAATGAGTAATGATTCAGAGTGAGACTCCAACACCTCCCAAGTGGGGGCCAGAGGCTAGGACTCTGGTAATCCAAGCAGATTCTGAATAACTGGAGCTCTCTTTCCTGTATCCACCCCCTTTATCCTGAGAAATCCTCACAGCCTGGCACCATCCAGGGACAAAACTGAGTCTGTCCCCCTGGGAGGGTTCCGTGTGGGTAGTGGGGCTGGCGTGGGGCTCGCAGGTGAGTGGGAATGCCCTGCCGGTGTGGGGAGGAGCAGAGCCTGGGAGAGGCTGCAAAGCGTGGTGTTGCAGTGTGGTATTCTCACCACAACCGGCTGTCTGGTTCTGAAGTTGCCTGGAAGAGTGCCTTGCAAGTCTTTGTCCTCATTCCATGGCTACCACATGGTTTTCTGAAAGCTCACTCTGTTGGTAGACATGGTGACCCTGAGAGAAAGTGTACTGGACAGTGGTGAAGCAATCCCTGTCCCCACGCCCACGCCCACCCCCACCCCCGTGTCTGGTGTGAATGAGTGGAGGATTTCCTGTTGATTGGGTTTGTATGGCTCCATTCCTGTAGTCTTGGATCACCCTGAATGGACCGATGAAATCTAATTTCTGACCCTTGGAGTTTGAGGACAGGGCCTTTGCCAGTAGCTGTGTGTTGAGAAAGTGTGCGTGGTGCAGTGACTCTGGAAGGGGCAGCTGCCTCACCGATGTGCAGGTGTAACACCCACGGCCGTGCAGAGCAGCACAGCTTCCAGTGGGGAGTGCCTTGCTTTGGGCTATCTGAAGAGCAGGCGAAGCATCAGGACTTCAACCCAGGGCTCTGGGGCAGGGTCTGGGTACAGTAGCTACCTCAGTGAGCATACAGTCGATGTGTGCGAGTGAATGAAGGAAGGAAAAGGAAGACTCTACTTTATCTGTTTTCAACAGAGGGAACTTTCTTTTCTCTTAAGGGTTTTCCTGTTTTTATGGTGTCTGCTACTTTAAATGTATCATGCCATGGTCCAGTTTCCTTACACTAAATAAGAAACGTGATTGCATGTTCGTGTAGGTAAATGAATATGAAAAAGCTAGATCAGCTTTGTCCTGGGGAGCACACAGGAGCCAGGGTCAGGGGTCCTAGGATAGCTCTGTCATCCTGGCTTTTTAGGAAATGATATCCTTGCCGGTCAGACGAATTATCTGGGCTCAGAGTCTTGAGTCCGTAATATGGCCTTTAAAAAATATATGTGCTTAGCTCTTGCTCCCTCTGTCGGTGGTTTGCTTTCTGTTTGGCTGGCAGTGGATACAAGTAAAGCTGTCAGACCTTCTTCCTCTTCCCTCCCCTACGCTCATTCTTTCTCTTCCCCAGACTTCACTCCTGGCTCTCCTGTGTTTCTGTGTCAATTGTGAATGGGCTACACAGTTAAATTCAGGTTGAACCATACAAAATGTTTGTTTTGTGGATCAAAAGAGCAGGATATTGGCATTTCGTATTGTTCAGCGTATTTTGAACAAGACCTTTGGCCACCTTTCAGTTTCCAGCAATGAAGTTCTTTGTTCCAGGAACTGTGTTCAATGAGTTGTGGAGAGCTGTCATTAAAACAATTTAGTGGGGAGGCAAGTTTAAGGGAGATAAGTGAAAAAACATTGATCCCATTTTTGGTGGTCGTTCTTTGCCACTGGTAATGTAATACAAACCACTTAAATTCCAAATTGCTGTCATCCCAGGGGCACGAGCTGTGCATACCTGATATTCCTTTATTCCTTTCTGAGGCCCTGTGAATGAATGCAGATGCTGGTCCAACTGACTCTCCATCAGGGAAGGATGTTGGGCTCACCGCCATGTTGCCACTGTAACCAGCAGGGGGAGCTCCTGCCCTTCATATCAAATAAAGGCTACTGCAACACCTCCATGTCTGCCAGGGAAATAGAAGTTGGTGAGTCCCCCGCTTAGCGTCCTCTTTAAGTTGTTTGCATTGGTGTGTTGTAAGAATAGCGTGACTTCTGGGCAAGCAACAAAGCATTTGCAAAGTGATACAATTTTTTAAAAAATAAAAAGCAAAGAGTCAGAGAACTCAAGGGGCTTCCATAGCCTTGGAAACTCATGACTGGTGCATAGGGAGATTATTGATGCCATGAACAGGAGTGTCAATTGGTAAAGTCAACAACAGGAGTCACTGTGCACTTACTCCTCATGTAGGATCTCTGTCCTTAACGTGCTGTACACTGAGGCTTAATGCTATAACGAGTACTCAAACAGTATATTTCACTTTGTGTTTCTATGGGGGTGCAAACGATTGAAATCTTTACTTAATGTACACTAAACTGATCTTCTGTAAAAAAAAAAAAAAAAAAAAAAAAAGAAATTATCAATTCCCAACTTGACTCTCACTGGGATTAAACATGACAATAGGTCTGATCTGATTTCATCATCATTTTAAAAAAATCATCTATTATTTTTCACTTTATGTTTCTGTGTGGCAACAAACTGTTGAAATCCTTACTTAAGGTATACTAAGCTGATCTTCTGTATATTAAGATAATCGAAAATGAATCTTGATGTGAATGGAAGGGGAGAGGGAGTGGGAAAGGGGAGGGTTGTGGGTGGGAGGGACGGTATGGGGGGGAAAGCCATTGTAACCCATGAGTCGTACTTTGGAAATTTATATTCATTAAATAAAAGATTAAAAAAAAAAAGCAAAATAGATCCTTTATTCGTGGCTTGTATGTGAATTACCTTGGGGAAAAAGCAGGTACGTTTTAATCTTTTAAGTCATTGGAACTCTCCAGGTGTTTTAAGCTGATACATGGCCATGTTCAGTGGTACCTGATGGAGCCAGGGCCCTCCCAGCTTGGGCTGAGACTTGGCAGCCTGCCCCCCGTCCTTCGCAGTGAGGGGTTTGTAGATGGGCCCCACTGTTCCTGTTGTGGCTTCAGCTCATATTCTCTTGCTCTGTTGTTCAGAGCAGAGGTTGGATACTCTTTTATAAAGTATTTTTTAAATTTTTTTTTTTTTGTTTGAAAGAGTTACACAGAGAGAGGAGAGGCAGAGATAGAGAGAGGTCTTCCATCCAATGGCTCACTCCCCAGTTGGCCACAACAGCTGGAGCTGCACCAATCGGAAGCCAGGAGCCAGGAGCTTCTTCCAGGTCTCCCAGGCAGGTGCAGGGGCCCAAGGACTTGAGCCATCCTCTACTGCTTTCCCAGGCCATAGCAGAGAGCTGGATCGGAAGTGGAGCAGGCAGGACTAGAACTGGAGCCCGATGCTGGTGCTTCAGGCCAGGGAATTAACCCGATGTGCCGCAGCGCCAGCCCCATAAAATTTTAGTTTAAAAAATTTAAAAATTATTTGAGAGACAAAGAGAGTGAGAGACGGAAATAGACGTAGTGAGAGTGCCCATCTGCTGGCTCAGTGGTTGGGTTGGGGCTGAAGCCTGGAGCTGGGAGCTCAGTCCAGGTCTCCCACAGAAGTGGCAGGAACCCAAGCGCTGGAGCCCAGTCACCCCTCCCCTGCTGCCCCACAGCGTCTGCATTAGCAGGAAGTCAGAGTCTGTGAGAGCTGGGCATTGGGCCAGGGGACTCTGACATGGGACATGTTTGCCCCAGAATTTTCTCTGTGTAAAGGTCAGGTGATAACTAGTCAGGGTTTGTGGGTGTGAGAGACACTATTGCGACTCCTCAAGGCTGCTGTTGACAGAAGCAGCTGTGGACAGGGGGCGAGCCAGCCGTGTGATTGGCCAACCCCTGGCCTGTGGGCACCTGTTGCTATTCAGGGCACTTGCTGTCTGTTAGTGTATGTTCTCTGTAAACTCAAACTCTCTTCTGGCTAAGAAGAAACAAGCTGGGAGCCCCTCTGGTCCAGCGCCTGTCCTGGTGCCTGGTCCTCCGTGCCGCAGGCTGCCGAGGCGGCGCCCCAGGAGCAGAGGAGCAGCGGGGGCGATGGAAGCCCTGGAAGTTTTAGAGCTGATAGCACAGCAACTCAGAAACCAGTGCCGCCGGAACGGTGAACTTGAAACCTCTCACTCACCACAGGATTTAATCCATATTTTAAAAGAAAAATGCCACAGTTTAAAATAACAGGCACTGACTGGTCTGAAATATCCCAGAAAAATCTGGTTTAAGATTTTTTTAGGCATTGATCCAAGAACATTTTTTCTTTCTGCCTTTTGGTCTGTTGAAAGAGACACAAGATACCCGGATGCCTTTGAAGGTGTCAGTGCCAGTATGGAAAGAAGTGCTTGACAAGCTGTCCTGCAAAGGGAGCCACCTCGTAGACCTGTCACTGCCTGACCTTCTCAAGTCCACCTTTGTGTTGTGTCTTTCTGTGCGTGGATTCTGTTTGCTCTGAGTGTGAGTGGGGGCGGGGCACAGAGACAACACCCTCGCGCCTGCAGTCTCAATCCTCCTCCCCCTCACCTGGAGCTCCCCCAAGGCCTCTGTGTCATTGACAGCAGCAGGTTCCCGCCTTAAAGAAGCATTTAGCTGGGGCTCCCTGCAGAGGAGAGGAAATAGGTCACCAAGGGAAGGGAGGTGAGTTCCCTTCATAAGGAGATGATTTGGTCATTTACCAGAGGTGACAGCGGCACCAAAATGATGCCAGTGGGCAGGAAGGGAGTATCAAAGACGCCCCCATTGTCTCCCTTTCCACAGGGCCCAGATGAACACGAGAGCCCCTTCTGGATACCGTGTGGCTCCTTCACGAGAGCAGAGAACTTAAAACAGTTTTCTTTCCAAAGGACTGTTGGAGCTGGGTCTGCACCCCCTCCCCCCCCGCTTCTGTTGGAGCAGAGTGGGAGGGGTTGGGTTCCAGCTCGTCACCAGGAAGATGCGGAAGGGGACCAAAGTCTTGACCACCCAGCCATAGGCTCCACCCACTATGCTTCTCCTGCTTAGCTGTTTGTGGGACTATCTACCCAGCCTCCTGGTCTCTGGACCCTGGGGTGGGTCTCTGGCTTGCCCACAGGTGCAGGCTCCTAGCTCCCCTTGGCCAGTTGTCTGGAGAGGCAGTGGGACCTCTCTGGGGGATATGGTTTTAACCCTTTGCTTGTCATAAAAATAGTCAGCAGGTCAAGGCTTGTCATAGGGGGCTGGCTTCCTCCTCCGTGTGATGGGCTAAGGGACTGACTGTGGATGTCTCCTGTTCTCAAGCAGCCCCAGTGTGGTCCGAGACAAAGCCCAGTCTGGGTCACTGCGGCCTCAGGTGGCTCAGAGGTGGGGTAGGAGGGGTGGGAGGGAGAAGACGTGAGTGCTGCCAACTTGTCTCTTGGACCATGTTGACTTTTAGTGCAACCACACCTGAGGTGGGGGCAGATGGCACCGTGTCCACCACTTTCGAAACCTTCTAGACACTTAGAGTTGCAGACCAAAGAACAGGAGATTGTGTGAGATAATGTAAGAAGCCGTATTCCTACAATGGGATCCCTTTGGGGGGGCGTGGCACAGCAGTTCAGACGTTGCTTGGGACACCTGCATCCCCTACTGGGGTACCTGGATATGAGTCCTGACTCGCTTATGATCTCAGCTTCCTGGCAGGCAGCATGCTTGCTCCAGTATTTGGGTCGCTGCCGCCCTTGTGGGAGACCTGTGCTGTGTTCATAGCTTCACTTTAGCCTGGTCCAGCCCTGGCTGCTGTCAGCATTTGTGAAAAGAAGCAGCAGATGGGAGATCTCTATTTCTGTCTCTGTCTCTCTTGCCATCAGCTGAGCCTCCTGCATGGGCTGAGTGACTGGAGATGCTGTCTCCTGCCCTAGGGCTGCCAGCCCCTGACACCTCCTCCAGCTCAGCCCTGGAGCCAAGGGTAGCTTAGGCACCTTTGGGTGACTGTTATCCTTGTGTGTTCTTTGTAAGTTAGCCCTTCCCTTGTTTGAAAAAAAATGAACGAACTACATCTTACATGGCTTCCCCAAACCCTTGTACTAATGTCCTTTTTTGGTCAGCCAGCTGATTGTTGTTTTCCGAGGACACTAATGACAACCCGGGCGTGATGCTTGCGAAGCCCCACATTAAGGCGGCTTGCGTCTAAACCTGCCATTCAGGTAATGACTGCCGCCCTCTGGGCAAGCAAGCTGGGGCCTTGTTGGGGGAAGGCCCGGTGGTAACGCCTGGCCACCTGGGCAGGGTGTGAGGCCAGTCACAGGCGCTGACCTGGTGGAGCTGGGCGTAGGGTCACGGATGACTTTATGATGCTTTTGTTGAGTGTGGAAGAAAACTTCAGAAGAGGGTGGCAAGAGCTTGATGGAAGGAACGCGTTTTCTTTCGGCTTCTCAGCTCGGGTTCACTTCCTTATCACAGTGCAAGCTAAGGCAGTAATTATTAGGGTTACTGACTGTGATTAGGGGTGACAGGAATCACAGTTGGGCAGAGGGACTGATTTGTATATTTTAATTTCCTCCTCTGAAGTTCTGACTTCAAGAACTCCTTTATTTTGTCTTCCTGTTAGTGAACAACTCCATAAGAGGCATGAGGTGGGTGTTAAATAACTAATCTTCACAGTTCTTCTTTCTAACTTCATTCATTGCGATATGAATTTCTTGGAAACAAAGGATAAGGACGTCAGTAACAGCTGTGAAAGCAACCAGTGCAGCTGAGTTTAGTGTGGATTAGGATGCAGCTTCAGTTAAATTTATTGTTTCTTCTTAAAACTTCAGCCGTTGTTTGGTTCACTGCACTAAAAAAAATGGTTCTTAAAGAGAGTTTAAGAAGATCTTTACAAATGAATACTCATATGTAGAGAGAGGTGTACTTTGTAGTGCTGTATTAGGTAACACAAGTGGTTGATCTTGGACAAGTCTTTTTCATTCTCTCCAAAGGGTCAGATTTGTTGTGAGCTTCTCATTGCGTGAGAATGGGATAATTTGAGACAAGATGATTGATCTCTTTAATTTCCAGACTCTGTCTTCTCTTCTTGGTGAGAGTCTAAAAAACACCTCCCTTCCAGGCCTAACTTAATCAAACTCTTGTAGGATTAATTTGCTTTGAGCAAGACTTTGCTGATGGGATTCTGCTGATGTCGCCTTCCCTGCTGTGTTGCTCATCCAGCTCAGTCTGTGGTGAGTCTATTGAGACTGACTCACAAAAATGACATTCAGTGCTGGGCCAGGCCAAGTGATTGGTGAATTCAAATCGTCTATAATCTTGCTACTTGAAGTGTGGTCCAGGGACCAGCGGTCTCCGTATCATCTGGGATCCTACTAGAAATACAGACTCTTAGACCCCAATCCAGAGCTTCTAGATCATAATCTGCATTTTTTTTTTTTTTTGACAGGCAGAGTGGACAGTGAGAGAGAGAGACAGAGAGAAAGGTCTTCCTTTTGCCGTTGGTTCACCCTCCAATGGCCGCCGCGGCCGGCGCGCTGCGGCCGGCGCACCGCGCTGATCCGATGGCAGGAGCCAGGAGCCAGGTGCTTTTCCTGGTCTCCCATGGGGTGCAGGGCCCAAGCACCTGGGCCATCCTCCACTGCACTCCCTGGCCACAGCAGAGGGCTGGCCTGGAAGAGGGGCAACCGGGACAGAATCCGGCGCCCCGACCGGGACTAGAACCCGGTGTGCCGGCGCCGCTAGGCGGAGGATTAGCCTAGTGAGCCGCGGCGCCGGCCCATAATCTGCATTTTAATAAGATCCTGGGTTATAAGTGTACACACCATTATTTGAGAAAAACTGATAAGGAGGACACAGGACTAGGTCGTGACCCAAAAACTCCTGAATCCTTACACGTTGGAGATGACGAATGGCAGTCTTCACAATATGTGTTGGTGACGAGCCTCTGGACAGAATCTTTCCAGTTAGTGGCCGTAGAAGATACCTGGTGTAACCATTGCCCATCGCCCATCCATCGTCACTACTATTCTTCATTCTTGTCCTTGCATGTTCCCCGAATATGGGGAGGGGCAATTTTGGCAGAAATGAGAAGTGAGTGCAAGGTCTAGCTGGACAAACGTATGAGGTCTTCTGGGCCTGGAACTTGCTGAACCCCCAGAGGAGCAATCAGAACTGAGTGCTTCGAGCTTTGGGTAATGGGTAGGTGGCTCCTGGTCGTAAAAGCCTGTCCCTCCATGGACCCGAGCGTCTGGTGCTGACTCGTGTGTTTTACCTTCATGCCATGTCAATGATGTCACACCACTAAGCCTCTGACAAGTATGGGCTCTGTTTTCAAAATAGAAAATTCAGATTTCTCATCCCAAGACTGCCAGCGAGTGTTCACCAGAGTGTGTAGCCTGGGTTTAGGTTCTATGCAGTCGCTTAGGAGCCATTTTTGGTTTGTGCAACACAGATTCTGGTCCCTTGTTTTATAGCTAAGTGACCGCAGCAAGTCAATGCGTTCCCAGGTGAGGACCCGGTGTCCTCAACTGCAAAATGAAGACAATGGCAGGCGTTAAGTGAGGTCCTGGGTGGAAAGCTCAGTCCAGGATAGCTTTCGTTCTAAAAACTTCTGTCTGTGTGGACGTGTGTCACATGTCCAAGTGTGGTGCATGCATCCCTTGACATGGCATAAGCTGACTTTTTGAAAAATTGGATGACTCATAATTTTAGGAGTCAGTTTCAAAGAGAAGTTCAGATGATTGGGTGGTTGGGAGAGTTCATGCACTGGGTACACACACACACACCTCAAGTAAAGTTCCTGACTGTGGTTAGGTGATTAGGTCGTCAAGCATGTCAGAGGCACTGTCTTTTCAGTTTTGCGTCATCTCACTGTGAATCTATTTCCCAAAACTCTGATCTTCTTAGAAAGATGGTGACATGCAGATGTTGTGATACAGTGAACAAGATAGGGCATGAGTCACACATGTGGGGGTGAACTCAATTATGTAGTGGAGTCAGAGGCCAGCATCGTTATGACACAACAGTCACCAACAAAATACTTTGGGGGATGCAGAAACAGCAGAATTCTTGTGATGAAAGACCAAATGGGAATATAGCATTTATGTGATAGCATTGTGAGGAATCATACTCAGAATGCCTGAATAATATTCAAGGATATTAATAACTTACACATTACACATTATAACCAGGAGCTCCCTGATGTCAGGATCATCTTAATCAGTGACAGCCTTATCACTTCTCGGAGAAGGAGAACATGGCCTTTCTAGGCTGAAGACAGATCACCTTTCAGTGAAACTCTCGATCTGGGTGATGCCTGTAAGTGTCAATATTTATAGAAAAACTTTTCATGTCCCTGGAATGAGGAACTCAGAGACGGAGTCAAAAGGAATGGAAACTCAGAGATAAGAAGAGTGGACCTGGGTGTCCTGTCCAGCTTGGGGCTCCACTGTGTGGTCCTCACTCGGGGAGGGGCAGGGAGGAGAACGCAGAACACACATGGGGAGAGGTTGCACTCTCTGTGGTCTTTGAAGAGGGGAGACCTTGGTTTGATGCCTCCCCTGTGGTTGTTGGAGCAGGACTTCTGCAAAGGCGTATTTCTGTGTGCAAATGACTGATACCCTCATCTAAGTTCGGTGGATTGCAGCTGGACTCATTGGTCTTAAGTCAGCTGCTGGCACTGAGCAAGAAATAGACTCTCCTGTTTAAAATACTCCACTTACCTATTGATACACGAAGAGCTACCCAAAACTTACTGGCTTTCAAACAACAATCTTTTCCTTTGTTCACAATCCTGGGAGTCGGAATTTCAGATGCAGGATCGGGGCTGGAGGGCTTGTTCCTGTCTTATGTTCCTGTCTTATGGGGCTGCAGGGATCGGCTTGAGTGGCTGGCAGCCAGCTGGGATGGCCTCATCTGAGCCAGACTTCTGAAGTCTTGGTTGCAGCTGTTGCCTGGGCTGCTCAGTTTCCTCTTGTATGGCCACTCTGTGAGGCCAGCTTAGACTCCCTCACAATATGGTGGTCTTGGGAAGACAATAAACCCCAGTGTACATGTGTTTATGAAGCTTTTGCTTGTGTCCTGATGACTGAAGATGCATTGGTCAAATTAAGTCACATGGCCACACTCAGAGAAAATATGGGAGGGACTACGGACAGACATGAGTCCCCGTGATGCAGGCACACTGGGGCCACCTATGGGGTATCTGTGGTGGACTCAGAAAGTCATGCAACATTTAGTGTTCATTTTCACTTGTACAAGATTACATAGATATGTGTGTAATTGGGGAACAATATTGCTTAATGATCATAAATGGTATTTGGAATTGGTGTTCTTTTCTCAAAGAAATAGTATGACATGTTATTTCATGCCAAGTAAACTTTTAAAAGTTTCTAAGCTAAGTATAGTTTGCATCAAATAATTTAAGTTCATCTGTTAAGAAAATAAACTTGGTCTTTAGTATCCACCTCAATCTTAATTTTTTTCTTGCAATTATTGACTTTTTAATACATTTGTTCTAGCTTAAGAGTGTATACCTTATTTAGGCTTTTTAATATTTCATGCATTTAGAATGACTTTTGATTTTCTGGGAGTTGTAAAAGATGTCTTCAGTTCTGATGTTTCTGTTTGTAGATGCTGGAATGAGTGGAAATGAGATGTGAATCCTAGCAGGGCTTGGCTAAGCTCTCTGGACTGTGGCTTCCTCTTTTCTTTTCTTTTTCTTTTTCTTTTTCTTTCTCTTTTTCTTTCTCTTTCTCTTTCTCTCTTTCTCTCTCTCTCTTTCTCTCTTTCTCTCTTTCTCTTTTCTTTCTGACAGGCAGAGCTAGACAGTGAGAGAGAGAGAGAAAGGTCTTCCTTCCATTGGTTCACCCCCCAAAAGGCTGCTACGGCTGGCGCGCTGTGCCGATCCGAAGCCAGGAGCCAGGTGCTTCCTCCTGGTCTGCCATGCAGGTGCAGGGCCCAAGGACCTGGGCCATCCTCCACTGCTTTCCCCAGGCCACAGCGGAGAGCTGGACTGGAAGAGGAGCAACCAGGACTAGAACCCGGCGCCTATATGATATGCCGGTGCTGCAGGCAGAGGATTAGCTAAGTGAACCACAGCGCCGGCCCCATTGCTCTGCTTTTTAAATAAATAAATCTTAAATAAGATAAAGTGGTATAGTATTTTCATATAACCTATGTACTCCCTCCTGAGTATTTTAAGCCATCTTTAAATTACTTCTAATTCTGAATACAATGTAAATACCATGCGAATCGCTGTTGTACTGTACCATCTGGGGGATAAGGACAAGAAGAGTCTGTGTATGTTCAGTACAGATACATTGACAATACTTTGATCTGTATGTGATTGAACTTGAAGTTATGAAATCCATGTGTAGAGGGCAGACTTTTTTTTCACACTTTTTTTTTTCAAGAAAGAGATGATTATATCTAAAATAGAAGAATGAATTGGTGCTAAAATAGAGGAAAAAGTTCATGTGTCTGTCTGCTTTGAGACCAGTACCCTATTAACATATAGATGTTCTCTTAGGAAAATGAAATAGAAAAAAAGAACTAATGACGTCTAATATCGTATGGTTTCATTTTTGCCCCCCAAAACATCAAAAGTCTCCACAGACAGGTAGTACTGCACAAAGAAAACTCATTGAAGGTGTTTGGTTGGTTATTATATTTGAATCTCTTTGAAATAACCACAGTAAAGATAAACATAATTTTATGTAATTCTTCTGTTTTATCGAATCAGTATGACCTTTTTATAATGATGTGGTTATCCTTGGTTCTTTTTGCTGAATTTCAAATTGTATGGGGTTAGTTTTCAATTCCTTATGACTGAGGGTCAGAAAGATCAGTTAGGGGGTGTGGTGTGGTGGTAATGGGGAAAGCTGCCACCTGTGATGCTGGCATCCCATGTGGGCACTGGTTTGTGTCCAGGCTGCTCTACTTCTGGTCCAGCTCTGGGATAATGCACCTGGGAAGGCAGCAGAAGATGGCCCAACTGCTTGGGCCCCTACACCCATGTGGGAGACTTAGAAGAACCTCCTGGCTCCTGGCTTTGACCTGGTCCAGGCTCGGCCCTGGCCTTTGTGGCCATCTGGGGAGTAAACCAGTGGATGGAAGAGTTCTCTCTCTGTCTCTCCCTCTATCTCTCTGTAACTCTGGCGTTCAAATAAATAAATCTTTTTTAAAAACCGAATTGTTTCTTTAAGGAGAAGATGAATTCAGTTTTAAAGATGCCCAATTGCGAAATCTCAAAAGCAATCCATTTCAAGAGGATTAAGACATAGACACAACAAATATCCAGGGTGTTGCCAATGGGTTAGATGTCAATGGAGCTAAATTATATTCACGTCTAGTTTAACCATTAAAACAGTCAAGAAACCTGGTTCCAGGCCTGGCTGCACCCCTCCAGGGAGTGTTCGGGTGGACGCCTGCACTGCTCTGGAGCTCAGCCCATTTGTCTGCGAAGTGGGAAGTTTTGAGACCCTGAAGTCTCTTCAGTTGGTAGCATCCTGTGATGCCACAGGTACTGTTCTGATGTAGTCTGAGTGGATGTGTGGATTGCCCCCTTGCTTCTCGCCAGCACTGCGGCTCTGTGCCGGCCATGGAAGAATGGCCCGCACTCCTAGAAGCTGCGAAGATGGCCATTTCCTCAGGAGGCAGAGGCACCCCTACAGCTCACTGCATCCTTGGATTTTCAGTTTAGATCTTGGTCAAGTCATTTCCCTTTTTAGGGTCTTAGCACTCATCTTTAGTAAGGGTTGTTTTTCTGGATCTCTTTTTTCTAGCTTTTAATTCCCTTTTAGTCCATTCGTCTCTTTTTCTTTCTTCTAACTGAGACAGAATAATTTTTGGTCATTTCACACCTTCAACTGAGGCTCTCTGGGCTCCTCTTTCTCTACTCCCCCACCCCTACCCCACCCCCTCTGCTGGCAGAAATCTGGAGAGCCTGGTGAACCGCGTCTCCCCCTGGGTCACAGGGCTTCAGGGTCATCGTTCTGCCCAAGCTTGGTTGCCGTGGATGCATTTGGAGCACCCAGATCCCTCTGTACCTTTTATGGACAGTGGTGTGAGAATCCATCCTTGGGATGAGGCCTTGAGGTGCTGTCTTGTCTCACAGTGTAAGAAAAGACATGATACCGCTGGTGTGGAGTTTTATTGGCTACAAAATAGATGCACAAGGATGAGAATCTGAAGATTGTTATAAAGAAACTCGGGCTTTGAACAGATAAACTTCACGCTTTGACTCAAAAAGTGCAGCAGGACGTTGAGAGTATTTGGGAACTCTGGTGAGATAGTTACCAGGAAAAAATAAAAATTTCTGAATTTGATAAGCTCCATGGATACCATTTAGGACTCACCCGTTAGTTTCTGGGCAAAAACTTTCCATTGGGGAAAAGTCGTTTTTACAACAGGCAGGCGCCTTGGCCTCATGTATGCTTTTGGATCTCATTCACTTGAGAATGAACTATTCTTCCATTGATGGTCTCCTGTGTGATGGCCTTGATCTTTGAAACTTCAGATGCTGAGGGAGAGAACAGCAGAGAGGTCACTGCCATGTCCCCACCCCCTGAGCGTTCCTAGCTGTCAGGCCCTCTCTGTCAGCTTGTGAAGGCTCCCTGTATCCTCCCTAATGAGCAGCAAGCAACACGACGGGCTCTGCTGTGGTGGGAAGGGAACGCGGCCAGGAGGATGGGCCTCGCTTCCCAAGGACATGAGGCCCTCTGAACACCGCCACTTTCTGGAGGTCAAGGTCGTCATCTTAAGTCTGCCTGATACAGAGGGCAGAGCACAGGTGCCCATGGAGTTCCTTCTGGTCATGTGGGCTCCACGGCACCTTCTCCACAGGTCCTGTGAGCTTACAGAGCTCTAAGTGCCATTTGCAACACTTCATCTCAAGATGGAGAAGCCATGCCCCGTGAGGGATGGGTAAGAAGCCGAGGATGTTTGTCATGGTCACTGTTTTCAAAGATATGCCTTTATCTGAGTAAGCACCTTGCTGACACATCAGCAAACCAATTCTAAACCCTAGAGGAGAGTTGAAACCATTAAGCAAGACACAGGGTGACCCTTGTTCAAATCAAACCTCTCCAGCAGTAGATGGGGCCATGCACGATGCAGTGGACATGGGCAGGGAGAGGCTGATGGACCCCTGGTTCGTTCTTGTAGAGGGGTCGTGATTAGACAAGCTGTTTATTACATGGCTATGAATGACTCCAGCTCTCTGAGTTTTTAATGCCTTAGAACAATTTGATCACAACTTATCAGAAAGTGCCAGTTGTTCCAGACTCTGTTTTCCTGGAACTTCTCTGGGAGATAGTAAAAGGCTCAGAAGGCTCCCAGGTCAAGGATGTCTGGCAATTCTGGGGTAAACTAAGAAAAACTGTTTCTGTCTCTTTCTTCCCTTTCTTCTTCACAGCAGTTCTTGTTCGCTAGTTTACTTACTTGAACTTGGTGCTTGAGAAGAGATGAGTAGTGTTCTCAGCCTTACAAAGCCCTAGAAAACACCTTTGATGGTGACTAGTCAAACCTTACGGAATGCCAGTGTTCAACAGAAAGGAGTCTGGGAAATGATACAGTATAATTTCCTAATTTCCTGGGGGTTTGGCAGATGGACTCCATTACTTAACCAAGATTATGATGCTATTAATGATCACCCTGTCGTGCTGCTGATACAGAGTCTTCCTATATATTGTTGAGGGCCGTAATGGTAGCTCACTTTGTCTGTATTACCAAACGTGGGGACTTAACTGAAAATTCCTGGCCTTCTGGGGGGTAAAATGAAGACGGAACACAAGACACTTGGGAGCCCGTGGAGGATCACAGGTACTTCAGAATGGCTAAACATGCTGATTCATGAAAAAAGTAGACTCAACAATGAAATTTTTTTTTTTACCTTTCACACTTGATTCAGATTCTTCCGTCGTCCTATAAAAGTGATAAAGGTTAAAGCTCACTTTAGTATGAACCAACAGCCATAAAAAACTTTTCAGGGTGAACTAACTTCCTCCGCCTGCTTGTAAATTCTCAGCTCTTTGAGGATAATTGTTTGCACTGAGCAGTCATCAGGTCATGGGTCCAGGGAACTCTCTTGGCTCCAGTGTGGATGCCCTGAGGTCAGGGGATGTCCAGATGCCCTCTCCCTGTCCCCTTCCTGCTGGCTGCAGGCTTTGCTTTTACCAGCATCCTTCCAGGTCTGGATCCCAAGCCCAGAGCCCCTCAACTTCTCAGATTGTTCAGAGTTTGGTCCAGTGCTGCTTTGTTTATGTATTTTTAGAAAAACCCCATAGCTCTTTCTCTTGAGTCATAGAATGTATGTTCCTGGGGTGGTCAGAAATACCGAGACTTCTCAGTCTCTTCTGAACCTTTTGCTACTGGTGGGCTCAAATAGTTCCCCTGTCCTTTTTTTTTTTTTTCCCTTTAAGTCAAAATTATGTGCATTTCCACTGGGAAACACAACCAGCAACACCTTCTGTGTTGATTCTTTCTAGAGACTTTAATACTTTAATCTTAAATGTCCTGACTGCAAATCTTAGTATCCTGGGGGTACCAGTTGGTTAATTCATACTTCCTGCCCAATAAAGTAGGACCTGAAATAGGTATCTTTGAAGAAAGGCAACATCAAGTCAACCTGTCTTCCTCGCAGCGGTGGGGAACATCTGGCCCACTGAGAGACCCAGGGCAACTGCAGGCAGGGTAATTTTCAAGCTGATCACTTCTTATAGCCCGCCAGTGATGTTATGAATATCCACATGGCCCTTGGGAGAAAAAAGGCTCCCCAGCCCTGCAAGAGTGACCGTTGTGGACTGAACTTGTAAGGTGCATAGATGCCCTCACGGGGCCTGAATGCCCTCTGTGTGCTCCTCTGCCGTCAGCCTTTGCCTTACCCTCGGCCGTCTCCCTCCAGGAGCTGGCGGTAGGTGGTGATTTCCTTCTCCAGGTGGGTCTTGATGCCCAGGAGCACCTTGTACTCGTTGTTCTGGCGCTCCAGGTCACGGCGCAGCTGCATCAGCTCCTCCTCATAGTGGGAGATGACCTGCTGCATGTCCCGGAGCTGGCAGGAGTACCGAGACTGGGTCTCTGACAACATGCTTTCCAAAGCAGATTTCTGAAAGAGGAAATCGGGTTTCTCTGGCTCACTGACTGATGGCTTGATTCATTCAAGAGCACGTGCTCACTGAGTACTTAGCATAGGCCAGCCCCTCTGCTGGGTATCTCTCGGGAGCTGCTGGGGACACAAGGGTGAGAAGCGGGCTGACTTGTAGGTTTGGGACTCTTGCAGCCCATTTTCCTGGGCATGAAGATTCAGAAAGCTCTGAAGGGAACCAAATGACAGCTTTGGTGAATTCTGAGTGTTTGTGACCCTCATGGAGCATTATATGACAAACGGTGAAGATGACAGGAACTTTGCTGGGTGACAGGACAGATAATGCACACAGCAGCAGTTTGGAATCAGCCAGGCCTGGGTTAGTTGCCTACTGTGTTGGCACAAGACTTCATCCACACTGGGGTTTAGGGGGAAGCCTAAGAGATTATAAGGGTTCCAGAGGTCCCTCATGCTGAAGCATCACTGTGACTTACAAACGGCGACCGTGCCAGTTTACTTAGCTGTTTGTTTTTCCCATCTGAGATGGGGACACTCACACCTGCCGGGAAAGGTTCCTGGGGGAGTGTGATGAACCGCCTAGCACAGCCTCTGACAGCCTGAGCACTCAGTAAGTGGTTGCTCTTCTCAGCCTCGGCATGTGCAGTGTGTACGGAAGGTGGGACACAAGAGACAAATGTTCCAAGAAGGCTGGGGCCTGGGGCCCCAGGGAGAGGTCAAAGCAGGCTTTGTGGAAGAGGTGGCACAGGACCCTGGATCCTCCCAGCCCCCACTCACCCTGTTGTGCTGCGCCTGCAGGTCGATCTCTAGGGCCTGGAACGTGCGCCTCAGCTCGTGGATGTCGCTGTGGCTGCTCTGCACGGCTGCTGGGCTGGCTGCCTCCTGGGACACGGCTGCTGACTGTGAGACCAAGCAAAGGCGTCAGTGTTGGGGCCACATTAGAACGGAACTTTTGGGGGGTTCAGGCTCCTTTCTTTTACCTGCTCTTTAAACCAGGCGTCCAACTCTTGATGCTTCTTCTTTATTATAAACTCGTATTCCTGCCTCATGTCCTCCAGGACCTTCGTCAGGTCCTCCCCTGGGGTTGAAGCCACCTTCACGTTGACCTTGAAGTCCTGGGGCACATGCTGCTCCTCCATTTCCTGTTTAATGACGGGGAAAGGAGATGAACCGCCTGTGCCAGTTGGAAGGCTGGATGGTGTGTTGATCAGTAGCAGGAAATGGACCTTTTGAAACTTCAGCTTACGTGCTCACCTACCCTTTCACTGGTTTGATTTCTCACTTATTACAGATTTTTTTTCCTCTAGTAATTTTATAAAAATAAAAAGTAGCACATGACAGGTCATCAAATGACCTCTTTGATTATAGGTTTGATCCCTGATTGAAAACATTTCAGGAACAATGAGGCTCTCATCTGGTGTGTTGTCCTCTGTGACAGGTGGCCTTTGGTGCAGTGACCATATAGCAACGCAGCTGGACATTGAGGGTTACAGGCCAAGGCTTCTGGGAGGCGTTGCAATAACCAAAAGCTGAAGGGTGCAGCAAGGCTTTGGAAACCACCTGCCTTATGACTCCACAGGGCTGGCGCCCATAGGATTTCATGAAAACCAAGCAGCCACAGGAAAGGTTTAATTAGCAATCATCACTCACCAACTATTCAGAAACTGGGGCTCTTTGATGTTCAGAAGCCATGTCATTTGCTTAAAAAGGGAATTGGTTTTCTGTCATTTTATCAGAGTCTGAGGGACTTGAGCTCTTTAAAAATCAGTTAGCTGCCTTTGGAAATTAAGATTTTAAAGTTTGCCACTAGCCGTAGTTGCCTTGGTCCACAGTAGATTCTCTTTATTCTGCTGCCCCTCCCCCCCCATTTGCTGGCTATTGGGTGTATGAAGGAAGTCCGTCTCACACACTTACTGCTGCACTACCATTTTATCAAACAAATCTCGGTAAACATTGTGTGTTAACAAAACTGCTGAGCAATTCATCTTTATTGACGATTGCATGTCGTCTGAGGAGATGGCTCTGGAGTTGGGGGAGTTAGATATTTACATTGTTCCTTGGGATTATTTAGGTCAAAGGGCAATAGGAGTGGGGTTCAGATGATGGCTTCCTCTGCGGCTATGGCATCACCCCGGATGTGCAGGCTAAGAGCTGTGCTCATTCCTGGGACTCCCGGGGCGCTCGTACCTGCTCATGGTGCTTCTTCATGAGGATAAGCTCCTTCCTCATTCCCTCCACCTCCTGTTCCAGGTCCGTTGTGACAATAGTCAGATTGTCCAAGGTCTTTCGGAGTCCCTCGACTTTGATTTCCAGGTCTTTCTTAAATGAGTGTTCATTTTCATACCTTTGTTGGAAGGAAGGCAAGAGAGGGCCTGGTGTTGGGGTGCAGTGAGTTCAGGATGCTGGCATCCCATATCTGAGTGCCAGTTTGGAACCCAGCTTGCTCTGCTTCCGATCCAGCTTCCTGCTAATGTGCCTGGAAAGGCAATTGCCACCCATGTGGGAACCCCAGATGGAGTGACAGGCTCCCGACTTCGGCCTGGCCCAGCCTTGGCTGTTGCAACCATCTGGGGAGTGAACCAGAGGATGGAAGATCTCTGTCTCCCTCCCTCTCTGTTTCTCTCTGTCTCTGTCACTCTGCCTTTCAAACAAACGAATATTTTATTTTATTTTTTTAAATTTTTAAAATTTTTTTGACAGGCAGAGTGGACAGTGAGAGAGAGAGACAGAGAAAGGTCTTCCTTTGCCGTTGGTTCACCCTCCAATGGCCGCCGCGGCCGGCGCGCTGCGGCCGGCGCACCGCGCTGATCTGATGGCAGGAGCCGGGAGCCAGGTGCTTTTCCTGGTCTCCCATGGGGTGCAGGGCCCAAGCACCTGGGCCATCCTCCGCTGCACTCCCTGGCCACAGCAGAGGGCTGGCCTGGAAGAGGGGCAACCAGGACAGAATCCGGCGCCCCAACTGGGACTAGAACCCGGTGTGCCGGCGCCGCTAGGCGGAGGATTAGCCTAGTGAGCCGCGGCGCTGGCCCACAAATGAATATTTTAAAGATATAGAAAAGTAAAATAAGGAAGGGAAGAGAATATCTGTTGTTGGATGGCTGTGGTCTTTGTAAGTTTGGAGATTTAATGAGGTTTTTTAGGTTTAATGAGAATAAATGAATACATACAGGGTATCCTTTGTATGTCTGTTTCATGCTACGTCTTTCTATGATGGTGACTCAATGTCAATGTTTTGGTTGACAAAATAGAGCAATGAACATCATTATGCTTATCACCTGAATTTAGCAGCCATCAGTATTTTGCCATATTTGCTTCACCAATATTCATTGCTAAATTGTTTCAGAGCAAATTATACTGTTTATAACTTCTCACCATTAAATACTCTAGAATATATCTTTTAAGTAAAATATTTTCCTGAATAAGCATAACAGTATTGTACCTAAAATTAATAGTGTTTAACACCATTTAATTCTCAATTTGTATTCAAATTACTCCACCCTATAGCATGTGTTTATATCTGGTTTGTTTAAACTAGGTCCCCTTTAAGTAACACAAAGGGCCTTTGTGGTTGTCATGCCTTTAAATTGTAATCCAGTGAAATTTTAGATGTGGGTCTTAGCAAGATGATTTTTTTTCCTTCTGTAAGGCAATGAGGGCAGAACCCACACACACCACCGAGAGGGCACTTACTTGACACTGAAGTCATCCATGGCCATCCTGGCGTTGTCGATGAGGACGACGATCTGCGCGTTGGTCAGCTTACCGTCCACGATCTGCAACGCAGGGCAGGGCGACAATAAGTCATCCTCTCTGGATGCGTCTACAGAGCACACGTTAGGTGCAGGGCCCGGGGTCGCTTCATAGCAAGGATAGGCCCTCCCGGTCAGCTTCACTGTTTAAGAAATGTGTCTCCTAATGGTTATCACGAATATCAGATATTCCTTTTAACCTAGTAGTGGTAGCCAAGCACACAACTTGTAGGCATGGTAGATCTGCACCCGTGGTAGGTAGTAAAATACTACCTGAAGTCATTTCTTACCATCCAGTGAAGCTGTTTAATAAACTTCGACAGTGTTGAAGCCTCCAGTTAGACTTCACTGGGTGTTTATATAATTTTTTCCTTTAAAAAGGAAGATCCTGTTGAAGTTGTTGAATTGCGCAGTCGTGTTTGTAGTATGTTGTAATCGGGGAAATAGTGCACGTGTGATCCAGTGTCTTTAGGGACATGGGGAGGAGGCGCACTCAAGGTCGGAGTGTGATGATGTTTTTGTGCCATTAGACGCCGAGAGCCTCTCTTTGGCTCTGGCTCTGTCCTTGACTGTGCATGGCTGGGGGCCCAGCTCCTCTCCAGGCCTTTCACTTGTGAAATAAGGAGTTTGTACAAGAGACAGGTGACCTCAGCGGTGTTAGCTCTAAATAGCTGTAATTCAGTTGGAGTCAGAGAGTCCTGTGACAGTCCCATTGTATTTATAAGTTAATTCCTTTATTTAGAAAGGATTTTCTGAGGACAAAGCTATGCCTCATTACAAAGGCACCTTTTAAAAATCTGGTTCTGCTTAAAGCTCTGTTGGTTACATGGAATTTGGCCTCATGAAGGTACAACAGCAGGCTTCAGAGGTGGTTAGAACACTGGGCCTGGAACCAAGGAGCAGGATCCTGCTGCAGCACCCACTGGCTGAGCGAGCCTGGTCCCCTCTCAGTCTCTACCCCCTTGTTGATAAAATGGCAGCAATAAAAGCCACTTTATCAGATGAGAATTAGAAGAGCTAAAAATAAAATAATGTAAAAACAGGATATTCCTGGCATACTGTGAAGACTTTTCAAAATTAGTTTGAAGCTGAATTCACTTAAAAAAATGTAAATTGTTTAGCTTTCTTTAAAAAAATCTAGACTTCGGGGCTGGTGCCATGGCTCAGTTGATTAATCTGCCTGCAGCTCCGGCATCCTATATGGGTGCCGGTTCTAGTCCCGGTTGCTCCTCTTCCAGTCCAGCTCTCTGCTGTGGCCCGGGAGTGCAGTGGAGGATGGCCCAAGTGCTTGGGCCCTGCACCCGCCTGGGAGACCAGGAGAAGCACCTGGCTCCTGGCTTCAGATCAGTGTAGCTCTGGCTGTGGTGGCCATTTTGGGGGTGAACCAGCGGAAGGAAGACCTTTCTCCCTCTCTCTCTCTCTCTCACTATCTAACTCTATTTGTCAAATAAATAAATAAATAAAAACTCTAGGCTTCTTGTAATCAGCGCCAACGTCTGCCTCACAGTCTTCCTGGGGTATAAATGTTGAGCTGCGTCGCCCATCATTTGCTGTTCATGGTGGGAGACAGCCCGGCTGGCTGCCCCTGCACAACTCCCTTCTTCCCTTGATGGGATTCCAGATGGAACCGTGACTTCTGCCTTTGTCCTGGAAACGACCCTGTAGGTCCTGGCTACAGCGCTGCTCAGGGGCCTTCTTACCAATGCCTGTTCTCCCAGGTCCCTGATTCCTTGCATTCTCTACCCTTGTGCAGAATGGAAAGTGGTCTCCAGAGTAGTCCATGAGTGGGAATTCTGAAATTTAAAACTATTTCCCACCATCCAGGCTTACCTGATATGGCGTTAGGATCCTGCCACTATTCCTGAGACATCCTTCAAGGTAATACATGGATGAGGATGGATTGAGAAACACTCCATGAGGCATAGGTCTTACCCTGCATATTGTCATTAGTCACCTGGCTTCTCCCCAGGGCCCCGAGTTCATTCTGTTAAAATCTAGCCGGTATATTAACCCCACACTCTTGCTCCAGGGTGTATGATCTTTGACTGGGGGAAGAAAATGACCTTCTGACCATAAACTTGAAATGCCCAATGTGATAGTGTTGAGAGTCAGTCCAGGAATTTATGATTCTCTCATGACTATATCCAATTCTGTGTTTCACAAGGATTGGATTAATCTTTTTGAATTCAGTTTCTTGCAGAGTTGTGTGTGTGTGTTTGTGTTTTTTTTTTTTTTTTTTTTTTTTTTTTTTTTTTTTTTTTTACAGGCAGAGTGGACAGTGAGAAAGAGAGACAGAGAGAAAGGTCTTTCTTTGCTGTTGGTTCACCCTCCATTGGCTGCCGCGGCCGGCGCGCTGCAGCCGGTGCACCATGCTGATCTGAAGCCAGGAGCCAGGTGCTTCCTCCTGGTCTCCCATGCGGGTGCAGGGCCCAAGGACTTGGGCCATCCTCCACTGCACTCCCTGGCCACAGCAGAGAGCTGGCCTGGAAGAGGGGCAACCGGGACAGAATCCGGTGCCCTGACCGGGACTAGAACCTGGGGTGCCGGCGCCGCAGGCGGAGGATTAGCCTAGTGAGCCGCGGCGCCGGCCTCTTGCAGAGTTTTTGGGTAGCCTTTAATATCCCTTGAGTGAAGGCTGGGGATGCTGTGTCTACTCGGAGGAGTTCTTCAAGCCCAGAAAGGGGCCAGCCCTAGATGCCGTGGGACCTCTTTAGGCTTCTGTTTTCTCTTCTACAGTCGTGGAGGGGAGGGGGGTTGGGACAGAGGGACAACTTTAACATCAAAGAGTTGCTCCTTCAACTGTAGAGAAAGGGCAATGTCTGAAGTAAAAATCCAGAAAAGAGTGGAAGTCAAAGCTCAAGAAGCTTCCTGTTCAATCTCACAGCCCAGAACTCCAGGCCATCTGGACGGTGGGCAAGTCGCCCCTTCCTTGGAAGGGCACCCACTCACTTTTCTCAGTTCTCTTCCGAAGAACCCAGACACCCACTTGCTCTCAGTCTGTATCTATAAGTTGAGGCTAAAAGTACCTGCTTCCCAGAGTTGTGAGACTTGAGTGAGGAAACGGGTATGCAATGTGTGTGTGTGGCTGTGATGCAAATGTAATGCGTGATCTTTAATGTGAAGTATGACTTTTGCGTGAGGCAGACTGGTCAGCACCAGGCTGAGGTGGAAGTGCAGAGCCCTGGAAGCAGACCTGAGAGGGAATCCTACCTGTGCCTCTCGCGGGCGGCTTTGAACCGCAGTTCTGCTTTTCCAAACTCAAGGCTGTGAGAATGAAGTCTGATGACACCAGAATCTATCTGTCAGTGCAGGAAGTGCTTGGACAGCCTGGGTATGAGTATCTAACACCCAACGTGAAGCCTGATCAACACACATTTCTCTCCCTTTTCTCCCCCTTCTTCTCCCCTCTGTTAGCGAGTGCGCTCTTTGGCCAGGTCTGAACTCACGGTTCTTTTCGGGAGTCATGTTCTCAATGCTCCGTCTGCAAAAATCTTCTATTCCTGCCAGCCTAAAGCCAAAGCCACTTTCTTAAATGAAGAAACTTGGAGAGGATTGTTGAGTCACCTTGTTTTTTTTCGTAAAGACAACCATGTACTATATAGTTAAGGTAATTACACAGTCAGTTATTAGGCTGATTATTCAATAATTAGGGTTCATTATGAGGACAGATTTGTATTATCTTGATTGGTCCTTCCTACATTCAAGCAGGGGCAGCTGGATGTCGCAATATGCTACGGTGTAAATATTGGAAACTCGCACAGCCCGTTCAGGGCTGGGTTAAATCAGCGTTGTACAGGGCACTTTCTGGGCCTGCTTTTATGTAAGAGGGAACTTACACAGCTTTATTTCCGAGATGACTGGCTTCTCTGTGCTGACCTAAGGTTAAGAGAGGTCCTAAGAGGTGTAAGCCTAACTTTTTGTCATTTGTGCCTGGGAGGTTATTTATTATTTGAAGTAGATGTCTGTAACTCATCCCAACTCTCAGGTTCTATAAAGGACACCCATTTGATTATGCTTGTCCAGTCATAGGCCACACTCAGACCTAAACGACTTTAGTGTCTAGGGGCCTGAGGGAGGGACAGCTTTTAGGTGTGAGCTCCAAAATAGTGCATCTCAGCCTTTTGTTGGTGGATAACCACGCCGGCACCAGGACTCCGAGGTGGAGCAGGACTGATGTCATGCCTGGGCACTGAGCATGCAGGGCCGGTGCTGGCCCTTATCAGGACTACGATAGCATCGGCTCACGAGCGATACTGACCCAGCTGACTGCCTCCGAGTGCTTAGATTTTTTCTTTTTTTGGTGTGTCAAAAATCAGGCAGCCTCATTTCTAGAATCGTCTCCAATCCTTTTCTAATTTTTGCTTCTATCATTTTTGACACAGTTTATGTACAGAAGATTGATGACAAAAAGCAGACTTCCGCAAGTCCATACTTCAGGTCTAATAAGAAAATGTCCTTAAATATCTGAGTGTAATTACTTTAAGCACTCTTGCCACTTTCTCAGTCTGTGTCTTTTTGTACTAAGTTCTCCTCCCCAGGGTCCCCTGGGAATGTAGCCCTATCTCTTGCACCAGGACACCCCTCCCCCTCCGCTCCTGTATCTTACCTGTTCCTGCAGGTGGCTGATGTTTTCCTCATACTGGGAGTAATCTTTCTTACTGCCAGGTTCTCTCTGCTGATGCCACTGCAGGATACGATTTTCCAGGTCGGTATTGGCCTCCTCCAGGGCGCGCACCTTGTCCAGGTAGGAGGCCAGGCGGTCGTTGAGGTTCTGCATGGTCTCCTTCCCATTTCCGCCCAGGAGGGAACCGCCTCTTCCAGACCCCCAAGACCCTCCAGGGGGCTGACGTCTTGGCGGGGTGAAGGAAAGGGAGACACGGACGCCTCCTGCGCCTCCGTGGACGCTGGGAGCCCTGGGGAAGCTTCCTGGCCGGCCCCAGCCAGCCCCCATGGCATGGGGGGAGGCCAGGGAGGTCTGGCTGAAGCTGTGGCTGGAGTTCATGGTCCCATCTGTGTGTGGAGCAGGACCAGGCTCGGCTCTGTTTCCTGGCACCGGAGAAGTGAGCTGCCCCAGACCGCCTTGGATGGTTTTATGCCCTTTGCTGTGGGAGTTCCCGTCTCTGACAACTGTCCCAACAAGATCGTATCATTGTGCAACACGTGTTTCCTCTTGGTCAATCCTCAAGTGCCCCGGGCCTTTACACGAGTTGTTGTTGTTAGTTGTTGTTGTTTAGCACCAATATGCCACTGTGCTTCCTCCCTTCCAGCCCTGACCCGGAGGTGTGGCCCACGGACTGCAGGTGGGTATTAGTTTCAGGAGTCTCTCTTATCTTCCTGTGGAATTTTTCCATTATCCATTTACCTGGAAAAGGTCAGATTAAAGCTCACAGAGGTTATTACATTTCCTTTTAAAAAGCTGACGTCACACACACACACACACACACACACACACAGCTTTGGAGGGAGGGGAAAACCACAAAGCCAGAGTCAGATCAGAGCAGAATCTCAAGTCCTGGAGTAAAACTACCCGTGCTAGGGAAGCAGAAGGCTCTGGATATCTGATCCCTTTGTGGCGGTCGCCGTTTGATGGAAAGTAATTTCAAAGGAATTGCTCTTAAGAACAAACCCGCAATTATGGTTGTCATTAATTAATGAGCCACCAAGCCTTCCGATTTCAGGTGCCTTTCATCCCAGCACGCCTCCAAACCAAACAAGTCCGGCCTGGGCTCGCGACTTTCCGCGGTCCCTGGGAGGTGCGCGGCTCAGAGCCGGCTGAGCCCCGGGATGGCCGGATTCCTTCTGGCGGTGACCCGCACAGGGGACGGCAGAAAGCAGGAAGCGCGCCACGGGCTGTTTAACCTGCTTGTTGAATCTTAAACTTTCTGGCCAAGGTAAAGTTTAGGAATAAAGTAGGTTGGGGGCGGCTGGGGCAGGAGCCGGATGCTGCCTAGATTTAAAGGGGACCAGAATGGCAGCAAAGGAAGGGACTTTAGCCTTCCTGCGTCCAAACCACTGATTTTACAGATGCAACAAACTGAGGCCTGCAGTGGGTCTGGCAAGGACATGACATGCCAAAAGGCCACACGGCACTGTGACTTAGCCGAGTCTCTGGGGTCCCGGACAACAATTCCCTCCATGATAATCATGCACTTCTCATTATCCCATAGCCAGGAAAGGGTTCCTGTTCTCATTTTGTCAAGAGCCAGGGGCTCCCGGAGGTGAGTGACCCCGAGCTGCGGTGCACCTGCAGCCCATTCTGGGTGTTGCTGTTCAGGTCTGAGCTGTGCCCTCAGCTGGGAGAGTCGCCCACCCCTGCTGTCCGGTAGTCCAAGGGTGCCTCTTTCAACAGTTGTTTTCTGAGCTCTCCCATGTGAGTTGAGTGCCCCTTCTAGGAGGACACTGCCTCTTCCGGATCCAGGAGTCTCCCGAGGTGTAGACAGGCGGGCGTCCCTGCCCTGCCCTGGCTGCCGGAAGCTGTGGGTTCCCACTGCCCGGCCCAGCCCTGCTCTTTTACTTGTTCTGCAGGCTTCTGGAAGGCGGGGATCACATCTCCCATCTGTCTATCCCAGAGCTCTGCCCGCTTGTCGGCGTTTCCTGCATGCCTGTAGGTTCAGTAGGGGTCATTTGCAGAGTCAGCCTGTCACCTCCTGTGCCTCTCAGGAGTGTGGGTTCTAGAGCAGAGAGCGGGAGAAGTCGCCCACCAAGCTGATCCTCCTCCGATTACCTGTGGAGCCACACCAGGCAGTGCACCGGCTCCACTCTGTCTGCTCCCAGAAGAAACAGACCCTGATCAAGGAAGGTCCTTGGGATTTTCCCCATCATGCTGTGCATGGGCTTGGGAACAAAAGTCAGCCATAGCTAAAGGAAGCACGAGGAGCGCTCGGAGGGTGAGCCTGCGGCCACGTGGGTCTCCAATGTGAGAAAGAGATGAAGGAGAGGAGGATGGTGTGGTTTCAGTGTGCCCCGCCCAGAACGCAGGTGGAAATTCAGTCTCCATTGGGAGGCATTGGGAGGTGGGACCAGGAGGTGGGACCTTGAAGAGGTGATTAGGTCACAAAGGCACAGACAGCCTAATGGGTGGGTTGATCCATGGGTTAAGGGGTTATCTGGGGAGGGGCCTGTTACATAACCAGTTGGCTGTCTCTGGTATGGCACCCCTTGCCATGTGGTGACCCCAGGGCTCTGTGGTCCCCACCAGCAAGAAGGTCTGCCCTAGCCGCAGCCCCTTGACCTTGGACTTGCCAGAATTCCAGAGCTGTAAGAATCACACTTCTTTTCTTTATATGTTATCCAGTCTCTGCTATTCTGTTATGGCAGCAGAAAAACCGACCAAGCCCAGGAACCCTGATGAAGATGGTGCCAGCAAGGGAGAGGTGGGGTGGCCAGCAGCATGCTGCGGGGTGGGGATGGGCCTTGTGTTGGTTTTGACCATAGCCATGATCATTTCTGGTTCCTGTTCACACAGAGTCCGGCCTCACAGGAGAGAGGGCCGGCCCCCTGCAGCATGTGTGAGGGCCAGGCTGCGCTTCCTGTGCTAGGCCCTCTCACGAGGATCCAGAATGGAACTGATCATTCCCCACTCGTTTCAGGCGAGTTTGAGAGCCAGTAGTGACATTAGCTCCATGAATTTGGGCTGCGTCTCATTTTGTGTCAGGTGTGGGGTTTTGATTTGTATGAATGGACCTGCAGCAGGCTGTTTGCTGTAGTGTAGCCAGCACAGGCCGGGGAGAAACTGGTGCAGTCTGGGAGGGAGAAGCAGTCTTCTCAATGCTGTCGTGCAACGGTTTTCCTCATAGCTTCTAAGGTATGGAGTATCCTTGGCTTTCAAAAGAAATAAGGCCTCTTTTGGGTAACAGTGATGCATTTTTATTGTAAACAATTCAATTATACATGAAGCACAAGAAAAAAGTGCTTTTAAGAAGCCTCCCACGGGGCCGGCTCTGTGGCTCACTTGGTTAATCTTCTGCCTGCGATGCCGGCATCCCATATGGGCGCTGGGTTCTAGTCCTGGCTGCTCCTCTTCCAGTCCAGCTCTCTGCTGTGGCCTGGGATAGCAGTGGAAGATGGCCCAAGTGCTCGGGCCCTGCACCCACATGGGAGACCTGGAAAAAGCACCTGGCTCCTGGCTTCGGATTGGCGCAGCTCCAGCTGTTGCAGCCATTTGGAGAGTGAACCAATGGAAGGAAGACCTTTCTCTCTCTCTCACTGTCTGTAAGTTCTACCTGTCAAAAAAAAAAAAAAATCCTCCCACATTCTATCACACAGGCACAGCCCCTGGTGACATTTGGTGAATGTCATTTCAGATGATGAGAAGTTTCTGCTCAGGCAGGCAGGGGCAGGCAGCTGGGTCAGCCCAGGGGCATGGGTTTCCACTTCCTGCACACAAAGCTGTACTGCTCCCCACTGGCCCTGCTTAGCACCAGCACACTCTGCAACCCCTGTCTGTCTGCAGCGTCTCCAAGAGGACATCTGGGCCACCCCAGCGCTGGCCTCACTGTCCCCCACCTCTCTGGCAGCGACTCCTTGGTTGCCTCCTGCTGAACCACCAGCAGGTTGGGGGCCTCGGTAGTCACAGCCCCCTAACGGGAACCAGAGAGCTGCCTGCCTTGGGCTTGAGCTGGACTGTGGTCATTTCCTGGGCCGGCTGTAGCTGGACCTCACTCACTTCCTGTGGCCCTGTATGCCCACCCTTATGTCCTGCAGAGCAGTCAGGCTCTGCCCTCCGCCAGCCCCTGCGCTGCCGCTGCTGTGTGTATTTTGGGAGACGCATGGATAGCCAGAATGATTTTAGGAAAATGACCCCATGCACCTTATTTTATCTTAGAAATAAGTTACTTTAAAAAAGATTTATTTATTTATTTGAAAGTTAGAGTGACAGAGAGAGAGAGAGAGCTCTTCCATCTGCTGGTTCTCTCCCCAGATGGCTGCAATGGCCGGGGTCGGGCCAGGCAGAAACCTGGAGCCAGGAGCTTCATCCAGGTCTCTCATGTGGATGGCAGGGACCCAAGTCTTGGGCCATCTTCCTCTGCTTTCCCAGGCGCATTAGCAAGGAGCTGGATTGGAAGTGGAGCAGCTGGGACTCAAACTGATGCCCATATGGGATGCCAGCACTGGCAGGCTGCAACTGAACGCATTGCACCGCAATGTTGGCCTTCGGTTTTTAAAAATGTTAATTCACAAGTAAGAAACAAAACTGAATTCACTTTGCTATGTATTTTCTATAGGATTTTAAAGCTTTTATTACATTTTTAAAAATTTGACATTAAAATAGAGGAGCATTTTTCAACAGATACATCCGAGTTGTCCGTATTGATGAGGTGTGATGTGGTGTTTGTAAAGTGATCTATCAGCGCCAGTGTCTGTGGAGCCACAGGACAGGAAAGAGCATCCCTGGGTCACACGCTGCAGCTTCCACTTCCAGTTAGGTCTCTGGCAGGTTGCTGGGCTCAGGTCTTAACCACAGAACTCCAGGGGCAAAGGCTTCCACTGCCTTTCCTTAGGTGTCCACCGCTTAGTCATCCTTTTGGTTTTTATGATTTAAAAAAAAATTCAGTAGAGTTCAAATTGCTCAGAATCAAAATGGTTTTTCTTTTCAGGACTTCCAAGCTGAAACATTTGCAGTTTTCACATTTGGTCCATCTTTGTGACGGACTGAGATGCTGTCGTGAAAAGAGAGTGGGTGTTTTGTGGCAGAGGTTGGACAGTGAGCAAATGAATGGAATCACGTGCAGGTGTATCGGGGTCAGAGGCTGGCTGCCTGGGCCTCTTAAAGATAAGCATTCCACCACGAAATGCTTTACAGGCACCTGTTACGGTGGCGGCACAACGGCCAGGTGACCCCCGAGTGCATCTGTGTTCCACGCGGCATTTCAGAACAGATGAGTAGTGCGTCTTCAGGCAAAGTTGCCATGTCCTTGTTCTGTGATTTGGAGGGTTCCAGAAAGAGATGAGATGTCTATAGGAACAAAACATAGCCTACACAGAGGCAGCGCATGGACACTGCCAGTGCCTCCGTTTGTTACTCAGGCCCTTTGGAAAGAAGCTGTTTTATATTTCTGGTTCTCCAGGACAGAGGGCCAACAGATAGGAGGTCCGAACTGTATTCAGTGTGGTGGTTCAGAATTGGAGGAAGAGGACAGTCAACTGCATGCTATTCCTCTCTCTCTCTCTCTCTGTCTCTCTTTCAAAGATTTATTTATTTACTTGAGAGGCAGAGTTACACAGAGAGGGAGAGATGGAAGAAAGGTCTTCCATCTGCTGGTTCACTCCCAAGGTGGCTGCAATGGCTAGAGCTGTGCTGATCTGAAGCCAGGAGCCAGGGACTTCCTCTGCTCTCCCACATGGATGCAGTGGCCCAAGCACTTGGGCCATCTTCTGCTTTCCCAGGTGCATTAGCAGGTAGCTGGATTGGAAGAGGAGCAGCTGGGACTAGAACAGGCACACATACGGGATGCCCATGCCACAGGCAAAAGCTTAACCTGCTATGCCACAGTACTGGCCCCTGAATGCTGTTTCCAAATAGTATCTGTATATAGGGACTGACAAAGGCACTTCAAAAAATGAGAGTGGAATTGCAAGTTTATTTTGGTTCCAAATATTTTGAAATCCTTGCTTATTATAGGTCTGCAAAAAATTCACAGAAAATGTATTATGAAAAAGCTACTCATGAATAGATTTTATTTTGCACCAAAATAAACTAACCTTTTAGCTTCACTTTACACAAACTTTTTTTTTAAGATTTATTATCTGTTTGAAAGGCAGAGTGATTTAGAGGGAGACGGAAAAGAGACGGGGTTCCATTCACTGCTTTATCCCCCAAATGACTCCAGTTTTCCCAATTGAAAAAAAAATCAACACAGTGCTTTAATTTAAGCTGAGGTTTTAATTTAGAATTCAAAATATAGGCTTCAAGAAGTTGGTAAAAATCCTTTTTACTTATTTGACAGGTAGAGTTAGATGGTGAGAGAGAGAGACAGAGAGAAAGGTCTTCCTTCTGCTGGTTCACCCCCCAAATGGCTGGTATGACCAGAGCTATGCTGATCCAAAGCCAGGAGTCAGGTGCTTCCTGCTAGTCTCCCATGAGGGTGCAGGGCCCAAGCACTTGGGCCATCCTCCACTGCCTTCCCGGGCCACAGCAGAGAGCTGGACTGGAAGAGGAGCAACTGGGACTAGAACCCAGAGTGTTGGCGCCGCAGGTGGAGGATTAGCCAAGTGAGCCACGGCACCGGCCCGTTGGTAAAATCTTTAAAATTGAATGCAGGTGGTTTTTTCCTTGTATGTTCATATGCTTGCTTTTCATTGTCTTTTCAGAGGAGAATATAAATCGAAGAAGTTAGGATGCTGTAATGTAAACTCTCACAGGTTCCTTCCCTCTGCTGGCCTCTGGTTGCCAATTGTTTATTTTCCTGTTTTATAGGAGTATAGGGTTGGACTCTGACATGAGCCGTGTTGGTCATCTGTTTCAGACCCTCCATTTTATAGGCAAAGACACAGTAATCAAAAGGTGCAGTTCCCCTTGCTTGGGTCGTTGGCGAGTCAAGAGCAGGTCCAGGGCTTCCGCTGCCATTGTGCTGCTGATCTCGCCTCCCCTCCACCCTATTCCCCCATCTTGTTTTTCTAAAGCCTGGAGATAATGTTTTAGGTTCACTAACATTTTTGCAGTTCTGAGTTGCTGACTACATACTTGTTCATTTACATGTGCCCAGCTGTGGTTAAAATGTTTCCATTGCTTTCTCCTACCCTCAAACTACACAGTTAGAGTCTAATTCCATTTTTGGATAAAGTCCATAGCCACAAATACTTTTAATTAAAATCTCATTTAGTTTGTTCCATTATTGATTGTATCAGAAGTCTGCTCTGGCTCTGGGAATAGAGAGCTGATGAGACACAATTCCTGCCTCTGAGGACCCTTCAGTTTCTGGATCCAGGCGGTGGTGTGTGTGTGTGTGTGCGTGCGTGTGCGTGCGTGCGCGTGCGTGTGTGTGCACTAATTCAGTGTACTGCCGGATGGCCCAGCGTGTTGTGTGCAGATCTGCCCTGCGGTGCTGAGGAACGGCTACCAGTCTCTGCCTGTTTCTACTTAGACTTCAGAATCGCCAGCTCTCCAGGAGACACGGCCATTTAGCATCATCGTCTTCCTCCTGCTGTGGAGATCTTGCCGCCTTGGTTGCAATGAAGTCACCTTCATTTGAGTGACATAGTTGTTATTAATTTTTTAAAGATTTATTTATTTAGTAATTAGAAAGGCAGAGTTTACAGAGAGGCAGAGACAGAGAGGTCTTCTATCTGCTGGTTTACTCCCCAGTTGGCTGCAGTGGCCGGATCTGTGCTGATCCAGAGCCAGGAGCTTCCTCCAGGAGCTTCCTTCCATGTGGGTGCAGGGGCCCAAGCACTTGGGTCATCTTCTACTGCTTTCCCAGGTTGTAGCAGAGAGCTGGATGGGAAGTGGAGTGGTGGGATACCGGCACTGCAGGCCGTGGCCTCACCTGCTTTGCCATGGCACTGGCCCCCATGATTGTTATTCAGCACCTCGGTGTGAGCCCAGGGAGAATGCGTTGGCCTATCCCACAATACCGAGAGCTGAACCTCATTTATCACTTTCACCTTCAAGACAGGTGGCCCTCCGCCTCCTCCCTCCTTCCAGCTTCCTTTACCTGCTGACCCCAGACCCTCCTGAGAAGGCGAGCTGTGTTTCAGCTAGGTCGCTTCTGTAAGAGGAGTGCCAAGACACTGTGACTTAAGCCGGGCTTTAGAAAGCTCTCCAAATCTCCAAGTCCAAGTCTCCACCTCTGGCATGCCACCAAGACAGCCGGGGTGGTTTAGTTAATGGAGATGGGAGAAGGAAAACAGGTCCCCACAGCTGGGTGGGAGTGCTATTGCAGGACTGAAATGAGTTCGCCCTTGGTTTGTTTCCTTCCCATCGTCCTTGGGGCCCAATGAACGGCTCCCTGGGTTGCCTTTCTCTGTTGCCACGTACAGAGACTCTGAGAATTACTGCAGCATCGTTTGCTGAGTCGTCAGCTCATGCAAGCAGCTCAAGTCTGGTCCTTGGCGGCTTTCCCTTTAGCCCTGCGTGGTTCATGTTACAGTCGGGCTGTTGAGGTGTGTATGTGGTGGGGAGGAGGCGGGTGCAGGGCCTCCCAGGGTTCTTCCCCATTTGACAGCTGTTGTTACCTGAAATGCTACCGTGTGTTTGTCCAGTTCACCACCGTATTGCTTCTTATTCAAAAATCAAACCTCCTTCATTCAGCAAATACTAGTTAACAACCTTCTCTGAGCAAGTGAAGTCGATAGGGCAGGGAGGAAAGCAGGATGAGGCAAAACTGTGGGGAGGTGCATAGTTGCCGGGTCGTCCTGGGCTGTCTCACTCTGCTAAGCACTCTGATCTTCAGCATAGCCGTGGGAAACCACAAGAGGGTTTCAAGCAGGAGAGCGCCACACCATGGTCATGTCTGCAGCCCAAAAGATAACTTGGGTGGCTTGGGTGGGATGAATGAGAGCAAGAATAAATGGGGACCACCAAGAGGGTACTGCACCTGTCCAGAAAAAAGGAAGAGGCAGAGAAAGAGATCTTCTATCTGCTGGTTTACTCCCTAGATGCCTCTGATAACTAGGTCTGGGCTAGGCCAAAACCAGGAGCCAGGAACTCCATCCAGGTTTCCCAGTTACTGAGCCATCGTCTGCTGCCTCAGGCACGTCAGCAGGAAGCTGGTTTGGAAACGGAGCAGCTGGGATTCTAACTGGCACTCTGATACAGGATGTGGTGTCCCATGCAGCAGCCTGCCCTGCTGCACCACAATGCCCGCCCCATTATTATTTTTTTTTTTCAGAAAATGATCTGGTGAAATATGTAGGAATATCACATTAGTAGCACATCAACTACTTTCCTGTCACTGAGAAGAAGATGTCTCAATAAGGTTCAATTTATTATTGATTTTTATGGCGTTCATGATGTGTTATGCTGTGGTCATCTACCTGATGGGATTATATAACAAAATACAGTTTATGATGTTGTCTTCAGTTGTATATTTTGGTGCCTATCCTAATTGGGATGCTTTTGGGCATGAAGTAATCACGTTTTGCTAAGGTATCCTTTGTTCAAGGCTCTCAACTTGTTTTATGGACAGGTAACCACTACCATGGACTCTTTTTTTTTTTTTTTTCCTTTTTAAATAGATGAAAGGAATTGAAGCACTGAGAGGAGAAAGGCTTGCCTAAGTTTGTGCTGTGAGTCAGCGGCCAGGGAGCCGTGGAGCCTGGCCCCCGTGTAGCCGCAGGCCGGCTCCGCTGATGTCGCTGTGTCCAGCATCTTTGCTCCTTTCCTGCTCGCTGTCCTCCTCTGTGTCTGAGAACGCCGTTCTCCTTACTGATTTTACTGCTTCTAATTTGCTAAGCACCGCTCGACTTTCAGTTTCTTCTCTCCTTTCTTTTGGTTAGGAGTGCTTGCTTTACAGAGCTCTGTTCTCTTAGTTTGAAATTTTTTTTTCCTCTTTGTAAAAGTCATCTTGGCGATGACCTTTTCTGTGTCTGTCGCAGTTCAAGCTGGTGGAAGGAATGGAGACCTGGGGGTTAAGGTCCTGCTCGGCTGTTAATCCACCTGCCAGTCTTAGCCTCTCTGATCCCAATATTCTTATCACAAAAATGAGACCATCAATAGTTTTCGCCATAATTTACAGTTGTTGTGGGTTAATGTACATAGGTGAACTTTGTAATTTGTATGTAATATACATGCATGAGGTATGTGATACATGTACAAAAGGCATGTAATGTACATCTGTATGCAGTGCATACCCTTGAGCCATATAAACTGCAGGCAGCAAACACGCATAATCCGTGTAATCTGCAAGGAGTCCACATGACGAGCTCTGCAATTGCATGCATGAGTTGCAGTCTGTAGACTGCTGTGTGAGAATGAGGTCAGAGGGTGATGATGGCTGTGAACACCCCCAGTCTTTCCCACAGGGAGAGAGCCCACGGGTCTGGACAAGGAGGAGGCCTAGGAAGTTGTTGGAAGTCACGAGGGTTGGATGAAAAAACTCTGGCCTGAAAGGCGTACTCTGTCTCCAGGTGAGTTCAGAGAGAAGCCCTGACGGCAGGAGTTTACGTTTTGTAGACACACTCCCCATCAAGGTCAGTCTGCATTTACACTGGTCGCTGTGGTTACCAGGCTGAAGTGCAAATCCTGCCTCTGCCTTCTGCTCCCCAGCCTCGCAGTCCTCAGCTTTCACAGCTGTGACCAAAGTCAAGCCTGACCCCTGAGAGGGAGAGCTGAAGTGGGTCATCTGAGCTTTATACACTGAAGTACACAGTGGGACTGCAGTTAAAATGCATTTGTGTGTGTGTGTGTGTGTGGGAATGCTTCATTTGAGTCAGGCTTATATTTCTCTGTGTTCTGGCTTTGGATGCCATTTTCTGGGAAGAAAATATATATTCGGTAATGTGCTCTAAAGTTATAGACTTTGTTTAGTATCTCTGGTGTCTTTGAAATTCTCACTTTTCTGTGAAAGTCACATTCTAAATGCAGTATACAATGCATTTGTTTTTGGTATATTTTATTCTTGTTTTGTTATCTGTTGGGCACTATTTCCCTCTGTGGCAGTTACCAGAACATTCCGTGTGTCACATTATGCTGTAGTGGTTGGGGCGTAAGGCCAAGCAGGGCACAGAGAGCTGGGCTCAGACTTCTCTGGGAGAAGTCTGACTTGGCCTTGTTTCCCGCCAGCAGGTACGAGCCATCCTCGCATGCCTTTGGCTGGACCTCATTCCCATTCTTTCCCTTCCCTCTGTCTGTCTTGCCTGTTCTATCATGGATATGGCTTTTTCTTCCTGTCTCCATTTGTTCTCTCTTTTCTCCTCCCAGAATTACAGGAGAGGCTGGGGAGAGGGTGAAAGTGGCTGGAGGAGCAGAACCGTTCCAGTGAGTTGTCCTGCTTTGCACACTGAGCTGCGTCCTAACAAGTCAGTTAAGGGATGCATTCTCACAAAATATGCATTGGTCAAAAAGAAAAAAGCAAAGGAAGAGGCAGCTTTGCATGATGGCCAAGGCTTCAGGGTCTAGAGCTCCCCAGCCTGGGCTTGAGTCTTGGCTGTGCACAGGGTGACTCTGGGAAGGTGTGACATTTGTGCAGAGCACACTTAATTCTGCGGGGCACTGCAAGCACTCAGTTAAGGCTGACTGTTGTTCCTGCTGCTGTAGGAAGAGGACCCCCAGAAGGGTGTGCAGCATGTTTGGGTCTTCAAGCCGTTAGCTAAGGGACAGCCTGCAACCTACACTGTCCGTGCAGCAGCTGTGGCCCTAAGGCTTGAGGTCCGGCCTGGGAACTTGAGTGGTCTGTGGATTAGACACTTGTGACTCCATTGCTGTGGACTCAGTCTCCAGTCTATGTCCTGGTATTTTACAGAGATGATACATTGTCTGTCTCTGTCTCTGGCTCTGGCTTTGCTCTCCTTTGGTTCATTGTTAGTAGGCAGGATAATGGCCCTCTAAAGATGTCCAAGCCCTAATGCCTGCAACTTGCGAACGGCTACGTCACCCGTGAAGGGGAATGAAAGTTGCGGATAGAATTAAAGTTGCTCAGAAGGCCTCAAAATGGGGGAGATGATGCTGAATTAGTCAGGTAGGCCCAGTGTACCCGCAAGTGTCTTCAAAAGTAGAGAGGGAGGTGGGAGAGTAGTTGGTGTTGGAGAAGGAGATGGGATGGAGGCCGAGAGATGAGATCGCTGACTTTGAAGGTGGATGGGGAGCACAAGCTGAGGAGCGTGGGCAGCCCCTGGAAGCTGGCCAAGGCAAGGGCATGGAAGGAGCAGAGCCCCGGCCACCTGGGACTTCGGCCCTGCAGCAGGCTTCTGAAGCAGCAACTGTGGGTGGCACCTTTGTGTTGTTTTCAGCCACCATGCTGATGGTAGTTTGTTACAGCAACAGTAGGAAATCGCTTCACGTGTGAGTGTGTGGCCGAGTTGTGTGCATGAGTGTGTGTGTGTGTGTGTGTGTGTTTTGCACAGAATAGGGACTCTAGTGGCTGACTTTGCTAAAGATTAAATTAAGGTAGATGTAATATTTTCCATGTCAGTAATAAAAAAATTCTCAATACACATATTTAATAGGCATCTTTAAGTATAACAGCAGAGATGTGTATAGTGACTGTAGTTCAAAAACCCTCAATTAGCCAATTTATAGACGATTTTTATTATTTGAAAGTTTTGATTTTGATTTATCTGATCTACCTCGCAAAATTTTTGGGATTTCAGTCACATTTAATTGAACATTTCCCAAGTAGTTTTTATTGAAAAGGGTAAAATCACATAGACTCCAGGCTGTTTCGGAGGCCTGGGACGTGTGACTGGGACAGGCTTGAACGTGTGGCCTTCATGTAGAACTCAAGATTTTGTTGCCCCTCGCCTCAGCCTGTCCGTGGCTCTGGAACTCCTCCACGGCCCTTCCTTCCTGACAGAGCTCCCAGGCCACGGCTCTCTTCATCACTGATTGCTGTGTACAACACAGGCTCAGATCATTGGCATGAAGAGAAGCCGCCATACCTGGGACACCTCCATCAAATGCCCTTCCACTGAGCCAGGCCCCTAACTGGGACGCTGGGCCTCGGCCGGCAGTCTACGCCCACTGGGCCTTCTGTTCTGCGTGGGTGAGCTCCACACACCCTCTTGGCTCTTCACTCTGGGGCCGCAAGCACATACCTGTTTTGTGCTTTTCCCCCTCCTTCTTCCAGTGTGTTCCCTGAATTCACAGAGCATCTTCTGTCTAAACCTAATGTATTTGCTTTCGCTTCTGGTCACCACCCATACCCTCAACCATTTTTGGCCTCTCTTAAAAGGGATCCTGAGCTGAGGTGGAGTTTGAATATTCCATCCTATCACCTTGTGTCCTGTCCATCTTGGGATAGATGGAAATCAGAAGGTCCACTGTGGCTTTAGCAACCTGCAATGAAGCTACAACTTACCCCTTGGAAAGTGGCTGTCTGGCAGCCATTGCTTCTCATTGGCCAGCTTCTTCCTATTGGCTGCCAAAGACCATGAAGATTGATGTGGAACATCCTTTCCAACTGAGTTCCACAGCATTCTGGAAAATAGAAGGGTTGGGCCTGCAGGTGGTTTTTACCTTGTGCCATTGTATGACTCAGCTTTCTATTAAAAAGAAAAGTTCCATCCTCAGTCTTGTGCTTTTATTAGTTACCAGCGTGACTGTCACTGTCAGTTAGCTCAAATTAATTCATTTGCTCTAGTATGATTGTTTTGCCAATTGAATGTAAGCTTCCCAAAGCAGCGTAATGAAATCTTACAAACAGCATTCCTGGGTGCCAGGCATGCTTTTAGAGCTTGGCATGCACTAATTGACATCATCATTTCAACCTATGAAGTAGATGCTATTAATAGCCCCGTTTTACAGATGTGGAACGAGATAGAGAGATTAAGTAACTTTGCCAAGATCCCTCAGCAGGTAGCTGGGCTGGGACTCAGACCCTGCTGGTCTATATCTGGTTGTGAATCAGTACATAATTCTGTTTCTTGACCAGAGAAGGCCAGTGTTCTTTTCTAGCTTTTTCTAATGCCTAAAGAGGGGCCACTTGTTCTGAACTAGAGGGAAGCCCCATCTTGGGCTGAATTTCTCTTACCCTGTGTAGATGGTTGTAGAGGACTCCCTATCCCCCTCCATATGGAAGAGTCGTAAGGTCTTGTCTGGGCAACAAGCACTTATCAGTGTGAGATAAGTGTTTTTGGCTCATTTTTCACTGATCCATGGGAAAAAATAACTATGTCTGCCTCCTTCACTGCTCAGGAGACACCCCTGCCCCCACCTCCATCCCGCCAACCTGCCGACATCGCCTCTGTGGCTGTAGAGAGAAGTCTCTCTGGGAAAGCAAATAAAGCCACAACAGACCATTGAAGAGGACTCTGGATGGAGCTAGAGGGTGACAGTTCAGAACTGGGTCTGGGCTCTCTCTAGGTCTTCTGGGTCAGTACAGGGGCCTCCCCGGGGGTCACAGACTCCAAGTGGGTGGGTATGGCCTTCTCTGGGATGACTCTCGGGCACCTGCTGGCCCCCATGTGCCTCCCCATAAGGAGCTGTGGTATCAGAACTTTTTGTTCCTGGCTTAGAAGAAGGCTCTATTTATTTATTTATTTATTTATTTATTTATTTATTTATTTTTTGAGAAACACAGATAAGGGAGCCTGAAACCTACTTTCTTCTAGACATTAGTAAGAGAACCTATTGCCTGAGATGTTTTCTCCAGGTGCTACCTGTATGGTCCTCTTGATTATTATGTTGTTCTAGTCAAGAGGACAGAGGGTGAGAATGAGAGGGCATTCGGAAATTTTGCTACTGTGGGAGCTTTTTTGTGTGTGATGTTCAGAAACATTGGAATATGAAATCTGATGTGCATGTGAGTGGTGACTTATAGCTTAAATGTGTCACCTAAGAAAATCCTCCAGTTATGATCACCAAAAAATGTAATTCCAACTAGAATAAACCTTTTCAGTGCGGCCAAATAGGGCTGTTCCTGTTTGAACTGCGTGCGTGGGCTGTTCCCACGAAGCTTGTGAGTCATGCATGAGCACCTTGGCCAGATGATCCCAGCCAAATAGCCAGGGCCTCCATTTCCTGTGAAAGGCATGTGCTGGCGTGTTGAAGCCGCGTGTGCTTCTGGGCTTTGCTTGCACTGAGGCCAACCACGGCCCCGTGCCTAGGATGCTGGGTGCCTCAGCCTAGAAATTCTCCCCAACACGTGTGTGCGTGTGTGTGTGTGCGCGCGCGCCCTTCCCTTTTCTCCTGAATTTTGATCTCGTTCTCTATCCCTGTCATTTAGAGGAGGTGTTTGCTCTCACACACCTTTTATTATCAAAACTTTGATTTTAAATCAAAACGGACAGGTTTCAGATTAACCTGCTTAATGCAGTGCCATTCATTGCTATGTATGGTGAGATATTTTCTTCATCATGATAAATGAAGGTTATGAATTCATAATAATAACATATAGTAGTTGGCTCCTAAGGAACATAAAGATATCACCAATATCATCTCATTGCCATTGAAAGACACAGTGCTGGAGGACATTATTTCTGGAATTTTCTTTTAGCTGCAGAATGAGAAGTCAGGACATAATAATTAAGTCAGAACTTAATAAGAGAGACTAAAGATGTTTGATCAGAATGTTTCATTGTGGGTGATCAGAGTCCGAGACAGAGAAGCCGAGTAGTGGTGCTAAGAACTGGAACCCATGACCACTGTCTTGTGGTCCAATATTGTCCCCATTAGACCACACTCCACTGCTGGCCACTGCACAAGTGGTAGGGAATGGGAAGCCGAAGAAATGGCTGGGCTGTCTCATGGAGCAGGGCTCATGGCCCTTTCCCTCTGGGCCCCAGCTGCTCTATCTCTGATGTGAAAATGTGTCACTTTTCTAGTTCTAAGACTGCTCTATACTGTGCCTTTCCAGATGAAGGAAGTCATCAGTGCTAATGGTGCAAGGCCTCCTGGGATGGTTTCCCTCTAGGAGTGGTGAGAAGCAACTGGAGAAGGGTGCTTTGAAGAGTTGAAAAACTACCTGTCACTCTTGTGGTTTATTTCCATTCTTGGAGACTGATCCTATGATGTGTCAGGTCCTATTTTGTCCTCCCTAAGGAAATCAGAGTACTTGAAATTCACTGTCCTTGTTGTGTGGGGTTGAGTGAATCACTTAACTTCTTTGTCTAGCTGTTTCCTGCTCTTTTGCTCCATGGTGTCATTGTGAGGGCTGAATGAATTACTAACACTAAGTTGATTATTGTTGACTGGCTCAATTTTTTTTTTTTTTTTTTTTGACAGGCAGAGTAGACAGTGGGAGAGAGAGACAGAGAGAAAAAAGGTCTTCCTTTGCTCTTGGTTCACCCTCTAATGGCCGCCGCGGCCGGCACGCTGCGGCCAGCGCATCGCACTGATCCAAAGCCAGGAGCCAGGTGCTTCCTCCTGGTCTCCCATGGGGTGCAGGGCCCAAGCACTTGGGCCATCCTCCACTGCCTTCCCGGGCCACAGCAGAGAGCTGGCCTGGAAGAGAGGCAACCGGGACAGAATCCGGCGCCCCGACCGGGACTAGAACCCGGTGTGCCGGCGCCGCAAGGCGGAGGATTAGCCTAGTGAGCTGCGGCGCTGGCCTGACTGGCTCAATTTTTATAAACAGATGGAGGTGTACACGGAGAGGAGGCATCCTCTGTAAGCGTGGTGATCTGTCAAGCCACTGTCAGAGTCTAGAAGAAAAGCTTAAAAAGCCATCACAGAGTTCAGATCTTAGAACCAAAAAGTGCTTGTCAGTTACAAAGCAGTGGCTCTGAACTCAGTGCACGCACGCACACACAGACACACACGTCAGCTGGAACTTTGGCTAAAATTGTCACAGATCCTTACCTGGAGATGCTCATGTGGGAGTCTGAATTTTGTAAGCTGGTAGCTTCTGGGTCACACCAGAGAAACTGCGGAGGGGTCGCCACTCACCAAACCCTCCCGGCAACCTGCCCTGAGCAGCAGCTGCTGATGGGGATGTACAGATGGAGGCGGTGGGAGGCAGCTAAGGGCTGAGAAGCAAAGGGCGGAGGGAAGCGTGGCTGCCGCTGTGTGTGGAAGAGTGTAAACCACTGAGGTCGTAAGCGGAGAAAGAAAAAGAAATCGGGGGGGGGGGGGCGGGCGCTGGAAATCTATCTAAAACATCTCCCTGTGGGCCTGCAAAGTGAAAAGAGAGGTGGGATTTGATTTCAGCTCCAGAAACTATGTGTGCGTCTGGTTCATGGATGTCTTTGAAGCTGCACTAAAATTATGCTTGTATTGAATTTTCCCTTCCTTTGAGCCCCATTTCTATAGTGGCTGTTGACCTGTGCTCAGCTATGTTTAAAATGAAACAAAACACAACAACAACAACAACAACAACAAAAACCCCTTTAACTCCCCCCTGTGGCTGTACAGGATACTTTAACTTCCTAGTAAAACTCCAGACTTTTATTGACTTTCAAAGGTTTCATCATATGTATCCAAGGCCCAGAAGATGGTTTTAGGTTCTCTTTTTACAAAGAAAATATGCGAGAAAATTGATAAACCTTGAATGGCCAAATCCCCTCTTGACCGTGCCATTCCTAATAACTCATTTTTCACCACAGAAGGCCTGGGGGGTACTTTACTCAGATTGGGAGAAGGCATCCTGTTTCTGGGGTAAACTGAGATGGCATTGCTGCCTCTGCTCAAGGCTGGCCTGAGGCCAGTGAGCTTCTGGAGTCCGAAGCTCAGAGTGGACTGAGCATCTCTCACCAGCGGGTTTCCCACTTAGCACTGGTGGTTCCATATCAGGGTCTGTGTGGGCCCACCACTGAGCCAGCCAGAAAGGAAGAAGGTGTGGGTGGGAATGAGTGGTTTTCAGTTTAGGGAAGAAGCATTCTCTTCTGCGTAGCACCTTATAGTGTACGAGACTTTTCCACCTTTGCTATTGCATTTAATCTTTCCAGTGGCAGTCGAGAGGCCTCTGTGGTGTTATGCCTATTTTGCTTCAGGTCGCACACCCAGGCTGGATTCAGATTCCATCTCAAGGTTTCTGAATCCAAGTTCCACGCTCTTTCCACATTTCCAACCTGCAATGCAGCTATTATGCAGTTAAAGACTGACCAGAGTTGCCGTGCCCATTCAGATGAGAGGCAAATTATTGATAGAACATTCTAGGAGTTCTGCATCCCACTTGCTTACCATAAGTCACTCCCTGTCTGGAGGAAGAAAATTGCTAGGCTGTGGGTTAAACAATGTGTGTGTCTTTGATGTGGGCTCTGGCATCAACTGAAACCTGACACATAGCCTTGAGAGTTCAAAACTGTTTTATTGAGGAGAATTGTGAGCTTGATCATGGGAGATCTCTTGTTCCTTTTTTTTACACCAAAAGCTAAACATTATTAAAACCCTCAGATCATAACTAGATAGCTACATTTCATGGTGAAAAAATTTTAAATGAGATAATAATGACAAAATTAGGTCTAGGGCTGTTGCTAAAAGCAAAGCTTATACAAGTATAGAATTACATTTCTGTAAGACTTTTCAGTATACAAAATAGGATGTCATAAGCAATTTCATTTATCTTAAAAACCCCTTGAAGTAGGCACGATCCTCATTGAACAAAGAAATAAAGTTTAATGAAGGTTCAAGGTTGTGCCCCAGGTCACAATGAGAATGTGGCAGGCTTAGGACCTGAGGTCTTTCGTTTCCATATTGTGGTGTTTTTTTTTTAAGATTTTATTTATTTGAGAGGTACAGTTACATACAGAGAGAGAGAGGGACAGATGGAGAGAAAGATCTTCCACCTGCTGGTTCATTCCCAAAATGGCTGCAATGGCCAGAACTGGGCCAATCTGGAGATAGGAGCTAGGATCCTCTTCTGGGTCTCCCATATGGGTGCAGGGGCCCAAACACATGGGGCATCTTCCACTGCTTTCCCAGGCCACAGCAGAGAGCTGGACTGGAAGAGGAGCAGCTGGGACTAGAACGGACACCCTTATGGGATGCTGGCAATGCAGGTGGAGGCTTAACCTACCGTGCCACAGTGCTGACCCCCAGCATTATGGGGTTGATTTGGAATTGTTCATTAAAGATTCTAGAAATGTCTAATAATTTTCAGGGAATGACGTACTCTGTGACAGCCCTGTAAGAAGTTATGGCTGGTTGGACATAATGATGCCTTTTCACTTTGGAACTGCCTCGAACTGGTGAGCAGAAATGATTCCTTCTTGCTTTGCTGGAAAGCTTCTGGATACTGAGTACGTGTGTGTCTCATGGACAGAATGAAGCATGGACTGAAGCTGTTTTCCATTGTCGCCATCATGGGGAGGATGCAGGCAGGGGTTATGTCCTCAGAGTCCCAGCTACAGGTCCCTTGTCAAACAGTCAGACCAAACTCCATTCACTAAAGAACAGGAAGAGAAATAGCAAACATTTAGTCCAAGGACTCATGCTGTTTCTTCAGAATGCTCTAGGTGTGCTGCCCACAGCTATTACTAATTCTTTTTGCTTTAAAGATTTATTTATTTATTGAAAGGCAGAGTTTCAAAGAGTAGGGGATAGAGGGGGAGACAGAAATTGATAGATCTTCCATCTGCTGGTTCACTTTCCAATTGACTGTAATAGCTGGGGCTGGGCCAGGCTGAAGCCAGTAGTCTAGAACTCCATCTGGGTCTCTTATGTGGATGGCAAGGTTCTAAATACTTGGACCATCTTCTGCTGCTTTCCCAGACACATTAGCAGGGAACTGGATTGGAAGTGGGCCAGCTGGGACTTGAAGTGGTGCCCATATGGGCTGCAGGCATCGTAAGTGGTATCTTAACCTGTTGAGCCACAATACTGGCCCCTAGCCCTGTTTCTTAAAAAAATAGAGAGTCTAATGGCTTGTACAGTTCTGAATGATGTGGACAGCTTTAAAAACAGGTTTGGGAAGGTAAAGTATTTTAGGATAGTTAAAGAGCAGTTGAGCCAATAGTGTGGATTAGGTTCAAACTTGTGCCCATCTGCTCAAAGTAACAAAATATTAAAGATTTCATTCTCTCTTTGTGTTGTTCCTACACAGGCTTCTTTCCATATCTAAAGAGGGAGTTCAGAAGAGAAGGTTGTAGCTTTTCACCTTCATGTACCAATGGCCAAAAGCAGCCTAGAGCTAGTCTGACTGGCTCTAAGGAGGACGAGAAGTAAACAGGGCCCGAGTAAACAAAGGAGAAACCTGCCTGTCGATCACCCGTGGAGTGGTGCCATGTGGTCCGCCTTCCTTAGCACCTATACATCATTTCCCGTCCCTTTGCTAAATGCGGTACAGCCGTCCAGAGAAATGTGCTCTATCATCACGTTGGGAGCGGCAGCTTAGGGAAGGAGCGGAATGAAGCATACTCTGTCTAGCAATTGGGAGGGGACCAGCTGTAGTAGCAAAAACTAAGTACCTGCAGGGACTGGGGAGTTCTTAAACCTTTCTGGCAGGAGCATGCATTGGCCTCTGTCTCAGGAAAGCAAGCCATTGTTATCACCTTGGGACGTTAGACTCTGGCCAGTCTGGTGATGTAGCAAGGCTGCACGTGCTCGTGAGAGGAAATGATCTTCCCGTCCTGGATCTCCTGTGTGATGGTGCATATTTTAACCAGGATCCGGGACAGGGGTGCACAGGCACTGTAGGCCTTCCGGATCCCCTGGGGGACCGAGGAGGTGTAGGCTGGGGCTCTGGCTTTACAGGAAGTACGCATGGGAGATTCACATTCGGTGGCACATGGGTTCCAGGGAAGCCTGTGGAGACAAGCAGAATTTTACCTGTGACTGAGGGAGGGCAGTGGTGATGATGGAGAAAAATGGCAGTGGCTAATGTTTCAACCCTTGGCATTCAAAAGGAGTGCTTCCAAAAGCTCATTCATTCACCTGTGCTGTGTTTAGTGTGATAAAAAGAATCAGACAGGATCCACTGAAAACAGCATCCTAGGTGTAAGAGTGTGTAAGCTTCCACAGGAGTCCATGCCCTAAGAATACCATCCCAGCAGAGAAAGCCTGGGACAGGACCTGACTCTGTCACCTAGTGGTGGGTACCTTCAGATAAGCCAGGTTTTCATCTGCAGAATGGATAAAATGGGAACTCCATTCTTGGGATCAACAGTCATAAAGAACAGGTTGAAGGAATGGAAACTAAAGAGATGTTTTTCTTATCAAGGAATATTTTTCTTATCGATAAGGAAATGGTTCCTTATTGAGGAACCCATGTAAGCAGTGTCCTCAGTGTGTCATCAGGAAGCTTGAGTGTCTTCTGAATGTCAGCGCGGAGTTCTTAGAGGACTGCAGCAGGCAGCAGTTAACAGAGAACACTTTTGGTGACACGGGACACTTTCTGTGATGACCCGAGGCACTTGGGTATATCATTGCTCTTTAAGGTCATGGCGCTGGTTAGCATTGTGCTAGTGTGATAAGCACATGCTAATTAAGGGGATGCTGTGAACAGAGTTCACCAATTATCTTTTGGGAGGGGCAGGTAGTGCAGGTAGGTCTCCTCTGCAAGTGGAACCAAGTCTGGTCTGAGGTTGGGTTGAGTTACTTCAAGCAGCTCATATTCCAGGTGAGTTCCTACGGGTGGGTTTAATGTCTATTCACTGAGAAAAATAACTTTCACTAAAGAAAAAAGTTACTGAAACACACAGGTATACGTATACATGCTGCTCTTGGCATCAAGGACTAGTGGCTGCACAGTTAGGGATTTCAGCCCCAGCACACTGTTCTCCAGAGACAGCAGGGTTGTCCTGTTCGGTCTCATATGGGTTAGATGCTGCACTGGGGGTGGAGCTGGGGGAATTCGTGACAGTCACTGGGAATGTCCCTCTTTGGGGAAACCATTTTTTTCTTCTAATAACATCTAAAACTCTAAGAAGCTGAATACCATGTAAGGGATTCACTTGATATATTGGCTCTTTAAAACCACTTAGTTCAGCTAACACCTCGACTTTGGACTAGGTCACAGTTGTCAGTGTCTGAAGGTCACTGTTGCCTGTGTGGAAGCAGCTCCCCTTTCCTGGCCAGATCTAAGTGCTTGTCCCCTGCTGCCCATGGCAGGACACACATGTGTGCCTTGGAGCATCTTTCTCATGCAAGTTGCTTTAATTTACGTACTCGCAGTCTGAGCTCTCCAGAAGGCTGCGGTATGTGGCAATCTCGCCCTCCAGCCGGGACTTGACATCCAGTAGAATCTCGTATTCTTGGTTCTGTCCTTCCAGGGCGCTCCGGATCTCTGCCAGCTGAACCTCTAGGTTGTCGATCAGACTCTGAATCTGGGCCAGCAGGGCTGCGTAGCGGGCCTCCGTCTCAGTCAGCATGCATTCCTGGGAATCTCGCTACCACGGAGGAAGAGAGTAGGGTTGTAATAGTCACTTCTTTAGCCCAGGTCATTGCTTCAATTATTTTAAACAATAGTTTTGTGATGGTACTTACGGATCTCCAAGCCCTTATATTACCTCCTAGCCAAATAAATTAAAAAAACAAAATTACCAATTATGCTAGAGTTTGCTTTCCTTTATCTCCTCTGCTTGCTTTCTTTCTTTCTTTCTTTCTTTTTTTTTTTTGGCCCCTCTTTTTAATTTTTCTTCCTCAATCTTGACCGACTGATAATCTTCTACCACATTCTCCTACTTAGGAGAGGCAAAAAAATATTTCAAGCTATTGTACATCTAGGGGTTAAAAATGTATCACAACAGCACTTCATTCATGAGTTTTCAGATTTTAAAAACAAAGTGAGTGACATTTAGCTATACACATTGCCCTCATTAGATCAGTTCCTTTAGATGTAAAATACGAGTATTGAAATTGATGGGTGAAGTTACTTCCTACTCTATCATTCTGTAAGACTATGGATTAAGGTGGGATTTTAGGTGCTAATAGCCTGTTATTTGCATGATTATCCCAATTTCAGAAAACTGAAGTTCAAGAGATTGAGTTTCTGACACATGACTAAACCAGCTTGAGGCAATGTTCTTAGCACCCTTCCTACCAGAGCATGCAAGTAATTTCCTACTTCAGAGAGGGAATATAAAGAGGCAGATAGGATACTGGCTTTGTAATCTGAATTGTGGCTCTGAGTCATTTCTCTTGCTATTTTGGACAAGTTACATAAAGCCTCAGGATTTCAGTGTCTCCATCTACAAAACAGATGAGAGGAAATTCGTCTTGGATTTGGCTTGGAAAACCCACCTTAGCTCTCAGAGACTCATCTATATGCTCATCTCACAGCATCAGCTGTCAAATGGTTTAATAACTGCCACCTCCCTTATAAGACTACTTTGTAAACTTAATATGATAACTTATGAACTAAAAGCTCTCCTAGTGTTTCCCAAGATGTACTCCGCACAGATCATTACCATGAGATGCTCTAAAAAAGGGGGATTCACAGTCAAATAAGTTCTGGAATGCTGAATACCACTCAGCCCGTCCTTGGAGACCTGGTGGATTTTGGCTTTTTGTAGGCTTTCAGGAAGGCACCCTACTTAACCTTTGTTCCATTCAGTATCTCCCAGACTTATTTGACCACAAATACTGTCCATAGATTCTTTAACAAGCAGAAGAACTGTTCTGAGGGATACAGTTTGGGAAACATTGCACACACAGGTGTCAGGGGCTGTTGCCATCCTTGCTGTGCTAGGCTTGGTCAGCTTGCTGGGTACCATTCGGTGCTGGGCCTGCAGTTCAACTTCCAGAGCATTCCTGGTGCGTCTCAATTCTATGATCTCCTTCTGACAGCATTGCTGCTGTTGAGAGCTGGTCACCACTTCTTGATTCAGCTCCTCCATCTGAAACACAAAGACCATGGGCATTATGGAAGAACACACGACTTTGGGTTAAGGGTCTCTGGAAATGCAACGTCAGCCTAGTGTTTTTGATTTTTCTGCTCTCCCCACCTGCGCATTGAACCATTGTTCCACATCTTTACGGTTTGTTTCCATGATGGACTCATACTGACATCTCATTTCTTGTAGAACCTGGTTTAGGTCAACAGAAGGGGCAGCGGTCACTTCAATGTTGAGTCTGTCCCCAAGCTGGCTCTGTAAGGAATTAACTTCCTGTGGAATGAAAAAAATTTACTCAGTGGATAGATGACCCCCTTGCATTCTTGTTTCAATTTAACAGCAATAATTTAGCTTAATTGTGTCTTAAATACAGCCTACAATAAAGGAACACCTGATTTATAGGTGTTATTGAGATGCTATAAAATGACTTCAGGCTATTTCATATCTGACTGTATGTTCAAATATGTGCAATTTTAAAAGGAGTTGACCAGCAAGATCAAAGTTCCAAAGAATTTAGATCATTTCTAGGGATGAACAATGGGAGAAGCAGCATAGATGTGGAATTTATGAGACAACATAATCACTATGATGCCAATATTGTGCCAATATTGACATGCACCAAAGGGAGCTGACAGAAGTTCGTGCAAGGATGCCTACAAAGAGATGAAAGACCTGTGGGGATAGGAAAATGGGGTTACTTTCTTCTCATGGGAAAGACAGGGGAATTCATGAAGGTCTGTCTTACCCAGATGTTGTGTTATAGCCAATGGATTTGAAATATGTTAAGCTAGTGGTCAGTGTTAACAGGATGGTGTCTAGCAGTAGTGCCCCCCTTTTAGGTAAACTTCAAGGGAACTTATGCAGTTGTCAGAGGTGGAGCCTCTGATGACTCTCGGTCTTTCTCTAACCTCTTCATGGTTGCTTTTGAGGCAGAGGAGCTCCTCCTTCAGAGACTGGACTCGCGCCTCCAGGTCAGCCTTGGCCAGGGTCAGTGCATTCAGGATCTGTCGTAGGCTGTTGGCATCGGCCTCCACAGGCTGGCGCAGGGACACCTCAGCCTCATACCTTTAAAAACCAGGTGTGAAAAGAAAGATACTAAAAAGTAGATGATGCAACTCAAGCCAAGTAAAATGTCCTCCTGCCTTTTTTTTTTTTTTTAGCCTTTCAGTGAGTGGATTTCTATTGAGGTTTTTTATCCTCTTCAGAGGGGAAAACATTTGATAAACATCATGACTTGCCTTGCCTGTTGTGCCGAAGTTCATTTGCCAGAGCAATGCTACATTGCTATTCTTTGAGATGAGGGAATTTATCCTCCCTCTCCTGCCTCACAGGCACTGCAGTGTGAGGAGAGCAGCAGACTAGGGCTCTGAAAGCTTGGGTCTGGGCTTTTGTTCTCTGTCATACTGACTGTATGCCTTTGGGAAAGTAAGGTAAACGTATTAAACCAGCTATCTCACCTTAAAGGGGATGAAAATGTATTATCCCTACCTATTTTACTGAGCTATTGTGCAGGTAATTGGATGGGTTCATATGTTAGAAACCATAGGTACTGTGTACCTGTGAGTGTTTACTAATCTTGATCATTGAAGTTGAAGGTCTTCTCTGGGGTAGGGCCAACAAGTGTGGGGCAAAAGGGTCAGTGCATCTGGGGATTATCTTGTTGGGAGTGTAGGGTCAGATTCAGGGTAGGTTCTGTATCAGGGACAGTGCTGAGCAGGCTTACTTGGCTCTCAAGTCATCTGCAGCCAGCTTGGTGTTGTCAATTTGTGAGACCAGTCTGGAATTCTCAGCCTTGGTGCACAAGATCTAGAATTAAGAAATTGTACACACAAATAAGACCAACACCGGATCTCCTTCTGTAAGAACCGAGGGCTGGTGTGTGTTCAGTTAACAGGGCGAGGCCAGTTAGAGTTTTCATAAAGCTTTTTAGCTATGCTCAGGAAGACTTAGAAAGTCTTGTTGTCCTACATGATCAGCAAAACATTATTTAAATAAAAACCTTAGTATATATTTTTCTTCTGTTAAAATACAAAACCCTTCCTAAATTAGCATAGCATACTGTGATCCCCTTGAATGGATCTCTTTTCACTAATAAGAGGGGTCTTCAAAAAGTTCATGGAAAATACGCATTATGGGAAAACTATCAAAATATTTTTGCAGCAAAATAAATGTATTTTTTATTTCATTTTCCCATGAGCCTTTTGAAGTTCACTTGTATTTTCTCAGAGCCTAGAACAATGTCCAGCACATTGTTGTTGATTCTCTATGAATATTTGTTGAACAAATAAAACTGGATAAATACAGGTATGTAGCAGCAATACATCATTCCGAATAGGAAACTTGGGTTTGATAGAAACAAACTATTAAACAATTTAGAGTTGGTAAAATGAGCACAAGAGGAGAAGAGAGTGGTGAGAGTTGTAAAGTAGATGAAAAACTAAACTGTTTAGGAACTTGTTAAAACAAAATTCATTTTTTCCGGATCCCTGTTTTAGTATTTTTATTAAAGAAATGGTAGCAATTGGCTATTAATGTTTTGGTTCTGAGTTCTTTATTTATAATGGTAGAGAGTATCTCTGAAAAAAAGGAAAAACTGTAAAACTCAGAATGCTGCCTCAAGATGGCGAGGCTTTCTTATTAAAAAAAATTGGGGGGAGGCAGGCATTTGTCCTAGCAGTTAAGATGCTTGCGTACCACACTGGAGCGCCTGGGTTTGCATCTTGGCTCTGGCTCCTGACTTCAGCTCCCAGGTCAGACCCTGGGAGGCAGCAGGGAATGGCTCAAGGCATTGTGTCCCTGCTCCCCATGTGGGATACCCAGATTGATTTCCTGGTTCCCATCTTCGGCCACAGCCAAGAGCCATTACAGGCATTTAGAGGGTGAACCAGTGGATGGTAGATCTCTCTCTCTCTCTCTCTCTGTCTCTCCCTCCCTCCCCCTCACCCCCTTCTTTTCCTTCCTTCCTTCTATTTCTCTCTGCCTCTCAAAAAAATTTCAGCATAAAAGGACCTAGAAATATTACAGTTTAGCAAATAGCCATTGCTTGGATACCATCAATTCACAGTGCTTCTCAGGTCTTGTAGAGTCTTGGATTTAAAGGTGTGTAGAAGGGCCTGTGCCCGAATCATTGTGGGTGGCACTCTAACTGCACCGCTGTGGCTCTTCTGTGACCCTCTGAAGGTCTGCTTAGGGTTCCCTCACTCTCCAGCACCCGAGGTGCTAGTGTCTCTGAAGACGAAGCTCAGAGGGACTTCGTAGAGAGAGTAAAGCAAATATGCACTGAATTTGCTTAGTGTTGAAGACAGTGCAAAAGGATCTTTCATATATTTGACAGTGTAGGAAATTATCTACTCCTGATAGAATAATTTTAGTACCCTTGCTTAAGGCAAGAGTTTCAGATTTACTATTAGCAGCTCGTCTGTTCATAAAAAATTGTAAAAATTAAAAAAATAAAGCTAGACTCTATGTATGGTGAGCATAACAGGTGTCTGAAAACCTTACCTTCTGCTGGAGCTCCTCAATGGTAGAGTAGTAGGACAGGTAATCAGGACACAAGACAGGGAGCTCTCTGCTGCACTCTTCCTGGATTTTACCCTCCAGCTGGGCATTCTCTTGTTCCAGCACTCGCACCTTTTCCAGGTAGTTAGCAAGGCGGTCGTTCAGGATTTGCATGGTCTCTTTCTCATGGCTGTTCATGCCTTCGCCACAGCAGCCCCAGTCATCCAGAGAAGGACAGGCACTGAAGTTATTTACTAGGTAGATGGGTCTGCGACAAAAGCAAGGAGTGGGCTGGCAACCCAGGACCTGGACAGTTCTCAGAACGCGGCAGCTGTTGGCCTTCAGACCACCACGATGGCAGGTGTTGCTGGAACTGATAACATTTGTAGTCCTAGAGCAGTTTTGGCATGAGGTTGAAGAGGAGGTAGTTGTTGCACAGCTCTTGGTATCCATAGTGTGTGCCCAGCGTCAGTCTGTCTCCGAGTCTGTGGTCATCAGCCCAGGCAACCTCCACCGAGTATAAATTCCACACCTGTCGCGTTGGTCCTCTGTGAAGTGCTTATATAGCCTCTCCTCCCAGGGGGTCACAACAGATGGGATGTTTTCCTTTCTAAGGTTTATATCAAATCCTGTAGGAACATCTCATTAGTCTGCTTTTTACTTGCCTGAGAAGAGTTACTTGTCTCGTAAAAATACGCGTTTAAGGAGGTTACTAAGTCATTACCCATCCCAAATACTACTTCTCATTGGATCCAGAGCTTCACAGATGTCTTCAAAAGGAACTGTGTCACCGTCCTAACAGCAGCCATTAGTAAGCGGGTGTGAGCACATTAAGTTCATTAAGTCCTTGTTGACCTCTCCACCTGGGCTTCAGCTTGGCCAGGAAGGAGTCTGTCCTTTTCCTTTCTTTCCTAGGAAAGGGAAACTGATAACATCTAATAATTATCGGTGGATTTAGAAATCAGTGTCTGATTTTTTCTTGCCCAACTGATTTTCCCATTTTCACTGTTAGGACCTTGTGAGCATGGATGAAAATGTTAGTCTTAAATGAGACGCTCTTAATTGCTAGATTCATGCATTAGCTTCCAGGCAGGGTTTGATAGTTAACAAGAAATCTCTTGGGAAAGAGGCTGGTTACCTTTTGGTTTTCAAGGCTCATATTTTGTCACTTGTTTAGTGTTCAGTTTTTGCTTTTGGTATGACATTAGCTAAAATTTTGTCACGTGTTGGTTTATATTTGATGTTTAAATGTGATTTGTTGAAAGGTATGAGTGTTCTTTCTGAGGAGCGTGTACTCCTCATTTTCTCAAGAAAGTTACTGGTTCTTGATGTTTAATGGAAGTCCACAGAGTAATTTTCTCGCCTTTTCCAGCTTCCAGAGACTGTTCATATCCTTGGCTCATGGCTCTCTGCCATCTTCAAAGCCACAAAGAGCAGCTCAAGCCTTTCTGACATCACATCACTGGGAAAGACCCTGACCTCCTCTCTGCCAAGCTAAGGTTTCTTATGATTACGTCGGGCCCACCCAGATAATCCAGGAGAGTTTTCCTGTTTCAAGGTCAGCAGCTTAGTGTCCTTACTTCCGCTTTGCCGTGGAGCTCACCATAGTCATAGATTCAGGGGCTCATTATTCTGCATACTATACAATGTAAGGGGGAAAAGCCTATAATTTGCAGTAGCATCAGCACATATAAAACATGCAGGAATAAATTGAGTTAGAAAGGTGCCAGATCTTCAGGAATGACATGTTAAAATATGCAGAAGAGCAGCACACTAGAATTAGTGGAAATATACATCATGTTCTAGGACAGAAATGCAATATTCAGCTTTGTAAAACTGAGTTGTCTCTGGGTCAGTCTAACTTACATCCCAATAAATTTATTGAGGTCTCCCCAAAATGGATATGATTTTTCCAACTAGCTTAGATAATTCTGAAGTTTCACGGGAGAAATAAGAATAGCAAGGACAATTCTAAAAAATACACACAAAGGGTCTTCAAAAAGATCATGGAGGTGAATTTAATGAAAAAAGACTATACATATATTTAAAATTTTTTTGCAGCAAAATAAATTTATCTCTAATTCCATTACCATGAACTTTTTGAAGCCCCCTTCTGTGAAAGTTTTGTGAGTAGGTATGTGCCCCAGACGAATAAGATTTTATATATACAGAATGACTTACACAAGAATGCTTATAGCAACAGTATTCTTTTTTTTTTTTTTAAGATTTACTTATTTATTTGAAAGGTAGAGTTACAAAGAGGCAGAGGCAGAGGCAGAGGGAGAGAGAGAGAGAGAGTGAGAGAGAGAGAGAGAGATGTATTCCATCTGCCGGTTCACTCCCCAGATGGCTGCAACGGCTGGAGCTGCACCCATCCGAAGCCAGGAGCCAGGAGCTTATTCTGGGTCTCCCATGTGGGTGCTGGGGCCCAAGGACTTGGGCTATCTTCTACTGCTTTCCCAGGCCATGGCAGAGAGCTGGATTGGAAGTGGAGCAGCCGGGACTTGAACTGGTACTCATATGGGATGCTGGCACTGTAGGCAGTGGCTTTACCTGCTATGCCACAACACCAGCCCCCAACAGTATTCTTAATAGCACCAAAATGGAAATACCCCAATGGCTCATAAACAGGATAATGGGTCAACGAAGTGTAGATTATTTTCATAGTAAACAGTACTCAACAATAATAAAGAATGAGCCAGTGGTATCCACAAAAACATGGGAGAATATCAAGAACTTGTTGAGCTGAAGGAGTTGGGTATGAAAAAGAACAGACAGTCTGATTACATTTATGTTAGCTTCAAGAACAGGCAAAACTCATCTGCAGTGTTAGATGTCAGAATAGTGGTTGCCTTTCAGTGTGTGTGTGTGTGTGTAGGGGGCGAGTTGGTGCACAGGAGTGTGAATGGACTTGGAAGGTTGATATTCTATGCCTTGATATTCTGTATCTTGATCTGGGTGGTGATTACCTGAGTGTATGCATTTTCTAAACTTCATGGAGCTGCATACCTTCTATTGATGCATTTTATCACATGAAAAAATTGTACCCCAATAAAATACAGCTAAGATTTCATACAACTGTGTAGCTACCTGAACATTCACTTCTTTATTTGTATACTTAAACTCCAAGTGGATCAAAAATTCAACCATGGAATATGGAAATCATAAATATGTTTAAAGAAAGTAGAAGGCCAGTGCCATGGCTCACTAGGCTAATCCTCTGCCTGCGGTGCTGGCACCCCGGGTTCTAGTCCCGGTCAGGGTGCCGGATTCTGTCCTGGTTGCTCCTCTTCCAGTTCAGCTCTTTGCTGTGGCCCGGGAGTGCAGTGGAGGATGGCCCAAGTGCTTGGGCCCTGCACCCACATGGGAGACCAGGAGGAAGTTCCTGGCTCCTGGCTTTGGATTGGCACAGCACGCCGGCCATAGCGGCCATTTGGGGGGTGAACCAAAGGAAGGAGGGCCTTTCTCTCTGTCTCTCTCTCTTACTAACTCTGCCTGTAAAAAAAAAAGTAGAATTATTTAATGTAATACTTTGTAGCAATGACTAAAAATTAGGCAACCATAAAAATGGATCAGTTTGACTCCATAAAATAACATTGTTTGAAATAATTCATAATTTTGAAAATATACAAAAATTATGGGAGAAAATATATCAAAATGTTAACAGTGGAATTCTTTGCACTTATAGTTATTGATGATTATTCTCTTCATGATTTTATATGCATTCCACAAATATATCTCTTTCAGAGTCAGAAGGAAGTGTGAAAACTAATGTTTGCACTTCCATATCCTTTTCTCCAACTTACAGTTTTTCTCACCCTTGAGTAACTCACAAGCAGTGCTGTTCCTCCCTTCCATGGCCTGCTTCTTTGTGCTGTTGAGTTGATTCCCCCTTGATTCCTGTAGGACTGTGACTCATCAGTTACACTCCTCATTTTTTGTCTCTTGAATCCTTGCACATTGATCAACTTTCCTTTCCCAGGGAGCATGTGTGTTACCTGATCCTACAATGCGTGTTGACCTGATCCTACAGTGCATATTGATCTGATCATACAGTGGGTGTTGTCCTGATCCTACAATGCATGCTGACCTGATCCTACAATTGTGTTGACCTAATCCTACAATGCGTGTTGACCTGATCCTACAGTGCGTGTTGACCTGATCCTACAGTGGGTGTTGACCTGATCCTACAGTGGGTGTTGACCTGATCCTACAATGCGTGTTGACCTGATCCTACAGTGCGTGTTGACCTGATCCTACAGTGCGTGTTGACCTGATCCTACAATGCGTGTTGACCTAATCCTACAATTGTGTTGACCTGATCCTACAATGCATGTTGACCTGATCCTACAATGCGTGTTGACCTGGTCCTACAATGCGTGTTGACCTAATCCTACAATTGTGTTGTTCTGATCCTACAATACATGTTGACCTGATCCTACAATATGTGTTGACCTGATCCTACAGTGCGTGTTGACCTGATCCTACAGTGCGTGTTGACCTGATCCTACAGTGGGTGTTGACCTGATCCTACAATGCATGTTGACCTGATCCTACAATGCGTGTTGACCTAATCCTACAATGCGTGTTGACTTGATCCTACAATACGTGTTGACCTGATCCTACAATACGTGTTGACCTGGTCCTACAATGTGTGTTGATCTGATCCTACAATGCATGTTGACCTAATCCTACAATTGTGTTGACCTGATCCTACAATGCATGTTGACCTCATCCTACAATGCGTGTTGACCTGATCCTACAGTGGGTGTTGACCTGATCCTACAGTGGGTGTTGACCTGATCCTACAGTGGGTGTTGCTGGTAACGATGAAGTGCCTCCTCCAGGAAAGTAGCTTGTGCGGCCTTTGAGTTGCTTCACTGATGGAATGGTGCGTGTTTGTCACCTTTGTTTTTCTATCTCTAGCTCATTTGCTTACTTTGGAAACCTATCTACCCTGCGACCATTGTGCCACATAGTCTCTCTTGAAGAGCTTCTTCATCTATGTAACCTAGCCCTGTTTTCCTGTGAGAAACTGTTCAATGCTTCCTATACAGCAAGATTCACTTCTTGGTTGTCTGGCAATAAAGTCCCTCCCCAGTGTGACCCAACAGGCTTTATCCTGTGTCCCGTGGCCCTCATATCCACCACACACATTCCAGCCAAACTGCCCCCTTTGCTACTCTGCAAGCTCTGCATACCTACCTGGTCCCTCCAATGTGTGTTTACTGCTGGGGTCCCTCTATGTGGCGGAGACTCTAGGGCTCACACCTGTCCAGCTCTCTCCTTTTGGGCACAAGGGAATGTACACTCCCTGGTCCCTTTGCAGTTAGGCAGGGTGTTAATCAGCCTTTAATTTCGGGTTCAAGACCCTCAGTCTGTCTCTTTTCTTGCCTTAGGGACCAGGGAGGCAGCATGTTCCAGATACTGTGTTATGCCTGCTTTTCTGTTTTTGTTGGTGTGTCATTTTGGGGCATCTTAGCTGGACAAACTTAAATTCACACTCTCTCCCAGAAGGACAAGTCTGGAGGTAATAGATGGGAGTTCTCTCTACAAATTTTCTTAGACAACAGAAGCTTCTGGGAAGGGGCCATGCAGGACAGAGGAAGGCTTTGGAGAGAGCTTGAGACCAATAGCTGAGGGACAGGAGCGAACACTTGCCAATGCAGAGCCAAGAATACATGAATTGCAAATACAGTCATACACAGAATGGTGATGTTTTGGCTAACAGTGGACTGCGAGCATGATGATGATCCATAAAATTATATTGGAGCGGAGATTCCCATGGCTGAGTGAAGCCAGAGTGATCGTAATGTTGTTTTACAGCACATTACTCATGTGCTGTAGTGATGCTGGTGTCAACAGACCTGCTGTGCTGCCAGCGACATACGAGGTTAGCACATACAATTATGTACCATACATAATCCTTGATCATGACCCTCAACAGCTGTTACTATTTCACCTAGTATACTGTTTATCGTTAATTTAGTTTACTCCCATATATGTAAGTATACATTTCCATATACATATGTGTATATATCAACAGTGTATTGTAAACAGCATGCCATATTATACTAGAAGAGCCTTGTACATCTTGTGTTCACTATGTCCCTTGACTATGTTGAAAGGCTACTTCAGGCGACTGGTCAGTACCCTCTAGGTTTGTATAAGTATGCACTCAGGTGTTCACACCAGGACCAACTTGCCTTATCATGCATTTTCAGCACATGGTCCTGTTGTCAAACGACACGTGACTGTACTAAAAGTACACTGTGAGGGGCTTGAGTCCCCAAGTCACGAATGCTTGTAGGTGAGCCTTGAGGCCAGTTTTCATGAAGTCCCTCATGGTGGGTTGTATAAAAAAAAATCTAGAATGCAAGAATTTTTTTTGTTGTTATTTCTTACAGATGAATCATGGTTTTAACTCTTTGTAATACTATAGGCTGAAGTTATTGGCATCTTGTCAAGTGAACTATTAAACGCACTCAAATATTAGATTCTTAGCCAAAAGTTAGGACTTTCCAAGATTTTACTGAGGAAGTTCTTATAATAAGGAGTTTAAAAAGTTCTGCTTTTTATTTATTTATTGATCTCTTTGAGGTAGAGAACAGAATAGTGATCACCAGAAGCTAGGAAGAGTAGGGAGAGGGGGTTAAAGAGAGATTGGGTAACAGGTACCAAAATACTTATGTTAGAAAGGAAGGTTCAGTTCTTGTGGTCTGCAGTGTGGTAGTTAACTACAGTCTACATAATTTGTTACATATTTCCAAATATCTAGAAGAGTTCAGAGATTCCCAACACATTTAGATAATAAATATTTGAGGGGATGTAAATGCTAATTACCATGATCTGATCACTGCACATTACATACATGTGTTGGTTCACCCCCCAAATGGCCGCTACAGCTGGCGCCTGCACCAATCCGAAGCCGGGAGCCAGGTGCTTCTTCCTGGTCTCCCATGCGGGTGCAGGGCCCAAGGACCTGGGCCATCCTCCACTGCCTTCCCTGGCCACAGCAGAGAGCTGGACTAGAAGAGGAGTAACTGGGACAGAATTCGGCGCCCCAACCGGGACTAGAACCCAGGATGCCAGCACCACAGGTGGAGGATTAGCCAAGTGAGCCGTGGTGCCGGCCCCTCTCTGACTTTCAAAATAAATAAATAAATAAACAAATAAATCTTTTTTTTTTATTAAAGTGCAATTGCCATTTCAGTGCTCGACAACTCAGGGAAATGCCTACTGCATGTATTCACGTGGAAAGGGCTAGAATTCCTCTCATGACATTGGGTAACGCTGGGTAAGATTTGTGCTTCCGAATCACTTGGCTTTGTGAGAAGTTCCTGACACTCTCACAGCCTGCCTGTGATTTTGATCCCTTATTCTTTCTTAAGCACATGGTTACCTCTTTTATTTAACTTTCTGTCTTGCTGTCGGCCATTTCTACTGGTTGGCTGTGCATGTCCCAGGTACCCTGCACCCTTTGCTGACACCACCCACACTGTTTCCCTCATCCTGTTGCCTGCAGCAGATCTCTCTTTAGTTGATGAGATTGTGTTTATCTCTGCTTATCCTGAGTGCTGTGCCATTGTGTGCCTTTGAAGTCTTTCCTCCTTCTTGTCCCGTGCTCTCTAAATAGTGATGGCGCCAAGCTGTGCTCAACACTCACCCTATAGAATGTTTCCTTAGGACTTTGCAGAAAACACCAAATCAAGATGCCAGTTGCAAAGATGTGTATCTTTTTTTTAAGATGTACACTCCGCAGGAGAGGGGACAGTGTTTCTGCATGTCTTATGGTGCATTCTTCTCTATAAATGCTCAGAGATATTGATGAGTGGATCTTGGTGATGGGGTGAGCAACTGAAACCCCAGACATTGTTTTGTTCCTTGTGGTAACTCAGATTAAATTGAGAAATACTGACTTTTTTTCACAATTGTCCCAAATATTGCCTTCATATAAAAGAGAGAGGGAGAGAAAAACAAGTTGGAATATCTGCAGTTTGGAGGAGGGCTTCTCAGAACTGCTCTGCAATCTCAGACCTGTAATGGCTGAAATTCTTGTTCTTTGTGTATATTGTACTCTTGCCTACCAGTGTAAATTACTCTGCTGCGGGATGCCTGACTGGAGAATACACAGTGATTCAGAATCATAGGAATAATTTTGGCCTACAATTTTCTAAAAACCAGACTTATAAATACCCATGAGTTAGTATTCAAATATAAATATATTGCATCACTGCTAAAGTAGCTGTATACCTGATGCCCCTAGATTTTAGAAACGTTTAATCTATGTTGGATGGTAGAAAGGAAAGGTCGTTTGGGCTGCACAAATGAATTACGGTCAAAAAAGCTTGAGCCGCCTGTCCCCCTCACCCCAGCCATTTGTACAGAGGTGGATCATCCAAGAAAAGCTCAGATCCAGGACTAACCTTTATCTGTGATGCATGTTGGGTAAAATACCACACAAAAGCAGATGTGGAGTGCCAAGAGTAAACGAGGGCTCCCAAATGGTCATCTTTTTATTATAAGGGTTTTTTTTTTTTTTAAACTTGGGTTTCATTTTGACTTTACATAAGGCTGAGAATATTCCTAACTCCTCAAATACCAGTAGGTTAATTGACTCACGAAAAAATGTCATATCTAAGAGGAGGTAGTCATGTGTATCTTTCTGATGGGAAACTCAGATATAGTTCAGATATAGTTACAGATGCTGAGAAAATGATTAAACCAAGGCATATTTTGCCACAATCTTAATCAAGGTAGAAAAGAAGACGTGGCAAAGGTTGAGGACAGGTGGGTGACAGGCAGACAGTTAATGAGATGTACGCGATGGAACCTTCCAGATGGCTGGGATTTGTGGTGCTATAGAACTATACCGTTACATTTATTCCCAATTCATTGTCAGAGGGGTAAATGGCATTTGAACAATATTTCATGGATCTGTTTATCTGGGAAATTTTTATTTTGAACAGTTTCACTCTTTCTAAATATTAAATAGAAAATGTGCTATATAAAGATACCAAGTATAACATTTTATATCTGATATTTCAGTTTTCATTAACTATTATTATTATGTGCTTTGTTTCTGAGTTTGCAAAAGAAAAAAAATAGGGATGTGAAGAGAGAACTTTTCTATAGCTTTGTATTTTTCTAAACTTAAATTTTTGAATAATTATAGATCCACAGGAATTTTGCTAAGAAGGAATGGTGAGGTCCTTTGTACCCTAGTTTCTTCTAATAGTTGCATCTAACTCAATGATGAGACTTTTGTCAAATCAGGAAGTTGACGCTGGAACACTGTGTAGGTTTAGTTGTCTATAAACTTGTTTTGTGCATATAGATTCATGTAGCCACACCTGCAATAAAGATGCAGGACTGTTGTCATCACAGAGGTCTCTCACACTATACCTAATTTGTCCTCCATCTCTGTAATCTTGGCATTTTAAGAATACAAGTAATATATGACCCTTCGAGTTGGCTGTTTTTCACTTAGCAAATTGACCCTTTAGATCTCGAGGACATTTTGGTTGTTTCTGGCTATTGATTCTTATTTATGGTGACAAATCTGCCATCATTCAAGTGTTTTTCTCTTATTAGTGAAGTGTCATTTCTTCTCCCTGGTTTCATGGTTTTTCTTTTTTGTCTTAAGTTTTAAAAAGTTTTGACTTTGAGGTGACTTCATGTAGATCTCTATGCATTTATCATTTTTAGGGTTTGCTGCTTCTTGTACTTATAATTTTTTTTTTGACAGGCAGAGTTAGACAGTGAGAGAGAGACAGAGAGAAAGGTCTTCCTTTCCGTTGGGTCACCCACCAAATGGCCACTACAGCTGGCGCACTGCGCCAATCTGAAGCCAGGAGCCAGGTGCTTCCTCCTGGTCTCCCATGCAGGTGCAGGGCCCAAGCACTTGGGCCATCCTCCACTGCCTTCCTGGGCTACAGCAGAGAGCTGGACTGGAAGAGGAGCAACCGGGACAGAATCCTGTGCCCCAACTGGGACTAGAACCTGGGGTGCTGGCGCCGCAGGTGGAGGATTAGCCAAGTGAGTCGTGGTGCCGGCCTACTTATAGGTTTTTGTCTTTTGTAAAATTTGGAAAAAAATTTTCAGCCTTTATTTTTTCAAATACATTTTGGGTTCCACTCTCTCTCTCTTCCTGTTATAGGACTACGATGACTGTTGGTTATTTTGACATAGATACAGAGTTCCCTGAGGCTCTGTTGACGGTTTTTGTCAGATTTTATTCCCTCTGGCTTTCTGATTAGGGGATAGCTTTTGTCTCATTAGTAAGGTCACTGGTCTCCTCCCCTTCTGGTCTGTCTGTCCTTCTGCTTAGCCCATCCATTCACATTTGTGTTGGGTTTTCTTTTTTCAATTCTGAAATTCCCATTTGATTATTCTTTGCTGAGATTTTTCCCTATGATTTCATTTGTTAGAACGGTTCATTGAAGCTTTGCATTTTGGAGCATTTTTGAACATTTTTAAGAAGGCTGTTTCAAAATCCTTGTCAGATAATTCTAACGTCTTTGTCATCATTGTGTTGGACTCTGTTGGTTTTCTTGTTTAAGATAAGGTTTCTTTGGGCCGGTGCTGTGGTGTAGTGGGCGAGGCCAACTCCTGCAGCACTGGAATCCCATGTGGGCACCAGTTTGTTGGCTGCTCCTCTTCTGACCCAGCTCTCTGCTATGGCCTGGGAAAGCAGTAGAAGATGACCCAAGTCCTTGGGCCCCTGCATCCATGTAGGAAACCCAGAGGAAGCTCCTGGCTCCTGGCTCCTGGCTTCAGATTGGCCCAACTCTGGCCATTGTGTCCATTTGGGGGAAATGAACCAGGGGATGGAAGACATTTCTCTCTGTCTCTGCCTCTCTATCCTTGTAAGTCTACCTCTTAAATAAATGAATGAAATCTTTTTTAAAAAATGAGGTTTCTTGATTCTTGGTATGGAGAGTGATTTTTGTGGAAACTTGGACATTGGGGGATTCTGAGATTCTGGATATTGTATTCCTTCTGGTTGTGCAGGTCTCCCCTGAGACTGCCTGGTAGGGGCAGGGATTGCTGCCTGGTTACTGCCAGGTAGGAGTGGAAGTCCAGGTTCTCCACTTCCCCTCCATTGCCATCCGAGGGGAGTCTTCCCCCTCACGGCTGGAGGGGCGGGATTCCAGGCTTCTCACTTGGCCTCCACCAGCACCACCATGACTGGGAGGGCCAGGAGCACCTCATTACTGCCTCCCTTGAGGCTTCTGCTGGCCCTGATGGGGTGGCCTTGCTGACTCTCCAGTAGTCCCCCTTAGACACTACCAGAGAGGAGAGAGAAGTGCCTCCCTTGCGGCCAGGTGCAGTTAATCCCAGGTTCCCCGAGTGGTCTTCACTGAGTCTGTGCTGATGGCAGCAGGGCCTAGTGTCTCACCACGGGCATGGAGACGCTGGGTTCCTGCCCCATCTTCTCAGCCTCTAGTGAGGGAGTTTGGCTGCCTTGCTGCAGCTTTGGGAGGATAGAAGTCTCCGAGACTTCGCACTTGGCCTTTCCTGCTGGGGATGGGTGGGCAAAACCATTCTTTTTTTCCTGTGGTGTTTGGTTAAGTGGTTATTGTCTGAGGGTTTTCTGTCTTTCTAGGCTGTGTCTTCTCTGGTTCTTTGGCTAGAGAGAGCAAGCTCTTGGGCTTGCTGCTGTGTCTGCCTCTGCTGGCGTTTCTGGGTTGTCAGTCTTTGCAGCTTTTACTCTGGGACAAATGAGGTGAAAAGAAAACCTAAGGAGCCCACCACAGCATCGTTCCTCAGGCCCCAAATCTCTACTTAGCCTGTTTTATTCTTTTACTTTTCAGAGTCTTCTTATATTTGTTTTATATGTAACTTCCAGGATTTTTAGCTATACAGAGGAGGAAGAATAAGGAACTGTGCACCCAGTTAATATTTTTTTGGAAGGTGAAATTCTTTACTTTGCTTTTTAAAGGTGAGACTAATTATTCTTATTACCTAAATGTCCAGTGACAGCTCCATGTGCCTGTGGTATATTATGCAACCACTAAAATGATGGTCATGAGATAATCATGTTATTTATTAGGACTGAAAATGCTTAGATGACATAGTGAAAAAGGGAAAGATTACACAACTGTTTATCTGCAAATGTGATTGTATCTAGGTGGAAAAACCTGTTTTAAAAAGGCTAACAATGATTGCTGGGTGGGGGATGGGAGGAAATTATGCAAGAATTTTCTCCCTTTAATGTGTTAATGTTTTAAAAAGTTAACTTAGTACTTTCCTAATAAAAATAAAACATGTTGTATTATGTTTTTTAATGTTTAAAATATTTGAGAAAAAGAGGGCCAGGGAGCAGTGCTGTGGTGCACTGGGTTGAAAGCCCTGGCCTGTAGTGCCAGTGTCCCATATGGGTACTGGTTCAAGTCCTGGCTGCTCTACTTCCAATCCAATTCCCTGCTGATGTGCCTAGGAAAACAGGAGGATGCCCAAGTCCCTGGGCCCCTGCACCCACAAGAGAGACCTGGAAGAAGCTCCTGGCTCCTGGCTTCCAATCAGCCCAGCTTTGGCCATTGCAACCATTTGGGGCGTGAACCAGTGGAGGGAAGACCTCTCTTTCACTCTTGGTCTCTACGTCTCTCTGCAATTCTGTCTTTCAAATAAATAATATAAATATTTAAGAGAGAGAGACAGACAGTGAATGAGCAGGTATGTCATTTGCTGGCTCATTCCCCAAGTGCTGGGAGCTGGGAACTCAATCCAGTTTCCCATAGCGACAACAGAGACCAAACACTTGAATACCCACTGCTGCCTCCCAGTGTGCACTTTAGTAGGAAACCGGAATTAGTGTCAGACCTGGAACTTGGACCCAGACACTTGGATATGTGATGTGGGTGTCACAAGTAGAGTTGTAACAATTGCACCGAATGCCTTTCCCAGTTTATTATACTTTATTTATAAGTTTTCTCTCAAAAAGATGCATACAAGTATCTTCCATGGTAGGTGACATTTTGCATGGATTTAATGTATTTGTATTTGAGGAGTTAGAGAATATTTGCAAATTCAAACTATGGTCATGGGTTTAAACAACTGCTTTGCCATCAGGCGGCTTTTATATTAAGAACAAGAAGTCACAGAGCTGTATTTACCATGCTAAAGCAATGAAACACATTGTATTTGGAGATTTGCAAGAAAGCTCTACTGGCTCCTAGAATACCAAAATGAGCTGAAAGGAGAGAAAATGATAAAGCAGAAATATCTAAGGATACTTGGAGGACAATTGAAGCTCTACAAGCCCTCCAGAGTTGCGTTTCTGGTTTTGACGTCCGTCATTGAAGCCCGTCTCCTGGCCTGCTGACATGCTGAGTGTTTAAGGATCACAAGTGGCAGTTTTCAATTGTGCAGAGAACGTAGGCTGAGCATGGCTCACAAGTGCTGTTTGATGTGCACGCTGTAGAACAGGGATTACAGGAAAGCCTGGGGAAAATTAAGGTGGATCCAAGCTGAACCAGGGAATCTTGATAACATGTCCAAGTTCAAGTTCACCCTACACATTGCATTCTGGAGAAAACTCCTTGTCAAACAGCCTTGCAGGGAAGCCTGTTTCAGCTGTGGACCCAGAGTGTTACATGGTGCTCCCTGCAGCAGTGGCTGCTGAATAATATGTTGGGGGTGTTTTCTTCATTTTGTAGTATACTGTCTTAGGCGTGTTCCTGATTAGTGGAAAAGAGGTGCGTGAAGAAGCCCCCAGCTTGGTCCTTGTTCTGCTCTGGGGCTTCAGAATATGCTAGGACTTTTCTATTGGTGTGTGCTTAGCCTCAGCTAGGTTTTCATCAGTCTTTCAAAAAGATCCCTCGATGCACTGGGGAGGTTTGACCTTGGCCCTACGGGGGAAACAGGATTCTTCACATCAGCCACTTTGACTGGGGGATTCCACGAGTCACTGGGGAACTCACCTGCAGTCCTCACTGTCCAGCAGGCCCCGGTACGTGCTGATCTCTGACTCCAGCCGGGCCTTGGTGTCCAGCAGCACCTGGTACTCCTGGTTCTGCCGCTCCAGGTCGCAGCGGATCTCAGCCAGCTGGTTCTCCACATTATCAATCAGGCATTGCATCTGGGCCAGCTGGGTGCCGTACTGGGCCTCGGTTTCTGCCACAGTGCATTCCAGGGATTCTATCTGCAGGAGGAAGACATTGTCCAAAGACTAGCACAGTCTCTGGGGCCAGACAACTTGTGTTCAAATTCTTGCTCTACCCTTTTCCAGCTATGTGACCTCGGGAAAGTTCCTTAGGTTCTCTGAACCTCAGTTTTGTTCTCTGTAGAATGGAGAATGCAAAGTCCCTATCTCATGGGAAGGCTGTAAGGATCAACCAAGTTGATATATGCCAGTGCTCGGAGAAGTGTCTGGAAGAATTTTAAGGGCTGTGGAAACGTTAGCTATTGCACCTGTGATTACTGCAACCGATGGGGTGTTTGTGTATCTTACGGAGTATCCGTAGCATTTGAGAAGAACTCTGAATTTGGGGTCCTGGTAGGAGGAGTGGGATAGTGTGGTTTACAGGAGGAGCTCCGGGTTGAACCACTTGGATTCAGCTTCCACTTCTGCATGACCTTCTGCAGATTTCTTAATTTGAATATCAGTTTTCCTTGTCATTGTTATGGGGTTAATAAAGGTTTCTATCCCATAAAGTTATGGTCAGGCTTGAATTAGCATGATGCCTCTCACAAGAAGAGTGCTCAGCTATTCTTCATCTAGAAATTCTGCAGGACCCCACACAGTCCACACTGCAGTGCTGGACTGGAACTGGCTAGTGTAATCTTGCCTGCGTGGTAGCCTTGCTGCCTGCGTGGGCTGGGTGGCGTGCAGTGAAGGATCAGGGTGAAGTGTGGATCCTGAGAAGTGTTATGATCATTGTAGGGTGAAAAGTTTAAAGTCTTTGTTTTAGTATAATGGTGATCTTGGCATATTGGCCTGATCAAAAGAGACTTAAAATCCTCTGGACTGCCTACGTGCTATGCTGCTGTGGCCTCTCCACTCCTGCCTGTCTCTGGGGGGTGCCGCAGGATCGCACTCAGGCCTGCGGGGAAGGTTAGAACACCCTGGTGGGCCGGTGCAAGCTGTTGACCTGTCACTTCTGCCTCTAGCTGGGTAAGCATGGTGGTTGGAAAGGCAAGGAAGCGGAATCCTTGCAACTTGGAAATCCAGACCTGCCACACGAACTGGGGATCTCTGCCTTGGGTTGTGGGAAAGGGTGTTTGTCAGAGCCCGATTTATCAGTGACAAGGCGGACACCTTCTTTGCCATACGCACCAGGCTTTGCTGTGCCTGAAGTTCAATTTCCAGCGTGTTGGCTGTGCGTTTCAGCTCCAGCATCTCCGTCTGGCAGCCCTGCAGCTGCTCTGCACTGGACAGCTGCTGCTGATTCAGCTCCTCTGTCTGAAACACAGGCATGGTTAGAGAACCCTGCCGAGGCACATGCGGGGAGTCCTGCTCCCATGTTGCTTCGGGCCTGACCTGAGCAGCGAACCACTCCTCCACGTCTCTGCGGTTGTTGGCGAGCAACGTCTCATACTGACAGCGCATCTCATCCAGGACCTCGTTGAGGTCGATGGTGGGGGCGGTGTCCAGCTCCACACTGAGTCGGTCACCGAGCTGGCCACGGAGCAAGTTGACCTCCTGAAAGTGGGAAGGGAGTGAAGAATGTCACAGAGCAGTAGGGCAAAATCCATCCGACACACAGTGGCATCCCATTCCCGAGTTGTGAAATACTGAGTAAAAGTGTAGGATTTTAATTCTGATGCCCTGGGCTAATTCTCTTTCCCCCCCCTTACAAGTGCCCAGTTTCTTCTGCAAAATTGGCATAGTAATTTTATTTTGTTCTGGGGGATTATTGTGAGATATGGAAGAGTTAATATGTGCATACATATAAAGAATTTAGGAAGTTGCTTCAAAGAGGATGTTCTCAGTAAATGTGAACTGTTGTCATCATCCACAAATGCCCAAAGAGAAAACACATCTATTACATGATTCTGCACTTCATTTTCTGGTTCATCAAAACGAGATCAACACTTTCGTATTTTATGATTTTAAAAAGTTCATAGAAATGGGATATTTAAAACTGGTCTGGATACCAGAGGCGTCTTCATGCCCTATCTGAGGTGGACGTCACAGTGGAGTGGTCAGGCTGAGCGCAGTAGAGCCTCGAGGAGTGTTAGTTCAGCTTCAGCAGCGTTCTCCCAGGTTCAGTTTGCACACATCAACTTGAACTCTACCAGTGTAACGTTTCCACTCTTAGACTCCTTCTGGGTTGCTGCCTCTTTCTCACCTCTTTATGGCTTTTCTTAAGGCAAAGGAGATCATCCTTCAGAGACTCCACTTGGGCTTCCAGATCAGATTTGCACAGGGTCAGCTCACCCAGGATCCCACGCAGGCCACTGATGTCATTCTCCACCAGCTGACGCAGGGACAGTTCACTGTCGTACCTTACACAGCAAGAGAGATACATGCAATGCTGCTTTCCCACACACCGTGTAAGTGCTGGGTGCACTGGGGGATTGACACACAGGCTCAAGGAAGCCGCATGCTGTCGTTTATTTTGTGTATGAAATAATTACAAATTTGAGCTTTTAGAATATTTTAGCTTGAAAAAATTATATAGAGAATATTCTGTGTGTGTGTGTCTGTGTGTAAGAGACACAGAAAGAAAACCACAAATTATATTCAAATTGCAGGTAAACTTACTTTGTCCGAAAGTCCTCAGCAGCCAGTTTGCAGTTGTCGAGCTGTACAGCAAGTCTAGAATTCTCTGCTTTCGTGCACAAGATCTGAGAAGCAAGTTATTAGGTAAAGTAAATGGTTCTTGGAAAGAAACCTGAACACCTGTACCCTTCATGGCTCTGCCATTAGTTGTCTGTGAGGGGATGTAAGAAAGAATCAAGCTGCTTTCAGCCTGCTTGCTTGTTAACTTTGTGACTTACTGAAGAGAAAAGGCAGTGCCAACTTAGAATCAAAGCACAGACATGAAAAGGGCTCAGGACATTTCCCAATATTGCTTGGCAGTTGAATGCTGTTCAGGTCTTCTGCATCAGTAGTTTGTATTAGAACTGTATCCCCACCAACAGTAATAGAAATTCATCCGTAAGAGAAGAAAATGATTTCTAGGTGAAATTGTATGATATAACAATGGCATTTCAATTCTGGTGTAAAAATTGATATAAATGTGCAGGGATGCATATGGAAGTGCCACACACACACTCTATAGGAGATACAGCTGAAGACCACCAGCCCCTGTCCCCATCATAGCCCCTTGGTGAACAGGGGCAGCTGTGGGGCTGCTGCTGACTCCTAACCTTCAGTCCTGTGCCCTCTCTTTCATATCTCATGAACTCACAGATTTCGCCTTTCCTTTGGTTTCTTTCCGCAAGAATGCCTCTTCTAAGGTAAAGGTAAAGCCAATCGTAGATTAGGAAGGTGGAACATTAAGGTGACGAGACACGGAACCTTTTGCTGGAGATCTTCAATGATGTTGAAGTAGCACTGACAGTCAGGGCACGGCAGTGGGATACTCTCTTGACACTGTTCTCGGATCTTGCACTCCAGCTCGGCGTTGGTCTCCTCCAGGCTGCGCACCTTCTCCAGATAGCTGGCGAGTCTGTCATTCAGGAGCTGCATGGTCTCTTTCTCGTTGCTGTTGAGCATCCCATCCTCACACCACGCGCAGCTCCCTGCCAAGCATGGACTGTCACAACTCCCAACCAAGTAGCATGGCGTGAGGCAACGGGTGGACAAGCAAGACCTGGAGAGGAAGCCGGGGCTCCGACATCTGCCTGCAGAGCCGTCACTGGGGAGACAAGTCCTTTCCAGGGAGTGGGCGGAAGCAGGTGCACAGCCAGAGGCTCTGGCACAGGACTCAGAAGAGCAGTGTGTGTGGGAAGCTTCGGAAGTCATTCTTGAAGTGATGAGCAGAGAGTGTCTGCAAAACTCCTTTGCTTTGACTCAAAAAGTCTCCTTCCTTCCTGAGACTTTTATATAGCACTTCCCTGCCCTGGGTATTTACCGGGGCACCAGATGTTTTCTGTACCCTGTCGGTACCAGTTTCCATACAAACGTTTCATTAGTGTTGTTTATTTATGGAGGAAGAGTTTCATGCCTCATAAAAGAGGGCTAACTTTAGGTTACTAAATCAGGCCCTACACTATTTCCACAGGTCAGTAGAACAAAATTCTTATTTCAAAAAATCATCATAGAAAGTATTGTCCTTTTGACAGAAAGAAAAAATTCAGCCAAGCAATAATGACAGGTACAACCCATCACCAGGAGGAAAACTACATGGCCCCAGAGTTTGATTCTGTGCACTGATCCTTGTGTCTACTTTCGAAAGCTAACCTGTAAGACCTGTGCCTGTTTATGGGGCACGGCGCAATATTTCAACACATGTACATGGTGTAAACAGCTCCCTTCAGCATTTCCACTTCCTTATCTTTGCTTTAAGTTTGGAGCCTATGGACTCCCCTCTTCTACTTTTAAAATGAGCACTACAACTCAGTAACGTTTATTTGTTTGTGTTACCGCCATAAAAATGGTGAGTGTGATGGGTAATATTGCCCTGCTTTTTGCGAACAGTGAGATGTGTATGGCTTTTAGTGTGTGTGCTGTGCACATGTGTGCCATCTCCCTGTATAGCAATAGAAGAATGCTGTGCACTGCTGATGGGAGCAAGTTGTTCCTGGCAGAAAAAAACATAAATTGGTCATCAAGACCTGGAATTGGATCTTTGATTTTCTGAAACTTACCTCCTCTGTGTTTCCTGCACATCATTTTTGATCAGTTATGCTATTTTTTAAACTTGTATTTTTTTTTTTTTTTTTAACAGGCAGAGTGGACAGTGAGAGAGAGAGACAGAGAGAAAGGTCTTCCTTTTGCCGTTGGTTCACCCTCCAATGGCCGCCGCGGCCGGTGTGCTGCGGCCGGCGCACCGCGCTGATCCGATGGCAGGAGCCAGGTACTTATCCTGGTCTCCCATGGGGTGCAGGGCCCAAGCACTTGGGCCATCCTCCACTGCACTCCCAGGCCACAGCAGAGAGCTGGCCTGGAAGAGGGGCAACCGGGACAGAATCCAGTGCCCCGACCGGGACTAGAACCCAGTGTGCCAGCGCCGCAAGGTGGAGGATTAGCCTAGTGAGCCGCGGCGCCGGCCCTAAACTTGTATTTTAATAAGACTGAAATGGAAGTTCTAAGTTACAGTCTTTCTTTCTTGGGAAATCCTCCTTGATTACACTTCAGGGTAGGGGAAAAGAAATCATGGAAGTCTTTTTTCTAGATATTGAATCTATTTTTAAAATTTAATCAAGTCCTAAATTCTGTGAAAATTAAAACTCCTGGAATTTGGAGAATAAAATTCTATCATATTGGTCCCAAACCAGCAGTTTCATTGGGAGAAGTCTCTGCTGCAAGAGTGGATGGACAGGGACTTGAGATGTAGCTTTGTTCATTGTCTCTTGGATTTAACTTCTATTATGAAGCATAATCTATTTCTTGGCTTTAATTGCATGTATTTCATTTTCAAAGATGCATAGAAAAGATTGACTTTAGAAACTTTAACATCTTTATAGAACAAAACCCTAAGAACCATACAAAGTTAAAAACTTTATGATCCAGAATAATCTGAATTTGTTTCCCTAACTGTGAGCTCTGCTTCCTAGGTAGCTGCACAGGAGGTAAAACTGGAAGAAATGTCTATAAATGGATTAAGAAAGACTCTTAGGATTTATTATTCACTGGGAAAATTTGCAGTTGAATTTAATGATTCCCTTTACATTTGAACACCTACGTTAAAGTTCCTAGAGTGTGTCTTGGTGTATGGATGCTGTTTTGCAAAGGGCATCAGTTCAAGTATTCAGAAATACATTTGAGAGTCAAAAATCTCTGAAAGAAAATTATAGCCCACAGTAACCCAGTGAGTCAAAAGAAGAAATATCTTGGGAGAGAACCCATGTCTTGGTTGTCCATCACAGGTTCCAGTTAATTAAAATATAGCACGTAATAGGTCATTATTTTAAAATCACTGTAGGTAAAATGAATACTTCCTTCTGTTTAGAGCTAGTTGTAAAATGTTGCTTCCTTGTCATTGATGTTTGTACAGGGTAGGACTACATACTTCGGTTTGATTAGTTGGGTAAGGTTGTATAACAACCTATAGCCGTAGTTCTCATCTTGGAACATGGAAATTGCCCAGAATTCATTTATTATCATATCATTCTGATAAGAAGGGAACATTGGGAACAGAGGGAAATGAATAGAGGCCATAGAAAGGTCACGACAGAAGCCATAATTATATACAAATATATATATGTAAATATGCTCCTATCAATACCAGTTTTTGTATAATTCAAGTCTTTTTTTTTTTGTCATGCTCTACTTTAGAAGTCCACACTTTCTGCCTGGAAAACACAACTTAATCTCTTGGCCCGTCTCCTGAAGTACTTCTCACAAACCTCAAGCGTTGTCGGGGCTGATCGGCTGCCATCCCTGTCCTGTGTGAACTTGCATGTTAGGGCTCGGCTGAGATGTTACTCAGCCACCTCACGTTGAGACAGGGGCTCTTCCCAGAGCATTCCACACATACCTCCACCAGAGTGCTGGCACTTTGCTTTTAAGGCTTGTTAGATAAGTTTAAGTTTATTGGTCCTTCTTGAACAATGTTCCTTTTAAAACAGGTGTTCTCTTCTTCTCCCTAGCACATGGGACATAATACAATAGGATCTTAATAAATGTCTGCTCAAAATAAATACACTTGCCTTACTGGAGGTTTCTGGTTTGGTAGATGACTCCTTAGGAGAAAGATCCTGTACTGAAGGACAAGGAAGCTCGAAGGAGGACAGAGGAGGCCCGGCAGCCATAATGTTTGCATTCTGGGTTCACCACTGCTACTTACTAGCTGTAGTTTTTGAAGTCATGAGGCCCCTTTGGACTTTACTTAGTCCATCCATGAAAGGGGAGTAATAGTATCTGTGTACAACTGTCAAATAATAAGCCATATGGATATCTTTGACTTTATGAAGAGTGAGATGTAAGACCATTTAAAGGTTTTCAGTTGATCCCTGTTGCTCATGTTCTTGTTCTGCTTGCACATGTTTTTTAAAAATGGCAACAACCAACCCCACTTACTGAGGTTCTGTTTTCCAGACTGGTTCATTTCTTCCTCATAGTCAGCCAGTGAGTGGGTATTATCTCTGTTGTACAGAGAGGATCACTGAGGCTCAGGAAGTTGATTTGCTTTCTGAAACCGAGTTAGTAAGTTTGTGTTTGTGTTTCCATTGAGATAAAAATGTGCAAATGGTTAAATGCAGTTTTGCCAACTGCACATAACTGTATAACTGTCACTCCAGTCAATATGTCAGAATTTCCATCACGTTTTCCTGTGCTCCTTTCACTCAGCGCTCTTCTTGGAAAGCTGTGACATGGACTCCTGTCACTGTAGATTGATAGTCTCTACTCTTGAATTTCACGTGTGAAGTCACACAGCATGCATATTTCTGTGTCTGGCTGCTTTCACTCAGTGCCAGTTTTTTTTTTTTAATCTTAAATTAAAGTTAATTTAATATTAATTTAATTTGATTTAAGTTTAATTTTTAATTTTAATCTTTAATCCATTCTGTCTTCATTAATTGTGGAGGAGTATTTCATTGCGTGCATGTACCACAACTTGTCTGTTGTTCTATGGGTGAACATTTGCGTTCTTTCTTGTTTGAGGCGATTATGAATGAAAGTCCTATGGACATTCTTTGCTGAATAGTTTTGTGGATACATGTTTTCATTCTGTTGGATCACTAGCTATGGGGTAGAACTGTTGATTCATAGGGTGGGTATGTATTTCTCTTTGTAAGAAACTATCATACTTTCCCCCCGAGTAGTTAGAGCATTTTATACTCTGACCAATAATGAAAGATTTAACCACTCCATATCTTCACCAACATTTGATGTCGTCAGACCTTTTAATTTTAGACATATTAGTCTTTGTGAGATGTAGACTTTAATTCACATTTCTGTGATGACAAATCATATTGAGCACCTTTTAAAGTATTTACTGGCCTTGTAGAGATCTTCTTTAATAAAACAATCACTCAGGTCTTTGCTTATTGTTCATTGGTTGTTTACCTTTTTATTACTGATTTTTCAAAAAGCTTTTTATATGTTGAGTGCAAGTCCATTTTAGATACATGTATTTTAAGTATTTTTCTCTGATAATGGCTTATATTTTTATTTTTGTAATGATGGGCGTAGATTTTAATCGTGAGAAGGTCCTGGTTATAATTTCTCCTGGTTAGGACTCTTTGTGACCTAAGAAATATTCCTGTTTTAGAAGTGATTTCTTGGCCGGCACCGCGGCTCACTAGGCTAATCCTCCACCTAGTGGCACCGGCACACCGGGTTCTACTCCTGGTCAGGGTGCCGGATTCTGTCCCGGTTGCCCCTCTTCCAGGCCAGCTCTCTGCTGTGGCCCGGGAAAGCAGTGGAGGATGGCCCAAGTGGTTGGGCCCTGCACCCCATGGGAGACCAGGAGAAGCACCTGGCTTCTGGCTTCGGATCAGCGCAGTGCACTGGCCACAGCGCGCCAGCCGTGGCAGCCATTGGAGGGTGAACCAACAGCAAAAGGAAGACCTTTCTCTCTGTCTCTCTCTCTCTCTCACTATCCACTCTGCCTGTCAAAAAAAAAAAAAAAAAAAAAAAAAAAAAAAAAAAAAAGAAGTGATTTCTTAGTTTATAGTTTGCTATCTTAATTCTTCTAGTATCTTTATAATTCTAGCTTTTATGTTTAAGTCTGTGAAAATCTTAATTTGTGGGTGTGATGCAGAGTTGAAGTTTTTTATTCCATTCAGTTGATCCAGCATCATTGACTGAAGTGACTCTTCATCAAAAATATATTGACTGTGCCTGTGTAGGTTCTGTTCATTTTTCTCCAAATCTTTTTTTCCTTTTATTTCTTATGTTTTGATATATCTTAAGATCATTTTGCTCTGTCCTAATAATTCACTGACCTCATCCCTAATTGGCAGTATGCAATTGCCTATTAAATCTGTCTTTTATATTCTTTATTTTTGATATTATACAACCTAATTTTAGAACTTTCATTTGCTTCTTTCTTAATTTAAATAATTTCAGTTTAACTTTTAATCTATTAAAGTTTAAAATTCTACTTTTCTTGTGAGGGTCTTTATCTTTTTAATAAATATTTTTATAAGTTTTTATTTATTTGAAAGAGTTACACAGAGAGAGAGAGGGAGAAACAGAGAGAAAGAGATCGTCCATCCACTGATTCATTCCACAAATGGCTTTAACAGCTGGGTCTGGGCCTGGCCAAAGCCAGGAGCCAGGAGCTTCATCTGAGTCTCCCACATGGATGCAGGCACATTAGCAGGGAGCTGGATTGGAACTGGAGCAGGCAGAACTCGAACTGATGCCCATATGGCATGTCAGCTTCGCAGGCTGTGGCTTAACCTGTCACTCCACAATGCTGGCCCCAAGATCTCTTATTTTGTCTATTCTTTTTGTTTAACATCTTGTACACTTTTTCCTTTAAATCCATGAAAACATTTTAACAACTGTTTTTCATCTTTTTGTACTAATTCCAGTATCTGCCTCTCTGGAATGGTTTTTATTGGCACTTTTTCTCTTCATGGTGAATGACATTTACCTGCTTCTTCACATGTCTGATAATTTTTGTTGTATGCTGTTCATTTTGCGTGATATATTTTAGGAAATCTTGATAATTGTAGATCTGAGCATTAACTTTTTGCTATGACAGGAAATATGCTCTGGCAGCTTCTCTTTTTATAAGCTTTAAAATTTGACACACAATAAATACACATGTTCGCAAGGTACAGTGTGTATAATGATCAGATCAGGGTGATCAGCATCTTTCTTTCCTACACTTATCATTTCTTTATGTTGAGAAGCTTCAAACTCCTCTCTCCTAGTTATTTATAAAATATGCTACACATTGTGAACTACCATTACCCTGCTGTGCTATAGACCATTAGAATCATTGCTCTGTGTAGCTGTGTTTTGGCACACATGAGGTCAAATCTCATTCCCCCTCCCTCTCCCTTCCTTCCCCTCCCATATATGAGTGAGAATGTGTGGTACTTGTTTGTCTGTGCCTGGTTATTTTGCTTAACATATCTTCCATTTCCATCTAAGATGCTGCAGATGACAGAACTTCACTCTTTTTCATGGCTGAATAATATTCCCTTGCGTACATTTTCCTTTTCTACTCATCCATTGAAGAATACCTCAGTTGACTCTGTATCTTGGCTATTTTGTTTAGTGCTACAATAAACATAGGAGTGCAAGTATCTCTTTGATATGCTGACTTCATTTCCATTGGGTATGTTCCTAGTGGTGGTATATGTAATGGATCATATGGCATTTCTATTTTTAGTTTTTTGAGGAGCCCCAATACTGTTTTCCATAAAGGCTGTATTAACTTACATGCCCACTAACTGTGTAAGAGTTCTCCTTTTCTGCATCCTCACCGGCATTTGTTGTTTTTCGCTTTTCTGATTAGAGTCATTCTAACTGGAGTGAGGTCATATCTCTTTGTGGTTCTGACTTGCCATTTCCCTGATGAGTGATGATACTGAGTAGTTTTTCATATACTCATCGGCTGTTTGTATATCTTCTTTTGATAAATATCAGTTAAATCATTTGCCCACTTAAAAATCAGGTTAATTTTTTGGTTGAGATTTTCAGTTCTTTGTATATTTGAGTGTTACTCTCTTGCCAGATAAATATTTTTGCAAATATTTTCTCCTATTATGCAAGTTGTCTGTTCTCTCCATTGACTGTTTCCTTTGCTGTGCAAAAGCCTCTTAGTTTGATATAATCCTGTTTGTCTAATTTTGCTTTTGTTGCCTGTACTTTCAGGGCCCTATCCAAAAAATCGTTGCCTGTATCAATGTCTCAAAATGTGTCCCTTGTGTTTTCTTCTAGTAGTTTCATAGTTGCAGGTCTTACATGTAGGTCCTTGATCCACTTTGAGTTGACTCAAATATGGTGATAGATAGGGGTCTAGTTTCATTCCTTATATGGATATCCAGCTGTCGCACACCATTTCTTGAAGGAACTGTCCCTTCTCCAGCGTATGGTTTTGGTGCCTGGATGCATGGATTTATTTCTGGATTCTCTATTCAGTTTCTTTAGTATATATCAATTTTTATGTAATACCATGCTGTTTGATAACTATAGTTTTGTACTATTTTTAAAAGATTTATTTATTTATGCATGTATGTATGTATGTATGAGATTGATTTCCCTCTGCTGGCTTACTTCCTAAATGACAGCAACAGCCAGGTCTGGGCAAGGAACTCCAAACACTTGGGCTATCATCCGCTGCCTTTCCAAGCACATTACCAGGGAGCTATGTTGGAAGTGGAGTAGCCAGGACTCAAATTGGCACTCTGATATGCAATGCCAGCATTACTAGCCATGGCTTCATCCACTGACACATTACTGGCCCCTATAGTATGTTTTGAGGTCAGGTATTATAATGTCGCCTGCCTTGTTCTTTTTGCTCAAGATTTCTTTGGTAATTTGGGGTCTTATGTGGTTTCAAATGAATTTTAATATTTTTTTTCTATTTATGTGATGAATGCCATTGATAGTTTGATGGGAATTGCATAGACTCTGCAAACCAGAGTAGTATGGACATTTTAACAGTGTCTTCCAATCCACGAACGTGTGGTTCTTTCCTTTTTTTTTTTTTTTCAATTTCTTTCATCAGCATTTTGCAGTTTTCATTGTAGATATCATTCATTTTTCTTGGTTAAATTTACTCCTAGGTGTTTTTTGAGATAGCTAATGTGAATGGGATTGTTTTCTTCATTTTTTCTCATCAAGTTCATGATTAATGTATAAAATTATCATTGATTTTGTATGTTGATTTCATATCCTGAAATTGTACTGGATTGATTAATCAGTTCTAAGAGTTTTAGGGTGGAGTATTCAGATTTATACACACACACACACACACATACATACACACACATACACACACATATAAATTTCCTTCAACAGATCCTCTTCATCTCTGGACCCTTTCAAGAGCTTGGTTTTAGACTTTGGGTGGGTGGGTATAATTCAGTATGTTGTCTACTCAACACTGTGATTCTTACTCTCTTGATGTGTCCTTTCTAGAACATCAGCTGAATACCAAGGTACCCAGAGAGCTTTTTCCACTCTCATAGGGCTGTAGCTTCCATGTGTGTTAGTGGCAAAGGGCCTCTGAAATCTCCATTCAACTTCTAGTCCTCTGGCAGCCACTCCCTGTTAGGCCTCAGGGAATTCCATCCTGCCTACATGCAACCCAGCCCTGTGAAGGACTTGAGAGGAACTTTCTTACAGACTTCTGCACCTGTCCACCCGCATCTTCTTCCTCTCCAGGACAGCTGTCCAAACTCCACGTAGACAGCCATTTGTGTCTAGAGCGGAATGGAGTTTTTTTTTCCTCTTGAATTTCCTCCTCCTTCTCACTTCCTTGCTCAGGAGGTGACATATTCCCACTATCTACTCTATCTCTAATACCACCTTCTCCCCCAGCTCCTTTTTACCACAAGCTGCAGCCAATTTGTCTTTGTGTCTTCTCTTTATCCTCATGCAACCACATTAATTGTTCTCAATGTTATGGTCCCTAACGCATCAGGACTAGTAAAACGCAGGACACATAATAGATATTTACTAAATGTTTGTTGAGTGAATAATGACATTCTTATATAATGAGATGTTTTTCTTATCCAGATCAGGTCACTTGGACTAGCTGATATTATTTGTTGTATTTGGTCTTTGGGTCATGTTCAGTATGGCCCAGCCTATATTAAACCCTTCTTGGGGTAAGACAATTCAAAGTAAGTCTACTTTTAACTATGCCAATATACTGGACCATCTCATAAGCAAGGATACCTAGTTTTGTAAGAACAGCCAAAGCAACAAATATTTCTATACTGCCACTATTTTCAGTTTTACTGATAACCCAAGTTTTTCTTAAGGTGCTGTCATTAGAAATTAAGAAACACAGTTAATGAATTAACAGAAATAAGCAAAAGTAGTCATAAACATTTGTGCTATGCCAGAGACACAAAATTTATTAGAATGATGATGAAGTTCTTCAGTTTCCAGAAATATACCACCTAGAACTGGAAACAGAATTCCCAAAGCACCCAAAGAATGATACCCTTTAATATGAAGGAATCCAACAAGTTTGGGAAGTCCATGGCCGTCGGCTACACAAACTACGCTTGATTACATGGTTACAGAGAACAGCTACATGGGCATTGAAGGTCTCTTGGTTTCTCTATTTTTTTAGGGAGTAGGGTGGGGAGGTTATCATTGATCCAGCATTTATGTTCCATCTTCTAAGACGGAGTAAATTAGTCACAGGTGCTGAGACAGGTGACCACTAAGACTTCTTCTGGGTTGACGTCTTCAGTATCAGGCACTGAGCAGAGCTGCCGTCCATCAGCAGTTTCTTGGGATGCAGGGATCACAGGAGTTGCTCTGGACATAGGTTGTGAGGTTGAGGGTCTCCAGGCTTGGGGTTGGCTGGGGGGAGTTGAGCAGGAAGCAGGAGGGCACACAGGGCTGAGGAATGTGGCAGGGTGGGGGGCAGTTGTCACAGCAGGTTGGCTCCAGCTGCCAAACCGTGTGGGGGCAGGTGCTGGGCAGGCAGACTCCGCAGCGGCAGCATTTGTCAGAGGTGCAGATGGTGGTGGCGGGGCCGGTGGGGACGCTGCAGCAGCGGGCAATACAGCAAGCCATGGTGTGGGGAGTCGGGTTTGCCTTTGGTTCCTAAGGACGGTGAGGTTTCTGAGGTGCACATGTCTCCTGCAGCCTTGGGCTTTATATACCCTTCCCAGTGGGCGTGGGTCCAACCAGAAGGCTTCTTTCCTGGTTCTTGTTCATGTTAGTGCGCCCATTATCCTGTAATTGTTTTAACATTTAGATGTCTGTCAAGAGTCTCTATTCTCCTAATTAACTTTTATTTGAGTTCTTTGCTAAATGGGAACTGCTGGCTCTTGCTATGGGTCACCGGAGCAGCTTTGTGATGAATCACCAAAGGCTCCTGCTGTGAGAACTCCAGCACCAGCCCTGCTGAGGAGCTGTGCCCGGCAGCCTGGTCCCGGCTGCTCAGCGCCCACTCCCTTTGCGTCCTCTGTGTCAGTTGGTCTGGTGAAGTGTTCGTGTTTTGATGCATTTGATTTTGGTTACCTTCTTTTAGATTTGAGCTTTTGGAAAACAAAATTACACTAATGTGGAAAAATATGCTACTGAGAAAACTGGGATGTTAAAAATATTATTTCTAGCTTCTTACTATAAAATATATTTATTTTAAAAATAGGTAATTGTAGAAAAGTCTAAAGGGAGCAACTCATCCATAACCCTGTCATCAGGAGAAATTCCTGGGGAAGGTGATATTTGGTGCAGCAATTCAGATGCCACTTGGAACGCCAGCATCCCATATTGGAGTGCCTCTGTTCACATCCCACTCTGCTTCCAATACAGCTTCCTGCTAATGTGCACCGGGGAGACAGCAGGTGAGGTCTCAAGTAGTTGCAACTCTGCCACCTGTATGGGACACCCAGATGGAGATCAGGCTCATAGTTTCCACCTGACCCAGCCCAGGCTGTTGTGGGCATTTGAGGAATGAACATGCAAATGGAATATATGTCTCGCACTCTCACTCTGCCTTTCAAATAACTAAAACACAGGTAGGCATTGTGGTACGGTGAATTAAGTTGCTGCTTGGACCCCCCCCCCCATTCCATATTGGAGTTCTGGTTCAACTCCTGGTTGTTCCTCTTCTGATCCAGCTTCCTGCTCGTGCACTTGGGAAGCAGTGGATGGTGACCCAAGTACAAGTACAGGCAATGGAAGCAAAATTAGACAGCTGAGATTATATCCAACTCAGAGCTTCTGCACAGCAAAGGAAGCTATTAACAGAGTGAAGAGACAACCTACAGAGTGGGAGAAACATTAGCAAACTATGCATCTGATAAAGTTAATATTCAGAATATACAAGGAGCACAAGAATCTCAACTATAGCAGAACAAACAATTCAGTTAAGAAATAGGCAAAAGATCTGAGTAGACTTCCTTCCTTCCCTCCTTCCTCCCTTCCTCCTTTCCTTCCCTCCCTTCCTCCCTCCTTCCTTCCCTCCTTCCCTCCTTCCTTCCCTTCCTCCTTCCTTCCCTCCCTCCTTCCTTCCCTCCTTCCTTCCCTCCCTCCTTCCCTCCCTCCTTCCCTCCTTCCTTCTCTCCTTCCCTCCTTCCTTCCCTCCCTCCCTCCTTCCTTCCTTCCCTCCCTCCTTCCTTCCCTCCCTCCCTCCTTCCTTCCCTCCCTCCTTCCTTCCCTCCCTCCTTCCTTCCCTCCCTCCTTCCTTCCCTCCTTCCTTCCTTCCCTCCCTCCTTCCTTCCCTCCCTCCTTCCTTCCCTCCCTCCTTCCTTCCCTCCCTGCTTCCTTCCCTCCCTCCTTCCTTCCCTCCCTCCTTCCTTCCTTCCCTCCTTCCTTCCCTCCCTCCTTCCCTCCTTCCTTCCCTCCTTCCTTCCCTCCCTCCTTCCTTCCCTCCCTCCTTCCTTCCCTCCCTTCCTCCCTCCTTCCTTCCCTCCTTCCTTCCTTCCCTCCCTCCTTCCTTCCCTCCCTCCTTCCTTCCCTCCTTCCCTCCTTCCTTCCCTCCCTCCTTCCTTCCTTCCCTCCTTCCCTCCTTCCTTCCCTCCCTCCTTCCTTCCCTCCTTCCCTCCTTCCTTCCCTCCCTCCTTTCTTCCCTCCCTCCCTCCTTCCTTCCCTCCCTCCTTCCTTCCCTCCTTCCCTCCTTCCTTCCCTCCCTCCTTCCTTCCCTCCCTCCTTCCTTCCCTCCCTCCCTCCCTCCTTCCCTCCCTCCCTCCTTCCTTCCCTCCTTCCTTCTCTCCCTTCCTTCCTTCCTTCCTTCCCTCCTTCCTTCTCTCCCTCCCTCCCTCCTTCGTTCCCTCCCTCCCTCCTTCCTTCCCTCCTTCCTTCCCTCCCTCCTTCATTCCCTCCTTCCTTCCTTCCTTCCTTCCTTCCTTCCTTCCTTCCTTCCTTCCCTCCTTCCTTCTCTCCCTCCCTCCCTTCCTTCCTTCCTTCCTTCCTTCCTTCCTTCCTTCCTTCCTTCCTTCCTTCCTTCTTTCCTTTCTCCTTCCCTCCCTCCCTACCCCCCTCCACCATTTCTTTTGTAGAGTTACAGAGAAGGAGGGAGAGAGGGAGAGAGAGAGAGAGAGAGAGGTCTTCCATCCACTGGTTCACTCTCCAAATGGTTGGAATGGCTGGAACCAGGTCGATACGAAATCAGGAGCTTCTTCCTCATCTCCAATGTGGGTACAGGGGTCCAAGCACTTGGGCCATCTTCCACTGCTTTCCTAGGCCATAGCACAGAGCTGTATCAGAAAAGGAGCAGCCTAGTAACAAACTGGTGCCTATATAGGAAGCTGGTACCACAGGCAGAGACTTAGCCCATCATGTCATAGCACTGGCCCCCTGAGTAGACATTTTTGAAATACAGATGGCCAACAAACACATGAAAGAAGTAAAAAAAAAATGCTGGCAAGGATGTGGAGAAATAAGAACCCTAATACACTGTTGCTGGGAATGCAAGTTAGTACAGCCATTATGGAAAACATTATGCAGATTCATCAAGAATATGATTTACCATTTAGTAGATTTACCATATGACCCAGCTATGCCACTTCCAGGGATATATCCAAAGGAAATGAAGTCAGTGTTTAAAAGAGATGCCTGTTTATTGCAGCCCAATTCACAATAACAGAGATACAGAACCAACCTAGACATCCATTAACTGGTGACTAGATAAAGAAAAAACACATATACCTACATACATACGTGTGTACACATACACATGCATACACACATAGAAACATACACACACACACACACACACACACACGATGGACTCTTAGTCAACCATAACAAAGAATGAAATCCTGACATTTGCAACAAAATGGATGGAACTGGAGACGATTATGCTAAGTAAAATAAACTGCAGGTCTTGGCGCTGTGGCGCAGTAGGTTAATCCTCTGCCTGGGGCGCCAGCATCCCATATGGGCGCTGGTTCTAGTCCCAGTTGCTCCTCTTCCAGTCCAGCTATCTGCTGTGGCCTGGGATAGCAGTAGAAGATGGCCCAAGTGCTTGGGCCCTTGCACCCACATGGGAGACCAGGAAGAAGCACCTGGCTCCTGGCTCCTGGCTCCTGGCTTTGGATTGGTGCAGCTCCGGCTGTTGCGGCCATTTGGGGAGTGAACCAATGGGTGGAGGACCTTTCTCTCCATCTCTCTCTCACTTTCTGTGATAGTGAAAATAAGCCAGACACAGAAAGACAAGTTTCACAAGTTTTCTCTCATAAGTGGATGTTCCTACATGTACATCGAGAAACATGGGATATGAATTTTTGTAAATGCTATCTTCACTAAGTTCACTGCTTATATCGTATATACCCTTCTTTTTCTCACTTTACTATCCTTTTCAAAAATCCCATGCTATATATTAATGTGCCTGTTTTCAAGAAAAACAGTATATATGTGTGTATAAAATTTACATATGAAGTAAATATGGCAAAATGTTAAACTGGAAAAATTCTGGGATTACAATACAATCAAGTGAGGGTGTTTTTATCCAGCTGTGAAGCTGTGGTCCCTGTTTCCGTGGGAGGCACTTTGGCCTGGGTTGCACAGTGCAGTAGTTAAGAAGGGGCAGGCTGTGACGTCAGAGAGCGTGTGTGCAAGCTACAGTCCACCATTTACTTCCTGTGTGATCACGGCTGCTACTGATTCTGAGACTGGAGAATGTAAAGGCTGAGTGAGACAAATGGGTAAGGCATTTAACAACGAGAACTGCATTTCTCACCTCCTGGAGGCTGGGAAGTCTCAGGCCCCGGCAGATTTGGGGTCTTCTGAGGGCCTGCTTTGTCCTCACGCAGTGGGAGGGGTCAGGCTGCTCTTAGGGGCCTCTCCATAAGGGCACCAATCCCACTTAGGAGGGCATCTGACTTAACCACTGCCCAAAGACCTCACCTCCTAACACCATGGCCCTGGGGGCCAGGCCTTCAGTGCATATGCCCTGGTGGGACACAAGCATGAGGCTCTACTAGGTGGACAGCACACAGTTGCAAACAATAATAAGATAGACACTATTCTTTAATTTTTAATCCCTTATAGCTAGTTGATTCTCACAGAATGGTTTTATTGCAAAACTTTTGTCTCCATTACCAACCTATCATTGCAGTTTTACCATGATCTAACAAAGGGAATAGCACTGCAATCTGCTACCACTTTACAGTAAATTTACTGGGAAATTAAGTCTGATACATATTTTACTGTTAAACTGTATCTTGCATGCAAAAAGTACCTTAATTAAACTAGAACTTATTTCAGCTCAGGAGAAAATAAAACTAAAATAAAAAAGAAATTCACTATTTTCTTTACATATCTACTAATTTTTTATAGATTCATTTATTTTACCACATTACTGGAATCATATATATATAACTTTTCATTTAAACATATAAAGGAATATTTTTATTATCATATATTCTTAAGTATACAGGGCAATTTTCCTTAAAAATATTTTGTAAAAATTTATTTGAGAGGCAGAGAGAGGGAGAGAGAAAGAACGAGAATGCTCTTACCTGTTGGTTTACTCACCAAATAACCACAGTGGTCATAGCTGGCCAGGTCACAGCTAGGAGCTGGAGCTCAATTCGAATCTCCCATGTGAGTGGCAAGGCTCCAACTACTTGGGCCTTCACCTGCCATCTTCCAGTATCTGCGTTGGCAAGGGAAGGAGACTCGGAGCCGGAGCTTGGGCTGGACCCAGGCACTCTGATAAGGGACGTGGACGTCCTGACCTCTTAAACTGGGCCACACGCCACTCCTCATAATCGTATTTTTAAGGTTTCCTAGTGTTCATCATATAATGTACTCCTCAGTTACTTAAAAATTTCATATTAAGCATTTACTTATTTTCAGCTTCTCCTTATAATTGTGGCAAAAGAAAGCAACTATATATACATTGTGTACATTTCCAATTATTTCAGAAGCAGAAATATTTATTGGATGTAATAAACAATTGTTAATTGGCAATATTTTAAGGCTTTTGATATTGTCTGCTGTACAGAATCATTGAATTGAACTATATTTTTCTATATATATCTATTTCCATCAGCTGTATTTGAAAATTCCAGTTTCCCTTATTTGAAGATTTATTTATTTATTTGAAAGGCAGAGTTAGAGAGAGAGAGAGAGAGAGAGAGATCTTCCATCCACTGGTTCACCTCTCAAATGGCCACAACAGCAAGAGCTGGGTCAGGCCAAAGCCAGGAACCAGGAGCTTCCTCCAGGTCTCCCATATGAATTCAGGGGCCCATGTACTTGGGCCACCTTCTTCTGCTTTTTCCAGGCCGTTGGCAGGGAGCTGGATTGGAAGTGGAACAGTCAGGACACACACTGGCATCCATGTGGATAGGTAGCAGCTCAACCCGCTGTGCTGCAACGCTGCCCCTGGATATTTTATTTTAAAGGTGTTTGCCAACTTGAAGGGAGAAAAATGAAATTTCATGGTATTTCTTTTATAATTAGTTTAAAACATTCCTCCTTATGTATATTGGCCATTTGTCATTCTATAAAAAATGGGCTTGCTTGGTCTCCTTCCCTGCCATTTGTGTGCAAGTTGAATGGTTAGCTTATGTCTTCATAGTTGAAGTAAAAGAAAAATGTAAGATCACAATGCTTAATTTCAAGTAAAATTTCTACCACCTGAAAGTTACAGGCCTGAGCTAGAAGAATTTGTTGACTTCTGATTTTATTCTGTTTTTGTCCCCTTACTGTAATGCGTTTTCTCCTCAAATCAGCTGTGGCTGTGATGGGAAAGACTTGGATTCTAGCTCCAGTTCAGCTGTTAGCCTTCAGCCACAGATCAGGGTTTAAGAGGGAGCGCCAGGTGGGCTGCTAGCCAGTGCCACCTTTGTGCCTCAAGCCATCTCCACTCAGCCTGCACCCACTCCTCCTTCAAGCCCACGATCCTCTCACATTCTTCCCACCTCCCCTGTGAAGTGTCTCTGTGTCTCAGTGATCCAGCTTCGTGTAATGCATCCTGGGAGGTAGCAGATGATGGCCCAAGTTCTTGGGTCTCCGCCACCCATGTGGAAGATTTGGATTGAGTTCCTGGCTCTTGGCTCTGGCTTGGCTTAATCCTGGCTGTTGCTAGCATTTGGAGAGTGAACCTGCAGGTGGAAGATCTCTCTCTTTCTCTGTCTCTCTTTCAAATGAAAATGAACATAAAAAAAAAAAAGACAAAAAGGAACAAGAAGGAAATTCTTCTGACATTTTGAAGAAAGGAAAAATGACTTGCAGACCTTCAGCATTAGAATTTCATGGCAGTCACTTATCTGAAGTGCTTTTATCTGAAGTGCTACTTTCATCCTAAAAGGTTCTGGAACTTCTTGCTGTTCCTTTAACTGTTCTATTGTGTAGAAAACTGTGCCTTCTACTTATCAGTAAAACTTCAAGTTGCAGATGAAAAGTAGTTATAAGTAACAAGTTTAGGGGCCAGCACCATGGCATAGTGGGTAAAGCTGCCGCCCGCAGTGCCGGCATCCCATATGGGTGCCGGTTCAAGTCCCGGCTGCTCCACTTCCAACCCAGCTCTCTGCTATGGTCTGGGAAGCAGTAGAAGATGGCCCAAGTCCTTGGGCCCCTGCAACCTGTGGGAGACCTGGAAGAAGCACTAGGCTCACGGCCTCAGATTGGCGCAGCTCCGGCTGTTGCAGCCATCTGGGGAGTGAACCAACGGATGAAGACCTCTCTCTCTCTCTCTCTCTCTCTCTCTCTCTCTGCCTCTCTGTAACTCTGCCTTTCAAATAAATAAATAAATCTTTACCAAAAGAAAGTAACAACTTTATGGTAGTGAACTTATCACTTTTATTGACAATACCTACAATACTTTATTAAAATTTATTTTCTCTGCCTTGGTCTAAGCGACCTGGGAATTACTCAGCTTTGTTTATAAACTAAGATAGTGCATCTAGAGAGGTGAGATAATGTACCTTAGACGGCCTGGTGACTCACTGGTTAAAAACTAAAAACAGCACCCCATGGAGTTGAGCTAGCTTTGGTGTGGTTGAAAATGAAACTCAGTGTCAGAGATAATAAACATGCTTTGTTTTCGGAAGCAAAGGGTCTCTTTGTTGTCCTGTAAGCTGTTGCAGGAGAAACAAATGATTCATGATTAGATGGGAGATTTTTCAAAGGGCCGAAAATCATGCATGCATGCATGCATCCAAGGACTTGTCCAGTTTTAATTACGCCTTTCCATAGTCAACGAGGACAGCTGCGATGGTGAAGATGCAAATAAAGGTTGATAATGAAAAGAAACAGAAGTGCAGTAGTGTTCCTGATTTACTAAGCCTTGTTCTGTTTCGAGCAATCGCTCCCCTCTCCTACTGCCGTCCCGTGTTGTAAGGCTTAGCCTGGACAGCTCCAGGGCTTTCCCTAACTCTGACAACCACTCACTGAAGGGGCATTTAGAGGCTCTCCTCCCCGTCACAGCAGGCTCCCACAGCCTGGGCATTGCACTTGTATGACACACATGTTACACATGTGTTGTGAGTACAGCCACTAGTCTGTCCCCATTGGAGGCCCTTTAGTAATAATGTTTCTTTTTGCTCTACTTGCTGCACAGGGGGTGCCTGGCACTGGAAGGCACTGAAGACATCCAGCCAGGTGCAGTAGTGACCTGACGAGTCTCTCCTTGAGAGTCTGCTGGGTTCCGTCTCTTCCACCGCCTGGCTTCTGAGTTCTGTTCATTACAGTGAAGCTGACAGTACCTGGGTGTCTCAGAGGGGCCCTCTCTGGGCACTTTGAGAGCATTTAAACCATGTTTGTTTAAATGCAATTGCTTTTCCCCTTCTTTGTTCTACCCTGCCCCCCCATACATTCTTTCCATTTTATCTTAATGTTTTTGACTCGTGTCTTTATGTATGTGTTGTACGTGTATATATATATTCTATATTCTATATATATATGTTTTGCATATTCAACATAACTTTATTTATATGACACACGCCCCTAATCTCTCTAGACTCAGAAAAATGGTAATCTGAGTAAGATAAAATTAGTAGGCTATTAAAATTAAGTAGGTTAAACCATGTTCGGTCAGTTTTAGGTCTAGCTCTCAACATATCCCGTGGGAAGTACAGGCATTCTGCTGATTGCTGGAGTACAACTTCTGAGTGTGGTGAAAAACAGAAAACAGGCTTCCATGCCCTGCGGCTGGAGCTGGGCTCCTTGTGTTCTCTCGAGAAGGAAGTGAAGCCAAAGCAGGCTCATTAAATGACACAGATCTTGAGTTTGAATCCATGCTCATTATAATCCATGAACCAACACGTGCTTCTTCTGTTACAATTGAATGTGATGATTTTGTTAAATAATCTCACCTTAATTTCTCCTGCATATTTTAAGTTAACGTTGTAGCCTTGTTCATTATGTCTCTGGCTCTGTGAGTTTGGGAAGCTTTACGATGGGACAGCAGGAACAGGGCTTCAGAGTCAGACATGCGGGGGGCTGCACTCTGGCTTTATGAGTAACTAACCTTGTGATTTTGGCAACGTTGAATACCTCTTACACCTGCCTCTTTCTCATCTATTAGTGCTGTTATAAGAATTAAATGAATTAGTGCATGTGAGTCACCTGGCAAAAGTAGGTCAATAAATGAAGCCTGGTCCCCAAATTATATTTGTGGAAAAGGGAGGAAGCAAAGGCGAACAGAAAAGATAACTAGTTAAAACTTAGCAAAAAAGTCACGTTAGCACGCTAGTTCCTGGCATTTGTTTAATCGTTTATTTCCTTAAATGTTAAAATGATATTTTTAAAAGGGAAGAAATATACCACAAACTCTGACATAAACAAGAACACATCTTGCCAGGGAATTAAAGTTTATTGGAGAAACTCATTGGGAAATTTCTTTAACCTCTATGAAAATACTCAATGCAAGAAATAAGACCCAGGAAGCATATTAAGCATATTGACTGAGAAAATAAAGTCTGAAATATTAAAGAATTCAATAGTATTTTGATATTAGAAGACATTCATTTGTCCAAATTAACCAAATAGTTAAGAGCCAAATAATCATAGAAAAATTCTTGGTTTTCTTTCCATTGAAATCAAAGGTGGGGTTTCCATATCTTGAGCTGCTGGTCTACCTGCACATCTGCTAGACTGCTGAGGCAAGTGGATCCTGGACAGGCAGCTCTGGGCTCTTCAAGGCAGGTGCTGAGCAGAGCCCCCATCCATCAGCAGTTTCTTGGGATGCAGGGATCACAGGAGTTGCTCTGGACATAGGTTGTGAGGTTGAGGGTCTCCAGGCTTGGGGTTGGCTGGGGGGAGTTGAGCAGGAAGCAGGAGGGCACACAGGGCTGAGGAATGTGGCAGGGTGGGGGGCAGTTGTCACAGCAGGTTGGCTCCAGCTGCCAAACCGTGTGGGGGCAGGTGCTGGGCAGGCAGACTCCGCAGCGGCAGCATTTGTCAGAGGTGCAGATGGTGGTGGCGGGGCCGGTGGGGACGCTGCAGCAGCGGGCAATACAGCAAGCCATGGTGTGGGGAGTCGGGTTTGCCTTTGGTTCCTAAGGACGGTGAGGTTTCTGAGGTGCACATGTCTCCTGCAGCCTTGGGCTTTATATACCCTTCCCAGTGGGCGTGGGTCCAACCAGAAGGCTTCTTTCCCTACTGTTGTTTATGACACCATTTTCCCCTAAGATTCTCTAATAAGTTTGGTATTTTCTTGTCTCCTAAGAGTTTCTGCCCTTATGAAATTCATCATATGTGTGACTCATTGACTTGCTATTCTTTTCATAAGATCATCACATTTTATCTTTACAGAGTTCTGGCATGCCAAGCATTGCATGAATTATGGGTAATCAGTCCGAATGACAGTTCTGCTGTAATTTTGAAGGCTAAAGTGTTTTTGTTTTTTTTTCCTGTTAATTTTAAATTATATGCATAACATGATATGATCTCTAATTACTAATTTTAGAACAAGCAACTAAAATGGTTAATTGGCCCATTTTCAACTCAATAAAGTCAATAAGAATTTTGGCTACTTATAGATGAATGTTTTGCCTATCTGCATTTCACATACATTTGCTTTACTTATTGATGATATAATTCAGTTCTACTGAGCAAACAAGGTGACAGAATGGTATAGGATGAATTCCCTTTTCACCACTTTTAATGAATCTATGATAAGTTTCCAAAGGTTGTATCACCTTATGAGTTGTTCCCTTTAAGCGTCTCTATTCTCAGAGTTATACCAATCTTACAGTGAGTCAAAGTGTAAACTGACTGGAAGGAAAGACCCACTCAGTTGCTGTCCTCTGTTAAGTGTCCCATTAAAGAAACCCAGGGGCAGACCTAGTGGTTAGGTTGCCAATTACACTGCCTGTGTCCCCTATCGGAGTACCTAGGTTTGATGTCTGACTCCAGCTCTGGATTTCCTGCTAATGCAGACAGAGGGATGCAGTGGTGATGACTCAAGTCGTTGAGTACCTGCTGCCCACATGGGGACTTGGACTCAATTCTGGCTGCCAGCTCCTGGCATCAGCCTGGCCCAGTCTTACCTACTGTGGACATTTGAGAGTGAATCACCGGATGGAATGTTCTCTGTCTGTCTGTCTGTCCTCTCTCTCTCTCAGCCTTTCAAAGAAAAAAAATAATCTATCTCAGTCTTCATTTTCATACGACTGATATGATATTGGTACTTTAAAAACAAGATGAAGAGGTGTATGTGTTGGGGGGTGTGTGTTTGGCCTCGTGGTTAGGATGCAGTGCCTACGATCCATACCCTAGTCTAGTCTTGATTCCAGCTTCTGCTAATGTAGACCTGGAAGGCAGCCATGATGGCTCAGGTAATTGGGTCCTGCTACCCACTTGGGAGACCTGGGTTGAGTTTTAGGTTCCCGGCTTCAGCCTCAGTCCTGCCCTGGCCATTGTAGGTATTTGGGGAGTGAACAGTAGATGGGAGCTCTCTGTCTCTGCCTCTGTCTCTCTCTCTGTCTCTGTCTCTCTCTGTGTGTGTCTTTATATCTTGCTATCTTTCAAATAAGTAAATATAAAAATTTTTAAAAATAAGATGAAACTGGTGCTTACAAGAAAAATCACAATTCACAGAATGATAGTGGGTTTTGGAAGGGGATCGGATCCAGTGTAATTTAGAAACTGTCACTGACTTCCTGCTTTGCTTATTTGTTTTTGTATCTTAGATCATCCATTAGATTGTAAATTTCTTTGAGGAATGCCTTATATAATATTTGTCCCCTCATTTGGCCGAGGTTTGCCTTAGGTTGGTAGATGGGTAATTGGACAGGATAGTCTCCAACGTGTAATATTCTATAATTCCTACATCTTCACACACCTCCCATGATCAGCACAAAATGATTCATGTAGTAGAATCTAAATTATACAATTTGTTGGATAGCAAATGATTATTGAAGAAATACAAGGTACAGGTTCCTCAGTGAGTTACTGGTTTTGGATATATTATCCAAAACCAATATGCTCTGTTTAAAAGAGAAAAAAAAAGCTAATGTAAAAAAAAGTGGAGAATACTAAAAATAAATTTCAAAAAGCAGTAAAAACAGTACAAAGAGCTTGTGAGTGCAGTTGGTTTAATTTTGGGTTGAATATTGATATTTGTCATATAGTACATCGAATAAATAAAACTGAAGGTTAGCATTTCCTAGACATGACACATGACACATGTGACCTTGCTCATCATGTTTTGTTGGCTTAAAACTTCCTCCCCACTCATCCCTGAAGCTTCAGCTCAAATATCTCCTTCACGAACAGACATTAGACAATTATTCCAGATGTTTTGATTCTTGGCTCACACAAAATGTGCGACCTGTCCTTTCATCCACCCTTGTTTCATTCTGCTGTGTGGGTGTGGGTGTGGGGTCTGCAAAAACTCCATGGAAAATGCATATTATGAAAAAAAAAAAAACTATGTATGGTTTCTAAATTTTTTTGCTCCCAAATAAATGTGTTTTTTATTTTTTATTTTTTGACAGATAGAGATAGACAGTGAGAGAGAGAGAGAGAGAGACAGAGAGAAAGGTCTTCCTCCCGTTGGTTCACCTCCCAAATGGCCGCCATGGCTGGCGCTGCACTGATCCAAAGCCAGGAACCAGGTGCTTTTCCTGGTCTCCCACGCTGGTGCAGGCATCCAAATGCTTGGGCCATTCTCCACTGCCTTCCCGGGCCACAGCAGAGAGCTTGGACTGGAAGAGGAGCAACCAGGACTAGAACCCGGCACCCATATGGGATGCCGGCGCTGCAGGCGGAGGATTAGCCAAGTGAGCCACAGCGCCGGCCCCATAAATGTGTCTTTTAATTCAATTTTCCAAAAATATTTGGAAGTCCCCTCATATTATACTTTGGCTATTAACATGCTTGTCTTTCTCACTCTAATGGAATAAATTCTCACAAGTGGGACTGTCTTTTTTTTTTTTTTAACAGGCAGAGTGGACAGTGAGAGAGACAGAGAGAAAGGTCTTCCTTTTTTGCCGTTGGTTCACCCTCCAATGGCCGCCGTGGCTGGCATACCGTGCTGATCCGAAGCCAGGAGCCAGGTGCTTCTCCTGGTCTCCCATGGGGTGCAGGGCCCAACCACTTGGGCCATCCTCCACTGCACTCCCGGGCCACAGCAGAGAGCTGGCCTGGAAGAGGGGCAACCGGGACAGAATCCGGTGCCCCGACCGGGACTAGAACCCAGTGTGCCGGCGCCGCAAGGCGGAGGATTAGCTTATTGAGCCACAGCGCCGGCTGGGACTGTCTCTTTATCTTGGTTTTCTCTTTCAAGCTCAGGCCTCTGCCTGGACCATATAGGCATTTGATAAATGTTTATTGAATTGGGTTAAAATATAGATGAGAATTTTTAAAAGGTATTTGCTTATTTTTATAATAGTGCTTATAATAGTCATACTTCACTTAAGCAGAGTGACTCATTTAATTCATAAAGTGCTTTAAAGTTGTCAAAAACACTTTTATATTTTGTATTCAAAACTTCACCAGAATGAGGTGAACTATCAGCTCAGTATTTTGGATCCCTTCTGTGAATATTTCGATTTCTAATTGCCAGGTTCTCAGACCTTTTAAGGCCATATGTGAGTTTGTTTAAAGAAGTAGTAAACAAACTAAAGTAAGTTTCTGACCTGGGAATTTAAAACAATGCTAAGTTTGGATCCTGTGTATTTTATTATCTGTGCCGTTTTCTACATATCTCTGGGAGGCCTATCATTGGAAAGTGTAATTCTGTGGCTATGTTTATGGGTTCATGCTGCATGTGTCAGCAGTAAACACTGCAATAGTATGGGGGTTGGAGGAGTGGTGGAGTTTATTTAGATTTTCAAAAAGTGTTTTTTATTTTGGGGTCGGTGCTGTGGCATAGTGGGTAAAGCCACCAACTGCAGTGTCGGATCCCATATGGGTGCCAGTTCAAGTCCCAGCTGCTCCACTTCTGATCCAGCTCTCTGCTATGGCCTGGGAAAGCTGTAGAAGATGGCCCAGACACTTGGGCCCCTGCACCTGCGTGGGAGACCTGGAGGAAGCTCCTGGCTCCTGGCTTCGGATCAGCACAGCTCTGGCTATTGCTGCCAGTTGGGGAGTGAACCAGCGGATGGAAGACCTCTCTCTGCTTCCCCTCTCTCTGTGTAACTCTGACTTTCAAATAAATAAATAAATCTATCTTTTAAAAAAGGTGTTTATTTAATTTTTATTTATTTGAAATGCAGGGATGGGGGGAGAGAGAGAAGAGAGAATAAACTTCCATCTGCTGGTTTACTTCCCATGTGCCTTCAATAACCAGGGCCGGGCCAGACTGAAACCAGAAACCCACATACTTGGGCCATCATCCCCTGTCTTCCCAAGCATATTATCTGGAACCTGGGTTGGAAGCAGAGTAGCCAGGACTGGAACCAGACAATCCTATGTGCAGGCAACCCAAACTACATCTTCACCTCCCCCCACTAATTAGTTTCAGAGTAAAAAGGTCCATGATAGCAATTCTTCCACTTTTCCTTTAAAAAAAATCCTTGTTCTTTTTTTAATATAAAGATTTTATTTGTTTATTTGAGAGATAAGAGTTACAGACTGAGAGAGGGAGGGAGAGGCAGAGAGAAAGATCTTCATTCTGCTGGTTCACTCCCCGCATGGCTGGAACGGCTGGAGCTGGGCCCATTCAAAGCCAGGAGTTTCTTCCTGGTCTCCCATGCAGGTGCTGGGGCCCAAACACTTGGGCCATCTTCCACTGCTTTACCAGGCCACAGCAGAGAGCTGGGTTGGAATAAGAGCAGCCGGGACACAAACCGGTGCCCATATGGGATGCTGGCAGCTCAGGCGGAGGCTTAGCCTACTACACCACAGCGCCGACCCCAAAATCCTTGTTCTAAACAGGGACGAGAGCATTTCTGAAAAACTGAAGGCACAGGATCAAAACATTTTCTTCCAGAGCATCCTATTGAAGGCCATTGACTAAGTAGTTTCACTGACCACTGAAGGCCCTTCGGGCTACTGGGCAAGCTCTTTGAGACGTCGTCAGCTAGCAGCGAGGTGTTTCACACTCACAAGGCTGGACGCAGGTGGTGACAGAGATGCTGCTCAGATTGGGAGGAGGGTGGCGGTTGTTGAGCAGCCAGGAGGATGGCACATAGGTGTCGGGAACATAGCATGGTGGAGGGCAGAAGTCGCAGCAGGTGGGCTGAAGCAGGTGGATCTCATGCGGGCAGGTGCTGGGCAGGCAGACCGCACACTGAGTGAGGACATCAGAGGAGCAAATGGCGGTAGCTGGGCCAGTGGGGATGCTGCAGCCTCTTTGGAGACAGGAATCACAGCAAGACATGGTGACAGTGGACTAGGTGGACGTTTTGTTGCAAAGGAAGGTTTTCTTCTACCAAGTTGACAAAGCTGTGCTCCGTGGGTCTTTTATACCCACCTATCTCAGGGAGCAAGGCTTCCCTCCATCAGAGTTTTCCTTGTTGTTGTTTGCATAATCCCACACAAATAACCCCTGTTTATGTGCCGGCTACAGGATGAGCTCCCTCTCAGGTTTATTTGGTTGTGTTGCTATGTTCGAACTCGCTTCCTGTTGCAGTTTCAAAATGGTCTAAGTGTGGTTCTCCACCTGCTCCATCAAGAGTGCACACATGCATGGCTTTCCGGTTCTCCGCCACCCGACCTTCTTCTTACAGGTGAACGCTGCTGAGTGTGAAGACTCAAGAGTGACTCCCTGAAAGCTAAGAAATGATTCTTCTCAAATATGTACCCAAGGTATACCTGAGCAGTCAAAACTTGTGGGACTGTCTTGTCTACCAGATTTCCCTCGGTACGCTTTCACGTAGAGGCATACATGGAGATGGAAGATGTGCCACATGATCTTGCGTGGGTGGGACAGAGCCTGCTAGATGATTTTCTATACTGATCTGCTGAGTTCTCTAGGTATAAACATAAATGATTGTCCATCTTACAGAAGACTGGTTGTTTTCTTTTTAAAGATTTATTTATTTAGAAGGCAGGGTGATAGAGGGAGAGACACACAGATCGATCTTCCATTCCCTGATTCGCTTTCCAAATGCCACAACAGCTGGGGCTGGGCCAAGCCGTAGCCAGGAGCCAGGGTCTCTCACGTGGTGCCATGGGCCCAAGCACTTCAGCCACTGTCTGCTGCCTACCAGGATGCACTAGCGGGAAGCTGGTTCAGAAGCAGAAGAGCAGCAACTGCAGCTGGCACTCCAGTGTGGGATGCAGGTGCTGTCAAATTCGGCTCAACCTGCTGGGCCACAAGGCCACACTCAATTGTTCCTCTTGCCTGCAAGCACCTAACTCTTCTAAGCACTTCTGAGAAAGCAAAAACAAACCAAACCAAACACTAACTCAAATATCCCTGAAGATGTCTTAGATCACTTCAACTCTGTCTCATAGTGTTTTCTCGTATGGGAATTTTCATAGTACCCACAGGAGAACCTGTCATTTATTGAATAACTCTGTTATGCCACACACAATGCTGAGTGACTTACACAAGTTGCTCTCATTTAATGCTTATACAACTCTTGTAATAAGACTATCATATGAGGAGATATCAAAAAGTTTGGGAAAAATGGAATTAAAAGATATATTTTGGTGCAAATTTTTTGATGTCCCTACATGGTTTCTTTGTAATATGCATTGTCCACAAACCATCTGAAGACACCCTTATGTGCAAATAGCTGTCTGGCCTCTTCCATCAGACCAGGAACTCCCAGAGGACAAGGTCAATGTGCCTTATTTCTTCGTCTCCACCACACTCTTCAGAGTATTTTCAAGATTCAATAAGTGCTTGATTAATAGTGAATGGATCTGCTGGCCAGTCTCCTTCATTGTCCTCACATCTTAGCTATAGCCACAACATGGTAGCACAGTAGCTCAATTCAAGAAGGGATTGAGAAAAGGTGTCAGGTGTTTGACAGGAAGTGATGATCAGCTTTGGTGGTGGTTTTCAAAAAAATGGAACAGCAGGTCAGGAGTTTGCTTTTCTTAAAAGAAAAAGTTTCCCATGATGTCTGCTGCAGGCTTTGGGGAGTGAACCAGAGGATGGAAGATCTTTCTCTTTCTGTCTCCCTCTTTATGCCATTCTGCCTTTCAAATAGATGAAAATAAACACTGCGGAAAAAAGAATAAAAGAAGAATGACTTCCTCTGTGACGCTGTACTGCCTAATCTCAGCCCTGCCCCGGGATTGGCCACTCCCACCTTTGTGCCTCTGTTGAGCTCCACGTCCAGCGATAACACTGTGCTGCATTTTGTTGTTGTTGTTGTTACGCATGTTGGTTCTTCACACTGGAATGCAGTCACCTTCGAAGCAGGCACATTGTTTTACCCGTCTTGGTTTTTAGTACCTATCTTAGGCACTGGAGGACTGAAACAGCAGGAAAAGGTAAACTGAGGTCATAACAGACGAGGCAGCTGCCAGCTCCAGAGCTGGAGAATGAAGGAAGAGGTCGGGGCTATTTGAATCGAGAAACTTGGAAGAGTGGGCTTGCAGGGCGAGGCTCTGACTTGTGCAGACTGCCCACTGCAGCCCTTCCCTCAGAGGCTCAGCGGAGAGCCCCGCTGGGGGCAAGGGTTGGGCCCCTGCAGGAAGGCATCACCGCTCTGTGGATGCTGGTGCTTCAGGAGGGGGAAAGACACTGGAGACTAGAACCTACCAGATAAAAGATTGTTGCCAAGACAGCAAGACCCCCCTTCCTTCCTGAGAACTGGCAGCCTCCTTGTGGTGCCCTCTGTGAGTGGAGAATCAGTCATTCCCCATCACCAGGAAGCAGAGCATGAAGTGGTGAACTCAGAGGTTGAGAATCAGCACACGCTGCTCTAAGTGCTGTACAGGTTTTAATTAATTGAATTGCCACTGGATTTTTATGAGATGTGTACTGTTTATAATCTTATTTAACAGCTGGTCACATAAAAAAGCCAGAGTCTTTCAGAGTGCACTCTCTAGACCACCATGTAGGAGGCATTGTTAGGACTGTGTGCCAACCACACACTGTCGCAAGATTAGTAGCAGGTAAGGTTTGGTGAGAACCACTCTGCCCGATTTTTGAGGGTCCTGAGAGCCACAATGAAGGGTTTAGCTTTGATTCAGCCGAGTGTTTTTGAGAAGTTCAATGTAAACAATACTCATAAAAGGTCAGGGTCGTGGTCTGCTAGGGGTGTCATTCAGGTGGATGGAGGGAAGCAGATATATTTGGCTCAGAGTCGACCAGGAGGCCATGGCTGTGATGGAGATCTGGATTAGCCAGGATCGATGAAAATAAGTCTGGGTACTAGGAACGCTTTGAATGGAAAATGAAATACAAGCCTTGGTTTTTTTAAATCCTATTATCAGTGGTTCACTTCAAGGGCAGTTTGTTTTACCTCGGTCTGGTTTACTGAAGCTCATCAGAAAATTGAAAATGTGTTTGAGTCGTCAAACGCTCCACCTTTCAATTCAAGGTTAATGACCCAGCCAGTAATTTTCCTGTGCTGGCATTGCTGGTCAGGATTTAAAGTCTGCCTTTCAAATAGATGGTATGTTCTCACCTTAGAAACAGAAATAGTTTTTCCTGTAATCATTGTAAATACTCATTTTGTCTTACACTGTAATCTCCCTCAGGGAAGGCTGAGTTACTGTGTACAATTCAATATACAGTTTGCCGGAACGTCGTGTGGCCTGGCCTTGCCAAGGCTACTGCAGGCAGGACTTGAAATTCAGTAGCAGGCTCATTTTTTGGTTGATAATTTCGTATGGCCAGCGGGTCATGTTATAAATATCCAAATGGCCCTTGGCAGGATAGAGGTTCTGCAGCCCTGATTTGGAGGGACAGTAGGGAATGCCCTGCCAGGCGGCACACTTGTTCTCCTGGGTCAAGAGTCCCATGTGATCACACTTCCTTCATGTGCTCCTTGCCGCACGGGAGGTAAAAGCTTTAGTATAGTGGAGAGAGAAAGGACTTTGGGTTCAGGAAGTTTTAGGTTTAAGTCCTCTGTCACTTATGACTTGTGTAACTTTTGCAGTAACTTACTCGTTGAGCCTCAGCAGCCTACAACATGGGAAGAATCAAGGTCGCCATCTTTTAGCTAGCTCTGTCCATAAAACGCCTGTGACAGTCAACGCATGCTCGCTGTTATTCATGAAAGCAGTAAAAATAGCAACGTGGAATGGAGTAGGTTGGTGCCATGGAGCACTTGTTAGAATGCTGCTGGATGATTTCAAACCGCAGAATGTTTTTTATTCATATTCATTTTTTTTTGACAGGCAGAGTGGACAGTGAGAGAGAGAGAGAGACAGAGAGAAAGGTCTTCCTTTTCCGTTGGTTCACTCCCCAGTGGCTGCTGCGGCTGGCACACCGTGCTGATCTGAAGCCAGGAGCCAGGAGCTTCTCCTGGTCTCCCATGCGGGTGCAGGACCCAAGCACTTGGGCCATCCTCCACTGCACTCCTGGGCCACAGCAGAGAGCTGGCCTGGAAGAGGGGCAACCGGGACAGAATCTGGCACCCTGACTGGGACTAGAACCCGGTGTTTCAGCGCTGCAGGCGGAGGATTAGCCTATTGAGCCGTGGCACCGGCCTCAGATTTGTTTTATTTATTAGAAAGGCATGGTTACAGAGAGAGAGGGGGGAAGGGAGGGGGAGAGAGAGAGACAGATTTTTCTTCAGCTGGTTCACTCCCTAAATGGCTGCAATTGCCAGGGCTGGGCCAGGCCAAAGCCCATAGCCTGGAACTCCATCCAGGTCTTCCACGTGGATGCAGGGGCCCAAGCACCTGGGCCATCTTCTGCTGCATTTCCCAGGCACATTGGCTGGCAGCTGGATTGGAAATGGAGCAGCCAAGAGTTGAACCAGCGTCACAGGTGGTGGCTTAATCCACTGCGCCACAACACTGGCCCCCAGAACCGTAGAATGTTGAAACTGAAAGCACGTGTGGCAGTGATCTGACTGACCCACTGTACTGCTTGGGGTCACAGGGGTGGTCTGAGACAGAGCCAGGACTAAACGCATCTCCTGCTTTCTGCTTGGTGCTTTTTAACCAGCCAAGGGCCTGTGAATACTAAAGGCCCACAGTGGTAATAATAGGATGCTTACGGTCATTTTCTGCATTAACAAGAAAGCCTGAGCATTTATCCATCATATGGAAACTCCTCTGCTTTTGACTAGAAAATGGGTAACTTGAAATGATAACAATGTTTCTCCTGCCTTAATCCTGAATTCTCATGAATGCCTATAAAAGTATTGATGAAGAAAATGAATGCATTAATAAGTCTTTATTCAAGGAAGTCAGTTGGGAAAGACACGTCTTTCAAGAACTGGAATGAAACCTTTTTGTGAGAAAGTGGGCACTGCTGGGCAGCAGTGGTGAGAGGGCCTCATAGGCACTGGTCGGTGCGGCAGACACTGCAGGTTCTTCTTTCTGGGTCATTTGATTCTCACGGTTCTCCTGTGGCCTAAACAGGGGGACAGGAAGGACAAGGAAACCAAGGCTAGAGACAGGAGACTCCTGTAATGGAGAGGAACTTGAAGCCAAGAGAGAAGCAACCGATCACAAATCCCAAGGCAAGTCCAAGAAAATACACATCTAGCCTGCACTTCTGGTACTTTCTGTAGAAACCATACTGTTTGGATTTTCCTAGGACGACTAAGTAGTTACAATAAGAGATTTGTTCCAAGAGAAATAGTGTGTTTTTGCTCTTATATTTGTGCAACAATTTCTGGTGGGTAGAAAATACTGCACCGTGATCTGCTGTTTGCAGTGGAGTCCCATGACATGCCGTGTGTCACGGGGACGAGTAGACTTATACACATGGTGATGACTCATGTGAACCAGTGTGTGAGCCTCATTTGAGTGAGCTGGAAATATTTAATAAATACTAGTATTCATTCAAAGGTGATTTTTCTGAAAGGGAGCATATAAGGAAAGGATATATACCTGAATATTTGTCAAAGTTGCCTTGCATTTCTGAGCTTGAGGTTTCATTTGGTTTTCATTTCCTAAGGGAATACAAATTATTTTTACATGGCACTAGTGATTAATTTGTTTAATAAATTAAGGAAGAAATAAAAATCAACATCAGAACTGATGGAAACTAAATTAAAAGCTTTTTAAACATTATCTTAACATGTGCTTGGCACAGTGGGTGCCTTCAAAAATCATTGTATAAAAATTTCACAAAGCCCACTGAAATTTTCAGTTTTCAACTTATCGCAGAGAACTAGTGTCTCATTTTTCACTAAATTCCACCACAATAGCTCTCATTCTGCTGGGGAAAATACTGAGTAGTATGATAACCTTCTGTTGAGTTTTAAGTAGGCATTCTGTTTTCCCTATGAAGGAACATGGAAAGAAATAATCACAAGACAATACTTTATATGTGCTAAAGAAGAATAAAGTTTATTAATGAATACCCAAAAGGGCTATTTCTCAAAAAGCAGTGAAATAGCCTAAAGGATAGAAATGATGTCTTCAGCTGTACCCAGAGGAGCAAAGAATTAAGCAGTTGAGCAATTTCGTTGCAAACATGGCCCCAGGAATTGGAACTGATTTATCCATGGTGTAGGCAGAAGCAGGTGCTGAAGCCCCGACAGCACGGAGCACATTTGAGCATTCATTTCCCTGAACCTGTGCAGAGACCTGGCTGGTTAACAGCGGGGCTCACAGGGGTTCTCACAGCCGGGCTGGACGTAGGTGGTCAGGTTGATGCCACTCAGTCCGGGAGTTGGGTGGCGAGAGTCCAGCAGCCAGCAGGATGGCACATAGATTTCAGGCTCACAGCAGGGTGGAGGGCAGGGGTCGCAGCAGGTGGGCTGAAGGAGGCTGATCTCATGGGGGCAGGTGCTGGGCAGGCAGACTCCGCAGCGGCAGCATTTGTCAGAGGTGCAGATGGTGGTGGCAGGGCCGGTGGGGACGCTGCAGCAGCGGGCAATACAGCAAGCCATGGCGTGGGGAGTTGGGTTTTTGCTGGGTTGAAAGGAGAGATGTCTTGGTGTCTCAATGCTTCTCTCTCCTGCTCTGGCTCTTATATACCCACCTCCCTGCGCGTCGGCCTATTAGCCAGATTTTTCCCCTGATGTTTCAGTTTATAGCTATCTCCATAAAAACCATCTAATTACTTAAGTGTTTATTACCTCGGATACACTCCTTACCTCATAAAAGGGATTTAGGTTGTTTTGTTGTCGAATTAGGACTCTTCAGACTGGCCAGGTGTCATCGCACGGAGAGCTTTGTGCCAGCCTTCAAAGGCGCCACGTCACTGTCTCCTACCATTACCCGTCGGTAATGACGGCTTGGCATGTGGCTATCTGCGGATCTTCCCCATGCTTTTCTGTCTACTTTTCAGATGAAGAGTTTGCAGGCTTTGCGAATGCTGTTCCACCAGCAACCAGAGATTCAACGTGATAACGTAGGCCCTCTGGCTGAAAAAGTGATTCAGGTTTTAGATTTATTCTTTGTGGCTCCAAGAGGCTGAATGAAGACAAGTGGCTGGGATCTATAGAGGATTAGATTGTGGACAATAACATGACAGGGACACAGAGGCAGGGGTCAGCACCTGAGCAGGTGACAGTGCCTGATGCCCCTTGAATGCTGTCGTGTTAGGTTATTTACTGGGGGAAGGCACAGAATTTTCCAGGGTAAGTTCTATGAGCACCTGTTCCAAAGGACTTGAAGGACTTCCCTGATAACTAAGTTTGGGAACTATCTCATTCTTCATTGGTGGGCCTCTTCAAGCCCTTAATGTGCTAAGATGCTCTGTGACTTTTTTTTTTTAAGATTTATTTATTTATTTGAAAGGAAGAGTTACAGAGAGGCAGAGGCAGAGGCAGAGAGGGAGAGAAAGAGAAAGAGAAAGAGAAAGAGAAAGAGAAAGAGAAAGAGAGAGAGAGAGAGAGAGAGAGAGAGAGAGTCTTCCATTCACTGGTTCACTCCCCAAATGGCCTCAACTGCTAGAGCTGGCCCAGTCAGCAGCCAGGAGCCTGGAGCTTCTTCTGGGTCTCGATTTGGGTGCAGGGGCCCAAGCACTTGGGCCATCTTCTACTCTTTTTCCAGGCCATAGCAGAGAGCTGGATCAGAAGTGGAGCAGCTGGGACTCAAACCAGTGCCCATATGGGATGCCAGCAAGGTGGCAACTTTACCCGCTGCACCACAGTGCCAGCCCCTGCTCTGTGACTTTTTACTAAAGATATGCAGTGAGTGCTTTTCTCCAAATTTACTTGACCAGGGACTCTGGTCAGTTTCACAGATGAGCTTCATAGTTCAGTGCTGCCTGGAGCACACATGGGGAGATTTAGCAAAACCTTACAGGTTCTGTTGTCTGGGAGAAAAAGAGACATCTTCAAGTTACAGTAAAACAGCTAACATCTTAATCATATGTTGAAATGGAGAAAGTTGTAAAACCTACTATGAGGTTTTAGAATTGCTTTAGAGCAGGATAAATACTAAGCTGATAAAAAATAACGTAGAAATCACATACTTTGAAAGGCTTAAACGCATGTACGTATTTTCTTTACTCATCTTTAGATAAAGTGGCACAAGTTCTAAAGTAAAAAAAGTTGTGCAATGTAGGAGTCAGAGAGGAAAGAGATGCAAACCAGCGAGATAGTGGATCAAATGAAGTGCTCCTCAGGACTCTGCTTTCATTTCAGCGTCCTCTTAGTGGGCTCATCCTGTGGGTTTGGATCAGCGTGCTGGATTCCCCTTATCTCTTAGACAAACACTCATTGACTGGATACCTGTTGCAGGTCAGACCTGCACAAAGAGGCAGCTGGGTTTCTGCCCTGGTGGAGGTCATGGGGAAGCAGGGATGCAGAGCAGCAGAGCGGCCAAGGACGCCTGGGGGATGATGTGTATTCAGATCTGAGAGGTGCGGTGCGGGCGCAGAGAGGGGCAGCCCCCAGCCTTACCTGGAAGGTTTAGGGAGAGCTTCACAAGAAGGGAACATTTTGGGGGGTCTTGATTGGTGAACAGGGGCTTAGCAGGTAGAAAGGGAATCTTTGCAAGTGAAATAGAAAAAGAAAATGCCCTGATGTGTTCACAGTATGGTAACAAGTGCTGATGGGTTGAGGCCAGATCTGGGTCTCATAGGACAGAGGATTTGGAGGGGAAGGGTGAGAAGCGAAAGTGCAAAGGTGGCTGCATACCACAGTAGAAGAATTCGTACTGTGCCTAGTATCCTAAATTCAGGAGTTTGAACTGTACTCTACGGGCAGTGGGCATCAGTGGAAGGTTTTTGAACAGATGTGTCATGACTGGATTTATATTTGGGACAGATATTATAGTTTCTGCTTTTTTGTATTAAATCTTTATTGTACCTAATCAATTTATAGTATTGCCTGTTTTTTGAGATTTGTTTATTTATTTGAAAGGCAGAGCCACTGAAAGAGAAGAAGAGAGGGAGAGAGCTCATCCATCTGCTGGTTCACTTCCCAAATGCCTGCAGCAGCCAGGGCTGGGCCAGGCCGAAGCCAGGAGGCAAGGAGTCCATCGGGGTCTCCCGCATGGGTGGCAGGGACTCAACACTGAGGCCACCCTCTGCTGCCTTCCCGAGTGCATTAGCAAGGAGCTGGATTGGAAGCAGAGCAGCCGGGACTCGAATGAGCACTCTGATATGGGATGGGGCATTGTAAGCAGTCCACAGCTCCGGCCCCAGGTACCATACTCTGGTCTTTGAGTGGAGGCTCATCATCACCACCATCATCACTGGGCCTTAGATACTGTGCTGAGTGCTTTCTACATGGTATCTCATGCGATTCTTACAGCAAGCCTATGATGTGTGCAACGTCATTGTCCTCACCGTTTGGACAGGCGAGGAACCTGTGGCATAGCAAGATGAAGTAACTCACTGGCGAGTGTCTGGCTCTTTGAAGCCGAGCAGTGTGACAGCATTCCGTGCTCCTAACAACTGTGCCTTATCCCTTCTTGGTGGGGTGGTGGTGGTGTTCTGAGTGGGGCGAGGAAGCCCCTGAGGATGAGCTGAGCCTAGGGTCGGTAGGAAAGGTCTTGGATCATAGGGGTGTGGATTTCAGAGGGAAAACACTGACTTGAGTGTGGGGCTGCAGAAACAGGCCAGGAGGCCTGGCACGGTGGCTGGGAGGCTGCTCGGGGGCTGTGCCCAAATGGTGATATTTTTGTGGGCATAGAAAAGAGGGACACGTAGAGAATTTCTCACTGTAGCAGTTACTGTTTGGGGCCTGCCATCTGGATATATGTCAATTTCTTTTTTTTTTTTTAATTTTTATTTATTTATTTATTTTTGACAGGCAGAGTGGACAGTGAGAGAGAGAGACAGAGAGAAAGGCCTTCCTTTGCCGTTGGTTCACCCTCCAATGGCCGCCATAGCTGGCGCGCTGCGGCCGGCGCACCGCGCTGATCTGACGGCAGGAGCCAGGTGCTTCTCCTGGTCTCCCATGGGGTGCAGGGTCCAAGCACTTGGGCCATCCTCCACTGCACTCCTGGGCCACAGCAGAGAGCTGGCCTGGAAGAGGGGCAACCAGGCAGAATCCGGCGCCCCAACTGGGACTAGAACCCAGTGTGCCGGCGCCGCAAGGTGGAGGATTAGCCTAGTGAGCCGCGGCGCCGGCCTGGATATATGTCAATTTCTGTAACTAAACTAATGTTCTTGTCTTGAATATAAGACAGACACTAATTCCCCACTAGTACTTAGCATCTGTTGAAGGTATTCCATGTGCCAGGCATAGTGCTACAACTTTGTGCGCATCTTCTTCTCTGTGTCTTACCACCCCATAAGCTCAGGACTGTTGATCAACCCATTTCCCAGATGATAAAGTTGAGAGGGATACTAAGTAACGAGTCTGAAGTCACATAGCTGGGGAGATGGCTCATCCAACAGCACTAGCTCATGCTTGCAAATGAAACCCGTGTTTCTGTGGCATGAAGTTTTATCTCCGTTTGGTTATTTTTTTCATTATAATGAAATTCAGCAAGATGCTGAGCACCGTGCTAGGTGCTAGGCATACAGCAGTAAACATCTGATAAGATCCTTGTTGTTAAAGTGTCTGTTGCAGTGGGGAAAACAGACAATAAAACCCAAACAAACAGGTGCATGAGAACTTTGAACAGCAGCAAATGCCCAAAGGGAACGGAGCAGGGGACTGTGTCAGAAAGGCAGGACACTGGTCTTGCGGGCAGAGCTCTGCTCTGGGGTGGTCGGGTGGGCTTTGCTCAATGCTGGCAGGCGGCAGGCCATGAAGAGTCTCCTAGTTGTTCTACAGAGTTTGGGTTTCATTCCAAGGGCACTGAGAATCCACCGGCTTATTTAAAGCAGGGAGTGACAGGATATGATTTGTATCATAAGGAAAATGAATCGTGGCGACACGCAGAACTAGCAGGTGGTCCAGGGAGAGGGTGAACAGTGCCATCAGTGGGTGCTTGACTGGTAATAGGTGGTAGGGCTGGCAGACGTTTTTGGAAGGGGAGATGGGAGGGCCAGGATCAGGTGTAGGTCTCAGATTGGCTCACAGGTGAGAGGGACTGAGGGAGGGCAGGGGCTGACATTGAGTTCATGTTGAACCTGCAGAGAGTGAGCGAGTGAGCAGCCTGTATCCCATGCGAGGGGTCAGGGCTAGAGATGAAGATCCTGGAGGCGCCAGCACACAGGTGAACATTCTACGTAGCGCGAGCCAGCACACAGGTGAACATTCTACGTAGCATGAGCCAGCACACAGGTGAACATTCTACGTAGCGCGACGCTCCTGGATTGAGAATGACCCGGTCACTGCTGTGTGTGTGAGGCACACTTTGCCATGAGCCTCTTTGTGCCTGATGAGCATCCATCTCCCATCAACGCAGTGGATCTGGGGGTTGCCGTTGGGAAAGCCCTCCCTCAGGGACACCTCCCCAGTCAGCAGCAGCCTTAGGAGGCGGCACTCTCCGGAGTCGCTCGGCTTTCTCCAAGCCTTGGAGGGCTTCACCCCTTCACCAAAGCAGGAAATAGAAACCTTTTAGTGTGTCATCCTGGTAAGAATGCTTGTAAGTGCAAGACATGTAGTCTGTAGTGCTTCCTAGTGGTGGACTTGAGAGGGAGGGAGGGAGGGAGGGAGAGAGGGAGAGAGGGAGGGAGAGAAAGGGAGGGAGAGAGAGAGAGGGAGGGAGGGAGGGAGAGAGAGAGAGGGAGGGAGAGAGGGAGAGAGAAAGGGAGAGAGAGAGGGAGGGAGAGAGAAAGGGAGAGAGGCTGCTCTTGGAGCTGCCCTTGATGCTCACCTGTTTGGTGCAGAATCCACTCTGCCCTTTGTCAGGCTTCTGTGCTGGGGATTCTGGGCTTGGCACGAATGGTGGGCCTTGGGGGTCTTTCACGGCTGACTCAGAAGGTATTTCCCCAGTTTGTGGTTGTGACAGTTGAGTCTCATACAACTCTCACCACCTTGGTAACCGGCACTGAACAAGGCCCTCAGGTTGGTGTCCGTTTGAGAAGAGGTCATGGGGTTTTGCACTGGAGGACAGCGAGTATTCGCAGTGGTTTTGTAGGTGTGCATGACCTGAGCAGGTGGCTCCTCCCCTGCCTCGCCTGCACACTGCTGACACAGTAGCAGTGCAGCACAGCCGGTCTCCCTGCACAGACAGGTGGCACCTATTTTGTAGCCATGTTCTGCTGTCTGGAAGTGTGGCCTATATTCCTTGTAAAGCAGGGACTTCCAGCTTAATTTTCTTGTATGAGTATAGATGTAGACTATACAGATAGTAACAGAATTATACACAGTGCAGCAATGCATAAACATATGTGTTAACTAAAATTGGCCTGGCAGTGGAGGTAGACAAGTCAATAAAAATTGAATGCCTGATAAATGTTAGGCATTGGGAAAATAAAATCTGCTATTTATTATGTGCAATCTAACATTGAGATAGTTTCATTTATTACTGTTCCATGGTAAACGAAGTTGTTCATCCTTAGAATTATTTGCTAACAGGCATTGCATCTTACAATTTTGCTTTGAATCAGATGTTTTTCTCCATTGGTTAGTCAAATCTGACTGTTGGATTTAATTAAAACCACTGGTTTTCCAAAGATCTCCTTGAAATTTTTTGAAACAGAGACTTAAATATAATGTATTAACTAATATTGTGACTTTAGAAATACATGTTCTGTTGTTAGTTTACTAAAAATATAGCTATATAACATAAAAATATAGGGGCTGGCACAGTGGCATAGGTTAAGCCTCCACCTGCAGTGCTAGCATCCATATGGGTGCCAGTCAAGTCCTGGATGCTCTGCTTCCAGTCCAGCTCCTTGCTAATGTGCCTGGTAAAGCAGTGGAAGATGGCCCAAGTCCTTGACCCCTGCACCTATGTGGGAGACCCTGATGAAGCTCCTGGCTCCTGACTTTGGCCTGGCCCAGCCCCAGCTGTTGCAGCCATTTGAGGAGAAAAGCAGTGGATGAAAGGTCTATTAAAAAATTATATATATATATATAAAACATAAAAATATAGCTATATAACATAAAAATAAAAATATAACATACAAAAAACATCACTGTGTAATATAAACGTAAAAATATAACAAAACATAGCTATATAATAACAAAATAAAAATATAACTATGTAATAATAACAAATGCATTCAGAATTTTCCATGTAACATATAAGGTCCTGAGTACTTTACATGTATTTTGTCATTAATTTTTGCTTTTTTTAAAAAAAAAAAAGATTTATTTTTGTTTATTTGAAAGACACAGAGAGAGAGAGAGATCTTCCATCTGTTGGTTCACTCCTCAAATGGCCACAATGGCCAGAGCTGGGCCAATCTGAAGCCAGGAGCCAGGAGCTTCTTCCAGGTCTCTCATGTGGGTCAGGGGCCCAAGCATTTGGGCCATCTTCTACTGCTTCCCCAGGCACATTAGCAGGGGGCTGGATCAGAAGCAAAAAGGCCAGGACACAAACTGGCACCCATATGGGATGCCAGCACTGCAGGCCGTGGCTTTACCCACCATGCCACAGCACCGGCCCCATGTCATTTAATTCTTACAACAATTCTATGAGGTTGGAATGAAAGTTATCTTCTATTTTGTAGATAAAGGAAATTGAGACATACAGTAGTTAAATCAGTCGCCAATTCCAAAGGCTAGTAAATGATAGAACTGGGGTCTGAGCCAAGGCCCGCTGGCTTCAGGGTCTGTGTTCTTAATCATTATACATTAATTATTTATCTCAACATTTTTATCATATTTTTAATGAGAAAATATATCCTTTGACTTATTCCAACAAATCTTCGTGGAGCACTGGATAGCTTCACCGCACTGTGCTAGGAGGGTTAGGGTGATCAAGGTCAAGCAGGACACAGGTGTACTCTGAGGTATCTTAGAATTGACTGGGGTTCACAGGGTGTCCAGGACTTGAACGCAAGCCAGAGGAGTAGGAAAGGCATTCTAGCTGTGGAGAAGAGCGGCAGCAAGTGCACAGAAGTGGCAGTGAGCACACTGTTGTCAGGGAGCTGTGATTAGTGCACTGTATCTAGAAAGCAACCAATCACGTGCGGTTAAAGCTAGAGGGAGGGTCTCAGTTCCCAGGATGAGGAATATGTCATCTCCAGTTCTTCTCAGTCTTCCTCACACTTCCTGACTTCAGTTACTCGAACATTCTAAGTTCCTTCACTATCATTGCACAATAAATATAAACCCACTATAATATCTTACACCGAGTACACACATCTTGTATTTTGAGCAAGTGCATGCTATCTTATAGATGAGATAGTTCTAACTCTTTACTCCAGCTCCGTTCAGACCAAGATTCTTCTGATTGTGTTGGGAAAAGATTTGGTTTATTGTGTCCAACTAAAATACTCTATTTAAAATTTAAGAAAGCGAAAGTCTTGAAATGTTGTCATTTAAATAGTAGCCCATTGAAAACTGAATTTGTATTTTAGGGTCACGTAGCATATCAACCCTGAACAAAGAAGGAAAGAGAATGTGCCTTGTAATGAATAGGCCCAACAGGGACTCATACTGGCTGTTCTGGACTGGTCTCTCTCAACCTCACAGGAACAATTTTATTTGACTCATAAATCACCAGACTTACCCAAACCTTTTGTTGTTTAGTTCATGTGATGATGCAACATTTTCCCCTTCAAGTTTCTCAAAATCACTTTATGGGCTCAAATAGGGGCTTTTAAAAAGCTACTTTTACCTATGGATATGTAATAGATGGATCAAAATGGAAAATAAACAGTTTCTTAAGTAAAATTATGGTTTTGTGGATAGGTCGGTAATTTGTAAAGGGCCTCTCTGCCATAGCTCACTCTCCTGGAAGGCTTTTGACAGAAATGCTGGAGCTTTCTTACCCACGGAGCTAAATGTTGAGAAATCTTCCTGTTTTCTCAATCAAGTGCTATCAGGTCTAAACTTTGATTGTCTGCTGAGCCTTTCCACACCATTCTTCTAGTTCCATAAATCCCTCTCTTCATGAGTTTGGGGATCAGAGATGAATTCCTGTGTGTGTGTGTGTGTGTGTGTGTGTGTGTGTTTTCCATGAGCTATGCGACTATAGACAAACTAAGCTCTTTTAGGTTGGACTTTCTCATCTATAAAATCAACATCAAATGTATTTCTTTAAAGCTCAGAGATGAATATTGTCCCCTATAATCAGCTATGGTGATTAATCAAAGAGAGCATGAACAAGTGGTTCACTGGATTTTTTTAAAGGCAATGAGAGTATGGCAGATAGGATCAGCAAAGAACTGCACCCATCATTACATGAAGAAAGTTTAACCAGGTTGCCAGCCAGGTAACTAACTCAAAGATGGCCCAAAGATAACGCTGATATAGAAATTGCAGAAAGCCCTAGTTTTAAAGGGAAGCTCTAAAGCCCTGAATTTGAAGGGAAGGGGGAAAGAATTAAAAGTTGGAAACCGTAGAGGGTTGCCCTGGCCCATCAGGAGGGGACTGACTGGCTGGCGCTGGTGACTGGGTGGGCACAATGAAGCTGCTTCTCTAAGTGCTGAGATAACTGCAGACTGCGTTCAGGAGCTGCCATGTAAGGACCTGCACCTGCTGGAGGGAACAAGTTCCTGGGGTGGAAATCCTGAGATCCACTAGCATGCAGGAAGTCCCAGCAAGTGGGAGGAGCAAGGAAGAAGTCCCTTTCCCTTCTTCCAGCCTTGCCGATTCCTCTCTCACCCCCTAGTGGCAAAGTTGAACCCAGCTGCTGGCAACGCAGCAAAGTGGTTTCCTGGGCACCATCACCACTGCCATCCAACGCTGAGCACCCAAGAGAGGGCATGAAGCTGAGAGCAATCGCTTAGCACCTGATGCAGAGAATAACTTAATCTGAAGCCCATAGCTTCCCAAATAGCCATCTTCAGATCTGCTGAGCCTTTCCACACCATTCTTCTAGTTCCATAAATCCATCTCTTCATGAGTTTGGGGATCAGAGATGAATTCCTGTGTGTGTGTGTGTGTGTGTGTGTGTGTGTTTATCCATGAGCTATGCGACTATAGACAAACTAAGCTCTTTTAGGTTGGACTTTCTCATCTATAAAATCAACATCAAATGTATTTCATAGTATTGATGTATTAAGTAGAATTAGGTTTATATGAAGTTTGGTCAGCCTGCGTACAGCATGTGATACTTTAAAAAGGAAGGAGAAAAGGAGAAAAACAAGGAAGAAAATATGCATAATTTCTGTAATTTTTGTTCCTGTAATTGGTCATGAGGCTTTGGTTTAAATGTTTCGTTCTCTTCTGTTAATACCCATTTCATGGTTCCTTTGCCCTCAGCCAGTATTTCAGTTAGTTGGGGTTCTTTCCCTTGTGCAGTGATTTAAATGTTTATTTTGAACCCACACTGGTGCTATAACTTATACCAAGTATAAAGACAATATCCTGATTATGGGTTTAATCCTTTGTCCCTCTGTTGTATCAAGTTACGCTCAACAAACCAAGGAATTCTTTGTACAAAGATTCTACCTCCAGAATCTGTTAAGTGTGACCATTTCAGTAAATTATGACAGTGTTATATTCCATCTTCCTTTGTTTAATACCCTAAAAATGTACTCTCACACATATATTCTCACACATATATTCCCCAGGTTTTTGTTAATGTATAGTAATACAATATTTCATGTTTTAAAAGGAGACTTTACTTCTTAAGAGCAGTTTCAAGTTCACAACTGTCATGTGTCCCCTGAAGCTCATGTGTTGAAAACTTCCCTGCAATGCACCTGCACTGAGGGGAGAGGCCCAGCAGGAGGTTGCAGGTCAGATATGTACAGATGTGTGTCTACCAAGTGTCATACAGAGAAGTTTCACTGCCCTAGAAATACTCTTCCCTCTGCTTGTTCCTCTCTTCTTTCTCCCAACCCATGGGACAGTTTTGTTTATTCCAGAACGGCATGCAGTTCTCAGCATTCGTTAATATTTATTTATCAGGATGCATTATAGTTTGCTTACCCATTCACCTTCTGAAGGACATTTTGGTTTCCTCCAGGTTTCAGCAATTATGGATAGAACTGCTATAAACATCTACATGCAGGTTTTTATGTGTAGATAAGTTTTTAACTCCTTGAGGTAAAGACCAAGGAGCATGCTTGCTGGGTCATACAATAAAAGTATGTTTGGCTTTGAAAGAAACCACAAAATTGTGTTCCAAAGTGGATGATATTATTCTTATTCTTGCTAGCATTTGATGTTGACGATGTTCTAGATTTTGGCCTATCACATGACTTTTTGATGTAAGAACTATTTCCTCATGGGTCACCTGAAGTTCAGTCCTAGATATGGAACTGGTAGTACATAGGGTAGTGTGATGGCTCCTGAAGACAATGGGTAGTCTTTACAAGCAAGTGAAGTTATTAGAGAATTTTTTCCATCAGTGGTCAACTGTTCTCATCAAACACAGAAGGGAAATGTATTTCTATGGGAAAGGGAACTCAGAGTGTGTCTGAGAGAGCTGGGATTCCCAGTGTACTTTGAATCCAACCAGTTCTAAGTCTCAGTACCCCACTTCTTTCTTATCAACCCCAACCAAACTTTTACCATAGAGCTTTGTGGAAGCTGTGAATCCAACTGGCTTTTCAATTATGCAACCCATACACTTACATTTAGTGTTTCAGTTGAGGCAATATCAGTTTGGTGGCCAAACAAATGCTCATGCGCAGGTTTTGTGTGAATTTAATTTTTCAGCTCACTTAGGTAGATACTCAGGAGCACAATTTCTGGATTGTATAGTAAACCTATGTTTATCTTTGTTAGAAAGTGCTAGAGTGTCTAAGTGGCTGTATGATTTTATATTCCCACCAGCCAGGGATGGGAGTTACTGTTTCTCTATATTTAACTAGCATTGGATGTTGGATGTTACCATTGCTTTGAATTCACCCACCCTAATAGATGTAATTGGACTCTTTCTGTTCTTCCCATTTGTAGTGACCCGTCAAGGCCTACCTCGACGTTTACCTCCCTTGTGAAGCTTTGTGCTGGTCCTGAAGTGAAACGGTCTCATCCATTTAAAACTCTGTTTCTGGCTATTTTGTCTTCTTCTTGTCCATATAACCCTGATGTCAGTTTCCACAGCACTGACAATGTAAAACTACTCCGCAACTTATTCAAGTTCTGGATATATTACTTTTTTTTTGTTCTCCTTCTCTGTCAGGCTCCTGGGTTGCCTTCTTTTGTTTTCCTGTGAAGAAACCTAGACATCAAATGCAGTTTCTTTACCGGTTTTCTCAGGAAAGTTACCCCAAGGACTGTGTGAGTTTGTTAAAATAGCGGGAGGGAATATTCATGACCTATATGAGAGGTCTCCAAAAGGTTCACAGAAAACACATATTTGGAAGAACTGTGAATGAATTTCAGAGTCCAGAGTGTTCACCCTTACGCCACAGAACCCATTTTTATGTGTAAATTTCATTTTTTTTGCATCCAATTGAACTCGTGCTTATTTGTGACATGTCTGAACAGGATCTAGGTGGAGGCACAAAGAAGGGTCAGAAGTCAGTTTGAAAAGAGTTCCTGTCAGAGGAACATGGATTCTGTAAACTTGAAGCAAGAACAAACATCAAACTTACGGTGAAGCTTGAGTGGAAGGATGGTAAAATCATGGATGCTTTATGAAAAGTCATTGAGCGAACGCTCCAAAGAACTCGGCAGTTTACAAATGGATGACTCATTTTAAGGAGGGAGAAGGTGATGTTGAAGGTGAAGCCCACAGCGGCAGACCACCCGCACCATTTGGAGGGGAAAAGTCAATCTCGCTCGTGCCCTCACTGCAGAGGACCGATGGTTCACAGCAGAAACCAGAGCTGCCCCAGATGGTTCAACTTTCACAGTTCTGACCAAAGAAGTGCAGCAAACTTTCTGCTCCACAAGTGACAAAACGCTTGTACCCAGATCAGCCAGACAAGAGCAGAGCTTTCAATGGGGATTGTCAACAAGTGGAATCAAGGTCCTGAGGAGTGACAGACTGGAACAGGAGATGAAACGTGGATTTGTGATCCTGAAGGCAAAGTATGATTAAAGCAGTGATGACCAAGACATGGACGTGTCCAAAGCCAAAGTGTCCAGTCAAGAGCAAAGGTCATGGCCACATTGATTGGGGGAAGCTCAAGATATAGTTGACTTTCTGGAGGACCAAAGAATCGTAACATCTGCTTGTTATGAGAACGTTTTGAGAAAGTTTCCCAGAGCTCTGGCAGGAAAACACTTGGAAAGCTTCACTAGAGAGTCCTTCTCCAGTAGACGATGTTCCCGTTTATGCTTCATCTACACAGAGGGCAATCTTGCGAGAATATCAGTGGGAAGTCGACTTCATAGTCCCAGCTTGGCTTCTTCTTACTTCTTTTTGTTTTCTAATGTTAAAAAGTATTTAAAAGGTACTCATTTTTTCTTAGTTAATAATATAAAAAACATAGCGTTGGCATGGTTATATCCCCAGAAACCTCAGTTCTTTAAGTTTAGACTAAATGACCACCACTTAAAAAATTATCTTCAACTTAATGCCATTGATGTTGAGAAATAAAAGTTATGTTTTTTATTTTTATCTTTTAATTCCATCTTTGCATGAACTTTTAGAGGTCTGCTCATATCACTCATCTCTGCTTTTTTTCTCACTCTCTTTTTAGAGCAAAACTATTTCTCTCTTTGTCTCACAGGTAGTTGTTCCACATTCTTCTCTTAGGCTTTTGGGACACCCACACGTGTGCCCCATGAGCATGTTTTTCCTTTCAGTTGGCCTAAGTAGGCTGCTGCCCAAAGTGGCACCTGTTCCTCTCAAGGTGAATTCAGCCAACTGCTATGGGGACACAATTTATCTTGTCACATTTTGTGCATGTGTTTTTACCATACCTTTTTTTCTTAACATCAATGGCATTAACTAATGTCCTCAGAGACAAGAATTAATTCTTCATCTTTCTCATTTTCTGTGTCCCTGCTTTAGGAGAAATAGTACTTTTTATTGAATGAATGAATGAGCTATGTATGACATTAGTCTCTCTAAAACAGAAACAAACACATTTCTTTTAAGTATACATTCTTGAATTATGGGCAGTTAAATCACTTGATGTACAATAAGAAATAAACACAAAGCATGGTTTCTTTGCCCAGTATATAACATTTATTTAAAAATGTCAGAAGGCACTGTATCAAGACACAATGAAACAGCCAGCAGGCCGGGTGATTATGATCCAGAGATTAAGGGGTGGATCAGATGTTGGCAGGTGGAGAAGTCCAGCCTACTTCTTAGAAGCTGAATCTTGGGTGAAGATTCTCTCTTGTGACATCTGAGTAATGTCATTTAGCAATACTCTGGTGCCTTTGAATGTTGAAAAAATTTAGGTGAACAGAAGATAAATATATATTACAAAGCAGGGAAAAAGTTAGACCTGTGTGTGGTTTTCACAGGAAAAAAATCCAAAGCTTGTCAGTAATTTTTGATTCTGCGAAATATCAGAAGTAGTATTTCCAGAGCAATTTGATGATTAGCAAGTGGACTGGCAGCACTTCCGTGTCCACAGTGGAAGGTCAGGGTATTCATTGTAAAATGGAATCAGAGGGAAATATGAGCTCATTTACTTGATGGCACCCTTAGCAGAAAACCAATAGAAGCCCAAGAACTTATAGTGGTCCCAGATGGTCAAAGAGATAGATGAACAGCTCAGAGATACTGTGTCCTGGGCAGTGGAGAATCAGCAACCTGACTTTTAGCAGGTGGGCTCACAGCAGTAGCAGCAGCAGGCAGGGCGGCAGCAGGACTGTCCACAGTAGGATGGGCGGCAGCAGGAGGCCTGGGCGTGGTGCAGCTGGCAGCAGGTGGGGGGAGTGCAGCTCACCACACAGCAGGGGGGCACGCAGGTGCCCTCCACGCGGCAGTCAGGGCGGCACCACCGGGTGCGGCAGATCACAGATCCAGAGCCACCCTCCTGGCCACAGCCAATGCCACCTCCAATGCCAAAGCTGCTTCCACAGCAGCTTGGCTGGAAGTAGCTGGTCTCACAGCAGCTGGGCTGGCCACAGCTGGAACCGCAGGTCCCACCGGTGGAGCAGCTGGGGAATCCACAGAAGCTGGTGGCAAGGCAGGCCATGGTGACCGGAGTTGAGCTGAGCCAGGGGCTGCTTGGAGGAGTTTCTGAGTTTTGGATAGTGACTGCCACGTTGGGCCTTTTATATATCTGAAATGGCTGCTCTTTGTAAAATTCTTAACATATTTTTCTTGCTTTTATTTAAATTTTTCCCTCGGTGATCCTCTGATTGGCTTACATTGAAGTGCTTATGACGCACCATGAGCAGCAGACTGGAAATGGCTTTGTTTTGTCATTTCATTGGGCTCATCATTCAACCTTTTGCTCTTTAGAATATGCTTGTGGTTTCCCATGTTCAAAGAGTCTCCCCATTTTAGTTCAAGTCAACGCCCTCATTTTGCATAGTAGTTATTCCACGTGACTATCCCGACTGCTAAGGCTAGTGCTGCTATTTTTAAACTATTATTTTTTTTCCTCTTGAAAATATAGACTGAATTCCTTTGGATTTAGGACATCAAGATATTTCACTGAATGGAGGGAGTACCTTTGGTCGTGCGTAAATCAAAGCTTCCACCTCATTTAGTCCCACCTCCAGTCAAACTCTCCTTGCAGTTCCTTTGACTTCAACCAATTTGAGGTGTGTAAATAGTAACATGTTGCAGGCCAGAAACCTTTTCTTGTGTACCAAATGGCATAGCATGTAGGAAGGTATCCAGCAGAGAACTGAGCTTTGGGTAAAACCTCACTCAATGTTTATTGAATGTGATTCAATCATTGTTTGCCGAATGGGTGGAGTCAAAGGCGTGGTTTGTGGGATGCCTGTACCGCTCATAAACGAGGAAATGCAGCTGGCAGGCTGCACAGCTTCTCATGAAGGGGCCTTGCTGTTTGTTGTCAAAAGAGACCAGAAAATGCTCTGTTGTTCTTTTTTGGATTTAATGGTTGAACCAAGACTCAGAAAAAACAAATGACATCGGGGAGTTATGGCATTTTGAAGAGCATGCTGTCTTCTACTTAATTCCTTTCTGGAATGTATCACCTTGTCTGTGACTCGTCAGTGCAACTAATTAAATGACAGAGGTAAGTGCCAGAACCTTGTAAATACTTCGGAAATATTTTTCCTAAAGTGTCCTGTATTTATATGCTATTTTATGCTATATTATACTTCAACCATTCATGAAGAATTTCAAAATTAAACGATAAAAGCAATATTTTTGTTCTAGATGTGTGTTAACTTCTTAAGAGAACAACTCTCTGGTTGGGTTGTGAAGTGCACTCTGTGACACAGCTCTTCCAGATTTTGAGTGCACCTCTCTGACAAAGGGTGATGGGAGAACTCACTGGGTGCCCTCTCTAGCCCTTCACTGCTCAGTTAGCCCAGATACGCCTAGCGCATGTGAATAGTGAATGGATGTGAATATTGGAGGTTGAAGCTTAGAGAGCCATTTGGGGATCAGTGGGAAGAATGTGCCAGACCAAAGCATAGAAATTAAACCCAAATTCTCTTGGGAAATAGTATGTGGTGGATGCTTAAAATACCTATTTAGTGATAATACAATTTCTTTATAGTGGGTATGAATGAAGGAGTACGTCTAGAATATTGAATGGAAAGAGATTAGAGATAGCGGTAGCTTTAGATAGGAATTCCTAGCTTTGATCCACATGAAAATTTAACTTCACAAAGGTGGCGTTATTGGTTTACACCTAATCATAATAGATTGGAGTATGTAAGTATTGTATTAGCTATGCAGACTATTTAATGCAAGGGGCATTTTATTAAAAGGTAGATTCAGTCATACAAAATTTTTATCTAATCTTTCTGGTTTAGACTCTATGTTTATGCCTAGGACGGTTATCAAAAGGCAGACCCATTCTAGCATTCCAGGTACCGGTCAACCAGCCTGCGGGTGGAAGGAGGACATAAGGCAGTTTGCTTTGCACATTAAAGCATTTTATTTGAAATTATCAAGGGGTATTCCAGGAGAAGGTAGGTCTGAAGAGTCGGAGGGTGGAGAGACTGGGAAGGTAGCACAGATGGCCCTGACGTGAAGAACTGCTCATCCCGGTGCCATGCTCCAGCGAGGCGGGGTCTCCAGGACAGGCTGGCTGACACTTCCACAGGGCTTCTAAGAGTTTCATTGTTTCCGAGTGGCTTAGCAACCTCAGAATACTTCACATCCAGGCAAAATTGGACCTTTTTTAGAGATCAGCATGGTTGTTCTGTGCTTGCCCTTTCATTCCTAAGCAGCAACCTGACTTTTAGCAGGTGGGCTCGCAGCAGTGGCAGCAGCAGGAGGGGCGGCAGCAGGACTGTCCACAGTAGGATGGGCGGCAGCAGGAGGCCTGGGCGTGGTGCAGCTGGCAGCAGGTGGGGGGAGTGCAGCTCACCACACAGCAGGGGGGCACGCAGGTGCCCTCCACGCGGCAGTCAGGGCGGCACCACCGGGTGCGGCAGATCACAGATCCAGAGCCACCCTCCTGGCCACAGCTGGTTCCGCAGCAGCTGGTCTGGGGGCAGATTGGCTGGCAGCAGCTGGGCTGGGGGCAGATTGGCTCGCAGCAGCTGGGCTGGGGGCAGGTTGGCTGGCAGCAGCTGGGTTGGCAGCAGCTGGGCTGGCCACAGCTGGAGCCGCAGGTCCCACTGGTGGAGCAGCTGGGAAATCCACAGAAGCTGGTGGCAAGGCAGGCCATGGTGTCAGGAGTTGAGGTGAGGTGTGTGTTGTCGAGAGAAGTTTCTGAGCTGTGGCTGCACCTTCCACACCTGGCCTTATATACATGCCGTAGAGCTTCATACTTACCTAACATTTAGCATCTTCCCTTGATGTCAGTTGCAAAGTCCATCTCTGATTGGTTGATCTCCGAGTTGTTTAGAAAATTATAAATAGCATCTCAATAGCCTGCAGACTTTGCTCATTATTCAATTAACTCTCATTATGTTTCTTCCTTGCCCTGTGGCCTAAGTGAAGGCACATCAGGGAAGTCAACGTGGCAGCGCCTCTTGGCCAAGCACTACCCTGGTCACTTTGTCATCTATGTCCTTTGGTAACTTAGGCAGAGTTTACCTGAACCGAATGTTTTCTTCCTCAGTGGTCATTCAGTCATGATCATGATTTCATAAACAATTGTCCACACCTGGAGAGACATGAGCTGTCAACTGATTCATCAACTCCAAACAGCATGTGCCTTTCTATGATCGGTTTTTACAGGTCACAGGATCCTTAGAGCTCTGGCCAGTGGGCATCCCTTCTGTCATCGTGCACATACTCTTATCAACAACTGAAGTCTTTAGTGACTTTTGCTTGCATTTTGTCTTCTGACTGCCAAAGTAGAAATATGTGCTAGTAATGGATACACATTGTAAGAAGTCAAGTAGTACGGAGGCATGTAAAGAAAAGTTAATATTCTTCGCCCTCCTCCAACAGGCACACATACCTTCCCAAACTAATATTCCAGACATAATATTAACAGTTTGGTACATATTCTTTGACACATTTATCCCTGATTTTGCAAATACAGGAGCATCTTTATATACATATCTTCTTTCCCAGTAATGTTTGAGTCTCATATATATTTTAATTAAAAATGTTTAATTGTCATTAAATATACATTATATAAAATTTATGTTAATCACTCAAGCCTTTTGTGTTAACAACATTAACCAATTTTTTTCAAGATGTATTTATTTATCTGAAAGTCAGAGTTACATAGAGAGAAGGAGAGGCAGAGAGAGAGAGAGAAAGAGGTCCTCTATCCTTTAGTTCATTCCCCAATTGGTTGCAACAGCTGGAGATGTGCTGATCCAAAGCCAGGAAGCCAGGAGCTTCCTCCGGGTCTCCCATGTGGGTGCAGGGGCCTGAGGACTTGAGCCACCTTCCACTGCTTTCCCAAGCCATAGCAGAGGGATGGATTGGAAGTGCAGTAGCCGGGACTCAAACCGGTGCCCATATGGGATGCTGGCACTGCAGGCGGCGGCTTTACCCGCTACACCACAGCACTGGCCCCCAACCTTAACCATTTTTAAACATATAAACCACTTTCAACATAACCCTTGTTGAAAATCTTTTGGCCATTTATATGAGGATATTTTGGGGGAGGGGGCTCTCTGTTCTATCCTGTTGGTCTATATGTCTGTCTTTACATAAGTACCACACTGTGTTAACTACTATAGCTTTGTAGTTAGGAAGCGTGAGACTAACTTTGTTCTTTTTAAAGATTGCTATGGTTACATAGGATTCCCTATGCTTCCATATGAATTTTTAGATTAATTTTTGTGGTTCTGCAAAAAATATCAGCAGGATATTGATAGACATTGCATTAGATCTATAGATTCATTGGTCAGTATTGCTATCTTAACCTTGTCTTCATATTGTCTTCCAATCAATATAGGATTTATTTTCATTTATTTTCCTGTTCTTTGATTTCTTTCAGCAATATTTTATAGTTCCCTGTGTACAAGTATTTCCTGTCTTTGTTTAAATTTATTCCTAAGTATTTTGTTCTTTTTGATGCTATTGCAAATGGAATTTTTAAAAATTTCCCTTCTGGACTATTTATTGTTGGTATATATAAGTAATCTTATTTTTTGTGTGTTGATTTTGTATCTACAATATTTATTAATACATATATTAGTTCCAACTGTGTGTACATGTGTGTATTGGTGGAGATATCTTTAGGATTTTCATCATATAAGATTGTGTTTATGAGCACTGATAATTTACCAATTACTTTGCATTTTGATTGCTCTTTATTTATTTTCTTGGCCTAATTGTTCTGGCTAGGACTTCCAGTACTATAAAAAAACAGAATGGGCAAAATCTGGCCTTCTTGTCTTATTTCCAGTCATAGAGAAAAAGCTTTCTATCTTTCATTGTTAGAGTGAGGTTAGCTGCAGGCTTTTCATAAATACCTTTTATTGTGTCATGGTAATTTCCTTCTATTCTTGGTTGAGTGGGGTTTTAAAAATTATTAGGAAAGGATTTTTATTTTGTCAGATGCTTCTTTTGCATCAGTTCAAGTGGCTTTGTGTTTTTTCCCCTTCATTCTGTTAATATAGTGTATTACATTGACTGATTTTTGTATTTCAGGATAAACTCTGCTTGGCCATGGTGTTTAATTCTTGTAATGTGCTGTTAAATTCTGTTAGCATTTTGTTGATGGCCTTTGCACAAGTATTCATCAGGAGGATTGTTCTGTAGTTTTCATTCCCTAGACTGGCTTTGGCTTTGGTATCAGAGTCATTTTAGCATCATAGAATGAGTTTGGAAGCTCTCCATCCTCTTAAATTTTTTGGTGGAATGTGAAGAAGGTTAGTGTCAGTGTTTCTTTACATGTTTGATAGAATCCACTAATGAAGCCATGGTTATTATTTATGTCTGCTTAGATTTTCCTATTTCTTTGTTACCCAGTTTTGGTGGATTGTGTGTCTGTAGGAATTTTTCACAGATAAACTTGTTTATGGGTAAGATTTATATAGATTATCCAGCTTGTTGGTGTATCATATCAAAATAGCATATTCTTATAAATAAATATCTATACAATATTCCACACTATGATCATAGCTCAGTTTATCTAATCATCTCTGTATTGATAAAACCTGTCATTTTTAGTTTGTGATTCTGAATTTTGTTTTAAAGATTTATTTATTTATTTGAAAGAGTTACAGAGAGGCAGAGGTCGGGGCGGGGGTCGGGGGGAGGGGCAGTGAGGGCCAGTCTTCCCTCCACTGGCTCACTACCCAAATGGCTGCAATGACCAGAGCTGGGCCAATCTGAAGCTAGGAGTCAGGAGCTTCTTCCAGGTCTCTCATGTGGGTGCAGGGGCCTAAGGACTTGGGCCATCTTCTGCTGCTTTCCCAGGTCATAGCAAAGAGCTGGATCAGAAGTAGAGCAGCCAGGACTCCAACCAGCACTCATACGTATGCTGGCAAGGATGCAGTCGGCGGCTTTACCTGCTATGCCACAGTGCCGGCCCTGTGATTTCGAATTTTATAACACTCATAGAATTTTAAGCTGAAAGAGACTTTGAATGGATCCAGCTTTGGGTGATGGGTGATGGTCACATGTTAAGGAGACTGAACTCTTACCTGAGAATTAATTAAATGGGCTTCTCATACTGGTTGTACCATGAAGTGACTGTGTGACCTCAGAAAAGTCACTTGATTCCTGTCAACTTCCACGTGTTCATCTGTGAAGTGAGGCCCTCTCTCAATGCCATCCAGGGCTGGAACCGTGTAATTCCTCTGCCGGATCATTCACCCCGGAAGGGCACGGTCTGCCCGCGTCTGGTTCACCTTGTTACCTTACATAATGCCTTCCTTCCCATCTTACATGTAGATGCTCAGCAGATGCCTTTTGAATGCAAGATGTATGGGAGTGATGAAAGGCTGAATTTGGGTTTCCCCAAAGTCACTTGTAGTTTTGTTCTCCTCTCAGCAGAGGTTGTTGGGGTCATGGCACCTGAAAGGAGTCAGAAGTTAGACTCGAAGGAGCAAGCGGCTAAAGTGTTTGTGCCTTTGTTCCATCAGTCAGGGATGCATTCTTGCTTGTGTCAGGTGTCTAGATGCTGGGTCAAGAAAATTCATTCTTTGCCGGCGCCGTGGCTCACTAGGCTAATCTTCCGCCTTGCGGCGCTGGCACACCGGGTTCTAGTCCCTGTCGGGGTGCCAGATTCTGTCCCGGTTGCCCCTCTTCCAGGCCAGCTCTCTGCTGTGGCCTGGGAGTGCAGTGGAGGATGGCCCAAGTGCTTGGGCCCTGCACCCCATGGGAGACCAGGAAAAGCACCTGGCTCCTGGCTTTGTATCAGCGTGATGCGCCGGCCGCAGCATGCCGGCCGTGGCGGCCAGTGGAGGGTGAACCAATGGCAAAAAGGAAGACCTTTCTCTCTGTGTCTCTCTCTCACTGTCCACTCTGCCTGTCCAAAAAAAAAAAAAAAATTCACTCTTTGCTTACATACTTTAATCATGCTTTCTAATTTCTTGATTTTAATTAACTCTTGAGTGAATAAAGTGTCTTAATTTGATCCAAAATAATAGTCTTGATTTTTATTTATTTATTTATTTGAAAGGCAGAAGAATTACAGAAAGAGAGGGAGAGACAGAGAGAGAAATATTCCATCCTGTGGTTCACTCCCCAAATGGCCATAGTGTCTATGGCTTGGCCAGGTCAAAGGCAGGAGCCAGAAGCTTCTTCTGGGTCTCCCACGTGAGTGCAGGGGCCCAGGGACTTGGACCATATTCTATTGCTTTCCCAGGCACATTAGCAGGGAGCTGGATCAGAAATGGAGCAGCCAGGTCTTAAACCAGCACCCAACTGGGATGCTGGCATCACAGGCTGTGGTTTAACCCGCTACACCATACCGCAGGCCCCAATAGTAATTTTTAAAAATTACCTTCATTACCATCCAGTTCTAAATCCAAGGACTCATGAATTAATCCTGATCCTTATCTGAAAAGCCACTCATATTTATGAAATATTTCCTGATATTATGTTTCAGTGTGCCTCAATTTATTATGTTTGTGTATTGCACATATGTATGTATATGTAGTAAATAGGTTTTATTAATTTTTTAGATCCATTTTATTTATCTGAAAGAGTTACAGAGAGATGTAGAACCAGAGAGAGAGAGGTCTTCCGTTCGTTGGTTCACATCCCAAATGACCACAACAGCCAGAGCTGAGCTGATCCTAAGCCGGGAGCTTCTTCTGGGTCTCCGACACAGGTGCAGGGGCCCAAGAACTTGGGCCATGTCCTACTGCTTTCCCAGGCCACAGCAGAGAGCTGGATCAGAAGAGGAGCAGCCAATACTCGAACCAGCATCCATTTAGGATGCCAGCGCTAGCCGGCACCGCGGCTCAATAGGCTATTCCTCCGCCTGTGGCGCCGGCACACCGGGTTCTAGTCCCTGTCGGGGTGCCGGATTCTGTCCCGGTTGCCCCTCTTCCAGGCCAGCTCTCTGCTGTGGCCCGGGAAGGCAGTGGAGGATGGCCCAAGTGCTTGGGCCCTGCACCCCATGGGAGACCAGGAGGAAGCACCTGGCTCCTGCCATCGGATCAGCGTGGTGCGCTGGCTGCGGCGGCCATTGGAGGGTGAACCAACGGCAAAGGAAGACCTTTCTCTCTGTCCCTCTCTCTCACTGTCCACTCTGCCTGTCAAAAAAAATAAATAAATAAAGGATGCCAGCGTTGCAGGCTGGGGCTTTAACCTGTTGTGCCACAGTGTCAATCCCTGTGTTATTTCTATTAAGCAAGCATTTTAAACCAAATAGGTAAGGTGATTATAAAAATTGAGATGAATCTTTGTCATCCTCACTTCCTGGTTGGAAGCTTGGAGTTGAAAACTCCATCTAATTGGAGCATATTTCCTCCAAGAGACTTCCCCATCTGACCTTTCTGTTCTACTCTGTGCATGAGAGAGTGTGATTCATTAGCATATATTACTGCTGTTTGAAGATTCCCTGGAGGGTCATTATTCTACCGAGGAAAACTACGTCATACTTTGGCTCCAGCTTCTGAGATCCTGGCTTCTCTCTGTGCTGCGTGAGGTCACGTCGTGGTGATACAGCCTGTCTGCTTCTGACGTTAGCTTTCTGTGAGGAATAACATGCCCTGGACTTCCTCAGATTTCACCACACGGAGAGAGCAGTGTGGAGCAAAAAGTAGGTTAAAATCTTTTGCATGAATTTCTATGAAACAATGATTATGAACACACTCAGTGAAATAAAGAGATATATTTGCTACACCAAAAGATATAATTTATTAGACCTCAGCATATTGTTGCCTTTTCATAGGAAGTATGATTTACAGGAGGGTGGAGAAGTGGGGAGGTCTCTGGAAAGTGCAGATGGTTCTTTCTCAGCCTTGGCGGCACTGGGTCTTGGAGAAGGGAGTTAAATGGTTTGCTGAGGCCCCCAAAGAATTATTTTTCCCCTTTCTTGGAATAAATTTCTATTTTGAAATCCACAGAGGAGAGTTCAAAGTCCTTCCAGTGTTGATTGGAATTAGAGTTCTTTTGGGCCCAATTTTTTGGTAACCCTCATGACAAAAGCCAAATAAAGTTCAAGAACTTGTTAGTGGTCCAGCAGTGGTTGAAGAGACCATTAATTCACGGGTTCAGTTGCAAGTTCAAATTTCAAGTTGAAAATAAGCAACCTAGCTTTTAACAGGTGGGCTGGCTGCAGGTGGGCTGGGTGCAGCTGGCCTGGCTGCAGGTGGGCTCACAGCTAGTGGGCTGGGTGCAGCTGGCCTGGCTGCAGGTGGGCTCACAGCTGGTGGGCTGGGTACAGCTGGCCTGGCTGCAGGTGGGCTGGCTGCAGGTGGGCTGGGTGCAGGTAGGCTCAGAGCAGGTGGTCTGGCTGCAGGTGGGCTGACAGCAGCAGGCAGGGCGGCAGCAGGACTGCCCACAGTAGGATGGGCGGCAGCAGGAGGCCTGGGCGTGGTGCAGCTGGCAGCAGGTGGGGGGAGTGCAGCTCACCACACAGCAGGGAGGCACGCAGGTGCCCTCCACGCGGCAGTCAGGGCGGCACCACCGGGTGCGGCAGTTCACAGCTCCAGAGACACACTTCTGACCACAGCAGGTTCCGCAGCAGCTGGTCTGGGAGCAGGTTGGTTGGCAGCAACTGGCCTGTGAACAGGTTGGTTGGCAGCAGCTGGCTTGAGAAGAGCTGAGCTGGCCACAGCTGGAGCCGCAGGTCCCACCGGTGGAGCAGCTGGGAAACCCACAGAAGCTGGTGGCAAGGCAGGCCATGGTGTGAGGAGTTGGGATAAGGGTTGGGTTGCTTGGAGAAGTTTTTGAGTTTTGGTGGCGACTGCATGGTGAGTCTTTTATAAGCCTTGGTCAGCTACTATTGACGTGATTCCCAAAGTCTCTTCCTTGTTTATGTTCAAATAATTTGCCTTTGAATGATAATTGACCTGTCTCTGAGTTACTTATTTAACCCTTTGAAAACTTTTAAAAGTTTATTTTATTTGGTCTTCAATTAAGGTTCTCTGCCATGGTTGAGTAGTTATTAGCGTTCATTGGGAACATTACCCTAGGACCCCCATGTTGGTTAAAATGTCCTCATTGCTCCAAGAATAATGAATCGATGCCCCTCACCTTTAAGGAGTGCTGATGTTACTCAATACTGATGCTTTTTATTGCACTCTTGGGTCTTACAGGCAGTTTAACCCCTGACAACGTGGCCTCCAATGCTGGTGGCTGCCCCTTCTCTTCCCTTCTCAGCTTTGCTTTACACCCAGGCAAGAAGTGTAAAGGGAATGTCAGAAAGGGATGATTTCTTTGGGTCTGAAATATAATGAGTTATTATTGTAAATATTTTGGAGCACTTCTTGTCTGCCTAGGCAGTTCTGAGTATCTTGTCTGGATCAATTTATTTAATTTTCACAGCAATTCATAGGGTAGATACCATTGCTACTCTTATCTTCTATGTGGGCAACTGAGCCGCAGAGTTATAAGTAACTTGTTCAAGGTCTCACTAACAAGTGATGAGCCTGAATCTATATATTCTGACTCCAGGCTAAACTCTGTTAACTACTACAGTCAATTTCCACTTTTTTTTTTAATGGAAGCAGTTATTCTAAGAAAAATCAAAAGATGGAAAGGAAAACGTGAAAATCTGCCTACTTTCTTCCAAATGTTTTTGAGAGTAACAGAAAGAAAGGCAGAGTTTAGGGTGAATGATAACACCATTTTCTAAAGATTTCCAGAAATTTAATTTGTTTGTTTATTTGTTTATTTGGAAGGCAGAGTGACAGAAAGGGAGAAATAGAGATCTTTTCAGCTCTATCCACTTTCATCCACTGGATCATTCTTCCTGATGCCCATAACAAATAGAGCTGGGCCAAGCTGAAGTCAGGAGCCAGGAACTTCATCTGGGTCTCCCACATGGGTGGTAGGGACCCAAGCACTTGAACAATCAGCAGCTGCCTCCCAGGTATCTTAAGAGGGAGCTGAATTGGAGGCAAAGGCAGGCCTCAGTCCCAACACTCTGGTATGAGATGTGGGCATCCCAAATGGTGGTTTAACTCACTGCACCACAAGGCCCACCCTTATTTATTTGTTTTTTTTTTTTTTTTCAACAGTATAAGAATAATTCAAGAAAATCTCACATGCTAAAATAGTAACCTACCTAACTTGAAGCTTCTTCTAGTTTTTTATTTTAGGATGTTCTGTATTTTTAAATGTTCTTAACTGCATAAAAACAATACTCTTACTAATTATGGTTTATGACATACTAGAGTATGTCATGCTATCACATTCTTACTAATTATAGAATGTGACATATATATTTTAAGCTATGTGACATGCTATAGTAAGTTAGAGCTGTACTATGCAGATTCATTGTAGATGTTGACTGGAAAGTTTATATAATTTGAATGAAGGTGAGGATGAAGGTCTTGTGTAGACCTACTGTGAGGTGATTTGACCTGCATGGAGCATGGGCTCTGCTACAGAGAAGTTAGAATGCCACTCCAGGGGTTTGAGCCAGAATGTTAAGTATTACTCTGTTTCTCTAGAAATGACAGTCTTAAGTTTGGGTCATAACTTTTCCTAAATCATATTTAAGATTTATTTTCAAATCCCACATCAAACTTGAATCGAAAGGTATCATTCTTTGTAAGGTTCTTGATTTTCTTTTTTCTTTTTTAAAGGATTTGTTTGTTTGAAAGTCAGAGTTACATGAGAGAGAAGGAGAGGCAGAGAGAGAGAGTTTTCCATCTGCTAGTTTACTCCCCAGTTGGCCGCAGCGGCCAGAGCTGCACCCATCCGAAGCCAGGAGCCAAGAGCTTTTTCTGGGTCTCCCATGTGGGTGCAGGGGCCCAAGGACATAGGCCATTTTATTCTGCTTTCCCAGGCCATAGCAGAGAGCTAGATTGGAAGTGGAGCAGCTGAGACTCAAACCAGCGCCCATATGGGATGCCAGCACTGCAGTTGGCGTTCTTACCCACTATGCCACAGCGCCGGCCCCATCTTGATTTTTCTTAAGCAAAGCTACTGTGCAGTTTCTTTGACCAGCTAATTTTTTTTATTACCTTAGATAACTGATATATGTGGATTTGTCATGATGGTAATCCCAGGAGCTATTTAATTCCTACTTAAATTTAGCAGAACCTTTGATACTGAAATGACTGCTCGCCCCTCACTCAAGTTCTGACAGTGGAGCAGCTGAAATCCTCACTGTGGACGGTGGAGACAGGCACGTTGCACGTTGCCAGTTGGCCTCCTTTTCTGTGCTTCTCAACTGGGCCGCTGTTTTCAGCATCTCCCTCAGTGCAAAACCCAACTCCATTTCTCTGCTTCTGGTCTAATTGCCCTCAGAGAATGGTTAAGAATAGGGTGTGGCACTTAAAGTTTGAGAATTTTACTCTTCTGCCACCAAAGACTAATTTGCACATTCCCTTACTTCCCCTAAATAAATCAAGGAAGTAGAATTTAACCAGAATCTTTTCTCCTGCCATTGGAATCCATTGCTTCTGCATTGATTCCCTTGAAAAGAGAGTAACAAGTTGCAGCATTGGTGGTGTTTCTCTGTGTACATTTTCTGTGCTGTTATCATGGGCACCTCTATCCGTAGTCAGAATTTTTTACATTTGCATCTTTTTAAAATTACTGTGCTTACTCTGTTTCATTATTTCATTTAATTTAGGAGGCCCAGACCATCCCAATACCATAAGAATGAATATTTTACTTCTGTTTAAGTTAGGTGCTAATGTTTTGAGTTATTTTTCCTGAAGGTGTCAGAGTTCCAGTGTTCTAGTTATAAGTGTTTGGGGCTCTCCCTGTTCTTCCATCTCCATTTTGCTAGTTCTCTAACACAGTTGCATCCCCCTCACTTAGGTCTGTGAGAGGTTAAGACGTGGATGCACCAGCCAGAGAAACACACCATTGCCACCAGGGCTTCTGTGCTTCTGTGCTTCTGTTTGGGCGTCCATCCTGGTGACCTGGACTGGACAACACATAAACTCCAAGAACCTTCTTCCACTCCCAGCTCCTTCATCCTACACCAACTAACAAAATCTCCCTTTTTTCTCCTGGTGGCCAGCCTAGCTTTTCTGGGTACTTTTGAGCCAGAGCCCTCCTTGGTAACCAAGTGCATACAACCTAAACCTTACGTGAGGGGAGGCTCGGGAGCAGTGTCTGGGGGCGCTAGCAGCTGCCCATGAGTGTGGATTTGCAGGTCCTGCCCTGGAGTGGGACTCTGTTCCCTCCGAGGAAAGGGCACATTGCTCTCCCTAATGGGATGCCATCAGCCCGCGAGCTGTGTGTCCCGGGTCCCCAACTACCTGAAGGTAGCACTTTCTCTAATTCTTGTAAAATCATGCTACTGGGGCCCTGATCTTTTGATTTTTTAACTGATATGAGATTCATATAACATAATTACCTATTTTAAAGTGTGTGATTGAGTGACCTTTGTGCACTCATCATGTTGTGTAACCACATCTCCCTCGCTTCCAAACTTGCTCATCTCCCCCCCCCCCCCCCCGCCCCAGGAAAACATCCGTAATCTTTGAGTAATTGCTCCCTATCCCCTGGACCCCTAGCTGCTGGCTCCCCTCTTTGATTTGATAAGCAAAGCTTTTATGCCATGGAGTGGAAGTCCTAAAATGCCTCTCTTATTTCATCCTTGCTTTATTCCAGAACTCTCTTAGAAAGGTCTTCCTTTGCTGTTGGTTCACCCTCCAATGGCCGCCGCAGCCAGCGTGCTACGGCCGGTGCACTGCGCTGATCTGAAGCCAGGAGCCAGGTACTTCTCCTGGTCTCCCATGCGGGTGCAGGGCCCAAGCACTTGGGCCATCCTCCACTGCACTCCCGGGCCACAGCAGAGAGCTGGACTGGAAGAGGGGCAACTGGGACAGAATCTGGCACCCCAACCAGGACCAGAACCTGGAATACTGGCGCCGCAGGTAGAGGATTAGCCTATTGAGCTGTGGCGCCGGCCTAAATTCATTTTCATTACAAACATGTATTTTCTGTTTCACAGCCCATGAGAAGATTGCATCAGCTGATATTTTCTCTCTCTCTCACCATGTTCCAAATGTAGTTTGAAAAGCTGTCGTGTTATGGGGTGTAACCAGGTAATAGAACAGTCTGGCCCGGTTCAGTCAGTTTAGGAGTGATGTCTTCATTGCAGGGCATTTCAGCTCCTTTAATAGTCTGATGTGCCTTATAATCCTTCAAGGTGGTAATAAAATGCACAGCATTATTTGACCATTGAATATTTTCCCATCTTTGGGCATCTAAATTGTCAGTATGATCTACTCTCCCATGCCCGGAAGGGACATTGTAAGCAATAAAACTCGGTTCCCTGATTTTCCAGATTAGAAATAGCTGCCCAGGCATGTGAAGGGACTTTCTCAATAATTGCTGGATTGTTAGCTGCAAAGCTGGGACTAGCACACATCTTACACTATTGTTCTACAGTCTTGTATTTATTGCCTTTCCCATTTGATTTTATGTTTTTGTATACCTGGGGTGATTGAAAGAATTGTACATAGACCCATATATGAATGAACAAATGAATGAATGAATGTGACAACACCTCAAAAATGTGAATGACAGGAGATTCCCTTCTGTAAAATGGGTAAACTTGGTATTTTGGAGCAGCCGGCCCAACACCTTGCACATGTGAGGACCTTGGAAAACATTCCCGTGCACTGTGGTGTCCTTTCATTCAGATTGGACATTTAATGGAAACACACACACACACACACACACACACAAACACACAAATCACTTTTAAAGGACATTATGTAAAGAACAAAAATAAAGAAAATCCAAGGTGTTATGTCATAGCCAGATTTTGAAAAATCTCAGTGTCCCAGTATTATTAACAAATAACATAGAAAAATAAATAGTTCTAACAATAGCTTCATTATTCAAAGATGAAATTCTTTATTAAGTCCCAGTGCCAATGAGCTGTTGGGTTATTTCAGGTGATATTCATAGTAAAGTCTTACCAATGGCTTTTTACATGGCAGGGCTTCTGCTGACACTGAGCTCTATGGGTGGTTTTTGGTTTTCCATTGCAAATGAATGTACATCCTAGGGAAGTTCTATAGATGTGTGACAAGTCTTCACGTTACAGGTGCTGGAGTTCAGAAGGTGTCGGGACTCTGCATTAGTTAGTATTGAGGTACCGTCATCTCAGGATTTCTGTTAGAAGGAGGTTTTCAACAGGTGGGCTTCTAGCAGGTGGGCTCACAGCAGTGGCAGCAGCAGGAGGGGCGGCAGCAGGACTGTCCACAGTAGGATGGGCGGCAGCAGGAGGCCTGGGCGTGGTGCAGCTGGCAGCAGGTGGGGGGAGTGCAGCTCACCACACAGCAGGGAGGCACGCAGGTGCCCTCCACGCGGCAGTCAGGGCGGCACCACCGGGTGCGGCAGATCACAGATCCAGAGCCACCCTCCTGGCCACAGCTGGTTCCGCAGCAGCTGGTCTGGGGGCAGATTGGCTGGCAGCAGCTGGGCTGGGGGCAGATTGGCTCGCAGCAGCTGGGCTGGGGGCAGGTTGGCTGGCAGCAGCTGGGTTGGCAGCAGCTGGGCTGGCCACAGCTGGAGCCGCAGGTCCCACTGGTGGAGCAGCTGGGAAATCCACAGAAGCTGGTGGCAAGGCAGGCCATGGTGTCAGGAGTTGAGGTGAGGTGTGTGTTGTCGAGAGAAGTTTCTGAGCTGTGGCTGCTTGCTCTGCCTTGGCCCTTTTATAAGCCTGGGCCAGCTCCTCTGTTTGTGACAAGCAGCATTTTTATCTTGTTAGTCTCTAAAGCAGCTTTTCTAGGGCCCTCTGATTTTACATGCTGAATTATCTTAAATTTACCTCCAAATTGGCTTTTCCTTATTGCTCAGCTAATAATATTCACCAAATGTGCTTGTCCTTGGCAGAAATGTGAATGTTTTGTTTCCAAACAGTGCTGTAATTTCCACCCCAGCCTCAGCCTTGGCTTCATGCTTGTGGTTACATCACCTGACCAGGTGAGTCTTACCCACGAGAAGATGCAGTCTGGGGCCGTACTCACCAGCCCACAGGTCTCTGGGAGAAAAGTGCTAACCATGCACTGCACTTCATGAAAGACTGTGTTTTTTCAGGTTGATAAGAATGTGGTCTTTATTATTAGCCAGATAGAAACTCTGATGAACTCAACATTCATAGAAATTCATAGACCTCTCCAGAAACGGAGTCTCTTTGATTTCTGTTTTCTCTAAGATTCAGACATTTGTACCTGAGAAAATGTTTATCACCTCAGAGGCTATATGGAACAAAACCTCTTCCATTCCAATTTAATTTAAATGCGGAGCTAAACATAATATCCAGTAATAGGGGAAAAATTAAATATTTTTTAAAAATTTTAAATGAGTTGCATTTATAAAAAATAAAATCAGCATTATATGGATTATCTGGACAGTATTTCTTGAAGGCAGGATTTCCTTTCCAGTGTGTGTCACTTTATGTTTCTATACACATATGAAAAGATCTTAGGTCAAGGAACAAGACAACCAAAGATATAAAGAGGGACCAAGAAAATAAAGGAAAGGCTTTTTTTTTTTTTTCTGGATCACAGTGCCTATAAAAGTAGATGAGGAAATGAATGATCAAGTAGGGCCCAGTAGGTAGAAAGAGATTAAGATAAATTTCAACAAAATAATAGCAGAAACAATTCGCGGTGACTTTCTAAGTATGTTTAGGGCTGGATGAGCAGAAATGAAAACCCTGGAGTGTAACACATGTGTTATTGTTACTTGTGGTAGGTTTACTTCTCTCTTCCAATCATGAAGAGCAGCATATAGTTAGCTTTCTGTGGAGAAGAGGCTTGGATTTGTACAGCGATAGAATTACTTGTAAATCTGATTTATACCAGTAAAGATGTTCATGCCATATGGGAATCATGGCTGTAGGTGTGAAGTAGAAAAGCAGTCATAGGTAATCATTGAATATTGGAGATCAAACAGTTAGTAAATTACCTTGTTCAACCACTTAGCATTATAGGTATAGAAGCTGACTTCATTATTACTACTAATAGCATGTGTTTGTTAAACCCTATCACTCACTCCTAGATTGTTAAGGTGTTATGCATAAAGTAAGATCCATTATATTTTTCTCATGTCTTGTTCTAATGCACAAATCAGTGTTACGAGTAGGAGGAATCAATCAAGGAAGTGTTGAAAATAGAAACATTTAGCTTTAAAATTCTAAATTGGGAAACTTCTGTTGTGGTATGGATCACTTTAATTTTTCCTCAGAATCAGTTGATGTCAGTCAGAACACTGCGGAGTCTGGCAATGGCTCTGTTTTTTAGAGGTTAAGTGATTTGTTATATTCACACAGTACATAGCCAGAAGAGCTGGGTATAAAACATATCCCTTATTCCTAGACCAGTTCTTTTCATTTTATGCCATGATACTTTCCAGGATTAATCAGTATTAGTAAACCTCTGTCTTCTGTTTTTAAAATATATTTTGTTTTTTTACTACACCTTTATTCATATATAGAGAATAGATTTAATGAATTTCATAGATACAATTCCAAGAATAGAATACTTTCCTCCCTTCTTCCCTCTTCCTTCCTTTCAAAAAGAATTTTTGTGATAACATACTTTCAGTTTTCTTTATAATCACAGGTTCAATGCTTCTCTAAACAAAGACCTGTACAAATATCTGTAGGTAGGCCGGCCACTGTTCCACAGGGATATGAACAACAATCAAATCACAAGATGTCAGTTTTGCTCAGTATACATTAGGGTTTTTTGTACTCTATATATTAGAGTTCTAGAATAGAAATATCAGATAGTATGAAGAATGTACTATGGAGTTGTGATTTTAAATACACAATAAATATGCGTAAATATGATAGAATTCTTTGAAATGTATTTGGACCAGAAAAGTTTCCTCCCAGAACTGCTCTAAGTTATATTTGCTCCCTAATTATTTCTGGCCTCCCACATTCAACTTAGTTGTGTACCTTCTGAGTTTCTAGATTTATCACATCAGCACTTCTTCTTAGTTCATGGCCATCAACTTATTTCAACTCTTATTGTCCATCTCTTGGACCAGGGCAGCAGCCTCCTAATTAGCTTCTGATAGAGATTTTATTCCTCTAGTTTTGGCCTCCTGTCTTTGTGAGGAATTGCCATAGCAATCACCCTGATGCCACACTTTTGTTATTCTGTTCCCTGCCCCCAAGCTTTCAAGAGCTCCTTACTGCTTACAGCATTAAGAGCAAACTCCTTTGGCTAATGTTTTCCTCTTTCTTTCTTTCTTTCTTTCTCTCTCTCTCTCTCTCTCTCTTTCCTTCCTTCCTTCCTTCCTTCCTTCCTTCCTTCCTTCCTTCCGGTATGAAATTGTGAGCAGTATTTCTTCTTCTTTTTTAAAGAAAGCTTTTATTTAATGAATATGATTTTGTAAACAAACTTTACAGTTAATTTTCATAGTACAACTCATTAAGGATAGAGGTCCTATCTGGGGAGTAAGTACACAGTGCCTCCTGTTGTTGACTTAACAATTAACACTCTTATTTATGATGTCAGTGATCACTTGAGGCTCTTGACATGAGCTGCCAAAGCTATGGAAGCCTTTTCAGTCCACAGACTACATCAGTATTTAGATAGGGCCATAAGCAAAATGGAAGTTCTCTCCTCCCTTCACAGAAAGGTACCTCCTTCTTTGATAGCCCCTTCTTCCTACTGGGCTCACACTCACAGAGATCCTCCATGTGGATCATTTTTTGGCCACAGTGTCTTGGCTTTCCATGCCTGAAAAACTCTCATGGGCTTTCAGCCAGATCTGAATGCCTTAAGAGCTGATTCTGAGGCCAGAGTTCTGTTTAGGGCATTTGTTATTCTATGAGTCTGCTGTGTGGCCTGCTTCCCATGTTGGATCATTCTCTTCTTTCTAATTCTATCAATTATTATTAGCAGACACTTGGTCTTATTTATGTGATCCCTTTGACACTTAACTCTATCTTTATGATCAGTTATGAACTTAAAGTGATCACTTCAACTAGTAAGATGGCATTGGTACCTGCCAATTTAATGGGATTTGGAGCCCATGGCAAGTTTTTAGCTTTACCCTTAGGGGTAAGTCTGAGGGAGAGTGTGCTGAACTGTACAGCTTCTCTCTCTCTCATTCCCACTCTTATTTTTAACGAAGATCAATTTTCAATTGGATTTAAACACCTCTGATTAATTCTATGTTAAGTAAAGAGTTCAACCAATGGTATTAAGTAGAAAAATAAAATAATAAACTGTTTCTTGACAGTCAAGACAAGGGCTGTTCAAGTCATTGCTTCTCATAGTGTCAGTTTCACTTCTACATGTTTCCTTTTAGGTGCTCAGTTAATTATCACATATCAGGGAGAACATATGGTATTTGTCCCTTTAGGACTGGCTTATTTCAGTAAGTATGATGTTTTACAGATCCATCCATTTTAAAAAATTAAATCTGGTCATTAGCAACAAATTGGCTAATATTTTCTAAATTATTCTTCCACTCTATTCCTCTGGATAACCGTTGTCGTCTCCTCCCTCCATACTTAGGCTGGCACTGACTCCATTGCTAAGAATGCCCCCTTCCCTCTGCTCTGGGCCCCAATTTTGAGCTTCTGTTAATCTGTATCATTCTTCCCAATCAACAGGACCTCTCTGGTGGCCCTATAGAGCATGTTCTGCTGTAAATTTTTCATATTCTACTTTTTAGGTGAATTATGCTGGATTTGACTCTTCCCCCTTCATGTATCTTGTGAGGGGAATATATTTTTTTTTTTTGGCAGGCAGAGTGGACAGTGAGAGAGGGACAGAGAGAAAGGTCTTCCTTTGCTGTTGGTTCACCCTCCAATGGCTGCCGCGGCCGGCGCGCTGCGGCCGGCACACCATGCTGATCCGAAAGCAGGAGCCAGGTGCTTCTCCTGGTCTCCCATGCGGGTGCAGGGCCCAAGCACTTGGGCCATCTTCCACTGCACTCCCTGGCCACAGCAGAGAGCTGGCCTGGAAGAGGGGCAACCGGGACAGAATCTGGCGCCCTGACCGGGACTAGAACCCAGTGTGCCAACGCCACAAAGCGGAGGATTAGCCTAGTGAGCCACGGCGCTGGCCAAAGGGGAATATTTTTAACTCAGTTTATATTTCTATTCTGTGTCATGAAATCTGTGACTTGCAGATATCAGGCAATCATACATTTTTGTCACTGTTGTGCTTAAATTTAATGAAAATAAAAGCGGAAAAATAAATCCAAAGCTGTACTTGCAAGGCCAAAGAAGAGAAGTTTATTAGGAAATAAGAAGTCTCAAGGATTCAGATCTAAGATGGAAATAAAGAAGTCATTTCTGTTACAAAGACTTGAGAATAGCCCAGGTCATTGCCAGATGAACCCGGATCTCTGTTCCCAGACTTGGGGTCTTCATGGCTCAGGGCAGGAGGTTTGTTAGGTAGAGAAATGGGAGCATTATCTTTTCAGAAAGTTGGCTGCTTATTCCAGGCAGTCAGTGCACTATTTAGTAGCAGGAGCCGCAGGGGGAGGTCCTGCAGACAGTGCGGCAGGGGGCCGGCTGGCAGCAGGGCGGCCGGCAGCAGGGGGCCTGCACAGACAGGAGCTGGCAGCCAGTGGTGGTCCAGCAGCAGGGCCTGCAGACCACGGCCGTGCAGGACGAGGGGCAGCAGCTGATGGGGCGGCAGCAGCCCTGCTGCAGGCCGCAGGGGTCGCAGCAGATGGGGCGGCGGCAGGGCTCGCAGATGGGGCGCGTGCAGCGGGGCACGCAGGTGATGGGGCGGCACACGGTGGTCTGGCAGGACACGGGGCGGCAGCAGCAGGGGTCGCGGCAGCAGCAGGGCTGGAGGCAGCCTCCCCCACAGCTGTGGGAGGAGAAGGAGCCGCAGCAGGAGCCGGTCATGGTGGTGTCTGGGGTTGGTGTGGGCTGGTGGGTTGAGGGGAGTTGGGTGTTGTCAGGTGTGAGTGCCTTCCTCCTGCCCTGGGCCCTTTATATACCCTGGCCGGGCACTGATGACCTTTCTTGTTTATATTTTGGCCAATTAAGTAGAATTTGGTTTTGACTAATGATGGCATGTGACTAATGGGTGCACATGATCTCATTAAATAACTCTTGCTGCATTTGTCAATATAGACATATTTACACTGTTCATCATGAAAACTGAAAAAGTTCATAACCATTTGAGATGACAGCAGCTCTTGATGTTTGAATAGCTACTATCCAGGTATACCTGGACAAAATAGTCCTAAAGGAACTTCAACTTGAAAAAGAAATTAAGCATAGAGTAGTGTGAGCCCTGACTAGGTCCTTGGCTGACCTGTGAATCAGATGTGTCCTTTCCACTTTTCTTAAGGCCTCTAATAATGACTTTGTCCTCAGTTTTAGATCCTGTGATTTTAATCCTGTGAGTTTAAACTGCTTGTTAGATTCCTTTTTCCAGATTTAAAAAAAAAATTCTAGGTGAAACCTCCAATGGAAGCAGTTTCTACAAACTGGCTCTGCATCCCCTGGAGAGAAGCCACCTCCTGCTGGAGCCGTTTTGACTCCCCTTCCCAAAGACGCCCCTTTCAGCATGAAGCAGCCAGAGCGCTCATCACCCAGTTCCCTAACAGATGTGAGGGTTTCCGTCTTCAGGAGGTGGGTGGGAATGTGAGGAGTCAGATGGGTTAATAGGTACTCAGGGGATCCCAGTGGAATTTGGGGTGTAAAATACTTGCTTCCTTCCCCAAAACATTATCTTTAGCAAGAACAAACAGGCCACCCTCCTTCCTTCAGAATCTCCAAATTTACCGTGAGAATAGCAAGGGAGCTCTTCCTGAGCTCACAGCTTATTGTGGATACAAGTCACCTATCCCACCCTTAGCAGGCCAGACAGGGTGGAGAACGGTAAATGAGGCCTTTGGATGGGTTTTGACCCAGGCTGGTAACTGAATGCCAATCTGGTTGTCAAGGTGTTTTTTTTTTTTTTTTTTTTGAAATTGTACTTAAAAAGCCCACTGCCACCCGTCCCTTTGGGTTTATTCCTCTCTTGGAAGCCCCCCCCCCCCCACGCCACTCTAATAAATACTTTTGTGGATTTCTTGGGAATACATTTGCTATCACTTGATATAGAAGAATATCTGGTCCTTGGATAGGACAGAAGCCCCTACACTTGTATGGGAAAGGCACAGGTGTTCTCCGTAGACTTGGTTAAATACAGGAATAAGGTGTCCGAGACTGCCATGGAGCTTCCTTTCCTGCAGTGCAGGTGGTGTGCAGCTGGTGTTGCATCTCTGAATCAGGACCTTTCAGCACTTGCCTTCCTGGGGCTTGCAGTGAAGAGTTTGAAATGGGAAACTTTGCTCTTATACACTGTGATGTGGATGCTGTAACTCTCAAGTGATGAGATGATGTAGGGTTGTTTTTTTTTGTTTTTTGTTTTTTGTTTTTTTTTTTTTCCAGCCAGCATTGCAGACACAGTCAGGATGCTGTTGAGATGACGCACACTGGGAGGACACATGGTGTTTCTCTCGTGGCACCTGCTAAACGAGTTTTATGTGCTTCTTCGGGAAGTGTCGCCAGGGGCAGGTTGGGAATGGCAGTAGAGAAAGAGACTCATTACTTTCCACTTTTACCACTTGTGTCATTCACCAGACAAGAGGAGGATTACTTTAGGATTGTCCTCATCCATCAAAAGAATGCCTGGGGCCCCAGGATCTCAAGCTCCTCAAATGGAATTTCAAACATAATTTCAAAACTCTGAAAGGAATGTAAATTGATTCAACACAGTCACAGCTAGGGAATCTGGAGGGAGAACTCAGCTTGGTCTCATGGTTAGGACCTTTGACTCTCATGTCTCCCATTCCTTCTTCTGTTCCCGGACACAGAGTTTGGTAGAGCATAACCAGAACCTAGATAGGAAGCCGCATGTTCTGCTGTAGCCAGGGCACGTTCCCTCATGATCAGTATTCGTGTGGCAATGGGGTCTTCACGATGATCCCAGTTTGTGCAATGGGAACCTCTTCAGAATGTATCTACTGAGCAATGCTCATGTCTTTAATGCAGACTCCCCTGACCCAAGTCCAAGGTGACTGCAGAGCAGTTTCTCTCCCTTGTATAAAGACCCGCAAGGAAAGTTCTGTAAGTCACTCAGGGAATCCCTGGGCATTTACTCCCCTAATACACGTATTCCCCCCTCCCTGGGGTGGGGGTGAGGGGAGGATTCTATATTCAGGTGGGGAAAATATGGTCCATGCTGCAGCTATTCATGCGACAGGGCTGTGAGAACACAGCTGCGTGTCTCAACACTGGGGGCACGGCCTGTGCTGTCTCCTGACGCCACTTGCCCTGAAACCAGGCACCGTGAATTTAAAGCCCTGCCGCTTACTGGCTGGGGACGCTTGGGCCATATTAATAATAGTGCATATCAGGATTGTTGAGAGGATTAAATGAACCAGTATGTGCCAAGCACTGAGAACAGTTCCCAACACTCAGTGTCTTGTATTGATTAAATAAATAAATATATTTAAATTATATTAGCACCTTGTAAACTCTAGAGTTTGAGTTTAGAACAAAGACCAACATTTTTGGCAGGGAAAGGGGCCAGTTCTCTACTATGCCATCACTGAATACACATTAAATCCGAGTATTCAGAGTTGATTTTGAGTAACAGAATAAGGTAAAATAAAAACACCTGAACAGAAGGTAGAGGGCTCCCTCTCATCAAGCTGTGACTTCTCAGGAAAATCAGGTGTTGATGAACATACGGGAAGTACAAGGTACTTCAAAAAATTCATTGGAATTAGAATTAAAAGATAAATTGATTAAAAAAAAAAACTATGAAATCCATGCAAACAAGGGGCCTTCAAAAGTTCATGGAAAATACTTATTATGATTCAATAAGTGACAGTCTTTTTTTAAGAAAAGTTTTTATTTATTTGAGAGGTAGAGATATAGACAGAGAGGGGGAGAGACAGAGACAGAGGTCTTCCACTCTCTGGTTCACTCTACAGATGGCTGCAATGGCTGAAACTGGGCTGATCTGAAGCCAGGAGCTTCTTCCAGGTCTCCCATGCAGGTGCAGGGACCCAAGTACTTGAGCTGTCTTCCACTGCTTTCCCAGGCCTTAGGCAGAGAGCTGGATTGGAAGAGGAGGAGTAACCAGAACATGACCTGGCACCCATAAGGGTGCTGGCGCTGCAGGTGGAGGCTTAGCCTACTATGCCACAGGACCAGCCCCTTAGTTAATCTTTCACTACTTGTTTTTCTTCAACTTCAAAAATAGAGGTGGGCAAACATTGTGTTGCCAACATCCCATATCAGAGCTGCAGTTCAAGTCCTGACAGGTCCATTTATAATCCAGCTCCCTACTAACATGCTTTTAAAGGCAGCAGAAAGTGGTCCAAGTGCTTGGATCCCTGCTACCCACATGGGAGACCCAGTTGGAGTTCTGGACTCTTGGCTTTGCCTGGACCAGTCCCGGACATTGTGGCCTTTTGTGAAGTGAACCGGCATATGGAATCTCTCTGCCTCCCTTTGCCTTTTAGTCAATCTGCCTTTCAAATCAATCTTAAAAAAAAAAAAAAAGCCAGAAGTGATTGGCCACGTGCTGTCTATGGTCCCTTCCCCTTCTATCCTACTGGACATTCTGTGATGTGCCAACAGGTGTCGGATCAGCAGTGAAACCAATAGACTGGGAGTGTGTGTGTGAACCCAGATGCGGCCAGCCAGCGTGTCGTTGCTGCAGGTGTTTGGTGTGGGTGTGGGAATCTGTACACCTGCTGGACGTGTGGTCATGCCCACTTTCCTCAGTTGCTGTGCTCTCTGAATGCTACTTCCGGTGCTTACGAGAAAGCCGCTGTGCTGACGTTATTTCAGAGAACACTGGAAGAGCACCGTTCTGCATCTTGCCTCAGAAATCTCTGGACAAAGAGACAATCTGCCGCAGGGAAGTATCACAAAGAGTACAATTTCAAGTTGACAGCGTTAGGTTTATTTATTCAACAACAGATAACATGGCATATGGAAAGGGTTTCTCAAGAAAGCGCACGCTGTTCTGCCACACAGCCAGCAAGGACATCTTGATGGACCTGGGCATATCCAGGGAGACCCCTAGTGGTAGTGGGCTGCTCAGTAGCAGGAGCCGCAGGGGGAGGTCCTGCAGACAGTGCGGCAGGGGGCCGGCTGGCAGCAGGGCGGCCGGCAGCAGGGGGCCTGCACAGACAGGAGCTGGCAGCCAGTGGTGGTCCAGCAGCAGGGCCTGCAGACCACGGCCGTGCAGGACGAGGGGCAGCAGCTGATGGGGCGGCAGCAGCCCTGCTGCAGGCCGCAGGGGTCGCAGCAGATGGGGCGGCGGCAGGGCTCACAGATGGGGCGCGTGCAGCGGGGCACGCAGGTGATGGGGCGGCACACGGTGGTCTGGCAGGACACGGGGCGGCAGCAGCAGGGGTCGCGGCAGCAGCAGGGCTGGAGGCAGCCTCCCCCACAGCTCTGGGAGGAGAAGGAGCCGCAGCAGGAGCCGGTCATGGTGGTGTCTGGGGCTGGTGTGGGCTGGTGGGTTGAGAGGAGTTGGGTGTTGTCAGGTGTGAGTGCCTTCCTCCTGCCCTGGGCCCTTTATATACCCTGGCCGGGCGCTGATGACCCCCAGGGGGCAGGATATTTCCTTGTTTTGTGAGTGACATTGGCATTTTGGCAAGTTTTCTAGACATTTTTTAGGTGCTCAGGTACTCCTGAAGACTATTTGCGTCCCTTATTTAATGGAGCCCCATTGTATTTGGCTATTTATGGCTCAAATATGAAGTTAATGACCCTACTTCAAAGTCTCCAATTACCTTTACCATTCAGTGATGCTTCTACGTCCCTGGGTGATGTTTTTGTAGCATGAAGTAGCTGTCATGCTCTCTGGGCCACTTACTAACAGTGGCCTTGGGCTCCCCAAGCCATGAGTGTGCTTTTCCACTGCCAAGCCAAACAAATTGGGACTAGTAAGTAGTATACGAATATTTTGAAAAAATCATGGCTTGTCAGGAAAAGAATAATTTTCCAGCCCATGTTTTGCTATTTATGTATTTGAGAGAGAGAGAGAGAGAGAGAATATCTCCCATTTGCTGGTTTATTCCCCAAATGCCCCTATAGCTGGGGCCAGGCCAGGCCACAAGCAGGAGTTAAGAATTCAATTCGATTCTCCCATGTCGGTGGCAGGAACCCATGCACTTGAGTCACTGCCTGCTGCCTCAATCAGAAGTGGAACCAGTACCTGAACCCAGGCCCTCTGATATGGCATGCAGGTGTACCAAGGAGCATCTTAACTACTAGGCCACATGCCCACCCTCCAGTCTACTTTTTGGAACCGTGGGCATACATCTTAGTTGGCCTGCATCGTCAGTGATTTTTGTCTTAGATACATGTTCATTGACTTCCATGGTTTTATTTTCCCAAACCAAGGTGACTTTCATTGTTTTTAATCTTCATGATAGCCACTGTTATTCATGTCTAAATATGCTGCAAGCATCATATCATTCTAAATAAAATAGATGGATTAATTTGTTCTTTATAGGATTCCTATGAGATAGGTATTATTATGTTCCTCATTTTATACATACGGAATCAGGGAAATAGCTTGTTCAAGGTCATACACCTACTCAGTATTGAGCCAATATACTGCTTCCAAAACCATCTATGAGAGCAATATTGTAAACCCAGAACAGACTGTGGGCATCACATTCCCAGCCATTAAGAAGTACCTTTCAGGGGCTGGTATTGTGGGGTAATGGGTAAAGCTATGACCACCAGCATCCCATATGGCTGCCAGTTTATGTCCTGGCTGTTCCACTTCTGATCCAGCCCCCTGCTAATGGCCTGGAAAAGCAGAGAAAGATGGTCTAGGGGCTTGGGCACCTGCCACCTACATGGGAGACCCAGAGGAAACTCCTGGTTCCTGACTTTGGCCTGGCCTAGCCCTGGCCATTGTGGCCATTTTGGGAGTGAACCAGGGATGGTAGATGGATCTCACTGTCTGTTTCTCCCCATCTCTCCCTTTACCCCTCCCTCTCCCTTTCTGTCTGTCTCTCTTTTTTCTCTGTAACTCTGAATTGAAATAAATCTTTTTTTTTTTTTTACAAAAAAGGAAATACTTTTATATAGGGATTTAAATTAAACATTCAGTTTTAAAGCAATTGTTATTTGTGGCATGGTTAGTTGTTAGAGTCATCTCTATATCTTACCAATGTCTTCAGAAATAGGAATTCCTAACTCACACTCAGCATTCAGAAAATTCCAAATATAACCCTAGGAGATAGTCTCACAGTTGGGCATGGTTGAGTGGTCATGGGCACCATGAGCAAAGCCACCAGGATGGTGAGGAAGTCAAGGGACCTGAGCCTGGCTAGGTGGAAGTGTGATCTTCCCAGAGTTCTTCCAGCTGGAGGTGTTTCAGACCCGGCCCAGTTCATACCCAGGGTCCCCTGCATCTCCGTGTGTGCTGTGCTTAGGCTCATTCCCGCTTATAATCCAATTGTGATTTTTCGGTGGTTTCAAACTGTCAGGACTTACAGGAAAATTATGTCACTCAGTCATTGTGTAGCCTTTGCCTCTTGATTTGCTTGGTACTGACCTTTCTCTTTACAACAAACTCCCTTCTAAGTACGTGGCCAAAGGCTCAAGTTCAAGCCTTCTTATTGGTCACAGCCCTCGTACAGTCTGTCATAGGCTCACCTGGATTTCCCCAGCTTCTGGGGCTCACTGGGGCATGGGGTTACCAGGGAAACAAACAAGATCCAACAATAATGGTGAATTTGGGGCAAAACAAGGCATTGCATGAAAAGTGCTGCAAGCTAAGGAAGTTACTCGAAGGCCATCAAAGAGAATTCTATAGGAGGAAAGCATGTAGTAGGAGAATTTAAAAGGGTGATCCATGTATGTAGAAAGAGACTGGACGTAGGAGTCTATCCGTGGGCAAGCTGTCAGACCCTTACCAAAGAGAAAGCTCTGCCGTGCACATACTGAACGTGCAAAGGTTTTGAACATGATGGGCTTTTTGTTAGAACCTTTTTTCTTTTTTAACGTGGTATTCCAACTTTTTCCCCCAAATAGTCGATGTAGTCTTCTGCAGACATGTTTCTGTAGTACTGTGTATCAGTGAAGTACTAAAAATGTCATTGGATTTTTTAATGTTCTTTTTTTTAAAAAAAGGCCTAAAATACTAAATATACACACACACACAATCTTAGTAGTGTAAAATGAGGTATTACTACACATATGATACTGGTAGGAATTTAAAAAGTGACGACACCTTTGATGACGGAGAGGTGGGAAAGAAAGTACTTGTGCATTGCTGCAGGAAGTAGGAATTGTTACAGCCGTCTGGCAATTTATTTTAAATACATAGACCTTTTAAATCAGCATTCCTATTACTGGGAATTCATCCCATGGAAATTAAGAATGCTATATAAGAATGATTAATGAGATTTTTAGGGGAGGGGCAAACAAATAAATGAATGTCAATTAATGTGTAAAATATTGAATAAGTTTTGGTAAAACCAGACCATGAGATAACATGCAACAAATCGCAGCAAATAATTTCAACTTATAATCAATAATTTGAAGCATTTCCACAATATGCTGTTAAGTAAAAACTAAGAGGCAGAGAACGATATAGAATTATGTTTCTCTAATAATAATATTTGATATATATGATTATTTTATTTATTTATTTATTTTTGACAGGCAGAGTGGACAGTGAGAGAGAGAGAAAGAGATAGAGAGAAAGGTCTTCCTTTGCCGTTGGTTCACCCTCCAATGGCCGCCACGACCGGCGCATCGCGCTGATCCGAAGCCAGGAGCCAGGTGCTTCTCCTGGTCTCCCATGCGGGTGCAGGGCCCAAGCACTTGGGCCATCCTCCACTGCACTCCCGGGCAACAGCAGAGAGCTGGCTTGGGAGAGGGGCAACCGGGACAGAATCTGGTGCCCCAACTGGGACTAGAACCTGGTGTGCTGGCGCCGCAGGTGGAGGATTAGCCTATTGAGCCACGGCGCCGGCCAATATATATGATTATTAAGTGTGTGAGTATATGAAAATACTTCATGGAAATGGACTTCAAAGGCAAGCTTCTTTTAATGTGAAAATTTTGAAATCCATGTGTGTAAGGAGTCTTCAACAAGTTAATAGAAAAATGTGTATATGGCAAAATTATATGTGGATTTCATTTTTTTGCATCAAAATAAATTTATCTTTTTATTCCATTATTTTTTCAAGTACCTTCACATATGTGTATGGGAATTAGATACAAATGTAACTCTATGGCCACCAAGGCAGTATCACCGACACCTGGGGTTATTCAGTGGTCAGGAGGAAAGGAGACCATCAGGGAAGCAAAAACTGCATTTTTAAAAGTTTGCGCAGTAAAAGCAGCATGCTAAAATGATTCTACATACCATCTTTGGAAAAAGAGGCGTATGTGTATGTTTATTTTAAAAAAACACTTGAGAGAAGGAGAGAAAGACGGAGCAAGTGAGTACATTCCCATCTGTTGATTCACTCCCAAATGCCTATAACAGTGGGGACTTGGCTACATCAGACTTTAGCCAAGAACTGGGAACTGCATCCAGGTATCCTGTGGGTGGCAGGGATTAGTTATTGAGCCATTGCCTGCTGCCTCCCAGGGTCATCATCCTCAGGAAGCCAGAGTTACGAGTGGACACGGACACTCCACTGTGAGATGCCAGTGTTGTAACTGGTAGGCCAAATGCCTACCCCAGAAACTTTCACTATATTTCAAGAAAAATACTTTTCTTCATGAGATAGTATGTTCTTTTGTGGTAAGAATCCACATGTCAAGTACCACAGCAGAGAGTTGGAGAGAAGTGATGGTATATTTTCTCTTCTAACCCCCCACCAGAACTTATTCATTCAACAAATAATTTTGATTACATTCTGTGTGCCTCATATGGTGCAGATTAGTGGGAATCCAGTAATAAGCAAAGTCAGTTAACAGCCCTGCTGTCGTATAGTTCACCTCCTCTCAACAGGCACACAGAAATGCCTAAGCACAAAGGCAGAATTTTTTTGCCATTTTATTTTCTTATAGAAAGCCTTTATTTAATAAATGTGAATTTTGTAAGTAAAACTTTTGGATTATAGTGGTTCTTCCCCCCATACCCGCCCTCTCACCCTCAAACATTCCCACCTCCTATTCCCTCTCCCATCCCATTCTTCATTAAGATTAATTTTTAATTATCTTTATATACAGAAGATCAACTCTATACTAAGTAAACATTTCAACAGTTTGCACCCACTCAGACACACAAAATATAAAGTACTGTTTAAAGACTAGTTTTACCATTAATTCTCATAGTACAACACATTAAGGACAGAGATCCTACAGGGGGAGCAAGTGTACAGTGACTCCCGTTTTTGAATTAATAATTAACATTTATGACATGATCACTCGAGGCTCTTGTCATGAGCTGCCAAGGTTATGGAAGCCTCTTGATTTCACAAACTTCAACCTTATTTAGACAAGGCCATAATCAAAGTGGAAGTTCTCTCCTCCCTTCAGAGAAAGGTACCTCCTTCTTTGATAGCCCCTTCTTTCCACAGGGCTCTGACTCACAGTTATCTTTCATGTTAAGTAATTTGTTGCTGCAGTGTCTTGGCTTTCCATGCCTGAAAAACTCTCATGGGCTTTCAGCCAGATCTGAATGCCTTAAGGGCTGCTTCTGAGGCCAGAGTTCTGTTTAGGGCATTTGTTATTCTATGAGTCTGCTGTGTGGCCTGCTTCCCATGTTGGATCATTCTCTTCTTTCTAATTCTATCAATTATTATTAGTAGACACTTGGTCTTACTTATGTGATCCCTTTGACACTTAATTCTATCTTTATGATCAGTTATGAACTTAAAGTGATCACTTCAACTAGTAAGATGGCATTGGTACCTGCCAATTTAATGGGATTTGGAGCCCATGGCAAGTTTTTAGCTTTACCCTTAGGGGTAAGTCTGAGGGAGAGTGTGCTGAACTGTACAGCTTCTCTCTCTCTTATTCCCACTCTTATTTTTAACGAAGATCAATTTTCAATTGGATTTAAACACCTAATATAATTCTATGTTAAGTAAAGAGTTCAACCAATGGTATTAAGTAGAACAAAAAAATACTAAAAAGAATAAAATAGTAAGCTGTCCCTCGACAGTCAGGACAAGAGCTGATCAAGTCATTGCTTCTCATATTGTCAGTTTCACTTCTACAGGTTTCCTTTTAGGTGCTCGGTTAGTTGTCACAAATCAGGGAGAACATATGATATTTGTCCCTTTGGGACTGGCTTATTTCACTCAGGAAGATGTTTTCCAGATTCCTCCATTTTGTTGCAATTGACCAGATTTCATTTTTTTTACTGCTCTGTAGTATTCCATAGAGTACATATCCCATAATTTCTTTATCCAATCTTCTGTTGATGGGCATTTGGGTTGATTCCATGTCTTAGCTATTGTGAATTGAGCTGTATAAACATGGAGGTGCAGATAGCTCTTTAGTTTGCCAATTTAATATCCCTTGGGGTAAATTCCAAGGAGTGGGATGACTGTGTCGTATGGTAGGGCTATATTCAGATTTCTGAGGAATCTCCAAACTGTCTTCCATAGAGGCTTTACCAGTTTGCCTTCCTACCAACAGTGGATTAGTGTGAGAGGCAGAACTTTAAAACAAAATCTCTTAGGGCAGGTGTTCAGAGCTCAAAGCATGTTTCTCAGGGAAAATATAGTGGTTACTTTTCCTACCAGCCTAATAGCGCTTCACAGGAAGAACACATCTATGGATTAGTTTTGCCACCTTTTCAACCACATTGACATTATAAAAATGCATGTGAAGTTCAAAATTAGGATGGTTCCAACCAAGGCTACATTTCCACTTCTCAGAAGTAGCAGTTCCACTGGGTTGGAATTGGCTGTGGTTTGCATAGGGTTTGGGTTTATACCCCAAGGGTTCATGTGTTGGAAGCTTGGTCCTGGTGGGGCTTTTAAGAGGCAGGGTGTAGGAGGAGGTCCCTGGAAGACTGGAGGCACTGGCCTTGAAAGAATTAGTGTCTTTCTTGCGCGACCCCAGCCAGTCCCCAGTCTGTCTCCTCTGATTCCCGTCTCACCACCTGAGCTCCCTCTCTTGTGTGTGCATCTGCCATGATGTCATCTGCCACAAGGAGATGTAGTCAGGGGCCCTAGCTGGAGTTGGTGCCTCCAGGGTGGTGAGCCCAATAAACCTCTTTTCTTTACAGGGACCTAGCCTCAGGTATTCTGTTATAGTAACAGAAAATTTGTACAGTGGTACTGGCGGGAGCCATGGAGGGTGGGATAGAGGTTCTCCCAGGATGGGGCTTTCAGAGTTCAGAGACTCCTGGGTGCTTTTCTACATCAATCACTACACTTTTCTGCATTGCAGAACAGTGTGGCTGTAGCTGAGGCTGCTTCTGCCTTCCTATGTGTGTGGATTATTCATGAGTCAAGCTCATGATCAGAGAGATCTGCTAAAACCTCAGTGTGTCCCCAGCATCATCGCAAAGCCTGGAGCTTGAACCACGAGGGCCACTGCATGGAACGAGCTGAGTTATTGCAGTAGCTCTTAGATTGCAGAGCTTGGCCTGGACTGTTTCCTTCTGAAAGCTCAAAATGCAGACCTTAAGCAAAGCTTTCCTTTCTTTCCTCTGAGTCTACATAGCATAACTTAAGCTAAAAATGAGCTTTTGAAGAGTAAGAAACAATAAAAAGAAACATCTGCTTTCCCAGAAATAAAATTTTAATTTTTTTTTACCATGCAAAAACACAGTATAAGAATAATGTTGTCCTGGTGGGAAGGTGGGAGAGGGGAGATTCCGTATGAGAACCTGGAAATGGTGGAACAACGGGTCTCTGGGAGAGAGTTCCATTCACATTCTTTGATCTTTGTTTACTCATTTCTTGTGAAGCCAATAATTCAAATGATGATAGCTGATGTTTTTCTTCGGATTCTCACTGAGGTCTGGGATTCTGCATAATTACGAGAGAAAAGCCATAGGCAGTTGGAGTTGACTTAGTTGTGGAACAGGTGGGCGGTACCAGTAGTGTTTCTCATCAGGGCAGGACTGGGAGGAGTTTACAGGTGCTGGACTCCTGGCAGTGTTTTGTATTCGGCTGCTCAGTAGCAGGAGCCACAGGGGGAGGTCCTGCAGACAGTGCGGCAGGGGGCCGGCTGGCAGCAGGGCGGCCGGCAGCAGGGGGCCTGCACAGACAGGAGCTGGCAGCCAGTGGTGGTCCAGCAGCAGGGCCTGCAGACCACGGCCGTGCAGGACGAGGGGCAGCAGCTGATGGGGCGGCAGCAGCCCTGCTGCAGGCCGCAGGGGTCGCAGCAGATGGGGCGGCGGCAGGGCTCACAGATGGGGCGCGTGCAGCGGGGCACGCAGGTGATGGGGCGGCACACGGTGGTCTGGCAGGACACGGGGCGGCAGCAGCAGGGGTCGCGGCAGCAGCAGGGCTGGAGGCAGCCTCCCCCACAGCTCTGGGAGGAGAAGGAGCCGCAGCAGGAGCCGGTCATGGTGGTGTCTGGGGCTGGTGTGGGCTGGTGGGTTGAGAGGAGTTGGGTGTTGTCAGGTGTGAGTGCCTTCCTCCTGCCCTGGGCCCTTTATATACCCTGGCCGGGCGCTGATGACCCCCAGGGCGCAGGGTCACTTCCTGCAGCTGTGGTTGCCATTGAAACAGAAACCTTGGATTCAGTTCCTGAGGCAGCATCTCCAGCGTTGCTGAGCTATGCTTCCCTTTCCACGAATATTTGATGATTTATGTCATCAGAAAAATTGCCCATCCGTCAGCCAGTCCTTCCAGACCGGGTCATGTGACAAGTTGCAGGTCTGAAGGCTCTGGTGTTGCCGTCACCACACTTTCCTCTTGTTCACCACTGGAGATGAGGCGTGGGGCCGGGATGCCCGTGACTCACAGGCCCGGTTCCCAGCTGGCGTGGTGATGAATCAGACATTTCTCGAAAACCACATGGGCTCAGAAAGGAGGATGTGTATTGATTCTGCTGCAGGCAACAATGGCCATTGCTTCTGTAAAACAGCATAGAGTTCACCTTGCTCTGGAAGGTATTTGTGATCACCCAGTCACTGAAGGGATTGTTGTGGAATCTGAGTCGGCATCTAAGTTGAATCACAGTAAGTGTGTGGAAAGAGACTGTGTGAATGGTGCTGGCCTATTTGGAGGCACAGGAGGAAAGGGAATAGAAGCAAGGTAGATTCTGGACAGTAATCACAAACTTCAGGAATGCAAGCTGAAGGGAGAGCAAGCAATCAAGGGGAAGAGCTTCTCCCGGAACAATAGCAGACAGGACAAGTCTTACCTGTCCTGTGTCTGTCTGCATGCCCGTCCCTGATCATGGGCAGTGAATGAAAATGTGGTATTTCTGCCTTCCGGGTGTGGCATGCGCTTCCTATTGGATTCTTCCAAAGGTATGGAAAATATTTGTGAAGAGACCAGTTATCTTTTGTAGACATTGGGGTTTGTTGGATGAGGAATTTGTTTATGAGGTATAAAAGGATTATGAAAAGACAGGGAAACCAGCAAGCTGGTGGTGGATACAATAGCCTCATTTTTTTCAGCTACAGCTAAGAAAGCTGGGGCTCGAAAGTACGTTCAGCGTTGGGAAGTCTGTTAGACAGCATTGCCCAAGGGCTGCTCGTGGCCTTCAGGCCACATTGGACGGCTGAGGCAGTTTGGGTGTGTGCTCATTTTATATACACTCTTTGATCGCCTTCCTCGTGAACGCCTGAGGTCTGAGCTTCTGTTCCATCGTAGGCCATTCCAGTTTTTGGAAGATCATATGTGTGAAGCGGTGTCTCCAGAGTCGCATAGATGAAAAAGTGGCCAAGCTTTCCCGGAACCACAGGGCTCCTGTCGGGTGTAAACACTGAGGAGCGACTCCTGGCCTCTTTCCAAATCTGAGTTGCCCAGGACAGTGACCGCGCAGCAGTAGCTACCATAGTCACCAACAATTCTGTTCCATCTCGTGGGACAGATGGCTTAGGACAGACACGGAGCTCCAGATGGCAGGGATAGGAAACGTGTGCGCACTCATCGCTGCTGTTAATTCACAGAATGGCGGACTAAGACGTCTGCTTTCTAAAGGCTTAGACCGTCAGAAGCTTTGCTGTTCAAAGTCGTGTTCCTGAGACGGGATCTCCCTCCCGCCTGCGCAGGACACGGAGAGGCGGCCTTCGTGTCTCACCCCCGAGGCAGGAGTTCAGATGATACGGTCTCAGACAAGCGTTGCCCGTGTACCTTAACCCTCAAGTCTCCAATGGAAGAGGCCCCACGTCTGTCCCACAGCCCGGTGCTGATGCTGAGTCCTTGGCAGGCAGCCCTTTGGGCAGACTTTGAGCTTACCCCTGCACCGCTTCACGTAGCGTTCTCAGAGCCACAGCGCTCCTCCAAGTGCTTCAGTGCCAGGACGGCCCCGCTGCTCGGCCGTGCTGTGGCCTTTGCTGCGGCACAGCAGTGACCTCAGCCTGAGGGCCAGGGATGTGCCCCTCGTCCAGATCCACACATTCTCCCAAGCCTAACGTCAGTATTAGCAAGTAGTTGTTAACTACGGTGATGACGGGTGTGGGAATTGTTGTGTTTGAATCAAAACAGAATGTGCTAAGAGTAACCTATGTGATTGTGAGCGATGCCCTGGTCTTGTTTTGTTAGGAACTAATTTGGGGACCAGTGGCTGTTGGGAAGGTGTAAGGATTCTGAGGACAGAATATGCACTGCCTGGGGCAATCCATTCTCAGAATCTTTGCACACACCCTCCAGTCCTGAGAGTGAGATGGGGACGGGGAGGGCTGAGGGGTAGGGACAGCAGGGGGGTGATCCAGGGGAAGTGGGATTCAGATCTGTGTGGTGTGACACAGAGCAAGGGAGCTGCACATTCCCAGTCCCACTTTCCTCATCTGTGAAATGGGCAGACTCTTCAGTGCCTGGTGTCCCTCATAGGCTAAGCCTAAAATCCGTACAAATGTGGAAGATGGACAGGCGATTATCAGTAATTGAAAGCAGAAAATATTTTACTTAGAACAGTCAGAAAAATTAAATAGGGAACTGATAGAAGTTTACTCAGAATTAAATAAATAAATAAATAAATAAATGAGTGAATAAATTTTCTGCTTAAAGACAAGGAAAACTAAACCAGGAGTCTCTTACAGCTTTTGCTATTTAATTCTCTTGGATTGTTTAGTGTGAAAGAAAGCATCTAATTACCAGAGATATAAATGGGTGCAGGGTTCCTCTTCTCTCTAATGCTGAACTCCTGTTCCCAAACCCTGCCGTCTAGGACTCACTACTACAGACTTGCAGAATCCATTTTGAAAGATCCGAGCCTGAATTTGAAGGTTTTTTCACTTGTTTATTATATTTAGTAGGAAATCGATCTCTTCAGTGTATCCCAGGGGAAAAAAAATCCTTCTCCTGAGTTCTTGCCTACTCTCAAAGCTCAGAGTGGAACAGGCAGCACGTCTCCTGCGGCTGTTTGATGCTGTGATGGTCACATGCACCACAGGGAATAGAAGGAACTGAACGGTGCTGGGCGCTCCCCAAGCGCCAGGCATTTGACACACATGAGGTCAGTTAGCTTTGCCAGCAATCTGCATTGCTGAGTGTTAGTTTTCCCATTGTGCAGATGAGAAAAGCTGAGGTTCAGAGTGGCTAAGCTATGCTGATGTTGAATTCTTGCTTGTGAATATCTACTGTTTGCACTTCGTGTCGTGAGGACAATTCCACTCCAGTTGAGTTTGACCCAACAAGTAGATATCAAGTTTCAACTATGTACTAAACATCGATCTCTGTACCAGGAACCAAAATAGGCAAACTGGTCCCTTCCTTGGGGACAAATAAATAGATGATTCAACACAATGCCTTATAAGGAGGGAGGTAAGCTCAGGATGCTGTTGGAAAACACTAGAGCCACCTAATGTAGCCTGGTGTGTGTGTGTGTGTGTGTGTGTGTGTGTGTTTTCACACGAATGTGCATTGGCATGCATGCATGTGTGTGGTGTAAGCATTAGTAAGGGTGTTAGAACGGCACTACTGGAAAAGGTGGAGCTGAATCTCGGAAGTGGATCAGTTAGGTAGATGCAGAAGGTGGAGGGAAGAAGTGGGTGGAAAAGCATTCCATATAAACAAAAGAACGTGTGCAAAAGCAAGGACATTTGGAACTGCAAGTATCCAGTAACTATGAAGCTTGAAGCAAAACAGTGAGGAGTGGGAAGCCTGGGTCTGCAGAGGGGGGCGGAGGGCGGTGGCAGAGGGCTGCATTTGCACAGATTTCCTGCCGACGTGAGCAGTCCGAGGAGGAGCCTTGGTCTCTTGCATCCCCTTCCGATGCTCGTAGGATTCCCAGCACCTGTCTCTTCCCCTTCTGTCTCCCTCATCTTCTGCGTCTCCACGCAGCGGCCTCTGCACCTTTCTCTCTTCTCTACTGTCTCCTGAGTCCCTCATCCCTTCCCTTTCTTGTCTCTTTTGGGTTATCATTGCCATTTTTATTCAAGTCCTAAAAAGCCCAAGATTTTTTCCTTTTGCACTTTAAGGAAAAAGTTTTCCCCTCTGAATTCATCCTGATGACAGTCCAGCAGGTGCTGTTGCAATCCTATGACCACATTTCGCCTGCTAGCTCCGGGTGTCTTCACTGTGGCTTGTTCTGGTGAATGCTCTTGGAAGAGTTTGGGGTCACGCTTGCCATTCCTCAAATCCAGATCGTCCCCTGAGGGGCAGATCCTGCAGTTCTAATCATAAAATAATGCACACTCTTGACCCCCCCCCCCATTGCCAGATATTTTGATTCCATGGATTCATCGGGGCCCTAAGGATGTGCATGGACCACACTTTGAAAAGTGCTGTTCCAGGCGCAGTGGTAAGAAGATGGGATGTGCTGGGCTGGTCAGTCTGCTGGGCCCACTCCAGGCTTGGTGTATTCTGTCCCCACTCCTTCTGCCCTTCTTCACTAACACCGTGTTTCCTTAGTTCTCTCACCTGACTGTGAGCTCCACTGCTGCAAGGGATGTAGCTCGTTTGTCCCTAGTAGGGCAGGAGCAGCCTTGGACAGTCCCTTGATAAGCAGCTACTCAAGGCGTGGGATTCCCTTGGATAAAGTTCTGCTTAGGCTGAGCTTTGGTTCCCTTGTGTAGATTCTAAAATCCTGCTCATCTGGGTTTACGAATGAACAGGTGCCAATGAGTGAATCAGGCAACGGGGCAGTCTGCTGTGCCAGGAAAAATCAGTTTATTGACAACAGTAAGCAGTACATTACAAAAGGCGACGCTGGGCGTCCAGCAGCTGGAACCTTCAGGGTTCAGGCTGCGCTGCAAAGTCCACACCAGGGACTTTACAGGTCGGTGTGCTGTCCATGATGACTTCTGCTGGTGCAGCCCACGGGAGTTCAGCTGAGGCTGGCGCTGGGCGTCTGCTTATATCAGGCTGTAAAACTACTGTCGCTTTGGGTTAGGGGTGAGGCGATTGGTTTTTCTTTCAACTTCATTTAAAGGCAAAGTAGATTCTTGGGCTCCAGGGAATTGCTCTGTGGAGACAGCAGCTCAGTAGCAGGAGCCGCAGGGGGAGGTCCTGCAGACAGTGCGGCAGGGGGCCGGCTGGCAGCAGGGCGGCCGGCAGCAGGGGGCCTGCACAGACAGGAGCTGGCAGCCAGTGGTGGTCCAGCAGCAGGGCCTGCAGACCACGGCCGTGCAGGACGAGGGGCAGCAGCTGATGGGGCGGCAGCAGCCCTGCTGCAGGCCGCAGGGGTCGCAGCAGATGGGGCGGCGGCAGGGCTCACAGATGGGGCGCGTGCAGCGGGGCACGCAGGTGATGGGGCGGCACACGGTGGTCTGGCAGGACACGGGGCGGCAGCAGCAGGGGTCGCGGCAGCAGCAGGGCTGGAGGCAGCCTCCCCCACAGCTCTGGGAGGAGAAGGAGCCGCAGCAGGAGCCGGTCATGGTGGTGTCTGGGGCTGGTGTGGGCTGGTGGGTTGAGAGGAGTTGGGTGTTGTCAGGTGTGAGTGCCTTCCTCCTGCCCTGGGCCCTTTATATACCCTGGCCGGGCGCTGATGACCCCCAGGGCACAAGGTCATTCCTTATTAATCTCTGGCCAATTAGGTGAGGATTTAGCATTGGTTAATGGTATTTTCGGTCATCCCTTACCTCATACTTATGAGTGTGCACACACCACAAATATTCTTTCATTTTTTTCTTATTGTGAATTCTTACCAAATTTAGACATTGGATTCAATTCTGGTGACTTTGCCTTGAAATATCCCTGACCTGAGAAGGGGGAAGCATGTGTGTTCACAACTAGGATAGTGCCTGATCACCCTGCTCCTTGGCCCTGAAGGGAACCTGTACTCTTTGCCTTCAAACACTCTCATGATTACCGCCCCGTGACTCGTCTTCTTGACAATGTGGATGTGACAGCAGCAGGCTAACAGCGTCACTCCAGCGGAGACAACAGCTGTGCTGCCGGGTGTCACCTTCTGCGGCTCACTTAAAGGCAGGTCTGTGGTTTTCCACGTGGGGTCCTGGGGCCTGCGGCACTGGCTTAGTCACTCTCCCTGAGCAGGACCCAGACTTGCTTGCTTTGGTTGTTGATGTCTCCTCCTTCACCTGGAATGCCCTCCTCATCCTTCCAATCTGAACCCAACTTCCTTGGTTGTAGCGCTGTCTTCATGGAGCCACCAGGGCTGTTAGCTTTGTACTTTATTTGGGTGAGTCACTGTGCCTGTAGAGTCTGTAGAGAATATATAGGCCTGTGCCCACCTCGCCGGCTGCAGAGGCTGGGAGGGTTTACCACGGCCACACAGTGAGGTCATAGCGTGGGGCTGGAGCTGCAGGCCTCCTCGTTCACAAGCGGCCTCTTCTTTGACTTTGACACTTGTGGACTCAGTAGACCCGCCGTTAGGCAGAGAAGAGAGCTGATCGAGTAGTTAGCAAGTTCTTTCCTTCATTTCAGCACCATCATTGGAAGTGACACTGAAAAATCAGGACAGCATTCTACCCCAGTGACAGAGCTCAGGACCTCAGCGCAGGGCCAGCATGAGGCTCTGCTGGGCACCTGCACTCATTTTCCTCTAAGAGAGGTTTCCCATAGTTCCCCTGGACGCAGTATTTCATTGGTTGATGCTGGATATTGGTTGCCATTTTTCTGTGTACTACAAAATAACTTTAAAGGACCACCTATTATTGAATATTTGGTGTGTTCCAGGGACTTCATATGTCTTATCTGGTTAATCATCATTCTAACTGATTGAGGCAGGTAGTGTTGTCCCCATGTTGTAGACGGGGAATCTGAAGCTTAGAAGTTAACTGGTCTCCTTGAGTTCTCACATTCTAGATTCAAACTAAACCATGTCTGACCTGTAAGTCTATTTTAACAAATGGGATTCTCCTTCAGTTTAACACGAATAGGTTTGCTTATACCAGCCATAAAAACAATTTCATCTCTAAACCTAGATATTAATTAACCTATGCCTGCCAAAAATTTATGAAAATTTAAAATAAAATCAATCATGGCCATTCCCCCATTTTTATTTTCACTGAAGGAAACCATCTGCTCATCTCTCACACTGATTGGAGCATTAAGCTAGTTTCTCACTGCCACCATGGTTGACACTCAGCTATTTCTGTATAACAAGCAACCACAAACTCTCCTCACATACAGTGACAAGTATTTATTTCTTGGTCACATGTCAGCAGGTCATTTGGTGTTTGGCAAATTAAGGCTGGAGCTGGCATCTGGTCATAGGTTGGTTTGAGACTTCCTTTTGGAGTCTAGTTGCCATTTTTACAAATAAAATACAAGGTTTCCCATTAAATTTGAATTTCAGATGAATAACAAATATTTTTTGTTATAGTCATGTTTGAATAGCATTGGGCATATTTACACTCTGTTTATCTGAAATTCCAGTTAAATGAGGTGTTCTGTATGTTAGCTAGCAACCCCACTTCTGGTAGCAATCCCAGGCATACAACACATTTCAAGGAGAGGAAAGGATACTTCTCTCAGCAGGGAGAGAAAAGGAGCAAGTAAATATTAATGAACAATAATCTAAAGTCCTAGAGAATCAATTATTTTAATAATCTTTGTTGTAAAACTTAGACAAAGGCTTTTAGAAAGTCAAATTAGATTATGTCTACCAGGTCTCCATTTATGTGGGTAATGTCTCTCCCTCTCCCCTTCTGTCTTCCTGGTCAACCAAGAAGTGTCATTGATTAACAGGGACTGCCTAATTTCTCTGTAAGAAGTTCTTGTTGTCAGTCTTATGTTAGTTTAGATTGGCTCAGTATTTAAAAGAGAAAAAATATCTTCTGGGAATATCACCAATTTCATGAAAGTAGATATTTATTTAATCAAATAGTTCATTAAGAATTCTATTTTATTGCTTAAAATAAGTATAAATTATTCCAGTGTCTAGCAGTTAAAAATTCCTCTTGGAGAAAATATAACTGAGAGACTTGAGTTAGCATGGATCTATCATTTGACTACATAGACGCAGGAATTCTGGATTCAATGTTTAAAGCAATAAATTTCTGAACTAAAATAAAATTAAAATCCCCAAATTCCAGAATGAAGAATATCAGCTGCTGTTTTGTTCAGTCTGTAACCAACTCAAGAACAGACTGTTCCATCTGGGATTTGTTGCTATACCTTCAGGATAGCCAGTGTGAGGGCTGGCTATGCCCTCCCGCAAAGCCAAAGGTATTACATAGGACCATTAAAAGCCAAGATTCTAGAAGGAATCCTAATCTGAGACGGGAAAAATTCAGCCCACTGACCAAGAGAAGTCTGAAGAATCTTACCTCCGAGCAGTGTTGATGGAAGGGTAAAAGAAAATCTGTATAGGCCAGCACCACTGCTCACTAGGCTAATCCTCCACCTGCGGTGCTGGTATTCCAGGTTCTGGTCCTGGTTGGGGCGCCGGATTCTGTCCCAGTTGCTCCTCCTCCAGTCCAGCTCTCTGCTGTGGCCAGGGAGTGCAGTGGAGGATGGCCCAGGTCCTTGGGCCCTGCACCCGCATGGGAGACCAGGAGAAGCACCTGGCTCCTGGCTTCGGATCAGTGCGGTGCGCCGGCCGCAGTGCACTGGCCATAGCGGCCACTTGGGGGGTGAACCAACGGAAAAAGGAAGACCTTTCTCTTTGTCTCTCACTGTCTGACTCTGCCTGTTAAAAAAAATCTGCATTCATACTGAAAGGTTATAGTTTATGTGGTTTAGAATTCAATTTTTTTTATTTATTTATTTATTTATTTATTTTTTTTTTTGACAGGCAGAGTGGACAGTGAGAGAGAGAGACAGAGAGAAAGGTCTTCCTTTGCCGTTGGTTCACCCTCCAATGGCCGCCGCGGCCGGCGCGCTGCGGCCGGCGCACCGCGCTGATCCGATGGCAGGAGCCAGGAGCCAGGTGCTTTTCCTGGTCTCCCATGGGGTGCAGGGCCCAAGCACCTGGGCCATCCTCCACTGCACTCCCTGGCCACAGCAGAGGGCTGGCCTGGAAGAGGGGCAACCGGGACAGAATCCGATGCCCCGACCGGGACTAGAACCCGGTGTGCCGGCGCCGCTAGGCGGAGGATTAGCCTATTGAGCCGCGGCGCCGGCCAGAATTCAATTTTTAGATTGATCTTAGGTGTGAAAATCCACAACTGAGAAATTCATTTGTCCCAGGTCAGAGAAACTCCTGGGGCTTCCGGCAGTAGCCAACTCAGAACTATAATGTGGAACAAGCAGTCGTGGTCCATTTCCTCGTGTGATGTGTCTTAATCTATCACAAGCCAATATTATGCAGGAATTGTTGGGGCTGGTGCTGGGGCACACATCCAGTTAAGCCACAGTCTGCAGTGTCGGCATCCCATATGGGTGCTGGTTCAAGTCTCGGCTGATTCACTTCCAATCCAGCTCACTCTTAATGGCCTGGGAAAGCGGCGGAAGATGGCCCAAGTCCTTGGGGCCCTGCACCCACTGGGAAACCCAGATAAATTCCTGGCTTTTTTTTTTTTTTAAAAAGATTTATTTATTTGAGAGGTAGAGTTATAGAAAGAGAGAAAGAGAAAGAGAAAGAGAAAGAGAAAGAGAAAGAGAAAGAGAAAGAGAAAGAGAGAGAGAGAGAGAGAGAGAGAGAGAAAGAGAGAAAGGTCTTTCATCTACTGGTTCACTTCCCAAATGGCCATAACAGCCAGAGCTGAGCTGATCTGAAGCCAGGAGCCAGGAGCTTCTTCCAGGTCTCCCACACAGGTGCAAGAATCCAAACACTTGGGCCATCTTCTACTGCTTTCCCAGGCCATTAAGAGAGAGCTGGTTTGGAAGAGGAGCAGCCGGGACATGCATGGGTGCCCATACTGGATGCTGTTGCTGCAGGTGGAGGCTTAGCTCACTATGCCACAGCATTGGCCCCGGCTTGTATTCTTTTTAGAATATGACTTTCCTCTACCCACTACATCTACCCACTACTCATCTACACGATTGTCTACCACCAGAAACCCTGTGGTTTGGTGAATGTGGTGGCTCCCAAAGCTGCAGCTTGGACATGACTCAGATCACTGTCAGGTGAGGTGTGGGTAGGCACTGGATGGTAATTTTCCCATAGTAAGAGGTAAGTTCTCTTAGGAGGAATGAGTAGAGAATTTGCTGAATGTCAGTACTTCCTCCTGAATGAAATAAAACTGTGCTTCACCAAGCCAGTAACACTAAACTCTGCATTTCCGGGGCCTCTTTTGATTTCTGCTGCAGTGTTTCAGTAGTCTTAGTTTGGTGATACAAGAAGAATTTTAGATGGCACCATCTGCCTCTTGGCATTTTTCTTTCATTTTTCTGCTTTTTGTTTTTTTCCACTATATTAAGTCCTCAGGTGTAAAGACATCATACACTCTCTGTGAGTGTAAGGAGCCAATCAGAAGTTCTCACAACCCACGAGTAGCTGGCTGCTGTCAGGGGTGCACAAGGGCCGTTCTGCAGTCTGGGATCCTCAGTCTCCCGGCTTCACGTTTGTCAGCACAAACAGCTGTTATTATCACAGCTCCACCTCAACAAATAATTGTAATTCATGGCGGTGAGATTTCAACTCACTGCATGCAGAAATGCCTTTAATTATCATTCAAGTAAGTGCAAGACAGCAAGGAAGGCATCCTCTGACTGCCAGTAACTTAGCGCTGCTTCCCTACTCTGCCTGCATGTCAGACCAGCAGTGGTTTGTAGCTCTTTCTGAAAAGAGGTTCTGTCTGTTCCCCCACTGCTTGCATGTGGTTCGGCCTAATAACTTGCTTTGATGAACAGGATGTGGTGGAAGTGGTGTGTAGGAGTCTGGAACTCAAGCCGCAAGCCCCGAAGCTTCACCTGTGTCCTCTTTGAAAATTTTTCCATCCTACAAAGAAGTTCAGGAGAGGCAACCAGAGAACAAGGGCCACGTGGATAAACAAACTGCAGAAGAAAAATCATATGATTATCTCAATAGATGCAGAGAAAACATTTGATAAAATACAACACCATTTCATGATGAAAACTCTAAGCAAATTGGGTATAGAAGGAACATTCCTCAACACAATCAAGGCAATTTATGAAAAACCCACAGCAGAATCCTTTTGAATGGGGAAAAGTTGGAAGCATTTCCACTGAGATCTGGTACCAGACAGGGATGCCCATTCTCATCATTGCTATTTAGTATAGTTCTGGAAGTTCTAGCCGGAGCCATTAGGAAAGAAAAAGAAATTAAAGGGATACAAATTGGGAAGGAAGAACTCAAACTATCCCTTTTTGCAGATGATATGATTCTTTATCTAGGGGATCAAAAAAACTCTACTAAGAGACTATTGGAACTCATAGAAGAGTTTGGCAAAGTAGCAGGATATAAAATCAATGCACAAAAATTAACAGCCTTTGTATACACAGACAGTGCCATGGCTGAGAAAGAACTTCTAAGATCAATCCCATTCATAATAGCTACAAAGACAATTAAATACCTTGGAATAAACTTAACCAAGGATGTCAAAGATCTCTACAATGAGAATTACAAAACCTTAAAGAAAGAAATAGAAGAGGATACCAAAAAATGGAAAAAAAAATCTTCCATGCTCATGGATTGGAAGAATCAATATCATCAAAATGTCCATTCTCCCAAAAGCAATTTATAGATTCAATGTGATACCAATCAAGATACCGAAGACCTTCTTCTCAGATCTGGAAAAAATGATGCTGAAATTCATATGGAGAAACAGGAGACCTCGAATAGCTAAAGCAATCTTGTACAACAAACACAAAGCCAGAGGCATCACAATACCAGATGTCAAGACTTACTACAGAGCAGTAGTATAGAATACTATACAGCAGTCAAAAACAATGAAACCCGGTCATTTGCAACAAAATGGAGGAATCTGGAAAACATCATGCTGAGTGAATTAAGCCAGTCCCAAAGGGACAAATATCATATGTTCTCCCTGATCGGTGACAAATAACCAACCAACCACAAAAAAAGGAAACCTGTTGAAGTGAAAGGGACACTATGAGAAACGGTGACTTGATTAGCCCTCACCCTGACTGTTGATGAGCAACTTAATATGTTATCCCTCTTAGTATTTTTTTTTTTTGCTCTAGTTAATACTATTGGTTGAACTCTGTAATCAACACACATTTATTCTTAGGTGTTGAAATTTAACTGAAAAGTGATCCCTGTTAAAAATAAGAGTGGGAATAAGAGAGGGAGGAGATGTACAATTTGGGACATGCTCAATTGGACTTAACCCAAATGGTGGAGTTAGAAATGTGCCAGGGGATTCCAATACAATCCCATCAAGGTTGCATGTACCAATGCCATCTCACTAGTCCAAGTGATCAATTTCAGTTCACAATTGATCACACTGATAGGTCTAAGAGTCAAAGGGATCACACAAACAAGACTAGTGTCTGCGAATACTAACTGATAGAATCAAAAAGGGAGAGAACGATCCAACATGGAAAGTGGGATACACAGCAGATGTCCTAAACAGAATGGCAGATGTCCTAAACAGCACTCTGGCCTCAGAATCAGCCCTTAAGGCACTCAGATATGGCTGAAGAGCCCATGAGAGTATTTTAGGCATGGAAAGCCAAGACATTCTGGAAACAAACAAACAAACAAACTAAATGAAAGGTCTCTGCAAGTGAGATCCCAGTAGAAAAAACGGGCCATCAAAGAAGGAGGTATCTTTCTCTGAAGGGAGGAGAGAACTTCCACTTTGACTATGACCTTGTCTAAATAAGATTGAAGTCAGCGAACTCAAGAGGCTTCCATTCCATAGCCTTGGCAACTCATGACTAAAGCCTAGGGAGATTACTGACACCATAAACAAGAGTGTCAAATTGTTAAGTCAACAAAAGGAGTTACTGTGTACTTACTCCTTATGTGGGATCTCTGTCCTTAATGTGTTGTCCAATGTGAATTAATGCTATAACTAGTACTGAAACAGTATTTTACACTTTATGTTTTGTGTGGGTGCAAACTGATGAAATCTTAATATATACTAAATCGAACTTCTGTATATAAAGATAATTGAAAATGAATCTTGATGTGAATGGAATGGGAGAGGGAGCAGGAGATGGGAGGGGTGCGGGTGGGAGGGGAAGTTATGGGGGGGGAAGCCATTGTAATCCATAAACTGTTAAAAAAAAAACAAAAAACACACACAAAAAATAAATTATATTATTGAAAAAATTAAAGAATTAAAAAAGGAGGGAGACTCAGGGAGGGAGGGGGGAAGCATGGTTATCTTCTTAGAATTATATCTATGAAATACATGAAATATGTTTTGTTTATATTAATAAAATCTTTAAAATAAAAAAATTTACTTTTATTAAATAAAAGTTAAAAAAAGCAAGAGCCACATGGAATATAACCGAGGCACTCCAGTTGACAACCAGCACCAGCTCGTGACAAGTGCAAGAGCTTGCTGGGAACATTTGAATCCCCTACTGGGCTTTTTGGTGAACGCAGTTGCATGAGTGAGCCCAGGCAAGATCAATAGAGAAATGCCCAGTTGTTGTACAAGACAATGGGAAGTAACACAGTTTTGTTGTTTTACGCCATTAAATTGTGGGTGTGGTTAGTTGTGCAGTCATACTCAGGTTGTCCATGCATGTGAGCAGCTGCCCTTCTGGAGAATGTGACGTGGGTGTCCCTGTCACATCAACCTGCTCACTGCCCTTCTCTCGGCTGGAAGCAGCCAGCACAGAGCTGTTTAAATAGCTGAGGTTGTATGATGCTGTGACGTCGCTTTAACTTTTAAAAGTTTTTTGTTTGAATGTGCTTACAGAAAATTATAGAACATTGCTTTAGGAAATAATTTCTGATAGTATAGAAAGTTGTTATAATTTCAGGCTCTCTGTCAAGACTTGAGGAACCTTGACGTTGCTTGCTTACTTTGGAGATTTTAAACTCCTATGTAGAATTCTCGTATCAGATCATCCCTCTGGGGAGGTAGAGGCTTGGAAAGGAGTAGATTCTCAGAATTCTGTATGGTAGGAAAGCTTGGAGGCCACGATATAAATAGGATCCCAAATTCTGTGGCTGATTAAGAGCTAGAAAGTTTGGTGTGCCCTTCAAGTCCCACCCAGGCATGGCATCTTGACTAGCTAGGCTGAGAAGGAGAATATGAGTTCCTGTTGCTGAAGGCTGAGTTTGGGGCCTGAGGGTTATTGATGATGGAGACTAGTATACCTTTTCTGGTGGGAAGAAGTTTAAAATGGCCAGATTGAAGTGGCCAACTACATGTCTAGTGGGACCAGGAATAGTTTGATTTGATATATAGTGGGCCTGGTTTGTTTTAAAAAGCTTATCAGGGTGGACCTATTACTGGATACATTTGCAAAGATAAGAGGAATTGGTGTAATAAGGTCCTATCTCAGATACCTGTTTCCCAAGCTGTTTCCAATCCAATAGTTCTCAACCCTGCCTGCACATGGAAGGAAGCCCCTTGGGCAACTTAAAGTTCTCATGCCAAGGCTTTCCCCCCAAGAAATCCAAGTTCACTTGTTCTCTAGTTAAGCCCAAGCATTGCAAAGCTTTGGAAGTTTCCCAGAGTAGAGGATCACTACTGTATGTTTAGAATTCTTGCCATGTTGGCCACAAGACCCCCTGCTTCAAGGTGAGAAAGCCAGCTTCACTCTATACCTCCAGGAGCTGGGATACCAACTGGGAGCAGCTCTGATGGAAGTGGACTTGTAAGTCAGTTAGTCTGATACTCTAATAGAGGGGCAACCCAAGTAAATGATACCTATGTGAGCAATGTAAAAGAACACCCCAGTTCTGTAGTTCACATGCCTGTGTGTGTGTGTGTGTGTGTGTGTGTATACAGAATAAGGATGTCTAGTCATGACACCCACTAGGAGAACAAAAATTGTTTGTCCAACTGGTTACTGGACTTGACCTCTTGGATATTTTTTTTAAAGATTACTTATTTATTTGAAAGGTAGTGTTACAGACAGTGATAGGGAGAGACAGAGAGAAAGGTCTTCCACCCACTGGTTCACTATCCAAATAGCCAGAGCGGCACCGATCTGTCGCTCCCCCTCTTCGTGGAGGAACGACACTAAACCCTGCCTAGGCTTCCTATCCGAGTCACGGCACCATTATGTCGCTCCCCTTCTTCACGGAGGAACGACACTAAACGCTGCGCTGTTCTTTTGTCTGCTTGGCCCTTCCCGGGTTTGCTGCTGGTTCTTCCCGGGTTGGCTACTGTCCTTCCACCTCCGTGGAAGGGCGGTTCCCCCTGCCACTTTCCCCACTTCCGTGGGGGAGCAGCACACCACCGGCCGGCTCTCTTGGGGGCTGCTCAGATGTTCCTCAGGTGTTCCTGGTGCATGTTGTCTCTCTCCTCCTTTATAGTCCTCTTCCACCAATCCCAACTCTGCTACCCACACGCCGAGTACGCTGCTCTCCTCCAATCAGGAGCAGGTCCTATAGTTTATTGGTTGAACTGGAGGCAGCTGTGTAGAAGCTGTTTCCTCCTCTCCCAGCGCCATATTGTGGGAGAGCAGATGTATAGAATAAGTCTTAATTCCAGTAACAGTCTAGTCCGAATTGCTCCCCACAATTCCCCCTTTCTTTTTATTTTTGGTGTTGATACGCGCCTGTCTTTGGTGCCCTGTGGCACACACTCTGCTCTGCTTGCTGGAGTTGCCCACAGGTGCTTACAAGCCCTACCAATCAGGCAAACCGAATCCGGGTCCTCTCTTCGCCATGTTGTGAGGAGGTTTTTAGGCGCTGATGCGTGCCTGTGTTTGGTGCCCTGCAGCGCATGCTCTGCTCTGCTAGAACTGCCTGCAGGTGCTTACAAGCCCTATCAGTCAGGCAAACCGAATCCAAGTCTTCTCATTGCCGTATTGTGGGGAGACCTATTGGTGTTGATAATGTGCCTGTCTTCGGTGACCTGCGGCGCATACTGCCTGCAGGTACTTATCGTCTTACTAATCAGGCAGACCGAATCCAAGCTCTCTCATTGCCATGTTGTGGGGAGGCCTTATTTTTCTCTATTTCTCTATCTCTGGGCATTCCTATTTCTCCTATTTTACTTCTATCTACCAGCATTCCTATTTCTCTCATTTTACTTCTAAACTTCTGTTTCTCTTATCCCCGTGGCTTCCCGGCGCCCGCCCTGAGGCTGCTTCTCGGCACCTCACCCCGCGGCGGCTTCCCGGCTCTGCGCTTCTCTTATCTACGCGGCTTCCTGGCTTCGCGTGCACTCCGCGGTCTCTGCGCCCTTCGCGCCCACACCATGGCCTTCGCACTAGCCCCGCGTTCCCTATCTACTTGCGCCTTGTGCACTCTCCCCGTTCGTGCCCCGCGCGCTTTCTCTGTGCGCGGCGGCTTCCGCGAGTCACACAGCCTAGCTCACGTTTCCACCACCGGTATTCAGTCTAAGTTCCCCAGGCTAACCTGGCGAATTCAACCTAGCTCACGTCTCCGCTTCGGTTTGGCTTCCCGTCTTTTGCTCCCTGGGCTAATCTGACAGATTCCAACCTAGCTTACGTGTCTCTGCCTCTGGTTTTAGCTTTTCGCCTTTTGCTCCCCGGGCTGACTTGACAAATCCCAAGCTAGCTTACGTCTCCACCTCAGCCTGCCCCCGCAGCTTCATTTTCCCTAACATTTTTCTCTACCCAGTATGTTTCCCTAAGTTTTCTTCCAACAATATTCCTCCCTCATTTCTCCTGGCTTCTCTCCACAGTCCGTATCCAAGTCTGTTCTAGCTTTCACTTTCGCTTTTAATCTCCTAGCTTCCCCGCCATAGTCCGCATCCGAGTCTATGTTTCCTCCAGCTTTCACTTTTGCTTTCAATCCTAACTTCTTCCGGCACTTTTTCCGTCCAGCTTTTCCCTAGGCTCTTCTAGTCTCTCTCTCTCCGGTATTTTCCCACTTTTTCCCGCTTCTTCCCTCCTAGGCTTCCTATCCGAGTCACGGCACCATTATGTCACTCCCCTTCTTCACGGAGGAACGACACTAAACGCTGCGCTGTTCTTTTGTCTGCTCGGCCCTTCCCGGGTTTGCTGCTGGTTCTTCCCGGGTTGGCTACTGTCCTTCCACCTCCGTGGAAGGGCGGTTCCCCCTGCCACTTTCCCCACTTCCGTGGGGGAGCGGCACACCACCGGCCGGCTCTCTCGGGGGCTGCTCAGATGTTCCTCAGGTGTTCCTGGTGCATGTTGTCTCTCTCCTCCTTTATAGTCCTCTTCCACCAATCCCAACTCTGCTACCCACACGCCGAGTACGCTGCTCTCCTCCAATCAGGAGCAGGTCCTATAGTTTATTGGTTGAACTGGAGGCAGCTGTGTAGAAGCTGTTTACTCCTCTCCCAGCGCCATATTGTGGGAGAGCAAATGTATAGAATAAATCTTAATTCCAGTAACAGTCTAGTCCAAGTTGCTCCCCACACCGATCCAAAGCCAGGAGCTTCTTCTGGGTCTCCCATGTGGATGCAGGGGCCCAAGGACATGGGCCATCTCCTACTGATTTCCCAGGCCATAACAGAGAGCTGGATTGGAAGAAGAGCAGCCAGGACTAGAACCAGTGCCCATATGGGGTGCTGGTGCCGCAGGCAGAAGATTAACACACTGTGCCAGCCCCTTTTAGATATCTTGTAGGCAACTCTTGTCTTCAAATCTGTGAACCAGGGGTGTTTGACCTTGTAGTTAAGCTCCTGCTTGGGATGCCTCCATTCAGTATTAGAGTGCTTGGGTTTGAGATCCAGCTCTGCTCCTGTTCCCAGCTTCCTGATAATGTGCACCCTGGGAGGCAGCAGGTGATAGCTCAAGTAGTTGGGTCCCTGTCACCTGTGTCGGAGACCTCGATTGACTTTCTGCCTCCTAGCTTCAACCTGGCTCATTCTCAGCTGTGGTGGGCATTTGGGGGAATGAATCAGTGGACAGAAAATCTGTCTCTGCCTTTCAAATAAATAAATAAGTAAAGTTTAAACCCTTTAAAAAATCTGTAAACCCTCCAATTTCCCCCTTTTCCCTAAATTACATCAATACCCACAAAATTCTGAGTCCCTTCTCCCCTCCCCCGCATCAATCCATTATCATTTCTACAGTTCCAGTAAACAGCACCCCAAAGTCTTCCACTTTTCTCCATCTGCACTGCTGCCACTTCCAACCTTCACCTTGACCATTCTATCACTCTTTTTAAAATTTATTTATTTTATTTGAAAGGCAGTTACAAAGCAAGAGAAGAAGAGACAGAGAGATTTTCTGTCTGCTGGTGAACTCTCCATCTGACTGCATCAGCCAAGGCTGGGCCAGGACAAAACCAGGACCCAGGAGCTTCATCCAGGCCCGCATGTGGGTACAGGGGCCCAAGCACTCAACCTATCCTCCACTGCCTTCCCAGGTGCATTAGCAGGGAGCTGGATTGAAAGTGGAGCAGCCAGGACTAGAACTGCTGCCCATATGGGATGCTGGCACTGCAGGCAGTGGTTTAACCTGCTATGTATGCCACAGTGCTGGCCCCACCATTCTCTCTTTCAATGGACTCTTGTGTCACATCCCTGGTTTCCTAGTCAGTTCTCCATCTGCCTATCGGGATACTTTTTCCATCAAAAATAGGAAATATATTTCAACATATAAATCACATAAATATAATAAACACATGTTCTAACCACGTAGTTTAAAGAAAACATTGCTGGCACATTGAAACCTGTGTGTTTCTCTTCTCATCTCTATTTTCTTCTCCTTCGCCTCAGTTACTTGTGTTCTGAATTGTGTGTGTCATTTCTATACAGTTCTTTATGCCTTCACTGTATGTGTTGTTCCTCTAACCCACACACAGGGCTGTGTGTTCAAGCACGCCACAGAAACGGCATCACGTTGTAACCAGTCTTCCGTAACTTCTGCTCAGTATCATGTGTAAGTTTCATCTGCATTCACGTTCAGTTCTGCTTCGTGCGGTTTTTCTGCAGTTACTTTATTGTGTGCATAAATACACTAGGCTTTAAATATCCATCCCCCACAGAGTTGGAAAACTAAACACAGACACTGAACAAGCGTCCTCTGGGAGTGTCGCCTTCCCGATGTGGATGGCCCTTCCTGGATCAAGTGAAGGCCTAATTAGGATAAAACGGTCTGGAGAAAGGAGCTCCTGCTGCCCAGCTGCCTCAACTTCGGTATTTCGCTGCCTTTAGACTGCAACGGGGAAACACTGACCCTCGGGTCTGGGCTGGAACTGCATCGCTGACCCTCCTGGGTCCCCAGCTTGGCCGCTGCAGATCCTGGGACTCCTCAGCTTCCATAGTCAGGTGCTGAGCCAGCCAGCCACAGTCCTGTGATCGCGCAGTTTTCTCCTTTGTGCTAGTATCATAAAATTCATTTAAGCATTTTTGTTTTAATTTTTGATCAGTTTTTAATAGATTCAATATTGTTCATGGGTATAATGATATTCTCTTCTTCCCTTCCCTCTTCCCCATCCTCCTTCCCTCTCCCTTTCTGTCTTTCTTTTTTCAGTGTTTGGGATGACGTTTTAAATTTACATTACAGTAAAAAGGCTTAAGACTTTACTGCTTTACTGCAAAAGAAGTTTAACAAGTAAAAAGCAAAAATATCCTAGTTTCATGGAAATATAGCCACAACTATAAACAATAACTGAATGGAAAAAAATGACCATTTCACCCATATACAGTGTATTTTAATGTAATAACAGATCATTAAAACTATAATAGTGTAACTTTTGAAAAAAGATTTATTTATTTATTTATTTGAAAGGGAGAGTTACAGAGAGACAGAGACAGAGGGAGAGAGAGGTCTTCTATCTGCTGGTTCACTCCCCAGATGGCCGCAATGGCAGGAGCTGCACCGATCCAAAGCCAGGAGCCAGGAGCTTCTTCCAGGTCTTCCACATGGGTGCAGGGTCCCAAGGACCTAGGCCATCTTCTGCTGCTTTCCCAGGCACATCAGCAGGGAGCTGGATTGGAAGTGGAGCAGCCGGGACTCTAACCTAACCCATATGGGAATGCGGCACTACAGGTGGCAGCTTTACTCTCTATACCACAGTGCTGGCCCCAGTATAACATTGTTAACCATTGGTTTGACAAAGATATAAAACAAAATTTCACAAAACTATAATTGAACCAACTACTTTTTTTTTTTTTTTTTTTTTTTTGACAGGCAGAGTGGACAGTGAGAGAGAGAGAGACAGAGAGAAAGGTCTTCCTTTGCCGTTGGTTCACCCTCCAATGGCCGCCGCGGCTGGCGCGCTGCGGCCGGCGCACCGCGCTGATCCGATGGCAGGAGCCAGGAGCCAGGTGCTTTTCCTGGTCTCCCATGGGGTGCAGGGCCCAAGCACCTGGGCCATCCTCCACTGCACTCCCTGGCCACAGCAGAGGGCTGGCCTGGAAGAGGGGCAACCGGGACAGAATCCGGCGCCCCGACCGGGACTAGAACCCCGTGTGCCGGCGCCGCTAGGCGGAGGATTAGCCTAGTGAGCCGCGGCGCCGGCCGAACCAACTACTTAGTTTCTAGGACAAACACTAGTTAGTTATGATATGGTATTCCATTTACGTATTGCTAAATTTCATTTACTAGTATTTATTAGATTTTTGTATCTGTGATTTTCAATAATATGGACCTATAACATTCCCTAACACCCTATTCTGGTCTGGTTTATTTTTATTTTATTTTATTTAAAGATTTATCTATTTTATTTGAAATGCAGAGTGACAGAGAGAGAGGGAGAAACGCACACACACACACACACACACACACACTCTCTGAGATAGAGAAAGACAGAGGGAGAGAATTTTCCATCCGTCCGGGTCTCCCACCTGAGTGGCAGGACCCCACGAACTTTAGCCATCTATTCCTGCTTTCCCAGATGCATTAGCAAGCAGCTGGATCAGAAGCAGAACAACTGGGACTCCAAGTGGTGCTCCAGATTGCGATGCCAGCATTGCAGGCGGTGGCTTAACCTGCTGTGCTACAAAGCCAGTCCCTCTGGTCTGGTTTTGAAATCATGGTTAGGCCAGCCTCAAAGGAATGAATTGGGAAGTTTGCCTTTTTCCCTACATTTCTTGTCCAGTTTAAATAGGAAGACTTCCTTTCAGGTTTAGTAAATTACTTCCAATCAATATTGTTATGAGCATAAATATCTTAGTTTTTATTCCATGTTCTTGCACCCACAGAGGTAAGGATTCAAAGCAGAGGCCACAGTACACATGGGAGAGCAGGGTTTATTTTAAAAAGAGAGTGAATATACATCCACATATGAATGATGAGAGACATCATGGTGAGTGGGCCAGAGTTACCTACGAGGAGGGCCAGTGGCAAGAGGCCAGAGAAGGACTTGCAGTATGGCCAAGAAGCCAAGAGAGACAGAAGGGCCTTCCTTGCAGTCAGTCTTTTTATGAGATGGGTGGTGCCTTAATTGAATATACAAACAGGGAGGAGTTGAGCATGCACGAGGCTTTCTGGGAGTCTCATGGCGCCTCTATGTGGGGTTTAACTTCCACATGGTGGTCATGGCATCTCCCCCTTCCTGGTCCTGGATGAGACGCAGGTGCATCATGGGAAAGTGGGCATACTGGACTGACAGGTAAGGGAATGGGGTTACAACATAGGGCTACCCCGCTTCCAGCTGTATTGATTCCCACCTAACTCCATGCCTGGTTACTCTGCATCAATGTTAGTTTGGTATCTTCAATATCAATATGCACAGAGGGTAGTTTCTTTAATGATTATAGCTTATCTATGTTTTCTATAGAGTCTAGAAGTGATGTTAATTTATATTTTCCTAGAAGTAATCAATTTAATAATAATTTTGTAAAGTGATGATATAAGCTTATTTATAATATTCTAGTTTGTTTTAAAAATCTCTTTCAGTCCTTGGCTACAGCCTTTTCCTACATGTAAATGTCTGTCAGCCTTTCAGTCACTCTTTTTCTCTACTTGCTCAGTTTGGTCAGACGTTTTCTACTTGATCAATATTTTTCTGTGTTCACGAAGTCTATTTTGCTAACCTCTTCCATTTAAAGGTCTTATTATTGGCTTTTCTGTTTGCTGGGCTGACCCTGGGTGGGGATGGGGTTGCAGGATGGTGGGCGTGTAGCAGGAGAGGGCGCCTCAAGGGCGGGAACAAGGCGGAACTCCAGTGCTCACCTCCAGGTCTCACAGACAAAACAAAGCAACCGGAACTACACCCTCTTCGTTTTGTTTTAAAATTCAGGTAATTCCTTTATTTGGATATATACGAGGATACGTTGCAAATTGAAAGGTGGAGTTACAGACAGGGAGAGGCAGAGGCAGAGAGAGAGAGAGCGAGAGAGCGCACTCTTCCATCCATTTGAGGGTCACTCCTCAAATAGCCGCAGTGGGCAGGGCTGGGCCAGACTGAAGCCAGGAGCCAGGAGCTATCCTCCTCTGCTTTCCAAGGCACACTAGCAGGGAGCTGGATCAGAAGTGGAGCAGCCAGGACTTGAACCAGCACCCATATGGGATGCTGGCACTGCAGGCAGTAGCTTTACCCACTATGCTCTTCGTTTTTTTTTTTTTTTTTTTTCCAATTGATGAACAGAAAAGTTTTGGATATGTAACATCCAGATGTTATTCTTTATAAGTTCATTTTTGTATTTTATGAGTTCACCCATGATTTCAGGGCTTACCGTATCACAATAATACTTCTAACTCTTCTAGGGCAAAGTCAAAGTATGTTTCTTCCTACTGTATTCCATCTTGATTCCCATCAGTGAAGGCAGATTCTAAATAATTTGTGTAATAGGAAAATGTATTATCTCAAGAAAGTGTTGTAACTCTGTGATTAAGATCTTGGCAACAGGCCGGCGCCGCTGCTCACTGGCTAATCCTCTGCCTGCGGTGCTGGTATCTCAGGTTCTAGTCCCGGTTGGGGCGCTGGTTCTGTCCCGGTTGCTCCTCTTCCAGGCCAGCTCTCTGCTGTGGCCCGGGAGTGCAGTGGAGGATGGCCCAAGTGCTTGGGCCCTGCACCCGCATGGGAGACCAGGAGGAAGCACCTGGCTCCTGGCTTTGGATCAGTGCAGTGCACCGGCCGTAGTGGCCATTTGGGGGGTGAACCAACAGAAGGAAGACCTTTCTCTCTGTCTCTATCTCTCACTGTCTAACTCTGCCTGTCAAAAAAAAAAAAAAAAAAAAAAGAAAGAAGAAGAAATGTGAAGTATGCCAGTGATATCTAAACAAATCTCACACCTGATTGTTTCAGTAGCTGAAGGTCATCTCAGAGCCTGGTAATCTTTTTTTTTTTTTTTTCAGATTGTTAAACAATTCTATTCAACATATTTATAAAGAATCCACTATGTGCAAGAGGTGCTTTTGAAATACAAAGATATAAGTCTATTTATTGTGAAGAATATAGTAAGATGAAACAAAATGTTAACTGCAACACTAGCATGAGGTGCCATGTGAGGAGAAAACTATTGTAGAGACTTAAGTAGGGGCAAAATGCAGGGGAGGTCCTGGAGGATGCAGCAGCATATGCAGCTTGAAGTCACTCAGGCTAGTGTGGATCCTTAATGTGAGTAAATCACCAAGAACAGGTGATCCTACCAGCGGGCTATGTCACCACCACTCATGTTTTGAACTTCAAATGCAAGCGCCATTCCTAGAGATTCTAATTCTGACTTGTACCCCACCTGAGAACTACCAAAGCTGTGAACTGATTCCAACGAAAAATACTTAAAAAGAGACAGTGAGTTTTGAAATTCCAGCCTTGGAAAGTTGGGATACACTGGAATGTTAGGTGTATAAGTGTCTGAATTCCAAGGAAAATCCCGACAACAACCTTCAGAAATCGCGTGCCATCCAGGTGAGGCATATTTCCTGAAGAATACAGTGAAATTTGTATTTCTTCTCCATAGAGCTCAGTGGGAAACGTAACCCCCTGTGATGATAAGTTCTGACATGTTATTTATTGAGTGGGATGAATTGAGCACATTAAATGCTTTTTGCACTCTTTTCCCTGAAATGTGATTTTATCCTTTCCTCTAAAGTAGAACCAGTGGTATTAAGAAGAACAATGTGTCAAGGATGTAATGTGCGTTAATATCCTAACATAAGATGCTAAGACACACCCATGCACGCAGGGGAAGTGCCCTTACTATAGCATCTTTATCTACGCTTGACATGGCATTTAACTTCAAAGTGGATGTTCTTGTGTCTTTGTGTAAAACAGAATTGACTAGTTACTCAGCAAAATGCTTATGGGCCGGCGCCGCGGCTCACTAGGCTAATCCTCCGCCTAGCGGCGCCGGCACACCGGGTTCTAGTCCCGGTCGGGGCGCCGGATTCTGTCCCGGTTGCCCCTCTTCCAGGCCAGCCCTCTGCTGTGGCCAGGGAGTGCAGTGGAGGATGGCCCAAGTGCTTGGGCCCTGTACCCCATGGGAGACCAGGAGAAGCACCTGGCTCCTGCCTTCGGATAGGCGCGGTGCAGATAGGCGGCCATTGGAGGGTGAACCAACGGCAAAAGAAGACCTTTCTCTCTGTCTCTCTCTCTCTCACTGTCCACTCTGCCTGTCAAAAAAAAAAAAATGCTTATGAACACAACAAAGAGCAGTAACAATGAATTCTTAAGTGCAGAAAAATTTATTAGAAAGCAGAGAAGCAATGAAAGAGAACAAAGTCACTTCAGGACAAAATTCGGGCTGCCTGGACCCCTGGTTCTGAGGATGTGAAGTCAGTACCCACGGGGGCTGCAGGTGGAGTCTGCCGAGCTGGGAAGGATGCTCCGTAGGGGATCCGTGAGAGATTTAGAGAATTGGGATGTTGTCTTGGCTGGAGGATGGCCAATGAATTCATATTTGGTGTCAACATTGGAAGGAAGATGGCAAGGGAGAGAGTTCAGATGACCCCGAATAGTCTCTTGGAGCCAGAGGACTGGGTTGAGCTGATTAGAATCACAAGGCCTGTCCCATTGAGTGACATCAAGCAGACTCCACGGGTCCTCAGGGTCAGTGCACAAGAAGGTCTGTGTCCAGGGACAGAGATGAAGGAGGAGGTGGGGCTAAGGCAGGGCTCTCAGCAGCAAGGGACGGCACAGCACATGGGGCGGGGGCAGGTGGAGATGACACAGGTTGGGCGATAGCAACTGGTGTGGCAGGAGACTTGGCCACAGACTGGGCGGATGCAGCAGCCAGGGCAGCAGCTGGGGCGGCAGCAGCTGGAGCCACAGCAGCTGGAACTGCTACAGGAGGGGCGGCAGCAGCTGGAGATGCAGCAGGTGGGGCGGCAGCAGGTGGGGCGGCAGCAGGTGGGGTGGCAGCACTGGGACTGGCAGCACTGGGGCCTGCAGCAGCTGGAGATGCAGCAGGTTGGGCGGCAGCACTGGGGCCTGCAGCAGCTGGAGATGCAGCAGGTTGGGCGGCAGCACTGGGGCCTGCAGCAGCTGGAGATGCAGCAGGTTGGGCGGCAGCAGGAGGGCTGGCAGCACTGGGGCCGGCAGCAGCTGGAGATGCAGCAGCTGGGGCGGCAGCAGGTGGTCCTGCAGCAGGTGGTCTGAAGGCAGCTGGGCTGGCAGCAGGTCTCCTGCTCAGAGCAGACAGAGCCACAGGAGCTGACCATGGTGTCGGAGGGTGGAGGTTCTGGATGAGTTTGTTTCCAGGAGAGTGAAGTTGTTGGGTTTGGAAGTCCTCATGTGCTGTACCCCCTCTTTATACCCTCCAAAGCCTGTGGTCACCACACCATTATTTCCTTGTTGTTATTTATCCAGCTGGAAAACATAAGTATTTAATTACTTAATTGTGTGCGTTTAGTTAAATATTCCAAGAGAGAGAAAACAACCCATTTCCTGTTCCAGGTGTGCTCTAGTGTTTCCATTTGAGATTGTCACATTTCCTCTTTACCAGATGCCACCTTTGCTTCTGGCCAGTGTGGTGTCTTTTACAGAGCCACTCACCACATGAGCCTCTGGAAACTTTGTTTTTGAATGGGACATTTCCTCCCCTCTTCATTTGCTTCCTGCTTGTCGTGTGGGCTGCTTTTCACAATGCTGCCATGTCTTTTATTATCAAAGAATGTTCTGGTCAAGTGACACGTGGGAAAGTAATTAGAAGGAAAGAGCTGTTTGGGGGAAGGTGTGTGATCCTGAGTGGATGACTTGGAAGGTGAGACCCCAAGGAAGTTCTGAGCTCTTATTCCATAGTCTCCAAGTACTTGGCAATGACTCACTGTTTTTAAATAGCAAAAACACGTTGTTGATGTGTGTCTTTCAGGTAGGCATTAAGAATGGGAAGTTCTGATTTATCTTTTGATTGTCAGATTGCACAGAGGATTGTTCATTTGCAGAAGCACTTGCTGCTTATAAACACTAGACTTAGCAGGGCTTTAATAATATGGTTCCAGGACATTCTGTTGGGTGCCCTGGGGGTAGGACAGCCCCCCGCATGCATAGGAAATGGTGGCCAGCAAAAATTTTAAAAACCATAATTGCTTTAACTGAACAACTAAATCTAACTCGATGGTATGAGGATATGTTCTTTATGCCCTCAGTATGCGTGTGGCATTTGTGAAGTATTTATTCTCTACCAGACACTGGGGGGTCATATCTTGTATATTCTATTTGTTTTGTTTTTGATCTCTAAAGCAGCCCTTTAAAGCATCTTCCACTTTCCTAGGGACATTAGCAGGAAGCTGGATTGGAAGTGGAACAGCCAGGACTCAAACGGGTGCCCATGTGGGATGCCAGCATTGCAGGCAGCAGCTTAACCTCTATGCTACACTGGCTCTGTATATTCTTATTTCTTGCTTGCTTGCTTATTTATTTATTTGGAAGGCAAAGTTAGAGAGAGAGGAGGAGAGATAGAGAGGTCTCCCACCCACTAGTTCACTCCCCCAGATGGCTGAAGCCAAGAGCTTCTTCTGGGTCTCCCACATGGGTAGTAGGGGCCCAAGTACTTGGTCTATCTTCTTCTGCTTTCCCAGGCACATTAACAGGGAACTGGATAGGAAGTAGAGCAACCAGGATTCAACCAGCACCCATATGGGATTCTGGCAGTGCAGGTGGCGGCTTAGAAGAGATGAAAGAAGCATGGAGAGGTTAAAAATAAACAAACAACAACCTTGTCTGAGATTGGACAGAAAGCAAGCCCAGCGTCTCAGCCAAGGAAAGAGTGAAGAAGAAAACCTGCCGACCTTTGCAGAAGCTGATTCTCCCGGGACTGTTTGTTCTTTCTCGGCTCTGCCATGTCCCACTGGTCTGCCAGGACCTAGGTGAGGAGTGGGCATCTGGCCTAGCGGTCAAGAGGCTGGCCATGCTGCCCGCATCCCACATCGGAGTACCTGGGCTCCTTACCTGGCTTCCAGCACCGGCTCCTGACCCTGGGAGGCAGCAGGAATGCCTCATGTTTGGACTCTTGCCATCCTGCAGGAGACCTGGATTGAGTTCCTGGTTCCCAGCTTAGGCCTGGCCAAGGCCCAGGCTTTGCAGGTGTTTGGAAGGTGAACTAGCGGATGAGAGTTCTGTCTGTCAGTCCCACGTTGTTGCTTTCTCTTTGCCTGTCAAAGAAACAGACCTTGTTGAAATATTTCCTCCTGAATGATAATCTCCCCTGATAAACTACCCTGTTGACATCAGCTCTTCCTCGCACAGTGCTTCACTTCAGTGCACTCTACCTTATCAGAGTTCCCTACTTCTGGCATGCTACCAGGTGCAAGGTAAGTGTCCTGAAGGTGTGGTCTGCACAGGGCCCAGACAGAGGACCTGGTGATAAGCACTTGTTGAGTAAATTAAGGCTTTCTCATGATGGAGGACAGGTATGGTCCTTTACAAAGCACTTGTCTGTGGGGAGCAACTCGGACTAGACTAAGTTACTGGAATTAAGACTTATTCTATGCATCTGCTTTCCCACAATATGGCGCTGAGAAGGGAAACAGCTTCTACACAGCTGCCTCCAGTTCAACCAATAAACTGTAGGACTTGCTCCTGATTGGAGGAGAGCAGCGTACTCGGCGTGTGGGTAGCAGAGTTGGGATTGGTGGAAGAGGACTATAAAGGAGGAGAGAGACAACATGCACCAGGAACATCTAAGGGGAACACCTGTGCAGCCCCCGAGAGAGCCGGCCGGCGGTGTGCCGCTCCCCCGCGGAAGTGGGGAATGTGGCAGGGGGAACCGCCCTTCCACGGAGGTGGAAGGGTCCGTAGCCAACCCGGGAAGAACCAGCAGCAAACCCGGGGAGGGCTGAGCAGACAAAAGAACAGCGCAGGGTCCTGTGTCGTTCCTCCACGAAGAGGGGGAGCGACACTTGTCCTTTGACTGCTGTAGAAGAGGAGAAACATTCCAGACTGCCATTCTGTTAGAGGGGAGCTATATTTATTTATGTGATAAGTAACATGCCGCCTGATAAATACTGCCTTGGAAGCTGTGGAGGTTAAGGTTTGATTTGTAGAGTTAGATTTGTTTCCAGATAACCATGACTCCTGTGCTTGACACACTGACCTAAATGTACACGGAGATGACAGGAAGGAGGTAAAGGCCAAATGGTAGCAGAGCTCTCCTTCGCCCCCGGGCTTCCCAGTTTTATTGTTAGAAATAACCACCGTTATATACTTACTATTAATCTGCTAGACACGTTTGCTAAACTTCAGTGGTCTCAGCTCGAGTTCTGTCCTTTGCAGAACCCGAGACAACCACTTGAGTCTACATGGAAGGGGACCCCAGGAGGCACAGGAGAGGAGGTGGGGAGAGTAAGATAGGAATGGAAGGAAAACCCCACCTGTTTGTGCTGCTGATGGGGTTCCCGCTGTGGGCATCTGGATGGGGGCTTGCTGGGGTTGGCTGCCCTGTTTGTAGAGAATCAGTTGAGTATTTGAGTTAGTATTAACCGTGAGGTCAGATAACTGGTGAATTGATAAAAGTCAGTGTTCTCATATACTGTAGTGGAAAAAATATACTCATGATTCTCAATACGATTTCTCATGTAAATAAATATGCCAAGCAATACACTTGGCTTGGCTGGGGAAGGTATTCACGTCTCCTGAAGTGCATACAAGATATCTGAATAAGTTAGCACAGGACATGTACAACTAGGGCGTGCGTTTGCTGAGTGGTTTAGGTGCCAGGTAGGGTGCCCACTTCTCGTATCAAGGTGCCCTGGTTTTGAGTCTGACTTCCACTTCTGATTCTAACTTCCTGTTAATGCATACTCTGGGAGACGTTGGCTGATGGTTCAAGTAATTGGGTCCTCATCACCCATTTGGGAGATCTGGATTGAGTTCCAGGCTCCTGGCTTGGGCCTGGCCCAGCCCTGGCTGTTGTGGGCATTTGAGGCATGAACCAATAGATGGAAGATGTGTCTCTGTCTCTCTTTCTGCTTTTCAAATACCATTAACTAAAGCCTGATTTGTGAATAAATGCCCATAAGTGGTACAGATACATTTATTAGGGTGTGTCACGATTTGTAACAATGGGTTTAAAATGGAATTAGCAATTACTAATGAAGTAAAACTTCTAGTCACATTATTTTTTGCTGTTTAAATTTTTAAAAGCATGTGTGTGTGTACAAATGACATAAAAATGTGTAGAAAGGAATAAATGTGATTGATATAAAATGCATGATTTTCTATGTAGGGTCTGTTAAATACATTTTCTGCTATTACATTTGTGCTCCCATTTCTATCATGCACTAAGAAATTAAAAGTGCATTCCAGTCAATCACTCTCCAGTTAGCTGCTGTGCCTTTCAGATTGGTCTGGGGGCTAGGTCGGACAGTCAGGGAGCAGACCCTGGGGTGGAGATTGGCATACCAGGGTGGGGTTGAGATGTGCTCTTGGAGTTAACCTCTGTGGGAGGAAAGGGAGGAAAGGGAGGATGGGTCACGGGGAGAAAAACTGGGAGCAGCCTCAGTGGAGGTCTCAGCTGACCCTGTAGGGAGTCCCAGTTAGAGGCATCCCTGGCCAGGGAGAGGGACGTGGGTGCTTATTGTCCCATCTTGATAAGGGAACATGACCTTGGGTTAAAAAAAAAAGTCCCAGCCTACAGCCATACCTGTGACTGCGCCAGGTCTGCCTCCCTCACTTACCTCACCTGCCTGGCCCTGGAGCCTGCACAGCAGGATGGGCTCCCTGTGGAAGCTCTGCCACAGAACAAGGCAGATCTCCCATGTGTATGGAGAAGAGACTCACTGCACCTGACTCTCAGTGGAAAACAGGTGCGTTTTGCTAAGCCATTTGTGGACTGCTTTTAGAGTCCCTCCCCCCTTTTGTGATGTTAAGAAATCTGCCCCTCCTTTGGAAATCATGCTTGCCTGGGAAGCAGCTGGGGTAAATGTCAAGAATTGTTAAATCCCTGTGAGCTCCTTGAATTCTTCTTTGTATTTTGAAAATATTTGAACAGAAAGACAAAAAGTCTGAAAAATGGTGGTGTTTTTAAGATTTATTTTATTTGAAAGGCAGAGTTGCAGAGAGAGGGGGAGGGAGAGACAGAGAAGTCTTCCATTCACTGGTTCACTCCCCAAATGGCTGCAATGGCCAGGCAGGGCTGGGCCAGACTGAAGCTGGGAACCAGGAGCTTCCTCTGGGTCTCCCACGTGGGTGCAGGGGCCCATGCACTTGGGACATCTTCTGCTGCTTTCCCAGGCCATAGCAGAGAGCTGGACCAGATGTGGAACAGCCAGGGCTCAAACTGGTGCCCATATGGGATACCGGTGCTGAAGGTGGTAGGTCAACCTGCTACACTACAATGCCAGCCCTGGAAAATGGTATCTTAAAAGATCATGTGATTATAAATTAAATTGAAAGTATATAACTACAGAAATTAAAGGAAAAAAGGAAGGAAGTACTAAGGGGGAGAAAGGGAGGAATTTTAAATAATGAATATTTTATACACACACAAAAATCCTGCTATTATACTCATAACTTTAACTTCACTCTTTTTTCCCTAAAGACTGCAAAATGATTAGTTGATTTGTCTAAGACTAAGGAAAAAAAAAACTTCAGCAGTGATGAAAATCCCTTGACTTGTGTTGGAAGGCTGCCTGCAGGGGGCTGCCTGCCCTGCAAGCACAGGCAAAATACGATCACCCGGGACCCAACCCTTTTGTTAGAAAAAGACAAGAATGACCACATTCAGTTTTCAGTGCCTATAGAATAGAGGTTTATTCTGGTACGTGGAAATAACAAGGTACAAGAGCATCATTGCAAAAACAGAAGGGGAGAAAATTCAGAGGACTTCGAAGTTCAGAGAAGTTGGAATCTGTGGTCCTACAAGTGATGGAGTGAGTCTTCAGTTCCTTCACATGATGGACGTCTGTACTGAAGACAAAGGGAGAAACCCTGGCAGCATTTTATTCATTTATTGGGAGACTCTCAGTGACGTCACTTGGAAACAAGGGAATTTGAAGTGAGAATATGGATGCAGAATTCCTAGGAGCAAGGGTTGCTCGTGGACTGGAGATCAGTTTTCTTGAGCACTCCAGGTCCTCATACGTGGGGTTGTGGGGAAAAGGAGATGGTGTATGCAAAGCCGGGATTCAGCAGCAAGGGACAGCACAGCACATGGGGCGGGGGCAGGTGGAGATGACACAGGTTGGGCGATAGCAACTGGTGTGGCAGGAGACTTGGCCACAGACTGGGCGGATGCAGCAGCCGGGGCAGCAGCTGGGGCGGCAGCAGCTGGAGCCGCAGCAGCTGGAACTACTACAGGAGGGGCGGCAGCAGCTGGAGATGCAGCAGCTGGGGCGGCAGCAGGAGGGCTGGCAGCACTGGGACTGGCAGCACTGGGGTCTGCAGCAGCTGGAGATGCAGCAGGTGGGCCTGCAGCAGGTGGGCTGGCAGCAGGAGGGTCTGCAGCAGCTGGGTCTGCAGCAGGTGGGCTGGCAGCACACAGACTGGCAACACTGGGGCCGGCAGCAGCTGGAGATGCAGCAGGTGGGTCTGCAGCAGGTTGGGCGGCAGCACTGGGGCCTGCAGCAGCTGGAGATGCAGCAGGTTGGGCGGCAGCACTGGGGCCTGCAGCAGCTGGAGATGCAGCAGGTGGGTCTGCAGCAGGTGGGCTGGCAGCACTGGGGCCGGCAGCAGCTGGACACGCAGCAGCTGGGGCGGCAGCAGGTGGTCCTGCAGCAGGTGGTCTGAAGGCAGCTAGGCTGGCAGCAGGTCTCCTGCTCAGAGCAGACAGAGCCACAGGAGCTGACCATGGTGTCGGAGGGTGGAGGTTCTGGTTGGGTTTCCAAGAAGGTGGTTGTTTGGAGTTTGATCTCCCCTTGCTCCCTCTTGCTTTTTATACCCTGTTGCCGGCTACTGTGACCATATGAAGGATCTTGTTTATCCAGTAGAAAATCAGTTAGTTTTAGTCAATTAGATAATTGTGTTTCTCTGGCAAAGATGCCTATATATAGAAGGCACCATTTCCTTTTCCTGTTGTGTTAGGAGCTACCCAATTTGATGAAGCCAAATGAATCACCTCCGTTTGTCTTCCTCTCTCTGAGGTGTCTTCTAATGTAGATCTCTCACATGACACTGTTTCATTGGATTTCTCAAGTGTCAATTCTTCAGTATGTTGAGGATGGGTTTTATGATGACTATGACATCCAAGATGTGAAAAGCAAGTCATAGGGAATGCTGGTAGGAAAATAGAATTAGAGCTCTATCTTTGGGAGGTCTAGGGGATGTCTTATCTGCAGTGAGAAGAAGCACGATGCCTTTGGATTTACTGGATGGTCGGTGAGATGTGAAGTTCCCAGTGGAGTTCCTGTCGATTTTGTCTTGCTTAATGTATTCTATTTGAAACAGTTATAATGCAATGATTCATTACTTTTAGATAGTAAAAATGCATTGGCACAATGGATGCTTTTAAAAATTGCTACATCATTATTGGCATGTTCCTCAGAAACAGGGCATCATAAGGCAAAAGACTAGAAGTCTTTTAAAGTATTTGAAGTATTATTGAAAATATGTTTTCTCATATCCTGACCTATTTTCTCTCAGCAATGCATGCTGGAAATATTTTGCTTGAAACAAGGGAGACATAAAGGGTTAAGCTTTAATTTATGTCCTACAGACACTTAAACAGGACAAGTGAAATAGAGATATTGGAAAGAATTTGGGAACTGCAAGTATTAGGAATATTGTATGAGTGGTAAGCCATACAACAATTTGGTATTTCAGTCTGTACATTTCAAATGAAAGATGAGATAACACTATTAACTGATAATTTGTTGAGTGCTTACTGTGCATCAGGAATTTTCTGAGGCTTCTATGACTTTTATCTTGTTTACACTTCACAAAGACTCTCTGAGGTGGGCATAATTTTCCTTAATTCTTTGCACATGAGATAATTAAGACCACAGTAGACTGAAGTCACACAGCCAATAGGGAAGGTGATTCTCACCTAGAATGTTCAAGAAAGACATGGAAAAGGACAGTCCCATGCCACTTCTCATGCTGTTCCATTTGTCTAGAATGCTGTTTTTTCTTTATCTACTCAGAAAACTCTTGCTAATGCTTCATTTTTCCTGCCCAGCTACCAACCCATTAACAATGTATTTCTTGACATCTACTACATTTCAAATAATCCTTCCCTCCTCTCTGCTCCAAGATATGGCTCTCATCTAGGGCATCCCACTTTATCATAATTGTTTTATATCTCTTTTTCTTGGTTCTTCTGTGAACACCACATCCATAAGATATGGTGTTTTATTCACGCTTCTAAACACAGTGCCAGCAAATGCCTTGAGTGAAGGTTAGTTGAGTAAATGTTGGATTTCTTGAAAATGCAGGGCGCTTATTCACCCTGTAACATATTATATACAATTCAGATGTCTAGAGAAGAAAAGAATGAGCATTAAGACAATGGGGCAAGATTGAATGGAGATATGCTTTTGGCTTACGTTGGGGCAAATGACTTGTCTGGGTAGCGTGGTGGAAAAGTAGAGAGAGATAATGACAACATATAAAATAAGGACAATTTAAATATATTCTTGAATTTATACAAAGAGACTGGATATCGTATCATCACACAGTGGAAAGGAAGGTATCAGTAGACACCTAAGCCTTTCAACTGTTATTTGCTGGGGGTCGGGAGTGATAGGAAGCAGGAAGAACAGTTGGGCAGTCACCATAGTCTCGGAGTAAAAGATGAACACCTCCCCAGAGCGGTGAGTATGGAAAGGAAGCTGTTGGTCTGGTAGACATTTGAAAGAAGTCAATCAGAACCCATTGCAAAATGGGCATTAGAGGTAATAGAAGACCTCGTCATTAAAGAGGATTCTCAATTTAATATTTTTCTATTTATACATATATATATAAATATTTTGTAGTTAAATCCCTACTAATGGCTAAGAGACAAAAATTAACAATACAAAAAATGATAAGAAACGATCATAACGTAAAAACACAGTTGGCTAAATGAAAAAAAATACTTGCAATATGAGCAACAGACAAGGGGTTATTAGTATGGAGGGTCTTCAGAACATTCATGGAAAACATACATTAGCAAACTATGCATGTTGTTCAAAAATTTTTGCACTAAAACTTGCACTCATTTGTTTTAACATGTCTGAGCAGGATATAGTTTGGGGCACAAAACAGAACAATATGAATTCTGCTAAAGTTGAAGCAAGAACAAATGTCAAATCTTTGATGAACTTGGGTGGAAGAATTGTGAAATCACTGATGCTTTACCAAAACACTGATGAAGAAACCAGCAGCTCACAAATGTGTGACTCATTGCAGAAGGGATGAGATGGTGTTGAAGATGAAGCCCACAGTAACACACCATTCACATCTTCCTGTCCTGATTGAAGAGGACCAATGATCAACAGAGAAAATAGCCAGTGCCACAGACATTCCAAAGTGTTTAGTTTTTTACAGTTTTGACTGAAAAATTAAAATGGAGCAAACTTTCTTCTCCATGGGTGCCCAAACGATTGTTCCCAGATCAGCTGCAGGCCGAGGCAGAGCTTTCAGTGGAAATTTTCAACAAGTGGAATCAAGATCCTGAAGTATTTCTTCAAAGAATTGAAGCATGAGATGAAACCTGGTTTTGCCAGTAAGACCCTAGGAAAAGGCTGGCGCCGCGGCTCACTAGGCTAATCCTCCGCCTTGCGGCGCCGGCACACCAAGTTCTAGTCCCGGTCGGGGCACCGGATTCTGTCCTGGTTGCTCCTCTTCCAGGCCAGCTCTCTGCTGTGGCCTAGGAGTGCAGTGGAGGATGGCCCAAGTATTTGGGCCCTGCACCCCATGGGAGACCAGGAGAAGCACCTGGCTCCTGCCTTCAGATCAGCGCGGTGCGCCGGCCGCAGCGGCCATTGGAGGGTGAACCAACGGCAAAGGAAGACCTTTCTCTCTGTCTCTCTCACTGTCCACTCTACCTGTCAAAAAAAAAAAAAAAAAAAAAAGACCCTAGGAACAAAGCACAATCAAAGCAACAGCTCCCAAGAGGTAGGAGTGACCCAATCAAAGCAAAAGTGCACCAGTGAAGAGCAAATGTCGTGACAAGAGTTTGGGGGGATGTGACAGGCATCTTGTCTGTTGACTTTCTGGAGGACGAAAGAACAGTATTTGCTTATTATGAGACTGTTTTGAGGAAGCTAGCCAAAGTTTTAGATGGATAATACTCTCAAAATCCTCATTAGAGAGTCCTTCTCCACCTCTAAGATGCTCCTACTCATTCCTTTCATTAAACTAAGGGAATTTCGTGAGAATGTCAGTGGCAAACCAAAAGGCACCCCCTTGCAGTCCTGATCTGGCTCCTTCTGACTTCTGTTTCCTAATTTTAAAAAGTCCTCAAAGGTAACCCATTTTTCTTCAGTTAATAATGTAAAAAAGATTCTGTTGACATCATTAAACATCCAGGACCTTCAGGTTTGGGGTTGGACTAAATGGCTGTCCTCACCTACAGACGTCTCTTGAACTTGATGGTGCTTACATTGAGGAATAAAGATCATATTTTTAGTTTTTATATTTTCATTCCATTTGTCCATAAACATTTTGAAGTCCTTTTATATATAAGCATCCTAAATATAGATTAAAAAAACATCAACAGCCTAACAAGAAAATGAAGTGCAAACATTTCTTCACCATATAAAGATTCCCAATCTCCTGCATAAGAGAAATGAAATTGTATGTGAGAGTACTTCTTACCAGTTATATTGTCAAATTTCAAAAAATTTTTGAAGATTTTTAGTTATTTGAAAGGCAGATTTACAGAGAGGTAGAGGCAGAGAGAGAGAGGGATAGAGAGAAAGGTCTTCCATCCACTGGTTCACTCCCCAGATGACCAAAATGCCTGCAATGGCCTATCTGAAGCCAGGATCCAGGAGCTTTCTCTGGATTTCCCACGTGGTTGCAGGGTCCCAAGCACTTGCGCCATCTTCTACTGCTTTCCCAGGCCATAGCAGAGAGCTGGATAGGAAGTGGAACAGCCAGGACTTGAACTGGCGTCCATATGGGATGCCGGCACTGCAGGCTGTAGCTTTACCTGCCTTGCCACAGCTACAGACCCCAAAAATTCAAAATTTAACAATATTTTCTGTTAGAGATAGTGTAGAAATTGACATGCTCATACTTTTCTTGATGTTTATACTTTTCTTGCTAGGATTGGCAGTAACTGGCAGCCTTATTCCTTGATCTGGCTACCCTAATTCTATAGATTACCCAAAATATACTTGGGCAAAACTATGAGAAGATATAGCACAAGATCATTCATAACTTCTATTTGTAAAAATAAGACAAAATTGGACACCACCCATAAGTCTTTGCAGAGTGCAGGTGAATAAATGGTGGTGCATTCCTGTAACAGAATCCGATTCTGCTATGTACAGGAATGAAGGGCACCTTTATATGCTGTTATGAAATAATCTCCAGGATATATAGTTAAGCGATGATACAGCAGGTAGAGAAAAATGTGTAGCATGTTCTACCATATGCCTAAAAATCCAGGATATAAATATAAAAATATATTTGCATTTAAAAATCAATAGCAAAAGAGGAGATGAAAACCTCGGAAAAAGGGACTTCCACTTGTAGCCAGGATAGAACAGCAGGGACTGGATTTACCCTACTTCCTGAGAAAACTAAGGAAACAAAAAACAAGGGCAACACTGGTTTTTAGAGATCAGCTGCCGTGTACAGCAGGGTACTGATGACTTAAGAGGAGGAAACAAATGAGGTGTTTCCTAGGCAGGAAGAACAATTCTTGGAGATGACACAAAATACCTCATATTGCCATGAGCCAGAGCAAAAACCTTATAATTCATGGGTCATTGATTGGAGTATTCATAGTGTTGCTGCCTCAGGAATGGAAAAAATCCTGCCTTGGGGTAAGGGCTGCTGTGTTCCCATTTCATGGAGTTTAGAAGTCCATAAACCCAATGGCCTAAAGTTCCAGTGAAGTAAGATCAACAAGTTCTAGAGAGCTCTTGTAAAGCTTGTACCTATAGTCGGCGTTAATGGATTGTACTCTTACAGTTTTGTTAAGAGGATGAATCTCTTGGCCAGCGCCATGGCTCAATAGGCTAATCCTCTGCCTTGCGGCGCCAGCACACCGGGTTCTAGTCCTGGTCAGGGCGCCGGATTCTGTCCCGGTTGCCCCTCTTCCAGGCCAGCTCTCTGCTATGGCCCAGGAGTGCAGTGGAGGACGGCCCAATTCCTTGGGCCCTGTACCCCATGGGAGACCAGGAGAAGCACCTGTCTCCTGCCTTCGGATCAGCGCGGTGTGCTGGCCACGGCGGCCATTGGAGGGTGAACCAACGGCAAAGGAAGACCTTTCTCTCTGTCTCTCTCTCTCACTGTCCACTCTGCCTGTCAAAAAAAAAAAAAAAAAAAAAAAAAAAAAAAAAGGATGAATCTCATATTGAGAATTCTTACCACAATAAAATTGTTAAAGCAAATCTAGAAAAATCAAATTATTAAGTGATTTAATTGCATCTCAGGAAAATCAATTAATTGGACTCTTATCAAAATCAAAACTTTTTGCTTTTCAAAATATATTGTTTGGGGCTGATATTGTAGTGCAGCAAGTTAAGCCACTGTTTGTAATGCTGTCATTTCATATGGGCACTTGTTTGAGTACTGGCTGCTCCACTTCTTATCCAGCTTCCTGCTAATGAGCCTGGGAAAACAATGGAAGATGGCCCAACTGCTTGGGGCCCCACCACCCATGTGAGAGAGCTGGATAAATCTATCTGGCTTCAGCCTTGCCCAGCCCAGCCATTGAGGCCATTTGGAGAGTGAACCAAACCATGGAAGATTCTCTCTCTCTCTCTCTCTCTCTCTCTCTCCCTCTCTCCCTCTCTCTATAACTCTTCCTTTTAAAAAAATGATTTTTTAAAATGTACTGCTTCTAAAAGAAAAAAGATAAGCTGCAAACTTGGAGAGAATATTTATAGACCATAAATCCAACAAGGGACATGTAAATAGAGCATAAAAAGAATTCTTACCACTGAACAGTAATACAAACAACCCCACAAATAAATGAGCAAAAGATTTAACAGACACTCACTGAAGGAAACATACAGATATCAAACAAAAGATGATCAACATTGTTAACCATTTGGAACATGAAAATTAAGGCCATAATGAAGTAACATTGTACACTTTCTTGAATGGTTAAAATTGACCGGAATACTCATACTATGCATTAGTGATGATGTGAAGCCATTAGAATTCTTATACAAGGTGGAAACAGAAAATGGTACAACCACTTGGTCAGGCATTCTGAGAGTTTCTTGAAGAGTTAAAGGTATATCTATCATATGACCTTGCCATTCCATTTAGAAGTGTTTACCCAAGAGAAATAAACACATATGTTCATACAACGATTTGTTTGTACATGTTCATGATAACTTTATTTGTAATAGGAAAACCTAGAAATACACCAGCAGGTGAGTGGATCAACAAACTATGCCCTGTCCATACAGTGAAACACTTCTCGGCAATAAAAATGGATGGGCCATTAATATACATGACAGCTTGAATCTTGATATAATTATGCTGAATGAAAAGCCAGAAAAGATAGAGTACATAATGTATAATTCCCCTTATATAACATTCTGAAAAATGCAGGCACGTTTTGGTGACAGCTGATCAGGAGTTGCCTTGGGGAAGGGAATGAGAAGGAATTGCATATGGAAGGATGGATGTTTGGTATGATGGCAGTGTTGGTTTCATGAAAGATACACGGGGAAGAACATCGAATGGTGCATCGTGAATATGTACAGTTTGATGTACATCAGTCATGCCTGATGAAGCAAAAAAATATAACTATCAATCTCAATCTGTGCCTCGGAAAGGCCTTGTATACAAGAATTGTCCACCAAAGGCAAACGGTGCTGAGAGACCAAGGAAAGAGGTAGACAAACCCAGGAATTCACGGAGTGTAGATTATTAAGGATTTATGGAGAGGAGCATGTCTTGGATTGATGACAGGAGAAAAAGGATCTATATGCTAAGTTTAACAAATGTGGTCTGTGACCAACTAGAATGTACCTGGACTTTCTCAAGAAATATGAACATTTATAAGAGATGTTTCAGGCATCAGATAAGAGCAATGCATTTCCTTGATGACTTTGTTTATCCCATAGAGTCTAGGATGACGGCCAGGCCACCTAGAGGACAAGCTGGCATTTACTACTAAGATAATGGCAGTTATGTCAAACTGGATTCCTATAACTTTTTTAAATTAAGGAATACAAACTTCATGCATTTAATATATACAAATTTGGGAACAAGGTGATTCTTCCCCCCTATATCCCTCCTACCCTTCTTCCTCATCCCTCTCCCTTTCCCATTCTTATTTTTACAAAAATCAGTTTTCAGTTAATTTTATACTGATAAGATTAACCCTACACTAAGTAGAAAGTTCATTGAATAAAATGAAGAAAAAGAACAGAAACAAACAAGAAAAATATTGTTCCTTGACAGTCATGACAAGAACTGTTCAAAATCATCAAGGTGTCAGTTTCACTCCAAGATTACCTTTTAGGTACTCTATTACCACAGATCAGAGGGACCATATGGTATATATCTTTCTGTGACTGGCTTATTTCACTAAGTATAATGATTTCCAGTTGCTTCCATTTTGTTGCAAATGACAGGACTTCTTTTTTATTGCTGTGTAGTATTCCATAGTGTATATATACCATAATTTCCTTATCCAGTCTTCAGCTGATGGACGTCTGGGTTGGTTCCATATCATAGCTATAAAGTAGACTCCCAATGAGTTGGGGAAATGGGGTGGGCAGATCAGATTTCTTTGACTATGCCTTGTTTTGTAGCTTTGACTTTGCACCTATTTCACAAAATTCTAAAACAAAGTTTAAGTTTTTAAATCCCTCAAAAATCATGAAAACAACAATAATGGAACCTATCAAACCATAGCTTCAGAAACAGTAATCATCCTGAGACAAATGGCAGCAACAAAAGCCAGAAATCTGCAAAACAATTTTAAGTTCATTTTCAAGAATCACATTGTTGTTGTTGATAGCATTACAAGATTATTGTGAATATTACATGGAATAGTGAAAATGAGTAATTACATTGCAGAACTTAGGGCATAGAAGTCAGAAGATCGGTAAATAAGATATGTAAGGGGAAAAGAAAACCCTGTAGTTCTCAGTAGAAACTCTTAATGTAGTTAAATAGAAGAATTTAAATAAATATTTTCTGACCATGTGCACTGGAAAAGTTGAGAGACAATAATCAGTAGTAATGAGCATTCTTACATTGCCATTTATGATCTTTGATACCATTTTCCATCAGAATGAACTGGGCCCCTTGGAGAAATGGCTGATTACATCTGAGGAAGGAAATGCACAGTGAGTCTGGAATATCTTTTTACATCACAAAGAAAGGAAACCTTTAGAGTATACTGGATTCCTGTCGAAAGACCTAGAGACCAACTGAAAGTTGCTTATTTGGCACGAATAGGGATGCAAACTAGAATGGATGGATACCCCACTAAGTACATTGAAATCCATGAGTTCATATTGACAGATATTTAAAAAAGAAAGACAAATCCTTTTTAGTCTCCTTTGGATGAGGCAAAGTGGTAAATAAAGAAGGGATACCAAAACATGTGTTTTGCTTTTCCCATAGTACTATTCCTTGGAATAACCCTACATGGATGAGAGGAGTTGTCTCTATGGGAATATTCCAGTTAATCAATAGCAAAGGCGCAACAGGATTTTAATTTTAATTTAATTTATTTATTTTAAAAATATTTATTTATTTGAAAGGCAGAGTTACAGAGAGAGTGGGGACAGAGACACACACAGAGAGAGGTCTTCTATCTGCTAGTTCACTCCCCAAATGGCAGCAATGGCTGGGGCTGGGCCAGGCTGAAGCCAGGAGCTTTTCTGGGTCTCCCATGTGGGTGCAGGGGTCCAAGCACTTGACCATCCTCCACTGCTTTCTCATGCCATTAACAGGGAGCTGAATTGGAAGTGGAGCAGCCAGGACTCCATCTGGTGCCCATATGGGATGCCAGCACTGCAGGCAGTGGCTTAACCTGCTATACCACAGTGCCAGCCCACAATAGGATTTTAAAATCAGAATTTTTGCCATGCCTAATGCGATAATAGTTCTAGGTGGTAACCCTTAACAGCTGCTGACATCACAGGGAGAGGGCAGTTGGATGTGTCCCTCCCAATGGACAAGTGCACCACTGCTTGTGACACAGCCACTGGGTCATGCAAACCCTTTGGAGTGTAGCCTCCAATTCACTGGCTCAGCCATTCTCTGTGTGAAGGGAGGTGTAACTTAACTCACTCACTCTCTTTTACATTATTAAAAAAATTTTTTTGACAGGCAGAGTGGACAGTGAGAGAGAGAGAGAGAGCCAGAGAGAAGGTCTTCCTTTGCCGTTGGTTCACCCTCCAATGGCCACCATGGCCGGTGCGCTGCGGCTGGTGCACCGCGCTGATTCGAAGCCAGGAGCCAGGTACTTCTCCTGGTCTCCCATGGGGTGCAGGGCCCAAGCACTTGGGCCACCCTTCACTGCACTCCCTGGCCACAGCAGAGAGCTGGCCTAGAAGAGGGGCCATCGGGACAGAATCTGGCGCCCCGACCGGGACTAGAACCCGGTGTGCTGGCACCGCAGGCGGAGGATTAGCCTACTGAGCTGCAGCGCTGGCCAAAATTTTTTAAGAATTTATTTATATTAAGGGAACAGATTTCATGTATTTCATACCTGCAGTTTTAAGGACATGGTGGTGCTTCCCACTCTACTCCCCTCCCTCATTGCCAGCCTCCCTCTCGCTATTCGTGTGTGGTGAAGAAGAGAGACGGGAGGAGACAGTGATGGGAGCCTGTGCTGTCTTTCAAGTCTGAGACTTCCGCATCATCTTCAGGGAACAGGTGACACAGCTTCAGCAGAAAGGACCAGAGCACCTCTGCAGACACCGAGGGTGAAATTGGCATGTTAGCTCTTCCATTGCATCAACTCCGTCATCCCCCGCCTGCCTCTTTCGGTCCCGTTCTTTCCCAGTTAGGGCCTTGATGCTGGTGTGGCAAAACTGCCTGCTTTCCACTCCATTCTCAACTCCTAGGCGTGGTCCTCAGCCTCATGGGGCCGCTGGCTGTCAGCAGTGGGAGCTTACCTGCCGCCGTGAAACCTCTGCTCCCACACCTGCCGTTTGGTTTCTGATTTCTCCCCTCCAGCCTTTCACGTGCTTTTCCAAAGCATGCACTTCCCTCAGCTGCAGCCCTGCGAGTCCATTGTCATTGTTACTATAAATGACCTTCACAGGCCGACAGTGAAAACTAGAGGTGGCAAAGGTGTCTCGAGCGCTGTTAGAAAATTGACAACGCCATGCTGTGTGTCCTTCGGGTGTAGGTGAGACACAGGGGTCCAGACCGAACAGAAAGTCTTAAAGAAGATAACGATCACACTGAATTTTCCATACAGGAAAGTGGTGGTTTATTTCAGCATAAAGACATTACACCAGAAAATTTGGGGCTGAAGAATTATAAAAGCAAACCTCACTGGTCATTAGGAGAGGGACTATACAATTCCGTAATGAAGAAATAAAATAATCAACCACTGACTCCTTGAGCTTGGTGATTTGATTGCCCAAAAGTGAAGGAGAACCCAAGTAGAATTAGTTAGGTCAGTACAGTGTTTCTTATACCATAAGCATAATCAGGTTTGGATGGGAGGCAGAGATCCACATGGGGAATTTGGATTCAGGCTAGAATGTGCTCACAGAATTATGGGCATGCGGTGAGCTCATTAAAACCCTAAGTCCCAGCTCAGTTGAGCAGCATCAGCTGCACTTCATCTGTCCTAAGCGTCAGTGCACAAGAAGGTCTGTATCCAGGGACAGAGATGAAGGAGGAGGTGGGGCTAAGGCAGGGCTCTCAGCAGCAAGGGACAGCACAGCACATGGGGCGGGGGCAGGTGGAGATGACACAGGTTGGGCGATAGCAACTGGTGTGGCAGGAGACTTGGCCACAGACTGGGCGGATGCAGCAGCCGGGGCAGCAGCTGGGGCGGCAGCAGCTGGAGCCGCAGCAGCTGGAACTACTACAGGAGGGGCGGCAGCAGCTGGAGATGCAGCAGCTGGGGCGACAGCAGGAGGGCTGGCAGCACTGGGGCCTGCAGCACTGGGGCCTGCAGCAGCTGGAGATGCAGCAGGTGGGCTTGCAGCAGGTGGGCTGGCAGCAGGAGGGTCTGCAGCAGCTGGGGCGGCAGCAGGTGCGCTCGCAGTACACAGACTGGCAGCACTGGGGCCTGCAGCAGCTGGAGATGCAGCAGCTGGGGCGGCAGCAGGAGGGCTGGCAGCACTGGGACTGGCAGCACTGGGGCCTGCAGCAGCTGGAGATGCAGCAGGTAGGGCGGCAGCAGGTGGGCCTGCAGCAGGTGGGCTGGCAGCACTGGGGCCTGCAGCACTGGGGCCTGCAGCAGCTGGAGATGCAGCAGGTGGGCTTGCAGCAGGTGGGCTGGCAGCAGGAGGGTCTGCAGCAGCTAGGGCGGCAGCAGGTATGCTCGCAGTACACAGACTGGCAGCACTGGGGCCTGCAGCAGCTGGAGATGCAGCAGCTGGGGCGGCAGCAGGTGGGCTGGCAGCACTGGGACTGGCAGCACTGGGGCCGGCAGCAGCTGGACACGCAGCAGCTGGGGCGGCAGCAGGTGGTCCTGCAGCAGGTGGTCTGAAGGCAGCTGGGCTGGCAGCAGGTCTCCTGCTCAGAGCAGACAGAGCCACAGGAGCTGACCATGGTGTCAGTGGAAGAGGTAGGGTTCTGTGAGTAGGTTTGAGTGAATTTCCTGAGTTTGAAATTCTCCTGCCTCCTGTCCCCTTTTATACACTTGAGTAGCTGATGTCACCATGATCATTACCCATTCCTTGTTATATTTGTACTAGGAAATCAATTAATCTTAGCATGTTACAATTGTGTTTATCTGGTTAAATGTGCCAATGTCTAGGAAAAACTTCATTTCCTTTTTCTATGGCATTGTGATTCATTCTGTCTTCTAAGACATGTGAAACCACTTCCATGTTTCTACCTCTGTCCCATGTGTCTTCTAAATTGGAGCTGTCATGTGATAGTCTATTACTGCATATTGACATGTGGCACTCTTCTTTTTTTGTGCATGGCTCCATGATAAATCTTTGAGAATGGCTCTTGCAAAGTCAGCTCTCTCTCTTTTTAAGATTTTATTTTTATTTGAGAGGTAGAGTTACAGACAAGGAGATGGAGAGACAGGGAGAAAGGTCTTCCATCCTCTGGTTCACTCTCCAAATGGCCACAACAACCAGAATCCAGCTCACCTGAAGCCAAGAGCTAGGTGCTTATTCCAAGTCTCCCAAAGGGTGCAGAGGCCTAAGGACTTGGGACATCTTCCATGGCTTTCCCAGGCCATAGCAGAGAGCTGGATCAGAAGAGGAGTAGCCAGAACTTGAACTGGAGCCCATATGGGATGCCAGTGCTTCAGGCAGAGACCTAGCCTACCATGCCACCGTGCTGGCCCTATAATCAAGCCTCTTCTTATGCCAGACAGGGTAAACACACGTTACTGTCCAGTAGAGTGCAGATAGAGAACCAGGGAGATAGTTCATCCCCAGAGTCCCTAGTGTGCAAGAAAGGAGGAGTATAAAGTTTTTCTGTTTCCCGATGAAAACAAGAGGCAGGTGCTTGCTAAAGACCTTCCCATCTCATTGCAGTGATTCTATCTGAAGAGTTAACTTTGAATCTTTCCTTTTCAATAGTGAAGACGCATTTAAGCAGATGAAGTCCCCCCACCCCCAGAATCTTGCCCATATACTGTATGCAAAAATCAGAGGGTTTGGTTTATATTGAATATTGAGCCAACTATGCAATGGATTCTACATTTTATAGAGTTTGATTGAAAGTATGCTTTTCATGTGTTCTTACAATAACACAAGTTCAAGACTTTGAATTCAAAGAGTTAAAACAGTTAAATCCTACTCTCTGCAGATACTTAAATATATTATAGTATAAGGGAAGAGTTTGGCAAAAAATTAGTGTCATAAGAGTTGGGTCCCAGATGAGCCTTATGTGTAGAAGCCCCGTGCACTTCCATGAAAAACTGAGGTCACATGCCGACAGCTGCTGTTTGCGGGTGCTCACCATGTGCCGGGGCTCCCCTTGAGGGCTTTGTCGCTATTGTCTTGATGTTTCTTATCAATGAACACATGAGGCACTCGTTACTCTCTATGAGTTCAAGGTTGCGGTGTCTTGTCCTGGTCTACGAAGGGTGGAAACCACTCCACATCCCTTCTTCACATTCCTCCTGGCAAATTCCAGGCCTTCCCTGAAGCTGCGGCCCAGATGCCTCCTCCTGCCTGAAGTGTTCCCTGGCGCATCATCTCACTGCAACTTCGTCTCACCGCCTCCTCGTGCGACTTTGTGCTGTGGCGCTCCCTGCCGCAGCACATCTGACCGTGACCTGGATGTGTCCATCCGTGCAGTGTCGGTTGCAGGGTGAACCCTGAGGTGAATTCTTTGGTCACCTGTTGTTATCATGATGCTTGGAACAGGGTGTATTGCTAATGATCTATTTTTTATGTCTAGGAATTGCTTTTCACAATGTACTTGTGTCTCATAATTATATAAAGTGTATTTACAGTTCCAAAACAAAAAGGAGACCTATTTAAGGAAGTCTGGTGTCTCTTTCTGTTCTCCACCTATTTTTTCTCCCTTCCTTATAGGTAATAATTTTTTAAATTTAAGATTTTCCTTCCAATTATTATTTTCAATGTAAGCATGTCTGTATTTACACGTTTGTATCTCTGTACAAACTCTGTTCTGTTCTGCTTTTGTTCACTCAACACGACCCAGCTTTTAGACTTTTTCAAGAGACACAGAAATGCTTTAAGGAAGAAATCTAAGTAGTAGAGTTTTTATTTTGCTTTTTATCCAGAAACATCTACAATAGTCTCAGGGCAACCTGGACAGATTGAGTAGAGTGATCACCTGCACCATAATGGTTAAGTCTTCTGCTGGCTTGGCATATGTTCAGTTTTCCTCATTCCATTTCCAACCACTAAGTATTCTATTTTTAGACAAAAAATAGCTTCTTTAGCCAGTCCCCTGTGGATAGATATTTTAGTTATTCCAAGGCTTTTGTTTTAAAAGCTATCTTAGGCATTTGAAAGCAAGGGATTCTATTTATGTTTTGGAGATTGAGGGTTTAATAAATATTACTCACAATTGGGTTATTCCATGTTCTTATCAATTTATCTCCACCTCCTCTCTCTTTACATAGTTTAATAGAGTCTTTGATTTCTGGTTTGTTTCCTTATTCTTGAATCACCTGTGGTTTCTGTGTAGTTTTCATTCTGCAATGAGTTTGTCATTGTAACCTTCAGGGTAACAAATTATCCCACTTTGTTTGCTGTAACACATTTCCATGTAAAGCTAACCTGTATCAGAATTATGACTCAGGCTTTCTTTATTTGCATTTTAATTATATGTATATTCATCCTTTTACTTTTCACCTGAATCTTGTTGCTTTAGTTTTGTGTCTTGTGTACCTCGCAGTGCTGGGTTTTTCTTTTAGCAGATCTGAAAATCCTTTCTCCTTTCTTACACGTGAATTGAACCTGTAATACAGAATACTGATATGATCAGAGTGTTTGGCTTTCATCCTGTTATCTTGACCATGTATACAGGATGAATAATGATGCAGATGCCCATGGACATGGTAAAGCTTTGTGGTTTGGAGTGCAGCCTTCCATAGTTTTGTCCTCAGCACTTTATGACTGGGATACTTCTGTGTTACATTTATTTTGATTTAATTATGTGTGGTCGTGTACCATGTGACAATGTTTCAGCCAATGATGACCCTCCTGTACTATACTGGTTTTGTAAGATGATATCCCCTAGTGATATCGTGACCGACTTTTTCTCGGTGCACGTGCACTCTATGTCTGGAGACACTGACAGCACAGTCCTCAGAACACATCATGGTGAGAAGAGCTGCCGGTCCAGCATATGCCTTCTAATGAATTTATGTAGACTGACCTCCTATCTCATGCCTTAGTTAAACTCGCTTAGTAGTTTGAGGAGTTGTTTTGTAGTATCGGAACTCAGCTTTCTGTCTGCTTCTCACCCGAGGCAAATGACTGTTGGTTTGTCTCGGTTCATTCCTCAGTGGGAAGCGTGCACCCTTAGCCCCCTCTCCAAAGTAGGAGGCTTCTGTGGGGATATAGGATTGAAAGGTAGGACACCCTATGTTGATACACCTGTCGTTTTGGAAACTTTGTCTCCAGATGTGTCATAGATGCCTGCATGTAGAGTAGCTTCAGAGCTCAATCTCACTCCTGTGAATAAAAGCATGAACAGAAATGAAACCTGAGTGGACAAAGGCACAGGGAAACTGTAAAAGAAAACACCTCAGTGGTTTTCAAACATTTTTATTATTTTTATGTGTTTGAAAAAGCCTGGGGGTAGGATGAGAGAGAGGGAAAGTGTGGGAGGAAGAAAGAACAAAGAACAAAGAGAGGAGAGAGAGGAGAAAAAGGGAGAAAGAGAGAGAGAGAGAGAATTTTGATATTCCATCCATGGGTTCACTCCCCCAAATGCCTATAATAGTCAGGGCTGGGCCAGGCCAAAGCCTGGAGCCCAGAACCCAGTTTGGATCTCCCACATGTGTGCCAGGAGCCCGACCACCTGAGCCAGCACCTGCTTCCGGAGGGCGGGGAGTGTAGCCAGGCCTCAAACCCAGGCTCTCCGGCGTGATGCACATATCCCATGTGGCTTAGCTGCCCTGCCAGATGCCTTCTCTGGTTTCTTCTTGAGGAGTTGTTTGTTTACTTTTGTTTTTTTTTTTTTGATTTATTTTTGTTTTTGAGAAACCCCGTTAGACTGTATGTTCCATCAGCACAGAGGATTTTGTGCACATTGGTCCTCACTATTACTCCAGTAGCTGTAACAAGGTCCACTACATAAAAAGTGCTCAGCACACGCTGTTTGGGAGCAGGTGTGGATGTGTGGGAGGGTGGGTGCAGGCAGACCCATTCTCAGGGAGCCCAGTTTCCACGGGGGAACAGTTGACAGGAGCTCAGCGGGACGTCCAGCCGTGGTCTTGCCACCTGCAGTTTGCCATGTGGTCTTCTCCAGGGCCTGCCTCGCTCTTCCTTAGGTCAAGTGGTGGGTCTGTTTTTAGCTTTCTGAGTAACCTCAGTACTGGTTCTCCAGGTAGCCGTACTGATCTGCCTTCCTACCAACAGCGTATAAGGATCCCCCTTTCTCCACACCCCCTCCAGCATGTGTTCCTTCTTTGTCTTCTTGGTAACAGCCATTCTTACTGGAGTAAGAAGATATCTCATTGTAGTGTATACAGAGTGGAATATTAATTGGCCATAAAAAGAATGAAAGCATGATGTTTTCAGCGAAATGAGTGGGAGTGGAAGTCACTGGGTGAAGTGGTGTGAGAGTCAAAAACATCCGTTGTGACTCTGTGTCTCAAGTTCAGGGAAAGAAGGCCCATCTGAATGTAGAACATGACTGCTTGGGGTAGAAAGGGCAGGGGTAGGGAGGAGGTAGAGCAAAGTAGGGGAAGGGCACCAAAACGTGGCTTCATAGAAGGGATGAGTTCTAGTGGTTGACAGCACGCTCATGCAAGCTCATGGCAACCTATGACATGTTTTACACACAGATAGAGGAGCGGTGCCTGAAGGCTGCGAAACATTGATAGCTGTGATGGAATCAGCACACTTGTTGAAAGGTCGCACTGTACCCATTGATATGCCTAATTGTTGTTAATCAAAAAAATGTTTAGAGAGATGACACTGCTCACTAACCTAACTTGATCATCACCCATTGAACCCATGTATGAAGTCATCACACTGTCCTCCATAAAAAAGTATCCTTAAAATAATTAGAAATTTAAAAAAACTGAAGAGAGTGACAATCACACTGAATTTTTGGTGCAGAAAAGTGTAACTTTATTTTGGTAAAGAAATATATCATGTTACAGAAGACCTAGAAAGCAAGGAGAATAATTTCTCCAGTAAGCAAGTTGATGGGAAGGTCTATTGCTGTATGAGTATTCCTGGGAACATCCATCCTTTCAAATGACTGGCCCTGGTTCCTCTATGGAATGACAAAGCCCAATTCAGTTGAGTGACACCATCTCAACTCCATATGCCCTCATGTTGAGCACAGACACATGAAAGTCTGGACTGAAGCAAAGGGGTAGGCTCAGGGAGCAAGATTAGCAGCAAGGGACAGCACAGCACATGGGGCGGGGGCAGGTGGAGATGACACAGGTTGGGCGATAGCAACTGGTGTGGCAGGAGACTTGGCCACAGACTGGGCGGATGCAGCAGCCAGGGCAGCAGCTGGGGCGGCAGCAGCTGGAGCCGCAGCAGCTGGAACTACTACAGGAGGGGCGGCAGCAGCTGGAGATGCAGCAGGTGGGGCGGCAGCAGGAGGGCTGGCAGCACTGGGACTGGCAGCACTGGGGCCTGCAGCAGCTGGAGATGCAGCAAGTGGGCTTGCAACAGGTGGGCTGGCAGCAGGAGGGTCTGCAGCAGCTGGGGCGGCAGCAGGTGCGCTGGCAGCACACAGACTGGCAGCACTGGGGCCTGCAGCAGCTGGAGATGCAGCAGGTAGGGCGGCAGCAGGTGGGCTGGCAGCACTGGGGCCGGCAGCAGCTGGAGATGCAGCAGGTGGGCCTGCAGCAGCTGGGCTGGCAGCACTGGGGCCTGCAGCAGCTGGACACACAGCAGCTGGGGCGGCAGCAGGTGGTCCTGCAGCAGGTGGTCTGAAGGCAGCTGGGCTGGCAGCAGGTCTCCTGCTCAGAGCAGACAGAGCCACAGGAGCTGACCATGGTGTCGGAGGGTGGAGGTTCTGGATGGGTTTTCTGGAGAGTGAAGTTGTTGGGTTTGAAAGTCTTCTTGGCCGGTACCCCTCTTTATACCCCGCTGAAGGCCTGTTGTCATCACATCATTATTTCCTTGTTGTTATTGATCCTGCTGGAAAACTTCATCATTTAATTACTTAATTGTGTGATTCCAGTTACAGACTCCAAAAGAGAGAGCACACACATGCACACACACACACACACACTTCCTTTTCTGGTTGTGCTCTTGTGGTTCCAGTTGCAACACTCATTCTATTTCTTCCTTAGTGGGTGTCACCTTTGTGCCTGGCCTATGTGCTGTCTTTACAAGGCACGTGACTCTGGAAATTTTGGATTTGACTGTGGCATTTGCTTCTGTCTGTACACTGCTCCCTGAAAATCATGGAGGATTGTTTTTCACAATGCTAAAGTATTCTCATTGTCAAGGGAAGTTCTGATATTAAGAGTGAGCTCGCCAGCTCAGCTCCAGCCATTGAGGCCATTTGGGGAGTGAACCAGAAGATGCAAGCCGTCCCTTTCTGTCTCTCCCTCTCTCTGTCTGTAACTCTGCTTCTCAAATACATAATAAATCTTTTTTTTTTAAAGAGTGAGTTCAGTGAATTTGAAAGTCCTCTTTCATCCTCTGCTGGAAAAGCTGTGACCACATCCTGGGACATTTTCTATTTTTCCCTAAAGAAATATTAGTCACTAAGTTATATCCATTTTTCCACATAAATATGTTCACATGAAGAAATATAAGATTTCTTTTTCCTAGAGTGTTAGGCTGGTTCAGACTGGTCTTTGTCACAGAACTGCCTTCCCTGTTCCTTGTTTGTCCACCGTGTCTTCTCCAGAGGACGCGTCCCATGACTTCAATCACTGGGCTGCACCTGTGAGCCGTGTGTCACTCCCTGATGTTGCTTGAGCAAATTGTTCCATGATGCCATGGTGACTTTTGATGTCAAAAGTGAATCAGAATCATGATAGGGAAGCAGAAAGACAAAAGCTCTTCCACGTGTGAAGAGCGGTGAGGAAGGCAGAGCTTCGTTTTGAGTCATGGATGCTCAGTGTAGAGAGGGGGTTCCCCAGAGGAAGGTATGCGCTCGGTGTCACTCCCTGTTTGAAGTTGGCGCTGTCACTGGTGGCTCTGAAATCTGCAAAGCCATTTGCAACCACCTGGACGGGACTCTCCCTGGCCCAACATGGGCACCGTGAGTGCTCGAGTGGCTAATGGCTGTAGTGGATCTTAACCCAACAAGCAACGTGGGAACCCAGGAGCCCACACCAAGACTCATTAATGTAAAAATAAGGAGGAAGGCAAGAAAGGTGTTCCCAACTTAGAATGTCAGTGAAACACATATAGAATGGATGGAGAAGTTATAAAATCACCATTTACCGCCATCACGACAAAACTCGATCAAGTAACTCTCATCAGGGAATGCTGCAACCAAGGGGAACAGGATAGTGGCACATGACAGTCTTTCCCCATCAATTTCCATTCACTTTAAAGGTAAAAATGCTAACTCCTCTGTGGAGAAACTTGAGTTCACACACTGAACCATGAGAATGAGGTTAGCATTATTGATAGTGGACACACTGGCACGTGTCTCTAGAAGCCACACCCTGAAAGGATGCGTTGCTTCTCCAGTTTTCCTGTCAAACCACGTGACCTGCATCCACTGGACTGAGGACCACGCCAGGTCATGACTGGCCCTGTGCTTCCAAAATGCCACTGCTATCTAACACAGAGACAGCCTGGGAAAATGCTTCAGGTTTAAGGCAACAAGAGAGACACAGCATCTAAGGCAGTGTGTGAATAGAGAATAAAAAAATAATTGTTCTGGGGCCGGCACTGGGGCGTAGCGGATAAAGCCGCCTCCCACCAGTGCCAGCATCCCATGTGAGCGCTGGTTCGAATCCCGGCTGCTCCACTTCCTAGCCAGCTCTCCTATGGTCTGGGAGAGCAGTGGAAGGTGGCCCAAGTCCTTGGGCCCCAGTCCCCATGTGGGAGACCCAGAAGAAGCTCCAGGCTCCTGGCTTCGGATCGGCGCAGCTCCAGCCGTTGCGGCCAGCTGGAGGGTGAACCAGTGGATGAAGGACCTCTGTCTCTCTCTCTCTCTGCCTCTCTGTGTAACTCTGACTTTCAAATAAATAATCTTTTAAAAAAATTGTTCTACATGACATTACCAGAACAATTCGTAATGTGTAGGCATGGAATATATTTTATTTTACCATTTTTTATTAGCTGGGGCTAAAGTCAGTGGCCAGCAGTGCAATCCCGACCTCCCACGTGGGTGACAGGAGTCCGGTCACTTGAGCCATTGCCACTGCTCTGAAGATCTGCCCTGGTGGGAGCTGGAGCCAGGAGCTGGAGCCAGGCATCAGACCCAGGCTTTCAGATGTGAGAAGCAGCTGTCTTAACAACGAGGAGAAACACCCATTCCCTGGAATATATTTTAGATGATACTGTTATATTAACTATATCAATATTTAGTTGAATAGCTGTACTGTGGCTATGCAAGCAAATAGTTTTTGGACATAAATATGTCTAAATTCATATTATCTATCTGTGCATCTATCAATCTAGGAAATCAAGTGTGACAAAATGTTGAATCTAGGTGAAAACAATTTTGTATAAGGAATTTTTTGTGTTACTCTTGCAACTATTCTGCAAGCCTGAAATTCCCCCCTAAAAAAAGTTTAAAACTATGAAAAAATTTGGATTGAAAAAGTGTTAGTATATGAGGGGTGAGTAGTTTGGGTCTTTTGGGGGAATTCTTATGTAGACAATACATTTTACTTTATAGGAACTTGGTTCTCCTCCTTTTTCGTATTTCTAAGAGGAAATCATTCATCCTCTTGGGTCGGTGAAAATAAAGGACTTCTGGCACACGTGGCTGAGCAAGTTCATATGGACAGACCCACTTCCTGGTTCAGACAAATAGAAAGGCTTACAAAATATTTTTTTAAATATTTCAATTATATAGCTGAATTTGAATAAAGCAAAGTGAAATACTCATGTTCAGAAACAAAGAGGTGACTCACACAGCACAGACTAGAGCTGGTATCTGTGGCCTGCGAAGGTGCGACATCCAGCTAGTGGCTCAGAATTGGAGGCAGGGGCAAGAAGTGGGACCTCAAACTGTCACAAGGAAGGGTCCAGGAAGGGAGACTCCGGTATGAAGGTTCTTTCTTTTTTAAAGATTTAATTATTTGAAAGGCAGAGTCAAAGACAGAGACAGAGAGACAGAGAGTGAGAGTGAGAGAGAAAGGTCTTCTATCTGCTGATTCACTGCCCAAATGGCCGCAACAGCCCTAGCCTGGGCCAAGCCAAAGGCAGGAGCCAGGAGCCAGGAGCCACATGAGTGCAGGGTCCTAAGGGCTTGGACTGTCCTCTGCCGCTTTCCCAGGTGCATTAGCAGGGAGCTGGATGTGAAGTACAGCAGCCAGGACTCGGGACTCGATCGGCACCCATATGGGATGCTGGTGCTGCAAGCCATGGCTTTAACCTGGTATGCCACAGCACCACCCCTGTATGAAGTTTCTTTTTTTAAGATTTCATATATTTTATTTGAGAGGTAGAGTTACAAACAGAGGGAGAGACAGAGAGAAAGGTCTTCCTTCCATTGGTTCACTCCCCAAATGGCTGCAATGGCTGAACCTGTGCTGATCTGAAGCCAGGAACCCGGTCTCCCCTGTGAGTGCAGGGACCCAAGCACTTGGGCCATCTTCCACTGCTTTCCCAGGCCACAGCAGAGAGCTGGATTGGAAGTGGAGCAGCCGGGACTAGAACCAGCGTCCACATGGGATGCCAGTGCTTCAGGCAGAAGATTAACCTACCGCACCATGGCACCAGCCCCATGAAGGTTCTTAAGTATTTATTTATGTATTTATTTATTTATTTATTTGAAAGACAGAGTTACAGAGAGGCAGAGGCAGAGAGGGAGAGGTCTTCCATCCGCTGGTTCATTCTCCAAGTGGCCGTACTGGCTGGAGCCGAGCCAATCCGAAGCCAGGACCCAGAAGTTTCTTCAGGATCTCCCGCACAGGTGCAGGAGCCCAAGGATTTGGGTCATCTTCTCCTGCTTTCCTAGGCCATAGCAGAGAGCTGGATTGGAAGCGGAGCAGCTGGGACTCGAACCAGTGGCCATATGGGATGCCAGCACTGTAGGCAGCGGCTTAAGCTGCTATGCCACAGCACCGGCCCCTCTGAAGTACTCTTAAAGTGGCACCTTTTAAGATGGGGCCATGGAAACCTAAGTCTGCCCACAGGAATTTTATGTGATAGTTAAGTCTCTCGGGAAAAGGTAACCCACACAGTGTCCCATGCTTTGTAATTTACATTCTATGCATTGCTCAAGGAGAGAAAACAGATAGGTACTAACTAGTGAGTGTCCTTGGAATCATCTGAAACACAGGCAAAAAGTGAAGGCCAGAAATCATTTCCATGACAGGAAAACTCAAAATGAAAGGACTGTAAGCACAAGGGAAAATAAGCCTCTGAGAAACCACAGTGGGCTGCAAGGAGACCCCTCCCCCAGCCACCAAGGGCGAATTCCTGCCAAGATAAATGCAGAGGCACGTGTGGCCAGAGCCACAGAAAACAGCCCTTGGTGAGCGGCAGTGGGTGTAGGGAAAGGAAGGTAACCCCTAAGAGTGGAGGTAGCTAGAGACTGAGGGAGGCAATGGTGTAAATTGGCTTAAATGGCAGGCGAAAGATAGCAATCGCAGTGAAGGCATTGGACATTATAGGAAATAACTAATTTGGAAAAGAATTGTGATGTAGAAACATCCTTTCTCACGATCCCCCTTCCTGTCCCAGCATTTTGCTTCAATTGCAATGGTCTTTTCCTCTTGCTTGGAGCGTTCCCTGTGGTCTCCTTTCTTTGAGGGCAGCTTGCTGGCGAGGTTGTGTCTTTTTGGTTTTTGGAGGATAGCTTTATTTTGCTCTGTCCTGTTTCTCTGATTATCGGATTCCAGATCAGCAGTGTTTCCATCCGTGTTTTGAAAACGTCTTTCCTTCGTCCTCTTGCTTTCTTCATTCCAGTTGGATTTCATGCTTACTATGCTTTTTGGGAAAACTGGGCTTTTTTTTTCTCTTGCTATTTTCATTTGTTTTATTATTTCTTATAAAAATTGTGTCTACTGAAGATATCCAGCATTATATTTCTATATACATGTACACTGAGAAATGATTACTACAGTCAAGCCAATTAACATGCACATCACCTCAGGTAGTCTTACCTTTGTGGTGTGTGTCTGTGTGTGTGCATGTGGTTTGTATATGGGGTGTGTATGTGATGTGTGTATGTGTGTGGGGTTGTGTGTGTGTGGTAAGAATACGTAAAGTCTCCTAGCAAGTTTCAAGTGCACAGTGCAGTGTTAATTGTCCGTAATCACAATGCCAGACTTGGTCTCTAGATCTTACTCATCCTATGTAACTGCAACTGTGTGCCTTTTGGCCATCCCTCACTCACCTTCCGGCCCCGGGAAACCACCATTTCTACTCTTGTCTATAGGTCTTACCTTTCAGGTTCCATGTATGGTGAGATCATGTAGTATTTCCCTTTCTGTGTCTGGCGTGCTTCACTTGGCCACATGTCCCCCAGGTTCACACATGTTGTCGCCAATGGCAGGCTCCACTTCCTCTATAAGGCTCAGTAATAGTCCATTTCCTATAATCCTGCAATTTCTTTATCCATTCATTCATTCAAAGACACGACTGATTCCGTATCTTAGCTCTTATGAATAGTGCTGCAATGAACATGGGATGCAAATCTCTCTCTCTCGCTCTCTTTTTTTTTTTTTTTTTTTTTTTTGACAGGCAGAGTGGACAGTGAGAGAGAGAGACAGAGAGAAAGGTCTTCCTTTGCCGTTGGTTCACCCTCCAATGGCTGCCACGGCCGGCGCGCTACAGCCAGCGCACTGCACTGATCCGAAGCCAGGAGCCAGGTGCTTCTCCTGGTCTCCCATGTGGGTGCAGGGCCCAAGGACTTGGGCCATCCTCCACTGCACTCCCGGGCTGGACTTCCAGCTGGATTGGAAGAGGGGCAACCGGGACAGAATCCGGCGCCCCGACCGGGACTAGAACCTGGAGTGCCAGCGCCGCAGGCAGAGGTTTAGCCTATTGAGCCACGGCGCCGGCCGCATATATCTCTTTAAGATAACTGATTTTACTTCTTCAGATACATACACAGAGGTAGGATTGCTGAGTTTTATACAGCAAATTTAAAATTTTGGGGGGTGAGTGTCCATGCTGTTTTCCATAATGACTGTATCAATTTCTTCCAGCTTTTGTGATTTTGTCTTTATCATTGATGATCAACAATTGCCCATGAAGTGCTTAGATTTCTTTCTTTTGATTCACTGCAATCTGAGTTTCAACACATTCTTGATATGTAACTTGAAGGTTTTCATCAGTTTTGCCAAATTTTCCTCCAGTATCCCTACATTTACAACTTCTCCTCTTTCTTCCTGGGACTCCAATTTACATGTAATTAGACCTTTTCACAGATTCCATGTGTGTTGTATGCTCTTTTTAAATATTTTTATCTTCTCTCTGAACTTCAGTATGGATAGGTCCGACTTCCAGTATTCTCTTCCTCGCTTCTATTCTGTCTAATATGCTTTTAAATTCACTTATTAAATTCTTAATTTCAGTTTTTGAGTTTTTAAGTTCCAGGATTTTTGCTAGACATCCATTTTTTACAGATTCCACTTTGTTAATGAAATTCACATTTCCATCTGTTGTCTCAAACACATTAAGTATAGTTATTCTGAAGTCAGTGGTAACAGCTGTGTATGAATGAGCTTTGGATATTTCTCTGTTATAACTTCTTGATCTTACTCATTTGGTCCTTTTTTTCTGGAATGCTGGTCTTTTTTTTTTTTTTTTTTTTTGAATACCAGATATTATCTACGAAAAGCTGTAGAGACTGAATTGATTTTTTCTTCTACCTGAAACGATTTCATTTTCTTTTCTGAGATGATGGTCCCTTATTTCCTGCCTGCTTAGGCTAATGCTCAGTGTTTACAGGCAACTGTATTCTTAAATTTACCCAGCTATCATCGTTCTCCTCACTGAACAGTCTGACCTGATACCAACTATTTCATCCTAGCTGGAAGAGGAACTCTGCCCTTTTGCTTTTCAAGTAGCCACTGTCTTCTCATTTGGATTTTGGACTTTCCATTGTCCTTGTTGTTGTCTTACTTCTCTGGATGCCCCTGTTTAGTCTCCTGTGGCTACTGTGGCTTCTTTGGCAACTGGAGTTTCCTTCAGCGTAGATCATGGATGTCTTGCCTTCAGACACTCATTCCTTATGATCCAGGAAACCAGAGTCCCATGGCCTACAAAGCCGCTTCATATGCTGAGAGCAAGTGGGGGTTCAACCAGTTCTGAGCAAGTATCTCAGATCCATCAGGAGTTCCATGGTGTGAGTGAGGTGGAGGAATAATGTCCCTATATGGCTTAAATTATTATTTGTTTTGTAGAATACATGAAGGTTAAAGACATTAATGATGCAACAATGTCTTACTGATGAGCCTTAATCCTACCACTCTTTGAATATCATTTAGTACAGAGCTTTATAAGTGTTTTATATTTTCACTACCATCAATTTACCTGAAAAAAATTTTAGCCTTTTTTCCTGGGATGGATTATATAGAAATTTGGGAGTAGTCTGTGTCTGTGTAAGAACCAAGCCATTCCATTAATTGTTTTTGTCAGTCTCCACATTTTTAAGAAGATTTATTTATTTATTTGAGAGGCAGAGAGAGAGAGAGAGGTCTTCCAACTGCTGGTTCACTCCCCAAATGGCCGCAATGGCCAGAGTTGAGCCAATCCAAAGCCAGGAGCCAGGAGCTTCTTCCAGGTATCCCACGAGGGTGCAGGGGCCCAAGGACTTGAGCCATCTTCCATTGCTTTCCTAGGCCATCAGCAGAGAGCTGGATCAGAAGAGGAGCAACCAGGACACAAACCAGTGCCCATATGGGATTCTGGTGCATAGTAGGCAGAGGCTTAGCCTACTGTGCCAAAGTACCAGCCCTAGTCCCCACATTTTGCATGGAATTTTTTAACAGGATGCCTCCACAATGTGAGGTGACTTTCAGGAAAGTCATTAAGATAGGTAAATAGAGACAGATATTTGGACCAGTGATTAAGATGTCCAAGTTCCATGTCAGAGCACTGGGTTCAACACCTGGCTCTGCTCCTGACTTCAGCTTCCTGCTGATGTGGATCATGGCAATAAGCCAGTACAGGTCCAAGTAGTTGGGTTCCTGCCATCTTTTCAGGATACCTGGGTTGAGTTCCTTGCTTACAGCTCTGGCTCAGCCACAGCCTCTCTCCCCTTCCCTTTCCTCCCTCTCCTTCTCAAATAAAGAAATGTTTTTAAAATATAGGAAAATATTAAAATTTGAATATTTTACACTTTGTTCTATTCCTCAACTTATCACGAAAGTTGGTTTTCCCCCAAAGGTATTATTTTGTTGTTAATGAATGGAGATGAAATCAGAGAAGCTCAGAATATGATGAACTGGATTGCATGAGAGATGAATAAATCCTAACGACCCTCTTGTTTTCCGTTACACAATGGCAGAACAAAGAAGATGAAATGGAGGGGGAGAGAAAGAAAGAAGCTTAATAGAGGAATTACACAAGCAGGACAGGAATGCAGTTGTAGGGAAACATACATTTTAGAAAGATTTATTTATTTATTTATTTATTTATTTATAAGGAAGTGCAACAGAGAGAGTCAGGGACAGGCAGAGAGAGCTCTTCCATCTGCTGGTTTACTCCCCAAGTGGCTCCAACAACTGGGTCTGCACCAGGTCGATTCCAGGAGCCAGGAGCTCCATCCTGGTCTCCCGCATGAGTGGCCGGGACCCCAACAATTGGATCATCATCTGCTGCCTTCCCAGGTGCATTGGAGTGGAAGCAGAGCACTCCAACATGGTGTTCCAGCCTTGCCAGCAGAGGCTTGACCTGCTCTGCAGCAATGCCAGTCCCTAAAGGGATATTTTCAAAAGTGTTTAAGAAAGGTTTCCTGTGGAATAGAACCCTGCTTCTCCAAATCCCTGGAAGACTTAAATAAACGTCTTCATTGTCCATCAGTGCTTTTGGAAACATCAGTGCATTGCTGTTGTTTCTGGCTGGCAGAATTTTCCTGAAGGTGAGAGTAGGAGTTGGAAGCTTGAATCAGTTGTGTTTTGTATAATTTCCTAGTCACTGAGGACAACCAATGTAAAGCAACAGGCACAAGACAACTGCATTTCAAGCCAAGAGAGTGGTGGTTTATTGAGAAAGAGCAACTATAAGATACAGAAACATTACAGTGCAGGGATTCAGGGTGGTGCCCTTAGACTCTCAGGCCTGAGGGTGCGATCTGGCCCCCACAGGCCCTGCAGAAATGTCCATGTTTGAGACAGGAGGACCAGGCACCCAGAAATCAAAAGGTAGAGAGTAAAATTTGGGCAATTCTATTAATTTCTTGCCATTGGTCACATCTAATCTCATACTTTGTGTCAACATGTGGAAAAATTCAACAAAGGAAAGGGATTGCCTTGGGCTGGGAGGTGGACAGTGGTGGGAATGCCTCTCCTGAGTCATCTATGTGGTGCCCAGGGTCTGCTTCTGTGATGACTGAGGAATCCAGCTCCAGGGAGGGGCTCAGCAGCAAGGGACGGCACAGCACATGGGGCGGGGGCAGGTGGAGATGACACAGGTTGGGCGATAGCAACTGGTGTGGCAGGAGACTTGGCCACAGACTGGGCGGATGCAGCAGCCAGGGCAGCAGCTGGGGCGGCAGCAGCTGGAACTACCGCAGGTGGGCTGGCAGCAGCTGGAGCTGCAAGAAGGACGACAACAGCTGGAGATGCAGCAGGTGGGCCTGCAGCAGGTGGGCCTGCAGCAGGTGGGCTGGCAGCACACAGACTGGCAGCACTGGGGTTGGCAGCAGCTGGGGCGACAGCAGCTGGAGATGCAGCAGGAGGGTCTGCAGCAGCTGGGACGGCAGCAGGTGCGCTGGCAGCACACAGACTGGCAGCACTGGGGCCTGCAGCAGCTGGACACACAGCAGCTGGGGCGGCAGCAACTGGAGATGCAGCAGGTGGGGCGGCAGCAGGTGGGCTGACAGCACTGGGGCCTGCAGCAGCTGGAGGTGCAGCAGGTGCGCTGGCAGCAGCTGGGCTGGCAGCAGCTGGGGCGGCAGCAGGACTCCTCCTGGCAGAAGTCTTGGCCGCAGCCCTGCTCAGAGCAGACGGAGCCACAACAGGAGTTGACCATGGTGTCAGAGGGTAGAGGTTTTGCGTAGGTTTCCAAGAGAGTGATTTTCCCGAGTTTGAGAGTCTCCTTGCTGCACCCCCTTTTATACCCAGCTAAGGAGTTTCTGTGATTATGAAGATTGTTTCCTTGTTTTTGTTTATATGACACAGATGCAATTAATATATCATTGTGTTTCTCTAGTTAAAAACTCACAATAGATTGAAAATAATTATTTCCCTTTTCTCAGATTGCCCAGTATTCCCAAATGAATCACCTTTTCTCTCTTCCTTGATTCTAGTGTCACAAGACTTCAATCTCTGGGTATCATGTGACGTGGGAGGATCACTGTCTCTTGTCTGTTTCTCACCTTGATATGGTTTGGGGATAGGACTGGGGTCCCTGGTGGGGAAATGCATGTTTCAGTCATATGGAATGCTGGTGGGAAAAAAAGGACATAGACTCCTCTTTTTCAGTGTGAAAAATGAGGAAGCTTATGATTCATTATGTCCTGGGAGATGTTGAGCTAACCAAGTCCCTAGCACATTCCAAGCCCCTGACATACCTTCCAATCATTAGCAGCGATTCAGTGCCGTTAAGGAGCCAAGAGTCACCTGGGCATCATTCTCAAGACTGAGGTGTAGTAAGTTAGATGAGAATTTTTGATCTGCCATTTGAAATGTCAAGATATGTCATAGTTGTGCTTTGTTGATGTTTTATTAAAATCTTTTTCATACATTGTAAACTAAAAATTTGATCAGTTTTTGTAGTACTACTTATATCTGAGCTGTTTCTGAATGCATTGGGGGAGTACAAATGATGTGTTCCTTATCTCATACGTACTTATCAATTGTACCTTTAAAGTTCTTTTTCGTCAAAGCCTGTCTTGATTCTGGCCCTAAACTTCTGCAGTGCCCCAGGCACTTAGGGAAAATTATTCAGGATGGAGCAAGTCACCTTGGTCTCCCCTCTTCCTGGGGAGGAGCAGTCCTTCGTGGAGCCTGCATTCCCCTCAGGGTCTTTTGCTAGTAAGCTGAATTCCCTTCAGCGCCATTTCCTTCAGCACCTTCCGTGGCCCCACACAATGCAAAGCGCCTCCTCCCTTGCACTTCCAGAGTAAAGATGCATGAGTCCCGTTATCCCATTCTCTGTCTGAAAAGCCTTTGTCTCCGAGCTCCCTCTAGAATGCAGCCTCCATTAAGGTGGGGGATTTCTCCATCTTTGTAGGCCAGGGTCTGAAATCGACGAGCTTTTAGTAAAGGAGCTCTCTGTTTAATGAATGAACACTGTGTGGAGGCCTTCAAGGGACACACCCTGGTCTCGGAGACCTCATCTCATCCAAATACGTGAACAGAAAGGGGATGCACGTAATGAGCCCACGACGGAGACCAGGATCACGGTGGCCTGTGGTGATGGACGTGTTGTGTCTGAAAGGCTGCTTTAAGAACCAGTGAGAGAGAAGTTGAGATTTATGGAATGCAGAGAGATTCTGGGGAGCCTTGAATCCTGGAAGAAATGGAGTGCGAGAGGGGGGCAAGATATGAGAAGTCTTCAGGCAGGAACATAAGGTAATAAGTGTGCTGCATACAATTTATGTTGGATTTCGAGTTCCTTTTAGAAGTGCCCAAACACTCTTGAATTTCACTCTTGGATTTCTTGGGAGCGATGTTGTGTAACAGGCAGAGTAAGTGATGAACTATCAGTATCAGGTGGTGCCAATGAGAGTTCTAATACACAGTTACATTGCATCTACTGTATGATAATAATTGCATAATAATAACATGGGCAACTTTATTTGTCATGAAATAGCGAAGAAAGTCCATTTCGTCCTCATTAGGCTGTGGGACTCTGCTGGTGAACTCAAACATCTATGTGGCAAAGCCATAAATGTCTGCTGGGTTCTCTGCCTTGAGAGAACTTGCACTTGCACTTGGCTGCACTACGCAGCTGGCATTGAAAAGAATGCACCTGCCGAGTCTCTAATGGGACAGCAGTCTTGTTAGGCTTGTCGCTCTTCCTGTGAAGTTCTAACACATCAGGCACAGCTGAAGCAACTACCTGGAGCTACCTTGTTTAATCCCCAAGAGCTCTGGGAGCTGCCTGCCTTACATAGGGGCAAAGGCAGGACTGTTAAAAAGGTCGTAAGAATCAAAACTGCCGCTCCAGCTGTTTCTCTAATCAGAAATGTCATCTCTCGTTGGCCTTCTGGACTTGGAGTTTGCTTAGTGTTGACCACCTGGAAGGGCTTGGGAAACTCCCAAGGTGCCCATTCAGCAAGGCCAGTTAGCCAATGTTCCATTCACTTAGAATCCATCCCGACTCTGCGTTTCGGTGAGGCTGCTGTGACCTGGAGTCGCGCTTTCCCACTGGTGACTTTGTGTCTACCTCGGTTTCCTCTGCAGGGTGCGTTAGAGCACCGGAGCCTTCCCTGCAGGCCACGAGTGCTCCTGAGTGCCTGTAGTTACTCATCCTGAGAAGTCTGGCAGGCCGCCCTCTGGCCACCCAAGTCACTGCCGTGGCCTTCGGATCCGGGGGCGCTGCTCCCTGTTATTACAAGCTTTCTCTCATTGCATTCCCTGAACTCCATCAATGCCTTTGAAAATTGCCCTTTATCACCCAGGCTCAGGGTGCCGTCTACTCCTGCTGTGACTCCAGCCTCGTAAAAACAGGGAATTATAAGCAGCATCTACTATGACACTGAAAAGACCACATAAAACCTCTATTCTTTGATTTAGCCGTAGCTCATAAAACATCAGGTTAAAACCAGAGCCTGCATCTTGTAATTAACAAGTGTCAAGGAGGAACATAGGAGAGGATGAAAGGTCTGTGAACTTTGGCGTGGTGTGTGAGAAGACAGGTGTGCCCTCTGTAGGACAGCTCAGAGGGCGTGGGACAGGCTGAAGCTGAAAACCTCTGCCAGGCGCACAGCCATGAAGGTTCTTAAGTATTTATTTATTTGAAAGGCAGAGTTACAGAGAGGCAGAGAGAGAGACAGACAGACAGAGGTCTTCCATTCACTGGTTCACTCCCCAAATGGCTGCAATGGCCAGGGCTGGGCCGATCTGAAGTCATGGACCAGGAGCTTCTGAAGGGTCTCCCACATGGGACCTGGGCATCATCCACTGCTTTTCCAGGCCACAGCAGAGAGCTGGATCAGAAGAGGAGCAGCCGGGTCTCACGTCAGCACCCATTAGGGATGCTGGTGCTGCAGGTGACGGCTTTTCCCACTACACCACAGCACCAGCTTCTCTATTCATCTTGTCACATGACAGCTTGAAACTTTTAAAACATGTTTTAGGTAATAACTAGCTCTTAGTTATGCTTACAAGGAACTACAGCACTGTCAAATATATAAAAATCTGCTGCATCTAAACTTAAAATGTTTTTAATATACTTTGGATCACAAGCCTAAGTCTACACACATATCTGTATAAATGTGATATGAGGGGGTCTCAAAATGGTTATGGAAATGTGTATCATGAAAGGGGCGTACATTTCAAAATGTTTTTTTCACCTTAAGAAGTTTTACCTTTTAAGTTACCTTTTACCCTTTAAGTTAAAAAGATATACTTTGTATTCTAAAAGAGTTTGATGTTTGGAGAGGAGAAAGGGAGGGAGATAGGGAGAAGAAAACACTTGATCTGAGTAGAACACTCACATTTATCCAACCACTGGAACATTCAGCCAATAAAAACATTGCCAGGTGAAATTTAGGTGATATCATGATACCAACTCACTGAGGGACATTTGCGACATCATCCAGCCATCATTTTGAGTGTCAGAGGACAGTGACGCTGTCATGCACATTTTCTCACTGTTCTATCAGAGAAGACGCCGCACTGTTACTCAAGCCCGGGGCAGTGTTTCAAGGTCAATGAAAGCTAGAGTCATGAGAGCCAATATCATGTGCCAGTGATAAGAATATTAGCTGGGCCAGCTCTGTAAGTCTGAAAAACAGTGTGTCGTCCCCATTTCACACAGAAAGAAGTGCGAGCAGAAGCGGCACCCCTGGAGGAATCTGCTATCATCTTCTCTTTCCCCAGAGATGAACAACAGAAAAATGGACAACCAAGGGTTAAAATTCCATAAGGAAAAATAATGAGTCAAAAGGCCCTTTTACGTGTGTGTCTGGAAAATCCAACTTTACTTGAGAGATAGGAAGGTTTCCATTTGAGAAAATGTGGCAGAGAGCAAATATTTCAGTTTGTGTGGCAGGAAAGTGGACAGACTTCAGAGAAGATTCAAACTTGAGTAATCCGTGAGAACTTGGTTTCACAGTCGGCCTCTCCTGGCCCAGTGCAGAGACAGACTCAGGCATTGGTTCACCAGGAACTGTGGACTGCGGGTCAGAGCAGGTGATCTGGGAGCAGCTGGGCTGGCAGCAGTGGGGGTGGGAGCAGCTGGGGTGGCAGAGGTCTTGGCCACAGCCCTGCTCAGGGCAGACGGAGCCACAACAGGAATTGCCCGTGGTGTCAGAGGGTGGAGGTTGTAGGGGGCTTCCAGGAGGTTGGGTTGGTCAGGTGTAGATGTCTCCTGGGCCCAGGTCTGCTGGGGGGTGGCTCCTTCCTTGTTATTGTCTGTCCTAGTAAGTAGGTGACTATCTAATTAGCCAGGGGTGTTTTTCTGACTAAATTTCCCAAAGTGGATGGAAGGCACCGTCTGCTATTCTGTTGTGTTGGGGTCCATCCTCCAGCTCTCCCTGAATCGCCACCCGTGTGTCGTTCTTGCCTGAGCTGCTGCAAGGGGGGCTGGCAGGTGCCGTTCCCTCTCCTGGACCTGGTCCTGGTGGCCGCAGTCTTATTTTTCAGAGCAGGTCATGTCCAGCCTTCAGTGAGAGTGATTATTGCAGGCCTACAAGCCTTCTTGGCGACCTACATGCTGGTCTGAGGGTTCGTTCCTTACGGGTCTGGTGGACAGGAGGGCCTGAATGATTACAAGACTGCTGGCAGGAGGAACTGGAGGTGTCAGTGCACATCCCCTTCCCACTGGGAACCACGGCCCATTTGCTAGACTTCTTCATAGGAAATGCAGAACTCTTATAAGGTGGAAAATGTAGTGAGATTTTTATTTTATGTTTTTGTTCCAGCCACAAACATCCAAAATTGAGTTTTAGAGTTTCTCGGGAATTGGGGCACAGAAATCAACTGTATCACAAAATTCAGCCCGCTCATTCCCTCTCTCTGGGGCTGATGTTCACTCTATGACTTCCTTTCTTTCTGGCTTTAATAGGGGGCACTCACTGGTGTTCTCTGTTTCTGTAATTTACTGTCCAACCCAAAATACATGGCCCCCATGTTCTGGCCTCTTGCTCTAATCACCCCATCCCATCTCATTCTCTGCATCAGGTCTCAGCTCTGAAGATCCCTATGCTGATCTGCTTTAGTATTCCAGTTGAGATCAGGTTTGTCTTTCTAGGTGTTGTATTAAAAAAAATGTATACGTGTGTGTGTGTGTGTGTGAGAGAGAGAGAGAGAGAGAGGCACACACACACATATTCTAGAGGCAAAGAAAGAAGTACAGGAGCAGACATCTCAATCAGTGGACATCTGCTTGTATTTATTCATGGAAGGAAATGGGATGAGATCCTGAAGGGCGCAAAATATCGCAACCAAATTCCTGGGCGACCACCACTGTGTCATGAGGTGATGAGTGCTGGCTGCCAGTCCATCCGTGACACCTGTGGATCAAGGAAATGGGCAGCAGAGACAAGTTGGTGACTCTACGATGACATCTTTAAGTGCATTAGTTAAGATCATAAGACCAAACCAAACCCCTAGCAACATTTTTATCATATTGATTTCCTTCCCAAACACCTGAGTGACATGGTTTTGTTCATAAGCTTGTGTGTGTGCACAGCAGGAAAGATGTATGCAGCTGTACTGTGAAGCAGTGTGGTGTCCCGAGGGGTCAGATTCTCACTGGATTTACTGATTATGAGAGGCCAAGGGAAGAACAAAAAAAGAGTTTTTGATTCTGAGGGGAGGAGGTTTCTACACAGGCTGAGGGAGGCTAAGTGAACTCTCACCACAGCTACAAGGGTGCAGCACAGGCTCCTTACAGACCCGTGTGCAGAGTCAGCCCTAAGCCAGGGGCTCTCCAAGTCGCTGCTTGTCGCAGTCACCTGGGGAGTGCTGAGAACAGCAGTGCCTGGCTTCTGCCCAGGGACATTCTGAGTGAGTCATGTCAGGTATGGATGCATATCAGAGGGTTCTAGAGCTCCTCAGGTAATGGCGACGGGTAGCAAAGTTTGAGAAGCAGCCATCAATTAGTCTATATTGAGTGCATTTGTGGAAGTTTAAATTGAGAACAGGCATAGCTAAAACAATTAAAATGCAACTGGTGATGACAAAATAATAGAGAAGATGATCCTGAATTTGAAACACTGAGCTCCAAGCATTACAGATGGAAGCCCTGGTAATTCTCTTTAGTATTTTTTTTTATTTATTTTTTGACAGGCAGAGTGGACAGTGAGAGAGAGAGACAGAGAGAAAGGTCTTCCTTTTTTGCCGTTGGTTCACCCTCCAATGGCCGCCGCAGCTGGCGCACTGCGCTGATCCAATGGCAGGAGCCAGGTACTTATCCTGGTCTCCCACGGGGTGCAGGGCCCAAGCACTTGAGCCATCCTCCACTGCACTCCTGGGCCACAGCAGAGAGCTGGCCTGGAAGAGGGGCAACCGGGACAGAATCTGGCGCCCCGACCGGGACTAGAACCCGGTGTGCTGGCGCTGCAAGGCAGAGGATTAGCCTAGTGAGCCGTGGTGCCAGCTATTTTAAATTATTTTTACTTTTTTAGGTCACAGTACCAAGACCAATGGTCCTACATGGGTGAGAATGGACCAAGAGGTCATGAACCACAATGGGTGATTTCTATAAATAGGACACTGGGTTATTTGGAAAAATAAACTCAGAACCAGGACAAGTATCACTTTGTGAAATCCCTGCTAAGTTCTACTCATAGTTGGGGAGGTAGAATTGATAATTAACAACAGAATTCCACGTACTAATTATCTAAACTCCTCCCAATATGTGCCTCTGTTATTCTATGCAGTCCTACATGGAGAGCAGTTTTGTTTTTGTTTTTGTTTTTTTTTCAGATAAATCTGACAAAGACTCCAGGGCTGCCTTGTTGGTACTGCTTTTGAGTCAGGTCTAAAGCCAGTCAGGATACCCCCTGGTAAATAGCAGAACTGCCCGCAGGAGACCAACACTGGGCCCTGCCAAGGCATCATCCCTTGGGAACTCAGATGTGTCCTAGTTTCTGATTGGGGTTGATGTGTGGTCTCCATCTGGGTTTGCATGACTGTGGTTCCCCAGTCTGCATCGTTATGAGAGGGTTCAAGAGTACTGATCTAGCGGCATGGAATCCCACAGAACTGCACTGGGATCAACAGACTCCACCCACAGCACAGGAGGTGTGATGTCGGGCAGCGGGCAGGGAATCCAGGGCTCCTGCTTTATCTGCACCATCCAGACACAGTTGCATGGATGGCGTGGTGCAGCCACCTCTTGAAGCCGTGGCTGAGGTGACAGCTTGGAGCTGACATCCTGTGAGGATGGAGCACTCTCTTTCAGGACGTAACACGCCCTAAACCCATGCCAATCCTTGGTGCTGTCACCAATAGGGAAAAGGCTTTCACATGGAGAGGTGAGGAGTGGAAAGAGGAGCTGCCTCACTTATTTCATTCCTCACGACCCACTGTGCTAGGGAGAGTCTGTGCCTCACGCCTGCATAATTTTAGTCTCTGTGGAGCAAGAGGCCCTGGATCCAGGAGGGGAGGAGCCACCTCCAGGAGATACAGTGAAAGTGCCCCTCAATTAAATCTTGGCTGCCACCTCTTCATTGTGGACTTCTGGGGCTAGGGTGCAACATGCAAAGAAAGGAGCTATTCCACAGGCGACCGACCTCACAACCAGCAGACAGTGGGAGCCCTGCTGCCCATAGGGACAGAGACAAAGACATTGATCATTTAGGTGATCCATGGGGACACTGTGGCATTTCTAGTTCCAGTTTTGGCCCTACATTTATAGTCCTACCACATTTATAGTCCCACAAGGACGTAGTAACCAAGAGGTCTAAATTCTTAGGATGAGGACTGAGGTTAATCCACCACCCAGTTCACCTTCCCCAGAAAACGTGCCCACGAACCCACCATAGTTTCTCTAGAATTGTGAGCCATCAGTTGGCAGGAGCTGAAAGAGAGCAGTAGATGGCCCTGAGATATGCCCGGGTAGATGCTAGGAAGCCTTGTCCATACACCTTCTCTCAGAGAGCTGCTCTCATCCCCAAGCTAGGGTGAGTGGGGACTCCTGGTGGCTCTCATCGTTCCGCTGCACTGTTCACCAGGTAATTGTCCTCAGCCCATGGGGACCACCTCATCTGGAGTCTGGGGGGCTTCTGCTCTCTCTGTCCCACTGCCTTGGATCCAACATGGCCCACACCTTGTGAAGACTGGTACAGGGGTGCAGTGGTCCAAGCACCCTGCCTCTAGGGCAGGCAAGTGTGTGGTCCCCCTCACACTCTGCACTTTCCTGTTGTGGCAGATGACAGAATTCAACCAGCCACACTTCGGCATAGCTCCTGCTACTACCATGTCCTGCTTGCCTCTGCATGTTACGGATTTCCCAGGAGAGCACTTGTGTGGGAGTCCTTGTTCCACTATCACTGTTAGTAAAGGCAATGTAGGTCTCAGGTCTCACAGTGGTTGCATCGCAAACACAGCCCCCCTCTCCTATGCATGTAACCTGATTGTTGTGGAGCAGTGGGAAGAACGTCAGAGACAATGACTGTGACAGCGTCTGCATAAAAGCTGAAGGTGAAATAGAAGCTGTCCGGGGGATTTGCCACGGCAGTTGCCAGGGAGCTCCGGAGCTCCCCATGAACCACATCAGCCATTCCCACTCTACGGAAAATGTGTCAAAGGACGTTCCTAGGGAGATCAGAAACGGTGATGTCTTAGATTGGGCCACCTCTAGAGCAGACCAAGTTATAGGAGTTTTGTTGCAGGTTGTTCATTTGGGAGATGATCCCAAGAAGCACTGCAGGTAACCTGAACTGGGACATGAGCAGGGCAGGGAGGGAACCATGCAGAGGGAGGGAGGGAGCAGAAGACCCTGCATGCAGCTGGTTTTGATCCCACAAGGACCCTGGGAGACTGGCACAAACGCCTTGCTTGGAGGCAGGTGGGAGGGGGGCATCTGTTCACCACCTCCTTGTAATGGGTGAGCGCTGATCCAAGAGGCTTTAACTCTCCTGCCCAGGGCTCGCTCCTTCCTCCAGAAAGAGGCCTCAGGCTTCCTCCAAGGAACCATATTCCCACTTTGTGACAAGAGTGCAGAGGGAAGAGGGGCAGTACCCCTGAAATCCTCTGCTGCCGTCCTCTCATCCATTAGAGGCGAACAACAGAAAATTGCCAGATAAGCTTCAAAATTCCATCAGGAAAAGTAAGACACACTGAACACATATTTGAGAGACTTGAAAATTCAAATGTATTGAAAATGAGGGAATATCTCCATGTCACAATTATAAGAGAGAGGAAATACTTCAATTTGGGTTACATGATAGTTGACAGATTACAACAGGCAGAGAGACAAACACGAGAGAAAGAGAGACAGACAGACATGCCTGGGGTAATAAAATTGGAGTCCAAATACATGTTGAGAATCTGTTGGGACTGAAGTCTTACAATCAGATCTTCATGATTCAGCTCACAGAGCAGCTACAGGCAGAATATTGGTTAAAGAAGATCGGTGAGTGGAGGTGAAAGGCTCAGCAGCAAGAACCACTAGAGCAGCAGGGGCGGCAGCAGGTGGACACACAGCAGCTGGGGCGGCAGCACTGAGTTCTACAGCAGGTGGTCTGGCAGCAGATGGGCCTGCAGCAGCTGGAGATGCAGCAGGTGGGGCGGCAGCAGCTGGAGATGCAGCAGGAGGGTCTGCAGCAGGTGGGCTGGCAGCACTGGGGCCTGCAGCAGCTGGAGATGCAGCAGGTGGGGCGGCAGCAGGTGGGCTGACAGCACACAGACTGGCAGCACTGGGGCCTGCAGCAGCTGGACACACAGAAGCTGGGGCGGCAGCAGGTGGTCCTGCAGCAGGTGGTCTGAAGGCAGCTGGGGCGGCAGCAGCTGGAGATGCAGCAGGTGGGGCGGCAGCAGGTGGGGCGGCAGCAGGACTCCTCCTGGCAGAAGTCTTGGCCACAGCCCTGCTCAGAGCTGATGGAGCCACAACAGGAGTTGACCATGGTGTCAGAGGATGGAGGTTGCTGTGGGTTTACAGACGGTGGGTTTGTGAGGTGTGGGTGTCTCCCTGACTGTGGTCCCCTTTTATACCCTGCTGAGGGGTTCTGGCATCAGGTGCAGTGCTCTTTCCTTGTTATTGTTTTCCCTGATAAATAGGTGATTATCAAATTAGGCAAGTGTGTTTCCCCGCCTGAAATTTCTCAGCAGATGGGAAACATTATTTCCCTTTCCTGGTGTGTTAGAGTTCAGCCCGTCGGCCCTTCCTGAATCACCTCCCGTGTGGTGGTGTTGAGCTTCTGCAGGAGCAGTCATGTGGCATTCACACTCTGGGCTCTGCAGCTCAGTCCCACGTGGCTGTACCTCCAGTGACCTCAATTCTCCTGGACTGTGAGGACTTCTGATGGCTCAAGCATCATTGTCAGATCCCATTCCCTGCGTGACAGGGGGACAAGACATTGGGACTGTGAAACGAGGCCCCAGACAGTAGAACAACAAGGCTGGGAGGACATGTCTTGTCTCCACTGTGAATCATGGCCCACTTTCTAAATTTTTCATGGAAAGAAACACAGAACTGTTTCAAGGAAGAAAACTATGCTGTGATTTTTTTTCTCCATGCACAAACATCTAAGTGAGTTTTAGGAACTTGAGGAATCTGGATGCAGAAATGAGCCTCACCACACAGTTCAGTCTCCTCCCCTTCCTCCTCTTTGGACTGCTTCTCATCACCTGTTCTTGGCTGACAGGTGTGTGACCTGTGACCTGTGTCCAAGCCAAACCAGAGGACTCCAGTGTCCTGGCCTCTTAGCTTAGCTCACCCCTTCCATTTCTCTCTGCTGATCCCAGATCTGAGGGTGCACTCTCTACCTTGCTATTATTTAAAAGATTTAGGCATTTTATGAGTTATACAGAGAGAGGAGAGGCAAGTAGAGAGAGAGAGGTCTTCCATCACTGGTTCATTCCCCGATTGGCTGTCAACAGCTGAACCTGCGCCTATCTGAAGCCAGGAACCAGGAGCTCCACTTGAGTGCAGGGGCCCAAGGACTTGGTCCGTCTTCTGCTGCTTTCCCAGGCCATAATAGAAAGCAGGATGTGGGCCAGTGCCACAGCTCACTAGGCTAAACCTCCACCTGTGGTGCCAGCACACCAGGTTCTAGTCCCGGTTAGGGTGCCAGATTCTGTCCCGGCTGCCCCTCTTCCAGTCCAGCTCTGCTGAGGCCCGGGAGTGCAGTGGAGGATGGCCCAAGTCCTTGGGCCCTTCACCCGCATGGGACACCAGGAAAAGTACCTGGCTCCTCGCTTCGGATCAGCACGGTGAGCTGGCTGCAGTGTGGCGGCCATGGCAGACACTGGAGGGTGAACCAACTGTTCATGTGGTTTTTGTTCTTCAGTTTGTTAATGTTCTGTATCACGTTGATTGATTTGCAAATGTCAAACCATCCCTGCATACCTGGGATAAATCTCTTGGTCCAGCCGGCGCCGCGGCTCAATAGGCTAATCCTCCGCCTAGCGGCGCCAGCACACCGGGTTCTAGTCCCGGTCGGGGCGCCGGATTCTGTCCCGGTTGCCCCTCTTCCATGCCAGCCCTCTGCTGTGGCCAGGGAGTGCAGTGGAGGATGGCCCAGGTGCTTGGGCCCTGCACCCCATGGGAGACCAGGAAAAGCACCTGGCTCCTGGCTCCTGCCATCGGATCAGCGCGGTGCGCCGGCCGCAGCGCGCCAGCCGCGGCGGCCATTGGAGGGTGAACCAACGGCAAAGGAAGACCTTTCTCTCTGTCTCTCTCTCTCACTGTCCACTCTGCCTGTCAAAAAAAAAAATCTCTTGGTCCAGTTGAATGATCTTCCTGATATGTTGTTGGGATCAGTGGTTTATATTACTGATTCATTTTCTGGCTAGGTTATCGGTCTGTTTAGGTCTCAATGTCTTCATAGCTCAATTTAGGTAAGTTGTATGTGTCCAGTAATCTGTCCGCTTCTTCAAGGTTTCCCAATTTTTTGGCATATAGCTCTTTGTAGTAATTTCTGATGAATCCTTTTATTTCTGTAGTGTCTGTTGTTACATTTCCTTTTGCACCTCTAATCTTTTTGATTTGGGTCCTCTCATTCTTTTTTTGTTTTTGTTAGTTGAGCAATTGTTGTGTCAATGTTGTTTATTTTTTTTTAAAAAAAAGCTTTTTGTTTTGCTGATCTTTTGTATTTTTCAATTCAATTTTGTTTATTTGCTAATTTTAATTATTTCTTTTCTTCTACTAGTTTTGGATTTGATTTGCTGTTGTTTTTCTAGATCCATTAGAAATATTGAAACCTCATTTATTAGTGCCTTTCCAACCAATTGCTATAAACGTTCCTTTTTACACTGCTTTTGCTGTATCCCACAAGTTTGACATGTTGTATTTCTTTTGATTCCTCCAATGAACCACTGTTCATTCAGGAGGTATTGTTTAGTCTCCATGTGTTTACCTATGATCTAGAGATTCTTGAGTTGTTGATTTCCAGCTACATTCCATTGTAGTCAGGGAAGCATGGTATATGTTGATTATTTTGAATTTGCTGAGACTTGATATATGGCCCAGCATGAGGGTCTATCCTAGAGAAACATCTTGCACTGGTGAGAAGCATGTGTATTCTGCATCTGTAGGATGAAAAGTTCAGTAGATATCCATTAGATCCATGGGGTCCATCGTATCGATAAACTCTGTTATTTCCTTGTGGATTTTTTGTATGGTTGATCTGTCCATTGCTGAAAGTAGAGTATTGAGGTCCCCTATTACTATTATATTGGAGTCTATGTCTCCCTTTAGAGTCAATAACATTTCATTAAATAGCAGGGTGACCTGCTTATATGTTTACAATAGTCACATCTCCCTGTTGAATTGATCCCTTAATCATTGCATAGTGCCCTTCTTTGTCTATTTTAACAGCTTTTGTGTTAAAGTCTGCTTTGTCTGATATTAGGATGGCTACACCAGTTCCTTTCCATCCTTTCACTTTCAGTCTTTGTTGGTGAGATGTGTTTCTTGGATGCAGCAAACAGATGGGTTTTATTTTTTAATGCATTCAGCCAGTCTGTATCGTTTAACTGGAAAGTTGAGGCCATTTACATTCAAGGTGACTGTAGATAAGTAACGACTTTGCCCAGCCATTTTCCTATAAATATTCTTATTATTTCCTTTGGATTCCCTTTGTACTTTTACTGGGAGATTTTCTGCCTTCACCTTCTTTTGTAGTGATGACCGTGTTTCTGTGTTTCTATGTGTAGAACATCCTTAAGCATCTTTTGTAATGCTGGATGACTAGTGACAGATTCTTTCAATTTCTGCTTGTTGTGGAAGATCTTTATTTCACCTTAATTTATAAGTGAGAGTTTTGCAGGGTATGGTATTCTGGGTTGACAGTATTTTTCTCTTGAGACTTAGGATATATCTCACCGTTTTCTTCTAGCCTGTAGGGTTTCTGATCAGAAGTCCACTGTGAGTCCAGTTGCAAATCCTCTGAAAGGAATCAGGTTTCTCTTGTGCACATTTTAGAATCTTTTCTTTATGGTTTACTGTGGAAAGGTTGACTACAATGTGTCTGGCCATGTCTATTAGGAGTTCTGTGTGCTTCCAGCACTTAGATGTCCCTTTAATTCTCCAAATTGGGGAAGTTTTCTGTAGTTATTTCACTAAAAAGGTCTTCTGGTCCATTTTATTTTTCCATGCCTTCAGGAATCCTAATATCACTATGTTGGGTTATTTGATAGTACACTGTAAATTCTGACTCAATATTTTAGTTTTCTAATTTCTGTTTCTTTTTCTTCTCTTTTTTTTTATTTATTTATTTTTTTTGTGGTCTGACTGTAAAATTTCCATGGATTGGATATTTAACTTGGATCTTCTTTCTTCTGCCTCACTAGGCCAGTTCTTAAGATTTCCACCATATTTTATTTGTTCTATTTAATTTTTAATTTCCAATGTTTTATTTTGATTTCTGTTTAAATCTCATTTGTGGGAAAAATTTTTATTCCTGTCATGTACAGATTTCTCTAGTTCATGAATTTGTTTCTGATTACTTCTAAGTCACCCTATGATCAGTTTTTGAAATCTGTTTCTTGCCCGGTGCCGCAACTCAGTAGGTTAAACCTCCTCCTGTGGTGCTGGCACCCTGGTTCTAGTCCCAGTCGGGGCGCCGGATTCTGTCCCAGTTGCTCCTCTCCCACTCCAGCTCTCTGCTGTGGTCCGGGAGTACAGTGGAGGATGGCCCAAGTGCCTGGGCCTTGCACCCTCATGGGAGACCAGGAGGAAGCACCTGGCTCCTAGCTTTAGATCAGCACAGTGCGCTGGCCGCAATGCCCCAGCTGTGGCTGCCACTTGGGGGGTGAACCAATGGCAAAGGAAGACCTTTCTCTCTGTCTCTCTCTCTCTCACTGTCTGACTCTGCCTGTCAAAAAGAAAAAAAGAAATCTGTTGCTGACATTTCATCAATCTTATAATATTCACGTTCTCTTACTGAAATGTTGTGGGAGTCCGCTGGAGGGGCGGTGGCCCCGCGCCCCCTCCCCGCCCCCCGACCCCGCGGGCCGCTGGCTGGCTGGGCAGGCGCGCCCGCCCGGCCGCGGCTCTCGGTGCCATCTCTCTGTGCCAGGTCGCCGCTGCGCGCTGCCCGACTGCGGACGTCTGGGACAGTCCCTCCCGCTGCTCGGCGGCCGCACCTGGCCTGGCCGCTCCCCGCGCTGCGCTGAGCTCCGCCGCCTCCGCCACCCCCGCCGCCCCGGACTCGGACTCGGGTTGAAACGCGCCTCACTTCATCCCAGTCCCGGGCGAGCAGCGTTGGGTTTGTCTTTATTTGAGCTGTTGCGCAGCCATTGGTACCTGTATTGGGGACACATAGCATACAAGCAAGAAGCTTTCAGCCTTAGTGGCGAAAATTTTTTCCTGTCAGAGACCGAGAACTCTTGCAGTCGTTTATGTCATCCCTTCTTTTCCAGACAGAAGATACCAAAAAGTTGCAATCAAAGATCTCTTCATCTTATTGATAAAGCCACTAGTAAGCCAAAATGTCTGTCAACATCAACCGCAGCGTGTCAGACCAGTTCTATCGCTACAAGATGCCCCGTCTGATTGCCAAGGTTGAGGGCAAAGGAAATGGAATCAAGACAGTTATAGTCAACATGGTTGACGTTGCAAAGGCGCTTAATCGGCCTCCAACGTATCCCACCAAATATTTTGGTTGTGAGCTGGGAGCACAGACCCAGTTTGATGTTAAGAATGACCGTTACATTGTCAATGGATCTCATGAGGCGAATAAGCTGCAAGACATGTTGGATGGATTCATTAAAAAATTTGTTCTCTGTCCTGAGTGTGAGAATCCTGAAACAGATCTGCATGTCAATCCGAAGAAGCAAACAATAGGTAATTCTTGTAAAGCCTGTGGCTATCGAGGCATGCTTGACACACATCCTAAACTCTGCACGTTCATTCTCAAAAACCCACCTGAGAATAGTGACAGTGCTACAGGGAAGAAAGAAAAGGAAAAGAAGAACAGGAAGGGCAAAGACAAGGAGAACGGCTCCGTATCCAGCAGTGAAACACCACCACCACCACCGCCAAATGAAATCAGTCCTCCTCCACATGCTGTGGGAGAGGAGGAGGAGGATGACCGGGGAGAGGATACAACTGAGGAAGCTCAGAGGCGCAGAATGATGAAATCAGTGACCATGCGAAGGTTCTGACGCTCAGTGACCACTTGGAGAGGACTGTGGAAGAGCGCGTCAACATCCTGTTTGATTTTGTTAAGAAAAAGAAGAAGGTGTCATTGACTCATCTGACAAGGAAATCGTCGCGGAGGCAGAAAGGCTGGACGTGAAAGCCATGGGCCCTCTTGTTCTGACTGAAGTTCTCTTTAATGAGAAGATGAGGGAACAAATTAAGAAATACAGGCGCCATTTTCTAAGATTTTGTCACAACAACAAAAAAGCTCAGCGGTACCTTCTTCATGGTTTGGAGTGTGTGGCAGCAATGCGTCAAGCTCAGCTCATCTCCAAGATTCCACACATCTTGAAGGAGATGTACGATGCAGACCTTGTAGAAGAAGAAGTCCTCATCAGCTGGTCGGAAAAGGCTTCTAAGAAATACGTCTCGAAAGAACTTGCCAAAGAGATGCGTCAAAGCAGAGCCATTTATTAAATGGTTGAAGGAGGCAGAGGAGGAGTCTTCTGGTGGTGAAGAAGATGATGAAGATGAGAACATTGAGGTGGTGTATTCGAAGACTGCCAGTGTACCGAAAGTTGAAACTGTGAAGTCTGACAACAAGGATGACGACATTGATATTGATGCCATTTAAAGGGCCGGATGCAACCTAGCTTAACAGTGTAATGCTGCAACTTTTTCTCCATTATCAGCCAGAAATGCAACATGTATGTGCAAAAGCTAAAATAGCTTAACATCATGCTACACTTTATACTCAGAAAATCTATTACTGTGAGTGATCTGTATTTAAGCCCAGTGAGACATCTAGGGAGTCCATACACATCAGCGAGCAGATAGAGTTTGCTTATTTTATAGCATGTTTCTTTTTGAAAAACTAGTGATGGACACATTTGGATCACATTTATACAGTTAACAAAAATAAAGATTTGATTTTGGTCATTCTTAAGATTTTTGGCTCTGAATGACTTCGGCTGAAGTAATTGGTTCCTTTTATAATGTACCATCATTTAACCTGATAGGATTCTTGGAGCCTGTGATACGTTGTTAGGTGCTAAGACCATAATGAGGTCTTCAGAGTGTAAGTGTGTGTATTTGTAATGACTTTATTCAGCCACTAAGAAATACAGTACTTGGAAAGTTTTACCTCTGGTCCCACGGATTGGTGTTTGGTAATGCACGTTTAGGCGAGGTAGACTGCTGATCAAATGACAGCGCAACATCTGAGGAGCAGATGTGACCTGAGTGTCCTGTAAACGTTGATTAAGAGCAGGTTTTGAAACTTGAAATTTTGTTTTTCCAGTTTGTGTACAATTTCCCCAAATTTATAGTCTTTGAAGTCGTGTGCATTGCACGTTGGATGAGCCAGGGAAATGACTACTACATTAACAAGCAAGCATTGTATGTGTGTGTAGTGGTTGCTTTGTACTAAGAGAACACAAATTCTGAGGTGTGATTACATAGTCAGCTGATTTTATTTGGGGGAAACAGGTAAAGGTGCACTTAATCTCTAGCAGAAACTGAACATAGTTTTTAGCTTTTACCATTATGGTTTAAATTATAACTTCCGAATGCTTAGACATACTGTATATTTCGTTCAGTGTGATTTTTCCCTGAATACTAAGGTTGTTCTTGAATGCCTTTTCCACTTGAACCACATAGCTTACGCTTTCTAGATTTTGGTTGCTAGCTTGCCAAAATAAGTGTTACTGTGTTTCAAACTTGATTTTTGTTTTTCTGTCTTATTTTAAAAATAAGGTTAAAAGCATATTTCTAAGTCGAAGCCTCTATTTTGGTGTAAGAATTGGGATATTTTTTACTTCACATTGAATCTACGCAGACACCCGAGAGGTCTGTGACGCTGGCTCTGAGTGCGGGTGACTGGGGACTCTGCCGGCCCTGCAGGGCTTCGGGTTTGGACCTGTGAGAGAATTCCTTGCCCAGTTAGCTAATGTAAACTCACTTGATCCGAGTTCTGACTATATTTGAGTAATCATCTTCAAGATGGAAAATTGTTGTGTTTATTCCTTTCTGCAAGAAGTGCACTGTGGGAACTGGGAGTCCGTATGGTTAAGCTTGTTTGGAGGATTTTCACAGCGTTTCCTTATTTCCTTGTGACCCATCTCACAGATTATGAGACTTTAACAAATGTATGTAAAAAATTTTTTCACATTGAAATTATACAGACATTTGGTAAAATAAAACCTTGTTAGCTTGATATTCTAAGGAACTGAAACCTAGCAATCTTATTTGAGAGAGTTTATTTACAACTGCCTTTGGTAGATTCTGATGAGAGTGGAACAGGAGCCATATACCTGGATGGAATGTGCTGTGTCACACCAAAGAGGGGAGTTTTGCAAACGCATATGTCGCCTAGGTTTCAAATTTTGCTGTATGGCCAGTTTGCTTTCATCAACTGAAATACCCATAGGAGATCCTGGTGACCTAAGTTGTACTCAACAGTGTCAAGCTAATGAGGTTCTGTTATAGAGCTCTTTACTTTTAACCTGAAGGAAAATATGTTTAGGGCTTCTCAACACTAAAGAAAAAATTTTGGCTTGGACTAATGTTTAGTCTGGTGCCAAATTTCCAGTGGAATTCCAGTTCACGTAATCTGTTGAATTTTATTCATGGAGGGTATCCTAACAGAGTGATCCTTCACTGCTCTATTGAACTGTCTTAAAATTTCCTGTTCCAAACAGCTACGTTACTTGATTAAAACAATTAAAATTAAAAAAAAAGAAATGTTTTGTTTCTTTGAGGGTGTCATGTTGTCTTCCTATTCTGGTTCTTGAATTGCTGTATTTATTATTATCAGGCATCTGTGGGGATACCTGTGGTTGGGTTTGTTGTATTCCCTGTGATGGCTTTATCTTTGAACTATACCTCTGTGTTTTAGTGGAGTGTCTGCTCTCAGTGAATACCCAGAGGTGTGTACTGGTGTGGTCCTGGAGCTCTGCTCAGTGCTGCAGGGTGAAGGGAGTGTCCAAGGTGAGACCCACATTCAGCGAGGTAAATCTCCTCCATTTTTTTTAAATCAGAGGGGAGGTGTATTCTGCTAGGGAGGTGTATTGTCATGCTCACCAGCTCTCCTCAAAGGAGACCAAAGCTTAAGTGCTAGCCCTAGTGGGTTCATATTCATCTGTGCTGCCACAAGAACAGGACAAATGATGTGTGCAGTCCTTGGAGTGAACATGGATCCTGCAGCAATGACTGTCACCAGGGAGTCCCAAGTAATTGCTCTGAGGTAGCGGACCCACACCTATCACAGGACATGAGACCAGTGGACAGTGGTCATGGCCTCATTGGGTCCTAATTTTTGCTGCACCAGGCAACACAGTGAGCTGATACAGCGATGAAGTCACCTCTTGATGGCGTGAATGAGGTAACAGCTTGCAGCTGACCCACAGTGAGGTTTGAGCACCATGTTTCAGGTTGTAACATAGATCATACACCAATGAGCATCCTGTGATGCTGAGACCACAGTACATACAGGTCCACTTTCATGGAATTTCCTTGTGAAAAATTCCTGATTTATATCCGCCTCAGCACGCAATCTCAGGTGTTCCCCTCAACCACAGACTTCTTAAGGAAGACTGTTACCTATGTGGCTGTTGTGCCCCAACCCTCAGATGTGGTTATAGAGGAAAGGAAAGAAGACAACTAGCATTGCAACATCTGTGCAAAATTCAAAAGAGGGTTTAGCATGGTTTTTGAGAGTGAACTACAGATTCATCAGAACACCTTGAGCTTTATATGAGAAATGTTTTCAAGGATGTTCTTAGGGAGGTTGGGAACGGTCTTAGATTGGGCCACATCTAGAGAAGACCCAGAGACGGGTTTTTTGAGAAGCAGTTCATTTGGGAGATGATCCCTATAGTCAGTGAAAGAAACTGGGTAAATGAGCAGGGCAGGCATGGAAGCCAAAACAGAGTGAGAGAGTGAGAAGAGGACTCCTGGATGTGGCTGGGCTTCATCCCTCAAGGACACTGGAGACTGGCACAGACGTCCCCACTGGGGAAGCAGTCAGTGAGGACCACTTGTGCTCACCACCTCCTGCCCTGGGTGATCACTGCGCTCAGAGAATCTGACTCTCCTGCCCAGGGCTCACGCCTTCCTCCAGAGAGTCCTCATGCAGAGAGTGGAGGAGCCTGCTCGAAGCAAGCGTCTTCCCAGGTAGTGATGAGAGTGCAGAGGGAGTAGAGGTAGCACTCGGAAATCACCTGCAGCTTCTTCTCTTCCTCAGAGAATACTCAGACAAACTGCCAGATAAAGATGGACGTTCCATACAGAGAAATAATGAGACACAATGTACTTGGATTTGTATGCTTGAAAAAAATCAGATTTATTCAAGATGTGAGAATATCTTCATGAGAGAAAACATGGCACAGAGCAAAATTTTCCATTGCAGAGACATGATAGTGGCCAGATTTCAGAGATTTGTGTATGGAAGACAAAAGTACATGGCAGTTGTAGGGAGTGATGTATTGGGGACCAAAACTCCATCTAAAATTTCATTAGAAATGAAAGTTCAAAATTGGGCCCTTACAATACAGCTCATAGATTTACTACATCAAGAATATTAGTTCATGAAGAACAGGTGAGTGGAGGTGAAAGGCTCAGCAGCAAGAACCACTAGAGCAGCAGGGGCGGCAGCAAGTGGACACACAGCAGCTGGGGCGGCAGCACTGAGTTCTACAGCAGGTGGTCTGGCAGCAGATGGGCCTGCAGCAGCTGGAGATGCAGCAGGTGGGGCGGCAGCAGGTGGGGCGGCAGCAGCTGGAGATGCAGCAGGAGGGTCTGCAGCAGGTGGGCTGGCAGCACACAGACTGGCAGCACTGGGGCCTGCAGCAGCTGGAGATGCAACAGCTGGGGCGGCAGCAGGTGGTCTGGCAACAGGTAGGGCGACAACAGGTGGTTCTGCAGCAGGTGGTCTGGCAACAGGTGGGGCGGCAGCAGGAGGGCTGGCAGCACTGGGGCCTGCAGCAGCTGGAGGTGCAGCAGGTGGGGCGGCAGCAGGTGGGCTGGCAGCAGCTGGGGCGGCAGCAGGACTCCTCCTGGCAGAAGTCTTGGCCACAGCCCTGCTCAGAGCAGACGGAGCCACAACAGAAGTTGACCATGGTGTCAGAGGGTGGAGGTTGCTGTGGGTTTACAGATGGTGGGTTTGTGAGGTGTGGGTGTCTCCCTGACTGTGGTCCCTTTTTATACCCTGTTTAGGAGCTGCTGGCATCAGGTACATTGCTCTTTCCTTGTTACTGTTTGTCCTAATAAATAGGTGATTATCAAATTAGGTAAGTGTGTTTTCCTGCCTGAAATGTTCAAACTAGGTGGGAAACATTATTTCCCTTTCCTGGAGTGCTAGGACTCATGGGTCAGCTCTTCCTGAATCGCCTGCCATGTGTCGTTATTGTTGAGTTTCTCAAGGAAAGCTGTCATGTGACACTCGTCTTCTTGGTGCTGTCTGCCTCTGTGTGGTCTTGCCAGCACATCATGTGGACTCCAGTTTTGTAAGGATTCTTCTAGGTCCTGATCTTCGTTTTGCCAATCCAGGCTGATAGAGTTCCATTCCAGAGTGATAACAGGTCCATTATCTGTAAGATGGGCAGAAAACAAACTCTGAAAAAGACCCTGGGCGTGAAGAGAAAAAGGCTTCTAGGACACATCCCTTCCCTCTGTGGAACACGACCCAGTGTTTAGACTTTTTCATGAGAAACAGAAATGTTTTAAGGAAGAAATCTAAGTGGTGAAGTTTTTATGTTGCTTTTTCTTTTGAAACATCTTCAAGTCTCAGGCCCACCTGGACAGACTGAGTAGTATGATCACCTGCACCTTAATGGTTAGTTCTTCAGCTCTCCCCCCAGGACTGGTTTCCTTGTCCCTTTGACTTCTTGTCCCTTGGCTTTACAAGATGAACTAAGTGGTGTCCTCTGTTTCCCTGACTTACTGTCCAAGGCAGCTGAGGGAGATTGCCCCGTGTTCTTGTGTCTTCTCTAACCTGCACACAGCCATCTTCCTGTCTCTGTTGAGTCTCAGCCCTGACGATGCTCTAAAAGTAGGTCATGTGACTTGTCTTACACAGTGGCCTCCATTCCATCCATGTTGTTGTGGGTGACACGATTTCATTTTTATGGCTGAATGGTATTCCTTCTTGCATGTGCAATATTTTCTTTATTCAAATGGACACTTAGGTGTTTGCATTTCTCAACTGGTTTGATTAGTGCTGCAGGAAACATGGCAGTGCAGATGTCTCTTTAGCAATCTTATTTCATTTCCCTTGGGTAAATACCCCGTAGTGTGGCATCAACATAGATGATCTCATAGAAGTAAAAAGGTGGTTACTAGAGGCTGGGGAGAGAAATAGGGAAGAAGGGATTGGGAAGGTTAATTAACAGGTCCTACATTGTAGCTATGGAGAGGAGGTCTGGGTTCTATTGCACAGCAGGGTGACTGCACAGAATGTACTGCAAAGTGTCTAGTACTAGATGTTTTCACCCTGAAGAAATATTGAACTTGTTCAGATGTAGATATGTTTGCTCTGATTGGTTATTATACTTTTTAAACTTTTATTTAGTAAATATAAATTTCCAGAGTACAGTTTGTGGATTACAATGGCTCCCCCCCCATAACTTCCCTCCCACTCGCACCACTCCCATCTCCCGCTCCCTCTCCCATTCCTTTCACATCAAGATTCATTTCCAATTATCTTTATATACAGAAGTTCGATTTAGTATATATTAATCAAAGATTTCATCAGTGTGCACCCACACAGAACATAAAGTGTAAAATACTGTTTCAGTACTAGTTATAGCATTACTTCACATTGGACAACACATTAGGACAGAGATCTCACATGAGGAGTAAGTACACAGTGACTCCTGTTGGTGACTTAACAATTTGACACTCTTGTTTATGGTGTCAGTAATCTCCCTAGGCTCTAGTCATGAGTTGGCAAGGCTATGGAACCCTTTTGAGTTTGCCGACTTCAATCTTATTCAGACAGGGTCATAGTCAAAGTGGAAGTTCTCTCCTCCCTTCAGAGAAAGGTGCCTCCTTCTTTGATGGCCCCGTTCTTTCTACTGGGATCTCACTCGCAGAGATCTTTCATTTAGGTGGTTGTTGTTGTTGTTGTTGTTGTTGTTGTTGTTTGCCAGAGTGTCTTGGCTTTCCATGCCTGAAATACTCTCATGGGCTCTTCAGCCAGATACGAATGCCTTAAGGGCTGATTCTGAGGCCAGAGTGCTGTTTAAGACATCTGCCATTCTGTGAGTCTGCTCTGTATCCTGCTTCCCATGTTGGATCATTCTCTGCCGTTTTTATTCTATCAGTTAGTATTAGCAGACACTAGTCTTGTTTGTGTGATCCCTTTGACTCTTAGTCCTATCAGTATGATCAATTATGAACTGAAATCGATCACTTGGACTAGTGAGATGGCATTGGTACCTGCAACCTTGATGGGATTGTATTGGAATCCCCTGGCACATTTCTAACTCCACCATTTGGGGCAAGTCCAATTGAGCATGTCCCAAATTGTATATCTCCTCCCTCACTTATTCCCACTCTTATACTTAACAGGGACCACTTTTCAGTTAAATTTAAACACCTAAGAATAATTATGTGTTAATTACAGAGTTCAACCAATAGTATTAACTAGAACAAAAAATACTAAAAGGATAAAGTATTAAATTGTACATCAACAGTCAGGACAAGGGCCGATCAAGTCACTGTTTCTCATAGTGTCCATTTCACTTCAACAGGTTTCCTTTTTTGTGGTTGGTTAGTTGTCACCGATCAGGGAGAACATATGATGTTTGTCCCTTTGGGACTGGCTTAATTCACAATGTGTGCATGTCTCAGACATCACAGGGAACTCATGACTATATACTATTTTATATGCCTGTAAAAATTTAGAAAAAAAAAACTTTAAAGAAAGCAGTTTCTAGATCAAAGAGAATCATCTTATATTTATTTGAGGTGGAAACTTACAGGGTCAGAAATGCCCAAACTAATTCCTGGACCACTACTGTGTCATATCATGATGAATGCCGCCAGTCAATCCGTGGGCCCTGTGCCAAGGAAATGGTGGGCAGAGACGAGGTGTAACCTGGATGAAACACAGGACGAGGAAGTTCCCATGGTGACTCCTGGAGTTGGACTGGCAGATATCGGGCACCCCCAAGATCACAGCTGTCCGATGGGGAGGGCACGGGAACAGAGAGTGGGGGTTGAAATACACACATGCACTGGAACCTGAGGCCTAAGCCCATGGAAGGCATAGAGCTCATGGAAGGGGTAAAGCCCATGGAAGGGGTAGATCCCACGGAAAGGCACAAAGACCATGGAAGGTAGAGAGTCTGTGCAAAGGCATAGAGCCTGGGAACAAGCATAGAGCCCATGGAAGGTGTAGAGCCCATGGAAGGTGTAGAGGTGTGGAAGGCATTGAGCTAGTTGTCAGAATTCCAAAATCCCGTAGGACCACACATCCCCAGGAGGAGAGTAAGGTCAACCTGGACCCAGGTTTCAGCACCAAAGAAAGGCCACCACAAAACAACACCAAACAACAGAGAAAGGGAAAAGGATTATTGCCAGGTGGGGGAAACCTGACAGCTGCCCGTGTGCTCAAGAGAACAGAACCAAACATGGTTTTTAGTTTTGTATTTCTTTTCTTCTTCTTTTGTTAGTCTGACTATAAATTTCCAGAGATTTGTCATCTAAAACAGATGCTCTTTCTACTGTCTCACCAAGTCTGTACTTAAGGCTCCCCATCATATTCTATTGAATCCTTCATTGCCAATATTTCATTAAGATTTTCTTTAAAAATCTCAATTTCGTGGGAAAAAATTTCATTCATGGCATGTACGATTTCTTTCGTTCATGAATTTGCTTCTGATTACTTCTAAGGAATGCTATGATCAGATTTTAATTCCATTTCTGGAATTTCTTCAATCATTTAATATTCACGTTCTATTATTGAAGTGTTCTGTTATTTGGGGGCGTCGTGTTGTCTTCCTATTCTGGTTCTTAAATTGCTGCATTTATTATCAGGCATCTGTGGGGATACCTGTGGTTGTGATTGTTGCTTTCCCTATGATGGCTTTATCTTTGAACTACGCCTCTGTGTTTTAGTGGAGTGTCTGCTCTCTCAGTGAATACCCAGAGGTGTGTACTGGTTGTGGTCCTGGATCTCTGCTCAGTGCTGCAGGGTGAAGGGAGTGTCCCAGGTGAGACCCACATTCAGCGAGGTAAATCTCCTCTATTTTTTTTAAATCAGAGAGCAGCTGTGTTCTGCTTTGTAGGTGTATTGTCATGCTCACCAGCGCTCCTCCAAGCCTAAGCGCTAGCCCTCATGGGTACAATATTCATCTCCGCAGCCATAAGAACAGCATAAAGGACCTGAGGAGTCGTCGTTGTGATCATGGATCCTGCAGCAATGACTGTCACCAGGGCGACCTATGTAACTGCAGTGAGGCAGCGAGGCCAGCGGAAACACGTGTATCACAGGACATGTGACCAGTGAACAGTGGTCATGGTCTCAGTGGGTCCTGATATTTGGTGCACCAGGCAAACACAGTGGGATGGTACTGTGATGAAGTCATCTCTTGATGGCGTGAATAAGGTAATAGCTTGCAGCTGACACACTGTGAGGCTGGAGCACCATCTTTCAGGTTGCAACATAGATAATACACCAATGACCATCCTGTGATGATGTGACCACAACAGATATAATACGTCCATACAATAAAAAGAGCAGATGAACAGACTTCCTGTTCCCTTTCAATCATGAGGATGCATTTGGGGAATTCTGTGCTTCCTCCAGTGAAGCTTTAGCCCTTATGAATCCAGAGGGCCTGGATCTAGAGGGCAGGTGCCACCTCCAGGAGATATGGTTTTGACCTCTTTATCACTTTTGGGTACTCGAGCTGTGGAGTCCACAAGCAAAGAAAAAGAGCTATTTACTCTGGTGACGGATGCTCACTGTGTGTGCATTGCCACACAGTGGGGACAGAGACAAGGAAATTCATCACAGGTAATGCTGGGGCACCAGGCATTACTAATTCCAGTTCATGTTGTAATTGGGTAGGGAGAACAGCTACAGTCTACCTGGACAACCAGACATGACGCCCACTAAACCACCTCTTGTCAGTTTCTTTAGAAATTGTGGCCCAGCAGTTGCAGTGACCTGAGAAAGACTGGAAGGAGGACCAGAGCCATGCGCAAGTCCATGATTCAGTGCCAGGTCTGGGTATCTGCTGACAGAGAGGTGCTCCTACACCCTAGTCAGTGTGGGTGGGGATTGCTGGTGGCTCTCAGTGTCCACCTGCACTGCTACCAGAAGTCTCCCAGCTCACAGGAATCACCTCATCTGGGTGGCTCTACCCACTCTGCACCCTCTCCTGACTGCTGGGCATCCAGCTCTAGTGAGGTCTGATGTATGGACATGAAGCTCGCGCCACCTCCCCTCTGGTACCAACTGCACTGGGAAGCTTCGTGTGGGGTCAGAATTTCACTGGCAGGCAACACGTGGGCTTCACTGCTTCTGCCAGCATGTCCTACCTGCCTGAGTACCTGAGGTGTGGGTGTCTCCCTGCCCCTGCTCCCCTTTTATACCCTGTTGAGGGGCTGCTGGCATCAGGTGCAGTGCTCTTTCCTTGTTATTGTTTTCCCTGATAAATAGGTGATTATCAAATTAGGCAAGTGTGTTTCCCTGCCTGAAATGTCTCAGCAGATGGGAAACATTATTTCGCTTTCCTGGTGTGTTAGAGTTCAGCCCATCGGCCCTTCCTGAATCACCTCCCGTGTGGTGGTGTTGAGCTTCTGCAGGAGCAGTCATGTGGCATTCACACTCTGGGCTCTGCAGCTCAGTCCCACATGGCTGTACCTCCAGTGTCCTCAATTCTCCTGGACTGTGAGGACTTCTGGTGGCTCAAGTGGGTAGATGTGCGTCGTTGTCAGATCCCATTCCCTGCGTGACAGGGGGACAAGACATTGGGACTCTGAAACGAGGCCCCAGACAGTAGAACAACAAAGTTGGAGGACATGTCCTGTCTCCACTCTGAATCACAGCCCTCTTTCTAAATTTTTCATGGAAAGAAACACAGAACTGTTTCAAGGAAGAAAACTATGTTGTGATTTTTTTTCTCCATGCACAAACATCTAAGTGAGTTTTAGGAACTTGAGGAATCTGGATGCAGAAATGAGCCTCACCACACAGTTCAGTCCCCTCCCCTTCCTCCTCTTTGGACTGCTTCTCATCACCTGTTCTTGGCTGACAGGTGTGTGACCTGTGACCTGTGTCCAAGCCAAACCAGAGGACTCCAGTGTCCTGGCCTCTTAGCTTAGCTCACCCCTTCCATTTCTCTCTGCTGATCCCAGATCTGAGGGTGCACTCTCTACCTTGCTATTATTTAAAAGATTTAGGCATTTTATGAGTTACACAGAGAGAGGAGAGGCAAATAGAGAGAGCGAGGTCTTCCACCACTGGTTCATTCCCCGATTGGCTGTCAACAGCTGAACCTGCGCCTATCTGAAGCCAGGAACCAGGAGCTCCACTTGAGTGCAGGGGCCCAAGGACTTGGTCCATCTTCTGCTGCTTTCCCAGGTCATAGCAGAGAGCTGGATCAGAAGTGGAGCAGCCGGGACTTGAACTGGTGCCCAAATGGGATGCTGGCACTGCAGGCCACAGTTTAACCCGCTACACCACAGTGCCAGGCCCTCTGCCCTGCTTTTTTATTGAAGTCATTGCTCAGATTTCACTCTCTAGTCATTGATTTCAACCAAAAAAAAAGCTCAGAGCAAAATAAAGGTGAAGTAGAAATAAACATCTCGATCCATGGGCACCCACTTACATTTGATCATAGCGGGGATGAGATGAAAGCCCGGAGGCTGCAGCAATGCCTGCCAAGTTCCTGGGCCACCATCACTGTGCATGAGGTGCTGAGTGGGGCTGCCAGTCCACCCCTGCCCATCTGGGCCAAGGAAAGGGGCAGCAGGGACAAGGTGGTAACTGGGGTGGCAGCTCTAAGTATCTTAGTTAAGATCCTCTAAGACCATCCCCAGCAGCATTTTAATCACATTTATTTCCTTATCAAACGAGTGATTGACACGTTTTAGTCCTATGCTTATGTGTGCAGAGCAGGAAAGATGTATGCAGATGTACTGTGAAGCAGCCTGGTGTCCCGAGGGGCCAGATTCTCACAGGATTTACTGTATGAAAGTAGGGAAGAACAAAACCTAAAAGAGGGAGTTGTGGATTATCAGGAGAGAAGTTTCTACACAGGTTGAGGGAGGTTAAGTGAACTCTCACCACAGCTACAGGGGCGCAGCTCAGGCTCCTTACAGACCCTTGTGCAGAGTCACAGCCCTAAGCCAGGGGCCCTCCATGTCGGCTGCTTGTTGCAGTGAAAAACTGCCAGACTGGCTCCTGCCCAGGGACACGCTGATTTAATTGGTGTGGGATTTGGCCTGGAGGAGAAGTTTTTATGCTTCTCAAGTAATTCCAGGGGATAACAAAGCTTGAGAAGCACCACCTCTTTTTTTTCTCATTTGCATGCAACTGTGGAAGTTTATGCTGGGAACATAAGTAGCTAAAAATAATTAAAATGTAACTGATACTAACAAAATAATAGAGAATATGACCCTGAATTTGAAACACTGAGTTTTGAACATGGCAGACTGAACCACTGGTGATTTTCTTTACTCTTTTTTTTCCTGAATTTTTTTTACTCTTTAGGTCACTCTAATACCATAACGCATAGTCTTACATGGATAAGAATGAATCTCTAGAGCATGAGCCATAGTGGATGATTTCTGCTGAGAGCACCCTGGGTTATTTGGGAAGAACCTCAGAACCAGGACAGCCAAGACTCTGTATACTGCCTGATGAGTTTACCCATAGGTAGGGAAGTAGAGCAGATAATTTTTAAAGCATACACATATGATTTTACACACATATGATTAACTCTTCTAAGTAAAGAGCTCCACAGATTGTATGAAAAAAAAACTGATCCTCAACAGTTAAGACAAGGGCTGTTCAAAGTTTTTGCATCTCAAAGTGTTAATTTCTCTTCTAGAGATTACCTTTTAGGTGATTGTTAGTTTTCACAGGTCAGGGAGATCATATAGCATTTGTCCTTTTGGACTGACTTATTTCACTAAGTATGATGTTGTTCCGTTTTATCCATTTTGTTGCAAATGACAGAATTTCATTTTCTTTATGACTGTGTAGTATTCTAGGGTATACATATCCCATAATTTCTTTACCCAGACTTCAGTTGATGGGCATTTGGGTTGATTCCATATCTCAGCTATTGTTGAGCTATAATAAACATGGGGGAATCAATAACTCTTTCATATGCTGATTTCATTTCCCTTGGGAAAATTCCCAGGAGTGGGATGGCTGAATTGTATGATAAGTCTACATTCAGATTTCTGAGGTATCTCCATACTGTCTTCCACAGTGGCTATACCAGTATACATTTCCACCAATAGTAGATTAGAGTACCTTTTTCCCCACCTCCTCAAAAGCATTTGTTGTTTGTTGGTTTCTGTGTGAAAGCCATTCTGACGGTGCTAAGGTGAAACCTCATTGTGGTTTTGATTTGCTTTCCCTGATGGCTAGTGAACCTGAACATTTTTTCATGTGTCTGTTGGCCATTTGGATGCCCTCTTTGGAAAAATGCCTGTTTAAGTCCTTTTCCCATTTCTTAGTTGGGTTGTCTGTTTTGTTGTTGTTGAGTTTCCTGATCTCTGAATATATTCTTGTTATTAATCCTGCATCAGTTGCATAGTTTGTGAATAACTTCTCCATTCTGTTGCCTCTTCACTTTGTTGAGCGTTTCCTTTGCAGTGCAGAAGCTTTTCCATTTAATGCAATCCCATTTGTTAATTTTGGCTTTGATTGCCTGTGCCTCTGGGGTCTTTTCTAAGAACTATGTGGTATGCCAATGTCTCTCAGGGTTTCTCTAATGTTCTTTATTAATTTGATGGTAGTGGGTCATAGATATAAGTCTTTAATCCATTCTGAGTGGCTTTTTTGTGTAAGATGTAAGGTAGGGGTCTTGTTTCTTACTTCTGGATATGGAGATCCAGTTTTCCCAGCATCATTTGTTGAATGACTGTCCTCGCTCCAGGAATTGGTCTTACTTCCTTTGTCAAAGATAAGTTGGTTGTAGAAGCATCAGTTGATTTCTGGTGTTTCTGTTCTATTGCATTGGTCTATCCATCTGTTTTTGTGCTAGACCAGGCTGTTTTGATTGTAACTGCCCTGTGGTATATCGGGAAATCAGGTATTGTGATGCCTCCAGCCTTGTTTTTGTTGTATAAGATTGCTTTAGCTATTCAAGGTCTCCTGTGCCTCCACATGAATTTCAGCAACGTTTTTCTTTATCTGAGAATGTTCTTAGTATTTTTATAAGCTTTCTTTACATCCCATAAGTTTTTTTAAAGATTTATTTGAGAGGTAGAGTTACAGACAGTGAGAGGGAGAGACAGAGAGAAAGGTCTTCCATGCACTGGTTCATTCCCCAAAGGGCCGCAATGGCTGGAGCTGCGCCTATCTGAAGCCAGGAGCCAGGAGCTTCTTCCTGGTCTACCACACAGGTGCAGGAGCCCAAGGACCTAGGCCATTTTTTACTGCTTTCACAGGCCATAATAGAAAGCAGGATGTGGGCCAGTGCCACAGCTCACTAGGCTAATCCTCCACCTGTGGTGCAGGCACACCAGGTTCTAGTCCCGGTTAGGGTGCCGGATTCTGTCCTGGCTGCTGCTCTTTCAGTCCAGCTCTGCTGTGGCCCGGGAGTGCAGTGGAGGATGGCCCAAGTCCTTGGGCCCTGCACCCGCATGGGAGACCAGGAGAAGTACCTGGCTCCTCGCTTCGGATCAGCACGGTGAGCCGGCTGCTGTGCGGCAGCCATGGCGGCCATTGGAGGGTGAACCAACAGTAAATGAAGACCTTTCTCTCTGTCTCTCTCTCTCTCACTGTCCACTCTGCCTGTCAAAATAAAAAAAAGAAAGCAGGATGTGAAGGAGGGAATAAACAGGTGGAGGATTAGCCCACTGCGCAACAGTGCTGGCCCCTGTTCTTGGTATTCGGTTTGGTATTGCATTGAATATTCACATTGCTTTTAGTACTATGTACATTTTGATGATATTGATTCTTCCAATCCATGGACATTGAATGTTTCCATTTTTTGTGTGTGTCATCTTCTATTTCTTTTTTAATGTTTTGTGATTTTCATCAGAGAGATCTTTAACATCCTTGGTTAAATTAATTCCAAGGTATTTGATATTTTTTGTAGCTATTGTGAATGGAATTGTCTCAGCCATGGCATTGTCTGTGTATACAAAGGTTATGGATTTTGTGTTTTGCCTTTATATCCTTCCACTTTACCAAATTCTTCTATGAGTTCCAATAGCCTGTTAGTGGAGTCTTTGGGATCCCCAGTGTATAGAATCATGTAATCTGCAAATAGGGATCGTTTGACTTCCTCCTTCCCAATTTGTATCCCTTTGATTTCTTTTTCTTGCCTAATGGCTCTGGCTAAAACTTTCAGAACTATACTGAATAGCAGAGGTCAGAGTGGTCATCCTTATCTAGTTCTGGATCTCAGTGGGAATGCTTCCGACTTTTCCCTATTTAATAGGATGCTGGCTGTGGTTTTGTCATAAGATGCCTTGATTGTGTTGAGGAATGTTCCTTCTAAACCCAATTTGCTTAAAGTTTTCATTATGAAAGGTGTTGTATTATATCAAATGCTTTCTGTGCATCTATTGAGAGAATCATGTGGTTTTTGATCTTCAGTTTGTTAATGTGCTGTATCACATTGATTGATTTGCAAATGTCAAACTATCCCTGCATACCTGGGATAAATCTCTCTTGGTCCAGTTGAATGATCTTCCTGATGTGTTGTTGGGATCAGTGGTTTATATTACTGATTCATTTTCTGGCTAGGTTATTGGTCTGTTTAGGTTTCAATGTCTTCATAGCTCAATTTAGGTAAATTGTATGTGTCCAGTAATCTGTCCATTTCTTCAAGGTTTCCCAATTTTTTGGCATATAGCTCTTTGTAGTAATTTCTGATGAATCCTTTTATTTCTGTAGTGTCTGTTGTTACATTTCCTTTTGCACCTCTAATTTTTTTGATTTGGGTCCTCTCATTCTTTTTTTGTTTTTGTTAGTTGGGCAATTGTTGAGTAAATGTTGTTTATTTTTTTAAAAAAAGCTTTTTGTTTTGCCAATCTTTTGTATTTTTTGATTCAATTTTGATTATTCACTAATTTTAATTATTTCTTTTCTTCTACTAGTTTTGGATTTGATTTGCTTTTATTTTTCTAGATGCATTAGAAATATTCATACCTCATTTATTAGTGCCTTTCCAACCAATTGCTATAAACGTTCCTTTTTACACTGCTTTTGCTGTATCCCACAAGTTTTGACATGTTGTATTGTCATCTTCATTTGTTTCCACAAATCTTTTTTTTTCTTTTGATTCCTCCAATGAACCACTGTTCATTCAGGAGGTATTGTTTAGTCTCCATGTGTTTACCTATGATCTAGAGATTCTTGAGTTGTTGATTTCCAGCTACATTCCATTGTAGTCAGGGAAGTATGGTATATTTTGATTATTTTGAATTTGCTGAGACTTTATTTATGGCCTAGCATGTGGTCTATCCTAGAGAAACTTCTTGCACTGGTGAGAAGCATGTGTATTCTGCATCTGTAGGATGAAATGTTCAGTAGATATCCATTAGATCCATGGGGTCCATCGTGTCAATAAACTCTGTTATTTCCTTGTAGATCTGTCCATTGCTGAAAGTAGAGTATTGAGGTCCCCTGTTACTATTATATTGGAGTCTATGTCTCCCGTTAGAGTCAGTAACATTTCTTTTAAATAGTCAGATGACCTGCATATATGTTTACAATAGTCACATCTCCCTGTTGAATTGATCCCTTAATCACTACATAGTGCCCTTCTTTGTCTATTTTAACAGCTTTTGTGTTAAAGTCTGCTTTGTCTGATATAAGGATGGCTACACCAGTTCCTTTACATCCTTCCACTTTCAGTCTTTGTTGGTGAGATGTGTTTCTTGGATGCAGCAAACAGATGGGTTTTATTTTTTAATGCATTCAGCCAGTCTGTATCGTTTAACTGGAAAGTTGAGGCCATTTACATTCAAGGTGACTGTAGATAAGTAACGACTTTGCCCAGCCATTTTCCTATAAATATTCTTATTATTTCCTTTGGATTCCCTTTGTACTTTTACTGGGAGATTTTCTGCCTTCACCTTCTTTTGTAGTGATGACCGTGTTTCTGTGTTTCTATGTGTAGAACATCCTTAAGCATCTTTTGTAATGCTGGATGACTAGTGACAGATTCTTTCAATTTCTGCTTGCTGTGGAAGATCTTTATTTCACCTTAATTTATAAGTGAGAGTTTTGCAGGGTATGGTATTCTGGGTTGACAGTATTTTTCTCTTGAGACTTAGACTATATCTCACCGTTTTCTTCTAGCCTGTAGGGTTTCTGATCAGAAGTCCACTGTGAGTCCAGTTGCAAATCCTCTGAAAGGAATCAGGTTTCTCTTGTGCACATTTTAGAATCTTTTCTTTATGGTTTACTGTGGAAAGGTTGACTACAATGTGTCTGGCCATGTCTATTAGGAGTTCTGTGTGCTTCCAGCACTTAGATGTCCCTTTGATTCTCCAAATTGGGGAGGTTTTCTGTAGTTATTTCACTAAAAAGGTCTTCTGGTCCATTTTATTTTTCCATGCCTTCAGGAATCCTAATATCACTATGTTGGATTGTTTGATAGCACACTGTAAATTCTGACACAATTTTTTAGTTTTCTAATTTCTTCTTCTTTTTTGGTTGTTGTTGTCTGACTGTAAAATTTCCATGGATTAGATATTTAACTTGGATCTTCTTTCTTCTGCCTCACTAAGTCTATTCTTAAGATCTTCCACCATATTTTTATTTGTTCTATTGAATTTTTAATTTCCAATATTTCATTTTGATTTTCCTTTAAATCTCAGTTTTGTGGGAAAGATTTTTATTCATGTCATGTACAGATTTTTCTAGTTTGTGAATTAGTTTCTGATTACTTCTAAGTAATGCTATGATCAGTTATTGAAATCTGTTTCTGACATTTCATCAATCTAATATTCATGTTCTCTTACTGAAATGTTGTGTTTCTTTGGAGGCATTGTGCTGTCTTCCTATTATGTTCTTGAATTGCTGCATTTATTATCAGGCATCTGTGGGGATACCTGTGGTTGTCGTTGTTTTCCCTGTGATGGCTTTTCTTTGAACTGTGCCTCTGTGTTTTAGTGGAGTGTCTGCTCTCTCAGTGAATACCCAGAGGTGTGTGCTGGGTGTGGTCCTGGATCTCTGCTCAGTGCTGCAGGGTGAAAGGACTGTCCAAGGTGAGACCCACATTCAGCGAGGTAAATCTCCTCTATTATTTTTAAATCAGAGAGGAGCTGTGTTCTGCTTTGTCACTGTATTATCATGCCCACCAGCTATCCTCAAAGGAAACAAAGCCTAAGCAGTAGCCCTCGTGGGTACAATATTCATCTGTGCTGCCACAAGAACAGCACAAAGGTCCTGTGCAGTCCTTGGTGAGAACATGGATCCTGCAGCAATGACTGTCACCAGGGAGTGCCGTGTAACAGCTCTGAGGTCAGCGGACCCACACCTATCACAGGACATGTGACCAGTGGACAGTGGTCATGGCCTCATTGGGACCTAATTTTTGCTGCACCAGGCAACACAGTGAGCTGATACAGCGATGAAGTCACCTCTTGATGGCCTGAATGAGGTAACAGCTTGCAGCTGACCCACAGTGAGGTTGGAGCACCATCTTTCAGGTTGCAACATAGATCATACACCAATGTGATTCTGAGACCACAATAGATATAGGTCCACTGTCATGGGATTTCCTTATGCAAAATTCCTGATTTATATCCACCTCAGCACGCAATCTCAGGTGTTCCCCTCAACCACAGACTTCTCAAGGAAGACTGTTACCTATGTGGCTGTTGTGCCCCAACCCTCAGATGTGGTTATAGAGGAAAGAAAAGAAGACAACTAGCATTGCAACATCTGTGCAAAATTCAAAAGAGGGTTTAGCATGGTTTTTGAGAGTGAACTACAGATCCATCAGAACACCTTGAGCTTTATATGAGAAATGTTTTCAAGGATGTTCTTAGGGAGGTTGGGAACGGTCTTAGATTGGGCCACATCTAGAGAAGACCCAGAGACAGGGGTTTTTTGAGAAGTAGTTCATTTGGGTGATGATCCCTACAGTCAGTGAAAGAAACTGGGTGAATGAGCAAGGCAGGCATGGAAGCCAAAACAGAGTGAGAGAGTGAGAAGAGGACTCCTGGATGTGGCTGGGCTTCATCCCACCAAGGACACTGGGGACTGGCACAGACGTCCCCACTGGGGAAGCAGTCAGTGAGGACCACTTGTGCTCACCACCTCCTGCCCTGGGTGACCACTGCGCTCAGAGGCTCTGACTCTCCTGCCCAGGGCTCACGCCTTCCTCCAGAGAGTCCTCATGCAGAGAGTGGAGGAGCCTGCTCGAAGCAAGCGTCCTCCCAGGTAGTGATGAGAGTGCAGAGGGAGTAGAGGTAGCACTCGGAAATCACCTGCAGCTTCTGCTCTTCCTCAGAGAATAACTCAGACAAACTGCCAGATAAAGATGGACGTTCCATACAGAGAAATAATGAGCATAATGCACTTGGATTTGTATGCTCGGGAAAATTCAGATTTATTCAAGATGTGATAATACCTTCATATGGGAAAACATGGCACAGAGTAAAATATCAAAATTTTCCATTTCAGAGACATGATAGTGGAGAGATTTCAGAGGAGATTTGTCTTTGGGAGACAGAAATTAAATGGAGGGAGTAGGGAGTAATGTATTGGAGACCAAAATTCCATCTAAAATTTCATTAGAAATGAAAGTTCAAAATTGGGCCCTCACAATACAGTGCATAGATTGACTACATCAACAGTATTAGTTCATGAAGAACAGGTGAGTGGAGGTGAAAGGCTCAGCAGCAAGAACCACTAGAGCAGCAGGGGCGGCAGCAGGTGGACACACAGCAGCTGGGGCGGCAGCACTGAGTTCTACAGCAGGTGGTCTGGCAGCAGATGGGCCTGCAGCAGCTGGAGATGCAGCAGGTGGGGCGGCAGCAGGTGGGGCGGCAGCAGCTGGAGATGCAGCAGGAGGGTCTGCAGCAGGTGGTCTGGCAACAGGTGGGGCGGCAGCAGGAGGGCTGACAGCACTGGGGCCTGCAGCAGCTGGAGATGCAGCAGGTGGGGCGGCAGCAACTGGGCTGGCAGCAGGAGGGTCTGCAGCAGGTGGGCTGGCAGCACACAGACTGGCAGCACTGGGGCTTGCAGCAGCTGGAGATGCAACAGCTGGGGCGACAACAGGTGGTTCTGCAGCAGGTGGGGCGGCAGCAGGTGGGCTGGCAGCAGCTGGGGCGGCAGCAGGACTCCTCCTGGCAGAAGTCTTGGCCACAGCCCTGCTCAGAGCAGACGGAGCCACAACAGGAGTTGACCATGCTGTCAGAGGGTGGAGGTTGCTGTGGGTTTACAGACGGTGGGTTTGTGAGGTGTGGGTGTCTCCCTGACTGTGGTCCCCTTTTATACCCTGCTGAGGGGTTCTGGCATCAGGTGCAGTACTCTTTCCTTGTTATTGTTTGTTCCAATGAATAGGTGATTATCAAATTAGGTAAGTGTGTTTTCCTGCCTGAAATGTTCACACTAGGTGGGAAACATTATTTCCCTTTCCTGGAGTGCTGGGACTCATGGGTCAGCTCTTCCTGAATCGCCTGCCATGTGTTGTTATTGTTGAGTTTCTCAAGGAAAGCTGTCATGTGACACTCGTCTTCTTGGTGCTGTCTGCCTCTGTGTGGTCGTGCACAGCACATCATGTGGACTCCAGTTTTGTAAGGATTCTTCCAGGTCCTGATCTTCCTTTTGCCACTCCAGGCTGATAGAGTTCCATTCCAGAGTGATAACAGGTCCATTATCTGTAAGATGGGCAGGAAACAAACTCTGAAAAAGACCCTGGGCGTGAAGAGAAAAAGGCTTCTAGGACACATCCCTTCCCTCTGTGGAACACGACCCAGTGTTTAGACTTTTTCATGAGAAACAGAAATGTTTTAAGGAAGAAATCTAAGTGGTGAAGTTTTTATGTTGCTTTTTCTTTTGAAACATCTTCAAGTCTCAGGCCCACCTGGACAGACTGAGTAGTATGATCACCTGCACCTTAATGGTTAGGTCTTCAGCTCCACCCCAGGACTGGTTTCCTTGTCCCTTTGACTTCTTGTCCCTTGGCTTTTCAAGATGAACTAAGTGGTGTCCTCTGTTTCCCTGACTTACTGTCCAAGGCAGCCGAGGGAGATTGCCCCGTGTTCTGGTGTCTTCTCTAACCTGCACACTGCCATCTTCCTGTCTCTGTTGAGTCTCAGCCCTGACGATGCTCTAAAAGGGAGATCATGTGACTCTTGTCTTACACAGTGGCCTCCATTCCATCCATGTTGTTGTGGGTGACACGATTTCATTTTTATGGCTGAATGGTATTCCTTCATGCATGCATAACATGTTTTCTTTATTCAAATGGACACTTAGGTGTTTGCATTTCTTGGCTGGTGTGATTAGTGCTGCAGGAAACATGGCAGTGCAGATGTCTCTTTAGCAATCTTATTTCATTTCCCTTGGGTATACACCCCGTAGTGTGGCATCAACATAGATGATCTCATAGAAGTAAAAAGGTGGTTACTAGAGGCTGGGGAGAGAAATAGGGCAGAAGGGATTGGGAAGGTTAATTAACAGGTCCTACATTGTAGCTATGGAGAGGAGGTCTGGGTTCTATTGCACAGCAGGGTGACTGCACAGAATGTACTGCAAAGTGTCTAGTATACTAGATGTTTTCACCCTGAAGAAATGTTGAACTTGTTCAGATGTAGATATGTTTGCTCTGATTGGTTATTATACAATGTGTGCACGTATCAGACATCACTGGGAACTCATGACTATATACTATTTTGTATGCCTGTAAAAATTTAATAAATAAAAACACTTTAAAGAAAAGAGCCTCGAGATCAAAGAGGATCATCTTATATTTATTTGTACTGAGGATGAGGTGGAAACTTATAGGATCAGAAATGCCCAAACAAATTGCTGGACCACTACAGTGTCATAACATGATGAATACAGCCCATCCATCTGTGGCCCCTGTGCCAAGGAAATGTGGGGAGAGATGAGTTGGTAACCCATGATGACATCTTTAAGTTCATTAATTAAAGACAGAGCACTTTGCAGAATATTATCTTACCAACTTCCTTATCAAACACTTATTGACATGTTTTATTCATAAGCTGGTGTTTGCTAATCTGAAAAGACAGATTTAAACCACTGTGTTGTGAAGCAGCATGATGTCCCCGGGGGCAGATTTTTCACTGGATGTACTGTGTATGAGTGGCTAAGCGAAGAATAAAACCTTAAAGAAAGAGTTGTTGATTATCAGGAGAGTGGTTTCTGCACAGGTTGAGGGGGATAAAGTGAACTCTCACCACAGCTACAAGGCACAGCGCAGGCTTCATACTGACTGGTGTGCAGTCACAGCCCAGCCAGTGGCTTTCCAAGTTGCCTCTTGCAGTCACCTGGGAATGTCAGAAACCACCGGTCCTGGCTTCTGCCCAGAGACATTCTGATTCCATTGGTGTGGGATGTGGCCTGGGCTTAGAAGTGTTTTAAGCTTCTCAGTAATCCCAATAGGACACCAAGCTTGAGAAGCACCTTCTAAATTGCTGTATTGCATCCATTTGTAGAAGTGTGAATTGAAGACAGACATAGCTAAAATAATTAAATACAAATGTTTTAACAACATAATAGAGAAGACCCTGAATTTAAAACCCTAAACATTGAGCATTACAGACCAAGTGCTTGTGATTGTCTTTAGTATTTATGGTGTTAAGGCTTTTCAATCATGCTGGTAACATGACCACCCATCCTCCATGAATAAGAATGAACCAATAACACACAAGCCACAGTGGACGATTTCTTTAGAAAGCTCACTGGGGGTATACATGGAAAAGAAACTCAAAACTAAGACAGCCATTGCCCTATAGACTCCATGCCTAATGTTGCCCATAGTCAGAAAGTAGACTTGATAACTGACATCAGGATCATACACATACAAAATGTCAACTCTGCCTAAACCATACCTCTATTTTTACCCAGAAGACTGTAATTTCTTTCCTCATGTACTTCTTTTGAATCTTTTTATTGACTCTTAGAGTGCCATGATAAAGGAATTCAGTTGAGTAAATGTAAAGATATTTGAAGGAAGTGAACCCAATTGATGTTTGCAAACATGATTCAGGAACTGCAGCTACCATGTACCTGGATACATCATGTCAAGTGACAGAAAGGTCAGTGGCCTGGAGATAGGACCAACCAAGTGAGTTCAGTACTGACCTCCTCAGTCCCTTTCCAAAGATACTTATGGCCATCTATTCAGGGGGAAATGGAGTATCCATGCAACTGAATGTTATTTGATACCAATTCTGAGTTGATATTGACAGCTGGATACTCAAACGGTCAGCATGAGAATTAGGAGGTGGTCATCAGAATGTATGTGGAATATTGGCTCAGTCTGTCTGCTGAGTTCACAGACACACCTGCTGTTCATCCACCCAGTTGTCAAATGTAAAAATTCAACATTTGCATTCATTGGGCTAAGAAGAAAGAGCTGTTGTCATCATGAAATCTGAGTGGAAGCCCTGGAAATTGCCTGTTCCTATTTTTTTAAGGGAAAAGGTTTATTGTTGCATTGGGAAACCCAATAGGCTGCTGTCCCATGCGTGAGATAGCAACAGCCTGTAACAGAAGAACATGAGTGATATAGCTTGCAGAGGTCAGGAAGTGGGAGCAGCAAATCCCATTAGAAGAGGGGTGGAGTGGACACTTGTTGTTGGGCCATTTGGTCACCTGACTTCTAGTTAGGCAGGCTGGGCTTAGAATAGAAGCTTAATGCACAAATGGCAACAGGGTCAGAGCCTAAAATGGCATCCCAAATAAGACCATACCATTTTACTAACATTCCCCCCATTTTTTTTATAAAGCAAGTGATGTATGGGGTTACATAGGCCCCAACATCCAGTAGGGTTGTTACAACGATGATCCTTCTTCTAGAGCAACTTCCTGCTGCCATGGGGTGACGAGTTACTCTCCTCTGGCTTGGCCTTTTCTCAAGTTGTGATCTCCTGTGTGAGTATATCCCTGTAGTAACATTTGGCTGTCCGCCTGGTGGGTGAAACTTTGATTCATTCCATTATCACGTCCTCAGATGATGTCGGCCGAGGTCTCAGTGGATCTGGTGACCTCCTCTTGTAACTGCTGGAGTTGTTTTGCAGTTGGTTGGTTGAGATAACGTTGTGGCCCAAAGCTGTTCCTGAGATCACTGCTGAGGAGAGGGAGGCTGCAAAGCTGATCCCAACCACAACCTGGAGAATGTCCACTCCTGTTTTGTGGGTAGAAGGGTTTGTTTGTATAAAAAATTCTGAATAATCATACAACATTGTGAGGGGGAGAGGACCACCAATACACATGGGTCAGGATTAAAGCCACTGATGTAAGAGTAGAGGGTAATTACAAAGGAATGAGGCCCCAAGTCGGCTAGACAGGGTCCAAACCAAAGGACAGAGGCAATCACTAGAGGACCTAGGAATGGTGCTGTCCAAACCATGAGCTCGTCTTCCTATTGAGAGGCAAATAGAAGCTGACAGAAGGGGCTTGACCATAATCAGGTGGGCTCCAAGGCCTTACCACTTATGGGGCCCAGACCCATCCATCTCTTCACGTGGAGTACACCATAAAGGAGGTGTCTGCCTCCTTAGGGAAGGCACACTGTTAGCACCCATTACCTAGCTGGCCTGGGAGGAGAGCTGGCCAGGTAAAGGCTGGTGGCATCTCCAACAGGAAATTTGCAATTCTGCCTGCCGTGATGCAGACCCTGCTTGGCCGCCCACTCAGCATCGGTGGTTGTTTTGGAAGCTGGGCTTTTCAGCCTAGAGCCAACAAGGGCTGCGACTCTGACCTGGGAGTCCTTGGATTCCACGTCAGTTCCGTTTCCAGTGACTCAACTCTTGGCCAGCAGAGCTGCCAGGACTCTTCATAAGCTGACTTCTACTGGAGCCTTGACTTTCCACCTTGAAAACCAATGCAGGGAACTGGGCTGTTGGGCCTCCTTGAGGGCAGATCACTGTGTAGAGCAGCTGTTAATTGGCCTGGCACCTCTCTTTACATTGCTTCTGCTGCCTAGCTTTTCTCTTCCACCTGGTTTTTGTTAAAGCAGACTAGAGGAGACCCTTAAGAGGATTCAAGTCAAGGGCGTGCTCCATCCCTGGGCTTTGAAATCTAAACTAGAAATCTATAGTCACAGGCATGTGTTGACAGTGGTTTTTCAGTGAGATAGGGTAGACAAGCCCATGAGGAAAGCTATATTCTCACTTTAACATCGTACATGATGATTTGCCTGTTTACTGTGCCCCCGGCAAAGTAAATATAGCTGTGAAAGCATAATTTAGAGCCGGCGCCGTGGCTCAATAGGCTAATCCTCCACCTTGCGGCGCCGGCACACCGGGTTCTAGTCCCGGTTGGGGCGCCGGATTCTGTCCCGGTTGCCCCTCTTCCAGGCCAGCTCTCTGCTATGGCCAGGGAGTGCAGTGGAGGATGGCCCAGGTGCTTGGGCCCTGCACCCCATGGGAGACCAGGAAAAGCACCTGGCTCCTGGCTCCTGCCAGGATCAGCGCGGTGCGCCGGCTGCAGCGGCGGCCATTGGAGGGTGAACCAGCGGCAAAGGAAGACCTTTCTCTCTGTCTCTCTCTCACTGTCCACTCTGCCTGTCAAAAAAAAAAAAAAAAAAAAAAAAAAAAAAAGAAAGCATAATTTAATCTCTCATTTTGGCTATGCATTACTACAGAAAAAAGTTAGACACCCCTTTTATAAGGTCTCAAGGTCAAACTGGACATCCCGGAGAGTCCTGCAGTATGGAGTCAGTTCCCCCCCTTCTCTCAGTTGGAACCTGTAGTCCATTGTTGGCTTTCTCTGCTTGCAGAGCCATCCCAAAGTACGGAATACAATAGAAGTCACTGGGAAAAGTCCTTCAGAACCTATATGGGGACACATAGACACAGAACCAACAATGCTTGAGTTCTTCGGAGCAGAAAGGATGATTTTTAGAGTTTGGAGGAGAGCACAAACTGTGGATGACAAAAGACTTTAAATAGCCATGGTTAAAACTATAAACTCATTAACCAACAAGAGGCACTTGCTTATGCCACACAGTATTTTCAAAAGCACCTGTACGATTTTATAAAACACTTATCCTTTTAGGCCTCTGCGCCATTCTCATTAAAACCATCATTTTTGGTAACACAAGTTCATTAGACTTTTTAACTTTTGGACATTTGTATCAGTAGCAATTTTTATTATCATAACGTAAATTTAACACCACTTCATATCTTTTTAAAAAAAAAATTCAGAGGGCAGCCTCCTGCTCCAGAGATTTATTTTTTTAAAGATTTATGTATTTATTTTAAGGCAGAGTTGCAGAGAGGCAGAGAGAGAGAAAGAGAGAGAGGGAAGGAGAGAGAGAGAGCGTCTTCCATCAGCTGGTTAACTCCCCAGATGGCCACAATGTTTTGCCTATCTGAAGCCAGGAGCTAGGAGAATCTTTTGGTTCTCCCATGTGGGTGCAGGGGCTCAGGCACTTGGGCTATCGTTTACTGATTTCCCAGGCCATAGTAGAGAGCTGGATTAAAAGTGGAGCAGCGGAGACTCAACCAGCACCTATGTGGAATGCCGGCACTGCGTGTGGCGGCTTCACCCACTATACCACAGCACACGCCTCACCATTTCTTTTGGCAGTACCTGTAATATAATCCAAATGGCCCTTTTGTTGTCTCTACAAGATAAGAGACATTTATCCTTTGATATTCCCATTTGATATTCCTATTGATATCTTTAATAAGCTTACACTGTGCGAGAAATCTCCTGAGGAAGGTCACATCTCTGCTTCAGCAAAGGGAGTGGCTCCTTCGTCCCGTGCTCTGCTCACGTCACAGCTTTTGTGCCACTGCTGGGAGACATATTAATTTTATTTCCATTACATACATTGAGGAGGAAACACAGAATCAGACCCAAGTATCTTACAAGGCATTCGGGGGTGTGCGTGTTTTGTGGCTGAACAAAAAGGGATTGGAATGCACTTGCAGCAGCAGACTGGACTTGATTGAAAGTCTTTGCTCCTTTAGGATGTGTCCTGGTTTGCAGGGAAGTACCCATAGACGCGCCCTTCTAACGTCAACATTCCGGATATTCCAAGAAATCGCACTCCACACATTCTTCCAGCTGCTGTAGGAGCCTCGGGCTGTCCGTGACGGGGAACTCCAAGGTCGGGGCCCCCGGGGCGTCAGCAGGCAGCTGACTTTGGGTCTTAAAGGCTGAGCTGAGCGTGGTGAAGAAGGGCCAAACTGGAAATATCAAAATCCAAAGAATTTGGAACTTTGATTTTTTTGCTTGTCTATCCAGGATGCAAAGGAGGTTTAAATTATCTAGCAGAAACAGGATCCCTTAACATCATGATACAATATAGGTCAGATTTGGTCATTGTTACAAGGTGATTACTCATATACTTTAGAATGGGTATATATTCAATCATACCATAAGTCTTTTAAAACTCAGTGTTCCTAAACAATCGGAGCTTGACAGAGACAGTAGATTCACAATATATTACTTTAACAAAACACCAAATCTGTCTCTTTGGTCATTTTAAGAATCACAAATAAAATAAGTATTAGAGATAGTGCAAGTAATCATCTCATAGCACGGAACAATTTTAACAGTCAGAATTAAGGAAGAGAAAATAGCTTACTGGGACTGGCCAGAAAACTGACAGTGAGTCACCAATTAAACATAAACTATCAAAATGAGATACTGTAGGTTTTAAACAGATTTTTAAGGCTATTTAAAAATATTTACTAATATAAATGCTTGCAAAAATCTCATTGCTTTAATAGAGGATCAGATTCTAGTTCTATGTGAAAGAAAAATAGACTAAGAGAAGATAACACTTTTACAATTAGGTAACACATCTTCAGCCTTAGTTCTTTTCAAGCAGTGTTGAAACATTTTTCACAGTTTATGAAGACATATTTGTCAACAAACCCAAATAGTTTTTTCTATAGAATATAAGGTGTTATGTGTACCAATGTTTGCATGTGGACACGTTTATAAGTTGCCTTTACCTAATTTGCATTTAACAATTGCACCCAGATAACTGAAGATGCTGATATTATATCATACCTCCATCTGAATTAAGGTCAACATTGCAGTTATATGGAGTTCTACTTCATTTAGCTATGAATCAGTGACATTAAACCAGAAATACCCATTGCTATCAGAAACCTGTTAAACCAAGTTGCAAAACAAGTTTGGCAAATTACAAAGCAATTTTTTTTGACAGGCAGAGTGGACAGTGAGAGAGAGAGGCAGAGAGAAAGATCTTCCTTTTCCATTGGTTCAGCCCCTCAATGGTCTCTGCAGCTGGCGCCCTGTGGCCGGTGCACTGCGCCGATCCGAAGCCAGGATCTCCTGGTCTCCCTTGCAGGTGCAGGACCCAAGGACCTGGGCCATCCTCCACTGCACTCCCTGGCCACAGCAGAGAGCTGGACTGGAAGAGGAGCAACCAGGACAGAATCCAGCACCCAACCGGGACTAGAACCTGGGGTACTGGCGCCGCAGGCGGAGGATTAGCCTAGTGAGCCATGGCGCTGGCCACAAAGCAATATTTTTAAGGGCAGTGATCTTCCTAGATTCAAAGGGGAGAAATTTCTTTAAACACAATAACCAGTTACAGACTAGTGTGTGAGACTGTTATTTACCAGAGGCATCTTTTTTAGATTTTAATTGGCTATGAGTCTAGTTTTCCGCTGTAGGTTGTTCACCATTGTGTTAGGTTTAATGGGGGAGGATTCCAGGTTGGAGAGAGAGACTTCTGAGGGGTAGAATCTGATAGGTGACAGAGTAAGGGGAAATTAATAAAAAAGAAGATATGTCTGGAAATAATAATTAACGCAGTGAGCCTACTGGTTTGAGGGGCCAGTAGTCTTGATCATTATCTCACAGAGGTTGGGAGAGATACATGGGTGCAGAATTTCTGAAATTTCTCTCAGGGCTTTATGGCCCTTTTGGTCAGGGCAGGAGAGCAAGGTGGCTAGGTTAAAAAAAGAGAGCAGCAGAATGGAGGAAGAAGGTTTAGGAAGAGAGAGGCAATTTTGGCTGTTAACCCAGAGCTAACAAACATGCCAATGGGACACTGGAAATCAGTTTGCAGGAATTGAGGAGACCTGGTGAGGTCAACTTGACATTCAGTAAAAGGTGTGAACAAAACCCATCAAAAGATTTGATTTGCAATCCTTTATCCTGTCTGGCTTGCTCTTGATAGAACTAAGAGCCATGAAAAGCCTGGGATGGGGGACAGTGCAACAGCATAGTGATAAAGCCACCACCTGCAGTGCTGGCATCCCATATGGGCAGCAGTTTGAGTTCTGGCTGCTCCACTTCTCATCCTTCTCTCTGCTATGGCCTGGGAAAACAGTGGAAGATGGCCCAAGTCCTTGGGTCTCTGCACCTGTGTGGGATACCTGGAAGAAGCTCCTGGCTCCTGGCATTGGATTGGCGCAGCTCTGCCCATTGCAGCCAATTGGGGAATAAACCAGCAGATGGAAGGCCTCTCTCTCTCTCTCTCTCTCTCTCTCTCTCTCTGCCTCTCCTTCTCTCTCTGTATAACTTGAACTTTTAAGTAAATAAATAAATCTTTTTTAAAAAAATCGTGAGGTAGGTGACATGTTTTTCATAAACTTTGCGATCAGGATGGAATTGCCTGTCGAGTTGGGGGATCAGGGCCGGAGGATGATGGCATAGAGACAGCCCTTTTCCAAGCTCGACTTTGCTTCTCCGGGAGGAGGGTGGTAGAGAGGGTCATTGATAAGGCAGGGGGAGTAGACATGGATAAGGGCTGGTTCTGAGATAAAGGTAAGCAGATGCTTAGAATTTCTGGGTGGGAGGGGGAGGTAGAGTGAGTGGGACCATGAGAGCTGGAGCAGCAAACATAGAAGAAAGGGGTTTTGTCTTTTAGTGAGAGCTTTGGAAGTTAGAAAGCTTGAGCCAGAGAACATGAGGTATGAAGAGAGGGTTTAGAGCTCAGATAGGTGAAAGCCTGAACATAAGGATTTTCTTCCATTTACTAAATGGTCACAGAAGTGGTAGAAAACCTGAATGTCAGGATCAAATGTGCCATTAAGCAGCCATCTGGACTGGTTGTTGATTTCGAAGGCAACTGAGAGGAGAGCTGGATGGAACACAGGATGAGGAAGTTCCCATGGTGACTCCTGGAGTCGGACTGGCGGATATCAGGCATCCCCAAGATCACGACCATCTGATGGGGAGAGTGTGGGAATAGAGAATGGGGGTAGTCACCCACACACCCACTGGAGCCTGAGACCTAAAGCCCGTGGAAGGCATAGAGCTCATGGAGAGGCACACAGCCCATGGAGAGGCATAAAGCCTTGGAAGGTATAGAGCCCGGGAACAAGCATACAGCCTTTGGAAGGCGTAGAACCCATAGAAGGCGTAAAGCCCATGGGAGGTGTAGAGCCCATGGAAGGCATTGAGCTTGTTGTCAGAAGTCCAAGATCCCAAAGGACCTCACATCCCCAAGGGGAGAGCGAGGTCAACGGAAGAGCCTGGACCCGGGAAAGGTTTATGGTCAGGTGGGGGAAACCCGACAGTCTGCCTCCCTGTACAACAGAGAACAGAACCAACAATGTTTTTACCTTTCTATTTCTTTTCTCCTTCTCCTCCTCCTCCTCCTCCTCTTCCGGCTCATCCTTCTCCTTCTTGTCTGACTATAAATTTCCAGTGATTTGTCTTCTAAGTCAGATACTCTTTCTTCTGCCTCATCAAGTCTGTTCTTAAGGCTTTCCACTGTATTTCTATTTGTTCTATTGAATTCTTCATTCCCAATATTTCATTATGATTCCTCTTTAAATCTCAGTTATGTGGGAAAAATGTTCATTCATGGCATGTATGATTTCTTTAGTTCATGAATTTGCTTCTGATTATTTCTAAGGAATGCTATGATCAGATTTTGGATTCCATTTCTGGTATCTCATCAATCATTAATATTCACATTCTGTTACTGAATTGTGTTTCTTTGGGGGCGTTGTGTTGTCTTCTTATTCTGGTTCTTGAATTGTTGCATTTGTTATCAGGTATCTCTGGGGATACATGTGGTTGTCATTGTTGTTTTCCCTGTGATGGCTTTATCTTTGAACTGTGCCTCTGTGTTTTAGTGGAGTGTCTGCTCTCTCAGTGAATACCCAGAGGTGTGTGCTGGGTGTGGTCCTGGAGCTCTGCTCAGTGCTGCAGGGTGAAGGGACTGTCCAAGGTGAGACCCACATTTGGCGTGGTAAATCTCTCTTTTTTTATTTTTCAATCAAAGGGGAGGTGTGTCTGCTAGGTAGGTGTATTCTCATGCTTACCTCCTTCCCTCAAAGGATACCAATTCCTAGACACTAGCCTTAGTGGGTACAATATTCATCTCCACAGCCATAAGAACAGCACAAAGGAACTGTGCAGTCCTTGGTGTGATCATTGATCCTGCAGCAATGACTGTCACTAGGGAGTGCCGTGTAACTGCTCTGAGGTCAGCAGACACACACATAGGACATGGGACCAGTGGACAGTGGTCATGGCCTCATTGGGTCCTAATTTTTGCTGCACCAGGCAACACAGTGAGCTGATACAGTGATGAAGTCACCTCTTGATGGCGTGAATAAGGTAACAGCTTGCAGCTGACACACTGTGTGGTTGGAGCACCATCTTTCAGGTTGCAACGTAGATCATACACAGGCTGTTCCCTTTCGATCCTGAGGATGCATTTGGGGAAATCTCTGCTTCCCTCCAGTGAAGTTTTAGCCCTTATGAATCCAGAGGGCCTGGATCTAGAGGGCAGGTGCCACCTCCAGGAGACATGGTTTTGACCTCTTTATCTCTTTTGGCTACTTGTGCTATGGGGTCCACAAGCAAAGAAAAAGAGCTATTCACTCTGGTGACGGATGCTCACTGTGTGAGCACTGCCACACAGTGGGGACAGAGACAAGGAAATTCATCACAGGTAATGCTGGGGGCACCAGGCATTACTAATTCCAGTTTTTGTTGTAATTGGGTAGGGAGAACAGCTACAGTCTACCTGGACAACCAGACATGACGCCCACTAAACCACCTCTTGTCACTTTCTTTAGAAATTGTGGCCCAGCAGTTGCAGTGACCTGAGAAAGACTGGAAGGAGGACCAGAGCCATGCGCAAGTCCATGATTCAGTGCCAGGTCTGGGTATCTGCTGACAGAGAGGTGCTCCTACACCCAAGTCAGTGTGGGTGGGGATTGCTGGTGGCTCTCAGTGTCCACCTGCACTGCTACCAGAAGTCTCCCAGCTCACAGGAATCACCTCATCTGGGTGGCTCTACCCACTCTGCACCCTCTCCTGACTGCTGGGCATCCAGCTCTAGTGAGGTCTGATGTATGGACATGAAGCTCGCACCACCTCCCCTCTGGTACTGGCTGTACTGGGAAGCTTCGTTTGGGGTCAGAATATCACTGGCAGGCAACACGTGGGCTTCACTGCTTCTACCAGCATGTCCTACCTGCCTGAGTACCTAGAGATCTCCCCGAGAGCACTTTCATGGAATTTCCTTGTGCAAGAATTCCTGATTTATATCCACTTAGCACGCAATCTCAGATGGTTCCACTCAACCATAGACTTCTTCAGGATGATGGTTACCTGTGTGGCTGTTGTGCCCCAATCCTCTGATGCGGTTATGAAGGAAAAGAGAGAAAACTAGCATTGCAACATCTGTGCAAAATTTAAAAGGCATTCAGCACGTTGGTTGCAGGTGAACTACAGATTCACAGTGCACCACAGCAACCTTGAGCATTACATGAGAGATGTTTTCAGGATGTTCTTAGGGAGGTTCGGAACAGTCTTAGGTTGGGCCACCTCTAGAGCAGACCCAGAACAAGGGTTTTTGAGAAGTAGTTCATTTAGGAGATGATACCAAGAATCAGTGTAAAGAACTGGGTGAATGAGCAGGGCAGGCATGGAAGCCAAAACAGAGTGAGAGAGTGAGAAGAGGACTCCTGGATGTGGCTGGGCTTCATCCCACCAAGGACACTGGAGACTGGCACAGACGTCCCCACTGGGGAAGCAGTCAGTGAGGACCACTTGTGCTCACCACCTCCTGCCCTGGGTGATCACTGTCCTCAGAGAATCTGACTCCTGCCCAGGGCTCACGCCTTCCTCTAGAGAGTCCTCGTGCAGAGAGTGGAGAAGCCTGCTCGAAGCAAGCGTCCTCCCAGGTAGTGATGAGAGTGCAGAGGGAGTAGAGGTAGCACTCGGAAATCACCTGCAGCTTCTGCTCTTCCTCAGAGAATAACTCAGACAAACTGCCAGATAAAGATGGACGTTCCATACAGAGAAATAATGAGCATAATGCACTTGGATTTGTATGCTCGGGAAAATTCAGATTTATTCAAGATGTGAGAATATCTTCATAAGAGAAAACATGGCACAGAGTAAAATATCAAAATTTTCCATTGCAGAGACATGATAGTAGCCAGATTTCAGAGGAGTTTTCTTTAGGAGACAGAAAGTACATGGTGGGGTTAGGGAGTGACATATTTGGAGAACAAAATTCCCTGATAAAATTTCATTAGAAATGAGGGTTCACAATTGGGCCCTCACAATACAGCTCATAGATTGACTACATCAAGAGTATTAGTTCATGAAGAACAGGTGAGTGGAGGTGAAAGGCTCAGCAGCAAGAACCACTAGAGCAGCAGGGGCGGCAGCAGGTGGACACACAGCAGCTGGGGCGGCAGCACTGAGTTCTACAGCAGGTGGTCTGGCAGCAGATGGGCCTGCAGCAGCTGGAGATGCAGCAGGTGGGGCGGCAGCAGGTGGGGCGGCAGCAACTGGAGATGCAGCAGGTGGGCTGGCAGCACACAGACTGGCAGCACTGGGGCCTGCAGCAGCTGGAGATGCAACAGCTGGGGCGGCAGCAGGTGGTTCTGCAGCAGGTGGTCTGGCAACAGGTGGGGCGGCAGCAGCTGGAGATGCAGCAGGTGGGGCGGCAGCAGGTGGGCTGGCAGCAGCTGGGGCGGCAGCAGGACTCCTCCTGGCAGAAGTCTTGGCCACAGCCCTGCTCAGAGCAGACAGAGCCACAACAGGAGTTGACCATGGTGTCAGAGGGTGGAGGTTGCTGTGGGTTTACAGACGGTGGGTTTGTGAGGTGTGGGTGTCTCCCTGCCCCTGCTCCCCATTTATACCCTGTTGAGGGGCTGCTGGCATCAGGTGCAGTGCTCTTTCCTTGTTATTGTTTTCCCTGATAAATAGGTGATTAGCAAATTAGGCAAGTGTGTTTCCCTGCTTGAAATTTCTCAGCAGATGGGAAACATTATTTCCTTTTCCTGGTGTGTTAGAGTTCAGCCCATCCGCCCTTCCTGAATCACCTCCCGTGTGGTGGTGTTGAGCTTCTGCAGGAGCAGTCATGTGGCATTCACACTCTGGGCTCTGCAGCTCAGTCCCACATGGCTGTACCTCCAGTGTCCTCAATTCTCCTGGACTGTGAGGACTTCTGGTGGCTCAAGTGGGTAGATGTGCGTCGTTGTCAGATCCCATTCCCTGCGTGACAGGGGGACAAGACATTGGGACTCTGAAATGAGGCCCCAGACAGTAGAACAACAAGGCTGGGAGGACATGTCCTGTCTCCACTCTGAATCACAGCCCTCTTTCTAAATTTTTCATGGAAAGAAACACAGAACTGTTTCAAGGAAGAAAACTATGCTGTGATTTTTTTCTCCATGCACAAACATCTAAGTGAGTTTTAGGAACTTGAGGAATCTGGATGCAGAAATGAGCCTCACCACACAGTTCAGTCCCCTCCCCTTCCTCCTCTTTGGACTGCTTCTCATCACCTGTTCTTGGCTGACAGGTGTGTGACCTGTGACCTGTGTCCAAGCCAAACCAGAGGACTCCAGTGTCCTGGCCTCTTAGCTTAGCTCACCCCTTCCATTTCTCTCTGCTGATCCCAGATCTGAGGGTGCACTCTCTACCTTGCTATTATTTAAAAGATTTATGCATTTTATGAGTTACACAGAGAGAGGAGAGGCAAGTAGAGAGAGCGAGGTCTTCCACCACTGGTTCATTCCCCGATTGGCTGTCAACAGCTGAACCTGCGGCTATCTGAAGCCAGGAACTAGGAGCGCCACTTGAGTGCATGGGCCCAAGGACTTGGTCCATCTTCTGCTGCTTTCCCAGGTCATAGCAGAGAGCTGGATCAGAAGTGGAGCAGCCGGGACTTGAACTGGTGCCCAAATGGGATGCTGGCACTGCAGGCCACGGTTTAACCTGCTACACCACAGTGCCAGGCCCTCTGCCCTGCTTTTTTATTGAAGTCATTGCTCAGATTTCACTCTCTAGTCATTGATTTCAACCAAAAAAAAGCTCAGAGCAAAATAAAGGTGAAGTAGAAATAAACATCTCGATCCATGGGCACCCACTTACATTTGATCATAGCGGGGATGAGATGAAAGCCCGGAGGCTGCAGCAATGCCTGCCAAGTTCCTGGGCCACCATCACTGTGCATGAGGTGCTGAGTGGGGCTGCCAGTCCACCCCTACCCATCTGGGCCAAGGAAAGGGGCAGCAGGGACAAGGTGGTAACTGGGGTGGCAGCTCTAAGTATCTTAGTTAAGATCCTCTAAGACCATCCCCAGCAGCATTTTAATCACATTTATTTCCTTATCAAACGAGTGATTGACACGTTTTAGTCCTATGCTTATGTGTGCAGAGCAGGAAAGATGTATGCAGATGTACTGTGAAGCAGCCTGGTGTCCCGAGGGGCCAGATTCTCACGGGATTTACTGTATGAAAGTAGGGAAGAACAAAACCTAAAAGAGGGAGTTGTGGATTATCAGGAGAGAAGTTTCTACACAGGTTGAGGGAGGTTAAGTGAACTCTCACCACAGCTACAGGGGCGCAGCTCAGGCTCCTTACAGACCCTTGTGCAGAGTCACAGCCCTAAGCCAGGGGCCCTCCATGTCGGCTGCTTGTTGCAGTGAAAAACTGCCAGACTGGCTCCTGCCCAGGGACACGCTGATTTAATTGGTGTGGGATTTGGCCTGGAGGAGAAGTTTTTATGCTTCTCAAGTAAATCCAGGGATAACAAAGCTTGAGAAGCACCACCTCTTTTTTTTTTCTCATTTGCATGCAACTGTGGAAGTTTATGCTGGGAACATAAGTAGCTAAAAATAATTAAAATGTAACTGATACTAACAAAATAATAGAGAATATGACCCTGAATTTGAAACACTGAGTTTTGAACATGGCAGTCGGAAACAGTGGTGATTTTCTTTACTCTTTTTTTCCTGAATTTTTTTTACTCTTTAGGTCACTCTAATACCATAACGCATAGTCTTACCTGGATAAGAATGAATCTCTAGAGCATGAGCCATAGTGGATGATTTCTGCTGAGAGCACCCTGGGTTATTTGGGAAGAACCTCAGAACCAGGACAGCCAAGACTCTGTATACTACCTGATGAGTTTACCCATAGGTAGGGTAGTAGAAATGATAATTTTTTAAGTATACACATATGATTTTACACACATATGATTAACTCTTCTAAGTAAAGAGCTCCACAGATTGTATGAAAAAAAAACTGACCGTCAACAGTTAAGACAAGGGCTGTTCAAAGTTTTTCCATCTCAAAGTGTCAATTTCTCTTCTAGAGATTACCGTTTAGGTAATTGTTAGTTTTCACAGGTCACGGAGATCATATAGCATTTGTCCTTTTGGACTGACTTATTTCACTAAGTGTGATGCTGTTCCATTTTATCCATTTTGTTGCAAATGACAGAATTTCATTTTCTTTATGACTGTGTAGTATTCTAGGGTATACATATCCCATAATTTCTTTTCCCAGTCCTCAGTTGATGGGCATTTGGGTTGATTCCATATCTCAGCTATTGTTGAGCTACAATAAACATGGGGGAATCAATAACTCTTTCATATGCTGATTTCATTTCCCTTGGGAAAATTCCCAGGAGTGGGATGGCTGAATTGTATGATAAGTCTACATTCAGATTTCTGAGGTATCTCCATACTGTCTTCCACAGTGGCTATACCAGTGCACATTTCCACCAATAGTAGATTAGAGTACCTTTTTCCCCACCTCCTCAAAAGCATTTGTTGTTTGTTGGTTTCTGTGTGAAAGCCATTCTGACGGTGCTAAGGTGAAACCTCATTGTGGTTTTGATTTGCTTTCCCTGATGGCTAGTGAACCTGAACATTTTTCATGTGTCTGTTGGCCATTTGGATGCCCTCTTTGGAAAAATGCCTGTTTAAGTCCTTTTCCCATTTCTTAGTTGGGTTGTCTGTTTTGTTGTTGTTGAGTTTCCTGATCTCTGAATATATTCTTGTTATCAATCCTGTATCAGTTGCATAGTTAGTGAATAACTTCTCCATTCTGTTGCCTCTTCACTTTGCTGAGCGTTTCCTTTGCAGTGCAGAAGCTTTTCCATTTAATGCAATCCCATTTGTTAATTTTGGCTTTGATTGCCTGTGCCTCTGGGGTCTTTTCTAAGAACTATGTGGTATGCCAATGTCTCTCAGGGTTTCTCTAATGTTCTTAATAATTTGATGGTAGTGGGTCATAGATATAGGGCTATAATCCATTCTGAGTGGCTTTTTTGTGTAAGATGTATTGTAGGGGTCTTGCTTCATACTTCTGGATGTGGAGATCCAGTTTTCCCATCATCTTTTGTTGAATAGACTGTCCTTGTCAAGCAATTGATTTTAGCTCCTTTGTCAAAGATAAGTTGGTTGTAGAAGCATCGGTTGATTTCTGGTGTTTCTGTTCTGTTGCATTGGTCTATCCATCTGATTTTGTGCTAGACTAGGCTGTTTCGATTGTAACTTCCCTGTGGTATAACTGGAAATCTGATATTGTGGTGCCTCCAGCTTTGTTTTTGTTGTATAAGATTGCTTTAGCTATTCAAGGTCTCCTGTGCCTCCATATGAATTTCAGCAATGTTTTTTCTTTATCTGAGAACAATTTTCTTGGTATAAGTTTTATTTACATCCCATAAGTTTTTTTAAAGATTTTTTTGGAGTTAGAGTTACCGACAGTGAGAGGGAGCGACTGAGAGAAAGGTCTTCCATGCGCTGGTTCACTCCCCAAAGGCTGCAATGGCTGGAGCTGCGCTGATCTGAAGCCAGGAACCGGGAGCTTCTGCTGTGTCTCCCACATGCGTGCTGGGACCCAAGGACCCGGGCTATCCTGTACTGCCTTCACAGCCCATAGTGAGAGCAGGATGGGAAGAGCAGCAGACAAGACTAGGATCGGTGCCCATATGGTATGATGGCACCACAGGTGGTGGATGAACCCACTGTGCAACAGCGCCAGCCCCTGTTCTTGGTATTCGGATTGGTATTACATTGAATATATACATTGCTTTTAGTAGTATGGACATTTTGATGATATTGATTCTTCCAGTCCATGAACACTGAATATGTTTCCATTTTTTTTGTTTCTTCTTCTATGTGTTTTTTAATGTTTTGTAATTTTCATCATAGAGAACTTTAACATCCTTGGTTAAATTTATTCCAAATATTTGATATTTTTTGTAGCTATTGTGAATGGAATTGTCTCAGCCAAGGCATTGTCTGTGTATACAAAGGTTATGGATTTTGTGTTTTGACTTTATATCCTTCCACTTTACCAAATTCTTCTATGAGTTCCAATAGCCTGTTAGTGGAGTCTTTGGGATCCCCAATGTATAGAATCATGTCATCTGCAAATAGGGATCGTTTGACTTCCTCCTTCCCAATTTGTATCCCTTTGATTTCTTTTTCTTGCCTAATGGCTCTGGCTAAAACTTTCAGAACTATACTGAATAGCAGAGGTCAGAGTGGTCATCCTTATCTAGTTCTGGATCTCAGTGGGAATGCTTCCAACTTTTCCCTATTTAATAGGATGCTGGCCGTGGGTTTGTCATAAGATGCCATGATTGTGTTGAGGAATGTTCCTTCTATACCCAATTTACTTAAAGATTTCATTATGAAAGGTGTTGTATTATATCAAATGCTTTCTATGCATCTATTGAGAGAATCGTGTGGTTTTTGATCTTCACTTTGTTAATGTGCTGTATCACATTGATTGATTTGCAAATGTCAAACCATCCCTGATACCTGGGATAAATCTCTCTTGGTCCAGTTGAATGATCTTCCTGATGTGTTATTGGCTTCAGTTGGCTAGTATTTTGTTGAGGATTTATGTGTCTATGTTCATCAGGGAAATTGGTCTGTAATTCTCTTTCTCTGTTGTATTTTTTTCAGACTTAGGAATTAAGGTGATGCAGGCTTCATAGAAGGAGTTTGGGAGGATTGCCTCCCTTTCAATTGTTTTGAATAGCTTGAGAAGAATTGGAGTTAGTTCTTTAAATGTCTGGTAGACTTCAGCAGTGAAGTCATCCAGTTGTGGGCTTTTCATTGCTGGGATGGTCTTTATTACTGATTCAATTTCTGTCTTGGTTATTGGTCTGTTTAGGTTTCAATGTCTTCATAGCTCAATTTAGGTAAGTTGTATGTGTCCAGTAATCTGTCCATTTCTTCAAGGTTTCCTAATTTGTTGGCATATAGCTCTTTGTAGTAATTTCTGAAGATTCCTTTTATGTCTGTGGTGTCTGTTGTTACATTTCTGTTTGCACCTCTAATTTTTTTGATTTGGGTCCTCTCCTTCTTTTTTTTGTTAGTTGGGAAATTGTGTCAATTTTGTTTATTTTTTAAAAAAAAGCTTTTTGTTTTGCAGATCTTTTGTATTTTTTGATTCAATTTTGTTTATTCTCTAATTTTAATTATTTCTTTTCTCCTATTAATTTTGGATTTTGTTTGCTGGTGTTTTTCTATGTCCATAAGAAGTATTGATACCTCATTTACTTAGTGCCTTTCCAACCAACTGCTATAAACGTTCCTCTTTACACTGCTTTTGCTGTATCCAATAAGTTTTGATATATGTATTGTCATCTTCATTGGTTTTCAGAAATCTTTTTATTTCTTTTTTGATTCCTCCAATGTACCACTGTTCATTCAGGAGCACATTGTTTAGTCTCAGTGTGTTTACATATGGTCTAGAGATTCTTGAGTTGTTGATTTCCAGCTACATTCCATTATAGTCAGGGAAGCATGGTATACGTTGATTATTTTGAATTTGATGAGACTTGATTTATGGCCTAGCATGGGGGGTCTATGCTAGAGAAACTTCTTGCACTGGTGAGAAGCATGTGTATTCTGCATCTGTAGGATGAAATGTTCAGTAGATATCCATTAGATCCATGGGGTCCATCGTGTCGATAAACTCTGTTATTTCCTTGTGGATTTTTTGTATGGTTGATCTGTCCATTGCTGAAAGTAGAGTATTGAGGTCCCCTATTACTATTATATTGGAGTCTATGTCTCCCGTTAGAGTCAATAACATTTCTTTTAAATAGCCAGATGACCTGCATATATGTTTAAAATAGTCACATCTCCCTGTTGAATTGATCCCTTAATCATTGCATAGTGCCCTTCTTTGTCTATTTTAACAGCTTTTGTGTTAAAGTCTTCTTTGTCTGATATTAGGATGGCTACACCAGTTCCTTTCCATCCTTCCACTTTCAGTCTTTGTTGGTGAGATGTGTTTCTTGGATGCAGCAAACGGATGGGTTTTATTTTTAATGCATTCAGCCAGTCTGTCTCATTTAACTGGAAAGTTGAGGCCATTTACATTCAAGGTGACTGTAGATAAGTAACGACTTTGCCCAGCCATTTTCCTATAAATATTCTTATTATTTCCTTTGGATTCCCTTTGTACTTTTACTGGGAGATTTTCTGCCTTCACCTTCTTTTGTAGTGATGACCGTGTTTCTGTGTTTCTATGTGTAGAACATCCTTAAGCATCTTTTGTAATGCTGGATGACTAGTGACAGATTCTTTCAATTTCTGCTCTTTGTGGAAGATCTTTATTTCACCTTAATTTATAAGTGAGAGTTTTGCAGGGTATGGTATTCTGGGTTGACAGTATTTTTCTCTTGAGACTTAGACTATATCTCACCGTTTTCTTCTAGCCTGTAGGGTTTCTGATCAGAAGTCCACTGTGAGTCCAGTTGCAAATCCTCTGAAAGGAATCAGGTTTCTCTTGTGCACATTTTAGAATCTTTTCTTTATGGTTTACTGTGGAAAGGTTGACTACAATGTGTCTGGCCATGTCTATTAGGAGTTCTGTGTGCTTCCAGCACTTAGATGTCCCTTTGATTCTCCAAATTGGGGAGGTTTTCTGTAGTTATTTCACTAAAAAGGTCTTCTGGTCCATTTTATTTTTCCATGCCTTCAGGAATCCTAATATCACTATGTTGGATTGTTTGATAGTACACTGTAAATTCTGACACAATTTTTTAGTTTTCTAATTTCTGTTTCTTCTTCTTCTTCTTTTTTGGTCTGACTGTAAAATTTCCATGGATTGGATATTTAACTTGGATCTTCTTTCTTCTGCCTCACTAAGTCTATTCTTAAGATTTTCCACCATATTTTATTTGTTCTATTGAATTTTTAATTTCCAATATTTCATTTTGATTTTCCTTTAAATCTCAGTTTTGTGGGAAAGATTTTTATTCATGTCATGTACAGATTTTTCTAGTTTGTGAATTAGTTTCTGATTACTTCTAAGTAATGCTATGATCAGTTATTGAAATCTGTTTCTGAGATTTCGTCAATCTAATATTCACGTTCTCTTACTGAAATGCTGTGTTTCTTTGGAGGCATTGTGCTGTCTTCCTATTCTGGTTCTTGAATTGCTGCATTTATTATCAGGCATCTGTGGGGATACCTGTGGTTGTCATTGTTGTTTTCCCTCTGATGGCTTTATCTTTGAACTTGCCTCTGTGTTTTAGTGCAGTGTCTGCTCTTTCAGTGAATACCCAGAGTTGTGTGCTGGTGTGGCCTTGGAGCTCTGCTCAGTGCTGCAGGGTGAAGGGACTCTCCAAGGTGAGACCCACATTCATCGAGGTAAATCTCCTCTATTTTTTTTAAATCAGAGAGGAGCTGTGTTCTGCTTTGTCAGTGTATTGTCATGCCCACCAGCTATCCTCAAAGGAAACAAAGTCTAAGCACTAGCCCTCGTAGGTACAATATTCATCTGTGCTGCCACAAGAACAGCACAAAGGTCCTGTGCAGTCCTTGGTGAGAATATGGATCCTGCGGAAATGACTGTCACCAAGGAGTGCCGTGTAACAGCTCTGAGGTCAGCGGACCCACACCTATCACAGGACATGAGACCAGTGGACAGTGGTCATGGCCTCATTGGGTCCTGATTTTTGCTGCACCAGGCAACACAGTGAGCTGATACAGCGATGAAGTCACCTCTTGATGGCGTGAATGAGGTAACAGCTTGCAGCTGACCCACAGTGAGGTTGGAGCACCATCTTTCAGGTTGCAACATAGATCATACACCAATGTGATTCTGAGACCACAATAGATATAGGTCCACTGTCATGGAAATTCCTAATGCAAAATTCCTGATTTATATCCGCCTCAGCATGCACATCTCAGGTGTTCTCCTCAACCACAGACTTCTCAAGGAAGACTGTTACTTGTGTGGCTGTTGTGCCCCAACCCTCAGATGTGGTTATAGAGGAAAGGAGAGAAGACAACTAGCATTGCAACATCTGTGCAAAATTCAAAAGAGGGTTTAGCATGGTTTTTGAGAGTGAACTACAGATCCATCAGAACACCTTGAGCTTTATATGAGAAATGTTTTCAAGGATGTTCTTAGGGAGGTTGGGAATGGTCTTAGATTGGGCCACATCTAGAGCAGACCCAGACACAGGTGTTTTTTTGAGAAGTAGTTCATTTGCGAGATGATCCCTACAGTCAGTGAAAGAAACTGGGTAAATGAGCAGGGCAGGCATGGAAGCCAAAACAGAGTGAGAGAGTGAGAAGAGGACTCCTGGATGTGGCTGGGCTTCATCCCTCAAGGACACTGGAGACTAGCACAGACGTCCCCACTGGGGAAGCAGTCAGTGAGGACCACTTGTGCTCACCACCTCCTGCCCTGGGTGATCACTGGGCTCAGAGGCTCTGACTCTCCTGCCCAGGGCTCATGCTTTCATCTTGAGAGTCCTCGTGCAGAGAGCGGAGGAGCCTGCTCGAAGCAAGCGTCCTCCTAGGTAGTGAGGAGAGTGCAGAGGGAGTAGAGGTAGCACTCAGAAATCACCTGCAGCTTCTTCTCTTCCTCACAGAATAACTCAGACAAACTGCCAGATAAAGATGGAATTTCCATACAGAGAAATAATGAGCATAATGCACTTGGATTTGTATGCTCGGGAAAATTCAGATTTATTCAAGATGTGATAATACCTTCATATGAGAAAACGTGGCACAGAGCAAAATATCAAAATTTTCCGTTTCAGAGACATGATAGTGGAGAGATTTCAGAGGAGATTTGTCTTTGGGAGACAGAAATTAAATGGAGGGAGTAGGGAGTAATGTATTGGAGACCAAAATTCCATCTAAAATTTCATTAGAAATGAGGGTTCACACTTGGGCCCTCACAAGACAGCGCATACACTGACTACATCAAGAGTATTAGTTCATGAAGAACAGGTGAGTGGAGGTGAAAGGCTCAGCAGCAAGAACCACTAGAGCAGCAGGGGCGGCAGCAGGTGGACACACAGCAGCTGGGGCGGCAGCACTGAGTTCTACAGCAGGTGGTCTGGCAGCAGATGGGCCTGCAGCAGCTGGAGATGCAGCAGGTGGGGCGGCAGCAGCTGGAGATGCAGCAGGAGGGTCTGCAGCAGGTGGGCTGGCAGCACACAGACTGGCAGCACTGGGGCTTGCAGCAGCTGGAGATGCAACAGCTGGGGCGGCAACAGGTGGTTCTGCAGCAGGTGGTCTGGCAACAGGTGGGGCGGCAGCAGGAGGGCTGACAGCACTGGGGCCTACAGCAGCTGGAAATGCAGCAGGTGGGGCGGCAGCAGGTGGGCTGGCAGCACTGGGACCTGCAGCAGCTGGAGATGCAGCAGGTGGGGCGGCAGCAGCTGGGCTGGCAGCAGCTGGGGCGGCAGCAGGACTCCTCCTGGCAGAAGTCTTGGCCACAGCCCTGCTCAGAGCAGACGGAGCCACAACAGGAGTTGACCATGGTGTCAGAGGGTGGAGGTTGCTGTGGGTTTACAGACGGTGGGTTTGTGAGGTGTGGGTGTCTCCCTGACTGTGGTCCCCTTTTATACCCTGCTGAGGGGTTCTGGCATCAGGTGCAGTGCTCTTTCCTTGTTATTGTTTGTTCCAATGAATAGGTGATTATCAAATTAGGTAAGTGTGTTTTCCTGCCTGAAATGTTCACACTAGGTGGGAAACATTATTTCCCTTTCCTGGAGTGCTGGGACTCATGGGTCAGCTCTTCCTGAATCGCCTGCCATGTGTCGTTATTGTTGAGTTTCTCAAGGAAAGCTGTCATGTGACACTCGTCTTCTTGGTGCTGTCTGCCTCTGTGTGGTCGTGCACAGCACATCATGTGGACTCCAGTTTTGTAAGGATTCTTCTAGGTCCTCATCTTCCTTTTGCCAATCCAGGCTGATAGAGTTCCATTCCAGAGTGATAACAGGTCCATTATCTGTAAGATGGGCAGTAAACACACTCTGAAAAAGACCCTGGGCTTGAAGAGAAAAAGGCTTCTAGGACACATCCCTTCCCTCTGTGGAACACGACCCAGTGTTTAGACTTTTTCATGAGAAACAGAAATGTTTTAAGGAAGAAATCTAAGTGGTAAAGTTTTTATGTTGCTTTTTCTTTTGAAACATCTTCAAGTCTCAGGCCCACCTGGACAGACTGAGTAGTATGATCACCTGCACCTTAATGGTTAGGTCTTCAGCTCCCCCCCAGGACTGGTTTCCTTGTCCCTTTGACTTCTTGTCCCTTGGCTTTACAAGATGAACTAAGTGGTGTCCTCTGTTTCCCTGACTTACTGTCCAAGGAAGCCGAGGGAGATTGCCCCGTGTTCTGGTGTCTTCTCTAACCTGCACACTGCCATCTTCCTGTCTCTGTTGAGTCTCAGCCCTGACGTTGCTCTAAAAGGGAGATCATGTGACTCTTGTCTTACACAGTGGCCTCCATTCCATCCATGTTGTTGTGGGTGACACGATTTCATTTTTATGGCTGAATGGTATTCCTTCATGCATGCATAACATGTTTTCTTTATTCAAATGGACACTTAGGTGTTTGCATTTCTTGGCTGGTTTGATTAGTGCTGCAGGAAACATGGCAGTGCAGATGTCTCTTTAGCAATCTTATTTCATTTCCCTTGGGTATACACCCCGTAGTGTGGCATCAACATAGATGATCTCATAGAAGTAAAAAGGTGGTTACTAGAGGCTGGGGAGAGAAATAGGGAAGAAGGGATTGGGAAGGTTAATTAACAGGTCCTACATTGTAGCTATGGAGAGGAGGTCTGGGTTCTATTGCACATCAGGGTGACTGCACAGAATGTACTGCAAAGTGTCTAGTATACTAGATGTTTTCACCCTGAAGAAATGTTGAACTTGTTCAGATGTAGATATGTTTGCTCTGATTGGTTAGTATACAATGTGTGCACGTATCAGACATCACAGGGGACTCATGACTAGATACTATTTTGTATGCCTGTAAAAATTTAATAAATAAAAACACTTTAAAGAAAAGAGCCTCGAGATCAAAGAGAATCATCTTATATTTATTTGTACTGAGGATGAGGTGGAAGCTTATAGGAACAGAAATGCCCAAACAAATTGCTGGACCACTACAGTGTCATAACATGATGAATACAGCCCATCCATCTGTGGCCCCTGTGCCAAGGAAATCTGGGGGGAGATGAGTTGGTAACCCATGATGTCATCTTTAAGTTCATTAATTAAAGACAGAGCACTTTGCAGAATATTATCTTACCTACTTCCTTATCAAACACTTATTGACATGTTTTAGTCATAAGCTGGTGTTTGCTAAGCTGGAAGGACAGATTTAAACCACTGTGTTGTGAAGCAGCATGATGTCCCCGGGGGCAGATTTTTCCCTGGATGTACTGTGTATGAGTGGCTAAGCGAAGAATAAAACCTTAAAGAAAGAGTTGTTGATTATCAGGAGAGTGGTTTCTGCACAGGTTGAGGGGGATAAAGTGAACTCTCACCACAGCTACAGGGCACAGCGCAGGCTTCATACTGACTGGTGTGCAGTCACAGCCCAGCCAGTGGCTTTCCAAGTTGCCTCTTGCAGTCACCTGGGGAATGTCAGAAACCACCGGTCCTGGCTTCTGCTCAGAGACATTCTGATTCCATTGGTGTGGGATGTGGCCTGGGCTTAGAAGTGTTTTAAGCTTCTCAGTAATCCCAATAGGACACCAAGCTTGAGAAGCACCTTCTAAATTGCTGTATTGCATCCATTTGTAGAAGTGTGAATTGAAGACAGACATAGCTAAAATAATTAAATACAATTGTTTTAACAACATAATAGAGAAGACCCTGAATTTAAAACCCTAAACATTGAGCATTACAGACCAAGTGCTTGTGATTGTCTTTAGTATTTATGGTGTTAACGCTTTTCAATCATGCTGGTAACATGACCACCCATCCTCCATGAATCAGAATGAACCAATAACACACAAGCCACAGTGGACGATTTCTTTAGAAAGCTCACTGGGGGTATATATGGAAAAGAAACTCAAAACTAAGACAGCCATTGCCCTATAGACTCCATGCCTAATGTTGCCCATAGTCAGAAAGTAGAATTGGTAACTGACATCAGGATCATACACATACAAAATGTCAACTCTGCCTAAACCATACCTCTATTTTTACCCAGAAGACTGTAATTTCTTTCCTCATGTACTTCTTTTGAATCTTTTTATTGACTCTTAGAGTGCCATGATAAAGGAATTCAGTTGAGTAAATGTAAAGATATTTGAAGGAAGTGAACCCAATTGATGTTTGCAAACATGATTCAGGAACTGCAGCTACCATGTACCTGGATACATCATGTCAAGTGACAGAAAGGTCAGTGGCCTGGAGATAGGACCAACCAAGTGAGTTCAGTACTGACCTCCTCAGTCCCTTTCCAAAGATACTTATGGCCATCTATTCAGGGGGAAATGGAGTATCCATGCAACTGAATGTTATTTGATACCAATTCTGAGTTGATATTGACAGCTGGATACTCAAACGGTCAGCATGAGAATTAGGAAGTGGTCATCAGAATGTGTGTGGAATATTGGCTCAGTCTGTCTGCTGAGTTCACAGACACACCTGCTGTTCATCCACCCAGTTGTCAAATGTAAAAATTCAACATTTGCATTCATTTAGCTAAGAAGAAAGAGCTGTTGTCATCATGAAATCTGAGTGGAAGCCCTGGAAATTGCCTGTTCCTATTTTTTTTAAGGGAAAAGGTTTATTGTTGCATTGAGAAACCCAATAGGCTGCTGTCCCATGTGTGAGATAGCAACAGCCTGTAACAGAAGAACATGTGTGATATAGCTTGCAGAGGTCAGGAAGTGGGAGCAGCAAATCCCATTAAGAGGGGTGGAGTGGACACTTGTTGTTGGGCCATTTGGTCACCTGACTTCTAGTTAGGCAGGCTGGGCTTAGAATAGAAGCTTAATGCACAAATGGCAACAGGGTCAGAGCCTAAAATGGCATCCCAAATAAGACCATACCATTTTACTAACATTCCCCCCATTTTTTTTATAAAGCAAGTGATGTATGGGGTTACATAGGCCCCAACATCCAGTAGGGTTGTTACAACGATGATCCTTCTTCTAGAGCAACTTCCTGCTGCCATGGGGTGACGAGTTACTCTCCTCTGGCTTGGCCTTTTCTCAAGTTGTGATCTCCTGTGTGAGTATATCCCTGTAGTAACATTTGGCTGTCCGCCTGGTGGGTGAAACTTTGATTCATTCCATTATCACGTCCTCAGATGATGTCGGCCGAGGTCTCAGTGGATCTGGTGACCTCCTCTTGTAACTGCTGGAGTTGTTTTGGAGTTGGTTGGTTGAGATAACGTTGTGGCCCAAAGCTGTTCCTGAGATCAATGCTGAGGAGAGGGAGGCTGCAAAGCTGATCCCAACCACAACCTGGAGAATGTCCACTCCTGTTTTGTGGGTAGAAGGGTTTGTTTGTATAAAAAATTCTGAATAATCATACAACACTGTGAGGGGGAGAGGACCACCAATACACATGGGTCAGGATTAAAGCCACTGATGTAAGAGTAGAGGGTAATTACAAAGGAATGAGGCCCCAAGTCGGCTAGACAGGGTCCAAACCAAAGGACAGAGGCAATCACTAGAGGACCTAGGAATGGTGCTGTCCAAACCATGAGCTCGTCTTCCTATTGAGAGGCAAATAGAAACTGACAGAAGGGGCTTGACCATAATCAGGTGGGCTCCAAGGCCTTACCACTTATGGGGCCCAGACCCATCCATCTCTTCACGTGGAGTACACCATAAAGGAGGTGTCTGCCTCCTTAGGGAAGGCACACTGTTAGCACCCATTACCTAGCTGGCCTGGGAGGAGACCTGGCCAGGTAAAGGCTGGTGGCATCTCCAACAGGAAATTTACAATTCTGCCTGCCGTGATGCAGACCCTGCTTGGCCGCCCACTCAGCATCGGTGGTTGCTTTGGAAGCTGGGCTTTTCAGCCTAGAGCCAACAAGGTCTGCGACTCTGACCTGGGAGTCCTTTGATTCCAAGTCAGTTCCGTTTCCAGTGACTCAACTCTTGGCCAGCAGAGCTGCCAGGACTCTTCATAAGCTGACTTCTACTGGAGCCTTGACTTTCCACCTTGAAAACCAATGCAGTGAACTGGGCTGTCGGGCCTCCTTGAGGGCAGATCACTGTGTAGAGCAGCCGTTAATTGGCCTGGCACCTCTCTTTACATTGCTTCTGCTGCCTAGCTTTTCTCTTCCACCTGGTTTTTGTTAAGGCAGACTAGAGGAAACCCTTAAGAGGATTCAAGTCAAGGGCGTGCTCCATCCCTGGGCTTTGAAGTCTAAACTAGAAATCTATAGTCACAGGCATGTGTTGACAGTGGTTTTTCAGTGAGATAGGGTAGACAAGCCCATGAGGAAAGCTATATTCTCACTTTAACATCGTACATGATGATGTGCCTGTTTACTGTGCCCCCGGCAAAGTAAATATAGCTGTGAAATCATAATTTAAGCTCTCATTTTGGCTATGCATTACTACAGAAAAAAGTTAGACACCCCTTTTATAAGGTCTCAAGGTCAAACTGGACATCCCGGAGAGTCCTGCAGTATGGAGTCAGTTCCCCACCTTCTCTCAGTTGGAACCTGTAGTCCATTGTTGGCTTTCTCTGCTTGCAGAGCCATCCCAAAGTATGGAATACAATAGAAGTCACTGGGAGAAGTCCTTCAGAACCTATATGGGGACACATAGACACAGAACCAACAATGCTTGAGTTCTTTGGAGCAGAAAGGATGATTTTTAGAGTTTGGAGGAGAGCACAAACTGTGGATGACAAAAGACTTTAAATAGCCATGGTTAAAATTATAAACTCATTAACCAACAAGAGGCACTTGCTTATGCCACACAGTATTTTCAAAAGCACCTGTACGATTTTATAAAACACGTATCCTTTTAGGCCTCTACGCCATTCTCATTAAAACCATCATTTTTGGTAACACAAGTTCATTAGACTTTTTAACTTTTGGACATTTGTATCAGTAGCAATTTTTGTTATCATAACGTAAATTTAACACCACTTCATATCTTTTTTAAAACAAAATTCAGAAGGCAGCCTTCTGCCCCAGAGCTTTATTTTTTAAAGATTTATGTATTTATTTTAAGGCAGAGTTGCAGAGAGGCTGAGAGAGAGAGAGAGAGAGAGAAAGAGAGAGAGGGAGGGAGGGAGAGAGAGCGTCTTCCATCAGCTGGTTAACTCCCCAGATGGCCACAATATTGTGCCTATCTGAAGCCAGGAGCTAGGAGAATCTTTTGGTTCTCCCATGTGGGTGCAGGGGCTCAGGCACTTGGGCTATCTTCTACTGATTTTCCAGGCCATAGCAGAGAGCTGGATTAAAAGTGGAGCAGCCGAGACTCAACCAGCACCTATGTGGAATGCCGGCACTGGGGGTGGCGGCTTCACCCACTACACCACAGCACATGCCTCACCATTTCTTTTGGCAGTACCTGTAATATAATCCAAATAGCCCTTTTGTTGTCTCTACAAGATAAGAGACATTTATCCTTTGATATTCCCAGGGGCCCAACTGGAAATATCAAAATCCAAAGAATTTGGAACTTTGATTTTTTTGATTGTCTATCCAGGATGCAAAGGAGGTTTAAAGTATCTAGCAGAAACAGGATCCCTTAACATCATGATATAATATAGGCCAGATTTGGTCATTGTTACAAGGTGATTACTCAGATGCTTTAGAATGGGTATATATTCAATCATACCATAAGTCTTTTAAAACTCAGTGTTCCTAAACAATCGGAGCTTGACAGAGACAGTAGATTCACAATATATTACTTTAACAAAACACCAAATCTGTCTCTTTGGTCATTTTAAGAATCACAAATAAAATAAGTATTAGAGATAGTGCAAGTAATCATCTCATAGCACGGAACAATTTCAACAGTCAGAATTAAGGAAGAGAAAATAGCTTACTGGGACTGGCCAGAAAACTGACAGTGAGTCACCAATTAAACATAAACTATCAAAATGAGATACTGCAGGTTTTAAACAGATTTTTAAGGCTATTTAAAAATATTTACTAATATAAATGCTTGCAAAAATCTCATTGCTTTAATAGAGGATCAGATTCTAGTTCTATGTGAAAGAAAAATAGACTAAGAGAAGATAACACTATTACAATTAGGTAACACATCTTCAGCCTTAGTTCCTTTCAAGCAGTGTTGAAACATTTTTCACAGTTTATGAAGACATATTTGTCAACAAACCCAAATAGTTTTTTCTATAGAATATAAGGTGTTATGTGTACCAATGTTTGCATGTGGACACGTTTATAAGTTGCCTTTACCTAATTTACATTTAACAATTGCACCTAGATAACTGAAGATGCTGATATTATATCATACCTCCATCTGAATTAAGGTCAAAATTGCAGTTATATGGAGTTCTACTACATTTAGCTATGAATCAGTGACATTAAACCAGAAATACCCATTGCTATCAGAAACCTGTTAAACCAAGTTGCAAAACAAGTTTGGCAAATTACAAAGCAATTTTTTTTTTTGACAGGCAGAGTGGACAGTGAGAGAGAGAGACAGAGAGAAAGGTCTTCCCCATCAATGGTCGCTGCAGCTGGCGTGCTGTGGCCGGTGCACTGCGCCGATCCGAAGCCAGGATCTCCTGGTCTCCCTTGCAGGTGCAGGACCCAAGGACCTGGGCCATCCTCCACTGCACTCCCTGGCCACAGCAGAGAGCTGGACTGGAAGAGGAGCAACCGGGACAGAATCCAGCACCCAACCGGGACTAGAACCTGGGGTACCGGCGCCACAGGCGGAGGATTAGCCTAGTGAGCCGCGGCGCTGGCCACAAAGCAATATTTTTAAGGGCAGTGATCTTCCTAGATTCAAAGGGGAGAAATTTCTTTAAACACAATAACCAGTTACAGACTAGTGTGTGAGACTGTTATTTACCAGAGGCATCTTTTTTAGATTTTAATTGGCTATGAGTCTACTTTTCCGCTGTAGGTTGTTCACCATTGTGTTAGGTTTAATGGGGGAGGGTTCCACCAGAGTAGATGGACAACCCTCAGGTTGGAGAGAGAGATTTCTGAGGGGTAGAATCTGATAGGTGACAGAGTAAGGGGAAATTAATAAAAAAGAAGATATGTCTGGAAATAATAATTAACGCAGTGAGCCTACTGGTTTGAGGGGCCAGTAGTCTTGATCATTATCTCACAGAGGTTGGGAGAGATACATGGGTGCAGAATTTCTGAAATTTCTCTCAGGGCTTTATGGCCCTTCAGGTCAGGGCAGGAGAGCAAGGTGGCTAGGTTAAAAAAAGAGAGCAGCAGAATGGAGGAAGAAGGTTTAGGAAGAGAGAGGCAATTTTGGCTGTTAACCCAGAGCTAACAAACATGCCAATGGGACCATGGAAATCAGTTTGTAGGAATTGAGGAGACCTGGTGAGGTCAACTTGACATTCAGTAAAAGGTGTGAACAAAACCCATCAAAAGATTTGATTTGCAATCCTTTATCCTGTCTGGCTTGCTCTTGATAGAATGAAGAGCCATGAAAAGCCTGGGATGGGGGGCAGTGCAACAGCATAGTGATAAAGCCACCACCTGCAGTGCTGGCATCCCATATGGGCAGCAGTTTGAGTTCTGGCTGCTCCACTTCTCATCCTTCTCTCTGCTATGGCCTGGGAAAACAGTGGAAGATGGCCCAAGTCCTTGGGTCTCTGCACCTGTGTGGGATACCTGGAAGAAGCTCCTGGCTCCTGGCATTGGATTGGCGCAGCTCTGCCCCTTTCAGCCAACTGGGGAATAAACCAGCAGATGGAAGGCCTCTCTCTCTCTCTCTCTCTGCCTCTCCTTCTCTCTCTGTATAACTTGAACTTTTAAGTAAATAAATAAATCTTTTTTAAAAAAATCGTGAGGTAGGTGACATGTTTTTCATAAACTTTGCGATCAGGATGGAATTGCCTGTCGAGTTGGGGGTTCAGGGCCGGAGGATGATGGCATAGAGACAGCCCTTTTCCAAGCTCGACTTTGCTTCTCCGGGAGGAGGGTGGTAGAGAGGGTCATTGATAAGGCAGGGCGAGTAGACATGGATAAGGGCTGGTTCTGAGATAAAGGTAAGCAGATGCTTAGAATTTCTGGGTGGGAGGGGGAGGTAGAGTGAGTGGGACCATGAGAGCTGGAGCAGCAAACATAGAAGAAAGGGGTTTTGGCTTTTAGTGAGAGCTTTGGAAGTTAGAAAGCCTGAGCCAGAGAACATGAGGTATGAAGAGAGGGTTTAGAGCTCAGATAGGTGAAAGCCTGAACATAAGGATTTTCTTCCATTTACTAAATGGTCACAGAAGTGGTAGAAAACCTGAATGTCAGGATCAAATGTGCCATTAAGCTGCCATCTGGACTGGTTGTTGATTCGAAGGCAACTGAGAGGAGAGCTGGATGGAACACAGGATGAGGAAGTTCCCATGGTGACTCCTGGAGTCGGACTGGCGGATATCAGGCATCCCCAAGATCACGACCATCCGATGGGGAGAGTGTGGGAATAGAGAATGGGGGTAGTCACCCACACACCCACTGGAGCCTGAGACCTAAAGCCCGTGGAAGGCATAGAGCCCATGGATAGGCACACAGCCCATGGAGAGGCATACAGCAAATGGAGAGGCATAAAGCCAATGGAAGGTATAGAGCCCGTGTAAAAGCATACAGCCCAGGAACAAGCATACAGCCCATGGAAGGCGTAGAACCCATAGAAGGCGTAAAGCCCATGGGAGGTGTAGAGCCCATGGAAGGCATTGAGCTTGTTGTCAGAAGTCCAAGATCCCAAAGGACCTCACATCCCCAAGGGGAGAGCGAGGTCAATGGAAGAGCCTGGACCCGGGAAAAGGTTTATGGTCAGGTGGGGGAAACCGACAGTCTGCCTCCCTGTACACCAGAGAACAGAACCAACAATGTTTTTACCTTTCTATTTCTTTTCTGCTTCTCCTCCTCCTCCTCCTCCTCTTCCTGCTCATCCTTCTCCTGCTTGTCTGACTATAAATTTCCAGTGATTTGTCTTCTAAGTCAGATACTCTTTCTTCTTCCTCATCAAGTCTGTTCTTAAGGCTTTCCACTGTATTTCTATTCGTTCTATTGAATACTTCATTCCCAATATTTCATTATGATTTCTCTTTAAATCTCAATTTTGTGGGAAAAATGTTCATTCATGGCATGTACGATTTCTTTAGTTCATGAATTTGCTTCTGATTATTTCTAAGGAATGCTATGATCAGATTTTGGATTCCATTTCTGGTATCTCGTCAATCATTAATATTCACATTCTGTTACTGAATTGTGTTTCTTTGGGGGCTTTGTGTTGTCTTCTTATTCTTGTTCTTGAATTGCTGCATTTATTATCAAGCATCTGTGGGGATACGTGTGGTTGTCACTGTTGTTTTCCCTGTGATGGCTTTATCTTTGAACTGTGCCTCTGTGTTTTAGTGGAGTGTCTGCTCTCTCAGTGAATACCCAGAGGTGTGTGCTGGATGTGGTCCTGGAGCTCTGCTCAGTGCTGCAGGGTGAAGGGACTGTCCAAGGTGAGACCCACATTTGGCGTGGTAAATCTCTCTTTTTTTTTATTTTTCAATCAAAGGGGAGGTGTGTCTGCTAGGTAGGTGTATTCTCATGCTTACCTCCTTCCCTCAAAGGATACCAATTCCTAGACGCTAGCCTTAGTGGGTACAATATTCATCTCCGCAGCCATAAGAACAGCACAAAGGAACTGTGCAGTCCTTGGTGTGATCATTGATCCTGCAGCAATGACTGTCACTAGGGAGTGCCGTGTAACTGCTCTGAGGTAACCAGACCCACACCTATCATAGGACATGGGACCAGTGGACACTGGTCATGGCCTCATTGGGTCCTAATTTTTGCTGCACCGGGCAACACAGTGAGCTGATACAGTGATGAAGTCACCTCTTGATGGCATGAATAAGGTAACAGCTTGCAGCTGACACACTGTGAGGTTGGAGCACCATCTTTCAGGTTGCAACATAGATCATACACTTGCTGTTCCCTTTCAATCCTGAGGATGCATTTGGGGAAATCTCTGCTTCCCTCCAGTGAAGTTTTAGCCCTTATGAATCCAGAGGGCCTGGATCTAGAGGGCAGGTGCCACCTCCAGGAGACATGGTTTTGACCTCTTTATCTCTTTTGGCTACTTGTGCTATGGGGTCCACAAGCAAAGAAAAAGAGCTATTCACTCTGGTGACGGATGCTCACTGTGTGAGCACTGCCACACAGTGGGGACAGAGACAAGGAAATTCATCACAGGTAATGCTGGGGGCACCAGGCATTACTAATTCCAGTTTTTGTTGTAATTGGGTAGGGAGAACAGCTACAGTCTACCTGGACAACCAGACATGACGCCCACTAAACCACCTCGTGTCAGTTTCTTTAGAAATTGTGGCCCAGCAGTTGCAGTGACCAGAGAAAGACAGGTAGATGGACCAGAGCCATGCGCAAGTCCATGATTCAGTGCCACGTCTGGGTATCGCTGACAGAGAGGTGCTCCTACACTCAAGTCAGTGTGGGTGGGGATTGCTGGTGGCTCTCAGTGTCCACCTGCACTGCTACCAGAAGTCTCCCAGCTCACAGGAATCACCTCATCTGGGTGGCTCTACCCACTCTGCACCCTCTCCTGACTGCTGGGCATCCAGCTCTAGTGAGGTCTGATGTATGGACATGAAGCTTGCGCCACCTCCCCTCTGGTACCAACTGCACTGGGAAGCTTCGTTTGGGGTCAGAATTTCACTGGCAGGCAACACGTGGGCTTCACTGCTTCTACCAGCATGTCCTACCTGCCTGAGTACCTAGAGATCTCCCCGAGAGCACTTTCATGGAATTTCCTTGTGCAAGAATTCCTGATTTATATCCCACTTAGCACGCAATCTCAGGTGGTTCCACTCAACCATAGACTTCTTCAGGATGATTGTTACCTAGGTGGCTGTTGTGCCCCGATCCTCTGATGTGGTTATGGGGGAAAAGAGAGAAGACAACTAGCATTGCAACATCTGTGCAAAATTCAAAAGGCGTTTAGCACGTTGGTTGCAGGTGAACTACAGATTCACAGTGCACCACAGCAACCTTGAGCATTACATGAGAGATGTTTTCAAGGATGTTTTAGGGAGGTTCGGAACAGTCTTGGATTGGGCCCCATCTAGAGTAAACCAGAGAGAGTTGTTTTATGAGAAGTAGTTTATTTGGAAAATGATCCCAAAAATCATGTAAGGAACCAAGGAAATGAGCAGGGGAGGCATGGAAGCCAAAACAGAGTGAGAGAGTGAGAAGAGGACTCCTGGATGTGGCTGGGCTTCATCCCACCAAGGACACTGGAGACTGGCACAGATGTCCCCACTGGGGAAGCAGTCAGTGAGGACCACTTGTGCTCACCACCTCCTGCCCTGGGAGATCACTGTCCTCAGAGGCTCTGACTCTCCTGCCCAGGGCTCACGCCTTCCTCCAGAGAGTCCTCGTGCAGAGAGTGGAGGAGCCTGCTCGAAGCAAGCGTCCTCCCAGGTTGTGATGAGAGTGCAGAGGGAGTAGAGGTAGCACTCGGAAATCACCTGCAGCTTCTGCTCTTCCTCACAGAATAACTCAGACAAACTGCCAGATAAAGATGGACGTTCCATACAGAGAAATAATGAGCATAATGCACTTGGATTTGTATGCTCGGGAAAATTCAGATTTATTCAAGATGTGAGAATATCTTCATAAGAGAAAACATGGCACAGAGCAAAATTTTCCATTGCAGAGACATGATAGTGGCCAGATTTCAGAGGAGTTTTCTTTAGGAGAGAGAAAGTACATGGTGGGGTTAGGGTGTGACATATTTGGAGAACAAAATTCCCTGATAAAATTTCAATAGAAATGAGGGTTCACAATTGGGCCCTCACAATACAGCTCATAGACTGACTACATCAAGAGTATTAGTTCATGAAGAACAGGTGAGTGGAGGTGAAAGGCTCAGCAGCAAGAACCACTAGAGCAGCAGGGGCGGCAGCAGGTGGACACACAGCAGCTGGGGCGGCAGCACTGAGTTCTACAGCAGGTGGTCTGGCAGCAGATGGGCCTGCAGCAGCTGGAGATGCAGCAGGTGGGGCGGCAGCAGCTGGAGATGCAGCAGGAGGGTCTACAGCAGGTGGGCTGGCAGCACACAGACTGGCAGCACTGGGGCCTGCAGCAGCTGGAGATGCAACAGCTGGGGCGACAACAGGTGGTTCTGTAGCAGGTGGTCTGGCAACAGGTGGGCCTGCAGCAGCTGGAGATACAGCAGGTGGGGCGGCAGCAGGAGGGCTGGCAGCACTGGGGCCTGCAGCAGCTGGAGATGCAGCAGGTAGGGCGACAACAGGTGGTTCTGCAGCAGGTGGTCTGGCAACAGGTGGGGCGGCAGCAGCTGGGCTGGCAGCACTGGGGCCTGCAGCAGCTGGAGGTGCAGCAGGTGGGGTGGCAGCAGGTGGTCTGGCAGCAGCTGGGGCGGCAGCAGGACTCCTCCTGGCAGAAGTCTTGGCCACAGCCCTGCTCAGAGCAGACGGAGCCACAACAGGAGTTGACCATGGTGTCAGAGGATGGAGGTTGCTGTGGGTTTACAGACGGTGGGTTTGTGAGGTGTGGGTGTCTCCCTGACCCAGCTCCCCTTTTATACCCTATTGAGGGGCTGCTGGCATCAGGTGCAGTGCTCTTTCCTTGTTTTTGTTTGTTCCAATGAATAGGTGATTATCAAATTAGGTAAGTGTGTTTTCCTGCCTGAAATGTTCAAACTAGGTGGGAAACATTATTTCCCTTTCCTGGAGTGCTAGGACTCATGGGTTAGCTCTTCCTGAATCGCCTGCCATGAGTCGTTATTGTTGAGTTTCTCAAGGAAAGCTGTCATGTGACACTCGTCTTCTTGGTGCTGTCTGCCTCTGTGTGGTCGTGCACAGCACATCATGTGGACTCTGGGTTGCAAGGATGCTTCTAGGTTCTGATCTTCGTTTTGCCAATCCAGGCTGATAGAATTCCATTACAGAGTGATAACAGGTCAATTATTTGTAAGATGGGCAGAAAACAAACTCTGAAAAAGACCCTGGGCATGAAGAGTAAAGGGCTTCCAGGACACATCCCTTCCCTCTGTGGAACACGACCCAGTGTGTAGACTTTTCATAGTCAGAAAGTAGAATTGATTCCTGACATCAGGATCATACACATAATTTATGTCAACTCTACCTAGATTGTACCTCTATTTTTACCCAGAAGAGTGTAATTTCTTTCCTCATGTACTTCTTTTGAATCTTTTTTTTTTTGGCTCAGAGTGCCATGATAAAGGAATTCAGTTGAGTAAATGTAAAGATATTTGAAGGAAGTGACTCCAATTGATGTTTGCAAACATATTCAGGAACTTGCAGCTACAGCCATCTATTCAGGGGGAAGTGGAATATCCATGTTACTGAAGGTTATTTGATACCAACTTTGAGTTGATATTGACAGTTGGATACTCCAAATGTCTGCATGAGAATTTGGAGGTGGTCATCATAATGTTCATGGAATATTGGCTCAGTCTGTCTACTGAGTTCATAGACACACCTGGCGTTCATCTACCCGATTGTCAAATGTAAGAATCCAACACTTGCATTCATTCAGCTAAGAAGAAAGAGCTGTTGTCATCATGAAATCTGAGTAGAATCCCTGGAAATTGCCTTTTCCACCTCTCCCTCCACCAGGCAAGCTAATAACTAATATATGAGGTTGCCTTCCAACCTGAAAACTGGCAGCGGATTAGAATTCCATCATATCCCCACTCCTCCACCACCTCAGTCCTCATGGAAACTCAGCAGATCCTGACAGATGGCAGTGACAAACACTGACTACGTCAAATAAGAGACCCATTTGTAGCTGATGTGGTGGATGTAGAACCCTTGCTTACAGTAGATTGACACAGTTTCTCATCTGGCACATGTGTCAGTTGAATTGGCAAGGGGATCCTTTACATTTCGAGAAAGGAGAGGCAGAAATACGTTAAATTCACAAGGAACATACAGCAGTTTAAGTTCACTGTCTGAACCCAGGCTGCCCTTGTCACAATACAGTTCACAGGGATGTAGACTGGGACACGCTTCAGAACATCATGTTGAGGATCTTATGTCAATCAGACCTGATAAGCAAGAAACGTGAATGCCATGGACACCTCAGTAGGATACCTGTGCCCCAGGAGATGGAAGATAAATCTGACAAATATTGCAGGGCTGCCATGTTGGTACTGTTTTTAAAAGTCCCGAGTCTTGCCTAAATATCAGCTGCTGGATACCTAACCTGCCAACAGGAGATCAACACGAAGCATCCAATCAGATCCAATTCCTTAGGAGATAAGTGAGGCACCTGTTTCTGATTGAGGTTGATATAGTCTCCATATGAATTTGCCTATTCTGCTGATAGTTCCTCAAACAGCCACATTATGAAGGGTCAAGAGTGTTGATCTAGCAGCATGAAATCCTAGATGAGATCTTGTAGATCCCATACACAATGTGGGATGTGTGACAATGGGTATTGGTCATGGAGTCCACAGTTCTAAATACTTGCTGCACCATCCAGACCCAGTTGAGCTGATAGCATGAAGCAGCTACTTCCTGAAGTCACAGCTGAGGTGACAGCTTGGAGCTGGCATCTGTGAGGGTGGAGCACTCTTTTCCAGGATGCAGTACATACTTTGAGCTAATGCCCGTCATGTAGTGCTGTGTCAGATTCTCCATATTCAAACCCAGGGTGGAAGAGCAGAGCTGCCTCCCCCACCTTCCTTCCCTGTGATCCATGTGGGGGAATCTGTGTTTCCCGCCAGTGACACGTTAGTCTCTGTGGATCTAGGGGAAGAGGGGAGGAGCCACCTGCGGGGAACATAAGGGTCCCCTTAGAATGAAGCCTGTGGCCACTTCCTTATCATCTGAGTGTCTCTTGCTAGGGGATAAGCAGGCGAAGACAGATGTTCACTCTGGCTGGTGACTCCAGCTGCATGAGGCAACTGGAGCACTGCCACATGGGGCAGGGAGGAAGAAACACATCCCTTTGGTCACCCATGGGAGCACCATGGCACTTCTTCCAGTTGCTCCTGTAAATGGGCAAGGGTGACAACTACAGTCTCATAAGGACACAGCAACCAAGGGGTCTAGATTCTCGGTCAATTACTCCACACAGTTCACCTAGAGCAGCAGACGTGATGCCCACTAACCTGCTTCTTGCACATTTCTCTAGAAATTGTGAGCCTCTTTCTCTCTGTCTCTCTCTCTCACTGTCCACTCTGCCTGTCAAAAAAAAAATTTAAAGAAAGAAAAAAATATAAAAAGAAATTGTGAGCCTCTGGGTGGAGTGAACTTAAGAGGAGAAGTAGATGGGCCAGAGCCCTGCCCAGGTGGATGATAGGACACCTGCCCTCTGCACCTGTCCTCTACCCTCTCACCCAGTGTGGCCCACGCCTCGTGATATCTGGCACAAGAGTACAAAGGGGCCAGCACCGTGGCTCAATAGGCTAATCCTCTGCCTGCGGTGCCAACACACTGGGTTCTATCCCCAGTCGGGGCACCAGATTCTGTCCCAGTTGCTCCTCTTCCAGTCCAGCTCTCTGCTGTGCCCGGGAGTGCAGTGGAGGATGGCCCAAGTCCTTGGGCCCTGCACCCGCATGGGAGACCAGGATAAGTACCTGGCTCCTGGCTTCGGATCAGCGCAATGCGCTGGCCGCAGCACACCAGCCGCGGCGGCCATTGGAGGGTGAACCAACGGAAAAGGAAGACCTTTCTCTCTGTTTCTCTCTCTCTCACTGTCCACTCTGCCTGTCAAAACATAAAAAAAAAAAAATTAAAATTAAAAAAAAAAGAGTACAAAGGCCCCACCACCTTGCCTGTAGGACAGACAAGCCTGTGGTTCCATTCATACTGTGTAAGCCCCAGAAGGGTCTGATGATGACAGAATTCACTGAGCACCGCATGCCCTCTCTGCTTCTGCGACCGTGCCCTGCTTGCCTCCGCATCTTACAGACTTCCCCTGGGAGCACTGCGCCGGGAATCACTTTCCCAGGAATCACCGTATAACATGTGATCTTAACAGATCCAGCCTGGCACTATGCTCCTTAAACTCCGCCCTGTAACGCACACCTGAAACGGTACTTCCTCAAACACAGCTTCCTTGAAGACTATCACCAACTTATTGTGCCCCGTCCCTCAGCTGTGGTGATGGGAAGACATCATGGAGGACAACTAGTGTCAAAACATCTGCGTGAAGACGTAGAGAAGGTTCAGAGGATGTACCATTCCAGCTGACAGTTCCTGAGTTCACCAGGGTACCCCGGCAACCATCCACATTGTGTGAAAATGTTTTCAGGGATGTTGATAGGGAGATTGGGAGCCCTGGGATTTCAGGCTGAGTGGCCTCCAGAAAAGACCTGGACGCAGAGATTTTACAGTAAGTAGATTTTTGGAAGAAAATCCCAAGAACTACAGGAACTGAGAAATGAGCAGAGAAGGGGGAGGGGAGGCGCAGAAGGCTCCTGGGAGCACCTGGGCCTGCAACAATGCCCCATGGGGGGAGAAGTAAGCGAGGACGTCCTCCCACCAGCTCCCTGTGCTGGGTGATCACTGCACCCAGAGGCTCTGACTCTCCTGCCCAGGACTCCCCCCTTCATCCAGAGAGTGGAGGAGCCTGCTCTAAGCAGCTGTCATCTTGTGTTGGACTGAGGGATACTGGGGAAATAGAGGTGAGACCCTAAAATAGTTTGCCACAGTCTTCTCCTTCCATAAAGAATCACCAACATTTCTTACCCAGCTTTGAAAGAAGGAAAAAACAAAACACTGCCCTTACATTTTTACGTCTTGAAATTTCAGATTTATTTAAGATGTAAGAATATCTCCATATGAGAAAATGACAGCGATTATTTCAATTGTAATGACATGATAGTGGACAGATTTCAGAGATTCAAACTTGGGTTCCTATGGAAGAGACATGCCTACATGGGGGAGGAGGGGCAGGAGGGGTTAATATTTGGAGGCCAAAATCCATCAAGAGTCTGCTGGAACTGAGAGTTTATAATCAGCCTCTTATGATCCAGCTCATAGACTGACTACGTCAGAGCATTGGTTGTTGAAAAACAGACGAGTGTAAGTCAGAGTGCTCAGCAGCAAGAACCACTAGAGCAGCAGGGGCGGCAGCAGGTGGACACACAGCAGCTGGGGCGGCAGCACTGAGTTCTACAGCAGGTGGTCTGGCAGCAGGTGGGCCTGCAGCAGGTGGGGCGGCAGCAGGTGGGGCGGCAGCAGGTGGGGCGGCAGCAGCTGGAGATGTAGCAGGAGGGTCTGCAGCAGGTGGGCTGGCAGCACACAGACTGGCAGCACTGGGGCCTGCAGCAGCTGGAGATGCAGCAGGTGGGGCGGCAGCAGGAGGGCTGGCAGCACTGGGGCCTGCAGCAGCTGGGGCGGCAGCAGGACTCCTCCTGGCAGAAGTCTTGGCCACAGCCCTGCTCAGAGCAGACGGAGCCACAACAGGAGTTGACCATGGTGTCAGAGGATGGAGGTTGCTGTGGGTTTACAGACGGTGGGTTTGTGAGGTGTGGGTGTCTCCCTGACCCTGCTCTCCTTTTATACCCTGTTGAGGGGCTGCTGGCATCAGATGCAGTGCTCTTTCCTTGTTATTGTTTGTCCTGATAAATAGGTGATTATCAAATTAGGCAAGTGTGTTTTCCTGCCTGAAATTTCTCAGCAGATGGGAAACATTATTTTCCTTTCCTGGTGTGTAGGGTTCATCTGTCAGCCCTTTCCGGATCTCCTGCTCTACGCCATCGAGGGCTTCTGCAAGGAGCACTCTCACATGACTTTCTGCCTCTTAGTTCCAGACGCCTCTGCCTCATTTTGCAATGGAAGTTATGTCTACTACTGGGTGATGGTAATTTTTATAAGCTCATAATTCTTTCATGACCTGGGAGGATAAAGGTGTGTTTTAATAAGAGTAAGTCATAATGAATGATGTCTCATTCTTTGTGGGTCAGGTAGGCAGGAAGGTCTGACATGAGCAAAAGGCCAGTGCCATGAGAATAAGAAGGCTGTTGGGACAGATCCCGTCCTACTGTAGATAATACCCATTTTCTAGATTGTCAATGGTAAATGCAGTTTTGTTTCAATGTGGCACTTGAAATCGTGAATTTTAATTACTTTTCCTCTAGAAAAAATCCTCCAGTCTCTGCTGTCTACTCTATGGGGGAATTTGACTGTGGAGGTCAGCTATAACTCCAAGTTCAGGTCCCTCAGCTCCACTCTGTGGGCCACTTTTCATTTGGTCTGCAAGTTCCTGTCTTTCTGGCTTCAATGGGGCATAGTGACTAGAGTTGCCCTCTGTTTCCAAGATTAATTGGCCAACCCGCCTTGTCCCAGCCTCCTATTCCCAGCTAGCCCTATACCAAAAGATCTGTTGATTCTGAAGATGTCCTTCATTTTTCAAGTTGTTGGTCAGATTTTACCCTCCAGAAGTTGTTGATTTTAAAACACGTACCCCCACACCCCCCACACACACCCACACATACCGCACACCCACACACACCACACACACCACACACACACACACACCACACACACCACACACACACACACACACACCCCACACACACCCCTCACACACACACACATACACTCACACTCACACACACTCACACACACACCACACACACACCCACACATACCGCACACCCACACACACCACACACACCACACACACACACCCCACACACACCCCTCACACACACCCACACACATACACTCACACACACACATACACACACTCACACACACACCCACACACACACACACACACGGGAGGGGAATCAAATAAGAGACGGAAACCAGAGTCCCAGGCCAAAGAACATCAGCTTATATTTACTCACAATGAGGATGGAGAGAAAGGGTGCAGACATGCCCACCCCAGGGTCCAGGTGACTGCTGCTTGAGAAAATGGTGATTTTGCCAGGCGTTTGATTAGCCATCCAAATCTGTAAGATTCCACCCTGAATTGTTTAAAACTCTTCCTCATTGAGACGAACACATGTACACTATGAACTGCGTGAAACACACATGTAAGCCCCGTGATGCCTGACGCTCAGCCACATCTGCGTCCTCAAAGCCCAAGGTAGGACACTGCTGTTGCCCAGTAAGGCTGCTGTGTCTTTCCTGGACCAGTCTCTGCCCTCTGTCCTGCAGGGAACCGCTCTCCTGATGTCCAAAGCAGCGTTTTTCTTGTCCTGCTGCATTGTTTTACCACCTAAGCATGGGTCCTCTACAATGCAGTTGATAAAGTGTGGTGCTGCTTCTCGTTAGCTGCTGCCTTTTCTCGTTCACCTGGTCTGCTCATTCTAAGGAAATGATAGAAGCTGAGGGCCACGTAGGACCAGGGATGGTAACCCAGTCAGGCAGAGCAAAGCCACCCTGCTTGTGCTATGTGCCTGGCCATGGACTGCTGGGAAGAAAATTAATTTATATCTTTAAAAAATGTACAGTTTGACAGGTTTTAGAATTTTATATCAAAGGAATACTACCCTGTGTTCTTTGTGTCTTGATTCTTTTGCTCAATATTATGAAAGAGCTTGAGTAGGCAGCCTCAAGTGGTTCCCAACTATTCTCATATCCTGGTATTCATGGCCTTTCAAGTCTCCCCCACCATGAGTCACTGCTCCTGACATAGCATATGGCTACGTCCACTGATGGAGTGACAAAAGAGTTAGACTTTTGTCTTACTGTTAATTTTTCATCAAGCTAGTTTTCTCATGTACAGTCCCCCTTCCTTTATTTTGATGAATCCATCTGCTCTTGGGAGAGATCCCAAAAAAGTGAGGACAGTCTCCATCCAATGAGCACAAAGAAATTGAATCTTTCTCTACAATGGCACTCCAAGAACCAGGACCTGTCCACGACCATGGAAGGGACCCTGGAAGCACATCCTTCCTGGTCGAGACTACAGATGAGACCCCAGCGAGAGCTACCACCTTAATTGCAGCCTTCCAAAAAAACTATGCAGGAGAGAATTCACAGGAGCTGTACCTGGATTCCTGAACTGTGGAAACTGCAACATAATAAGTGTGTGTTGTTTCAAGCTGCTAAGTTTGGAGGCGGTGTTACATAATAATAGACGAGTAGGACAAATTTATCTGATACCACACAGCCCACCTAAGCGGAAACAGATCACAAGATGCAGAGAAGTAAATGTGCTGGAACATACTGAGTCATAAATGCAGAAATCTCATTAGATTGGCCATGACCCTTGAGGTCATAAGGAAGGCACAGGTGAGGGAGTCCCAGCATCACTGAGAAACTCAACAGTGCCTTCTCTCTAAAGTCATAGCTTGTGGTAGAAAATATCACTGCAGAGCTTAGTTCCTTGGTAGTAAATGGGTTGCTATGATCTAGAACAGCAGAAACCAGATGGAAACATTTAACTATAAGAATTAATGTTGATGCTATCAAGTGGTGGGCAGTAAGTTAGGAATAGCAGCTGTACAGAGTGGTGTGTGATATATGAAGTTTTATGGAAATGGACAAGTCTGCTTGAAAATAGGATGTAGGCAGCCAACACAGACACAGCCATAACTGCAGACTCTGAGAGTCTGTGTCTATGTCTGCATCTGCTCAAATGTATGGTTGGAGATTTAAGACATCCTAGGAGTACACCAGGAAAGGCTGTGATAAGTTGTTTCAGTGAAAACCGTGACCCCTAGCCTAGTTTCCAGACTTAAGATGGTTCTCAGAACTATGACCTGTTAGTGAAGGAGAGATCAGTTCTCAGGAGGAAGGACTATAGCAAAAGTACATCCTGGTGGCTTTTCCAGTCCCTTCCTGAAGGTACCTGTAGCCATCTTCTCAGGAGAGAGTGGGTTACCCATATATTTGGATGCTATTGGACGTCAGATCTGAGTTGCACAAAGAGTTGGATACCAAATTGCCAGCATAATGCCCTTTTAGAATACAGCAGTGATGGCCAGAAAAGAAATGGATGCTGGCTCAGGTCAGTCTGACTCCACAAACCAATGTAGTGGTCATTGACCCAGTTTCCAAATATAGAATCCAGCACAGTCATTCCTGGAGCTGTGGAACTGACCTGCTGTCATAGAAGAGGCCACGTGGAGCTTTGCCCCTGATAAATCAGAATCCGAGGTTAGAGCCACCTTCAGACATCTGAAAAACGCAGGGCTGGTGAATCCCATCCTATCCCCATAGAGTCACTAGTTCAGCCCAACAAAAGCCAGCTGTAAAAACAGTCACTGCATCAAATAAAAGATCTGATGGCAGCCGTTGTTGTGGGTGTGGAATGCTTGCTAGAGCCAACTGGCACAGTCTCCTGTGTGGTTGTACAGCACGTGAACTGGCAGAGGAAGCCTTTAAAATACAAATCCCAAGGGAGAGGCAGACTTACATTGAGTTCACATGGAATGAACAGCAGTGTAGTTACTGTCTTGACTGGGAACTTTGTTAATTCCCCTGTTTTTTGTCAGCATATAGTCCACAGGGACGGAGACCCTCAGAACAGCTCACAGCACATCATCACCTGGGATCCTGATGACATCTTGTCAGACTCAATGAGCAAGAGACGTGGACACCTCAGTGAGATACCTGTGCTTCAGGAGAGGGTGGGTAACTCATTCACTCATTGTTTCTTTCTGTCAAGATGTATTCATTTAGAAAGAGTTACAGAGAGGTGGGGGCAGACAGATCTCTCATCCACTGGTTCACGCCCCAGATGGCCACAATGGCCAGCACTGGGCCAGGCCAAAGCCAGGAGCCAGGAGCTTCATCTGAGTCTCCCACATGGGTGGCAGGGGCCCAAGTACTTGGGCCATTTTTTGCTGCTATTCCCAGGCTGTTAGCAGGGAGCTGAATCTGAAGTGGAACAGCCAGGACATGAACCAGTGGCCATATGGGATGCTGATATAATAGGTGGTGGCTTGACGTGCTACACCACATTGCCAGCCCCAGGAGATGGCTGGTAATTCTGACCTGGATTCCAGGGCTGCCACATTAGCACTAATTTTAAGAGTCCTGTTGAATATCTGACTTGCCAACAGGAGACCAACACTGAGCCCCTAACAAAACACCATCCCTTAAGAAAACCAGCCACTTAATTGTTTCTGATCAGGGTTGATATATGGTTCTCCTAATTCTTCAGTCAGTGACATTATAAGGATGCTCAAGAGTATTGATCTAGCAGCGTAGAATCCTACTTGACTGCACCTGAGATCAACATCCCAAACACAGCATGGGATGTGTGACACTGGGCGATGGTTGTGATCCGTGCTTCCTACTTTGTTCTGCACTGTCCAGACACAGCTTAGCTGATGGTGTGACGCAGCTTCCTCTTCAGACTGTGGCTGAGGCACCAGCGAGGAGCTCCCCTGTGAGGATGGAACACTGCCTTCCAGGGTGCAGCACACACCTTAAACCAATGAGCATCTTGAAAAACTAAGGGCGGTAAATGGGATCTGCTCTCCACTCACCTGCACGCCCAGTGACCCAGTTGGGGGAATCTCTGCCTCCCTCCAGGGACACGTTAATCCCTGTGGATGTAGACATCCTGGATCCCAGAGGGGAGCTGCCACCTCCAGAGAACGTAGTAAGGCTCCCCTGGGAATTAAAAACAGCTGCAGAGGCCATAATAAGGGGCCAGCTTATTGTTTGGGATCCTCTTGCTAAGGGAGCAGCAGGCACAAAAAAGAGTTATCCCCACTGGTGACTGATCTGTCATCATGAAGAGGTAGGAGCTTGAGGAGCTCACTACTCAGAGGGAGGTGGAGAAAACTCAGAGCCTGGGTGATCTTCAGGGCCATTCTGGGAATTTCTAGTTCTACTTTAAATACACATATGCAAGTACAGCCTAAGAAGTACAGAGTAACCAAGGGCTCAGCACTTTCAGACTAAGGACCAGGGTAGTTGCACCAGGCAAATCCCATAGACTGACAGCGATCTTACCCAATACTGCTATTCTGGTACATTTCTTTAGAAATTATGAAGCCAGCATTGTGGTACAGTGTGTGAAGGCCCCACCTGTGATCTCGTATCGGAGCATCAGTTTGAGTCCCGTCGCTTCTCGGCCTTTTGGCTAAGATCAAGTGTAGTTTGAGTCCCAGCTGCTCTGCCGCTTTTTAAAAAAAAAAAAAGATTTATTTATTTATTTATTTGAAAGTCAGAGTTACACAGAGAGAGGAGAGTCAGAGAGAAAGGTCTTCCATCCACTGGTTCACTCCCCCAATTAGCCACAACAGCTGAGCTGCACCTATCTGAAGCCAGGAGCCAGGAGCTTCTTCCGGGTCTCCCATGCAGGTGCAGGGGCCCAAGGACTTGGGCTATCTTCTAGAGAACTGGATCAGGAGTAGAGCAGCTAGGACTAGAACTGGCACCCATATGGGATGCCAGCACTGCAGGCGACGGCTTTACCCACTACACCACAATGCCAGCCCCTGCTCTGCTTCTCATCCAGCTCCCTGCTAATGCACCTAGGAAAACGTCCAAGGATGGCCCAGGTACTTGAGCCCCTGCCACCCACATAGGTGACCCATATGGAGTTCCTGGCTCCTGGTTTTGGCCCAAACCAGCCCCAACTGTTTTGGCCATTTGGGGAGTGAACCAGCAAATAGAAGACCTCTCTCTGTCTCTCTGTCATTCTGGCCTGTGAAATAAATAAAGGATAAATAAAAGAAATTGTTAGGAACCAATCAGAGCTCAAGTAGAGAAATATGTGGGCCTGAGAAGTGCCTGGGATGGATGTAGTATATTCACCCAGGGTGAGCCAGGAGGCAGACAGAGAATACCGGGGCCTACTCTGCTTATATAACTAATCCTCTCACACTGTCTTCCCAGGGCAAGCCCCTAATGACCTAAAGACCTCCCTCTAGGACACTGAAATTAGACCAAGCCTCTACCCTTATAACCTGGAAACTACTATCATTAGTCCATTAACCATTAACATGAGACTTCAGGGACAATATCCCTAACACATGCATTTCAGAGGGATGCCCAAACCATAACATGAGGGAATTCAATATGGAGTAAGAGGATGAGCAGGAGCTTCCTGTGGGCAGCTGGGCTTCAGTCCCAGCTGATGACTGGCACAAGTGCCCCCCACTCAGAGGGGCATCAGTGAAGGTGTCTATTCACCACCTCCATGTTTTGGTTGAGCCCTGCTCCTAGAGGATTTAACTCCTACCCAGAGCTCACTGCTTCATGCAGAGAGGCCTCAGCTGGAGAGTTCAGGAACTTCCTCTATGAAGCCTATCTTTCTATGTTAGAATAAACAGGGATGAGGAAATAGTGGTATCGCCCTGAGGGCATCTGCTGTTGTCTTCCCTTCCTTTAGAGACAAACAACAGAAAAATTGCCAAAAAAGATGAAAAATCTATAAGCAGAAATAACAAGACACAATGCCTTTACATTTATATGCCTGGAAAATGTAGATTTATTTAAGATGTAGGAATATCTCTGTAAGAGAAAATACAGCCAAGAACATGTATTTCAATTGCAGTGACATGATAGTGGATAGATTTCAGAGATTCAAACTTGGGTTCCTTTGGGAGACACATAGTAACATAGCAAGGGTTGGGGGGCAGTCTATTTGGAGACTAAAGTCAAGCGTAAACTCTACTGGAAGTGAGGGTTTCCAATCGGCCTGTCATGATATAGCCCACAGACAGATTACACCAAGCATTGGTTCATGAAGAACAGGTGTGGGAGGGTCCACGTGCTCAGCAGCAAGAACCACTAGAGCAGCAGGGGCGGCAGCAGGTGGACACACAGCAGCTGGGGCGGCAGCACTGAGTTCTACAGCAGGTGGTCTGGCAGCAGATGGGCCTGCAGCAGCTAGAGATGCAGCAGGTGGGGCGGCAGCAGGTGGGCTGGCAGCACACAGACTGGCAGCACTGGGGCCTGCAGCAGCTGGAGATACAGCAGGTGGGGCGGCAGCAGGTGGGCCTGCAGCAGCTGGAGATGCAGCAGGTGGGGCGACAGCAGGTGGTTCTGCAGCAGGTGGTCTGGCAACAGGTGGGGCGGCAGCAGGAGGACTGACAGCACTGGGGCCTGCAGCAGCTGGAGATACAGCAAGTGGGGCGGCAGCAGCTGGAAATGCAGCAGGAGGGTCTGCAGCAGGAGGGCTGACAGCACTGGGGCTTGCAGCAGCTGGAGATGCAGCAGGTGGGGTGGCAGCAGGTGGTCTGGCAGCAGCTGGGGCGGCAGCAGGACTCCTCCTGGCAGAAGTCTTGGCCACAGCCCTGCTCAGAGCAGACGGAGCCACAACAGGAGTTGACCATGGTGTCAGAGGATGGAGGTTGCTGTGGGTTTACAGACGGTGGGTTTGTGAGGTGTGGGTGTCTCCCTGACCCTGCTCCCCTTTTATACCCTGCTGAGGGGCTGCTGGCATCAGATGCAGTGCTCTTTGCTTGTTATTTCTTGTCCTAATAAATAGTGATTATCAAATTAGGCAAGTGTGTTTTCCTGGCTAAATTTCTGAAACTGAATGGAAAATGCTATTTCCTTTTCCTTGTGTGTCAGGATTCGGCATCAGCTCTTCCTGACTCACCTCCCAGGTGTCTGAGTTTCTGCAAGAGCCGTCAGGTGACTTTGGCCTCCTGGTTCTCTGTGCCTCAGTGGCACCTGCATAGCACACATTACCCACACTCAGGTGGTCATTCTTTTTGGTGGTCCAGGCAGAAAAATCAGTTTTGGTCAGATGGCTCATTCATTATGAATCAGGTGGGCAGGAAGGTTTGACTGAAACAGGAGACCACGGGATGAGGACAGGAAGCCCCTTGGAACATACCCCCTTCCCACTGTGAGGCATGCCTCATTTTCTAGACTTTTTCAGGGGAAACACAGAAGTGTTTTAAGGTGTAAGATTAGGTCATGAGATGTTGGTGTTTTGTGATCAGAAATACCCTCCAACATGCCAGTTTAAGTCTTTTTCTGTCAATTGGCTGCAGAGATCAGTTTTTCGACAAGTTCGGGTCCTTCAATTGTTGTTTCTTGGGTTATTTTTCCTTATTACTTTGGGTTCCCATCTTTCTGGCTTTAACTCTTACTATTTCCCCATTTTTAAAGAGAGAGAAATATCTTCCATGCACTGGTTAACTCCCCAAATGCCTGCAACAGCCAGCGCTGGGCCAGGCTGAAGCCAGGAGCCAGGAGCTCCATCTTGGTCTCCCACACAAGTGACAGGGACCCAAGGACTTGAGCTGTCATCTGCCTTCTAGGTGCGTTAACAGAAAGCGTGATGGGAAGTGCTGTAGCCAAGGCTGGAACTGGAACTCCAATATGGGATGCAGGTTTCCCAAGCAGCATTTTAACCTGATGCCTCACTGTTTCCCAGACTTGCTTCCAACTCACTTTAGATACCCAGTCTTTGCCTCCTGCTCTAATTCATACTTTACCATAACCTGGCTTTCTTGGTTTCTGGAGATGTCCTGTGCTCCCCTGCTTCAGTCCTGAAGTTGTTGATCAGATTCCACTCACTAACCCTTTTTTTCCCTAAGATTTACTTATTTATTTGAAAGGCAGAGTTATAGAGGGGCAGAGGCAGAAAGAGACAGAGACAGAGAGAGAGAGAGGTCTTCCATCTGCTGATTCACTCCCCAGATGGCTGCAATGACCAGAGCTGGGCAGATCCGAAGCCAGGAGCCAGGAGCTTCCTCCAGGTCTCCCACGAATGCAGGGACCCAAAGACTTGGGCCATCTTCCACTGCTTTCCCAGGCCCTAGCAGAGAGCTGGATCAGAAGTGGAGCATCCAGGACTCGAACTGGTACCCATATGGGATGCTGGCACTGCCGGTGGCAGCTTTACCCACTACACCACAGTGCCTGCCCCTTCACTAGCCTTTAATTTCCAAAAATAGGAGAGCTAGAAAGAGAGATACAAGACAGACATCGGATCAAAGGACTTTAACCCACATTCTTCAAGTAAAGATGGAGCAAAAGCTCAGATGTTATAGAAATGTCTAATAGCTAGCTGACTACTGGTTGAAAAATGAGGAATGTTGCCACTTCTGACTTCTGGGGCTCAAAGAAATCCAGAGAATAAGAAGAGGAAATCCTGTCTTTGTGCCTTCTCTTCCAAATATGTGCCTCTTTCCACACTAGCATGGCCTTGGATCAGCAATTCCTGTCTTGAACTAGTCTCTCTGGGCAGAGCTATGATCCTCTCAACATGGTTAATAGTATTCACGTAACAGATGTTCATCAAAATATTAGGGATCATGACGTTAGTGAAGAGTGATCGTGCTTCATGGTAGAATCATGGCTCCAAATGCCTTGGACATGTTTGCACGAGAGACCAAACCCAACGAGAGGAAATATCCGAGGCATCTGAAATCAGAACAGTTACTCATGTAACAGGGAGCATGTGACTGGGGAGGAACGAATATATCTAAATTTCTCGGGAGAATTTATTGAAACTACCTACACACCCTAAGGCTGAGTCCACCCTCGGCACTTGACGTCAGGTACACCATTGTTAGAATGAGCTCGTTACCCCTGGCAGTGAGTGGAAAATCAGACTGAGACCTGCTGGTCATGAAGCAGCCACTGTGTGTCTGCGAGAAGAGACTGAAGCAGTTTGCAATGAAAAGGACTTAGGGGCTTCACACTGTATTAACCTCAGAATTAGTCCCCACTTCCTGCCAACCAAATCCCGTGATTGAACCTTGTTAGCCTCTGTGTGCAAGCACTAGCACATTTCTAAGATGTGTTACTTGTGAAGGAAGGGGCAGCAATTCTCTTGTCTGAACATTCAGAACACATCTGGAAAAATGCACTTAATTCTGGGCTGTGGACTAAGGGTGGAGAGAAATTAGAGTTTAGGAAAAAAGTTGCTATGATGGTGACATCACAATCAATAAGAGCAGGTGAAGAAAACTTGGGAAATTTAGCCTAAAGGAGAGAAAACCAAAGCAAAGCAGTGGCAGGGCTGCAGGAAGGGGCTCTGTGTGACACTGGACTTGTCCCCAAGGGCTGCGTCAGGCTGGTGTAGAAGTGGACAGAGGGTGACTCACCACTGCAAAGACAGGCTATGGAAATGGCCACCTCCTTAGCAGTCGGGGAGGGCTCAGGTGGAAGCTGCTGATGCTGGGGAAGACTCGAGAGCCAACGGGAACGGGAGAAATGATCCTGAGACTCCTTCTCTGTCTGCAGACATGAACAAGCCTGATCAATTGACCTAGGATGCTCTTGGGATGATTTTGGTTCCTGGCCAGTATCTGCTGCCTGGCCCCCATTTTCAGGTTTGCACAACCAGGTAACAACCCGGGCTCCGTCCCCTGCTTGGAGCAAGGTGTGCTGACTTGGACGGCCCCAGACACAGCGTTTGATGGGGTCCTAAGTCTTTCCCTCGGTCACAGGGAGAGGAAGTCTTTCCCTCAGTCACAGGCAGTTTTCCAGTTGCTGTCAGGGAAGACCTGAGGGTCCCTGTTGTGGCAAATGGGAACTGCTGCAAGATTGCAAAGAGGGGTGGGTGTTGTGGCACAGCAGGTGGTTAAGCCACTGCTTGGGATGCCCGCATGCCAAGTCAAGAGTTCCAGCTCCATTCCCAGCTGCTCCACACTGCTGATTCAGCTTTCTGCTGATGGGCCTGGGTAGTAGTGGATGGAGGGCTCAAGTACTTGAGCTCCTGCAACCCACATGGGGGACACAGATGGAGTTCCTGAGCTCCTGGCTTCAGCCTGGCCCAGCCCTGGGTGTTGCAGTCATTGCGAAAGTAAACTAGTGGGTAGAACATCTTCTCTCCTCCCTCCCTCCTTCCTGCCCCCCTCCTTTTTTTCTCTCCTCTCTCACTCTTCCCTTCAAATAAATAAATCTTGAAAATATCTCTGGGAGACTTTGTGTTCTGGGAAAAGGATGGTTTTGGTGGCTTTCTTTGTTTATTACTGAAGCAAGCCAGCAGTTAGCAGTTCTACACCATTTGAAAAGTAGACCTTCTTTTCCATACTGACTTTAAACAAGAACTTTTGTCTTATAAATTCCTATAGACTTTTAGTTATGTTTCTGGACTCTTTGGTGGCAAACCTTGCTGCCTAAGCCACTGAGTGCGGGGTCTGAGATGTGATTTACAGTTCTATAAATCTGTAAGCCAACAACTGTTGTTTCAACTCCCTCCTACTTTACTACTCATTGCTTTCCTTTGTTCCTCTTAATTATGATTAGGCTCATCTTTTAGAATTTATAATTATTCTTATATTTAGCTGTGTAAAATCACATTTTAAGGGTATTCATTTTCAATAGATATAATTGTCCCTTTGTGCTCATCCAAAAAAAGGTACAATTAAAATTACCCAAAATACAATTAAAGTGATACAGAATTCCGGAAAAATTGTTTTTCCTCACAACTGTATCCCCAGGCTAAGGTATAAATCCTTCAATGTCCCCTAAGTGTTAGACATGATGAGGTCGCAGAAATAAGCACACCATGCCCTCACACACTTCTGCAACTTATTTTCCCTGTTTTGCGTTTGCCTGCCTCTCCAAACTTAACTGAGAGGTAAGCTGTTGATTATGCAATGAGAGTGGAGTTTAGATTTTCAGAAGAGAAGAGTGATACTCTTGCCAGAAAAGACTGAGATCATGGAACTCATAAGTCCAGAGAGAAGATAGATGGGTCTATTCTGGAAGTTGTGAAATTCTGAAAGTGAAAGGAAATAAAGACAAATGGATTAAATCCAAGAATATTACTACAAGACAGAATGTCTTACAAAGGAAAATTTGGCAAATTTCATTCACCAGTAAGAAGCCATGATGCATTTCTTCAAATAAGAACTTGAAACAGTCAAGATACATTTCAACAGGTGAATGATTGAACAAACCAAATTGTGCATCCATATCATGGAATACTACTCAGCAATAAAAAGGAATGAACTGTTGATACAGTCAGTAACTTGGATGGTATCAAGGAAATTATGCTGCCTGTAATAAGCCAATAACCAAAGATAACATAAGTTTCTATACATAGAATATTCTTGAAGTGAAATTGTAGAGATAGGGAATAGACTAGTGGTTGCCAGAGGTTGTAGATAATGAATGGGAGAGACTGGGCCTTTCAGAGTTGGAACTTCTACATCTTGATGGTGATGGTGGCTACACAAATCTACACACAACAAACGTGCATAGAACTACACACACACACACACACACATGCATATAAAACTGGTCAAATCTTAACAAGTTCTGTGGATTGTACCAACATCCATTTCTGGAATTTGACATGTACTGTTACAATTATGTATGAGATGACCACTGGGGGTAACTAGGTGGAAGGTACATGGGACCTTGCTGTACTTTTGTTTCCACTTCCTGTGAACCCATGCATATTCTTAAATCAAAAGGGAAGAAAGCAAGCAAGGCGAACTAGAGGTAGAAAAGAGTGTGCTTTTATTTGTCTACTGGATGCCTTTATTTCATTGATGTTTTATGACAACCTTATTAGGTAGGTACTGTGGTTCTTTGTTTAAAGAAAGGATCACATGATAAGATGGTTTAAATAACATGTGCAAGATTGTGGTTTGCCTGTGGTGCAGTCAGAATTCAGCCCCTACTCTAACTGCCAAGTCCATGGACTCTCTTCCATACTGAGCTTCCTCTATCTGAATTGGTTCAAGTCTTCATGGTTTATTGAGGACTTGCTTTTTTGGTGTCAGTTGCCATCCCTGGCTCTCATGTTGTGTGTGTTGTATTCAAAGAAAGCTCTCTTTAACCCTGCTGTGAGTTTGGTGAAAAGCTCATGGGTGATGGCAGTGTTGCTTTTCCACTGTGAGTTCTCTGAATAATGTCCTCCAGAGTTGTGCAGAAAGAGACAGAAACATGCAAAGGACATTTCATGAATATGAAATAATGAGAGATGGGCAATTTTAGTGCTTTTGACTGATAAGAGTTTTATTAGGGAACAGCAAGAAATTTCAAATGAAAATGGATACCACAGAAAAGCATTAGAAAGAAAATATATAGAAATGGAACATTTGAAGACTCCTATATTTTGAACCAGAATTAGGAATTCTAAAACAATTTGATGCAAAATGTGGTGGTAAGGTCTGGCTCACTAATAACAAAATGTTTCTTCAGAAGTACATTAATAATAACACAGAGACCAGGTTTTCCACATCTCTCCATGGGTCTCTTTGTAAGCACATGCTCTGTTGAGTAAATGCTCTCTGTCTGGACTGAGAGGATGGGGTCAAGAAAGCTCAGGGACCCACATCAGGACACTCAGCAGCAAGAACTGCTGCAGCAGCTGGGGCGGCAGCAGGTGGTTCTGCAGCAGGTGGTCTGCAAGCAGGAGGGACGGCAGCAGGTGGTCTGACAGCAGCTGGGGCGGCAGCAGCTGGAGATGCAGCAGGTGGGGCGACAGCAGGAGGGCTGGCAGCACTGGGGCCTGCAGCAGCTGGAGATGCAGCAGGTGGGCTGGCAGCACTGGGACTGGCAGCACTGGGGCCTGCAGCAGCTGGAGATGCAGCAGGTGGGCCTGCAGCAGGTGGGCTGGCAGCACTGGGGCCTGCAGCAGCTGGAGATGCAGCAGGTGGGCCTGCAGCAGGTGGGCTGGCAGCACTGGGACTGGCAGCACTGGGGCCTGCAGCAGCTGGAGATGCAGCAGGTGGGCCTGCAGCAGGTGGGCTGGCAGCACTGGGGCCTGCAGCAGCTGGAGATGCAGCAGGTGGGCCTGCAGCAGGTGGGCTGGCAGCACTGGGACTGGCAGCACTGGGGCCTGCAGCAGCTGGAGATGCAGCAGGTGGGCCTGCAGCAGGTGGGCTGGCAGCACTGGGACTGGCAGCACTGGGGCCTGCAGCAGCTGGAGATGCAGCAGGTGGGCCTGCAGCAGGTGGGCTGGCAGCACTGGGGCCTGCAGCAGCTGGAGATGCAGCAGGTGCGCTGGCAGCAGGTGGGCTGGCAGCAGCTGGGGCGGCAGCAGGACTCCTCCTGGCAGAAGTCTTGGCCACAGCCCTGCTCAGAGCAGACGGAGCCACAACAGGAGTTGACCATGGTGTCAGAGGATGGAGGTTCTGGGTAGGTTTCCAAAAGAGGGTATGTCTTGAATCTGGACATCTCTTTGTCCCAGGTCCCTTTTTATACTCCACTGCTTCCTTGTTGTGTTTTATCCTAATAAGTAAGCAGTTGTTAAATTAGGTAATGATGTTTTCCAAGTTCAATGGAAAAATCATTTCCTTTTCCTGCTGGGTTAGCATTCATCCCATGAACTCTTCCTGAAGCACATCTTGTGTGTCTTCCTTTCTGTGTATCGTCCTGGTTCAGACGCTGGCTGCATAGTCCAAGCTGAATGTGTTGACTCTCACTTCGTCTGCTCTTTCCTCCTGAGTCATCTTCTGCCGTCCCTTCCTGGGGGGCATCACCCATGTTTACAGATGCTCTGACCTCTTCTCCATAGAGTCTGTGTCACATCACGTTTGACATGGAGAAGTCCAGGTGTCATTCTTCCCCATCTGTAGTGAAGTGACACCTTGACAGTAGGGACTCCATTTTGGAGAACCGGAGACTCCATTCTGGGAAAGTGCCCCCCCCACACACACACCATGAGACTCTGGTCTGAAACTATGATCTAAAACAGTTGAACAGTAGCAGTCCACTACATCACACTTGGCAGAGCACAGAAACCCCCCAGCATGATCGCTCAAGCTTGGAAGTGGGTAGGCTGCACCTGGGTTAATGATAAAAATGTAATTTGTCTATGTCCTACATATGATTAAAACTAATACCTGGATTAATGTCAAGATTATAATTGGAATTGTTGAGATTGTAACTGGTATTGTCAAGATTATAATTGATACTAGTTTCGCATAGGTTCTAGGTCAGCTTGACCCCAGTAACCATGTATTCCCCCCTGTTCCTAGCAACCATGAATTCCCTTCCCAATTTTATGGTTTTTGCCTTTATAAACCCTGTTGCTTTGGGCTTCAGGGTCGAGAGCTCTTTAGGGCATGAGCCCACTCTCCACTACTGGCAATAAAGGACCATCAGATTTTATCAATCTATGGTGCTCCTTTGTTTGCACTCGCTCAGGTACAACAGTAGGTCTTACCTTGACCATAGTTTTCATAGCATTGCTTATGGATAAAAGATTTGATCACAGGTCCAGTGCAGATATTATGATTCATAGCACTGGAAAGCAACTCACACTGATCAGTGGACAGACAGGAGAGTCCTTGGGACACCCAGATTGTTCTTATTTCATTTCTGAGGGATATAGACAGATTTCCTCTTTTAAAAAGCAGAAATGAGGGCAGGCATTTGGCCTAGTGTTAACACTCTTGCATGCCCTATCAGAGTACTGGACATTGTGTCCTTGAGTGCAATACCTGGGAAACAGCAATGATGGCTCTAGTGACTGGATTCCTGCCACCACTACGGGCGGCTTGGTTGTGTTCCCAGACCCCAGCTCTAGTGCCAGCCCAGCCCGGTCATTGAAGGCATTTGGGAAATGAACCAGGAGTGAGAGTTATTTCTCTCTGCCTCTTCCTCTGTCTCTTTCTCACTGTCTCTCAAGTAAACAAACACATAATTTTAATAAGAGTCAAGGAAAATGACAGAGAAATTTGTTCCAAACAAAAGAACAAAATAAATCTCCAGAAACCAATAAAAATTAAAATGTCAAGATATTAAAAACAGCTACAACTCAGGTATGTTGATGGATATGTAATATAACCAGATACACATTGGGACAATAAGCATGTATGATGTGGGAAGAGCAGTCGTAAAAGCAGTGAGTTTTTGTTTGCAAGTGAAGTTATCAGCTTAATATAAATTGTAGTGACTATAATATATTTTATATTTTATATAATCCCTTAACCACCATAAAGAAAATATCTTTAGAAGTTACACACACAGAAACAAGAGGAACTGGAAGCTGTCAATACAAGCACACGTGCACAATGAAATACAAAAGAGCAAGGGATAAAAAAAGATGGACAAAGGAACAGAAGATAGTCAGCCAAACAGCAGTAGTAAATCCTTTTCTACCAATAATTACTTTAGATGTGAATGAACAAAATCCCCCCAATAAAAAGATATATAGTGGCTAAATGGATTAGAAAATAACAAGATCCAACTGTATGCTACCTAAAAGAAACCCACTTTATTTTTTTATTGGACAGATAGAGTTAGACAGTGAGAGAGAGAGACAGAGAGAAAGGTCTTCCTTTCATTGGTTCACCCCCCAAATGGCCGCTACAGCTGGCATTGTGCCAATCTGAAGCCAGGACCCAGGTGCTTCCTCCTGGTCTCCCACGTGGGTGCAGGAGCCCAAGCACTTGGGCTATCCTCCACTGCCCTCCCGGGCCACAGCAGAGAGCTGGACTGGAAGAGGAGCAGCCGGGACTAGAACCCACACCCATATGGGGTGCCAGTAGCACAGGTGGAGGATTAGCCAAGTGAGCCATGGCACCAGCCCCCAGAAACCCACTTTAGATCCAAGGACACACATAGACAGAAAGTGAAGGGATAGGAAAAGATCTTCCTTGCAAACAAATCAGAACAGGAATGGCCACCCTTACATCTGACAACTTTAAGCCAAAAACTATCTAGATCAGCAAAAATCATTACATAGTTATAAAAGGGTTAACTCAATGGAAATCATGAAATTCAGTAAGAATAATAAAAAGGTTCATAAGAGATTAAAATACCTATATATCTTTAAACTCCAACATCAGGGCACCTTAGAATATAAAACAAAGAATGGAAGATCTGAAGAGAGATATAGACATCAATGCAGTAACAGTAGATGTCATTACCCTCCTTTCAAGAGAGGATAGAACGTCTAGGCAGAAAATCAGTAAACAAACAGTGTTCCTAATCAACACTATGGACTGAAGGGATGTGATAGACATGTCGAGAACATTCCGCACCATGTTCTTCTTAACTCTTTTGCATGACCCAGATGGAATTCTGGGCTCCTGGCTTTGGCCTGACTCAGCCCTGACTGTTGCCAGCATTAAGGGAGTAAACCAACAGATGGAATGCCCATCTCCCTCTGTCTCTCTCACTGTCTCTCTCTCTCTCTCTCTCACTCACTCTCACTCAATTATCTTTCTGTTGCTCTGCCTTTAAAATAAGTAAATACATAAATAAATTTTTTAAAATATTGCTTTAACATATGAGAACAATCAGTTCAATGCATGTCATTAGCTAAATGAGAGATGAAAAAATTGGAGACATCACACTTGTTGATTTCAAAGTATAGTACAAAGTTGTAGTAAACAAAACAGTGCAGTACTGGTTAAAAAAACAGGCTTAGAAGCCAATGGAATAGAATAGAGCCCAGACAGGAGCACAGGCATATGCAGCCAACTGATTTTCAACAAGAGGACCAGGAATGAGAGAGACCCTAAGATAATGATGTGGCATTGGGTTCCAACTCATATATTATCTTCAACAAGGAATAGTCAGTTTTTAGAGAAGTAACGAGACAAAGCAGAAGGCTTTGAGTTTTTCTGGGTGACACACAAGAAAGGAAGATAACAGCAGACAAAGTTAACCAGTGAAGCTTGTTCACGCAGGGTCTAAAAAATCCTCAGTTGTTAACTTTTGATCTGCCAGGTAGAGAACAGCACACATCGTTTTGTCTTTACAAACCCACGTCTGCTTTTAGGCAGATGGAGGTAGGGCAGAGAGTGTTCCTGAATCTGCTTTTCCTTCGTGGTCTTCAGCTCAAAAGCCCTTCATAGCTTGGAGAGGCAGGTCCTCCTCTCCCACAAGGGAAGGCGGAGTCTCCTCAGCAGATGGTGTTGGGAGAATTGCATATCCACCTGCAACAGAATGAAATTGCAATCTTACCTTACCTACGCATAAAAAGGAGTCTAAATGGAGTAAAGACGTATAAGACCTGAAACCATAAAATTCCTAGAAGAAAGCATAGGAGAAAAGGTCCTTGACATCGGCTTTAGCAATGAATTTGTGGGTATCACACATGAAGCCCGGGTAGTAAAAGCAAACATAAATGAGTGGGATGGCATCACACGAAAAGGCGTGTGCACAGAGGAACAAACAACTTAGAAAATGAAGAGGCAGTGTACAGACTAGGAGAAAACATTTACAGACCATATATCTGATAAGGAGTTAATGTCCAAAAATATGTAAGGAACACAAACAGCTTAACAGCAAGAAAACAAGTAAGTCTAGAGATTATTATGCAGCATAATGACTTAATTAAAAATATTGTATGTGCACTGGAAATTTGCCAGGAAAGTCGATTTCAGGTGCTGTTACACACACACACACGCACACACACACAGTAACCACATGAGGAGATGGGTACGTTCATCTGTTTGAAGTAATCATTTCATTGCATGGATGGATAGATAGATATCAAAAAATCATGTACACCTTAACTGTATACAATAAAAGAATATCGAGCGAAGCCAGCACTTGGCATAGCAGGTAAAGCTGCCACCTGCGGCACCAGCATCCCATATGGTTGCCGGTTTGAGTCCTGGCTGCTCCACTTCTGATACAGCTCCCTGGTAGTGCACCTGGGAGAGCACCGGAGGATGGCCAAAGTGCTGGGGCCCCTGCCACCCACGTGGGAGACCTGGGGGAAGCTCCTGGCTCCTGGCTTCATATCTCTCTCTCTCTCTCTCTTTCTCTCTACTCTGCCTTACAAATAAATAAGTCTTTAAAAGAAGAAAAAGAAAATACAGCAAGCAATGTTAGAATGGTGGGCTCGAGAGAGAATAGATGCAAACAGGAAATGGACGTAAGAAAGGACATGAAACTTAGGATTAAGAAAATGCACCTTAAAACAATAAAATACTATTTTCTCTTACTTGATTGTCACAAATAAGGATAGAAATGGTCCTTGCAGGGCTGGAGCCTGTGTGTAAATACTGGAAGGCTGGTGAGCGTCTGGGCGCCAGTGGTCTCCACTGCGTCTCCAGAGAAGTCCCGCCTACCTCCATCGCCGCTCTCCGCCTGAACGCCTCTCTTCCTCCCCTTCCCACCAGCGTCATCATCTCGACCAGTCTCTCCTTTGCTTATCTCAGCCTGCTCTCAGACATCATCCAAAGTTATCTTTAAAATACAAATATAAAATTGCCATTTTTGTCCTTAAAACCCTGTAATGGCTCATCTTCAAGGTGGTGAGCTCTGACGCCCTTGCAGCACCGGTTCCCATCTGCCTCTCCTACAGACCCCCGCCTGCCCTCACGCCCCGTGCTCCAGCCACACCAGTGGCTCCTCTGCCCCTGTCCACACTCAGTGTCTCATCAGCTCCTCTGCCAGAGGACTCGGTCTGTGGATCACGACTACTCGCTTCTCAGCGTCACTCAGGCCTCGACTCAAATGGTCTCCCACATGGAGCCATGGTGCATTAGCAGGGTGCAGGTTACCCGGGGCTGGAACTGGTGTTCTGATATGGGATGCCAGCATTGCAAGTGACGGCTTAACCTGCTGTGCCACAATGCCGGCCCCTGGACTCTGTTAATTTTCTTCCTAGCACTTAATTTATTAGAAATCACCTTGTTCATTCTCTTACTCGTTGTCAGTGCTGTCCGCTAGAATACAGACTTGTTTGGGGTTATGTGCCCAGTTGAGTAGTGCATGGTATGCAGTAGGCCTTCAACAGATGCTTGTTGAATGAATGAATGAATGAATATACCACATGATCCCATGTCGGGGGGATTATTATAGGTGTATACACTGTTTACACACAGGCATGTTTGTGTAAGCATCGGAAGAAGTCAGAGTTGGTATCTATGCATCTAAGTAATAGGAATTAGAGGTAGGTAATGGAGCAGGTTTTCATTCTGACTTTGTATGACTTTTTTTTTTTTTTTAATTTTGACAGGTAGAGTTATAGACAGAGAGAGAGAGAGAAATAGAGAGAAAGATCTTCCTTCCGTTGGTTCACCCCCCAAATGGCCGCTATGGCCAGCATTGAGCCAATCTGAAGCCAGGAGCCGGGTGCTTCCTCCTAGTCTCCCACACGGGTGCAGGAGCCCAAGCACTTGGAACATTCACTGCCCTCCTGGGCCACAGCAGAGAACTGGACTGGAAGAGGAGCAACCAGGACTAGAACCAGGCGCCCATATGGGATGCCGGCGCCGCAGGCAGAGGATTAGCCAAGTGAGCCACGGTGCCAGCCCCCATTGTATGACTTTTTAAATGTTAGGATGATTGGAGACACTTCCATCTTCTCAGTATTTTTCAAATAAAGTCAAATATTAAAAAAAATGGAAGAGTTGACTTAGTCAACAAACAGATCTCATGAACTGTGATTTCCTGTTAGTGTTATTTTTCCAGATTTTCTGTGCCCCTGATAGGTTTGGGAGCAACCTAAAGCTGAAAAGCTATAGACTGCCCAGAGCCTGCAGGAGGAACCCTAACTCCTTAACATGGCACTGACATCCTCCGCTAACCTACCTGTCCAATGCCAGATCAGTCATGTTTTCACTACTGAACATTTGACACAGGCTCCTGAAGAAGGTGGCCCCATTGGTTTGGTCATCCGCAAAGGCCTTGGAGGCAGTAGTGGAGCAGGTGCAGAGGAACGGTCATCAGAGGAGAAGCAGCAAGCAGACCGAGATGGGGATTGGGCTGGACTCAGGCTCATGCCTGACCCTCCGTGAGCACTGCCTTCCATGGGGCACAGCCCCAGACCTAAGGACCTTCCGTGGGCCGTCCTGCCAAACACCACCACTGCATCAAGGCTTCACCTCCCCTGTACCATTAACGTCTGCCTGGGAATTCAACTGCATGCTCAAACTGTAGCCAAGCCCATCTCCAGCCTCTCTTCCCTCTCCCTCATTGTCTCGCCTTGGAAGCAGAACTTCCATACCCTGCACTTGGCAATCATGTCCAAGTCTGAGCAACCATGACCCTGTATCGTATTATTATCTCACAAGATCTCAACCCCGATGCCGCATCTATGACGCCTTCTCCCGGCCCTGCGGTTTCTTGGTGGTTACCGTGGTTCGGCCGAGCTCGATCCATCTCAGCCACAGAGCTGCACTCACCTTCCTCGTCCTTGAACGCCCAGCATTAATCAAAGTCCTTGGCACACAGCACAATTGTGCAGATACTCAGTGAAAACTCTGGGGACATAAGCAAGCATTTAAATTGTGTTAGAGCTTTTTTAAAAAAAAAAAATGCTTTATTCCAGAACAGTTTTGAATTTACAAAGCAAAAATTGTGCAATGACACAAAGGCTTCCCATGTGCCCCAAGCCCAGATACCCTTACTGATAACATTTATAATAAAATTCTAAGTTCTACAGTTTAATTATATAAACAGTAAGAATTCCAATAACTCAGAGAACAAGGAGGCAGGCTCGACTACTTTGGTTGGCTAGGGCTTTTGAGAACAATGTCTTCAGCTTCTTTCTGATACATGTAGACACAGTTAAGAATCATAGCTGAAGAATACTTCCACCTGCTGAGAGTCAAGACTTGGGTCAGAGTGACGTGATTCCCTTCTGGTCAGCTTCCTGTTGAGCCACAGTGAATTAATATCTCCAGTACTTATATTCACCTCCTCAATTTACCTTACAATGAGCCTGTAAAAGATGCAAAATTTCATAAGGGTACACTTATTGTTTTATATTTTTTAGTTCTATTCTGCTCTGTATTTTCTATTTCTGCCAGTCATTTTACTCTGTATTAATTTATTTTTTAATTTGGTATCAATATTTGAGACTGGAGACATTTCTGAAAAACCTACAGAGTTATTTACATGGCACTGAAACGCCAATTGGAAGTTCTGTGCGGACAGCAGGGCTTGTAGACTGGTTGATCCTTTCATTTGCTTCTTTTGGTATCCATCAAAAAAAAAAAAAAAAAAAACCAAAAACAAAAAACCAGGATGTATAGACCCTCTTCTGAGCTCCAGCATTTTCTGTAATGAAGACTCTTCCAATATCCTATTGAATCTAGAGATGATAGAAATAGAGATAGAGATAGAGATAGAGAGATAGAGATAGAGACAGATAGAGATAGAGAGAGACAGAGAGGTAGAGACGATACAGATAGAGACGATATAGATACTTATAGTTCTGCTTAAATCTCAAACTTTATTTTTTAAAAAACACGAATACAAGACATAAAACTGTAAAACTTCAAGAAGAAAACATAAGAGAAAATCTTTGAGAGTTAGCATTAGGAAAAGGATTTTCACTCTTCACACTCAAAGTATGATCCCTTAAAAAGAATGGATAAATAGGACTTCATCAAAATGAAAACCCTTTGCTCTGTGAAAGATGTTGTTAAAAACATAAAAAGACAATGTAGAGTACTCTTACTCTACATTGTCTTTTTATGTTTTTAACAACATCTTTCAACATATCTGACAAAGGGCCAGTGTCTAAAATATAAAGAACTCTCAAACTCAACAGTAAAAAAAGAAAATATTCCAGTTAGTCTATAAAATATGAATGGGCATTTCACTAAAGAAGTACAAAAGGTGAACAAGCACAGGAGGGGATGAGCACATCATTAACTAATTGAGAAATGCATGTTAAAGCCACGAGCAGTTGTCACTACACACCTGTCCTAGTGGCTACAAAGTGAGTGATACAGAACATGCTGGTAAGGACTTGGAGAAACAGCACCACTCATACACTGCTGGTGGGGATGTAAAATGGTGCAACCACCTGAAAAGGCAGTTTAGCAAACTAAATATGCAATGACCCAGCAGTTGCATTCCTGGGCATTTATTCCAGAGAAAAGGAGTTTTGTGTGTGCACAATAACCCTGTAGGTAGGTATTTATAGCAACTTTATCCGTAATAGCCAACAGATGGGAACAACCCAGGTGTCTTTCTGTGGGTGTGTTGCTAAACAAGCTGTGACACACTCAAGCATGCATACTTCTCAGCAATAAATAAAACAAAAAGGGATGGACTGTTGGGATACTCAGTGGTCTGAATGAATCAGCGATTTATATTGGGTAGGGAAATGCAATTCCAAAAACTTATATACTGAATGTGGCCATGTCTAATTATTCCCTAAAATGAGAAAATTATAGAAATGGAGAATGTATCAGTGTTTAGTAGGGATTAATGAGAGGGAAGAGACACGAGAGAAGTGATTACAAGAGGACAAGTGGTAACAGAAATCTGACCACTGCAGTTGGTATAAGGAACGGTAGAACTAAAGTAAAAATTAAACAAAATGAATTTAGATTTTTTATATTCAACAAAACAATTGGTATAAGAACAAAGTCACAAACACACCGAGTATGCTTGGATGGCTTTCTCAGTCCTTGCCACTAGAAACAGATGTGTGCACATGCACGTGTATATTAACAAGTGAGAGGTGCAGCAATGGGAACCTCGCAGATCCAGCAATTACTGCCTTACTGTAGGTAGCTAACAGCAGTAAAGAATTGAACTTAAGGATGTGATTTTCTTTGGGACTGATGTCCTATTACTCTGCTGGTATCTGATAGTAGTTTAATTTTCGCTGATTCTTTTTCAACTGAACTTTGCTTCTGACTAAAGTCTATAATTCTTGGACATTTGCTATTAGTCAGTTATGGAATGGAAATTCTCTCAAAGACAGGAGAAGGTGTGATTAATCTGTACTCTCAAAAACAAAGGGTAGTTGCAGGAGAACAGAGATGAACTGGCCGGCCTGATGCCAAGCTATGTTGGCTGAGATCAAGCATCTTCAGTTGTCAGGATAGGAGGTGGATGTCAGTGCTGCAGCACAAGCTGGATGGAGCCCGCATGGGTAGCCCTTCTTGACGGTTTGCTTTGCCCATAACAGACAGCTGTTGAAGCTATTAGCAGTGAGCATAAATGCATTGCTTGGTAATCAAGCCCACAACAGCCAGACAGCTGTCAGTATTGCTAGCCATAACCTCCCACGGCCCTGCCCGAGAGCCACTTGGCTCCCAGTCATTCTCAGTGGTTTCCACTGACTGTAAATGTCTGGCATCGCGGCTTTCTGCACCCCTCTCTGTAGCTCATGATCTCGAATCATCATCATGGCTAGAAGGATGTGGTTTCCCCAGTTTAGGATATCTGTCGTGTTTTCTCAGTCCTCCCCGAAAGAGAATTTACTTCTTTACACCTTTGACTCACTTATTTTGCTCGAGTATCCGCTTTCCCTGTGGGAGTGGCATCGGGCAGGACGAGGGTGGCATCGGGGCGGGAGGAGGTGTAGGTTTGCTCACCTGGATGTGGCCAGGTCTGCCAGGATGCGGCCAGGGGGCCGCAGGGTCCAAGACTGTCCTGCGTGTGGATCTCTGCACACAGCTCTTCCCCCTGGCAGCCTCACCCCTGCCCACCATCCAGCCTCTTCACTCACTCCCCTGTAGACCTTTGGCCAAGGGAAGCTGTCCTTTTATAGGTGTGGTCCACCTCTGACTCAGAGCTTCCTCCTTTGCCTGTGACGTTTTGAGCACAGTATCATTAGCATGAAGGGGGTTGGGGTGAGGCCAGCAAGGCTGAGTCCCTGCCACACTGGGCCACAACAACTGATTTCTTGGCTCACCTCACCCTTGTCATCATAAGAATGTAAACTTCCCTGTCTCCTTCCCCACCTCTTCACCCTGTGAGCTTGTGACCTGCACACTGCCCCTGGGTTTACTGATTTAACTCATTCAATGTATAAAAAATCATGCCTTCCATATTACTCTTCTAAACAGAAAGCCCCCTTTCTGAGCAGTACTACCCAACATACTCCACCTAATTTACGAGATTAAGTGGTGAGTTCCTTGTAGAGGGCCCTTATGCCTCATGTATCTTGATATGACCTCCAGAGCCCAATAGTGTAATGAACTTCCAGGCAATCCCTCATTTTATTAAGAAAATTATTCTTACTTAAATAAGGTGGATTATGTTATTTTGGAAAATATATAAAGGAAGTCTGTTGTATGATATAGGCATTGAATTGTATTTGTGAAATCAGTTTTCTTGCTTAGCCATAGGAATCCAAATTTATGTTCATCTTGAGAAAAATAATACTAGAAGATAAACTAATAACTCCCCAAAAATAGTTGAAGATACAAGAATTCCTGATATAAAGATAGTATTTATTGAAGAATAGCTAACACATAGTTTTGGAGAGCAGGGCAGGTACAACAGTCAGAAACCAGAGGCTAGACGTAGTGAAGAGCTGCATGGGAGATTTGAGTGGGAAATAATGGAGGTGGATGCCCTTTCACCAACTGCTAAGTGGTGTAACAGAATAAAGCTGGAGACCATTTAACACATGGAAAAATCAGTATCTGATGTTTTCAGACTCATGATGGTGGCTCATGGTTGATAGGAGATTTTGCAAGAGGATACTCAGCAGCTAGGGCGGTAGCAAGTTGTACGGCAGCAGGTGGTCTGAGAGCAGACGGGGCGGCAGGTGGTCTGACAGACTGGGCGACAGCAGCTGGACACAGCACAGCTGGGGCGGCAGGTGGTCTGACAGACTGGGCGGCAGCAGCTGGACACACCACAGGTAGTCTGACAGACTGGCCGGCAGCAGCTGGACACAGCACAGCTGGGGCGGCAGGTGGTCTGACAGACTGGGCGACAGCAGCTGGACACACCACAGCTAGGGCGGCAGGTGGTCTGACAGACTGGGCGGCAACAACTGGACACACCACAGGTAGTCTGACAGACTGGGCGGCAGCAGCTGGACACACCGCAGCTAGGGCGGCAGGTGGTCTGACAGACTGGGCGACAGCAGCTGGGGCGGCAGATGGTCTGATAGACTGGGCGGCAGCAGGTGGTCTGACAGACTGGTCGGCAGCAGGATTCCTCCTGGTAGTAGTCACCACAGCCCTGCTCAGAGCAGACAGAGCCACAAGAGTTGACCATTGTGACAGAGAATGGAGGTTCTGGGTGGGTTTCCAAGAGAGTGAGGTTCTCAAGTGTGGATGTCTCCTTTCCCCATGTCCACTTTTATACCCAGCTGAGGTGCTGCTGTCACCAGGTTAAGGACTATTTCCCTGTTATTGTTTATCTTAACAAGTAAGCAATTATCTAATTACTCAACTGGGGGCAATCTAGATAATCGTTAGAATGCATTTTTTTTCTCTCTGTTTGGGTTCATCCAATGCATTTCCTCCTGAATCACCCCTTTTCTTCTTTCTTTCGTGTCTCACCTGATTTCAAAAACTCTTAACTTTACTCATCAGACTGATTGCCATGTGATGCATCATATGAAACTCAGCATTCCATGTGTCATCCCGAAAGCTTTATGTCTCACACCAGTCCTTGTGTAGGACAGTGTTTCTGGGAGGTAAATATGGTTATCTTCTAAGAATTGCACCTATGAGATATATGAAGTCTGTTCTCTCTCTCTCTCTCTCTTTTTTTTTTTTTTTTTTGACAAGCAGAGTGGACAGTGAGAGAGAGAGACAGAAAGAAAGGTCTTCCTTTGCCGTTGGTTCACCCTCCAATGGCCACCACAGCAGGCGCGCTGTGGCCGGCGCACCACACTGATCCGATGGCAGGAGCCAGGTGCTTCTCCTGGTCTCCCATGGGGTGCAGGTCCCAAGGACTTGGGCCATCCTCCACTGCACTCCCTGGCCACAGCAGAGAGCTGGCCTGGAAGAAGGGCAACCGGGACAGAATCCGGCACCCCGACCGGGACTAGAACCCGGTGTGCCAGCGCCACAAGGCGGAGGATTAACCTAGTGAGCCGCGGCACCGGCGTCTGTTCTCTTTTAACAAAGAAATAAATGAAATCCTGGGAAAAATTCTTTTGAGCCTGAAAATTTAATAGAAATAAAGAAAAGGAAAAATTTTAAGTGAATATTAAAAAAAATTTAAAAGGCTAAAGAGCAAACTGGGAATAAATGACAAATACCTTGATCAATCTAACAGAAAAATGAGCTAAGTTCCTTAAAGTAAAACTAAGAACATCAATAGTCATTTCACTAAAAAGGCAATATAAATGTTTTTTGAGCATTTGAAGGTTGCTAAGTCTTACAATTTAGAAAATTTCAATAGAAAAAAAAGTATTCATTCATCAGATCATCTACTGAATACCTACTGTGTGTCAAGTCCTACCACGTGCCCTGGGGATTCAAGAGTGAATAGTTGCTATCTGTAATGATAAACGTAAAATGTTTAATTTTAAAACTTTAATAAGCAAAGTTATAAGGAAATTTTTTCATAATGGATGATGGGGTCTAAACTGAAGACTCTTCTTTGGATAGTAATTTAACAAAATATTAAATTTAACATTATCTTAATGGTATCATAAATCATATCTAATGATATCTCAGATTAGCTTACCAGATCTTGAAATTTCCATGCCTTTTGATGGAGTAACCTCACTGCCAGTAGTGCACTCAGCAGATACCAGCTTACAGTGCTCCAAGACAGGAGTTCCAGGAAGGTCACCACAGCACGGCTCACGAGAGCGGCAGCTTGACCTGGAGTCCTCCTCCAGCTGTGGGGACAGTGTCCTGGAGGGAGGAAGTGCTGATGTGTAGCAGTGGTGGAGCATCATCTGGGCATTAAAAAAAACTGTGAAATATTGTTGAAATTTTTCTGTAAGTTTAAATTATTTCAACTAGGAAAGAGAAATGAGCTGTGCCATTTCTTTAGACCATCTCTGTCCCATGATGCAGCATCAACTCTCCATGTAGACTGACTTACTCAGAAAGAACTAAGAGAAGGGAAGGCTGCAAGAGCGTGCTTGGATGTGCTGTTCTCTGGTTACTGATGGAACAGGAGAGGCTTATATTGTTTCTACTATTGAGGCTTTCTTTGTCACCTGATAGAGTGTGTGAACATTACGGGTCTATGTGAAAATCATGGAACTCAACTTCGTAGGCATGACACATAAATGTCTACTGATCCATTGTATCTAAATTTATCAGGTTGCTTCCCAAATTCTCCATGTTATTGTGTTTTTTAAATGATTATTTTTTTCAAAACATTTATTTATTTGAAAGAGAGGCAGAGAGAGAGAGAGAGAAAGTCTTCTGTCCTCTGGTTCACTCCTTAAATGGCCACAATAGCCGGAGCTGGACCAATCGAAGCTACGAGCCAGGAGCTTCTTCCAGGTTTCCCACACGGGTGCAGGGCCCAAGGACTTGAGCCATCTTCTATTGCTTTCCCAGGCCATAGCAGAGAGCTGGATCAGAAGTGGAGCAGCCGAGAATCAAACCAGCACCCATATAGGATGCCAGCACCTCAGGCAGCAGCTTTACCCACTACACCACAGCACCAGCCCCTCAAATGATCATTTTTAAACAATGCATTAAAGTCTCGGCTACATTGTCATTATTGTTTTTCCTCATTTTCACAACAGTTTTACACTTAATTTAAATATACATCCAAGTGTTTATAAGAATAGGAGAGCCATTTTTTTGTTTTGTTTTTGTTTTTGTTTTTTGGGACACAGTATCACCAGGAGGTCACTATCAAGGCAAATCTGATTGAGCCCCAGTCCCAACGCCATCTGGGTATGTAGTGATGTCCAGCTCTCTGTCTGAAGGCAGGGAGATAACTTGGAAGTAGCCCCTCCTTTAAATGACTGCAATGGCTTTGATACCTTTTAAAAAGAATTCTCTTCATATTAATATGAATATTCGGCATCCTATGATTCCCTTTTACTTGGTTTTGTGTGATTGTGAGCTCTACATAGTCCCCTGAATTTTCGAACTTGGCATATTTTATTTCTCTGGGTCAATCACTACATCTAAATGTTACTCTTCTCCAACAGAGTAGATTCCTTACCTGACCTATGACCTCCCTTACATCCAGGATTGCTCGGCGGGTCACCTGAGAGGTGAGGGCCTCGTTCTGCTCAGAGCCTGAGAGCTCGCTGCGTCCTCCACGGCTCAGTTAGAGTAGAGAGGAAGCTCTTGTTCTCCCAACAGATGCAAGGGGAGGTAAGGTGAGCAGTCTGGTTTGGCGGGCGGAATGAATTGCTTTGCATTTTCTAGGCTTTGATCGATAGACGCAAAAATCAGTTTTCTTTGTTTACTTTTCCCTAAATAAATAGCACCCAAAAATAGCTAAGTACCACAAACCACAAATATTTATTGAGACACGGTCACTCTAGCTCACAGAATTCACTGCAGAGGCCAAATCAAGCACAGCAGTTGTAAGAGCAGGAGTCTGTCCCAACCAAGCAGTGTGACAGCTGGCCCCCTGACTGAACGCCACGGCCATGGGTTCTGTGTGAAATTAATTTAAACTGTTGCTTTTTCTAAAGATTTATTTACTTATTTATTTGAAAGTCAGAGTTACACAGAGAGAGAAGGAGAGGCAGAGAGAGAGAGAGAGAGAGAGAGAGAGAGAGAGAGAGGTCTTCCATCCGCTGGTTCACTCCCAATTGGCCGCAATGGCCACAGCTGCACCAATCCGAAGCCAGGAGCCAGGAGCTTCTTCCAGGTCTCTCATGCGGGTGCAGGGGCCCTAGGACTTGGGCCATCTTCCACTGCTTTCCCAGGCCATACCAGGGAGCTGGATCAGAAGTGGAGCAGCCGGAACTCGAACTGGCGTCCATATGGGATGCCAGCATTGCAGATGGCGGCTTTACCCATGACACCACAGCTCCAGCCCCTAAGTTGTTGCTTTTTAAAACAGTTGCTTGGTGGCATGACCGATGGGATGAACAGACATAGTGACAGATCACCACAAGGCCAGGTGCAGTAAACCAAGGAAATGAGGAGTCAGCAGACTGGCCGACTCGGGGCTGCTGGCCAGGAGTGACTCAACAACAGGAGGAGCCACAGGAGACTGGGCGACAGCAGGTGATCCCGTAGCAAGGAAGTCTGGCAGCAGCCGACTTCACAGCAGCCGGAGCAGCAGCAGGTGGTCTGGCGGCAGCTGGGGTGGCGGCAGGTCTCCTGGCAGGGGCCTTGGCCAGAGCCCTGCTCAGAGCAGAGGGAGCCACAGCCGGAGCAGCCCCTGGTGCCAGAGGGTTGGGGCTCCCCCTGGGTTTCTAGTAGCGTGAGGTTCTAGAAGTCTTCTGGGGGAGCCTGCCTGCCTCCAGGCTGGGAGACTGGGAGCTGCCATCACCATGTCCAGAAATTTTTTGTTGCCATTGTTCACCTCATTAGTGATGTGTTATCAGACATTCTGATTGTGGCATGATGTTGCTAGCCTTGGTTTTGAAAACAGGTGCTTAGTGCAGTGGAGGATGGCCCAGGTGCTTGGGCCCTGCACCCCATGGGAGACCAGGAAAAGCACCTGGCTCCTGGCTCCTGCCATCGGATCAGCGCGGTGCGCCGGCCGCAGCGCGCTGGCCGCGGCGGCCATTGGAGGGTGAACCAACGGCAAAGGAAGACCTTTCTTTCTGTCTCTCTCTCTCACTGTCCACTCTGCCTGTCAAAAAAAAAAAAAAAAAAAAAAAAAAAAAAAAAAAAAAGAAAACAGGTGCTTACATGATTTCCATGGAATCAGCTCTTTGCCCCTACAGGCGCAATTTACCTGGCTCTTTTGTTTCAGTGTCATCTGCCCTCCCTGCTCAGAGTGCACCCCTGACACTCTGAGCTCAAGATGAGCCATTCTTTCGTCCTCCAATGCTTTATCTTCCTGTTCCTGTGTGAGATACAGAGCCACAGTTCCTTCAATCTGGACAATACTTAAAATAGAAGCAGGCACAAAAAGGCAGACCTCAGCACATTATGGTATTGTAAATGATGAAGAAGCAAAGAAATGTATCAGGGTTTAAGGCACATGAGCTGGGAGCTATGGTGTAGTGGGTAAAGCCACCACTTATGTGCTGGCATCCCATTCGGATGTTGGTTTGAGTCCCAGCTGCTCCACTTCCAATCCAGCTTTATGCTATGGCCTAGGAAGGCAGTAGAAGGTGGCTCAAGTCCTTGGGCCCCTGCACCCACGTGGGAGACTCGGAAGAAGCTGCTGGCTTCTGGCTTTGGATCAGCTCAGCTCTAACCATTGCAGTCATTTGGAGAGTGAACCAGAAGATGGAGGACCTCTCTTTTTCTCTGGTTATACTTCTCTCTGTAACTCTGTCTTTGAAATAAATAAGATAAATCTTTTTTTTTTAAATAAAAGGCACATGGCTTCAAATTTTATATGTTCAATAGAACTGATCATTCTGTTTCTTTTTCCATACCAGTACTTGGATTCCCAGATGCACTACTAATTACTGTCAGTCCAAGTTTTTAGGTGGATGAACCAAGTTCTCCATTATTCAATAACTGTGTGTTGGTTCCCATCACATGCCATAGTCACGCATAGGAGGGAGATACAGGGACACATGCTCCACTGCGTCTCTCCATCCACAACTTAAGTCAGCAAATGAAGCTGCACCAGGAGGCCACTTTGTGTCCTGTGAAAATGTGATGCTGTTTCCCTTGTAGTTAAGAGGCCTGAGTCCCGCGTTGGAGCACCTGGGTTTGATTCCTGGTGCGGGTACAGAATCCAGCCTCCTGCTGGTATAAACCTGGAGGCAGCAATGATGGCTCAGGTAGTCGGGCTCCTGCCACCTGCCTGGGAGAGCAGGATTGAGTCCCCAGCCCCTGTGTTTGGCCCTGGCCCAGCTCTGTCTGTTGTGGGCATTTGAGGAGTGAACCAACCAGAGAGCTCTCTCTCTCTCTCTCTCTCTCTCTCTCTCTCTCGCTTGCTCACTCTTGTGCCCTTTCGCTCTCATTCTCTCCCCTCCCCCGGCTCCCTCTTTCATTCTGTCATTCTACCCCTAAAACAAATAATTTTCAGAGTCGCCTTTTCTTTCAAAAGGTTAGGCAAATATGGAAATTGCTAGACATCCAAAACATCTCATGCCTTACTTTCCCCACCTCCCGCCCCGCTGATACGCATGATGCGGTCGCTGTTGAACCTTGCCGTTCCCGCGTTCATTCACTAAGTTTATCAGCATTTGCGTTTTTACACTGTGTTTCAAAGGAACATATGTTAGTTGCCAGGCTAACTGCTTCTGTTCATTTTTTACAGAACAGGGTATCTTTTGTTAAATTTTCACATAAGAAGAAAAAAAATGCACAGGGCGCTAATTATACGTAACACCACAATTAATCAGCGTCATCCCTCCATCAAGAACAGCCAGCAACGCATCATTTCAGTAGCATTTTTTCCTGGTCTTTTACTTTTTTTGTATTGTCTTTTTCTTGACTTCTGATCATTGAAACCTTCCTCTTCCCTGCCGCATGTAAGCCCAGTGTCCCCAGGTCGTCACCAGGCCAGGAGATGGTGTCAGTCTAGGAAGGACAGATCCTTCTGCAGGCAGAGAGACACCCCGTGGCGCTGCTGACGCCGCTAGAATCACCTTCATCAAATCTATGTGTGCACAACACAGATCAGAACACTTTTTAAAAATGATTTTAATTCAGAATGTACTAAAACACAGTTCAAATACATCACATGACGTCATCACCAGCATGTGTTATCTTCAGAGATGTATCCCAGGATGGGGTGAGCAGCCCTAATCTGGAATTCTGAAATGCAAGATGTTTCAAAATCTGAAACTTTTCCAGCATCAATATGACACCCAAATGGGGAAGATTCCACACGTGACCTCCTGTGCTTCCTGAGGGCGCACTGAGAGTAAAGTGTGAAATAGCCTTCGGTCTTTGGCTGGCCCCGTGAGTTAGGCAGGACAAAGGTCACTATTCCTATCTTGGTCGTTTGCCGTGCAGCTGGGATCTGACAGAGGTGGGGACAATGCTCAGGCTTTGGGTTCCAGGTCCCGGACGCTTTGTGGGGTTTGTTTCTTTGTGCTGCCCCACCTGTAGGTGTAACACCATTGTCTGGGCAGAGGGCGGATGTGCATTTTGAGTTGCTTCTCCCAAAATGGAAATAATTACACCTCTCCCTGACGAACACTTTGCTGTTTACAAAGTTCGTCTCAAATACTTTTCTGACCCCAGTGACTCTTAGAGACTGCCTGTGAGCGTTCCAGCCAATGAGAGGAGGCTTTCATCTTCTCTGGATTTTGGTCCACCACGGGCACCATCCGTCACCTACAATGCAAGCATCACTGGTGTCCTTGGCCCTGCCCTGACCTGGAAGAACCTGCTCCTGGTTATGGAGGCGGCATCCCCGTATCATTTCATTTGTTTGAGCAGCAATTGGGATTGAGAATCACCCCTGCAAGGTACACAGGCTTGGGCTATATTTTCCTGTTCTCCTAAACGTGGAGGCAATTCGGTTGCCTGAAACGAACATTAAGGAGAGATGTTTGTACAGAGTCCTGAGAACTGAAGTAGCCATGCCCTGGGCGTTTTCCTTTCAATTCAGTCATGTTCCCTGGGCTGTGAAGGGAAGAAGAGCAACTCCCTGTGTTCCAGAAGATGAAAACAAGTAATTTGAAGGAAATTAGATGCCAGTGTTTTCAGGGAGCCAGAGAAATGACAGAAGGGAGGAAAGGAGGAAGAGAACAGTATCCGAAGTCAACGTGGGCACTGGGTCGGTCCCAGCGGGGGCGCCGGAATCCTCCAATGAGAAACCGAGTCATAAGGAGAAGAGCGGAATTGCTCAGTAGTACGAGGGGTGCGAGAAAACGAGAGGTGAGCTGCTAACGTCTCTTCAGCCATCACGGGCCACATGACGCTCCGCATTTCCTGAAGTTTTATCTCCGACTCAGTAACGACGCCCTCTGCTTTGGGGCCACCCACAGTCCCAGGAGACACTGTTTCAGTGGAATGAGCACCCCACGAAGCGACAGGGTTGCTGAGCACCCCTCCTTCTCATCTCTTGCACCTGTGTCTGCTCTGGGAGATTCCTCAAGCTTGTGTCATCTGTCTGCTGTGTCTATTTCCTCCGTAGTAAGTCCTCTCAAGGGCAACCCATTGAATTATTTCCCCTTTGATCTCTGGCCCTACCTTCCTCTATTGTTAAGAAAACAACAGTGTGTAGGACTTGGGTATAAGGAGTCAATAAAACATAATGAAAACTCACAACATTCTCCTGTCACTCCCTGATTGTGAACCTGGCCAAATCCTTTTACCCATTGAAGCCTCACGTGCCAGGCAGTGTGCAGCCAAGAAACAGAGACCTCACAAGTTATGGTAACAGATAATTTAGTACTAGAAATATCAATTAGGTATGAGGATACAAAGATGTCAGAGAGGTGTTAACTCCACAAATGTGCACAATTATTATTTGTCAGTTGAACACCAGGGCCCATCAACTTTATATCTCTCAAGAATTTATTGGAAATCAAGCCATTGTCTTTCTTTTAAAAGATTTATTTATTTATAGTAGCTTCTACATTACAGGTGGTATCAGAAACCTCCCTAAACGTGGTTTTAACTCATCGCCGTGACTCATCAACATCAGACATGCTCCCAGGAGGAAGCAGCACCCAGGAACACAGGTGGAGACCGACAGTGGTTCTGACCTGTCCCAAGCTAGGCGGGACCTTTTGGAAGATCACACACTACTGTGCTTGGCTTTAAACACAAGGATTTACTAATGTGGAGCAGGATGACCAATTTTTCCTTTCAAGAAAATAGTTCTATTTGGTTATTTATCAATGAGGAAAACAAACAAATCAATTATGCAAAGAAAATACAGAACACTTAAGGAACAACTTCCTCCCTGGGACATTTCCCAGTGGACTAGAGAAATTAACATAAACAATAACAAAGTCAAGTGTGGCTCATTGGCCCAAACACTGGAGGTCCAGGGTATAAAAGGCCCAGAGCACACAGCACCATCATATTCTGGGAAACTCACCTGTGAAGTAAGCCCACCCTCCCCACCAACACCATGACCAACTCCTGCTGCTCCCCCTGCTGCCCGCCCCCCTGCTACAGCACCACCCACTGCAGGACCACCTGCTGGAAGCCAGCCTGCGTGTCCAGCTGCTGCAGCAGCACCCCCTGCTGCCAGCCCAGCTGCTGCCAGCCCAGCTGCTGCCGCCCCACGTGCTGCCAGACCAGCTGCTGCAGGACCACCTTCCAGCCCAGCTGTGTGACCAGCTGCCGCCGCACCCCCTGCTGCCAGCCCAGCTGCTGCGTGGCCAGCTGCTGCCAGCCCAGCTGCTGCCAGTCCTGCTGCCGCCCCAGCTGCTGCAGCGACCCCTGCGGCCAGTCCGGCAGCTGCACGCCCGTCTACTGCACCAGAACCTGCTACCACCCCACGTGCGTCTGCCTGCCCAGCTGCTGCCAGCCCTGCTGCCGCCCGTCCTGCTGTGAGCCCAGCTGCTGCCGGCCCTCCTGCTGCTAAGCAGCTTACCAGAAACCCACTACCTACACAGAATACACTTCCATCATCAGTTTTCAAGACACCCATTTCTATGGCAAATTGCTTCCCTTTTCTCTGCTAATAACCCACACGCTGTTGCCTAGCTGTCAATCATCTTGTCCTCAGATTGGAGAGCTTGCTCAGCGCGTGTCACCTTTTTCACTCTGATATTCTCTTCATTCAGGGAGGGCAACGTCATCTATTCCTGGCCTGGATTCATGGTCTCTACGTGGATACCTTTTTAAGTTAAGGCAGATGAAGAAAAAAACCACTCTTCCCATCTTATTAGGTCTTTGTAAGCATAAGTACCAATCATTTTGTCTGAATATGTCTATCATTTTTTGACTCTTTCATAACAACTATGTGTTCCTAATAAAGTCTTCACTGCATTATGTTTCGTGTTGCTTTGCTTCTGTGATGGTCTTGCATCTTTTTATCTCCTGTCAGTCAAATACTTGGGCAGAACCAATTGATAAAGGGACCTACATGCAGTCGTGTAGCTAGGATGGACCAAACTGGGTGCAGAGCCCAGGTTTTCTGGTTCCAGCTCCGGTGCAGTCACATTTGCAGCTTTCTCTAAGTAGGAATCACACTGGGGGCTGGGCAGCAGGAAGCTGCGCTCTTTAAGCTGCTCCCGGTGGTGATAGAATCACCAACTTCATACATTTGCACATTGATTTCTGTTAACAAAGTTCTTCCCTATTCACCCATGACCAGTTGTAGTATCCTACGCAAAGGGGCTGGTGTTGAGGATGCTGGTTCCATGTGCAGTCAGTCACTGATGAACTCCTGGATGTATTTTCGAGCATCTGCTGTCCTGGGACTTTGGTGTGGGAGGCTCATCCAGCAAAAGCTTGTTGTTGTCATGGAAATGACCTTCACTTATGTCCTCATTGTTCTGGTCACCTCTACAAATAGCAAAATGGGATTAAGTCATGTCCTGTGAAACAGGTCAAACTTTGTTGCTAGACTTGCAGAAATAATTTGCTTTCTGGTCAAAGCTTTAAGGAAACTAAGTAATGAACATGGTGGGACTGGAGGTAGCTCCCTGAGTTTGGGGAGGTAAAGAGAAAATTAGAGCCTGAGTTTCTGGGGTAAACAAAACTGAAGAGAGGCACAGAAAGGGGTGTGCCCTACTGGGAACGCTGGTGGTGTGAGGGTGGTGCTACAAAAGGAAGCATCAGACTGTCTTGAGAAAGAAAATGAACAGTGATGGAAAACTCGAGCAGCTGAGGGCTACACCTCTACAGGAAAGGGGGAAAAAAAGCAAGCAAGCAAAGGACCAGGGTCACCTCTTGTGCGACACAGAAGTTTTTCCGTGCACCTGACAAGCAGAGGCGCAGCCGGTGTGTGGGCTCCTCAGATACCTATGCTAGGGGTTCTCTGGAGTTGCTTCCAACAGTGCAGCTGGGAGAGCTGGAGTTTTTGTAGGCAGGTATACATGGAGAGACAAATCATAACCCAGATTTTGTTTGTTGTGTTTCTATGTTAGAAGGCAGGATGGAAAGTTCAAAGGATTGACTATTTAATGGCAGCTAATGCATGTGTTTTGCAACTGTTAGGGTCTGAACAGGCTTTGGCTCCCCAAACTCATGCAGACATCAAAACCCCGATGTTTAATGCTAATGATTAATGGATGAGGGGTGGAGGTTGGATCTGGTTATAGTGAAGCCTTTGGGAGGTGCTTGGATTGGATTAGGTTTCTGGGGCGGATCCCCGTGATCAAAGCTCTATGAAGAGCTAGAACTGGGCATGGAGGAGGAGCATGCGTCCTGCCTCTCTGCTCCCTGGCTCACCCTGTGGTCGCTCCTCCACCTCCTTCAGTCCCATTGACTGCCTGGACTCATGGAGCCACCTGATCGTGGGCTGCCGACCTGCGCCTCTCGGACCTTCATTACAGCGATGAAAATCTGACGAATGCAGCTGTACAGCTTGCCAATGGAAGTGGGAGGCTGTGAGATCATACATCACCCCCTGCAGTGTGTCAGCGTTTATTTTATAGGTGCTTTTCCTTACGCCAAATTCAGGTAGTCACTTTTTTTTTTTTTTTTGCTGCCTCTTCCCATTTGAAAACTGTATGTTATTCTCAAAAATATCTTTAACCAAGTCATAGTAAATGACACAAGACTAGAGCATGACTGCACACTGTGTTTCTAATCCCTTCTGTTTCACGGGAAACTTCAGTTTCCAGGAGCAAGCATCTCCTTTATGTGCGGTCTTGGGGAAAGGCCACCCTGCAGGCCGAGTTATAATCAGCCTCACCTATGCTAGTGACTGCAGGATCCGTAATCAGATTTCATGTTTCAGTTTGGTCGATTTATGCTGTGATTTATGCTGAACTTGTGATGCCTCAGGGTATATTTTGGGTGACTTACCTGTCCCATATCCTATACCACCTATTTCCAAACCCAAGTAGAACCGTCAGTGACGTAGATCTTTCTTCACAAAGGCACTTTGGCTTTTGCCACTTTCGTTCACTGGGTGACAATCTGATATTGTTGTGAATGGTTCCGTTTCAGTTTTTTTTTTTTTTCACAATTCTCCATCAGTGAGTTGAGCAGTTAAATTCTTCCTGTGATTTGAGTAAGCAATGCCTATGATAAGAATGCTGACTAAACATAATAAAATTATAGAAAATACCAGATTTGACTTTGTTAGGAAAAGAGTTGCAGATTGGTGCCTCCTCACCCAGGGCACCAAAATGTTAGGGAAAGAGTCATAGAATAGAGAGGAGGCAGCATATGAATTTACAGCCAGACCGAATTTATTCAGAGAAAATAGATCCGTAGAGGTGAGTGGCCAACTGTTTGCGTGTACAAGGTGGAGAATGTGGCAGAAGGCCCCGACCACCAGGGGCTGGGTCTTTTTAAGGAGGGCTAGGGCTGCTGGGGGCAGCAGTGGAGGGGATTCCAGGAACTGGGCAAGGCCTTGGGAACCTGGAAAAGAATGCAGTGTGGAGTATGAAGGCAATAGGGTGTGAGACCCAACTGAGTTTCAAGGGCAAGGAATACATTCCCAAGTTTATCGCTTTTGGGCAATGAGGGAGAATGGCTGAGGCTTATGTCCTTGTTCCATCAGACTTCATATAAATGGTTTTGTTTTATTGAACTCTTTTTAAATGAGAGGAAGCTTGGCTTTTCTGTGAATTCTCCCCTTAACATAGATTCTGTCAACAGTGTCCTTAGATTTCTTACTTCTGTATTATTAAAGGAGAAGGAACGCTGCACTCCAAGTCTAACTCTGCCATGGCATGGAGAGTTAGTTAAATTCAGAAAGTATGGAAGAGGGGTGGGCATTGAGGCACAGTGGGTTAGGCCGCTGCTTGGAACATCTGCATCCCATATCAGAGTGCCTGGGGCTGAGTCACCTCTGCTTCTGACCCGGCTTCCTGCAGTAGGTATTATACATAATCTAGAGATGATTTAAAGTGTACAATAGATTGTCCATAAACCTATAAATGTGTCATTTTGATATAAGGGACTGGAGTGTCCACAGACTTTTATATCTGAGGGGATTCCTGGAACCCGCCCCCCAGCAAACACCAAGGGATGACCGTATTTATAAAGTGAATGAATGAGTAAGTGACCTTTCACCAGCCATACAGGACACACAGCCTTACACTGTCCCCAGCCCTTCGGTGTGGGCCAAGGATTCAGAAGGGAGTCAGGGTTCAGAGCTGCAATGGAGGATCTTACAGAGGAGGCTTTGCACCTTGGCAAGTTGCTCTCCTTTCCATCTTCTTCTTTCCTTGTTTTCTGCCTTTTTTCCTATCTGCCCAGGTGGAGCTGTAGTTCAGTACCAGAGGACAGAATACGAGGCAGTTCACCGCAGTGGTCCAATTGATCGCCACTCTAAAGGCTTTACAAAACTTTTTAGGGGTGTGCTTTTGGTGTAGCTCTTAAGACACCACTTGGGCTGCCTGCATCCATAATGCAGTGCCTGGTTTGAGTTTGCTTCCATTCCAGCTTCTGGCTAATGCACACCTGGGAGGCAGCAGGTAGCAGCTCAACTACTCAAGTCCCTTCTGCCCACATGGGAGACCCAAACAGAATTCATGGCTCCTGCCTTCAGTCGGACCCAGTGTTGGCTGTTTGAGGATTTGGGGGAATGAACCAGTAGATGGGAGCACGTTTCTCTTTCCCTCTCCCTCTCCCTTTCACTCTCCCTCTTTGTCTCTCCTCCCCCCCCTTTTCAAATAGAATGAAAATAAGCAAATTTTTTAAAAATTAATCTATCAGTTAATTAACCAATTGAGATCGTATGAAACTATGAAAATCTGAGAAAGAAAGAATGTTAAAGACAATGAGTTTGGCTTATAGTGCCTGTTTCCTTCACATGGGTTTGGTTAGCTCAGAGTAGAGAGGTCAAAAAGAGAGCCACTTATACAAGATCCCTTAATTTTTTTTTTTTTTTTTTTGACAGGCAGAGTTAGACAGTGAGAGAGAGAGAAACAGAGAGAAAGGTCTTCCTTTTGCCGTTGGTTCACCCTCCAATGGCCGCCGCGGTCGGCGCGCTGCGGCCGGCGCACCGCGCTGATCCGATGGCAGGAGCCAGGAGCCAGGTGCTTTTCCTGGTCTCCCATGGGGTGCAGGGCCCAAGCACCTGGGCCATCCTCCACTGCACTCCCTGGCCACAGCAGAGGGCTGGCCTGGAAGAGGGGCAACCGGGACAGAATCCGGCGCCTCGACCGGGACTAGAACCCGGTGTGCCGGCACCGCTAGGCGGAGGATTAGCCTAGTGAGCCGCAGCGCCGGCCTGATCCCTTAATTTTTTTAAAGATTTATTTTATTTCCTTGAAAGGCAGAGTTACAGAGAGTTCTTCTATTTGCTAGTTCATGCCCCAGATGGCCACAATGGCTGGAGCTGGGCCAATCTGAAGCCAATAGCCAGGAGCTTCTTCTGGGTGTCCCATGTGGGTACAGGGGCCCAAGGACTTAGGCCATGCTCTGCTGCCTTCCCAGGAGCATTAGCAGGAAGCTGGATAGGAAGTGGAACAGCTGGGATTCGAACTGGTGCCCATATGAATGCCAGTTCTGTAGGCTGGGGTTTTAACCTGCTGAGCCACAGTGATCCCATATTTTACCTCATGCCAGATACAAAGCAACTCCAGGGGTACTATAGACAGAAATGGTAAGGCAACGTATTTTTTTTTTTTGACAGGCGGAGTTAGACAGTGAGAGAGAGACAGAAAGGAAGGTCTTTCTTCCACTGGTTCACCCCCAAAATGGCCACTACGGCCAGCATGCTGCACCGATCCGAAGCCAGGAGCCAGGTGCTTCCTCCTGGTCTCCCATGCGGGTGCAGGGCCCAAGGACTTGGACCATCCTCCACTGCCTTCCTGGGCCACAGCAGAGAGCTGGACTGGAAGAGGAGCAACCAGGACAGAATCCGGCGCCCCAACCAGGACTAGAACCCAGGGTGCCGGCGCCGCAGGTAGAGGATTAGCCTAGTGAGCCACGGCGCTGGCCAAGGCAACGTATTTTAAGACATAGAATAGGATAATACCTACATGATTTTAAAATAATCATCAATTTATTATTAAACAAGAAACATCATGGAAAAGATTGCACAGCATTAAGGAGAGAGAGAGAGATCAAGTCACAGCATGAGAAAGGACAACGGTGATGCCCATTGGAACCCACAGGTAGTGACCAGAACACATAAAGGACCTCAGTGAAGAAACACAGACAATTCAGCAGAAAGAATCTAAGGCATAGCCTCTCCTTGACAAGGGGAAATCCACATGTCCAATAAGCATGTGAAGAGTTGCTCAGACTCATTCGTCTTCAGGGAGATGCCAGTTAAAACCATAACAAGACACTGTTGACTATCACAGCCAGACAGCTGATGCACTGGAGTACAAGTAACAGGTGTTGATGAGATGTGAGTCCAGGGAACATGAGTTTTATGAATTATTGTAACCTTTTTTTGAAAAGTATTCGAAACCCTCTACTATATATATATATATACACACACTACTATATCTACTATATATACACAATTTACAGTGCAGAAATTTCACTCCAGGAATGTACGCCACAGAAAAACATGCAGGCTGGAGCAGGATGTGGAAAAAGTACTCAAGAAAACACTCTGCACACAATCCCCCAATGTAGGAGAATAACCAACAGTAGAACGGTCTCGTAAGTGGTGATCCCTTCATACAACGATGTACTGAAGATAATTGGAAATGAGCAAACAACTACTTGTCACTGAATCTCACAGACACAATATTTTTGAGGAAAATAAGACAACCTCTCCCAAAAAAATACGATGAGGGGTCTTCAAAAATGTTGGCAAAAAAAAGTGGAATTAAAAGATAAATTTATTTTAATTCTAGAAAATTTGGGGTCCTTCATGGCTCTTGTCATAATAAGCATTTTCCATGAAGCTTTGGAAAATCCTTTGCATATAATGTAATTTTGTGTGACACTCAGGAGCTGGCCAATGGGTTATGCAGGTGTGCATACTAGTTGTGTCAGGCAGGAGGAGAAAGATAGGCATAAGGGAGAGTGTGAAGCTGTTACTGTAATAGACATGGAGCTCTACTTCCATCCCCTGTCATCACTGGTCAGGCCAAACACTAATAAAGTTCGTTATACTTCAGTTTGAAAAGCTGCCGGTAAATAAGGAGTCGTTACAGGCATACGGGTTCCTCATTTTCTGAAAACAAATAGTGGAAAGGAACGGGGTTAGGACATAGATGAGCCGATGCTCTCTACAGCTCAGGCTCCTACCTCTCGCCTCCACTCTCCTGCTTTAGTGCTGACTTGCACAGCCACCCTCTGCCCATGCCTTCTTTGAGAAAACCGGTAATGGTGCAAAGGTTGCCACGGGCAGATGTGCCTCGTGTAGGCTTCCATAGTCAAGAGTCACTGAGTGAATAGATGTGGTCCCAAGTATGGCTTCCACCTGTCGCTGTGGACCGGGAGCATCACGCCCATCCCCAGGATGCCTCCCAGTCTACGCACAGCCAAAGGAAGGCGCTGGGGAGGGAAAACTCTGACCCACCCCCAGCCACAGGAACCATCACAGCACCAGACAGTGATCAGAGGACAATGATGCTGATGATTGTTTCTAGAAATATCCCCAAGAAATTATCCACAATTAACTGCCGGAAGCATAATTTTCAAAAGATTTATAATACGTAGGGAACAACTTCCTCCTTGGAGCATTTCCCTGTAGCAAACAAACACCAAGGAAAAGCGCTGCTCATTGGCCCAAACACTGAAGGCCCAGGGTATAAAAGGCCCAGAGCACACAGCACCATCATATTCTGGGAAACTCACCTGTGAAGTAAGCCCACCCTCCCCACCAACACCATGACCAACTCCTGCTGCTCCCCCTGCTGCCCGCCCCCCTGCTACAGCACCACCCACTGCAGGACCACCTGCTGGAAGCCAGCCTGCGTGTCCAGCTGCTGCAGCAGCGCCCCCTGCTGCCAGCCCAGCTGCTGCCAGCCCAGCTGCTGCCAGACCAGCTGCTGCAGGACCACCTTCCAGCCCAGCTGTGTGACCAGCTGCCGCCGCACCCCCTGCTGCCAGCCCAGCTGCTGCGTGGCCAGCTGCTGCCAGCCCAGCTGCTGCCAGTCCTGCTGCCGCCCCAGCTGCTGCAGCGACCCCTGCGGCCAGTCCGGAAGCTGCACGCCCATCTACTGCACCAGAACCTGCTACCACCCCACGTGCGTCTGCCTGCCCAGCTGCTGCCAGCCCTGCTGCCAGCCCTCCTGCTGCTGATCCTACCACCTGCCACAGCCCAGCCTTCTGAGAACCAAACCTGTGCCTGCAACACAAGTCACGCGCCTGGCTCTCTTGTCATCCAGCTGTGTCTTGGTTGTCTTCTTCTAACGAGTCTTGCGAGTCAGTTTGATGAAGTGCAGCCTTTTGCATCTGCTTTGCTTTTCTTTCTGTGTTGATCAGTTCTCCAGCTCCTGGTCCACTTGACCTGTTCTTGAGTTTGAGTCACGTTCTTAGATGTAGAAAAATAATCTCCACCCTTTCCCCACGAGCCATCTGAAGCCACAAGCAAAAAATCAAAATCCAGTGGCTTTTCACCATGACTCTCCTCAGTGTTGAGACAGAAACGTCTCCTCGAGGCAGTGCTTCTCCCTGGGGCCTCTTCTTGTCCCTCTGTGTCCACTTTAAATCATCTTCCTAGTTACAAATTCTGCCCCCTCCTTTGATTTTCCTAATAAACCTGCATGTGTTTCCCTGAATTTTGTTTTTGTTTCTTTACTGTTTCTCCCCTAAGAGCTTCATTCCCTCCTCTTGTTCACTTCTGCAAACCCTCCCCAGCCTCATGATAACCACAAAAGAGGGTCACAGCCAAGAGCACCTTTGGCAACCTGTGCATGAGAAGAATGATGGGCTCAATGCCACCTGGCCCACTACGTTGCTCTTCTTCTTTTAGCTTCGTGCTACTTTCCATGTCACTGCAAGTGGCCAAAGGGAGCACTGGGGAGACGTGTGCTTTGCCTGGCCGCAGCTCCTCTGGCAGGACACGTGGGCCAGCTGTCTGTGCACAGGGGATGGGGAAATGAGGGAGCTGCCCGCCATCAGACACCACCGTGGATATAAGTGCGACAGTGAGAGATGGGCGTGGATGTTCTGAAGGACTCAACGCTGAACTCACACACGGCAGCACGTGGACTTGTGCTGGCCACTGAGGCCTCTGGGAGCAGCAGGGCATCCCCTGGTCAGGTGGGAGCCCTGTGGTGCTGGCGGCCTCTGAAGAGTTTGCCAGCTGATCCAACCTCTGAGCCCTGGCACTGGGTTATTTGTCAGCATTCACTGTGCACCTGGTAGGCACTGAGTTCTGTGTGTCGCATGCATCACCTCACTCTCAAACAGGCCTGGGAAGGCCATTTTCCTGCACCTGCTTTAGAGCAGGGGTGCACGGCTCTCCAGGATGTCATGGGACGTGCACCAACTTGCACAGCTGCACAGCCTGTAAAGAGCTTGGTAGGCTCCTCAGAACCAATCTGTTCCCACTCACATGCCTTATTTGTGAAGCACCAGAGGAGATCAAAGTGGCTGCTCTAGACCACAAAGTCTTGCACATCAAGATGAGTGGTTGGATGTCTTCACCTGTGTCTCATGATTGGGGTGGGGGCGGGGAGAGCAAGCGAGAGAGAGAGACTAGGAGTTTACAATCTTTGCTTCAAATGCCGTCTTCTTCAACAACTAGGAAGTGTTGAAGTCACTGTGGTTGTTGTGCAAGGGATAGAATGGGAAACAGGATCCCAAGGTATTAGTCCATATTAGCTTTGCTGAGAAAGAACATAAAAAGAAAATATATGCTCATAGAAGGGAAGAGGATAAACCAGATTTGGCCTTATGGTGGGATGCTGGAGAGAAGAAATTAGAGAGAAATCTTCCAGATGAACCCCAAAGATCCACTACTAACAAAACCAGCTTGTATGAGATAGAGGGAAGCCAAAATGTTATCAAAGAAACCAACTAGAAGAGGGCTTTGCTTATGTTACATAATTTGCGCATGAACTCCTGCTGCTGAGTGGGAGAACATCTAGATGAATTTTTAGCAGATTCAGAGTCCCAGGCCCCAGATCCTTATGCCCCCGTCTGTCCCGTCTGCCTTGGAGAACACGTGGAGCTTATGGTGAGATGGATTGGGAGACCACAATGGAGGATTGTCACTGCAGAAGACAGGTGCTGTGACCTCAAAGCAGCCCTTGGGATGGCAGGAGTGAAGACACTGCATCGTTCATGGGCACTGCACTCTGTTGGAACAGCACATAGGAAGATCTTAAGCATCTAGGAAACTATTCCAGGCTTGATTGTAACAAGAGAGAGAACATGCAGTTGGCAAATCAGTGAAAAGGAACTTGGGGGCCAAGTAACCATGAGGTCCGTGACAGCCATGCTGGCACATGCCACACACGGGGGAAGACGTGTTTTATGCTGGGGGAGGCAGGACACAAATCTAACTTCCTCTGAATAAGCACAGGGAGCAAAGATGGTTCGTGAATGGAAACCAGGCAAAAACTGCTGCTCTGACAGTGTGGTCACAAGAGATCCCACGCAGAAGGAAAATGCATAGAAGGCTCGGAGTTGATGGAGTTTAATAGGAAAATAACCTTTAATATGCCTAACTCTGAGCTTCTGAATTCAGACTTCAGGGTAGCCAGACAACCGCCGGGCAGGCTTTGGTGTAACGGATTCACGAGTGCAGGTGAGCAACCTTCTTTACCAAATTTGGAGGGTTCCGTCTGTCGAGAGGTAATTCTCCACGAGTCACTCTTACTGCTGCACTGCTTTTGATTAGAGCTGATTCTATAAAAATGAAACAATAAAGTAAGTAAACCCTGATGACGTGATACAAGGAGAGAGAGTAGGAGCCACAACTGGTATCATGTATGAAATTGTGACTATAGATCCTAAAGTGTCAAAAACATAACAGGCGGTTATGAAAAGTTTATGCCCGTGGAATCCTTTATTGAGTGCAGTGTGAAGCACAGGATTATAAAGTAAATTCAAAGTATGTTATTGTAAAAATTAAAAGAAAAATAAGAAAGGAAGGAGGTGGGGAGATGGGAGACAGAGAGGAAGCATCATCATACTCTTAAAACTGTGCATACAAAATACATGAAATTTGTTCCCCTTATATAAATTTTTTAAATAAAATAAAATAATAGAAACCATTGGGCATCTTTATGGAAGGATAACATGATTAAATTTTCATTTGCAATCTTTTTTTCTAACTTTTATTTAATGAATATAAATTTCCAAAGTATAGCTTATGGATTACAATGGCTTCCCCCCCAATAACTTCCCTCCCACCCGCAACCCTCCCCTTTCCCGCTCCCTCTCCCCTTCCATTCACATCAAGATTCATTTCCAATTATCTTTATATACATAAGATTGATTCAGTATATATTAAGTAAAGATTTCAACAGTTTGCACCCACATAGAAACACAAAGTGAAAAAAACTATTTGAGTACTAGTTATAGCATTAAATCACAAGGTACAGCACATTAAGGACAGAGATCCTGCATGAGGAGTAAGTGCACAGTGACTCCTGTTGTTGACTTAACAAATTGACTCTCTTGTTTATGGCATCAGTAATCACCCTAGGCTCTTGTCATGAGTTGCCAAGGCTATGGAAGTCTTTTGAGTTCACCGACTCTGATCATATTTAGATAAGGTTGTAGTCAAAGTGGAAGTTCTCTCCTCCCTTCAGAGAAAGGTACCTCCTTCTTTGATGACCCATTCTTTCCACTGGGATCTCACTCGCAGAGATCTTTCATTTAGGGTTTTGGTGTTTTTTTTGGTTTTTTTGGTTTTTTGTTTTTTTTTTTTGTTTTTTTTTGTTTGTTTGTTTGTTTGTTTTTTTGCCAGAGTGTCTTGGCTTTCCATGCCTGAAATACTCTCATGGGCTTTTCAGCCGGATCTACATGTCTTAAGGGCTGATTCTGAGGCCAGAGTGCTGTTTAGGACACCTGCCATTCTATGAGTCTGCTGTGTATCCCGCTTCCCATGTTGGATCATTCTCTCCTTTTTTTATTCTATCGGTTAGTATTTGCAGACACTAGTCTTGTTTATGTGATCCCTTTGACTCCTAGTCCTATCATTATGATCAATTGTGAACAGAAATTGATCACTTGGACTAGTGAGATGGCATTGGTACATGCCACCTTGATGAGATTGAATTGGAATCCCCTGGTATGTTTCTAACTCCACCATTTGGGGCAAGTCAGCTTGAGCATGCCCCCAATTGTACATCTCCTCCCTCTCTTATTCCCACTCTTACATTTAACAGGGATCACTTTTCAGTTAAGTTTCAACACTTAAGAATAACTGTGTATTAATTACAGAATTCAACCAATAGTATTAAGTAGAACAAAAAAAATACTAAGAGGGATAAAGTATTAAGTTGTTCATCAACAGTCAGGGCAAGGGCTGATCAAGTCACTGTTTCTCATAGTGTTCATTTCACTTCAACAGGTTTCCTTTTTGGTGCTCGGTTAGTTGTCACCGATCAAGGAGAACATATGATATTTGTCCCTTTGGTACTGGCTTATTTCACTCAGCATAATGTTTTCCAGATTCCTCCATTTTGTTGCAAATGACTGGATTTCATTGTTTTTTACTGCTGTATAGTATTCTATAGAGTACATATCCCATAATTTCTTTATCCAGTCTACTGTTGATGGGCATTTGGGTTGATTCCAGGTCTTAGCTATTGTGAATTGAGCTGGAATAAACATTAAGATGCAGACAGCTTTTGTGTTTGCCAATTTAATTTCTTTTGGGTAAATTCCAAGGAGTGGGATGGCTGGGTTGAATGGTAGGGTTATATTCAGGTTTCTGAGGAATCTCCAGACAGACTTACATAGTGGCTTTACCAGTTCATTTGCAATCTTTAAAAAAAATTTAAGCCAAAAAATTTTAAACATATGTAAAATAGGTAATTTAATTTCCTAGAACAAAAACTTAACAGTACTCACCTGAGAAGCAGACAATCTCAAGACTTTTCTATTAACTCATGAAATGTAGTCAATATTTTAAATGGGATTCTCTTTTTCACTGCCCGCCCACACAGGTACACATCATGCAAGCACCGGTTGCTCCCACTAGTGTGCTTTTATCAAACACAAAATATTCAGGAATACATCATAAAAGCTTAAACTCTTTTATAGATACTATAAAAAGAGAGAATAATGTCCAACTTGTCTTATGGTTCCAGTTTATTTTTGATACAAAACTTGACAAGCTCTGTCAAGAATGGAGTTGGAAAAGAAAATACATTCATGAAAACTACAGGGATACAAACTTCCTAAACCAAATATTGACATGGACAATCCTATCTACAGAAAGTAATTAAACTAAGCCAGTTTTCATGATCTCTAACAGCAACACAGAGTAGATTGTTTTAATCTTTGAAAGTCATTTGTTGCAAATTATCACCTAACAGAAGAGAATAGACGGGAGCTGACGCTGTGGCACAGCGGGTTAAAGCCCTGGCCTGAAGCACCAGCATCCCATATGGGCGCTGGTTCAAGCCCCGGCTGCTCCACTTCTGATCCAGCTCTCTGCTATGGCCTGGGAAAGCAGTAGAAGATGGCCCAAGTCCTTGGGCCCCTGCACCCATGTGGGAGACCCAGAAGAAGCTCCTGGCTCCTGCCTTCGGATCGGCACAGCTCTGGCCATTGAGGCCAACTGGGGAGTGAACCAGTGAATGGAAGATCTCTCTTTCTCTGCCTCTCTTTCTCTCTCTCTATGTAACTCTGACATTCAAATAAATAAATAAATCTTTAAAAAAAAAGAGAGAGAATAGACAAAATTTTTGTTTATCTTAATTTACATGCACATAAAGCTTTCTAAGTCTTTAAATACACTTTTGCATGATTTAAAAGAGTAGAATTGAATGCAACCTTTTATTCTGATTTTTTAAAAAAAAGTTCTTTAAAAATAGAGTTGGCATGACTGAGAATGGTAAGGACTTCCAAACATTGTCTCCTCCATGAAAGCAATGAGAACACTGGTTAAAATGAGCAGAATCAGCTTTTTGAAAACTTGGGACTTAATCAAAGGTTTGAAACATTCGGCAAACAGCAGCCTCACAGCGGCCAGGAGGGCAGGGCAGAGTGAGCTCCCTCTAAGCGCACTCCTTAAGAACTGTCCTCATCTGTCCTACCTGGTGGTTTCCCTGCAACTCTCTTGCAAAGCTGCCTTTGTTGGAGCAGACTCGGAGATGACTAAGTGTGAGAAGCCTTTTTCCTGGCATTGTTTGTGTAAACAATCAGAGGCGACTGTTTCACATCACAGCCGCCCAAAGGGAGTGGATGCAGGTGGAGAAACAATAAGCTAAACCAAAACCTGGAAAGGAAAAGCTGCAGAATGAGGTTAATGAACTCTGACATTCCTGGAAATCAGGGAGGCCATGCACTTGGAAGTCACCATGGACATCCTGAAGGAATATCCCAGAAGACTACGCTGTCTCCTTTGAGCCCTGAAGATATACACAGCTGGGGCGGAGCTGACAACTGTGTGGCTGCGCGCTGAGGGCATGCCCCCCCCCACACACACACACTGCTCAGAGCCCCTGCACAGTGCTGGAAGATGGGATTGGTTAAGCAGTTTTAATAAAGTCTCCAACTAATCATTAGCTGACCAAGCAGGGATTTTAGGGACCACACATGACAAAGAATCGAGACTTACCAGGCTTAGTTGAGAAACAGACAGATATCTGCAAACCCCAGGGAAGACTCTGATTTCCAGATGTGTCACGTTATGTTGTTTTCTATGGCCAGTTCTCAACCAAAAATAAATGTGGCTTGCAAAGAAATAGGAAAATAAGGCTCACACCCAGGTGTATGGGGGATTTCGTTCATTGCAGGACAAATGCAGCAGAATCCTGCCCTTGTCATTAGCGCTGTCTACCCACATCCACACACACACACACACCCACAACTATATAAAAGCAACTAAAGCTGTATTTGAGATGTAAAGATAATACAGTGTTTAAAAGAGATTGGAGAACATCTTCATAATATTGGACTAGTTACAGGTTTGTTCAACAAGACTCAATATATCAAATTAAGGAATGGTGGATTCACAGGACATTGAATGTATTAAATATTCAAAGTAAGAATTTACTGGGGCTGGTGCTGTGGTGTAGCAGGCTAAGCCTCCGCCTGTGGTGCTGGCATCCCATGTAGACACTGGTTCTTGTCCCAGCTGCTCCTCCTCCAATCCAGCTCTCTGCTTAGGGCCTGGGAAAGCAGTGAAAGATGGCTCAGGTGTATGGGGCTCTGCACCCACATGGGAGAACCAGAAGAAGCTCTGGCTCCTGGCTTCAGATCCAGCTCTGGCCATTGAGACCATTTGGGGGGTGAACCAGTGGATGGAAGACCTTCCTCTCTGTCTCTCCCTCTCTGTCTGTAACTCTATCTCTAAATAAATAAATATATTAAAAATTACTTATGAAAATATAACATTAAGAGAATGGAAAGGCAAGATGACACAGAATGAAATAAAATATTTGAAACATATATAACTGATAGGTAGATAGAAAAATATATATTACAGAAATACCTAACAATAACTATATATATATAATAAACCTATACAGATAGATGATGTATAGATTTATTGATCATATATCCAAAACAGATATCAAAAATCTATAAAATCAAAGAGAAGTAGACACTCAAGAAAAAATATAGGTATAATACTGGAATAGGCACCTCAAAGAAAAGGAACAAGAGCAGCAGGTGTCTACTAATTGTTGCACTAATCAGCAACAATGCAAGTTTAAAGTGTGAATCCATACCAGCAGAATACGGACAGCTCATAATATTAGAGTCCTCAGGAGATGCTGCTGGTAGCGAAAAATTGAAACACTGTTGTGTGCTTTTTTTCCTATACATTTTAGCTATACATTGTCCCTATAACTCCTACACATATACACAAAAAAGAAAACAATGAGAAATTGTGGCCAATTCCCCCCATGTATTGAACTATCTGAATTTACAGGTTCAGGAACACCTGGAGTGTCACCAACGCTATTTCTGCATGTGAGTGGGTACAAGCCGGGATACCCACCTGAGGCCGCTGAGCCAGCTGTGCAGCAGAGTGGACAGCAACGCGGTGATGCTTTCCGAATCCAGTCCTGCCTCTGCCTCTGCCTCTTGCTTTGGTGCTGACTTACATATGAGAATAAAACAACTTCTACCCAAGTAATCTTTTTAAAAATATTGATTTATTTAAGTAGCATGTGCACACTGAGGTAGAGACAAAGAGACAAGAGAGGGAGACAGAGAGCTCATGTCTCCTGATTCACTTCCCAAATGCCTGCAACAGCCAGGGCTGAGCCAGAGCCAAAGCCAGGAGCCAAGAACTCATTCCCACATGGATGGTAGGAACCCCATTACTTCTGCATCACCAGGAAGCTGGAGTCAGGAGCCCAAGCCAGGAATCAAACCCAGGTACTGGAATGTGGGGCACACGTGTCTTAATGCAGGACCAAACATCCATGCTACAAATACCCCTGATGGAACTGAACAATGTGAAGAGTAGATTGCCACGGATACAGATAACCTGCTGCAGCCTTCAATCAGTCTTTTCTAGGGGATCAGACTTGGAAACAAGCAAAGTTTCAATTCGTCAGAGAACAAATTCAACAGAATCTGAACTCTCGTGGCAAGTCCCAGCCTAAGCACAGGGGCAGGAAAAAGCTCCAGGTGCAACAACTATCCAGACCCACCTCCAGCCCATGGGAGCTTCCCATGACCAGATACAATCACATGAGAGGAAATTATGCTAATGATGACCCCTGCCTTTCTCATTCCAGGAAAGGTTCTGAAATAGTACACCCAATTAAGAAAAAGACTAGAACACTAATTTTCAGAAACTCCAAAATGATAATTGAACAATTTCTGTCTTAACAGTGCCTCAGTGACTATGAAAACAACAAAAAACAAGGAAAAGCACTGCTCATTGGCCCAAACACTGGAGGCCCGGGGTATAAAAGGCCCAGAGCAGACAGCACCATCATATCCTGGGAAACTCACCTGTGAAGAAAAGCCCACCCTCCCCGCCAACACCATGACCAACTCCTGCTGCTCCCCCTGCTGCCCGCCCCCCTGCTACAGCACCACCCACTGCAGGACCACCTGCTGGAAGCCAGCCTGCGTGTCCAGCTGCTGCAGCAGCGCCCCCTGCTGCCAGCCCAGCTGCTGCCAGCCCAGCTGCTGCCGCCCCACGTGCTGCCAGACCAGCTGCTGCAGGACCACCTTCCAGCCCAGCTGTGTGACCAGCTGCCGCCGCACCCCCTGCTGCCAGCCCAGCTGCTGCGTGGCCAGCTGCTGCCAGCCCAGCTGCTGCCAGTCCTGCTGCCGCCCCAGCTGCTGCAGCGACCCCTGCGGCCAGTCCGGCAGCTGCACGCCCGTCTACTGCACCAGAACCTGCTACCACCCCACGTGCGTCTGCCTGCCCAGCTGCTGCCAGCCCTGCTGCCGCCCGTCCTGCTGTGAGCCCAGCTGCTGCCGGCCCTCCTGCTGCTGAGCAGATCCTCAGAAGACCATGGTCATCACACGGCACCGACTCACCATTTGAGAAACAAATTCATTTCCTGCTTTTCTGACCACCAACACGCTCTCACTGAAATTTGTTACTCCCCTGTGTATTTCAAATCTTGTGAATCAGCTCCATGGGGGCGCTAATTACCTCATCCTGATTCTCTTCTTCCCATGGCATCTTCCTGTAGACTCAGTTTGGAGTTCGGGTCTCAGCTGAGTTTTCAGTCGAGATCTTCACTCATAGATTTCTGTAACTGATCTACAGTCTTCACAATCATGCTTACTTTCTCAAGGTACTTGTGTTTCTTGTATCCTGCCTTCTTTCCATCATCACTTTGTGTGACCTCCTGAGGAACAGAGCTTCTTACCTGTGTATTTCTTAATAAATTCAAAAGCATCTTTCATCCCAGATTCTGTTTTTGTTTCATTGTATGGTACTTCCTGATATAGAACCTTAAATGCATATTGCATACTATTCATATATACATTAGCCGTTTGGAACCTCCTAATAGCCCACCAGGAATGACTGCCAGCATTTTTTTTTTTTCAGATAAAAACATTTCCTTGTACAATGTCATGTAGCTATGAATGGATAGACTAGATCCAGGATTGAGTCTTTTGTGCCTGCTCAAAGGCACTTACATCTCAAACCAAGGAGAGAGTCCTCTGTCGCCATGCCCTTGCCCGGCTGTGATTGCCATCGTTCCTCACCTGTGGTTCTTAGCACAGACACAACCATGTGACGCTCCGGTGAATTTCCTGAATTTCAGATATAATTCTCCAGACATCCTACTTCTTTGATAATTATATCTCACTGAACAGTAACTCTTTTCTCTGCCATCTTGTTTACTGCCATGAGGAGTCCAAAAGACCCAGGTGACAGCTATAACTTGATTATATCCCACGATAGAGATATTCCTTTCCGGGGTGGACATTTGACCTGGTCATGAAGGTGGCATTCGGGATGCCTGCATTCAATATCCCATTGCCTGGGTTGGAGCCCTGGCTCCTTTCCAGATTCCAGCTTCCTGCTAGGGCGCACTCTGGGAGGGGCAGGTTGAGCAGTTGGAACCCTACTGATCGTGTGGTGACCCAGATTGAGTTCCTGGCTGCTGACTTTGGCCTCGCCCAGCCCTGGCTATTTCAGCTTTATGATAGAATGAGCCATTGGATGAAAGATCTCTCTCTCTCTCTCTCTCTCTCTCTCTCTCTCTCTCTCCATATAAATAAATAAAGATAAAGAAAACATTTTAAAAGGAAAAGTAATGTCCCTTTCATGGGAACAGAGCTTCAACCCAGTAGAGCCTGCTGCCATGGGGGTGGAATCTGCAATGTGTCACTCCTACTCCTGCCCACTGATTTCTGAACTCATGCATACCACCTACTGTGGATATGTGTGGGACCTACTATGTGAATCACAGAATGGCCATTGGACCAGGCTATATAACACATCCAGATGACAATCTGTCAACCCTGCAGCCACCTCTAAGTTGACCCCTTTAATGTACATCAAACAGGTTACTCCAACTGTGTCAGGTGACTCATTTCTAGATCTTGCAATCTATGTTAGGGGACAAGTGGATACCATGGCTTCTCCTAACTTGAGGAGGCAAAGTTATGTGAAAACATGAATCAAGTCCAGGAAGGATGAATGCCGCCTTTCCCAGTGGTGTAGCCTGGGGTAGTCGCCCTGCTCCGTGTGGGTTGGTTCATGTCCGTGGGGGATGCCACCCTGGTGAGCTGCCGACAAACCGCACATCCAGCCAAGCAGCCCAGGCGAGAGGGAGCCAGTGCCAGGAATCTGCAGTCAAGCAGAGAGGCGGGATCTGAACGCAGGCACTCTGATAATGGGACGTGGGCTTCCTAATCAGACTCAATCCCCCGACCCAACACCATGCCGCATCATCCATTCAGCGTTGCAGGAAGCCAACCCTGCCACTCTCCACAGATGTACTGTTGCTTCTCATTAATGCTTTGATCTGAAGGTGGATAATTTATACATTTGAGTATAACTTGTGTTCAATCAAAGATACAAAGGTAAACAAAAGAGGAAAAATCCCAGACTATGGAAGGAGAAAGGAAGCTGAAGCTATTCCTTATCAGAAATAAAGATGATTAATCAGATTTTTTTCTCAGATACCCCTTAAAAATATGAGACTTGTGGTTTCTTGGAGAGGGTGTCTGCCGGCACACTGACCAGCCCAGGAAAGGGAAGGGGAAAGGAAAAAAGCAAAACACTTGCAAATTAATCCACGTAGCATGGAAGCTGGGAAGAGAGAAGTATTCACAAAGAAAGACAAAGCAATGTATGTGCGAAACTACTCACGCAGTAATAAGTATTTTTTTTTCTATTGTCCCCAAACACACAGCCAGTGTTCAGAACAAGAATTGAGGACCCTCTGGTGTGACCATGGCTTCCACGTTGTCTTTTCCTTCTGCAACAAAGCACTGTGGTTGGTGATCACGTCAGAGATGTGCCGTGTCTCAGTGAGCTTAGTATGGAGCGTGCATGGTGCAAAATGGAAGCATCCGTGCAAAACTGGCACAGAGAAGTCTTCAGGAATAATGGCCAGTAGTCTGCTGGTTCCTGGAAGCACCACCACCAAATTGGAATCGGATAATTTAAGAATATTTACTTGGAACCTAACAATAAATATGCAGTAAACAAAGGCAATGACTAAGGCTTTGGGGAATGTGCAGGAATGAGCATTTTAAAATGCACACAGCCCAAAGGGACATGGGCACATCCAGCAGAGCCATGAGCAGGAAGCCACGTTAGAGATCAGGGGAGAATGGCTGTGATTGATTTTATTTTACTTGAAGATTCATTATTTATTTGAAAGACAAGAGAGAAGGAGGGAAAATGAGGGGAGGAGAGAGAGAGGGGAGAGAGAGATTTTCCATTCACTGGTTCACATCCCAAATGCCCACAATAGTCAGGGCTGCACCAGGCAGAAGCCAGCAGCCAGGAACTCCACCTGGGTCTCCCACATGGGTGGCAAGGGCCTGAGCACTTGGGTCGCCCTCTGCTGCTCTCACAGGCACATCAGCAGGGAGTTGGATCGGAAGTGAAGCAGCCAGAACTCAACCTGGTGCTCATATGGGATGCCTGTGTCATAGGTGGTGCCTTTACCTACTGTGCCACATTGCAAATGTGATTTTACAGGAAGGGCTGTCAGGAGACAAGGCATCTAAGGCAGGAGGGACTATGACAACGTGAAGAAGGACCAGAACAGACAGGTGCTCCCAAAACCTTTCACTTGAGCAGAGGTGTCCCAAAACAGAACAGGCCGCCTGCAGGCAGGAAGTGGTATCTGTTAGCTAAATGACACTTGGCAGATATCAGATATTGTGTTGTGGATTTTCCTCCCCAGTGAGTGACCTGTAACAGGGTGCCCTAATGGCATCTTGCGTCACCAAATCTCTGCCTCTGTCTTGCTCAACCAGCACCACTGACTAACTGCTAATACTACCGTCATTCACTGAAGCCTACAAGTACTCAAAGAATATTTTTATAAGATTTATTTTATTTGTTTCAAAGGCAGAATTACAGAGAGAGAGAGAGAGGGAGAGAGAGAGAGATCTCCCACCTGCTAGTTCACTCCCCAAATGGCTTCAACAGCCAGGGCTACATCAGACCAAAGCCAGACCGGGAGCCAAGAGCTTCTCCCAGGTCTCCCACAAGTGCAAGGGCCCAAGCACTTGGGCCGTCTTCCTCTGCTTTCCCAGGTGTATTAGCAGGGAGCTGGATCAAAAGTAGAACAGCTGAGACCTGAGTCAATACCCAAAGGGGATGCCAGTGTCACCAGAAGAAATAATATTTTTTAAAAATACAGATTGTGGACCAGCATCTTGCAGACTCAAAAATCCTATCTTTTTTGCCTCAAAAAAGATGAACTCCTTTGGGGACATAACATGTATTCATCCCATAAAACAAATATGCCTACTTATTAATCACAATATCAAGTGTCATAAGTGAATTTCTCATACTCTTCTTAATAAATTATTTTTCTATGCACAAATACTAAAAGGAAGCCAAATAATAGCAAGGAGTTTATTTTCTTTCTCTTTTTTTAAAAGATGTATTTATTTATTTGAAAAGCAGGGCTACAGAGAGGCAGAGAGAGAGAGAGAGAGAGAGAGAGAGAGAAGTCTTCCGTCCACTGGTTCACTTCCCAAACGGCCACAACAGCCAGAGCTGAGCTGACCTGAAGCCAGGAGCCAGGAGCTTCTTCCAGGTATCACACGCGGGTGCAGGGGCCCAAGGACTTGGGCCATCTTCTGCTCTCCCAGGCCATAGCAGAATGCTGGATCGAAAGTGGAGCAGCTGGGACTTGAACTGGAACCCATATGGGATGGCAGCACCACTGGTGGCAGCTTTACCAGCTATGCCACAGGACCAGCCCGAAGAGGTTATTTTCTAAGCAAATAATCAGAAGTTAGAACAATAGGATGTTCAGCGTAATCCCACACATTCATGTCAAAATCATGCCTTGCCTACGGGACAGGAAGACTCCAGGTTCCAGTGTCCCTCTTTGCTACGTGGGGCTTGGCAGGGCACTGCCAACCTTTGCACCTGTGCCTCTCCTTGATCTAAACTTCTGGGGTTAACCACCCAGCTCTCATTGAAGAAGCACACTTCCATTCTTCAAAAACCTCAGTCAGGCAAGAGTAAATCAGCCTTGAAGTTACTCTGTGTCTCAGCCCATTCTCTGTTGCTGTAACAGAATACCTGAGACTGGGTGGTTTATAAAGGGAACGGTTTGGCCGGCTCATGATCCTGGTGGCCTGTCACCATGGCAGAGGAATGGAAAGGGAAGCAGTCATGCGCAAAGGACTGCACGGCAAGAGGGGACGCAGGAGCCCAAGCCAAGAAACCCTTGCTGGTTTATAACAACCTGCTCTCGTGGGAACTAATGCAGTCCCCCAAGACCTGGCCCACTCCCTAGAGACAGATGACTCCATCATGAGCACGGAACCCAGGACCTGATTACTTCCCAGTAGGCCTGAGCATTGGAAGGCTTCTTCTTGGAGAGTTCATTGTGGCGCCGTGGGTCAGCCATGCCTGGGATGCCCTCGTCCCTTACGCAGTGCCGGTTGGGATCCCGATTGCTCTGCTTTCCATCCAGCTTCCTGCTGATACCTCCTGGGAGGCAGCAGAGGGTGGTTCAGGTGCTTGGGCCCTGCCATCCACGTAGAAGACCCTCACAGAGTTCTGGACTCCTGGCTTCCACCTGTCCCAGCCCTGATGACTGTGGGCATTTGGGATGTGCACCAGTGGATGAAGCGCTCTCTCACTCTCTCGCGCTCTCTCTCTCTCTGATTCTCTGTGCGTATCTATATCTCTCTGTCCTTCTGCCTTACAAGTAGATGAAAATCGTAAATGAATAATCAAACATTCGGATACAATTCCCTCCACCTTCACCCGGCCACGCTGGGAACAAGCTTCCAGCACATGGATCATTGGGAACCACGCCCCATCCAAACTAAAGCAAAGTGTTTTTGCATAGTTTTGCTCTATTGGGGCCATGAGCTATTTCAGTGTGTCTGTTGAAAAGAGAACTATTGCCCTCCATGTGCTAGCATGTTTAGTGTATTTCATGGAGCATAAAATCACCTTCAGAAATATCAATACAGGAAGTCACATCAGGGCCAACCTGGGTCACAGGACAGTGGGGAATCCACACATATCGAGAGCTGAGTGCTTTTTTAGAAAAGATAAAGGAAGTTGAATGAGAACAGCAGGTTAAATTTGCAGGATGCAATATATCCTAAACAAGATACAAAGAAATCAAGCATGGTTCCACATACATATGATCAGAACCACATTGGAACATTAATTAATGCTTTTAATCATATTAACTGAAAAAGATCTACAATAATAATGACATTTCAATGCATAATAACATACATGTTGTAAATTTCAGCATGCTTTCAAAACAGAATGTAAGTGAATATATATCTCTGAAGATATTAAATAGGAAAACCCTAGCTCCTATGATGAAAAGTTACTAGAAAAAGAAAGAATCATGTCTAATTGTGAAACACCCTGTTGTATTGAGAATATATAAAGATGTCCACACCATCCTGTTGTGCTCAGGTCGTACCAGAGGAAAACACTGCTGTAAAATAAATGAAGCTATTATGATTTATACATGAAATGACATGGCTGTGCGTGTGGAAGTTCCTTAAAGAAATCCTATTTACAACAATGTATTAGAAATAACCATGGAGTCAATAAAAATTAATATACATGAATGATTTTTTTCATATACCAGTTAAAAATTAAGTACTTTAATTACAATACACTTGTAACATAAATAAATAAAATGCCTGGGGGGAAATCTAATGAAAGATGAGCAAGACTTTTATGGAGAACAGAATAAAAATTGATGAGCAATTCTACTCCCTGATAGAATTTAGCAAACAGAAATGGTTATATATGTTTACCAAAATACCTCTACCAAAATGTTCAGAGGAGAACCATTTTTAATAGTTCAACAGCGTCAAGCTAGAAACAACCTTTGTGTATATTAGCAGTAGAGTGAAAAAATCAATTGTGTCACTGGCACCGCGGCTCACTAGGCTAATCCTCCGCCTTGCGGCGCCGGCACACCGGGTTCTAGTCCCGGTCAGGGTGCCGGATTCTGTCCCGGTTGCCCCTCTTCCAGGTCAGCTCTCTGCTGTGGCCAGGAAGTGCAGTGGAGGATGGCCCAAGTATTTGGGCCCTGCACCCCATGGGAGACCAGGATAAGCACCTGGCTCCTGCCATCAGATCGGCGCGGTGCGCCGGCCACAGCAGCCATTGGAGGGTGAACCAACGGCAAAAGGAAGACCTTTCTCTCTGTCTCTTTCTCTCACTGTCCACTCTGCCTGTCAAAAAAATAAAAAGAAAAAAAATCAAGTGCATCATATTCATTCAGTGGAGGATTATATAGCAGTGGGAATGAATGAACTACAGGATTAATATCTCAAAATCATGTGAAGATAAAGTAGCCAGTTCAGCTCCATGGTGTTTCAACTATCTAATGTTTAAAAGCAATCAAAACAGAACAACAGCATTGCAAATCAATAGACTGATTATCTGCATTAGAAGATGAGTGAAGGGTTATGATTTGAAAGGATTAGGACCTGATTTGATTTGTAATTATCCAGCAGGTCAGGAGTTAATAATTTGAGGGCTTTAGGGGCCAGGAGGGTGGAAGGAATAAGTGGAGTTTGGATTAAAAAGTAATGGAAGCTGCACACCATTCACTAAGAGTGAACTAACAGTGCACTAACTGTGACAAATGCACTAATGGGAGACGTCAGTAATGGGGAGGTGGGTGAGGGGAGTGTGGGAACTCTTTGTGCATGACCTCGCAATTTTTATTTTATAAATTTAAATCTATTCCTAAATAAAATTTATCCTTACAAATAAGATTAAAGTGAGTGAGTATCTCAAAAGAAACTGGAACATTTAGAAATCCCAGATGCCTCAAGGGTCATCTCCTCTAAACTAATTCTTTCATTAAAAGGGAGCGAAGAAAGACTATGAGAGACACAGCCATGGGAGACACAGGTTAAGGCTACAGCTACCTGGAGGAAGCCCCAAGCCTCCCCAGCTGTGTCAGGCCATGTGCCGCAACGGATGAAGCCCCTCAACTAGGGGGACTACTGGTCCCTAGAAGGAGGCTTGACTACACCCCAGTGGGTGCCTCTGCTCTGCCACCGCTGTGGTTCCTCATGGCCATGTGCAACACAGAGTGCCAAACATGCTCTCCCCAGGTTGTTCAGAGACAGGTGCCTGGGCTAGCCTTGTGGGAGAGCAGAGTGGAATCCAGGTGCTCCGTGTGTCACTGAGCCCTTCCCTGCCCACACAGCCAAAGGAGTAAGGGAGGCAGCGAGAGCTCCCTAACCCTCGCAGGCCAGCAGAACCACCACGTGCCCAGACGATGATCAAAGCAGGAACAATGCTGATGATGAGGCCACCTTCCTTTCATCTAAAAGGAAGTTTCTATGACTTATTCTCAATTAAGAGACAAATTAAACACTTACTTTCAAAAGGGCCATAACATCCAGAGAGCAACTTCCTCCTTAACAATACCAATCTGATCAAGGAAAATTAATGTAAACAACAACAAGGGCAAATGCTGCTCATTGGCCCCTGCTTCGGAGGTCCAGGGTATAAAAGGCCCAGAGCACACAGCACCATCATATTCTGGGAAACTCACCTGTGAAGTAAGCCCACCCTCCCCACCAACACCATGACCAACTCCTGCTGCTCCCCCTGCTGCCCGCCCCCCTGCTACAGCACCACCCACTGCAGGACCACCTGCTGGAAGCCAGCCTGCGTGTCCAGCTGCTGCAGCAGCGCCCCCTGCTGCCAGCCCAGCTGCTGCCGCCCCACGTGCTGCCAGACCAGCTGCTGCAGGACCAGCTGCTGCAGGACCACCTTCCAGCCCAGCTGTGTGACCAGCTGCCGCCGCACCCCCTGCTGCCAGCCCAGCTGCTGCGTGGCCAGCTGCTGCCAGCCCAGCTGCTGCCAGTCCTGCTGCCGCCCCAGCTGCTGCAGCGACCCCTGCGGCCAGTCCGGCAGCTGCACGCCCGTCTACTGTACCAGAACCTGCTACCACCCCACGTGCGTCTGCCTGCCCAGCTGCTGCCAGCCCTGCTGCCGCCCGTCCTGCTGTGAGTCCAGCTGCTGCCGGCCCTCCTGCTGCCCGTCATGCTGATCCATCTCTGAAGAAGCATCCTCATCACACAAGAACCTTCTCCCAACTAAATTCACCCTTCAGGGACAAATTCACCTCCAAACTTTGCTGAACCCCAGCATGCTCTGACCGAAGTTTCTGTTACTAGTCTGTTTGTCTAAACCTGATAAATTAGCTTGAGGGTGTGCACAGTGCTCCTCCTGATCCCCTTGTTAGGCCCTGTGGTCCAAGCAGCACCTGTGCAAGTCCTCAGTTTGGACTTAGGATCTCCGTATGCACTCTTGGGTCAAGATCTTCCCTCTCTTCCTCTACGTAACTTGGCAAAACAAAGCCTTGCGCTCTCCACGTAGATTTCTGTAACTGAGCAATGCTTTCATAAGCATGTTTAATTTTCCTGCGTACACCTGTTTCCTGTATGCTGACTTTTTCTTTTGATCATCACTTTGAGTCATCGCCTTGTAGAAGGGGTTCTTACCTAAATGTTCTTTGAATAAATTCTGAGCAACTATTCATCCCGGACTGTGTTTTGTTGGAAGGCGTGGAAATCCTGCCATGGGATTTGCATGCATAGTGCACACTACATGCGTCATCCATCCTGAGCCCACAAATCGCTACCACACTTCTCAGATGAGAAAATTTCATTGTGTGATCCCTGTAGCCACTGATGGGCAGACTGAGTGAAGACTCCGTCTTCTCTGCCTGCACAAGGCTGACATTTCTATCTCACGAGAAATAGCGCGATGTTAGGACTCGGCTCCAGGAGACAGCACTGGAGTTTAACAATGGAAGGAATAATCCTTGAACACGCAGGTAACATTTCCATTCCAACGTTCTCGGAGCAGCGTCCCACACGCTGGTGAGCGGCAGCTACCTGTTAGGACAGCAGGGGCTGCCGTCCACAGCTCTTGTGAATGCGGGGATCCTTGTGTCAGCCTCTGAGCAGCCACTCATACACTTCATCTGCATCAGGAAGTTCTGAGAGTCTATGTATCCGAGAGAGAGAGACAGACAGACAGACAGAGAGAGAGAGAGAAGCTGATCTAATGGATTTGTTCTTGGTATCATGTAAATCAGAGCCCCTTCCACGGCTGTCTCTTGAGTTCCCCACTGGTAGAGTGAAAAGGAATCCAGCAATTCCCTGTAAGCACAAACTGGAAGGTATGCCGCGCTAAGGGAATTTGTCCCCTGGTCACCTGTTGTTAAGAAAATTAAGCGGTGACAAAGTCGGGATTCTGTAAGTATGCCATGGGCACTTGAGACTTTGAACACCCCGCTGTCTGAGCCACGTGGCCTTCTGGGTTTGTGCGGCAAACAGGGAGCACCTGAAGGGACAGACGCTGTGTGCCGAAGACTGTCGGGAAGGAGAGAGGTAGAGGAACCCGTCCACTCACAGGAGTCGTGAGAGACAGAGGACGGGTGCTTCTGAGTGGGGATGACTCAGCCTGACAGCTTGGCACCTGGGTCACTCCTTGGAATCTTCTACCAGGCTGGGGGTGGCCAACGTTGGACAGTACCAACGTCCAGGACCGACGCCAACTTCCGAGCCTGTCCCCGGGTGCTCTGAAAATGCTGCCTCGGGGCGTGACCTGTTGACCGCTGGTACTTAGTGGATGCTGGAGTCCATAAGACATGGAACAACAAGTTCTCTGATCAGCCACAGTTACACAAAATAATTGTAAGGTGTGCAAATCTAAAGCAGACTGACTATGATTTAAAACACTTTGACATACACTTAAAAATTGCTAAGAGGGTGGATCTTTAGTGCTTACACCACAAAAAAAAAAAAAAAGAAGAAGTGTCGCTCCCCCTCTTCGTGGAGGAACGACACAGGACCCTGCGCTGTTCTTTCGTCTGCTCGGCCCTCCCCGGGTTTGCTGCTGGTTCTTCCCGGGTTGGCTACTATCCCTTCCACCTCCGTGGAAGGGCAGTTCCCCCTGGCCACATTCCCCACTTCCGCAGGGGAGCGGCACACCGCCGGCCGGCTTTCTCGGGGGCTGCACAGGTGTTCCTTCAGATGTTCCCCGTGCATGCCGTCTCTCTCCTCCTTTATAGTCCTCCTCCGCCAATCCCAACTCGGCTGCCCACACGCCGAGTACGCTGCTCTCCAATCAGGAGCAAGTCCTACAGTTTATTGGTTGAACTGGAGGCAGCTGTGTAAAAGCTGTTTTCTTCTCTCCCAGCGCCATATTGTGGGAGAGCAGATGCATAGAATAAGTCTTAATTCCAGTAACTCAGTCTAGTCCGAATTGCTCCCCACAAAGAAGAAAATTGTAACTATGTGAGCTGATGGACATGTTGATAAACTCACTGTGGTGGCTGTCTCCCAATGACTACATACATTACAATAATACCTTGGACACCTTAAATATATACAATCTTTATTTGTCAATCACACCTCCATAAAACTAGGGCAGAAATAACTTCGTTGATCTAGTTTATTTTTTTTTTTTTTGGACAGGTAGAGTTATAGACAGTGAGAGAGAGAGAGACAGAGAGAAAGGTCTTCCTTCTGTTGGTTCCATCCCTAAATGGCCACCACGGCTGGCACTGCACCAATCCGAAGCCAGGAGCCAAGAGCTTCCTCCTGGTCTCCCATGTGGGTGCAGGGCCCAAGCACTTGGGCCATCCTCCACTGCCCTCCTGGGCCACAGTAGAGAGCTGGCCTGGAAGAGGGGCAACTGGGACTAGAACCCGGTGATCATACCGGGATGCTGTTGCCGCAGGCGGAGGACTAACCAAGTGAGCCATGGCGCCAGCTCCATCTAGGTTATTATAATAAATTTATTTTTACCTTAAACATTAAAATTAGCTTAGGAATTGGGAAAAAAGAATGTCACAGATTGCCTATGATTGAACAGATATTGACTCAATTCTTTATATACATTATATACATTATCTTTATCTTATCTTACATATATTATCTATTATTTTTTGAGGAAGCTTTCAGAGTGGGTATTCATGTCTCCATTTTAAAGATAAAGACATGGAGGCTGAGGGCGCCATCGTGATGTCAGAGCTTGGCTTCTCGCAGAGCAGACACTGAGAAAAAGGCTCCAGTGAGGATAGTGTGTTGGAAAATCACACCGGTAGGTGATGGGGGCAGGGGATGAGACAAAGCAGGCTATGCTATTGAGACCGTAGTAAGACTGACTAAGGCTGAACCCTGAGGGAAAGACATTAGAAATGACGACGACACACACTTTAGAACCACCCAGCTGCAGGAAAGAGGGAGCTAGAGTCCTTAGAAGTCTCTGCCCCGACTGGCGCTGCAGCTCACTAGGCTAATCCTCCACCTAGCAGCGCCGGCACACCGGGTTCTAGTCCCAGCCGGGGCTCCGGATTCTGTCCCGGTTGCCCCTCTTCCAGGCCAGCTCTCTGCTGTGGCCAGGGAGTGCAGTGGAGGATGGCCCAAGTGCTTGGACCCTGCACCCCATGAGAGACCAGGATAAGTACCTGGCTCCTGCCTTCGGATCAGCGCGGTGCGCCGGCCACAGCGCGCTGGCCGCGGCGGCCATTGGAGGGTGAACCAACGGCAAAGGAAGACCTTTCTCTCTGTCTCTCTCTCTCACTGTCCACTCTGCCTGTCAAAAAATAAATAAATAAATAAATAAATAAATAAATAAAAAGAAGTCTCTGCCCAGAATCTCTGGTTGATTGTTTTGTTCCATGTGGCACAAGCATCATGACTTTCTGCAGTCACAACCAAACAGCCACCAGGCACTCAAGTGCAGATTCTGACAGACGGAGATCGGTCCGAGCACAGTGAATTAAGATGTAGTAAGGGTGGGGGTCATGCAAACTTAATCTGCCAACACCATTGGCTCCACTCCAATCCCATCTTGCTTCTTTGATGAGATGACCATGAATGTTAGGAGGAGGGAGAAGAGGAGGAGAGTATGGAGGGGGGAAGAAGAGAGAGAGAGAGAGAGAACAGAGTTGAGAGGGAAGGCCTTATAAATGAAGGGCAGTGGAGCAAGCTGCAGCTACTGTTCATGTGAGAAAGTGAAACTGAGGCCCATCACCCCCCTTTACCACCAGCTGCATGCTCCCCCTCAGTGGCCAGCACTTCCACTGGCCTGGACAATTGTCTGATGGGCTAACCTAGGTGTCTTTCTGCTTGCTGGGTCTGGGTCTCCGGTTACTGAGTCACTCATTGTCCTAGGATGGCTGCTGCTATGCCTACTCACTTGTGGTTCCTCCTGGGCAGGCACACACTATAAGATACACCAGACCGTGTATGGTTGAATTGTGTCCCCCCAGCTTCACATTCAGCTGGGTCTTTGAAGATGCAGTGAGGTAAGACAAGGTGATGCTGGGGTAGGTTGAGCACCTAGTCCATTACGACTGGTGTCTGTGATCAAAAGGGGAAAGAAATCTGGACCCCCATGTTTGGAGAGAAGGAAGCCAACGTAAGAGGCACAAGGAGACAGCCGTCTACAAAGCAAGGAGCGAGGCCTGAAGCAGACAGCACCCTTCGGTCCTCGGATGGAAACAGCCTTGCTAACACAGTAGCTGCAGACCGGCAGCCTCCAGGGATACCACACGGGAGCCACGTGGCTGTGGCAGCACTAATCAACTACACAACCAGGCAATCTCCTGAGTTCTGGATCCACGCTCTCTGCACGCTACTGCTTCGTGGTAATTAGCCCAGGAAGTGGTAGCGCCTCCTCGTCGGGCTGCTCAGAGGTGACAGGTGTTACCTCTGATTACTTCCTGTGGCACAAATGCCACTCTCCTGGAAACAAATCTTCAAGCCAGTAGGTGTAAAACATTTAGAGGGGACAGCAAATACCCACTTTCATAACTGGAGGTAAACCATCCTTGTATTTAATGACACCTCGAGCATTTAAGCCAAAATCCATGGTCTTGCCTTAGAACTGCAAAACGCCAGGATTACATTCCTCCCCTGAGCAGTGCCTGGCTGGGCACCACCAACCATCACGTCTGTCCGTCTTCCAGATCTAAGCTTATGTGGTTGACCATCCCAGTTCTCCTTAAGAAATGCACATTTATCCAAACCCCACAACTGAACAGAGCACCTTCTGCTAATCCCGAAGCACTTCCTTCTCCTTAAGTTCCCTGTGCATAAACTGGCTCTGCTCCTATTTACGCCAAGTGTCATACACGCCTAATGGTATTTTTAAATAACTCGGATTTTCTTCTCTAATCTCCTCCAAAGCCTGCACGTGAACCTCACCCAAGTAAGTCTGTCTTTTAAAAAGTCGCACGGGAGGCTGGTACAGTGGTACAGCAGGATTAACTGCAGCTTGCGGTGCCAGCGTCTCATATCAGAGCGCCAGGTTGCTGCTCTGCTTCCAATCCAGCTCCCGGCTAATGCACTGGGAAAGTAACAGAAGATGCCTCAAGTACTTGGACGCCACCACAAACATGAGAGACCCAGAGAGAGTTCCAGGCTCCTGGCTCAGGCTGGGTCCAACTATTGAGACCATTTGGTGAGTGAACCAGCATATGGAAGATGTCTCTATATGTCTCTCTCTCTTTCTCTCTCTCTCTCTCTCTCTCTCTCTCATGTTGTTTTCTAAATAAATAGTACAATAAATCTTTAAAAAATTTTACTTATAAAGTTCCATGGCCGGCGCCGTGGCTCACTAGGCTAATCCTCCGCCTAGCGGCGCTGGCACACCGGGTTCCAGTCCCGGTCGGGGCGCCGGATTCTGTCCCGGTTGCCCCTCTTCCAGGCCAGCCCTCTGCTGTGGCCAGGGAGTGCAGTGGAGGATGGCCCAAGTGCTTGGGCCCTGCACCCCATGGGAGACCAGAATAAGTACCTGGCTCCTGCCATTGGATCAGCGCGGTGCTCCGGCCACAGTGCGCCGGCCGCGGCGGCCATTGGAGGGTGAACCCTCCAATGGCAAAGGAAGACCTTTCTCTCTGTCTCTCTCTCTCACTGTCCACTCTGCCTGTCAAAAAAAAAAAAATTCCATAACTGCCGTACCCTATTTGTTTGTTGACTGCTTGCAATCTAGTATCACCATGCTGTTACGTGATTCACATATCATGCACAGCCACCCCCAGGTCCTCTTCAGTGAGGTTAGCTGAAACTTTCACATCTTGCAAGTTAAATTCCTCTTCCAATAGTCTGAGCTGAGAATTAAAGCAAGTTCTTACCTGTGTCCTCTGGAACAATACAATATTGTCATGGAAATGTGCAAACATCTGTTTCAGCAAATTGCTCTGGGTTTTCCTGTCTTTGTCCAAGGTAGAAAATCACAAGCTTGGCAGTTTGGCTGCAAGTTTCCTCTTGGGATTCCCTGACATGTGACTGTCAGAGAGGGACCCACCGGGTCTCCTACTGCAGCTGCTGAAAAAGACCAGCTGCTCCAGTCCACACCCCACATTAGCATTGCTACTGCATTCATAAGGCGTGGACATACCTTCCCATACACCAACAGCGGGAGGCTGATGGAGCTCAAAATTGGGTCAGGGGTAATGGAAATCTTACCATAGTTAGAATTCATGTTATTCAGAGAAGGTGGAGAAAATACAGTAAGAACAGGAGAATAAATTTATGGGATGCATTGACAGCATGGATCCTCACCAAGATATAAGCAAGCCACATCCAGCACCACGTATCTATGTATAATAACCACACTGAATTATTTTCAGAAATGAAACATTTGAACATTAATCAATGTTTTAGGGGCTAGCGTGATGGTGCAGTAGGTTAATCCTCCGTCTGCGGCACCAGCATCCCATATGGGCGTCAGTTCTAGTCTCAGCTGCTCCTCTTCCAATCCAGCTCTCTGCTATGGCCTAGGAAAGCAGTAGAAGATGGCTCAAGTGCTTGGGCTCCTGCACCCACATGGGAGACCAGGAAGAAGCACCTGGTTCCTGGCTTCAGATTGGCGCCGCTCCGGCCGTTGCAGTCATTTGGGGAGTAAACCAACGGACGGAAAATCTTTTTCTCTGTCTCTCCCTCTCACTGTCTGTAACTCTACCTCTCAAATAAATAAATAAAATATTTTAAAAAATCAATGTTTTAAAATCACATTTACAGAAAGAGCTAGAATATCATAGCCTATTTCCTAACCTGATGACAGTGACATGGATGGACTTCCATTGTGATATTCCATCAAGCTGGAAATTAATAATTTGCAACCTTTTCAGATGAATAGAAGATCTATAAAAACATTACGAGCAGATTAGGCCTAGAGAATAAGTCACATTTCCTCTCAACAAACCCAAGTCTGCTACAGAAAGCGAGGAAGGAAGGAAGGGAAACAGAGATAGAGGCAGGGAGGAGGGGGCCAGTGAGAGAGGAAGGGAGAAAAGGAGGGAGACAGAGGGAGGGACAGAGATGTGCAGGTGCAGGGCTAAGGCTGTTGCTGGCTGTGAGAATCAGGACTTCAGTCTGCAGATCTGAGGTTTGCCTGGAGCAGCATCACCACATCACAGAAAGCCACCTGTGCTCATCCTGGCAAACACTTTCATCCTTGGAAAGTCAGGAAAAATGACACGCATTAAACAACTGATACCCATTAGTCGTCAGACACTACATCTACGAACTTCCACTCACCAGCTTTGGCTCTGCTCCATCACACAGATGCACAGGACCAAGCATCCTCCTCCCAGGATCTACAGAGACAGACGCCTGGGCTCATCTTGAATCAGGCTTTGGTAGTGAGCAGACGTGGACTCACACATTCACCTGACAACTGTGGTCACAGCTGCAGCATGCCCCTTCCCAGAGACCCTCCCACAAAAACAAGCTGCAGAGGGACAGCTGCCCTGACCCTCCCACCAGAGCAAGAACTGTCACATGACCCACACTGGTCAAAGCAGGAACCATGCTGGCAATGTGCCCGCCTCCCTTTTATCTCAAACCCTGGTGCCGTGACTTATTCTCAATTAGGAGACAAATTAAACACTTACTTTCAGAAGACTCACAGCATTTAGAGAGCAGCTTCCTCCTTGAACATCCCAAACTGAGCGCACAGCACAGCACAAACAACAAGGAAGACGGCTGCTCATTGGCCCAAACACTGGAGGCCCGGGGTATAAAAGGCCCAGAGCAGAGAGCACCATCATATCCTGGGAAACTCACCTGTGAAGTAAGCCCACCCTCCCCGCCAACACCATGACCAACTCCTGCTGCTCCCCCTGCTGCCCGCCCCCCTGCTACAGCACCACCCACTGCAGGACCACCTGCTGGAAGCCAGCCTGCGTGTCCAGCTGCTGCAGCAGCGCCCCCTGCTGCCAGCCCAGCTGCTGCCAGCCCAGCTGCTGCCGCCCCACGTGCTGCCAGACCAGCTGCTGCAGGACCACCTTCCAGCCCAGCTGTGTGACCAGCTGCCGCCGCACCCCCTGCTGCCAGCCCAGCTGCTGTGTGGCCAGCTGCTGCCAGCCCAGCTGCTGCCAGTCCTGCTGCCGCCCCAGCTGCTGCAGCGACCCCTGCGGCCAGGCCGGCAGCTGCACGCCCGTCTACTGCACCAGAACCTGCTACCACCCCACGTGCGTCTGCCTGCCCAGCTGCTGCCAGCCCTGCTGCCGCCCGTCCTGCTGTGAGCCCAGCTGCTGCCGGCCCTCCTGCTGCTGAGCAGATCCTCAAAAGACCATCATTTCCACAAGCACCCTCGGTCTCCTGACTTGACGGCCTCAACAAATTCACTTCCCACCCTTGCTGGACAACAGCCTGTGATCACCAACCCCTCTGTGACCTGTTTATCTTTCCAAAGCTTCTGAATGAGTTTGTGACCGTGTCTCACCCAATCTTTTTGGCTTTATGTTTTGTGGATCATGAGCCAGCCTCTGAGATCCGTGTTATGAAGTTAGTGTCTCGGGTTAAATTCTGATTCCAAGATCTTCACTTCTCCCTCTAAATGAATTAGGAAAACAGATCTTTAGAAATGCCGTAAGCTTCAGCAACTGATCAGTCATCCTTTAAATCATGTTTCCTTGTTGTACTTGAACTCGGGGTTTTGTGTTCTCTTTTCTCCTTTCCTGGCCACTTTGAGCTCTTCTACATGCAGGAAGTCTCAATAAAGCTTTGATAAATTCTGTCCCATCCTTCATTCCTTGTTGACTTTCTTTATCTTACTGTGTTAGCAACACTTGACATCACATCTCCCTGCTTAAGCGTCTCTTTGATTCTGTGTATTCACTGGAGAGGTATTGAGACAGAGAAAGGCAACATAAAGTGAGAGCGAGCTCCTCTCCATGGAATCTTTCCCCCAAATGCTCACACCAGTCACGGCTGGGTTGAGGCGGAAGCCAGGAGCCAGGAAGACCATCCAGTCTCCCACGTGGCTGGCAGGGACCCACTTACTTGAATACGTCCCTGCCCACCAGGTGTCCTGGGCTGATGGCCTGTTCCCAGGTAAGCTTATTGCAAGTCTCTCCCTCCCCTCATGGAAGAAGTCAAAGGCTGAGCCATAAAGAAGGGCAGGACTGCAGGATTTATCTGGAGAAAAAAAAAAGTGCAAATTCAAGAACCAAGTCCTGCGGAAACAAACAGCCAAAAATACACAAACAAACCAAAATGCACAAACAAAAAATGCAGAAACAAAGCCAAACCCCTCTCCCAGGAAAACCTTCCAACAGTGACAAAGCCCTCCACGCAGGAGAAACCCAGGACACCAGGAAAGTCAGGCCCACCCTCACACCCTCCTGGGCATAGGGTGAGGCCAGCAGGGAGCCCAGCTGAGAATTCACAATGGGTGGAGTCTGGAGCCCGGCACACCACGCATTTCTGGGCCCCATTCAGAAATACCGGAAGTGTCATAGCGCCAGGTGCAAGATGGGAGTGAAGCCCCCCTCCCTCCGCTGCGGTAATTTTATTTCAATGACATTGTAATGACCTAAGGTCCTGGGGAACACACCTGTGGCCATGCTGGGTATTTCTAACAAGCGTGGGTTGCAGGTTCCCAACATGGTGGGATTTCAGGCTCCACTGCTTGGAAAAAGCACCTATGCTGGGCCCCAGGGTGCACAGAAAGGGAGCCTTGGGCTGCACACAGAAAGGTAAGGGGGTTTGGTGCACAGAAGCAGACTCTCTATGTGGACCAGACCAGGCTATCATGGGGGCCACCTAAGATGCACCCCTACCCACCCCACCCCTGCTGGCAGTAGGGATTCAGTGAGGAGCTGTCCATGGAATCTATCAGAGCCAAGCTAGGCAAGAGCTGTCAGTCATTGACTCCTGCTGTCCCGCAGGTCAGCAAGGAGCTGTCAGACCTCAGCGGCTCCCAGCCACTCGCATTTCCAGGGCTCATGCCCTGCACTAGTAGGAAGCTCGAATCAGGAGACAAGAATCGAACTCAGGTTGTGCGATGGCATCTTAACTCTGTCTAAACACCTGCACCTGCTGAACTCCAGTGCAGATTACGCTATCGTGTGTTGTATCAGTGGGAAGAACATTGTACAGCAGCTCTCGAGAGCTCTCTCATCCTGCACAACAGAAATCTAACAGCCGTTCATTCGCAGCTCCCCCCTTCCTCCTACTGGCAGCCTCCGGAAATCCACTTCCATTCTTTCCTTACATGAGTTGGACTTTTCAGAGACCTCCGAGCAGTGGAATCATGTCATATCTGCCCTTCTGAATGGGCTCATCTCACTTAGCAGAAAGAACACAAGGTTGGTGCAGGGTCCTGCACATGGGGCATTTCCTTCTTTTTTAGGGCTGAATTGTGTTTGCTCACAGGTGTGTGGCCACATCTGCTTTCCCCGTTGGTGTATCATGGACATTAGAGTTGCTTCCACATCTGGACTATTGTGTAGAGTGCAGCCATGGACAGGAGGGGGCTAATATTTCCTCAACACCCTGAATTCAATTCATTGTGTGAAAAAAAACAGAGATGCAGAACTTCTCTCATATGCATTTCTATTTCTGATACTTTTTGGAACCTCAGTACTGTTTTCAACTGCAGCTGCACCATTTTGCTCTACACCAGGGTGCGAGCGTCCCAATTCCTCCACATCCTTGTAGTCACCTTTTATCTCACATGCTTTATAGTAGCGAGACTCCATATTCCAATGTGTCAATTATCAAATGTAGAAGTGATACTCTAGGATTAGGCATTAAGGAAAAGCACATGGCCTTGGCCGAGGAACTGCAACTCAAGGGACGCTGTCCTCCTCCCCTTGCCGTACACGGACGGACACTCTCAACAACTGCATACATCCCTCTTGCACCCAAGAGTACATCTCTGTCCACCAGACTCATGCTTACAAAAGCCACAACTGGAATGGTGGAAATTCTGCTTGTCTGGAAGCCATCCTTTCTGTTCAAGGCGCCTTTGCATAGAGTGGCTCTGCTCCTATTTCCCTCACTCTGAAGCTCCACTTTCCGAGGGATTCATGCATTCTCTCCTGCTTTCCTGACCTAATGCAATGGAGAGTGGGGACCACACAGGGAGATGTCTGATATGTGAGTATCAACTTCTCCTTGGCTCATTCAGCCATGACGTTTAAGAATCAATTATGATGTCACATGACACACAAGTCTAATTATAGCCACATGTAACTCAGAGTTTCGTCACCAATCTCTCTTAAAGTGCAAGTGTGAACCTCTAGTAGTAAATCAGTCTTCATGCCATTGCGAAGGCTCTCATGTTTTAAGGGCTTCTTGACCTCCTGATAATCCAAGTTGTAGGTTCTCTTCAATGACTTTAGCCGATGCTTAAATACCTTGCTAATAAATTTCTCTTCTTATAGTTTGACTTGAGGATGAAAAATTCCTCACTTGTGTTCTCTGGATGAACAGAACACTGCTGTAGAAATGACCAGGGAACTTAATAAGGGACAGCAGTTACAAGTGTCTTCTCGGAATTCCCCCCACCACAAGGCCGCTGGGAAGGGACTCATGAGATGTGTTTCCAGGGGACCCATTGAGTTGGAGCTGCTGCTGCAAAGTCTGCACCCTGCACGCATTTGTAGGCCATGACTGTGCCTTCAGAAACACCAGCACCAGGCTCACAGCAAGTGCAAACAGCTCACGGAAATCTTTCCATAGACAGAACTCATGTGTTCACAGAAGCTGGAGTGAAGACAGTACGAAGAGGAGGATAAATGTGTGAGGTGCAATGACAGGTAGCTCCTCAACAAGATATGAGTGAGTTTCATCCGGAGCCATAACCAACCGAAATCACACTGAATTATTTTCAAAATCTAACACTTGAACACTAGGCAACCTTTGTCAGTCACATTGATTGAAAACAGAGATGAAATGTGTGACGTGATCTCCATGTGTAAAGACAAGTTTTTCAAAGCTTTCAGCACATTTTCAAGATACAATACCTTGTAAATCAGGAATAGGAAAGCCGCATGCATCGAGGAGAAGAATCTACCAAAAGAGGAGAGAGAGAAAGAGACAGAGAGACAGAGAGAAAAGAAAAAGAAAGGGGAAGAGAAAGAAGGTAGGAGGGAGAAAGGTAGCAAAGGAAATGTCCAGATGTCCAGTCACAGGGCCGGCATTGAGGCCCAGCAGGTTCAGCCACTGCCTGTGGCACTGGCATCCAATATGAGTGCTGGATTGGTCCTACCTGTTCCACTTCCAATCAGTTCCCTGTTAATGCACTTGGACAAACAGCAGATGGGCCCCTGCACCCACATGGGAGACCTTGAAGAAGCTCCTGGCTCCTGGCATTCGTCTGGCCCAGCCTTGGCTCTTATGGCCTTTTGGGGAGTGAACCAGTGGACAGAAGATCTCTCCCTCTCTCTTTCAAATAAATAAAATGAAACCTTCCAGAAAAAAAAAAAAAAAAGAAATGTCCAGTATTAGCCTGAAATTTCTGGCTCTGCTAGTTACCTGAGTTAGGACAAGAGTTACCAACACATCATTCACTCACAGCTACCCCATTCATCAGGACAATCCCACATCTGGGAAATCTCCCTTCGGGACAAGCCAGGGTGCATGGACACCCCAAAATTCATTTGGTTGAAAGCTTCCAAAACCTAGTAACCACCTACTCTTTTTACCTCCTGCTTTGGTTCTGCTCCATCATCACACAGAACATTGGGTCAAATCCTTCACCCAAGCCTGAGTGATAATGGGGACACCCAGTGTCCAGGCACAGGACAACAGAGACAGACACCTGTGCTCATCTTGAATCAGGCTTTGGTAGTGAGCAGATATGGACTCACACATTCACCTGACAACTGTGGTCACAGCTGCAGCATGCCCCTTCCCAGAGGCCCTCCCAAAAAACAAGCTACAGAGGGACAGCTGCTCTGACCCTCCCACCAGAGCAAGAACTGTCACGTGACCCACACTGGTCAGAGCAGGAACCATGCTGGTGGTGTGCCCGCCTCCCTTTTATCTCAAACCCTGGTGCCATGACTTATTCTCAATTAGGAGACAAATTAAACACTTACTTTCAGAAGACTCACAGCATTTAGAGAGCAGCTTCCTCCTGGAACATCCCAAACTGACCACACAACACAGCATAAACAACAAGGAAAAGCACTGCTCATTGGCCCAAACACTGGAGGCCTGGGATATAAAAGGCCCAGAGCACACAGCACCATCATATTCTGGGAAACTCACCTGTGAAGAGAAGCCCACCCTCCCCACCAACACCATGACCAACTCCTGCTGCTCCCCCTGCTGCCCGCCCCCCTGCTACAGCACCACCCACTGCAGGACCACCTGCTGGAAGCCAGCCTGCGTGTCCAGCTGCTGCAGCAGCGCCCCCTGCTGCCAGCCCAGCTGCTGCCAGCCCAGCTGCTGCCGCCCCACGTGCTGCCAGACCAGCTGCTGCAGGACCACCTTCCAGCCCAGCTGTGTGACCAGCTGCCGCCGCACCCCCTGCTGCCAGCCCAGCTGCTGCGTGGCCAGCTGCTGCCAGCCCAGCTGCTGCCAGTCCTGCTGCCGCCCCAGCTGCTGCAGCGACCCCTGCGGCCAGGCCGGCAGCTGCACGCCCGTCTACTGCACCAGAACCTGCTACCACCCCACGTGCGTCTGCCTGCCCAGCTGCTGCCAGCCCTGCTGCCGCCCGTCCTGCTGTGAGCCCAGCTGCTGCCGGCCCTCCTGCTGCTGAGCAGATCCTCAAAAGACCATCATTTCCACAAGCACCCTCGGTCTCCTGACTTGACGGCCTCAACAAATTCACTTCCCACCCTTGCTGGACAACAGCCTATGATCACCAACCCCTCTGTGACCTGTTTATCTTTCCAAAGCTTCTGAATCAGCTAAGGCTTCGCAGTGTATGCTTTGTCCTGCTGCTCCTTGTCTCTGTGTTGTGTGGTTCATGAACCAATATCAGAAATCTTTGTTATGGAGCTGAAATTCTGAGCTCATTCAGCACCCCTCCTTCTGAGTAATTTAGGAAAATGTATCTTCACAAAAATTTCATAGTTTTCCGCAACTGATCAACAGTCTTTGATCGTGTGTTCTTTTTCTGATTGTACTCAGTGTTCTTCTGTTTTCTCGTTGCCTGCCCTCTTTGAGTTTTCCTCGATGCAAGCGGTTCAATAAATCATTTAAAAATTCTCCATTATCATTCCGTGTTGTGTTTCTTTGTTTTACCATGACAGGAACACTTCAAATGCATCCTCCAATACTAAGAGTCTTTTAAACTTTAGGTATTCCTCCAAGAAGTAGCAAGACGGAGAGAGGCAGAGGGAGAAGAGATCCTAGCCCTGGTTCAGTTGGCCTCTGAATGCCAGGCACACGCCTGTGCAGCAGGAGCTCACTGCCTGTAGCCAGCGCCACTGCCTTCCAGCGTCTGCCTTAGCAGGAAGCTGGCATCAGGGGCAGGAGCTGGGAATTTCACTCAGATTCTGAATGTGAGCCCCGAGCATCACAGCCGCTGGTGTGCGCACCTGCTCTTGCTCCATAGTTCCCTACGAGCGTTTTTGATTATCATTGCCTCGTCCACCGCAGGAAACAGGCTGCACAGCACAGCTCTAGCACTTGCTCATCCTGCACCGGCGAAGTTTTACATCCCCCGTCTCCCAGCCGCTGTGTGCTCCTGCTGGCAGCCGGGGAGCCTCCACTCCATTCTCTCCTCACATGAGCTTCACTTTCTTTCTTTCTTTCTTTCTTTTTAGATTTATTTTGTTTATTTGAAAGAGTTACAGAGAGAAGTAGAGCCAGAGAGAGAGAGTTTTCCCATCCACTGGTTCACTCCCCAGATGGCTGAAACAGCCAAAGCTATACCGATCCAAAGCCAGGAGCCAGGAGCTTCCCCCAGGTCTCCCATGTAGGTGCGGGGGCCCAAGGACTTGGACCATCTTCCATTGCTGTCCCAGGCCATAGCAGAGAGCTGGATGGTAGTGGAGCAGCCGGGACTAGAACCAGCATCCATGTGGGATGCCGGCACTGCGGGCTGGGGCTTTAATCCACTGCACCACAGCACCGGCCCCAGAGCTTCACCTTTGAGAGTCATCACGTGAGTGCTCTCATGTAGGTTTTGTCTGTGTGCAGCTTTATTGGTGTAAAGACCTTGAATTTGTGTGTGGCGTGGGAATGGGGGCACTTCCTTCCTTTGGCGCTGAGTGACGTCCATGACAGGCAGGTACCACAGTTAATACACCATTCACCTCTCAGTGGACATTCGATCTGCATCCACATCTTGGCTCTGTGTACAGTGCTGCCGTGGACCCAAAGGTGCTAATACCTCTAAGATCTTGATTCCCATTCCAGGGGTGAAGAGTGACTGAATGTCCGGGTCTTTGGCATTTCTGTTTGCATGCCCACGTGTTTACATGTGGGTTTCCACAGCTGCGGCACGGTCTTCCACTCCCACCAGGGCGCCAGTGCTCTGCGTTCTGCACTCTGTGTCAATACCTTTCGGATGTTGCTTTCATTTCTATACTAGCCAACCCCAGTGTGCCAGTCTTCCATTTATCCCAGTATGGAAATAATGCTCTACTGTTTGCTGACGTCTCAGGCGCTCAGGAGAAAGCACGCTGTCTCCTGCAAGGAAGGAGGCTGCTCAGGGAGCATCATCGGTGCCCAGTGTCGGGCCCAGCTGGGCACTGCCCACAGCTCCCCATGTCCCTCCCCTGATCCCAGTGTGCATGACCACCACCCAACTCCTTCTCAGGCATGCACACGCAAGTGGACAAAATCCATGCCTGGAATTGAGTAAATTCTGCTCATCTCCAAGTCATTCTTTCTCTTGAAATTTCCTTTGCATGAAAAGGCTCCGCTCTTATTTATGTTACTATAAGTTCCACTTTCCAAGGGATTCAATCTCTCTCCTGTTTGTCTGATCCATGGCTCTTGAGAATGGTGACCACATTGGGAGACTTCTGATATGTGAGTGTAAATTCTTTTTGGGGGGATGGCGCTGTGGCATATGGGGTAATACCAGGGTCCTCAGTGCTGGTATCACATATGGACACCTGGTTTGAGTCCCAGCTGTTCCACTTCCCATCCAGCTCTCTGCTATGGCCTGGGAAAGCAGCAGAAGATGGCTCAAGTGCTTGGGCCCCTGCACCTGAGTGGGAGACCTGGAAGAAGCTCCTGGCTCCTGACTTCAGATCAGCTCAGCTCCAGCCATTTTGGCCATTTGGGGAGTGAACCAGAGGATGGAAGACCTCTCTTTCTCTCTTTCTCTCTCTCTTTCTCCCTCTCTCTCTCGCCTCTTTGTAACTCTTTCAAATAAGTAAATAAATCATTAAAAATCCCTTTATTGTCCATTCTATCATAACATTCAAGATTCAACTATGATATGGCATGACATGCAAATCTAATTCTATCCATATGTCACTCAGAGCTTCCTCTTCAATCTCTCTAAGTGTGAGTGTGACCCTCAGAGCATAGGTGAGTATTCACACATTATGAGTGCTCTCAAATTTTCTGTATTTGTTGATCTGTTGATAATCCGATGTTTCCAGCTGATTCCTCACACTTTGCCAATCACCGACTCCCAACCAGGATCTCTTCAGTAACCTTAGTTGATTCTTAAACCAAATTTCCCTTCTAACATTTTGAGCTGAGGATTAAAGATAATTCCTCACCCATGTTATCTGGAATAACACCATCCTATCGTAAGATGACCTAGCACCCAGCTCAGCAAACGGCTCTGGACTTGGTCGTGTGTCCCAGGAGTGGAACAAAGCTCAGCAACTGGACCGCAAGCGTCCCTTGGAATTTCCCCCAGAAATGGACTCATGGGACTCATGCACCTATTGAAAAGCACTCAGGGGCCAGCGCTGTGGCTCAGCGGGTTAACGCCCTGGCCTGAAGCACCAGCATCCCATATGGGCACCGGTTCTAATCCCGGCTGCTCCTCTTCTGATCCAGCTCTCTACTATGGCCTGAGAAAGCAGTAGAAGATGGCCCAAGTGCTTGGGCCCCTGCACCTGCATGGGAGACCCAGAAGAAGCTCCTGGCTCCTGGCTTCAGATTGGCACAGCTCTGTCCATTGAGGCCAATTGTGGAGTGAACCAGTGGGTGGAAGACCTCTCTCTCTCTCTCTGCCTTTCCTCTTTCTGTGTAACTCTGACTTTCAAGTAAATAAATGAATCTTCTAAAAAAAAAGAAACAAAAGAATTGCTGCTCCCCAAGCCCACTGCCTGCAGTAACACGAGTAGTGCACTTAGGGGGCATGAATTTGCCTTCAGCAGTACCAACACTGGAGCCACATGAAGGTCCTATTGAGTCATGGGAGAGTGGGAATCTTGCCATAGTCAGAATTCTGTATTTTAGTGGATGTGGGGGATATACAGTAGGGACAGGAAGATTGACCACCCTACTCTTTTTTGGAACTACACATGTCTGGGCTGCAATTCAGCACATATCCTCAACAACAGATTGGGGGGTCAGCACCGTGGCACAGCAGGTTGAGCCACTGTCTGCAGTGCCAGTGCTGGGACCCCACGTGGGCGCTTGTTCTATTCCAGGCTGCTCTACTTCTGATCCAGCTCCCTGCTAATGCACCTGGAAAGGCAGTGGAGGATGGCCCAGGTATTTGGGCCCTTGCACCCACGTGGGGGACCCCCGAGGGAAGCTCCTGGCTCCTGGCTTCAGATCAACAAGCCCCGGCCATTGTGGCTATTTGGTGACTAGGCCAGGGGCTGGAAGAGCTGAGCTCTCTCTGTGTCTCTCTGATCTCTTCCTCTCTCTATAGCTCTTTCAAATAAATAAATAAAATAAATCTTTAAAGAAAATAAAATACAACATATGGGAGACATATCCAGTGTCATAAACCTACAATCAAAACCACACTGGGCCAGCGCTGCAGCTCACTAGGGTAATCCTCAGCCTGCGGCGTCAGCACCCCAGGTTCTAGTCCCAATCGGGGCACCGGATTCTGTCCCGGTTGCCCCTCTTTCAGTCCAGCTCTCTGCTGTGGCCCAGGAGTGCAATGGAGGATGGCCCAAGTGCTTGGGCCCTGTACCCGCATGGGAGACCAGGAGAAGCACCTGGCTCTTGGCTTCAGATCAGCATGGTGCGCCGGCCGCAGCGTGCCACGGGAGCGGCCATTGTGGGGTGAACCAACGGCAAAGGAAGACCTTTCTGTCTCTGTCTGTCACTGTCCACTCTGCCTGTCAAAAAAATAAATAAATAAATAAATAAATAAATAAAAAACAACATTGAATCATTCTCAGAAGTTATAAACATTTGAATGTCACGTTCACTGAGCAATGATGAAGTACATAACATTATCTCAATCTGCAAAAGAATTGAAAGAGCTTTTCATAAGTTTCAATACATTTTCAAGATAGAGTACCTTAGAAAATAAGAAATGAAAGTCTCATTGTTCTATGAAAAGAATCTCCAAAATAGAGAGAAAGCATCATATTTAATTGTGAAATATCAAGAACACAAAGAGTTGCACTAAATCATTCTATTTAAGATTATACTGGGGTGGGCCAGCGCTGTGGTGCAGCAGGTTAAAGCCCGGGTTTGCAGTGCCGGCATCTCTTATAGGCACCGGTTCTAGTCCTGGCCCAGCTGCTCCACTTCTTTCTTTTTTTCCTTAAAGATTTATTTATTTATTTATTTATTTGAGAGGCAGAGGAAGAGAGAGAGAGAGAGAGAGGGAGAGAGAGAGAAAGAGAGAGAAGTCTCCCATCTGCTAGCTCATCCCTTAGATGGCCACAATAGCCGGAGCTGCAGCGATCCCAAGCTAAGAGCCATGAGTTTCTTGCAGGTCTCCCAAGTGTGTGCAGGGGCCCAAGGACTTGGGCCATCTTCTACTGCTTTCCCAGGCCATAGCATTGAACTGGATTGGAAGTGGAGCAAGAACCATCGCCCATATGGGATGCCAGCACTGAGGACCAAAGCATTACCGGTATGCCACAGCACCGGCTCCTGCTCCACTTCTGATCCAGCTCTCTGCTATGGCCTGAGAAAGCAGTAGATGATGGCCCAAGTCCATGGGCTCCTGCACCTATGTAGGAGATCTGGAAGAAGCTCTTAGCTCCCGGCTTTGGATCGGCACAGTTCTGTCCGTTTTAGCCATCTGGGGAATGAAAAAGCAGCGGTGAAGGACTCTCTCTCTCTCTCTCTGTCTCTCTTAAAAAAATGTACTGGAGGGTTAGGGAGTGAACTAAGATGGGAAAAACTAAAATACAAAAAGATTGCTATGGGGGCAAGCACTGCAGTGCAGCAAGCTGAGTGGCGGGTGGGACACTTGCATCCCATATCACAGTTCCTGGCTGAGTCCAGGCTGCCCTGTGCTCCTGATACAGCTTCCTGCTAATGCACCTGAGAGGAAGCAAATAACAGCCCAAGTACTTGAGTCCCTGCCATCCACTTGGAGACCTAAATGAAGTTCCAGGCTCCTGGCTTTGGCCTTTTGGCCATCTGGGGAGTGAACCAACAGGTAGACTATCAATCTCTTTCTATCTACCTGTCAATCATCTATTTATCTCTAGCTCTATCCCCACCTCTTTCAAATAAATAAATGAATTTTAAAGCATATTTTTATGAAGTTTCCAAGTTTATCATCATGGATAACTGTTATAACTATGCACGTACAATTCCAAGATGAAAAGGAATCTATTGATAGACTCTTAATGTCATCAGGGAAAAGAAAAAGAAAGAAAGGCGGTAAGGAGGCAGGGATACAGGCAAGAGACGTTCACTCGGTGGCCTGACATTTCTGGCTCCAGTCATTAAGTAGCTGAGCTATTCATGAGCCTCCAGCTCATCTCAGATCACCCACAGCTGTCCTGACACATCGCTGAGAGTCAGTCCTCGGTCCTCGGCAACCCAGGGTGGACGGGCACTCCCAAGACGTTTATTGATGGTTACAGAAGACCTCTGACCTCCCTCTCTCTCCTGCTCTGGTTCACCACAACCACTCAGAACACATTGTGCCAGGCATCCTCCGCCCAAGCCTGTGTGATACAATGGGGGCTGCAGAGACAGACACCTGGGCTCATCCTGAATCAGGCTTTGGTAGTGAGCAGACGTGGATCACACATTCACCTGACAACTGTGGTCACAGCTGCAGCATGCCCCTTCCCAGAGACCCTCCCACAAAAACAAGCTGCAGAGGGACAGCTGCCCTGACCCTCCCACCAGAGCAAGAACTGTCACGTGACCCACACTGGTCAGAGCAGGAACCATGCTGGCAATGTGCCCGCCTCCCTTTTATCTCAAACCCTGGTGCCATGACTTATTCTCAATTAGGAGACAAATTAAACACTTACTTTCAGAAGACTCACAGCATTTAGAGAGCAGCTTCCTCCTGGAACATCCCAAACTGACCACACAACACAACATAAACAACAAGGAAGATGGCTGCTCATTGGCCCAAACACTGGAGGCCCGGGGTATAAAAGGCCCAGAGCACACAGCACCATCATATTCTGGGAAACTCAGCTGTGAAGTAAGCCCACCCTCCCCACCAACACCATGACCAACTCCTGCTGCTCCCCCTGCTGCCCGCCCCCCTGCTACAGCACCACCCACTGCAGGACCACCTGCTGGAAGCCAGCCTGCGTGTCCAGCTGCTGCAGCAGCGCCCCCTGCTGCCAGCCCAGCTGCTGCCAGCCCAGCTGCTGCCGCCCCACGTGCTGCCAGACCAGCTGCTGCAGGACCACCTTCCAGCCCAGCTGTGTGACCAGCTGCCGCCGCACCCCCTGCTGCCAGCCCAGCTGCTGCGTGGCCAGCTGCTGCCAGCCCAGCTGCTGCCAGTCCTGCTGCCGCCCCAGCTGCTGCAGCGACCCCTGCGGCCAGGCCGGCAGCTGCACGCCCGTCTACTGCACCAGAACCTGCTACCACCCCACGTGCGTCTGCCTGCCCAGCTGCTGCCAGCCCTGCTGCCGCCCGTCCTGCTGTGAGCCCAGCTGCTGCCGGCCCTCCTGCTGCTGAATCACTCTGCAGACCGGCATCTGGCACAGCCATCCCTTGGCAGCTGGTCTACCAGTTCCTTGGGCACTGCCACGAGCTACCTCCCCAGGCTTCTCTGACACCCGTGTGCTGCTGCCGCCTCTCTCTCAGTTTCCTGATGAAAAGGCTTTGTGAGTTCTCTCGGTAAGATGCTGACTCATGCAGAATTTCTGAATCTTTACCTGCTTGCTAGGAGAGGGGCGGGCGTCTTTGTGCCTTTTTTTTTTTTTTTTTTTTTTTTTTTTTTTTTTTTTGACAGGCAGAGTGGACAGTGAGAGAGAGAGACAGAGAGAAAGGTCTTCCTTTGCCATTGGTTCACCCTCCAATGGCCGCCGCGGCCGGCGCGCTGCGGCCGGCGCACCGTGCTGATCCGATGGCAGGAGCCAGGAGCCAGGTGCTTTTCCTGGTCTCCCATGGGGTGCAGGGCCCAAGCACTTGGGCCATCCTCCACTGCACTCCCTGGCCACAGCAGAGAGCTGGCTTGGAAGAGGGGCAACCAGGACAGAATCCGGCGCCCCGACCGGGACTAGAACCTGGTGTGCCGGCGCCGCAAGGCGGAGGATTAGCCTAGTGAGCCGTGGCGCCGGCTTTGTGCCTTCTTGACCACTGGTCATTGTCTCAACTTCAGGAAAATGACCACCACTTCCCTTTAAGTAATCTATAGTGCAAATCCTTAGGATAGTTTTCTTAAATTTTGTCCATATTTATTCTTCCCTTATAATCATATTTTTTACTCATTATTCTCTTGTCTTACTTTCTTCTTTTCATCTTAATCTTGCAGTGTCTTTCCAGATAATGGGAAATGTCCCTTATTCCTTTCCAGGAAGTTCTTTGCTTTCTTCCGGCCTCTATCATGAGTTGATTTTTTGTTCAGCATTTATTTCTAAGACTTCCATTCATACTTCATTTCCCAGGTGTTACCTGTTCTGAGCCTGATAATGAACGCGAAGGTCACAGAAGCAAGATCGTCCTCCCCTTTCCGGGTGAATAAAGCACCCCTGGAATGCTCCATACGCCCGTGGTCAGAATTTGCTGAGGACCTCAGGCCTCTGATCCTAGTACTGGGACATTCACATTTACATCTTTCTACAAACATGCACACACACGCACACACACACAACACACACACACTCACACACACACACACCTGGGATCTGAGCGCTTTGGAGCACCTGTCCCCATGAACACACACATTTCCAGATGCAGACAATGTTTCTGTCTACAGATGTGTCCTCCCATGCCAGTAGGTCCATTGTAAGAGCGTCCTTGAGGTTTCGTCGTCTGTTCCTGGCGCTGGGTTAGCACAGACACTTGTGCTTGGATGTCAGCGGCGGCCTTCTGGGACACTCTCTTTCCTCTGGCCTTGTACAGTGTGGTGTATGAAAAAGGGATTGCATGACACACACATCCTCAGGCAGTAGTCCAGGCAGCCTCTCCCCATACTTTGAGTCAGTGCTTTCTCCAGACCATTGTTACGGTAACTAAGGATCAGCACAATCCGAGAAGTTGAGCGAATGACACCAAGGAAATCTTTCTGATCCATGAAGTCTTGGCTAAGAAAGAAAATTATTCAGTGTGTTCACTCAGCTTCCTCTTCCTTCCCTACTACTAGTTGGGACTTTGGGAGGGAGACTGCGAAAGAAGAATTAACAGAGTGATCCTTGATTTCAGCACGATCTATTGAGCACTTGCTGTGTGTGACGTACGGTGCCAGGTACCGAGATTACAGACGTGAACAAGCCGTGCCAGGACTCTCACCTTCATCGTGTTTCTCTAGATGAACCCAAACAGGAGCTGAAATTTCCACGCCAGAAGTGAGGGTGAAGAACCCACATCTAATGACACAGGAAGGTGCTTCCAGATGCCTGTATGTAGCAGCATCACTTCCTGCCGACCAATCAAGAGGGGGAAGAAAGAAAAACCTCCCATAGGGAATCTACAAATCAACTTACGGTGTAGAATAACAGAGGTGATAAAGAAAAAATTCAGGCACAAAAGTCACCCCCCTAAAAAAAAAAAAAAAACAATGCTCATGCAAAGACAATGGGATATAAACCAAATGAGAGCTGGTTAGGATATATTAAAGCATGCCCCCAGAAAGCTGCTGTTAGTAGGCTGTAAAACACAGATTACGTGGCTGCTCAGCTGTCTTATTTCAGTTCCCCAGGGCCCAGCCTCTCCTATCCTCTTCCACAATGGAAAATATATGGAGGAGCCTAGAAGGAAAGATGAATATCTGGAGGCACAGATAGTCTTCCTGGCCAGATGCAGAAAATTCATGAAGATAAAAAGTGCAGATTCTAGAATGGGCATACATGCAAGGGAGAGCGAGGGGACATCCAACCACCTTTGTATTCCGATATAACTTAAGTAGGAGGTGAATCACTCTGAACTTGATTCCAACAAGGAAAAGGACCTGTCAGTCACATGTGTGACAAGTTTGCTACAAATGGACCCTCTAAAAATGTAGGTCAGTGGAGCGCAGAACGGCTCGCTGGTCTGGAACTGCGTCCTACAGGTGGGAAGACACTTGCCATGTTTGCAGAAAAAAGAAATGTGATTTCCTAACACAGGGCACTGAAATAGAGGGAGCCAGGAAATGAGGTGCGCTGCGCTCAGAGGTGCTATTCTGGCTGTGGGGTCACACGTGCTTCTAATGGGGGCGGGGGGGGGGGAGGTCAGAGGGTCTGGAGTGAGTGCAGCCTGGCGGGCGGAGCAGCTCCGTAAAAGCTGTCCCAGGATGCAGCAGACAGCACTGGGCATGGGCATCTACAGCTATTTGATGTTCAGACACTGGATCTGACCACTGCTTGGCAGGAAGTTCGTCAGGATTCCTTCCGTGCTTGAGATTCTTGAGGTCCCTTGCCCCCATCATTATCTGGTGCATTGATGGCTAACAAGTTGCTCTCATTCTCTCAAGTCGATAAGTATTCAACACATGATCCTTTAAAGAACTCTACACACTGTCAAGATAAATGATGCTTGCTTGGAGAGGGGAAAACAGCAGTCATCTTCCAACAGGCTCTTAGGACAGAATTCACAGCCTGGGCAAACTTCTCAGGGTCTGGCCAACAGCCCTGCACACACAAAGACTTGACTTTGTTTACTTAGCCAGGGTGAAGCCACCTTTGGCAGCAGCGAAGCCCATAAAGCAAGGACACCTGTTTATTAACTTACAGAAGAATTCACTGCCAGGAACTTAAGCACCACGTGAGCAAGGAACTCATACAGGAAGGGAAGAAGCTAGATACTGGACAGGCATTTGATGCATTCATTTCACAACAGGTCTCTCCAATGGAACTTGGAAAACTCACAATGCCATGACCAACTCTGCCTCTCCCCGAGCAGCTGCTTCAGCACTTGCCTTAACTCCTGGCTTCCATGGCTCACCAACACCCTTGCATAATTTGAATATGATTTGACTCCTGCAATTCATTCATGAATTAAGACTCCAAAGTCTTAAGGTAATGGTACTGAGAAGGCGGAAACTTTATCCAGTTACAGTATTTATAGTTAGGATCTTTGAGAAGTGATTGGTTTGGATTAGATCAGCAAGGTGAAGACCCCACGTCCAAATCCTAGTGGCTATATAAGAAGAGACACAAAACCAGACACACAACTCGCCCCCTGTTCCTTTTATGTGATGCTTTGCAAACCCACAGGACACTGACAGCAGGAATGCCATCCGCAGGGATGGAGCCAGTGGGACCCTGCCCAATCTTGGACTTTGAATCTCCAAAACTGTAGGCTAAATGAGCCTTTTCTCTCTATAAGTAAATTGCCTCCAGTAGCTTGCTGTAGTAACAGAAAACTATCCAACCCTCACTAAGGTTTCACATTTCTATATATTCTGTCAGATCTGAGCAGTTCCTCAGACTTGAAGATATACTTCTTTTTTAAAAGGTGATCTTATGCGATTTGGCATTGCTCTTTTTAATGTAGATTCCAAGTCTTGGATGGTACCTTATTGTAGTTCCCAACTTGTGATGCATCCTCACTCACACCTTTGCGTCATGAGCGTTCCTGAAGGAATTTACATCTTAGTTCCTTCCTACTATAGCATCTGCTAGTTATTTATCACATTTCTAATTATATTTCAAGATGACTTAGGGTTTATTTATCTTTCTCTTAGCTTCCAAAGTCTTTTTTTAAATCCTGGTAATGTATAATTATCATCATAACAAGAATGATAGATAATTATCATCAGAAGGTTGCATTGGCTTATATTTTTAGTGTCTTTGTTCATCAGGTTCTAGTTCAACATCATATCTTGTCAAAAGTGGCACACCAATTGTACTTGCAGTTGTACTGGTGATTACACTATAGTTCATTATTCTTCTTATGATTGGACTCAGGCATAGGAGACAATTCCTAGGTGAGGCCCTCTGGGGCATTGAACAAGGGTTAACTGCAGAAATTTGCAGAGAGCCAGTCTCTGTCTCTGTCTTTGCTTCCTCCACTCAGTCAGCTTTCGTGACCAGGAACCTCTTCCCTAACATCTCTCCCTTGGCACATGGCTCAGAAAATGCACATTGGCATATTTCTTGTGTGTGTGCTTGAAACAAGAATGAGTGTTATACTCAAAGGCCAAACCCCGAGGTACATCGGATTAATTTAATTTAATTTAACCTAAGGAGAAGAATATTTTAACATAAAGAGAATGAGAAGACTTTTAGAAATGACAACAGAGAAGTCATCTCAAAGTCAAATTAATCACAAAAGAAATAAAAGTGTTGCAGTCTTGGAGGTAACTTATGTGGAGAATACAGAATTAAAAATTAATTAAATATAAATTAATTAAACACAAAATGAAAAATGATTCTCAGTTAAACATGTGCAGATACCGATCTGAGAAAAGAGTAAGCATTCTGTGAAAAAAGAGAAATTCAGAGTATTGAGATGGTTAGTAATTGATCAAGATATGTTTACAACATTTACCTGTCATTTCAATCTCTTTATGTAAACCCAGAACAGGTAGTTAGAAATGATGATAAAATCAACCTTTTCAATGAGATTCCACCTCAGTTTCTAAATTTTTCTTTAGAAACCATATCCTCAAGACTTATTGTTTAGGCCCTAGTACCACAATTGCTCAATATTCCCACACGCTGAGGTTTCTCCCTGGTTGTTCCATTGTTCTTGGGTCTTTCCCCCTGCCTTTTGGGACAATTTTGGATAACTTTCCTGGTTGATCTGACCATCTCTACTGTCTTGAAAACTCTGACTACTGAGCTCTTGGTGGGGTGGAGGGCCATTTTACATGTTTACAAAGCTCCCCGTCTCTCCCTGAGTCCTGTGACCAGCGGCCACGTTGGTAATGTCAGCTGGATGAGGAGGATCACCTGAGGGGTCCACAGCACAGAAAATAAGTAACTGAGCCAGGGCTGGCCAGTTCCATGTGGTAATCAGAACTGCCACTCCATTCCCTGCCCAAGCCACCAGGTGCAGGAGGACTCGTCAGTGGGCCGCCTTGCGATTCAGTCACCGGAAGGATGACATTAAATGGAATTCTTCAAAGGTTTGCCCCAAAATCCAGCAGAATTGCGAGCAGAGGCCTGTTTCATCATGAATACCGTAGTTCAGACCCAAGTCTTTTACCTTCGGCCCCCACACATCTTGAACTTCCGGCCCTTGGACCACCCATCCTGTGCTCTCCCTCTTCCAGTCCTGTTGCTGGCATCTGCAGTCCCCAGTCTGAGGCTCCCGGGCTCCCTGATTTCTGCCATACCTGCCAATCAAGCCCACAGTTACCAGGTCATTCACACCTTTCCTTCTGCAGCTACCTTGCTGCCAACAACCTGGGGAAGATCCGAAAGGCTGGACTTGGAAAATCGTGTATGTACAAATATTCATGGAAAATACTCATGTACAAATATTCATGGAAAATACTCATGTACAAATATTCATGGAAACTGAACCCTGGACCGCAGAGCTCGCCCAGTCTCAAAACTGACACCATCACTTCCTCAGCCAACCCCTCCCAACACCACCTAAATCAGAGGCATTCCCGGTGCCCTGTGTCGTCTCTCTCTGAGGTCCTCGATGGCTGGCACCAGCACGGGCCATCAGAGTCCTCCTCCAGGTCCCAAGCATAAATCAAAGCAGCTTAGACCGTGTAGATAAGGACAGCACACACGTCTGTGTGGTCTCCCCGTGTTCACAGTCACTGTAACCCGTGCAGGCCAGAAACCCTTCCGATCCTCTCTGTAAATTCTTAGCCAGGGTGAGGGCAGATAAAAGCCAGGCTCCTCAGGCTTAGCCAAATTCCTGATTGAAACAAAGATTAATATGGAAAGGGACAAATTCCAGAAATCTTCTTCCCTTTAAGGCTGATTCCCAGCGAAATCCATCCAGGTCTCCCTAAGAATTATCCTGGCAGTGCCCGACAATAAAAAATAAAGCAGGGCAAAAATACACTTAATACATAAAACAAACAACTCCATAAGAACAAAAGCAAACTTCCTGTGAGAGTTTTCCCTCCCATAAGAGGAAAGGAGGTTTCATGTAAGATCTGTGGGTAACACGATCATTATGACACAAGAGGATTTCTCAGTGTGATGTATGTATGCAAAGAATAGTATTTGAACAGGATTATGTAGACAGAAAGCTGAGGAGAGGGAGCCATAGCCTTAAATGGATATAGACAGCACAGGAGAGAATTCAGTTTCTCTACATGAGTTCTGGTTTCTTGGAGAAATTGCTTCTTAGTTACTGAGCCTTCCAGGTGAAAACACAAACTCTTGCTGGTGCCGTTGCAGAATCGAGGGGAGCCCGAGGCGCAGGGAGCTTGGCTGGATAACCCACAGCAGAGCCCATGTCAGAGCGGATGGAAGCAGAGGCATCCTTCTCTCTCAGGAAGCAGTGAGCCTCCCAGCACCAGCAATGTGTGCGCCAGGGTTTGAGTTCTCAGAGTTGACCCTTAAAATCACCTGAAACACCCATGGGATGTTAAACAATCTCTCTCTTAGCTATTGCACCATTTGCTACTAGACAATAGGAGGTTTATCACAGCTGTTGTTGCTTGTAATGGCATTTCTAGAATTTTCTGTCTTGCAAAATGATTGAATCTTAATTCTGTTTAATCCCTGAGTCACTTCTGTTTCCCTTCACTTTGCTCTGAACTGGAAAATATTAACTTCCTGCGTGCTCTGTCCCATAGCACAGGAGGTCAGTGGGTGGAAAATTGCTAAGAGGGAACACCACAGGTGAGGGGAGACTCTAAGCCAGCCTAACAGGGTTCGTACAGGAGACAGGCCAGGGTGACCATAGACCGCCTGGGGCATGAAGACCCCTGATGAGTTGCTGGGGTGTGGGAGGGGTTCCGCTGATCAGCCTTACAGAACTGCATTTTTCAAAACTGGATTTTATAAGGAAGTGCACAGATGGGCCCAGGAACAGGTTCAGAAGCCTGACAAAGAGTGACCAAGCAAAGAACCCTTGTGCATCTTCCTCACCTTTTTAGGGAGCTGTCAGACTTCCAGCCCCTGGTGACGGCTTGGGTTTAGCTAAGGAGAGCCTAAGACACCCGATCTGTGTGGTACTCCATCTCCATCCTCTGCCCCAGCTGATTGTCTTTAAAGCTGGCTCATTTTGCCACCTCTAAAACATCTTCCCTGCACATTTGGGTTCTACCCGCCATGATCATTCTGAATGTTCCTCTTTGCCACTGAGGCATTTGGGAATCTATCACCTATTAAACTATGCTCATTTGCATATTGTTTCGTGACCTGAATTATGCGTGCAGCATGTCTTTCATCAGCCCTTTGATGTAAAAGGTATTTTATGTTGTGCAAAGTGCTGCCTACACCACTAAGGTAAGAGGCCAAGACTTCACACGCTCGCTGGGTCTGTGGGTCCCACTCCGAGCTGCATTTGAGCTTAAGTCAGGAGCCTATCTGAAGAGCAGCCTCCGATTTGGTTTGTGACAGCTCTGGACTGTGTATCATAAAAGAACTATGATCAAATATGTTTCCATCTTTAGGTTCAGGGCTTTGGCAAACATTTATTTCTGATAAAGTGAGACCTGTTAGGGGACCCTTGATATAAGATGAACCCATGTGGGGCTGGCACTTCGGTGCGGTAGATTAAGCGGCTGCTCATGGCACTGGCATCCTATGTGGGAGCCAGTTCATGTCCCGGCTGCTCCACTTCTGATCCAGCCCTCTGCCGATGCACCTAGGAAAGCATTGGAGGATGGCCCAAGTGCTTAGACCCCTGCACCTACGTGGAAGACCAGGAAGAAGCTCCAGGCTCCTGGCTCCTGGCTTCAGATCGGCCCAGCTCCTACCTTTGCAGTCATTTGGGAAGTGAACCAACAGATGGAAGAACCTCTCTCTCTCTCTCTCTCTCCCCTCTGTCTATAACTCTGCCTCTCAAATAAATAAATAAATCCTAAAAAAAACATTTATATGGGCAAACTGATTGATCCAACATAACTAACACCAAATATCACAGACGACCCAGATGGATAAATCCCGCACATTGTACTTGGAATAAATAGCGTGTGGAACAGGCTCTTGGCACGTGCTTTCTCATAGGCTCTTTACGCTTATCCTGGGCTCATTTCTCTGTCTCAAATGCCTACTCCTGTTCTATTTTCCTGATTCACAGCCGCCGAGATGACTCTACTGGATCCTGCATTCCAACGTCCATCGATCTTCATGCAGCCGCATCAGGCATTCCACAGATTCTTTTGTCCAATAACCTTCTTTATCAAAACCCATTATGCCAATCTCACATTTGGGATTTCCAAAATAAAGCAACTAATACCTAATTTCTGATCTTCAGGAATGGAATTTCTCAAGACAATCTGATGGATAACCTACTCATTAAAAAGTCATCAAAACAATTAGAGAAAGAGGGCAAGCATTTGGTGCAGTGGCTTAAATCACCACCTGGAAGTCCCACACCCCATATTGCAGTGCCTGGTTTGAGTCCTGGCTCCACTGCTTGCAATCCAGCGCCCTGCTAACACTCATCCTGGGAGGCAGCGGGTGCTGGCTCAAGTCCTTGAGTCCCTGCCACCCAGGTGGGAGATCCAGTTGGAGTTCTGAGCTCTTGACTTTGATCTGTCCCAGGCTTTGCTGTTTTGGGGCATTTGAAGAGTGAACCAGAGAATGAAGATCTCTGTGTCTCTCTGTCCCTTTCAAACAAAATGAAAATAAACAACAAAAAAGTAAGAATATTGTTCATTAAAAAATAACAAAAAACACTGGTAGAAAATATTACTTAAGTTGTCCTTAACTCCTTTTAAAAAGTTTGTTCCATGTGTGATAATGGTCATAGTACCTTTTAAAATACTTCCCAGCAGGTAAGGACACCAGAGAGAGTTATAAAGAGGCGTTGACTGAGATTTGATTGGAAAAAAAAAAGCAAGAAGGGAATGTTAGTTCAAGTCATCAGAAATTTCCATTTTTGTAGGTCAGAATAACTTCATAACTGTAATTCAAAAAGAAAAAAACCCTTAGAAAAGTTCCTGGGCATGGCTGCACAGCAGGTGAGGATGCCCACATCCTATAGAGACATCCCGGCTACTCGGCTTCCAATACAGCTGCCTGCTGATGTGCCTGGGGAGGCTACAGTCCCTGAGTCCCTGCCACCCACCACAGGGGAAACCAAGACGGAGTTCCTGGCTCCCGGCTTCAGCCCAACCCAGCCCAGGCTGTGGTGGCCATTTGAGGAGTGTGTGTGTGTGTGTGTGTGTGTCTGTAAATAAATACATATTTTTGTAAAAAAAAAAAAAAAAAGAAGAAGAAGAAGAAGAAGAAGAAGAAGAAGAAGAAGAAGAAGAAGAAGAAGAAGAAGAAAGTTCCAAATGCTCTGAGACTGCTCCACACCGAGGGGGGGGCGGGGGCGGCAGAAAGCACAATGAATATGTTATGTGGTTTTTAGTAAAAATGTTCTAAGCAAAGTGAGGAAGCCCTCAACTAGGGACAAAGACCTGTTTCTGGCTGTTGATAATTTCAAAAACCCAGGCCTGGGAAAGCTGTCTGGCCTCCTGGGTTGACGCGAGGTCTGGACACTGAGATAAGAGCCGACGTATCCCAGCAGAATGAAGCACAAGGAATGTGAAGCTTACCCTAGGAACGCTCTGATTTGGCGTTTGCCTCTACAGACAGTGGAGAAAGATCGGGACTGGAAGAAATGACTCAAGATTCACAAGGACAAATCCATCTCCAAGTCTCTCTAAATCCAGCCACAGCCCTGTGTGATGCTGTGCACATCCATGTGCCCCAGAGCAGGGGAGCCTGGAGGTAGACCCCACATCGCTACTGAGGAGCCTTGGAGACGAAGACAAGCCCGTCTTTCTTTCTTTCTTTTTTGTTTTATTTTTTGGACAGGCAGAGTGGATAGTGAGAGAGAGACAGAGACAGAGAGAAAGGTCTTCCTTTTGCCGTTGGTTCACCCTCCAATGGCCACCATGGCCAGCACATCGCGCTGATCTGAAGCCAGGAGCCAGGTGCTTCTCCTGGTCTCCCATGGGGTGCAGGGCCCAAGCACTTGGGCCATCCTCCACTGCCCTCCCGGGCCACAGCAGAGAGCTGGCCTGGAAGAGGGGCAACCGGGATAGAATCCAGTGCCCTAACCAGAACTAGAAGCCCAGTGTGCAGGCGCTGCAGGTGGAGGATTAGCCTATTGAGCTGTGGCGCCGGCCACGCCTGTCTTTCAAGCTGCTGCAAGCTGCACACGTGTGATCTTGCTCTTGTCTCAGAAAAGAAGATCTTAGAACAAATCGTTCAAAGGATTCTTAGTGGACATCTAGGAAAAGATCAAATATAGGCCAATGAGACCAGGACATAGCAAGTAATTGAATTTATTTTTGCCAGATTCATTGATAAATGAAATTCAGATGAAAACAAATCTAGATTTTGGCAGAACAAGTGAAAAGGGTTCTCCAAAGATCGTGTGAAAAGGCAGCAGAAACAGGGGTCAAAGTGAATGGCCATCTGCCAAGAGGTCTCATGGCTAATGCCAGCATCTTACTTCATCCAGCAATAATGAGCACTTGACCCTAAATCCAAGCTGAGACCCTGGGGAGGAGATCTACAAGAGGGGCCATGGGACAGCGTGGCAGATCCCCTCGACAGTGTGCAAACACTCAGAGCATCTGGAGCTTGTTAGAGGAGATGCAGTGGTCTACATGGGCTCAGATTTAGGGTCTAACACTTGCCTAGCTCGAGGTCTAAGATAGGCATCTCTAGCCCAAGATGCAAGCCGGAAACACCCAGGATAGTCACATCCAGACCTCTAGCCCACAGAAACTGAGATGATAGATGTTTGTTTTCAGCCACTAAATGTTGGGGTAATCCATAGTGCGATGATAGATCACTAATACAATGAAGCAGACCCATACATCACAAGGCATAGTTCTTTTTTGTTTGTTGTATTTTTCCATTTTTAATTTTATTTAAGTTATACAAGTTTCACGTATTTCATATATACAAATTTAGAAACAGTGACACTTCCCCTACCTTCCATCCCTCCCATGCTCCAACCCTTCCTCTTCCCCCCTCTTACATTCCCACTCTTAATTTTTTTAAAGCTTTTATTTAATGAATACAGTTTTGTTAAGTACAGCTTTAGGAATATAGTGGGTCTTCCCCCATTCCTGCCCTCCCACACCCACTCTGGTCCCACCTCCTACTCCCTCTCCCATCCCATTCTTCTTTAAGATTCATTTTTAATTAACTTTATATACAGAAGACCAACTCTATCCTAAGTAAAAATTTCAATAGTTTGCACACACACACACAATGTAAAAAGCACTATTTGAGAACAAGTTTTGCAGTTGATTCTCATAGTACAACTCATTAAGGACAGAGGTCCTACATGGGGAGTAAGTGCACAGTGACTTCTGTTGTTAATTTAACAATTGACACTCTTATTTATGACCTCAGTGATTGCCCGAGGCTCTTGCCATGAGCTGCCAAGGCTATGGAAACCTTTGTGACTGCAAACTCCATCAGTATTTAGACAAGGCAATAAGCAAAGTAGAAGTTCTCTCCTCCCTTCAGAGAAAAGTACATTCTTCTTTGATGGCCCCTTCTTTCCACTGGGCTCTCACTCACAGAGATCCTTCACGTAGGATATTTTTGCCACAGTGTCTTGGCTTTCCATGCCTGCATTGCTCTCATGGGCTTTTCAGCCACATCCAAATGCCTTAAGGGCTGACTCTAAGGTCAGAGTGTTACTTAAAGGATTGTCATTCTACACAATGCATAGTTCTTAGAAGCAATGATAAAAGGTAAAAGTACATTGCATAATTTCACATTGCATATGAAGTCTTACATTTGCACATCCCATCATTTAAATATAGCAAATGGGCCATCGTCCACTGCCTCATCAGACGCATCAGCAGGGAGCTGCAGTGGAAGCTGAGCAGCAGGACCTGAACCAGGCATCACCAGCAGCTGCTTAGCCCTCTGTGCCACAACACCAGCCCCTATTTAAATACCCTGTAAATATACATCTATCTCCTACAAAGTATACAAACAGCGTCATGATGGAATTTGTATCAGAGAGGCAAAGAAAGAGCACAGGACTAGGGGAGGCTACAAAAGCGCCTTCAATTTTACACAGAATGTTTTAGTTCAATCATGCTTTTGAAAGATCCAAAGCAAATGTAAGAAAACGTCAATTCCGGATGGTGAGCATTCTTAAATTTTTCTCAAAGCTTCATGTATTTTTCAAACTGCTGCCTTTGCCTAGGCATAAATGTAAACAAGGACTTAGTTATAAGCATGTTCAGGCTGAGTACAGCACTGTTTACGGGAGGAGGTTCAGCTCTTTGATGGGCAAGTCCGAGCAAACCTGCGAGGACCAAATCAATGCCATGGTGTTTAAACTGCTGCCAAGCATGGGGAAAGACACGAAGCTGTCCAACCTGCATTGCACTGGAATGTTTACAACCTAGGCTGTATGTTTGGATGAAAAACACTGGCCAGTTAACCCATCCATAATCAGGACAATAAAAAGAATGAGACAGAGTTAGATGGCTGGACTCCAGTTGGGAAAGTATCTAAGATTCTGATACCAATAAACAAATTATTTAACGAATTCCTTAAACTATGCCTGCCTACACTTGTCATGTAAGAAGCATTGTTGAAAATTCAGTGATGCGGTCAGCACTGCAGCACAATGAGTTAAGCTGCCACCAGCAATTCCACTGCCCTGTATGGGCCTGGTCTGAATCCCAGCTGCTCCACTTTCAATTCAGTTCCCTGCTCTCCCTGCCATTCCTGGGAGAGCAGCAGAAGATGGCCCAAGTGCCTGGACCCCTGCCACCCATGTGAGACACAAGGAATGAGTTCCAGGCTCCTGGCCTCAGCCTGACTCAATCCTGGCCATTGCAGCTATTTAGAGAGTGAACTAGCAGATAGAAGATCTCTCTCTCTCTCTCTCTCTCTCTCTCTCTCTCTCTCTCCCTTCACTCACTGTAGCTCTTTCAAGTACATAATTAAATCGCTAAAAGAAGAAAGGAAGGAAAAGAAAAAGAAAGGCAGGTCTGTGCTAAGGGAAGATGTACTCTGCTTCCCACAGCCTCACCCCCGCTTTAGTGTGGCTGAAATCTCCATGGACCATGTGGGAGAGAGTATCAGGCCAGGGTGTCCAGCAAAATGCCATTTCTGGAAGACATAATATCCGTGGCAATTCCTTTGTGATGCCAAAGTCCCTCCATCCCTTTCATTTTGGATCTCAGTTTCCAATAACTGAGTCCATCATAATCCTTATTTTATGGGGAATTATCACCGCTGGCCCTTGCAAAGTCCTCCTCTTATTTATTTGTAGGTACTTGTGACTTGATACTTGAATTCCTGTTATCCTCATGTCCCATTCTCTCCCTCAGATAGTAACTCTGCTCTACTTTATGCATTTCTTTGCATGAATTCTTATAAAGTACATATTATTATTTATATAAATGGCATAAATAATATTGTGATGATGTGAGTGGCAATGTGCATGTATCTCATTCTGTTTTGTAACTAAGCGGGACACTCTGAGACCTGTCCATGCAGCTATGTGCATATAAATACTATTGCTTCCAACCCCTGCAGGAGCCTCTGTGGGGGTTCCACCATCTCTTGCCTCCCCACTCTCTCCCCACTTCCTCTGAAGTCTGTGCCCCAGAGGAAACACCACAGTGAACATCACCCTTTGTACCCCTCTGGTCCTGTATGAGACTCTGGGGGGAATATACACTCAGGTGCAGGGCTGCTGGGTCGTGGGACATGCACTTATACACTCGACATAAATAAGTTCAGATTGCTCTTTAAAATTTCCAGCCACTCCAGTAACTCCGTCAGAATGGACGAGCATTCCTATAAACTCACATTCCCACCAGCACTCGGCATCGTCAGCGGCAGCAGCAAACCATCAGCTGGGAGACAAGTGCAGCCTGCGCCCTGTTTTTGGGAGTGAGGTCTTAGTAGGACTCAGCAGCGCTTACTTGGGATCGTCTGTAGATGCTTTCAGGATGCAACAGCAAAATCCAGTAGTTGGGACAGAGACCATGTCTCTTACAAATCCTAAAATACTTACCATCTGCCCATTTGCAGAAAAAAAATATTGATGCACTCTGAATGGTACTCTACTCTGCCAGCAGAATTTCTCTGAAAAATAATACTTTTGAGTATTCTTCTGCAGGGCTTTTGGCCTAAGGATTCGCTTTCTGTGAGGTTCCCTTCATATCGGAGGTACTTCCGGTCCTAGCAGTTCCAGAGTCATAGAGGCTTTCGTCTTAATTCACTTGGGAACAGCAAGGACATCACACGCCACATTGGGAGACTCACATAGACGAGAGCTCAGAGGTCGGATTAATCCCACCCTTTTGCTTCAGCGATTAGGATCCGGTCTGCCTCGAGGTCATCTGCTATGTGAGTGGCCACGGTCAAGGGCTCTTTCCTCACCAGCACCAGCGGGCATTTCCAAGCAGGCTGTGGGCAAACACCCACACTCTTGATCCTCAGCCACCCCTGAGATCACGCTGTGAGGGTCCCACTGACAGCCAAGTTCCTCCTGCACACTTTAATTTTTTTTTCCTTTTACTTAAAAGATTTATTGATTTATTTGAAAGTCAGAGTTACACAAAGAGAAGGAAAGGCAGAGAGGCAGAGAGAGAGAGAGAGAGGTCTTCCATCCGATGTTTCACTCTCCAAACAGCCACAATGGACAGAGCTATGGCAGTCTAAAGCCAGAAGCCAGGAGCTTCCTCTGAATCTGCCACTCGGGTGCAGAGGCCCAGGCACTTGGGTTATCTTATGTTGCTTTCCCAGGACATAGCAGGCAGCTGGATCAGAAGTGGAACAGCCAGGACTCGAACCAGCGCCCACATGGGATGCCGGCACTCAGGTGGCAGCTTTACCCACTATGCCACAGCTCAGGCCTGATGCTTTTGTCAGGAGGAAATTAGTTGAGTCCAGCAGGCACTAAGCACACCCCCCACCCCCAGCCAGGCCTGACCCTTCTGCAAAGGAGTTGCCATAAATCTGGACTTGGGCCACCTTCCACTGCTTTCCCAGGCTGTAGCAGAGAGCTGGATCAGAAGTGGGGCAGCCAGGATTGGAACCGGTGCCCATATGGGATGCCGGCACTGTAAGCGGAGGCTTAGCCCACTACACCATAGCGTTGGCCTCGTGTTTTTAAAGATTTTATTTATTTATTTGAGATGTAGAGTTATAGCAGAGAGAGGAAGAGACAGAGAGAAAGGTCTTCCACCCACTGGTTCACTCTCCGAATGGCCACAATGGCTGGAGCTCAGCTGATCTAAAACTCCAGGAGCCAGGAGCCTCCTCCAGGTCACCTATGGGGTGCAGGGGCCCAAACACTTAGACCATTCACTGTGTTCCCAGGTCATATCAGAGAACTGGATCAGAAGAGATGCAGCCAGGATATGAACCGGTGTCCATATGGGATGCCGGTGCTGTAGGCAGAGGCTTAGCCTACTGTGCCACAGCGCCAGCCTCTCCTTGTTTTAACCTACAGCTTCCTGAACCATTTCTGTCTTTGACTTCCCATCTCCACTTACAGTGGGGAAACTGAGGCACTTGGGCTCAGAAGAGCCCTTGGTGGTGGAGAGGTTGCAAGCCAATGAACTGTTTGTTCTTCCAAGCTTCCGACTCGAGCGTCTGCCATTCCACACACTGGCTCCCCTGGCCACTGACACAGGGCCCAGGACCACTGAGCCCCAGTGGGACTGGGAGGAAATCTGTGGGGGTGTAGAAAAAGGAAGGAACGTGTTTAGAAAGTCTGATGAATTATCCCAGCCACATTTCTTTAAAAAAATTTATTTGAGAGAGAAAGCAGACATACTTTTAGCCTCATTTAATTTTTTTGAGAGCGGAAGAGAGCTCCCATCCTCTGATTCACTCCCCAAATGTCCACAAGGGTCACGGCTGGATGGAGGATGAAGTCAGGAGCCAGGAACCCAGCCCACGCTCCCAAATGGGTGGCAGAAGCTTGAGCCCTCATTTGAGCCCTCACTGCTTCCTCCCCAGGCCACTGGAGTCAGGAGCCAGAGCTGGGGACCGGGCCACCTTTCTGTGAGCGTCTGGCAGCAAAGGAGTCCTCGGAAAGACTGGACGGTATCCAAAGAACGAGAACCGGCGTAGAAGGCTTTGCTGAAGTGAAATGACGTGGCGACCTCAGAAACTGCTGGCTGCAGCGTGGACCGTGCGTGCTGGAAGGTTAACCTGGGTGAAGAAAGCTCCATGAGTGGCCACACAAGCTCTCTCATCAGCCCCTGGAGAGACGCGGGGGCTGCACTCGGAGCAAAGCAGAGAGCAGCAACGCCGGTGCTGGGCCGGAGACAGGCGCCCGCAGGGCGGCGGTGCACTGCGGACAGACCCTCAGAGGGGTGTGAAGACTGCTCTGTCGGAAGCTGGGCCCGGGGCCGGCTGTGCTGTCAAGTGCTTGCTTTGCACAGACTTGGGGAGGTTGGTCGGGAGTAACTGGTGTCACTGCTGCACAATTTGCCTAAACCTGTCACACAGCAAGCTGGTGGACAGGAAGGTGATTTGCAGCCTCTTTGGCTGTAGGAAGTGGGTCGGTCACACATTGGCTGGCCAGGAAGCACGGTGCCCCAGGAAGCTGATTTGCACGGGCTCTTTGTAGAACAAGGAGGCTGGCAGTTATCCACCGGCTGACAGACAAGGGCTAGGGAAGGAGCTGGCTGGCAGCAAAGCAGCTGACAAGGAGGGGACACGTAGCAAGTAGGATGGCAAGCAGTGAACACGCAAGTCAACGGCTGGCCGGAAAGGGGCACGCAGGGAGCCGATGCGCAGGGCTTGAAAACGCAGCAGATGGGTTGGTAATAAGTCGGGCTGCAGTGCTGGCCTTCACCACCTGGGGGTTGACAGAAAGTTGCTTGGCAGCAGGCTGGTTGGCACGGACTAGCTGCGCAGATGACGGGCGAGCGAGGCGTCTCAGGATGAGGCATTGTTGCTTCGGAGCAGGACGGCTGGCAGGATCTAGCGTCACAGCAGACTGCCTGGCCACCAGCTGCCTCGCATGCTCCCGACACACAGCTGGGTTCCTGGCGGCAGCGTTGCTGGCAGCGGCTGGCGTCACAGTGCTCTACCTGACAACCAGTGGATTCCAAGCAGGATGGCTGGCATGAGCTATCCGCACCGGGAGACTGGCCAGCCCCCGATGGACAGCTGCCTGCACAGGAACATAAGGGCTGGCAAAGAAAACCCACACAAGAAATTGTGGAAAGGCAAGTAGGTTGACAAGCAGCAGGTTCACAGCCACGCGGGGCATTGCTGGGTGGATAAGAGTTGTCTGGGCATGTAACCAACTGCCATGTCCTGCTCTGGCAGGAACTGGGCAGACAGAGAGCCTTTGGGGAGCTGCCACCATCGGGGCACGCAGCTGGAATGGCTGTGGCATTTTCAGGACAAGAGCTGTCCATCATGGCGCGGGTGCCAACCCTGCTGGGAAGTCGCAAACTCAGTGTGCCTGAGTCTGAACCGTATTTAATCCACTGGGGCTTTTATAATCCTCCCCGAGGGGTATCAGCACCACTCACAGCAGCTTTCCTTGTTATTGTTTTTATCCATTTGCATGCAAACATCTGATTAGTAGGCTTCAAGGAGCCTGGGAGTAGTCCCCATTTAAAAAAAAAAAAAGTGTGTGTGTTGAGTGCAAGTTTTCTTGGCTGAGCTGGGGTTCATTGGTGCTGCTCTGGAATGAGCTGTGTCTTTTACAGGTTGCTCTGCAGCCTCACTGAAGCAGGCCCTTCCTGCACCACCCTCTCATCAGGAGGCTTCCGGTAAGCCGCAGCGCCTGCTCTTCTCCTGGAGTGCAGCTCTGCACCATAGGGCAGCCGGGAGACGAAGCTGCAACCCCACCGGGGGCCGATGGTGCCGGAGAAGTGGAGTGGCACCTCTTTCTGGAACCTTCTCGTTTGGCCTTCCTGGAACTTGACTAGTCCTACTACTGCTAGTAGTACTGGCCTCCATTCATTGCGTAGCTACCACATGCCAAACCCTGAACAGCAGTTTTCATAGAATCTTCTCGATGACCTTAGTAAGTGCAAAGACTATTCAAAGAGTTTGTGGGAAAAGGGAACTAAAAGATGAATTTCTGATGGGAAAATTTGAAATCAAATAGGTTTTCATAACCTGCATTTTTCAGGGCCTTTCTTGAAATCCATGCCTCTTGTGTGCATAGATTACAAAAAATTTTGGCACTAAAGTAAGCTTATCTTTTTATTCCATTTTTCCACAAACTCTTTGAAATACCCTCAAATAATTACCATCACTATCATAGATGTAGCAAAATTAACTCAGAGTTTAAATCATGTTCCCCAAATTCTGCAAAGAAGAAGGAGGAGAAACAAGATTCAAACTTGGCTTTGGCTGGCCCCCAAGCCGCTGGTCCTAACCACCAATTAGACCGCCTGACCTGGGGGAGGTGGGGAAGGAGGACTCAACGTAGCAATGTGATGTGGATGCCTGCGCAGTGGCAGCTGGCTCCCAAGCAGCTTCCCCAGGCGCCCCTGTGGGGTCCTGTGCCAATGCCAGTGACTGCACACATCAGCCAGATCAAACTGATGTGAACACTTGCCCCTGCTTACCAACAGGCCCAAAGGTAGTCCTTCAGTTTGGGAGTTTTTAAAACCACACATTTCGTTAAGAAGGATTGGACGCATCCTAGGGAATCCAAGAGCTAAGAAAGCCTACGAGACCACACAACCAGGGCAGTCCTGCAAAGCGCTCTCAGAGCTAAGCCAAGCCCTCCCGAGTGGGGCTCACGGGGCACTTCCGCCACCCTCTCCTTTCCTCCAGTGTGCCCCAGCTCTCCCTCACAACCAGCTTCCGCATCCCATACCACGCTGCTCCATGTCCCAGCCTGGGTCACGTGGGGAGGCACAAAATAAAACTGAAAGAACAAGGTTTGGGAGGCCAGGTGGGGCGGGGCTCGGTTTCTGGCTCTGCTCCTAACTCCACTCTGGTGGATGCGTTCGCTAATTGCCCACATCTTCAAAGGCCCAAGCTTTCGTCAGCTGTGCTGCTGTTGCTTGCATTACCCCTCTTCTCTGGCCGCCTTACAAGTCGTGGGCAATGCTGAGGATTCTGAAAGGGACCTTGCAAAGCACCACCTCAGAGCCTGACTCCTGGCTTCAGCCTGGCTCAGCTCTGGCCTTTGCAGCACCTGGGAGTGCACCAGCGGATGGAGGATCTCTCTCTCTCTCTCTCTCTCTCTCTTTCTCTCTCTCTCTCTCTCTCTGTGACTGTACCTTTCAAATAAAATTTAAAAACTTTTGAAATCCACGCATAGTTTTTCCATAATATGCATGTTCCTTGAAGTTGTTGAAGATCTCTCCTATGTGGCTCATATCAAAAACATGAAGTTTGTATTCATAGTGTTGAGTCATTTTCAGTGCTTTATAATATTCCACTATATGAATTTACCACAACTTGCTTGTCTTTTGATGGGCATTTGGATTGTTAGTCCTTCTAATTCTTCATCTCATAGATAGGGGAGAAAACAGAGAAAACAAATCTTATCTCACCAAATTATTTTGTTGATATGGGACATGAAGTCCAGCACTTGTCTCAGAGACTTAAAACCTTGGCCAACTGTTCTGTTGACTCTCAAAAGAGGCAGAACTAAATCTCGGTGTCCTGATGAAACAACTCCAACACCAATGTGATGAAGACGCTTTGCTTTTGGCTTTTTCCTTCTGCTACTGTCTAATGCAGCAGTTCTCAGACAGGTGATTTTACTCCTAAGGAAGTTTGGTAACATCTGGAGACATCACGCTCAAAGGATGCCCCTGGAACCTGCTTGGCAGAGACCGCGGCTGATGCATAGGAAAGCCCCCGAGCAAGCATTTCCCGGCCCAAATGTCAGGACGGCCAGAGTTGAAAAGCCCTGGTCAGTCTTCTCCCATGCTCGCGACTGCTCAGGCCGCACCCTGAGGACAGGGATAGCCCTGCCTTCTGCGCACCGAGTGTAAGCTGTGGCTGCTTTGACGAGACCCCATCCTCACAGATCATGAAAGGACGCTAATGGAGCCTACGCCGAGAGTGCCTTGTGGAGAAGGGGAACAGAGGGAAAGCTCTCGCCCCGGACACCAGGCTACCCTAACTTCCTCTTGTAAGTCTGACCCCACTGTGGTTGTGGTTTTCATTCCACTGAGGATCTCAAAGCCACCAGCTTCTTCCCTTCTTTCTATACCCAGGACCATGTTCTTCTCCTGAGTCCCCACAGCAAGGCCAGAGGAGCATCATAACCCAGCGCTCTTCATACTGGCCCTGCTCCTCACCCAGATGCTTGTCTGGCCTGCAAGGCCCAGCACAGACAGCTGTCTGTCCTCCGACCTCGGGACTCACCAGCTCTGAGGACACCTCTGCCCAAGCCTGCCCTGAAGAACGGTTTGCTCACAAGCCCATCCCTTTGAATCTGTTTTCTCTGCCTAGGAAGCTCCTCCTTCCCATGTGTGCCGGCTTAATTTCTATTTCCGCTGAAAGACTCAGCTCCATTATCACATTCCCCAAGAATTATCCCCCGTGCTGTGATCACAGTGCCCTGGGCTGAGCACAAAGAAGTGGAATAACTGTCTCATGGCCTGGCAGTCTGGGCAGGGATGCGGAATTTTATCTTTTCATTCCAGGTACCTATCGACTCTCTAATAATGCTGGATGGATGGATGGATGGATGGATGGATGGGTGGACGGATGATGGATGGATGAATTGATGGTTGGATGGGCAGATGGATGATAGATGGATGGATGGATGGATGGGTGGATGATGGATGGGTGAATGGATGGATGGATGGGTGGGTAGATGGATGGATGATAGATGATTGGATGGGTGGACAGATGATGGATGGATGGGTGGATGGATGATGGATGGATGGATGGATGATGGATGGGTGAATGGATGGATGGATGGGTGGGTGGATGGATGGATGATAGATGATTGGATGGGTGGAGGGATGGATGGATGGATGGTTGGGTGGACGGATGATGGATGGATGAATTGATGGTTGGATGGGTGGATGGATGATGGATGGATGGATGGATGGGTGGATGAGTGGATGATGGATGGGTGGATGGATGGATGGGTGGGTGGGTGGATGGATGAATTGATGGATGGGTGGGTAGATGGATGATGGATGGATGTGTGGGTGGATGGATGGATGGATGGAGCTACTCTCAAAGATAAACAAGTCATGAAATGACGATGGCATTAGCAAGGAAGCAATGAGAACACGATGTCACTTCAACTTGGCCACTTTTATTGGACAGTTAAACATATCTCATTGAAGAAGTCCCCAAGGCACACAAGTACATACCTAAGAGAGCAGGTGCATGAGGCTAGGCAACATTCAATGACAGGAATGAGACAGATCTCATGGCTTAATGGTAGCAGAAGTCAAGAACCCATGGAGTTCCCCCTCTCAACCAATGCCCAGGAGCATTGGTTGAGAGTCCAGTACAACCAATGCACTGGACCATCAGGACACTGACATTTCCGAAGAGTGCTTCGAGGCCTAAGCAGGTGGCGAGTGACAGTGCAGTGACAAAAAGAGTCTAGCTAAGCCACCGTGAGCTAGCTGGGGACTGGCTTTGCTGGAGTCGCTGGGCGGAGGCCAACTCAGCGGTTGGCAGGCTTGCTGGCGGCAGGCTTGCTGGTGGCAGGCTGAGGGGCTGCAGCCTCTCGGGTGCTTGGGCTGGTGGGCTTGGCCTCCACAGGCTGGCAGGGGGTCTCCTCTGAGACCTCCGCCTTGCAGGGGGCTGAGTCAGCGCAGTCAGGCTGGCTGGAGGTGGACGTCTTGGAAGCGCGTTTACAGGTGGTGGACTCGGCGCAGGGCTGGCGGGAGCAGACAGGGCGGTACGAGTAGGAGGTGAAGCAGGCGGGGCGGCGCAGGATGGAGTAGCAGGGCCGGTAGCAGGCAGGGCGGTAGGAGATGGACGTCAGGTAGGGCTGCCTGAAGGTGATGGGTGTAGAGCAGATGGGGCGGCAGATGGGGCGGCAGATGGGGCGGTAGGCAAAGGAGGGTCTGCAAGGCTGCTTGCAGGAGCTGGGTATGTAGAAGGTCCGAGTGCAGCTTGGTTGGCAAATGGCAGAGGCAGAGGAGCCAGGACGGCTGTACAGAGGTTGGCAGGAGGTCGAACGGCTGTACAGAGGTTGGCAGGAGGTCGAGGGGCAGGAAACGGGCTCACAGCAGACAGAGTGGCAGCGTTTGACTACGTAGCAGGTGGGTGGGCAAGGATTGGGCACACAGACACACGGGGTGCAGGGGCTGGGCTCAGGGCAGATGGGTTGGCAGAGACCAGAGACGCAACACGGGGGCTCTTGGCAGGTGCTGGAGGCACAAGGAGGCTCACAAGGGCTGGAAACGCAGCAGACAGGACGGAGACAAACCGGCTCACAGACGAGTGCCACACAGGGAGCTGGCTGACAGTCGCTGGGCTCCGAGCAAGGCGGCTCACAAGGACTGGGGTTGCAGCAGACGGGCTGGCAGCTGCTGGCCTGAGAACAGACAGACGGGCAGCAGCTAGGCGTCGGGCACACCGGCTGACAGCAAGCGGGCTCACAGACCACGGGTTGGCAGACAGTCGCACAGCAGCTGGGCTCACAGAGGACGGGCTGGCAAGCAGCGGGCACACAGAGGACCGGCTGGCAGGGAGTGGCCTCACAGCACACGGGCTGGGCACAACTGCTCTCAGGACACGACGGCTGGCAGAGGGTGGCCTCACAGCACACGGGCTGGGCACAACTGCTCTCAGGACATGACGGCTGGCAGAGGGTGGCCTCATAGCACACGGGCTGGGCACAGCCGCTGCTCACGGAGCAGGACGGCTCGCACAGCGTGGCCTCACAGCACACGGGCTGGGCGCAGCCACTGCTCTCGGAGCAGGAGGGCTGACAGCACTGGGAACCGCAGCCAGATGAGCCGCAGGCATCTTCACACGTCACCAGCTGCCACGTCTGGGTATGGCAGGAGCTGGGCAAGCAGATGGGTCCTCCACAGCTCACCTCGGTGGAGCAGAGAGAGATGGCTGGCACGGAGGGGCATCTTCTGAAACAGCAGCTGCCAGGCATGGTGGAGGTGGCTCTCTTCCCTGTGAGCACTGGGCGGTAGCTCCCGACTGTGACAGCTCTCCTGGGCCCTCGCCTTTATACCCCGCCCTGGCGCGTGCTGTTGTTGGGTCTCTGCATCTTTTCCTTGTGGCTGTTTGGGGCGGTTTGCAAAGGAACATCTTATTATGCCAGTGTTTGTTGATCTGGAGGTTGTTTATCTGCCCATTAAGAAGCCACTTGTTGATGGACTTGCTAAATTTGGACTCCTGGGAGCTGCAAGCAGCACTGGAACAAGCACCATCACTTCCTAGCTGGGTGAACTCTATTTCCTAGCATCACGAACAAGGAAAGAAAAGAACGTATAATAATTGATAGTCTTCTATGCCAGGCCCTGGGTCGGGCACAGGGGATGCACACACGAATACATCCCACTGACCTGTCTCACGGGTCTCTCTCTGTGGGGGGCAGAGAGCAGGCAGGCAAACTTGGCAGCACACGAGTGCAGCAGCAGTGCCACAAGGCCACACGGGGGTTCGTGGAGAGCAGGGATGGGCTTAGTGGGGAGGGGACTTCGCAGCTAGATTGGAATGCCATTTACAACCACGATCTGATTTAGAACCATCAGTCGTCCCACGAGTCAGGGCTTATTTTTCCCCATTACAGGAGAAAAAGTGGGGGTGAAGGATCGGAAAGTTTAAGGCATCTGCTGAAGACCCCTCAAGCCTGCCCCCGTCTTCCAGGGCTGCTGTCTCGTCTCCTCACCAACCGTCTGAACTGGTGCTTCTCAGGACACGCGGTCAAAGCCGCACACCACTGGCTCAACCCATCACGCTGCCCCCCCACCTCCCCCCGCGCCCTGGACAGCCCTGCCCCAGAACATCTGGGCTTCCTGTCCCTGGAAAGCCTGACCCAGCCTCTCTGCCTCCTTCCACCCACGGCCACCCACTCAGGAGCTCCTCCTACGTTTGAGACCTTGATAGCCCCTAAAATAAATAAATGAATGAAGATGCCTCTATGACCCAAGGACAAAAGGTTGCAGGGAGCCTCCCAAGGTTGTCTCTCAAAGCCACAGTAAACAAGCAACTCATCTTTGCCATGGCTTGACACGAAGGAGGTGAGAAATGAGCCCTCGGATTCCTGCCATGCTTGCTCAGTGAAGGGCCTACCACACCTCCGCTGTGTGCTCTCAACATCCGTGCTGAAGGCGGCTCCCTCGGAAAAGCCCAGCCACTGCGCCTTCCCTCCCTTCCTCGCTGCGTTGATTGCTTGCTGCCGTCACTGGCTCAGTTTCTCCTTTGTTCAGCCAACCCTGAGTTCTCGGTGAGAGATACATACAGGGAGACTTGCAGTTCTGGCCGCAGGAGCTCAAGTTGAGAAGAGAGAGACCCACCCGTGCGGGATCATGGCAAAGCATCAAGTGCTGGAAGGGGGAGATGCCAGGGGCGCCCTGGGGAAACCCAGGAGAAACACCAACATGACTTTTGGGGACGTGAGCGGAACCTTCCCAAGTGACACGATGACACAGTTGATCACTGGGAGATGAAGGGAGGTGGTGAGAGCAAGAACAGGATGAGCTGTGGAAACCAAGGCTATGAGAGCAGGATCCATTTGGGGAGCAGAAAACATAGCCAAGGTTGAAAAGCACACAGGGACAGGATTAAGGGGGACACTCAGCCACGGAAGGCCTTGTGGCTCATGATTAAGAAACGGCTTTAGTCCCCAGCCTGGGCAGCTGTAGGCAGGACAGTAACGTGTCGGATGTCCCAGACCATGGAGACGGGTAGGGGAGGCCAGAGTGAAGGCACAGGGACCATTAGGGGTCTCGGACAATGAGGCAGAAGCTTGCTGGTGAGGATCTGAATGGAGTAGCACCCTGAGGCTGTAGCAATACAAGAGGTTTTAAAGAGGCAGAATCTACAGGCCTTAGTGGTTGCAAACAGATTAGGAAGGGGAAGTGCCATTCTCTGAGACGTGGCTCTCAAGCAGCGGGGAGGGAGGGCTTGTGGAGCTCTGCCAAGGATAAGGCAGAGAAAGACCCCCAAACCCCTGTTCCCCGTCCCCTCTTCCTCAGCTAAGCCACCATGGAATTCCGGGGGGGGGGGGGGGGGAGGCCCTCTCGGAAAATCCCTCCTGGACTCTCTCAGCTGAGAAGGTGACACAGCACCAGCCACTGTGCTAGAATGTCATTGCCTCAAAGACCCCTTCCCTGCTGCGTAGCCCACTCCTGCGTTAGTCTGCTCTGAGCTCAGGTCGCCTCTGACGTGAGATAAGCACCACGAGGGCAAGCACTTGGTCTAACGGCTGATGTACACCCAGCACCTAGAGGTGTGGATGCGTCAGAGGTACACAGCTGCTAGCTAGTGAGTGAATAACGAGACTCTCTGGGTAGTTCAGAGGGGCAAGCCCTTGTCTAATTCAGGGAGATCACTGCCTCCACTGATGCTTGGAGAGACACGGCCATGGGCAATCAGCTGCTCAGGTTCACAAGCACTCAGCGCAAACCCACTGGCCTCCTAGCAGGTCCGTCCCACTGGCATGCACCTGCTCTGGCTGCCCCTCCTCCTGAGACGTTAAAGGTGCAGTTCAGAGGAGGCCAATTCCAGCCTGAACCTGAACCAGGGCAGACCCGAATCTCAGATTCTCTCCAAAAGATGACACTACTAACACGGCTGGATTGTGTTGTTTTGTTTTTTAATAAACGAAGATATAGGCCGGCACCGCGGCTCACTGGGCTAATCCTCTGCCTTGCGGCGCCAGCACACCAGGTTCTAGTCCCGGTCGGGGCGCCGGATTCTGTCCCGGTTGCCCCTCTTCCAGGCCAGCTCTCTGCTGTGGCCAGGGAGTGCAGTGGAGGATGGCCCAAGTGCTTGGGCCCTGCACCCCATGGGAGACCAGGATAAGTGCCTGGCTCCTGTCATCGGATCAGCACGGTGCGCCGGCCACAGCGCGCTGGCCGCGGCGGCCATTGGAGGGTGACCCAATGGCAAAAGGAAGACCTTTCTCTCTGTCTCTCTCTCTCTCACTATCCACTCTGCCTGTCAAAAATTAAAAAAAAAAAAACGAAGATATGAAAACACAATCAGCTACCACTTGCCAGAATGACTAAAAATGAGAACGCTGACAATATCAAATGGTAACAAAGACATGGAACAACTGGAACTCTCAAATGTTGCTGGTTGAAATGCAAAATATCGGGGCCAATGATGTAGCAGGGCAGGTGAAGTGGCTGCCTGTGATGCCAACATCCCATGTGGTTGGTGGTTCAAGTCCTGGCTGCTCCACTTCTGATCCAGCTTCCTGCTAATGGCTTGGGAAAAAACAGCAGAAGATGACCCAAGTATTTGGGTCCCTGCCAGCCATGTGGGAGACTCAGATGAAGCTCCTGGCTCCTGGATTCAGCCTGGCCCAGCCCTAGCTATTGTGGCCATTTGGAGAACAAACCAATGGAAGGAAGACCTCTCTCTCCTTCTCTCTTCCTGTCACTCTTTCAAATAAATAAATCTTTAAAAAGAAAAAAAAAAGTAGATCGATGGCTTCCAGGACCTAGGCCAAGGCAGGGGGCAGTAGATCTGACTGTGAGAAGAAAAAAAAAATGAACACTTGGGAGGGGGTGGCAGGAAGCACTATCCTGAGAGCCAGTGGCGATTACAGAAGCTTAGAAAACCTCATCAGACTGAGCACTGAAGACAGGAAAACACTTTATTATTTGTAACTAATATCTCAATAAAGTTGGCTACAGAAAAGCGTCCCCCCAGGTGGGTCTGGGAAGAGACCCATCAGGCGAAACCCGAGCGGCGAGATTCTTCTCCACAATTTTCTGTATTTCATATTCTTGGGCTCGCGGATATGCACATACTCAGGAAAAATGCTTTCATCGGGCCAGTGAAGTGCGCCTCTGTAGGAATAAAAGAAACATTGCTCCTCCAGGCCAAGGGCAGAATTGGCTTTGTTTGCATGCGGGTTAAGAGCACTTCCCATCCTTTGAGTTGTAGCCTCCCAGCTGGCCCTGCACACCTGGCCCGGGCCCTCCCAGAAGATGCTCCTGCACCCCCTCCTCCCAGGGACTCCCGCAGAAAAAGCTGCAGCTCATTCCAGGACAAGAAAACCTAACACAGGAAAGCAGGGGCTGGGGGAGGGAACCGGGCTGCCGCCGGGGGCAGCCTCTGAAACCGCGCCTTCACCACGCCTGGCCGCAGGAACCCTCGCTCTCAGAACTGGAACCTGCTCCCAGGCTCTGCAAGGCAAGGCAGACGCCCTCCAGTAGAAGTCCCCGCCCCGCCCGGGGGGGGGGGGGGGGGGGGGGAGACCGTGCAGAAGGAAGCCGAGCCCCTCTGCCTGGATTGAGTTGGGCCAGCATTGCCATCACCCCAGGAGCTTTCGAAAGCCCCAGGGCCCAGGCACCCCGGAGCGCCTGGATCCGCGCTCTCGAAGGTGTGGCCCAGGCTCTGCAGCTGCGAAAGCTCCAAGCTTCAGTTTCCAGCCGCAGCTCTCAAACGTCAGTGCCTGAATAAGAGCTGTCTGAGGTTCTTTGTAAACACAGAATCCCAGGCCACACCTCTCTGGGATTCTGATTCTCCCAGAGGGGGCCCCAGGATCTCCAGCTTTATTTAATGGGTCCTGGGGTGATTCCACATTTCCAAAACCCTCGCGCTGCTGCTGCTGCCAGGGTCCGTATTGCTAAGCTAGTCCCCAGGAGGAGCGGAAGGAAGACGCCAGAAAAGTGCTTGGATTACGCCAGCATGCTCGAGTTTATTCGGAGGGTAACAAAGTGGTTTGTGTTTTTTTTTTTTTAAACTCTCAACAGCAACAGAAACCTAAGGAGGAGGCTCAGTCCCAAGGTCACCTTGAATAAGAAGGTGCCCTGTTTAACTTCATGCAAATAAAGTCACGGGCGTTCACCCTTTGAACTTCTGGAACCACGTTGCTGGGACCAGTTCTAATTTCTCGCCAGGACACAGCTTCTGTCCGCAGGCACTCGAAACAAGCCCTCCTCTACAGATCTCAGCCAGCCAGGACACGCTCTTGGGGGCGTGGAAGGTTCTGGAGACGAGGGCTTCTCCGTCGGGAGCTCTCGGAGGCTTGCTCAGGGGTGGCTCGGTGGCGGAGAGACAGGTCTTCATTTGGTGTCGCAAACAGGTGTGGGTTGGCAGCACACAGGGCCACAGCAACCGGAGCCGCCACAGCAGCTGGAGCCGCAGCAGCTGGATCCACAGCAGCCGCCCCCGCAGCCCCCTCCGCAGCCCCCTGATCCACAGCAGCCGCCCCCGCAGCCGCCACCCCCACAGCCGCCGCCCCCGCAGCCGCAGCAGGAGCCACAGCAGCCACAGCAGCCGCAGCAGGAGGGCTGGCAGCAGCACTCCTCACAGCAGTCCTGCTCCTGGGTGCAGCAGTTGAAGCAGTCCCCCGGGCAGCACCCCATGGTCCCAGACGGTCAGGTCGCAGGTCAGGAACGCGGCCGGGGTTCCCCAAGTCTGACGGTGGCCAGCAGGGGCGACAGCTTTTATAGCACAGGGACACGGGAGACAGGATGTGCTCTTTGTTGTTATTTATGCCAGTTGCCATAAGAACATCTCATTAAGTGCCTGTTTATTTTCCAGCCTTGAGTACCTCAACTCATAAAAAGAAGCCCCACTCGGCCCAGTGGCTGTTTGTCCAGAAGGTAAAAATACATCTTCCAGAAGACCTGTCATTAGCCCAGATGGAAGGAACAAACGGGAAGTTGGCCACAGGCTCTGGCCACGGGGCCCCGGGGCGGGGGGCTCCTGGCTCAGCCCTCGCGTGGCAAGAGAAGGCCCCTCCACGAGGCCGTGGGCGCCGATGCTGGCCGCCCTGGGTCCCTCCGCCACCGGCCGGGGCTGCAGCAGGAGCCCTGCTCACGTGGCTCCTCCGAGGGGCGTGCCGGCCTCACCCCAGCCCAGGTGCACGTGTGCGCACGTGTGTGGTATGTGGAGTGTGCCGCGCGTTTGCTTGGGCTTGATCGGCGAGCATCAGTCATGAGTAATAACTGACATGTGGAACGGAGAGAGACTCGCCGGAAAACAGCTGCATGGCCAACTGAGCCCACGCGCTGCGCTCGATGTGAGTGGCCGGAGCTGCGGGCACAGCCTGCTCTCTGCAGTCCCCTGAGGTGCTGGAGGACGCGGCGGAGCAAGGGTGGGCATCGCTGAAGACCGAAGCCCGGCATTGCCCCGAGTGTTGTGCGGGAGCAGCAGCGCCAGCCTCACCCACCGTCTGGTGGAATTGGGAATCCGTGTACAAAACACTCAGTGTGGCCCTGGGGAGTAACATGCTTCTGGAAGGAGGCTGGAGTCACAGCCAGCGCTGTGCAGAATGTGGCGTTTTAGCAAAGGAAGACCTTTCTCTCTGTCTCTCTCTCTCACTGTCCACTCTGCCTGTCAAAAAAAAATAAAATAAAAAAAATTAAAAAAAAAAGAATGTGGCATTTTAGGTCTGGGAGGAGCTCCTGAAAGGAGCTTTCTAAATCCAGTTTTATGTCAGCATTGCCTGGGCTGAGGACTTTGGGGAAATACAGATTCCCCAGCGCGCATCCTAGGTCAATACGTGCACGTGGTGTCTGGAGAAGATGCGTGTTCCAGCGTTTCTCAGGTCACTTAGATCAGCCAGCAGACTAGGAAATTCAAATAGAATGTATTTGTTTTCCCCAGAAACCTTTTATGTAAGGAATACAAACCTCAGCATTTCACAAGTACAACATTAGGAACACAGTGGTTCTTCCCACCACACTCCCACCCCTCTTCCTCCTCCTTCTCCTGTTGCCATTCTTATTTTTGACTAAGATCTATTTTCAATTAACTTTATACACATATGGTTAACTCTATGCTAAGGAAAGAGTTCAACAAATAGTATTAAAATAAAATTAAAAAGAACACCGTTCCTCAACAGTCAAGCCAAGGGCTGTTCAAGGTCATTGCACCTCAGAGTGTCAGTGTCACGTCTAGAGATTGCCTGTTAGGTGCTCTCCTAGGTCTCGCAGATCAGGGGGAATGTTGTGTGTGTCCTTCTGGGACTGGCTTATTTCACTAAGTACGATGTTTTCCAGTTTCATCCATTTTGTTAGAATTTAATACCATCCTGGCATTACCCAAACACCTGCGTTTCCCACAAGATGGCCCCAAGGTCCCCCCGCCAGGTGCTCCGTCCCTTGGCCCCGTGTTGCTTCCACAAGGCCACAGCCACGCGTGGGTGTCCCTGGATGAACCCCATTCAGCAATGTCCATGACACTCATACTTTTACTTACGCATCGCTGATGATTCATTCTATAACAGGCAACCTCTTCACGGGGGTGGTGAATTCACCTCCCCCCCACCCCACCCCCGCAGCAAGGGTCCCTGGAGGTGCTGGGGCCATCAGGACAGGAGGCCTCCTGGGAGGTCCTTGGGTCACAGGGGGCGTTGCCTGGGGTGGGGGTGGGGGCAGGAAATGCTGGTCTCCAGGAATGAGTTCCTGGAGCGGCGTTGTTTTTAGAACCTGAGCCTGACCCCAGAATCTCCAGGGCTCCCTCTTTGGCAGCGTGATCGCTCGTGCCGTGCATGACGCCATCTGCCTTCCCCAGAGCCGGTGGCTGGTGCCATGACCTTGAACTTCCAGAGCTGAGAGCTTAGAAATCCTCCCCCCTTGCTGAAGGTCCCAGCTGGCAGTGTTTCATTCATACCAGAAAACTGGCTAGCATGGAGTCCAAACAGTACAAGGAGCCCACAGTGCAAAGCTCTCCGCATCCCAGGCCCGGGCTATGGTTCCCTCGCCCCTCACCCACCCCCACCGTGCTCCCCCAGGGAACCCGTCAGTGCCTGAACTCCCCGTAAAACGGAAATTATGATAGTAATCATGCTAATCTCCTAGGGCTGTCGTGACTATATTAGTGAATATATACATGTAGTTTGATAATTGTTAGTTATCATGTGACATAAATAGACATATCAATTGATATAGATGTATTTGAGTTCATTACATTAATGCTAGTATGATAGATATACTGCTTTTTTTTTTTTTCAAAAAATGATTTGTTTAATTCAAGTAACTGCATATAGGAAGCTAGATGTGGGGTCTCAGGCTGGGACTAGTGGTGCTTCCTCCCTTCCTCCTCAACAGAACAGAGGTGAAGGAGACCCCCTACGCTATCATCAGGCAACACAGAGCCCCCTCCTCACCCTGCTGCAGCTTCTGGGGACAGAGCCCCGCCCACTCTGGGACTGGGTGGTGGAGAGCCCAGCCTGCCGCACCCCAGCCGCCTTTCCTCAGGCTGGCAATGGGGTGAAAATGAGCATTCGTAGCAGGGGCAGTGGCGGATGTCTGAGAGTGACGGCAAACACACTGGGGTAGCGAGGGACCTTAACCTTGAGGGGTGGGGATGGGCAGGAGGGTGGGAGCGGCCGGCGCCAGCTCCTCATATGAGTGTCCCACCCGAGAGAAGGGGAGCCAGGCTGAGAGTGGGAGGAGGGAGGGCTGGGTGAGCCGGGCCCCCTGGGCCTTGCCGGGGCGGAAGATGGCTCTGCATCTTCACCATTGCCATAGGTGAGGGCAAGGTGGACTGGGCCCTGAAGAAAGATGTAGGGGCTTCTGCCCACCTGAGCCCCGGAGAGGGCTGTGCAACCTAGAAAACCAGCTAGGAAGGGAGGGAGACACGTGGAGCGAGCCCCACCTGGTGACGGAGCCTCATCGGCCGGGGAGTCGCCAGGACCAGGCACCCCCTTCATTGGCCGCACCTGCAGCTGCCAGCGCCTGCCCCTTTCTTCCTCCCTGGGAATCCTGGAGTTCTTCCAGGCCTTAGCAGCGCCTTTGTGTTTGGTGAGCCCGGAGATCTCTCTGGGGACCGTCCCGTGACCCGTGATGGCCCAGGACTTTGGGGGACTGCTTGCATGGTCTGGACTGACGTTTCTCGGTGCCACCCTTTTTCACTTGGAGGCCAGGGGCTGGCTGGACCTGGAGGTCCCCTGCTCAGCTGCCCTCATCCATTGGCCAGGAGATGGAGGGGCAGGAGCTGAGGAGAAGGAGCTGCCCCGTGTGCACCCTGGGGCGGGCGCAAGGCCTTACACCGCAGTCATGTGAGGCAGCCACAGTGGCAGCCACAGCAGCCAACGCAGATGACCTGTTGACGATGACCAACACCAGAAACAGCCCAGCTCCGAGTCCCGTCGGAGGGACCCCCACTGTTCCCCCATGAGGTGGCTTGGCAATCGCTCCACATCAGTACCTCAAGAAGTTCTTCCTGCTGCCCACTGCACCAGCAATTGGTTTACACAACTCCCTACTGAAAGACCTTTAGGGGCTGCTTCTGTGGCAGAGTAGGCTAAACCTCTGCCTGCAGCACCAGCATCCCATATGGGCGCTGGTTCAAGTCCCAGCCGCTCTTCTTCTGATCCAGCTCTCTGCTATGGCCTGGGAAAGCTGTAGAAGATGGCCCAAGTCCTTGGGCCCCTGCACCTGCGTGGGAGACCCAGAAGAAGCTCCTGGCTCCTGGCTTCGGATCAGCACAGCTCTGGCCTTGCGACCACCTAGGGAGTGAATCAGCAGATGGAAGCTCTCGCTCTCTCTCTCTCTCTGCCTCTCTGTAACTCTACCTCTCAAATAAATACATAAATCTGAATAAATCTAAAAGAGAGAAAGGAAAGGAGGGAGAGAGGAAGAAGAAGAAAGAGAAAAGGAAAAGAAAGAAAGAAAGAAAGAAAGAAAGAAAGAAAGAAAGAAAGAAAGAAAGAAAGAAAGAAAGAAAGAAAGAAAGAGGAAGGAGGGAGGGAGGGAGGGAGGGAGGGAGGAAGGAAGGAAGGAAGGAAGGAAGGAAGGAAGGACATTTAAGTTCCTTTAATACTCTGCTGCTCCCCGGTGCAGTGGGTACCTGTGTGCCCATGCCATCTCACACATATCTTGACTTCTCCCTGCCATAAACTCTTTGAAGAGAAATTGCTGAACCAATGCCTTCTGGCATTGGTAATGTTGATGGATGTTGCCAATTTACCCTTCATAAAGGCTGCACTAGTCCACACTCCCCTTAGCAATGAACGAGGCAGTCTGTCTCTTCATTCTTCACCAACACAGTGTACCAACGGACGTACCTTTGCCAGTCTGGTAGGAGCCAGGATCTGGGGAGAGTCTCAGTTTGCATTTATGGTGTGATGACATTCAGCAATGCATCCTACACTTGGCTGTGAATTATCTTTTCATCTCCCTTGCCCAGTTTTCTGTTGGGTTTTTGGTCTTTTTCTTTGATGGATGGGAATCCTTGATGAACTTGACAATGAAAACTTTGTGTTCTGAGTTGTAAATATTTTTCCCAGCTTGCCATTTGCCTTTGACATTGTATTTATGTGCCTCAATTAGAAATCTTATACCTGCTTACTGTAGAATTTCTGAAAACTACAAGAACACTTAAGAGAAGAAAATAAAAACATTGATAATCCCACCAAAAAGAGGGTTATTGCGATATTCTAGTTTTGTTCTAAAGATCTGCTTAGAAATATCAGTATGAATGTAAATGTATATGCATATAATTATATGTGAAGTGTATCCCAGTTACAAATTTATATTCTAAGATATGTGAAAAGTACAAGTGGTTGGGGTAGGAGTTGCTACAGTGTTAACAATACCACCGGGACCCCTGCATCCTGTTTCTGAGTCTCACCTCTGCTTCTCGTTCCAGCTTCCCGCTAATGCACAGTCTGGGAGGCAGCAGGCCCTGGCCACCCACGTGAGAGGTCCTGATTGAATTTGGGGCTCCCGCCTTGGCCCGGGCCAGACCTGGATCTTGCAGGCATTTGAAGAGTGAACCAGCAGATGGACAGATCTACCTCTGCCTGTCTCTGTCTCTCTGCCTCTCAAATAAAGCTAAAAATAATTTTTTGAAAAAAAAAAAGATGAAGCATCTTCAAAAAAGTTTATGGAAATGTATATTATGAAGAAAACAATGCGTGGATTGCAAAAAACTTTTGCACCAAAATAATTTGTAATTCCATTTTTCATGTATTTTTAAAAACACCCTCCTCTATAACTTTATTTGCCTCTAAGATTGCATAAGCCTATTTCAAACCCTCATTCCAGCTTATGGGGAAGAAAGGACAGACAGAAGGCCCTCAGGACTCCTCCCCCTCATCCCACTCTCGACCTAGACGTGGTCTCTGGGTTGGCAGCCGGTCCGGGGCGGGCAGCCTCTGCCGGGTACGTGGTCCTCTCTCACCCTCCGCCATCTCCCCTCTCGTGGTGACAGCTGAGACCTTCGAGTTCTCCCTGATCTCCTGCCCGCACGCTCCGCACCCTCCATCACCCCATCCGGGAGGCTGGGCGAAGCCAGACACGAAAGCTGGGCACTGACCTGAGTCAGTAAAACCCCTACCCTGGGAGCAGGGACCACAGGAAGCCCCCAGAGAAATGGAGAAGTTACAGAAAACCGACAGCAGGGAGTACTTCAGCGTCTCTCTGACCTGCGGTTTGCACTGTTGAAACCTTGGTGTGCAGTTTGTACCCTGGACATTGTACTCAGCCTGAGAAGAGGCTTGCAAGTGTCTCAAATATTGCAAAACTTGATCACTTGTATTTACAAGTTGATGTAAACTCTCCCTGTTGTTGAATATCTAAGTTGGCTTCAGGCTTTCAATATTACAAGCAAAACACTGAGACAGACTTCTTAAATGTGAGTGTTTATGCATCTCTCTTTCTATTTTCCTGAATTCTTAGAAGTGAGATTATCAGGTGTTCAACAGGGTAATACTTCTAAGGCTATTAACAAATATATTTCTAAAGTCACAGAAATGGTCCCAATTCCTCTCCATCTCACAGCACTTTCTCCCACACCAGTGATTCACACTTTAAAATCTCAGTTATAAAGTCTCATTGCAGTATTTACTTGCCCTTACTATTGATGCATTTATTTTGTAGGCCCATGTTATATCTTCTTTTGGAAATTGCTGTCTCACGACGATTTTTCTACTAGATTCCTCATGCTTCCTGGTTCATTTCGGGTTATTTATTTTACGCTGAGTTGATTAGCCTTCTTAGCTGTCACTCATCTGTCCCCAGGAGTCACTTCCTTCTCGCTGTGTCGATGACATTTTATGGAAAGCGTTTTCTCTCCAGGTGGGCAACTCCATGCCTCCTCTCTGCCACCTCCAGCCCCGCCCCACTTCCAAACCAGACAACCGGTCACCTACTCTCCTGGTTTTTATGACTGCGCTTCTCACACTTAACGCTGTTACCCCTCAGGAGTATATTCCGGTGTGTTCAGACGCTGCCTTACAAAAGCCTCCTGGTCTTCCTCCTTGGGGAACCTGAGTGAGAGCAGAAGGCCCGGGCATCGGACGTGGGGCACCCGTTGGTCTGGCGGCCTCTAGTGTCCACCTCCGGGCATTACACACGCTGCTTCTCTTGCAGGTGCAATTGAGACAGGCAGGAAACAGGAGCGTCACCAGAAGCAATTCAGCCAAAACCTGGCTTGGAGTGAGAAGCTCCTCATATCTTCATGACGCTGAGTGCAGTCATGTGTCCGATGAGGCTTCTTTTGGCAAAGGAGACACATTATCAGCCCCTCCCACCCATGTGGCAAGCCATGCACAGGGCATCCCCTGTGTGCTTTCTTGTTAATAGTCAACTATATATAAGTATATATATACTACATATACATGAAGAAAGTGAGACTGGCAGAGGTCAAACACTGTAAGGGAAAGATTCAGAGCTTGGGTTCAAAGCCAGGCCTCTCTGCTCACCAAGCCCATTCTCCTTCCTCCCTAGGCCTGGCTGGAAACTGCCTGTTGTCTGCAGAAGAGCCTCCGCGTCAGAGTATGTTCCCGGGATTAGAAGTGTCACAGTCGCAGACGCAGATGCCAGGGCTCCCGCTTGGTACACACACCCTGAAATCCGCGGTGCGCAGAATCACAGGTGACTGTGAAATGCCTTCCTCCGCCCAGTGCATGCAGTCAGAGGTGGCAGCGAGGACAGAGGGCATCCCTGCCACTCTTCCCCCTCCCCTGCCGCTGTCACCAGGCCCTGCTTTGCTCAGGCTTGGATCCGGGAGTAGTGCTGTGCAGCGAAGCACTGTGACAGCAGCGGTGCTCCTGTGTGCACCACGTGCAGCTGGGACTTGAACAGCACTGAGATGTGGGATTTTGGCACCTCAAGTGGTGTCCTAATCCACTGTGCCACCACGTGGGCCCTTGTAACAGTTTTTAAAAACGTGAAACGCCCGCAGTCCAGTGTCTCAGCCAAGCTTTGGCTGCCACGGGCTTCTCTCACGCTGCCAAGCCTGGCGCCTCGTGCACACGCCGACATTTCCCGGGCGGTGCTGAACACACGTTTGAGTTTCTCATAAATGTGTCACCAACGGGAGAGGCCGTAAATCTTCCCAGCTCTTTCCATTTCAGACCTGCGCGTGCCCCTACAGATCAGAAACCAAGGCGCGCTGAGCGAGCTGCGCCTGCACATGCCTGCTGTGAGCCACCTGCCTGGTGCACGCCTGCCGGGAGCCCTGGGCAGCAGGGGTAGGCCCCGGCCTGGCAGGACGCCGGTGCCTGCTGGTGTTCTCGGCTGCCTCTCCTGTTCTCCGTGGGGAGCGTAGGTGGTTGTGCAGTGCCAAGGCCACTCCTCTTTGAAACAAAACAGCACATTTGACTTGGAACTGGCCCCAATCCCCTTTTTCAACTGGGCTGCTGCAAGACACGGAACGGTGTCAGCCAGACCCACGCTTTCAGCTCCTGCAGGGTTGCTATCTGCACTTGAGCCTGCACTCCCTGCAGCTGCAGCCCGGGGGCGCCCTTCTCCCCTGCCTCCCCTTCCCGCAGGGCCACCTGCCGCCGGCGCACCCCCCATCCGCCGACCTCTCTCTCTGCCCGGGGTGTTTCCTCTCTGTGTTCAGGTCTCACCACCTGGCCGCGTAGCTGAGGTCACGCAGACCCCCGAGGCGTCCTGCCGCTTGGCAGGACCTGGACCCGGCTCCTGCTGGATGCCGATCGTCTGTTCCATCCCTACTCCTTCAGACCCGTGGCTACCACATCCCCACATCCAGGAGTCAACACAATATGCTTTTTTTTTTTTTTTTTTTTTTGACAGGCAGAGTGGACAGTGAGAGAGAGAGAGAGAAAGGTCTTCCTTTTGCCGTTGGTTCACCTTCAATGGCCGCCGCGGCTGGCGCGATGCGGCCGGTGCACCGCGCTGATCCGATGGCAGGAGCCAGGTGCTTCTCCTGGTCTCCCATGGGGTGCAGGGCCCAAGCACTTGGGCCATCCTCCACTGCACTCCCGGGCCACAGCAGAGAGCTGGCCTGGAAGAGGGGCAACCGGGACAGAATCCGGCGCCCCAACCGGGACTAGAACCCGGTGTGCCGGCGCCGCAAGGCGGAGGATTAGCCTAGTGAGCCACGGCGCCGGCCACAATATGCTTTTCCAAATGGCATCTGTACTGAACACTGACAGCTTTCTTCTTGCCGTGACTCCCTAAGTAACATAAAGCAGGTAGTAACACTGACATAGGTCCACAGAAGGAATCTGGACATGATTGAAAGCATGCCAGGTGCAGCCAGTTAAACTGCGCCTGTGACAGCAGCTTCCAATATGGACACCGGTTCGAGTCCCGGTTGCTCCACTTTCTATCCAGCTCCCTGCTAATGTCCCTGGGAAAGCAGTGGAAGATGCCCCAGGTGCTTGTGGGTTCCGCATCTGCATGGGAGACCCAGAAGAAGCTCCTGGCTCCTGTCTTCCACCTGGAAGATTCTCTCTCTCTCTCTCTCTCTCAGATCCCCCCCATCACTCTGCTTTTCAAATAAGTAATCAACACATATTTATTCTTAGGTGTTGAAATTTAACTGAAATGTGATCCCTGTTAAACATAAGAGTGGGAATAAGAGAGGGAAGAGATGTATAATTTGGGACATGCTCAAGCTGACTTGCCCCAAATGGTAGAGTTAGAAACATACCAGGGGATTCCAATTCAATCCCATCAAGGTGGCATGTACCAATGCCATCTTACTAGTCCAAGTGATCAATTTCAGTTCACAATTGATCATAATGAAAGGACTAAGAGTCAAAGGGAGCACATAAACAAGTCTAGTACCTGCTAACACTAACTGATAGAATAAATAAAGGGGAGAGTGATCCAACATGGGAAGTGAGATACTCAGCAGACTCATAGAATGGCAGATGTCCTAAATAGCACTCTGGCCTCAGAATCAGCCCTAAAGGCATTCCGATCTGGCTGAAAAGCCCATGAGAGTATTTCAGGCATGGAAAGCCAAGACACTCTGGCAAAAGATCTCTGTGAGTGAGATCCCAGTGGAAAGAACAGGTCTTCAAAGAAGGAGGTACCTTTCTCTGAAGGGAGGAGAGAACCTCCACTTTGACTATGACCTTGTCTAAACAAGATAAGAGTCGGAGAACTCAGAGGGCTTCCATAGCCTTGGAAACTCATGACTGGAGCATAGGGAGATTACTGATGCCATAGACAGGAGTGTCAATTGGTAAAGTCAACAACAGGAGTCACTGTGCACTTACTCCTCATGTAGGATCTCTGTCCTTAATGTGCTGTGCATTGAGACTTAATGCTATAATGAGTACTCAAACAATATATTTCACTTTGTGTTTCTATGGGGGTGCAAACTGTTGAAATCTTTACTTAATGCATACTAAACTGATCCTCTGTAAAAAAAAAAAAAAAAAAAGAAATAAAGAAAAGAAAAGAAATTATCAACTCCCAACTTGACTCTCACTGGGATTAAACATGACAATAGGTCTGATCTGATTTCATCATCATTTAAAAAAAATCATCTATTATTTTTCACTTTATGTTTCTGTGTGGGAGCAAACTGTTGAAATCCTTACTTAATGTATACTAAGCTGATCTTCTGTATATTAAGATAATCGAAAATGAATCTTGATGTGAATGGAAGGGGAGAGGGAGTGGGAAAGGGGAGGGTTGTGGGTGGGAGGGACGGTATGGGGGGGAAGCCATTGTAATCCATAAATCGTACTTTGGAAATTTATATTCATTAAATAAAAGTTAAAAAAATAACAAAGTATGCCACAGGATGTTATATGTGACTACTAGCATGCCACTTTATACACTGGACTTGGGCATCTGTGGATGTGGGCATCTATGGGTATCCAGGGACCAATGCCCTTCAGACAGAGGGACAGTCACCCTGCTTGTCCCCTCCGTGGTCTGCAAGGAAAGCCAGACCTCATCTGCCTCCCGACTCAGGCACCCCTGGGCTGAGAAGAGGCCTGACCCAGAGTAGGTGCTTCCTAAAGATTCACTAAGCAAACAAGTGAACTCAAGCAGCCTTTCTCCTTCCATTGCCTGAGTGCATTAGGAAGTGCCAGCCATCGCTCTTAAAATTAAAGATAGACTCATAACACATTGCTCTCTTTTATATCCCCGTAGAGAAAGAATCCCGTGCCTCCTTTGAAAATGTTTGAAAGCCACTGACCCACAGCTCCTGCTTGGGAGTCTCGAGGTGACAGGAGAGGGACAGCAGGGCCAGACCTGCTGCCTCCTGGCCTCGACGGACTCTCCCTTGGAGGAGCACCAACCTCCGGCCAGCCACGGCATGTGCTCCCCTGCCCCACCCGTCTACCCCCATCCCCAGAGGTGCACAAGGAAGCCCTTGCAGAGGGCGCAAGGTGCGTTATGTTGATGACGGTGATGGTGCCCAGGTCTCTATGTGCATCAAGACTTGCCCCACGCGTCTGCTTTACATGTGTGCCGTGTACTGGTGAAAGGCTGGCGAAGAGGTCAGGACTGGGTCTCGCTCGCCTTAAACACTGCTGTGCATTCAAGGACTTCAACGAGTGGGCCCCAGAACCGCATCACGTGAGCTTCTAGAAAAGTTGAGGAGCTGGATGAAGACAAGAAACCTGCTTGAGAAATTCTGGGAAGATTCCCAAACCAAGGAGGGAGCGCGCGCTCTGGGCGGTAACCGAGGGCTTCCCAGGACGCAGCAGTGGAGTGGACGGCACCTCCCGCACTGGCTACCGATGCTGCTCTTCCCAAGTCCTCGCCCAGGGGCCGCGCTGGGTGTCTCCAGGCTGCGTGCGGTGCAGGTTCTCCGTGGGCCTCTTGCCGAGTCTGTGAGTGACTCACCAAGCCACGCCGTACCTCCTTCTCAGAGCTGCCCCCTATAGAGCTGTGTTGAGCAGGCACCCGTAAGAGACAAGGGGTAAGAATGTGCGTCCAGGACAAAAATGGGGAAAGCCCGTGCAGGCGGGCCCGATGCGGTCACAGGTCCCACATCTCCCCTCCCCGCCTCGGGTCCCCCCGCCCCGCCATGCTCTGGTCACCTCACATCCCACAGCTTCCTACCCCGCTCCGTTCCCTGTGGTTTCTCCCTTCGTGTCACCCCGTGCTGCCCTGGGGCACTGGATCCCATGAGGAAGGCTGGGCACAGGAGCACCCGGAGGAGCAAAAGAGATCGCCTTTCCGGAAGAGAAAGTTGCCCCTGCACCTCCGAGGGTCTTCCAGGGGCGCTCGCTAAACTGGCAAAACAGGAGCCTGGGTCACAGGTGTCAGAGGTGGAGGCAGAGAACCGCACAGGCGGGTAAGCGGGATGGTAGAGTGTTTTACTGGGATGAGGCCATCTCTCAGTCGCACCCCGAGCACCCTAGGGTGGGCATTCAGAGCCGCCGGGTCAATGACAAGGACCCTAACCGCTAGTGTTGGGGCTAAGCCACGTGCGGCATCTGCAGCCCTTTTCCAAGGGCCTGGGCTTCAGTCCCGGCTCTGCTTCTGACTCCAGCTTCCTGCTACTGCGCCCCCTGGGAGGTGGTGGTGATCACTCAAGTATTGGGTTCCCGCCAGGCAAGTTGGAGATCTGGATCGAGTTCCAGGCTCCGGGCTTCAGCCTGGTCCAGCCTAGGCCACTACAGGCATTTGGGGAGTGAACAAGTGGATGGAAGACCTCTCTCTCTCTCTCTCTCTCTCTCTTTCTCTCTCTCTCTCTCTTTCCCCTCCCCCCTCCCTTTAAAACAAACAACTAAAAACATTCAATTCCCCAGGTTATGCATTTTCCATGAATTTTTGAAGGGTCTTTGTTTGTGGCCCTATCCTAAAAAGGGTCCCAGACTCTGAGGTCCTCAGGGGCACCATAGTACCAGCCCCAAAAATTGATTTTAAAAGGTAGGAAAAGGGAGGGCCAGCACTGTGGCACAACAGGTAAGGCTACTGCCTGCAGTGCCAGCATCCCATATGGGTGCCAGTTCAAGTCCTGGATGCTCCACTTCCAATCCAGCTCTCTGCTTTGGCCTGGGAAAGCAGTGGAAGATGCCCAAGTCCTTAGGCCCCTGCACCCGCTTGAGAGATCCGGAAGAAGCTCCTGGCTCCTGGCTTTGGATCTGCGTGGCTCCAGCCATTGCAGCCATCTGGGGTGTGAACCAATAGATGGAATACCTCTCTCTCTCTCTCTCTCTCTCTCTCTCTCTCTCTCTCTCTTTCTCTCTGCCTCTGCCTCTCCGTAACTCTGCCTTTAAAATAAATAAATAATCTTTAAAAATAAAATAAAGTAGGAAAAGGGGGAAAAACCCAGCAATCAATCTTTTCTGTGGGATTGGCCTTGGATCCCCTCACTTGGTTGCTAATCTGGATACCACTGAATGCAGCAACGTGGCAGAAAGATGGTCCCAATGGCACATCATACAAACAAAAGCAGGCGGGACAGAAGCCCCAGGCCCATTAGAACACACAGTAAGCCAGTCTCAGCTCCACCAGCTGGTGCACACCTCAGCGGCAGAGCAGACAAAGCACGCACCGTGCAGAGGCCCAGGCCCACATCACCGAGCTGTGGGGAGTCTCGGGCAGTCCTGGAGGCTGGGCAGGAGACAGAGGGTGAACCGACAGCACCACTGCCAGCAGCCCCGCAGAGCCTGCCAGGCCTCACGGCCACCGGACCCCTCTACCCTGGCTGTGCCTCCCCACTGTGCACTGACAACCTTTCCACTAGTGTGTGTGTGCACGCGCGTGTGTACGCTTATGGCACACATACGAGGCTTCAAAGACTCATGGAAAATCCACATTACCTTTTGCTTTCTTTTTTGTACAGACTTTATGAAGCCCCTTCGTATGTGCCCATGCGTGTGAGTATAGACGGGGTCTGTGATCCGGACATAGAGCATGTATATGATGTGTGATAGTGGTATTTATTGTATCTGATATATGCAAAACGACTTCAAAAAGCTGGTGGAAGTGGAGTCAAGGATAAGCTGCTTTTGACACCAAAAAATTCCACACCGTGAAACTTTGTTTCATGCATGAAACTGTTGAAAATATTAAATGAAATCATCTTCAGGCCATGTGTGCAACGTATATATAAAAAATAAATTTTGTGATTAGACCTGGGTCCCATCCTAAGAGATCGCATTATAGATATGCAAATATTCCAAAAGCTGAAACTATCTTAAATCTGGTCCCAGGCACTTTGCGTTAGGGAAACTCAGCCCGTCGACCCGTCAAGACAGATTGGTGTCACCTTGTGCACCTTCCCGTCGACTGCAAATGCTTGCACATTCCTGCACTTCATGTTTCAAAATGAATAGTCCTTGTACCTCCAGAGACCCTCCCATGTGGGTTTCCAATCCCTTTCCTTTCATCTTCTTCTCAAATATGAAATCCAGGTCAATAGGTGGTATCTGATGTAAACTTTTCCTTTTGCTTTTCCCACAGAATTCCAATCGACTTATTTTTCATTGTATTAAAAGACACACAGCGACAGAAAGGCAGAGAAAGACCTTCTATCGGCTCGTTCACTCCCCAAATGCCCACAACAGCCAGGGCTGGGCCAGACCTAAACCAGGAGCCTGAAACTCGATCCAGGCCTCCCACATGGGCGGCAGGGACCCAGGGATGCGATCCTTTACCCGCTGCCTCCCAGGGAGTCAGGGCTGAAACCAGGCTCTGACACGGCAGTGGGCATCCCGAGCGGCGCCGGTACCACCGCTCCATATGCCCACTGCTCCAAATGCCCACCGCTCCATATGCCCACTGCTCCATATGCCCACCACTCCATATGCCCACCGCTCCAAATGCCCACTGCTCCATATGCCCACTGCTCCATATGCCCACTGCTCTATATGCCCACCGCTCCATATGCCCACCGCTCCATATGCCCACCGCTCCATGTGCCCACCGCTCCATGTGCCCACTGCTCCATATGCCCACTGCTCCAAATGCCCACTGCTCCAAATGCCCACTGCTCCATATGCCCACTGCGAAACTCTTCCTCTGGAGGAAGCTGCGGAGTGAACACTGGGGTGAATGGGTCCCTCACCTGCCGGAAATACACTGCTCACTGTTTTTCATGTACGCGGAAGTTTTGGACTTGATGAATAACACAGAAAATTATAATCATCGTGCCAGCTTAAGAGTTTATTAGGAGGATTAACAAAGGATTTTCATTGCCTCTCCAAAGACCAAAAGAATGACAAGGAAGTTCGCTCCCAGTGCTGTCCTGTCTCAGCCGCACCACACGGCATCCGAGTCTTTTTAAATCACATTTGGGCAAGGTTTGTTAACACACACCACGGTGCGCAAATGTGTCCGTATGGTAAAAGACCTGACTCGGTCCTGGCGTGGTTCCTCCGTGTGACGCGGGAGACAGACTGGTGTAGAAGGACGATGCCGGGGAAGTCCGGGCACGGGGAAGCCACAGCAGGGAGAAGCTCTCTCCTCCCCGACCGCAGCGGGAGCCTGTGGCCGAGGCAGATCTAAAGCAGAGGCCAGGTTGCACAAAATCCCTCTCCTCCTCCCGGCAGCAGGGCCTCTACCGCCCAAAGGTGCCGCAAGGCCCACACCGAGCGCGCTGCACACAGGGGTTGGCGACGCAGGGCCCGATGGGCTTCTCACACACGTTGGTCGTGGCACAAGGGTTGCAGGGGAGCCTAGAGATAGGGGAATATTGGAGCGAGTCAGAGTGAGCTGAGCTGAAAAGACAGGAAGACACTCACGGCACTCTGTGAGCATTCCGTTCCCCCTCGCACCGCCTCCAGCAAACAGCTTGAAATTACGCATGCTTTCCCTCCAGGAACACTGCTCACACCCCACTGCGCCAGCACCCTCAGGTGCCCCCGGCCCTGCCCCTACTCACTTGCAGTCCTCGCTCTCCAGCAGGCCCCGATACGTGTTGATCTCACACTCCAGCCGGGCCCGCACGTCCAGCAGCACCTGGTACTCCTGGTTCTGCCGCTCCAGGTCCGCCCGGATCTCACCCAGCTGCGACTCCACGTTGCTGATCATGCACTGCACCTGGGACAGCTGGGAGCTGTAGCGCGCCTCGCTCTCCGTCAGCGTGTTTTCCAGGGAGTTCCTCTGTGGGGGACAGAACACAAAGGCGACGGTCACACGGCTGCTGCTCTCCAGGGTTTCTCTGGGGGCTTCTCCCTCCACAGCCAAGGAGGCCGCGTGGCCCCAGGGGTACCCTAGCGGCTCCGCCTCCCCGGCTTCGCGGTGCCCCCAGCAGGTGCGAGCGGTACCCACCAGGTTGTGCTGGGCCTGCAGCTCGATCTCCAGGGCGTTGACCGTGCGGCGCAGCTCGATGATCTCGGCCTGGTAGGACTGCAGCTGCTCCGAGCTGGACACCACCTGCTTGTTCAGCTCCTCGGTCTGCAACGCCCAAGGGGAGAAGACGGGGTCAGGCCCCGCCTCAAGGGCCCTGCAGGACGTGGGGCTCGGGGTGGGTCCCGGGTGCGCACCTGCGTGGTGAACCATTCCTCCACTTCCCTGCGGTTGGTCTCCACCAGGGCCTCGTACTGACACCTGGTCTCGTTGAGCACGCGGTTGAGGTCCACGGTGGGGGCGGCGTCCACCTCCACGTTGAGGCGGTCTCCAATCTGGCAGCGCAGAGTGTTGACCTCCTGATGGAGTAAGAACAACGTTGCAATACCACAGGGAACCAGACGCTCTCCTTGCGAGGCTGCAATTCCACCTCTGACCACTGTGGCGCTCTCCACCAGTTCTGCTCCCCTGATCCTCCTCAGTCAACCAGACGCTAGGAGAACCCAGTTTGCCAAGTGACTTCAAATCCACGACACCTGTCTGGCTCCACCTCTGGTGCACCACTCCTCCTCCAGAGAGAGAGAGAGAGAGGCAGTGATGTGTCCCCTGGGCCGAGACGTGGTACCCACAATTTGAAGTCAGGTCATATCCCCCTGTTCAATTATTTGTCAGAATTCCACCAACATCTTTCCACTAACATCTGACTTTTTTTTTTTTTGGACAGGCAGAGTTAGACAGTGAGAGAGAGAGAGAAAGAGAGAGAAAGGTCCTCCTTTTTCCATTTTTCCTTTTACCCCCCAAGTGGCCTCTACAGCCAGCACGTTGCAGCCGGCGCGCTGTGCCGATCCGAAGCCAGGAGCCGGGCACTTCCCCCTGGTCTCCCATGTGGGTGCAGGGCCCAAGCACTTGGGCCATCCTCCACTGCACTCCCGGGCCACAGCAGAGAGCTGGACTGGAAGAGGAGCAACTGAGACAGAATCCGGCACCCCAACTGGGACTAGAACCCGGGGTGCCGGCACCGCAGGCGGAAGATCAGCCAAATGAGCTGCAGCACCAGCCCACATCTGACTCTTAAGCCTGGGTGATAAAAAGAGCAGAGTTTGGTGAAGAGGAAGTAAAGAATGTTTGCACAAAGTCTGCCCTCCCTGAGTAGACTGGATTCTAACTGGAGATTTGTTGGTTTTGTGGAAGGAGATGAGCATCTGTTGCTGTCATGCTAATCTCTCCCCTGAGCCAGCAGAGCTGCGTGCTTGGGCTTAGGACAGACAGGTTTGAACTGGGTCTCCTCTCTGCCACTGACTAGGGATCTTCTAGAAGCTTCTGGAAGCTTCATCCTAAATGGGAACTGCGTCTGGAGTTCTACAGCATGAGTGTTCGGCACACGAGTAGGCACTCAGGCAATATTAACTGTCCCAAGCATGTTGTCCTGGGATTTCAGGTTTGCACCAACTCTGTCTCCTCCTGTGTGCAGATGGCTGAGCGCTGACAAGGAGCACTGTGCTCAATGCTTCTTCCAAGCTACACGGACTCACAGAAAGAGCTCTGGACAGGAAAGAGGAGAGGTGGCTTTTGTGTCCTGCTCATCCCACTGGGCTGGGCGGCCCTCGGCCATCCTGCCCTCTCCGTTACAAACTGGGGAGTGGGGTGGTGCTGCCAGGGGCCGTTGCCCGGCCTGGGCACGGAAGGTGCTGCGGGCCCTGCCTTGTGGCTGACCTCTCCTCACAACCTCGCTCGCCAACTTCCTTCACTCCCATCCCTGCCTCTGCCAGAGGAGCCCTGATCCCTCACGGGGGATTTTTAGGTGACTCATCCGCTACACATCCCTTGCTGTTGGAAGAACAGCTTCCTTGGCTAATTGAGCCTCGGTGACAGCCTCTTGACACCTGTGGCCGACGGGAGCAGCCCCGGCAAGCCCGATCCTGTCACTCTTTAGGGAACTTCACCTGTTCGTGGTTCTGCTTGAGGGACAGCAGCTCCTCCCTCAGGGACTCCACTTGGGCCTCCAGGTCCGACTTGCACAGGGTCAGCTCGTCCAGGATCCTGCGCAGGCCGTTGATGTCGGCCTCCACCAGCTGCCGCAGGGACAGCTCCGTCTCGTACCTGTGATCACAGTGACAGGCCGGGACTTGACTCGGCTTTGGCTGGGTTTGTCAGACAACTAGGAATTAGGGTTGGTGGTTTTTATAGTACCATGCTCTGTTTAGGTTTTGGCACTATTTTTTCTTAAAGAACCCGTGGGTTCAGGAGGAGAAAAGCCATAAATGCACTTCCCACATTCTCATCATTGAGATCTGTGTACAGTAGGACATCAGGGGACCATGACGTCTATGCTGACACTCAGTGTGACTGGGGATGAGGCCTCACAGAGGAGGAGCGGGAAGAGGAAAGAGGCCAGGGCCTGGAGGAGTGACTTCCGGGCTCTGTGCATCTTGGGGAAGCAGCCAGAGACAGCCTGGTCAGTGTTTGTCTGTGTTGACAACAGGCTATGGATATGAGGTGTGTGTGTGAGGAGCATGAATGAGTTTCACGTTTAGACTTGGGTGTCAAAAATCCAAAATTAAAAAAATCTGAAACACTTCTGGCCCCAAGAATTTGGGATAAGAGGTACTCAATCTATGTCAACTGAAGAATGAATGGCCCGGGGGACTGGATCCTTGTGTGGCCCTGATTTGACATGAGCAGTCCTAAGAGGAAGAATAAACCGAGAGAGAGGACTTTCCCCCCTTTCCGGGCATTGGGCAAGGGAGAGCGAGGACAGAGAGGCAGCGCCCCACGGGCCCACTCACTTGGTCCTGAAGTCATCAGAGGCCAGCTTGGCGTTGTCGATCTGCACCACCAGCCTGGCGTTCTCAGACTTGCCGCACAGGATCTAGAAGCCCCAGAACATTCCAGAATGAGCAAGGGCTTGGCAATTTTTGTCAACAGCAATCCTGACTAACAGGTTTACATGGAAGGATCAGAATGAAAAAGCACAGAGTATCTTCTGTAAGGCTGCCCACCTGTAACAGATGCTCAACAATACTTACAATGTGAAATTAAAAATAAATACTGACAGATGCAAGAAACTTATGAGTAGATCTGTAATTTCCCCCTTTGCTCTCCTACAAAGCAATACTGGGAGCTGATAACAATAATTCACATTTATTAAGGGCACCTGCTGTGTGCCCACGATGCTTGTAGGAGCTGAGGATACAAAAATGAGCAGGCAGTGGATTCCGCCCTCCAGAAACTGTCAATCAAGTGTGGAAGATGAACCTGTAAGCCAGCCATTGCAGGGGCTGGGGCGGGGAGGCTGCCACACTCGCCCGTCACCCTGGTTGGCTCCAGACTGCTCTCTCCAGGGTACTTCCCACCTTTCTGCCTCGGCCAGCCATTTCCTGTTCTCATTGTTACCCTGTTACCCGGGGAAGCCTGTGAGTATCTAGGTCAGCACGTTGCAGGCAAGATCACTGAATGTCCAGAACAGGAAGATGGCCAGCGACCAGGGCAGCCAGAAGCCCCAGCGAGGGGGAGGGAAAATGGTCCCATCGGCGCCTGTCTTGGGCTTCGTCCTTTTCTCTCACCTCAGGGTAATAATTCCTGAACTTGCAAATGCAGACAGGCACTAGGAGGCAGCGTTTAATTACAGCTTATTTATGCAAAGTGCTCTGCCTCCACTGAGGCTAAGGATCACTATGCAAATCCTCCGAGCTAACAGTCCGTGTCCAAAAGGAGACGGGCCATCAGGAAGACAGATGGGGAGGCCGGGGTTTCATTCACCCAGATCCCAACAGCTCCTGCTGCTGGGTGCCCCCGGCGCCCGCAGCTCACCTTCTGCTGGAGCTCCTCGATGGTGCGGAAGTAGGACTGGTAGCTGGGGCACAGCAGGGGCTCCTGCGGCTGGCAGCGCTCCTGGATGAGGCTCTCCAGCTCCGCGTTCTCGCGCTCCAGCTGCCGCACCTTCTCCAGGTAGCTGGCCAGGCGGTCGTTCAGGAACTGCATGGTCTCCTTCTCGCTGCCGTTGAAGGAGCCCTCGCAGAACCAATTGCAGTTGCCCACGTTGGCGGGGATGTTGCAGGCCCCGGGCAGGGTGCAGCCGTGGCAGCTGGGGGGCACGCAGGGCCGGGAGGAGCAGCTGGTGCGGCAGCTCAGGCTGGGCAGGCAGCAGTTGTACGGCATGGCGCTGGGAGGGAGCGAGGTGCCCGGCTGAAGAGCGAGTCCAAGTTCTCCAAGCCACGGAGCTGTGGGTCTCCTTCCTCGGGGCTGCATTTATACCCCCGCCGCGGAGGGCGTGGACGTAGAAGGCTGTCCTTTTTGTTCCTCTTTTTGGTGATTGTCACGGCCCTCCCCCTGTGTTTGGTATGTGTTTCCCCAAAAGAGTCCCTCGCCTCATAAAAGACTTTACATGGGCTTCTCGCTAAGTCAGGACTCCTCTGCCGTGCCGGGCAGCATGAAGTAAGAGCTTCATGGTGTGGCTTCAAAGGGCCGGGCTCATGAAAGCCTGGGCCTTCATTAGCAGGGTGTGGCCGGCAAGGCGACAGTGTCACTGCTTGGCTTCCCGGCTCCCTGGCCAGCCCGTGGCTCTCCCTGCTGGCACAGAAACCCTGCACTGTTGCCCGTGGCTCTCTGTGCAAATGCAGATCCCAGAGAGGGTCTTCCGAGGGAGGGAGAGATCTCTTCTCAAACAACCTGACTCGTGGGGGCCCTGTTTCTTGGCATGGTGGGCCTCGCCCGCAGCCACAAGAACGTCAATCAACCCACTAACAGACACCCATGCGGACGTCGCTGGTCAGAGATGCTGCGAGGACAGGAGAGCAGAGCAGCCCAGGGCTCAGGAGGAGCCGGTCCTGCTGAGAAGCTGCACGGGCAGGCCCGAGGGAGGGCTGGCACCTTCTGCAAGCACCGTCTCATTGGCTCTGCACTGCCCTTCGTGGTACGCAACACAATTCCCATTTGACAGAGGGGCAAACTGAGGCCAGGAGGCAGGGCATAATAAGTTGTGGGCCCGCCAGCACCGCGGCTCACTAGGCTAATCCTCCGCCTTGCGGCGCCAGCACACCGGGTTCTAGTCCCGGTCAGGGCACTTGATTCTGTCCAGGTTGCCCCTCTTCCAGGCCAGCTCTCTGCTGTGGCCAGGGAGTGCAGTGGAGGATGGCCCAGGTGCTTGGGCCTTGCACCCCATGGGAGACCAGGAGAAGCACCTGGCTCCTGCCATCAGATCAGCGCAGTGGGCCAGCTGCGGCGGCCATTGGAGGGTGAACCAACGGCAAAGGAAGACCTTTCCCTCTGTCTCTCTCTCTCACTGTCTACTCTGCCTGTCAAAAAAATAAAAAATAAATAAGTCTTGGGCCCAAGATTCCAACACAGACCTCTGTTCTGTACAGCATAACAGGCTGCTTAAATGCAAATGGTCTATGTCCCTCCCCGGCTTCTTCCTCACAGGTCGCCCCTTCCGTCACTCCGGGCTCTCGCTGTGGTGACCTGTGTGTGTGTCTCTCTCTCTGTGACTTCCACACGGGCGAGGGCGTCGTCTCACTTGTCTCTGAACTCCCAGCTCCAGGCCCCTGGTCCACCCTGGGCACTGCTGGGTGGATGAGAGGTTGGATGGGAGGTGACCGTCCAAGGCAGGTGACAGGAGAGGGGTTCGTCCCCTGGGGAGGGCGAGCGCCTCCAGGATTGGAGGTTCCTGGGGATGGGTTTGTGCCAGGATGGGGAGACGTCTCAGGAGCAGAAAGAAAGCAAGAGCTGCAGGAGGGGGAATGAGCACACAGCGATGTGGCAAGGAAGCTCAGGGCAGGGGCAGGGACCCAGGGCCCACGTGTGTCCTGGTGGCTGGAAGGAGAGAGAGGTGGAAGAAAGTGCTAGAACTTGGAGTTGCCTGGGAGGTCATGGTTGTATGGTGGAGGTCATGTGGTCCAGGGGCAAACATCGGGAGCCTGGACTTCCCCGCAGGGAGCAAAGCCAATGTGAGCTTTTCTTTATGATTTATTTATTCATTGAAAGGCAGAGTTAGAGAGACAGAAAGAGAGGCAGAAAGAGAGAGGTCTTCCACCCACTGTTTCACTCCCCAGATGGCCGCAATGGCTAGAGCTGGGCCTGGCCAAAGCTAAGAGACAGGAGCTTCTTCCAGGTCTCCCATGTGGGTAGCAGGGGCCCAAGCACTTGAGCATCTTCCGCTGCTTTTCCCAGGCCATTAGCAGGGAGCTGGATCAGAAGTGGAGCAGCTAGGACGTGAACCAGTGCCCATATGGGATGCTGGCATCACAGGTGGTAGCTTTACCTGCTGTGCCATAATGCTGACCCCCAATGAGAGTTTTGAGCCTGAGTGTGGTGAGACAGAAACTTTTGTAGGAATTTTCCAGCAAGCATGTACCAGTGTTAGAAAGAGGAAGGCAGAGGGGCCGGCACTGTGGCGCAGCAGGTTAATGCCCTGGCCTGAAGTGCAGGCATCCCATATGGGAGCCAGTTTGAGACCCAGCTATTCCATTTCCAATCCAGCTCTCTGCTATGGCCTGGGAAAGCAGTGGAAGATGGCCCAAGTCCTTGGGCCTCTGCACCCACGTGGGAAACGCAGAAGAAGCTCTTGGTTCCTGGCTGCAGATCGGTGCAGTCTGGCCATTGTGGCCAATTGGGGAGTGAACCATAGGATGGAAGACCTCTCTCTCTCTCTCTCTCTCTCTCTCTCTCTCTCTCCTCAAAAAAAGAGGAAGGCAGGGACACCAAGATCACTATGACAGCCTGGGAAAGCAGGCAGGAGGGGCTCCAAGGAGCTGCAGGACTGCAGTGCACGACAGGGACGGTCATGACAGATAAGGCTGGGGTGCAGGTGAGCGAGTTAGCAATCAGCCAAGGCGGGCGGGCAGAGAGCAGCAAGGAGCAGAGGATGAAACCTTGGAGAGTTCTCCAATCTGACGCCAGGAGAGGCCAAGAGAGCAGAGGGAGGAATGGCGAGAATGAATGACAAGAACGAGCTCATGGCGTCACAGGGGGACCGGGAGAAAGAGAAGGGGAGGGAAGGGTGAGGGAAGCCAAGGGCTGCAACTGGGCCCTTGAGATCAGGACCATGGAGAGGGTCTTGGCTGCAGGCACTAGAAAGTCCAGGACCCTCCCAGGCAGGGCGCTGCGGGTGTGCCCGCTGGGTCAGCTCCTCTGCTCTCAGAGCACTGTCCACACTGAGCTCCGGCAAGCTGAGACTTCAAACGCACAGCGTGGAGACGTTTGTTGCTTCGAGAAGTTCTGCCAGAATCCATTTGCAGGCCTGATTACAAAGCTCGGGAGCTTGGGTCTTAGCAGCAGTGACTCTGGTACGGTAATTGCAGTGCGTTTCAAGCCGGTTAGGTGCCGGGCTTGTTTGAACTTGATGACTCGTAATAGTTTGTGATTTGGGAACAATTATCCTGGAAGCATCAGCAATCGGAACGGCCTGTGCATATGACACCTTGGCTGTTTTCTCTCAAGACGTACCGGAGCTTCATTTGTTCGCCTAAGGTGAAATAAAATATGAAGAGAAACAAAGCCATGTGGCTCCAATCCTCGCCAGCAGAGGACAAGGCTGAGCTGAGGAAGGCTCCCCACCACGAGACTCCCCAGCACGCAGTTACGGCCACAGATCAAAGACCAGGCCGCTGCGGGGCTGGCACTCAGCTCTCGCGTTGCTCCCTGCCACCCCGCAATGCAGATCACAAATGCGGAAATGGCCAAAAGGCAGGAGACAAAGCTTGGGACAAGAGGGATGGCGAGGATCTTAATGGCCCCCATTTTACAAATGGGGAAACCAAGGCAGGGAATGAAGAAGCGGCTGGCTTCCGATTGTGTGGTCAGGATGCAGAGCCCCAGCCACTCCTAACCCCAACACTGTGCTATGGGAAAGCTGAGTAATTCCACAGCCAACCTGATCTGTCAATTGCCAAGGAAGGGACAGAAGTCAAAGGCAGTGAGGGAAAACCAACAGAAAATGAAAATTTCTTACCCACAGGTAGGCTGTTAACCAAGCATGAAGGGTGGATGTGGAACAATGCTAACCATCAGAATAAATCATGGTAAAAGTCAGCAATTCTGTTCTCTCCCTGATTTCAGTTGCTATTTTTAAGTTCATGATACAGTTCTTTTTAAAAAATATTTACTTATTTATTTGAAAGGCAGAGGTACAGAGAGGTAGAGGCAGAGAGAGAGAGAAAACCATTAGCTGGTTCTCTCCCCAAATAGCCACCAACAGCCGGAGCTGGGCCGATCCGAAGCCAGGAGCCAGGAGCTTCTTCCAGGTCTCCCAGGCTAGTGCAGGGGTCCAAGGACTTGGGCCATTTTCTGTTGCTTTCCCAGGCCATAACAGAGAGCTGGATCAGAAGTGGAGCAACTGGGACTTGAACCGGCGTCCATATGGGATGCCAGCACTGCAGGGGGCAGCTTTACCCGCTACACCACAGCACCAGACCTTCATGGAACAATTGTATCCCGCTAATTTAGAGCAACTTAGGACAACTATATCTCATCCTATTTAGAACTTTACCCCATCCATTTGGAGCAACTTAGGATACTAATCAGGCAGTGGTTCCCCTGTTTGTTGGAAATTACCCACTCAAGAAGAAGTACAAGAGCAAAATTTTAAATTACACTCTTAACGAAGAAGACAACTGAGCGAGCCAAGACGGCACATTACTGTGATGACACCAGAGACTTTAGTGGCAAGACCATGGACGCTTGTTCTCACCCATATATTTGTTCTTTCTCTTCACATGCTTTGCAAACATGCATCACCTCTATACAAGAAAACAATTTTTCATGAAGACTTCCAAAAAGGCTATTCTTACTGTTCTTCTAAAGCAGTAACGAGCTGGGAAAGTGAGCCAGGTGTGCCCCAGCATGACCGCTGCCCTGCACGTGTTGGGAAGCAATATGCAAAACTAGGATGGCGAGAACTTCTCCCAGAAATGGAAATGTAGGAATCAATTCAAGAAACATGCAAGGTTGGAAAACAAAACGAATCCTCCTCTGGGCGCAATTCAGTGAAGCTGACCACGTATGACTACAAGAGGATCTGGGAGCAGTCGCCGAGAGGGGGTGGGTGGATTTCCAGCAGTGGGAACACACACTGGCAATAGGCTTTCAGCATCAACCTCAGAGGACAAAAGATAAAGGTTTCTCTTTATTTGTATGATTTATTTATTTCATTTGAGAGAGAGGGAGAGAATCTTCCATCTGCTGGCTCACTCCTCATCTGGGGCTGGTCCAGTTAAAATCAGTAGCCTGGAACTCCATCCTGGTCTCCCCCATGGATGGCAGGGGACCAAGCACTTAGGCCAACTTCTGTTGCTTTCCCAGGCACATTAGCAGGAAACTGGATCGGAAGTGGAACAGCCAGGACATGAACTGGTACTCTGATATGGGATGCCTGTGTCATAAGCATTGGCTCAACCCACTGTGCACAACGCCAGCCCCTGGTTTCACTTCTCTAAAACACTACAGTAAAAAAGCTGTGAACTTAGAATCCTGTACCAACCAAACCACCATTTAAGGGTGATCACTAAGGAAAGACATTTTCAGACAATAACTGAGAGAACTTGTCACTTACACATTTTAAGAACTACCAAAGAATATATTTTCGAAAACAGAAAATTGAAACCAGGAAGGAAAAATAAAGTACAAGGAACATTGTAAACAAATAAACACGTATGTAATTCTAATAACAAGGAACAAATTTGGAACATAAAACCAAGGTAGAACTAAATATAAAGAATTCAAGGGGTGGGCATCTATCTAGCCTGGCATTGGAGATGCTGGTTAAGTCTTAGGAACCCACGTCAGCGTACCTGGTCCAGTGCCGGCTCTGGTTCCTGGGCGACTCCAACCTCCTGCTTCCAGACCCTAGGAGAGAGCGGCGACGGCTCAAGTAAGTCAGTTCCCACAACCCACAAGGAAGAGCTGGGTTAAGTTCCCAGCCCTGGCTTCAGCCTTCACCCAATTCCTGCTGGGCATTGCTGGCATTTGGGGAGCAAGCCAGTGGATGAGCGCCCTCTCTCTCTCTCTCTCCCTCTCTCTCCCCCCCATTCTCCCTCTCTCCCTCCCCATCTCCCTCTCTCTCTCCCTCTCACACTCTCTCTCCCTCTCACTCTCTCTCTCTAACAAATAAATACAAACTTTTAAAAACAAAGAATAAAAAAATGCATACAATCTTTTATGGTCCTAGTTTTATTTGCAAGAAATAAATTAATATCAGTTAAAATTCAATAACATTAGAACAAAGGTGCACATTTAAGAGTGAAGAATAGATATTGAAGGTAGGGGGATGGGGGGCATAGAGGAAGCCTATGGAGCAGGCAGATGTCTGGAAATGAGGAAACAATAGACGGAGAGAACACCATACTCCATAGAAAGCACAAAATAAGATTTTAAATAAATCCCAAACTGGCAGTAATCACATTAAATGTAAACGGCTGAAGTCCTATTTACAGTGACTACCACATCCTAAGCCTTCCCCCCAAGACATTTCCTGCTTGGTTTTGTCTGTAGCTCTCGCCCTGCCCATCAGCCCCACCCACAGCAAGTCCTTGGAGCAGGTCTCTGTTTTGTCCGTAGTGCTGTCCAACGCCATCTCAAAGCTCTCACTGATTATTTGTGGAGTTGAATGAAGCTGATCGAGAAGAAACCTGAATGGTTGATAAGAACACTTTTTATCTGGTTTTTTATTTTTAAAGATTTTTTATTTTGAAATAATTTCAGACTTACAAAAGAGGTACAAAATTAGCACAAAGAATTTCTATAGACTTTTCACACAGCTTCCCCACATATTAACATACAATATAAGCTACAGTATAGTCATCAAAACCAGCAAATTCATTTTGCTACAATATTTAAAGACTAATCTATATACATGCAAATTCTAGCAGTTGTGTGTCCTTTTTTTCAAGTCCAGGATCCAAGTCAAAATCACAGGTTATATTTCATTTCATGCCAACTTTAATCTGGAATAATTCCTTGGCCTCAGCCTTTCTTGACCTTGAAGAGTTCTGGTCACTTATTTTTTCTCCCTGAAAGAAACCTTCAGTGATATTTAATATCACTGAAATCTTGGCTGGAAATGTTCAGGCTGTTTTGTCTTCACTCTGGAGTTTTTCATCATTAGCCATTTGACATGTGCATTTCATAAGCACAACTTTAGGAATACAGTGGTTCTTCCCACATACCCGCCCTCCCACCCCTCCTCCTCCTCCCTCTCCCATCCCCAGTCCCATTCTCCACTAAGATCCATTTTCAATTAACTTTATACACAGAAGACCAACGCTATACTAAGTAAAGAGTTCAACAACTTTTTTGCACGGAAAACAACACAAAAAAACCCTGTTCCTCAACAGTGGGGACGAGGGCTGAGACATTCTTGAGACTTCGATTCCTTGAGCAACGAGAAAGCTGCCATCTGAAGCCGGTGACGGCTCCTCAGGCCTCCAGGAGGTCAGGGTTACCCAGGGAGCCACTGACGGGGCGCTGGGCTTGCAGGCCTACTGTGGGGATGTGCAGCCAGCACCCCTGACAGCATGCCAGGGCCACACACCGAGGACGCGCTAGCCGGGGATGGCCCTGGACCGCTGTCTCTGACGATAAAAAATCACCAACCTCACTCTCCTGCAGTGGAGAGAGAGAAAACGCAAGCTTGGTTTCCACTCTGGAACATTACACAGAGCGAACTAACAGCAGCACCAGGTTCTGAGCAGGTGAAGCTCGGACAGCATGGAATGGGGGAGCTCCACAGTGAGATTTATGCTAACAACCTGTTCCCACTAAACGGCTGCGTCATCACACACGCGTCAGAGTGACGCACACAAAAGCATTGCACACGGATACATCCATGTGCAGTTTTAGAAATGTTTTAAGCCTCCTCCCAAGTTTAGGACTGTAGCCATCTCCCGGAGACCATGAGAGAGACAGGTGGATAAAGGTGGGGTTGTATCTCAGTTGAGAAGACTGCATTTCGGGGCTGATGCTGTGGTGTAGCAGGAAAGCCGCTACAATGCCCGCTTCCCATATGGGCGTCGGTTCGAGTCTCAGCTGTTCCACTTCCGATCTAGCTCCCCCTAATGCTCCTGGGAAAAGCAGCAGAGGACGGCCCATGCACCCATATGGGAGACCCGGAAGAGGCTCCTGGCTTCAATCTGGCCCAGTGCTGGCCATTGCAGTTATCTGGGGAAGGACCCAACCGATGGAAAATTCTCTCTCTCTCTCTCTCCCCTTCTCTCTCTCCCCTTCTCTCTCTCTCCCTCTCTCTCTCTCCTTCTCTCTCTCTCCCTCTCTCTCTCTCTCTGTCTCTCTTTCTCTCTGTAACTCTGCCTTTCAGATTAAATAAATAAACATTTAAGTAAAAAAACTTTTCACTTCATAAGGAAAAAAGAGGGAGATGAGGTGAAGACAAGTGGCAAACCGTTAATATCACTGAAATCTTGGCTGGAAATGTTCAGGCTGTTTTGTCTTCACTCTGGAATTTTTCATCATTAGCCATTTGACATCAGGAGTGCAGCATCCCTTGCCACGCCAGGTGGCCAATCCCAGATCCCACACACGTCCCTGTGCACTGCACCCTACCTTGCCGAGTGTGTGAGCTCAGCAGTCACCCACCGGGCTTTGCCCTAGGAAACAGGAATTTCTCCGATCCTCCTGTCTCCTTTCCACCAAAGCAGGCACCGTGGCGAGACAGGCGCTCAGGACAACCTCCCCGGTGGCACTTTCCCTCTGACATGGCCTCCCAGAAACGGAGACCAGGCTTATTTTAATAATTTACACTGCAAGCAGTGAGAACCCAGTATACTTACTGAGGAGAGAGAGCTGAGCTCCCATCGCCGGGCAGCGGACAGGGGCTGGGGAGGCAGCCGTCCAGACGGAGACGACTGTGCAGCCTCTAACCCAGGCCAGTGGTCCCATCTCACAGATGACTGATGGGAAGGTGGCAGAGAGTGGCTTGCACGCACCTGGGGGTGGCTCCTGGGGACAAGGCCGCCCTGAAACTGGCCCTGGGGTGTTCTGGGCACAGTGTCGAGCGTCACTCGGGCCACCAGCCCAGGTTTGCTGCCCGACCTCCAACACCACCAACAAAGGAGGGGGCAGCATCCCCTTGCCACACCAGGTGGCCAATCCCAGATCCAGCACACGAGAGGTTTAAGACTAGTAGTAAAGCCAGCATCGTCCCTGCAGGGGGGATGGCGTCAGCTCCATCTCACGGAGAATCGCAGGATGGTCACGCCGAGGACAGCCTGGGCGCAGGAGCAGTAGCCTTGGCACAAGCCCCATCACACACGGTGAGGGGCGCACACATCACACACAACACCTTGGCTAAACATGAGCGGGCACCAGGAGGAGAGGCACAGGGACCCGGCATAGCTGCCGCCTGAGGCCCTCACAGGAACCAGAGACCTGAGATCCTAGTCTGGTTCTAAACAACAGAGTCTCAAAGTGCAAATTCAGTTCCAGTGGTCAAAACATTTGCACAAGAAGAGGAACATTTTACAAATCTGTTGTGGGGGGTGGAGAGGGTGTGGGGTGGGCAGTGTTCTGTCTAGCGGGGAAGACTCCACTTGGGACACTGCATTCCATATCAGAGCCAGGGTTCGAGTCCTGCCGATGCACACCTGGGAGGCAGCAGTGATGCCTCAAGTACTCAGAGCCCTGCCACACCCATGGGAGACCCAAACTGAATTCTCAGCTCCTGGCTGCAGACTGACCCAGCCCTAGCAGTTATGTGCATTTGGGGAATTAACCAGTGGATGGAAGCTCATGCTTTCTCTCTCTCTCTATCGCTCTCTCTCTATTTTTCTCATATAAATAAATTTTGAAACCACTTTTTTATTTTTTTAACTTTTATGTAGTAAATATAAATTTCCAAAGTACAGTTTATGGATTACAATGGCTTTTCCCCCCCATAACTTCCCTCCCACCTGCACCCCTCCCATCTCCTGCTCCCTCTCCCATTCCATTCACATCAAGATTCATTTTCAATTATCTTTATATACAGAAGACCAATTTAGTATATATTAAGTAAAGATTTCATCAGTTTGCACCCACACAGAACATAAAGTGTAAAATACTGTTTCAGTACTAGTTATAGCATTAATTCACATTGGACAACACATTAAGGACAGAGATCCCATATAAGGAGTAAGTACACAGTGACTCCTGTTGTTGACTTAACAATTTGACACTCTTGTTTATGGCGTCAGAAATCTCCCTAGGGTCTAGTCATGAGTTGCCAAGGCTATGGAATCCTCTTGAGTTCACTGACTTCAATCTTATTTAGACAAGGTCATAGTCAAAGTGGAAGTTCTCTCCTGCCTTCAGAGAAAGGTACCTCCTTCTTTGATGGCCCGTTCTTTCTACTGGGATCTCATTCGCAGAGATCTTTCATTTAGTTTTTTTTTTTTTTTCCAGAATATCTTGGCTTTCCATGCCTAAAATACTCTCATGGGCTCTTCAGCCAGATCCGAATGCCTTAAGGGCTGATTCTGAGGCCAGAGTGCTGTTTAGGACATCTGCCATTCTACGAGTCTGCTGTGTATCCCAATTCCCATGTTGGATTGTTCTCTCCCTTTTTGATTCTATCAGTTAGTATTAGCAGACACTAGTCTTGTTTGTGTGATCCCTTTGACTCTTAGACCTATCAGTGTGATCAATTGTGAATTGAAATTGATCCCTTGGACTAGTGAGATGGCATTGGTACATGCAATCTTGATGAGATTATATTGGAATCCCCTGGCACATTTCTAACTCCACCATTTGGGGCAAGTCCAATTGAGCATGTCCCAAATTGTACATCTCCTCCCTCTCTTATTCCCACTTTTATATTTAACAGGGATCACTTTTCAGTTAAATTTCAACACCTAAGAATAAATATGTGTTGATTACAGAGTTCAACCAATAGTATTAACTAGAACAAAAAATACTAAAAGGATAAAGTATTAAATTGTACATCAACAGTCAGGACAAGGGGTGATCAAGTCAATGTTTCTCATAGTGTCCCTTTCACTTCAACAGGTTTCCTTTTTTTGTGGTGAAACCACATCTTTAAAAAACTGATAAGTATTAGTAAAATGTCACAAATGACCCTGTTTACTATTATGAATTACTCAGTATTTCCTAAAAACAAAAGTTTCTGCTAACAGCTCCGAGTCTCCCCAGGAGCGCATACAGGCTCTGGGCATCTGTTTGAAGCCAGTTTTATTCTCTCGTGGCCACACCTTGTGTGTAACCAACAGGCAGAGCAAAGCCCAGGCTCACCCCCCTGGAGGAGGAGGAAAAACTGGCCGCACAGTTCCCAGTATTCGGCAGGTGTTCCATAAATGTTAGCTCCTGTCCTCTCCTTGCAGGAATTTGAGAAAGAAAATGTGGACATTTCTGGATGTGGTAACAGTTAGATGATACTAAGGTCCCGTAGTGAGTGTGTTCGTCATATTCAGATGCAGCTCCCGCCCCAGTGCCTGGCTGGTTTGGCACAGGCCTGAGTGGCTGCTGGCTCATTGTGTGCAATGAATGTTAATGAATCACGAAGACCTCTGAGGACAGGGCCGAGCCATAAAGTCCTCTCCTGCTTTCAAGTGGCTTTATAAGCAGCACACACCGAGTGAACACTTGGGAAAGAATGAATGCCAATGAGAATCCCGTCTGCTGGGCAAGAGGACTTTATTAGACCTGGGGATCTGCCAGGGAGGTGGAAGCAGCAGAGGCAACCGCAAAACACCGCCCGCGACACTTCCGCAGCTCAAGACTCTTGGGCCGCGAGAATGCAGATGGACGGCGCGAGACGGCACGGGGGCGACGCATGTGGTGGCCGGGCTTGTTCTCCTTCCAGGCCACAATTCCTGGTGATGCCTGGGGCGGGGTCCTGAGGCTGAGAGGGGTCGCGGGGCTGAGCTGGTCTGCTGACGGCCATGCTGTCTTCACATATCCTCCTGCTGGCTCTGGGTCATCTAGCACCCAAAGGTGCTGCAGGGTCCACAGCGGGAGCGTGACACACAAGGATTGGCCACGCAGGGGCCGATGGGCTTCTCACACACGTTGGTGGTGGCACAGGGATTGCAGGGCAACCTGGGACACGGAATCGTGAGACTGTCAGCGTGAGAAGGGTCATTAAGAAGGCAGAAAGGGTTTGATGGCTTGGAAGGCAAGCCTGGTCCAGATCACTCCTGCGAAGCTCTGAGACAGTGGCAGGAGAGCTGGGAAGGCCAGGCAAGGAAGTCCAGCCTCCCTTCTCAAACCCGGGGACGAGGAGAAGTCCTTTCATCCCTCCAAGCCCCAGGCTCCCTCCCCATAAAAGAGCGCTGGTACTGCCTACCACACAGGTATAAAAATTCCACCAGACAGAGTTTATGAATTACTGTGTTGGTGCCAAGTGCTGCACCCTCTGAGCCACTGAGTCATCTTCCCTTTTGACAATCAAATGCTCAGACGTCTAAGATGCTATCATGACTCCAACTCTGCCTGCCTCAGACGGCCCTCACAGCTTTCCCCTTTGCTATGACAAGCCACCTGCACCCGAAGGACCGCCACTGGGGAGGAGAGCCAAGGCTCATGACTGTCTTCCAGAACAACAACAACAAAAAAAAATAGTAGCCCAGGGAATGTTAGTAACAAGTAAGTTACACTTCCCATGGCCACAACGCAAAACTCTGATGGAGACGGACATTTCAGGAACCTGATCCACAGAGTCCTGTAGTGCAACTGTGCACCTGCCTTCCTGGGCTGCTGCGTCCCAGGTACTCACTTGCAGTCCTCGCTCTCCAGCAGGCTCCGGTACGTGTTGATCTCACACTCCAGCCGGGCCCGCACGTCCAGCAGCACCTGGTACTCCTGGTTCTGCCGCTCCAGGTCCGCCCGGATCTCACCCAGCTGCGACTCCACGTTGCTGATCATGCACTGCACCTGGGACAGCTGGGAGCTGTAGCGCGCCTCGCTCTCCGTCAGCGTGTTTTCCAGGGAGTTCCTCTGTGGGGGCAGAACACAAAGGCAACAGTCACATGGCTGCTGCTCTCCAGGGTTTCTCCGAGGGCTTCTCCCTCCACAGCCAAGGAGGCCGCGTGGCCCCAGGGGTACCCCAGCAGCTCTGCCTCCCTGGCTTCGCGGTGCCCCCAGCAGGTGCGAGCGGTACCCACCAGGTTGTGCTGGGCCTGCAGCTCGATCTCCAGGGCGTTGACCGTGCGGCGCAGCTCGATGATCTCGGCCTGGTAGGACTGCAGCTGCTCCGAGCTGGACACCACCTGCTTGTTCAGCTCCTCGGTCTGCAACGCCCAAGGGGAGAAGACGGGGTCAGGCCCCGCCTCAAGGGCCCTGCAGGACGTGGGGCTCAGGGTGGGTCCTGGGTGCGTACCTGCGTGGTGAACCATTCCTCCACTTCCCTGCGGTTGGTCTCCACCAGGGCCTCGTACTGACACCTGGTCTCGTTGAGCACGCTGTTGAGGTCCACATTGGGGGCGGCGTCCACCTCCACGTTGAGGCGGTCTCCAATCTGGCAGCGCAGGGTGTTGACTTCCTGATGGAGCAGAGGGAGGGAATAAACCCAGGTAAGAAGCTTACAAATAAACTCTCTCTGAGGGAGTCTGATGTGGTGGGAGATGATCGCAGTGGGAATTAGAAAGCATGAGCTGAGGCCTGGTTGATGAAGAACCCAGGGAAGTGACCTCCAGTGACCAGCCCTCCTCTCTGCATAATGCAGACGCTAAATTAAGGATTGCAGATATTTCTTCCCCCTCCGGGCTTCTCTGCTTTCTTTTTTACACTCTCTTTGCTGGTTTCTGACCTCCTCCCATTCATTGCATGTCCTCTGCCTTCAGACATGCTTCCTCCCCAGGAAAGCATCTGATGGTGGAGACGCGCATCTGCCGGTGGAGACGCGCATCTGACTTCTGAGTATTGCATTGATCTGCATGGATCACCACTTGAGTTCCCTCTCCCAGCTTTCCCACCCATTCACTCATCCATCCATCTGTCCGACCACCTGTTCGCCCTGCTTGGTGTCTCAAACTGAATGTTCTCTATCTCTTTCCAGTCTTGGCCCTTCAGAAGATAACAGATCTTATCAAACACTAGAAAGGATGTTAAAGACCTTGGTGTGGACACTTGGCCATCCAACTAGCCCCAAGTGGAAATCGGTGAGCCAACGAAGCTCCTTTCTGTAAAAGAGGCCAACCTGTGACTTGGTCCTTGACAATCCCCCAAGCATCCTTGATCAACCAGCGAAGTGTTCTGTTACCTCTTGGGTGCTTGGCAAGTCCGGACCCCGCCCCTCACCCTGCTCTGGGAAGTCACGCACTCTCGCAATCAGGCTGCCAGGGACTGGAACTCTCTCACCTGTTCGTGGTTCTGCTTGAGGGACAGCAGCTCCTCCTTCAGGGACTCCACCTGCGCCTCCAGGTCAGCCTTGCACAGGGTCAGCTCGTCCAGGACCCTGCGCAGGCTGTTGATGTCGGATTCCACCAGCTGCCGCAGGGACTGCTCCGTCTCATACCTGCACACACAGCCCAAGGCCAAAGGAGGTCAGAGAGGAAGGCTGACCTAACCAAATTCCTGTTATCCCGAGAGAGGTTGAAGTTTTTACAAGCTCTTTCAAAGACCTCTTTCTTCGGTGAGACCAGCAGAGAAGGTGACAGCGGGCTTCCTGTGCAGAGCGTGGTCTAGCAGAAGCTACACCTGTTCTAGCAAGCCCACTCAGGGCACTGCCAGCCGAGCCCTGCCATCTTTGCCTGGTCCAGCCAGTCACTGAGCTCCGTAATTTTGCTGTAAATTGCCCCACTGACCTCTGTAACCAGCTAAGGAGCATCGCAATGAGAAACGAGAGTCCACCCCACCCAGCCTTTGCCGTGCTGTGGCTGGAGATAAATTCCTGAATCTCAGAGACTCAGACGCCTCATCTGGAAATGAAGTCAGAGTGAACGCAGCATAGGGTCGGACTGAAGATGAAGAAGTGATGTTGGAAACTCGGCATTGTAAACAAGTCCCATGGAACGCAAAGCATCCCCGTGATGGCCACGGCCATGCCTAACACTAGCGACTGAGTCCCTGGAACGGGCTTCACCTCCCGTCTCCGTGATTCAAGAACTTCTTCCCGATGGACTGGTAGTGAAGGATACACCCTAAGAGCCCAGTGTGAAATTTCACTTTGAAACTTGGCCCAGATGTTGAGTCAAGAAGGAAGAAGAGGGCCGGCGCCACGGCTCACTAGGGTAATCCTCCACCTTGCAGCGCCAGCACACCGGGTTCTAGTCCCGGTCGGGGCGCCAGATTCTGTCCCGGTTGCCCCCCTTCCAGGCCAGCTCTCTGCTGTGGCCAGGGAGTGCAGTGGAGGATGGCCCAAGTGCTTGGGCCCTGCACCCCATGGGAGACCAGGATAAGCACCTGGCTCCTGGCCCCTGCCTTTGGATCAGCGCGGTGCGCCGTCCGCAGTGCGCCAGCCGCGGTGGCCATTGGAGGGTGAACCAACGGCAAAAGGAAGACCTTTCTCTCTGTCTCTCTCTCTTTCACTGTCCACTCTGCCTGTCAAAAAAAAAAAAAAAGAAGAAGAAGAAGAAGGAAGAAGAAGGGTGGCTGCTGACACTCCTTCTTGCTCCAAGCAGAGACGCACAGCCCTTGGCGGGGAGACTTGACATTTAACCTAACAGTGCCCCACTGCAAGAATCCTCTTGCCATCATCCAGAAGCTTCTGCTCACACATTCCCAGAATGAACGGAAAGAATCTTACTTGGTCCTGAAGTCATCGGCCGCCAGCTTGGCGTTGTCGATCTGCACCACCAGCCTGGCGTTCTGAGACTTGCTGCACAGGATCTGGAGAGGGGGTTAGCCGTGGAGTGAGTTACTCCAGAAAGAAATGCCTGTGCTCTGGCTCCCAGCCACACTCTTCCCCGACACCACTGAGTTGCTTTGAGATCGTCAGCTTGGGGATAAAAGGAGGACTCCTTCACAGGGCTGAGCATTTCAACACCAGAGGAGCCGAGGGGAAACGCGCCCTTGGCCAGGAGCTCTACCCTCCTTGGTCGGCCCCTAGTTTCCTGTAGGCACTGAGCTTTCTGGGCAGCCAGGCCTTAGGTAAGCGAGACCAACCTTCCCAGTTTGCTAAGAACTGAGTGGGTGCCTGGGATGCTAAAATCGGAAAAGCTCCAGGGGAACTGGCACAAGTTGGGTACCCCCCCACACCACCCTCATCCCAGCCCCGCTGAGCTCTCCCACGCCCCTCATGGTGCCCTTGTCCCTTGTGCATGCTGTTGCGAGAAGCTTCCCCCTCCACCTGGGACGCCCTTGATGCTGCACCCCTGGTAAGAGCCCTTGCGTCACCAGCTCGGCCCGTACGCAGTCAACACTCCTGAAGGCTTTTGCTGCACTCGTATGGGCCACATCCGTCTCCCCTGTTGGACTCGGAGCTCCAGGAGACCAACCCACCCAGTGCTTTATCCCCCACCCAGCGCTGAGCCTGATGTCCACCAACTGGGGGTAAGCGGCGAAGGATGCTCTGATCGCGCCATCCCTTTCTGGCTTTTGCTTAGCCAGGACTGCTGAACAGTAGACAGCCAATTCCCTCTGAGCGCTCAGGGCCTGTGCAACTAGACAAAACCTCCTGCTCATCCTCCAAACCCCACTCAGCTATTGCCTCTTCTGGGGGAGCCCTCCCTAACCAACACCAGGCATTAATCCCACCTCCCAGCCACTTCCCCACCTGCACCCCTGGCCATCCCGCATGTGGCCCGGCCTGTCCCTTCTGTGCACACCTGCTCTTAGTAGATGCTCTGTGTGACTGTGTGTACGAGTGAGGCTAATGGAGCCAGAGACTCTTGCTTTGCTGTAGACACTGTCTTTTGCAGGAGCTTTGAAAGGCTTTAAGGATTTGAGAATTCACTCAGGAAATTCCTATCTCAGAGAAATAAGTCAGGTGTCTATTATATTCAAGGCTATGAAAAGAAGACAAGTGGGTCTGAGCAGAAGCAAGGAATCCAGGGGCAGTGACTGTTTTGGGCTAATGCCCTACTCTACACTCAGCTTAAATCAATGCTCTACAGCTTCTTGACGTCCTAGCCAAGGCAATGAATTCTTCGTCTTTATCATCCCCAACATCGACGTGAAACAACCTGAGATCCACTCAGACACTGGCAGGTTAAGTTTGGGCTAATAGTTCATTAAAATGGCACACGGCGCCCGCGGCTCACCTTCTGCTGGAGCTCCTCGATGGTGCGGAAGTAGGACTGGTAGCTGGGGCACAGCAGGGGCTCCTGCGGCTGGCAGCGCTCCTGGATGAGGCTCTCCAGCTCCGCGTTCTCGCGCTCCAGCTGCCGCACCTTCTCCAGGTAGCTGGCCAGGCGGTCGTTCAGGAACTGCATGGTCTCCTTCTCGCTGCCGTTGAAGGAGCCCTCGCAGAACCAATTGCAGTTGCCCACGTTGGCGGGGATGTTGCAGGCCCCGGGCAGGGTGCAGCCGTGGCAGCTGGGGGGCACGCAGGGCCGGGAGGAGCAGCTGGAGCGGCAGCTCAGGCTGGGCAGGCAGCAGTTGTACGGCATGGCGCTGGGAGGGAGTAGAGCTCTGCAGGTCAGTTTCAAAGCCTGATTCCTGGCCTCTGGTATAAGCCCTGTGCCTGTCCAGGGCTTTATATTCTGTTGCCAGTGGGTGTGGTGATTGGGTAACGCGTTAGTCCCTTTTACCCTCTTCACCAATTTTTTCCACGTGTTGTTTAGCCACCTCACACGAGTCCTTCGCCTCATAAAACATTTTACTCTGGCTTCTTGCTATGTCAGGACTCCTGACAATCAGGCTGGCTGGTTAAGTTACAGCATCATGATTTGGCTTCAAAGTGACCAGCTTTGCCACCGGCAGTGTTTGTGCCCAGAGCGTTGGGTTAGAGTGACAGCCCTGGGCTGACCTCCGGAGCCGGGGGCACCAGGAGCCCGGCGCACACTCAGCTAGGACGCTGTGGAAAAAGCCATCTGGAAGCCAGACTGTGCGGCAAGGGACACTGGCAACCCTGCTCAGAAAGGACCACTGCAGCCATCAGTTCAATGTTCCTTCATGACTGAGCCTGGCAGGTGCGGGACAACTCTGCCCTCTTACTGTGGGAAGTCTCCCTGGCTCCTTTTCTGCTATTATTCAGTGTTCACAAGAACATTAAGAGAAGCAACAATTTCAGAGCACCTGCTATGCATGAAGCATGGAACTACATGTTTAGGCAGGGATGACTCTGCTTTTGGTGAGGGCTCCTGCTTGCTAAGCACGCACTGCACACCAGGCACTGTGCTGTGCTCATCTGCTTTAACTCCTCCAGTCCTCCTGACCCTCAGCCAATGTCTATAGACAAGGACATCGTACTTCTGGGAAGTCGCTCAAGGTCACTGACGGCCAACAGGAAGTCAAGACTAGGTCGCTGCTCTCTCGGGTCCAGTGGCCATGCTCTCTGCATCACATGGTACCGCCCCTCTTTTCCAGTCTTCTCACTACTGTGATGTAACAGCGCAGAGACGGCCTGAGCTCCGTGCAGCTCGGTCAGTGCTGGACAATATCCTCTCCTACGTTAGAATCAGCCAAGAATGAACACACCTGTCCTTCTCCATCAGGGAGCCAAAAGTATTGTCACGGAATTTTCCTAAGCAAGAAGGCATGATTCCCACTAGAGACTTGGACACAGGAAACTCTGGGTTGGCCTGATGTCGGAACACCCGAGCCTTGCTCTCTGAAGGACGAGCAGAGTCGCCCCCTCTCATTGTGCGTAGCCGGCATCTCATAGCCATCGGGACATTTTGGCAAACAGATGTTCTTCTCTTGTGCTATTCTAAGTGGAGCTGTGAACTCTGAGGGCTTTATAGTAGTTTTATAATAGTTCTGAGTGCGCTCAAGGCAGCTCCTGTGGGAAGCCATGTGCTAATTCCTATCCTGCAGTCCTGGCTCAGATCAGCCTCTCTTCAAACTTGCCTTTGCAGCCCCAGATACATTCTTTTGGTTATCCTCATGGGAAGCAAATCTTCATCTTCCAAGGGTGCACTTATTTTTGGAACCAACTAAATGTCATTTGGAACCAAGCCCCGTGAGTAGGATAAACAACCAAGATGAGTAACATCTTTAATGGATCAGAAACAAGTTGTGACTGTAAAATAATAACCTGTGTTTTTCTGGATGATCAGAAAGACGTTTCCATGGAGACGTTTCAAATATGCTCTTGCAAAGGGCTTCTTGGGAAAGAATGGGTGGTCTTCGAAAGTGACCCTGAAGATACTAATACCCTCCACAACACTCACAGGCCACAACTCTCTGCCCTTAAAATTATCCACCCCCTCCCATGAGTGAGATGTGCAAAGGGTATGTCAGTTTAAAACCAGTGTGAAGTTGATTGAAGTCCTATTGGATGAGATCACGTAACATAAAACAAGTAACCAGATCCACTAGCTTTCCACTACCCCTTGTCTTTCTCCCCTTTGATTTAATTTTCTCCAAGATTCAAAAGAAAAAAAAAACTAGAAATGGCATTTTTAAAAATTTTTTAAATTTTTTTTATTTATTTGAAAGACAGAGTTACAGAAAGAGGTAGAGACAGAGAGAAAGAGAGGTCTTGCATCCACTGGTTCATTCCCCAATTGGCCGCAAAGGACGGAGCTGCGCCGATCCAAAGCCAGGAGCCAGGAGCTTCTTCTGGGTCTCCCACGTGGGTGCAGGGGCCCAAGGACTTGCGCCATCTTCTACTGCTTTCCCAGGCCAAAGCAGAGAGCTGGATTGGAAGTGGAGCAGCCAGGACTTGAACCAGCGCCCATATGGGATGCCAGTGCTTCAGGCCAGGGCGTTAACCCACTGCACCACAGTGCCAGCCCCTAGAAATGGCAATTTTAAAGAATAGAAAAAGAACAACTTGTTGCAGACTACCAAATGCACTCATCAGAATCCATGGAGTCAGACTACCGTCTACCTCAGCCAAAGTGGAAGAATTCAGAAATAAGAGAGAGACCTCGTATCTTTGAAAGTGGAGGGCAGAGTTTAGAAAATGTGACCTTCAGCACTTCTTGGGTCCATGCAATCATGACGGGTGCATAGCTACACGGTCCTCAAACATGGATGATTCAAAGGGGGACGTGGATCTATTGAAAAAAGAGCCAAGTTGCAATTAGCTTCCCAAGAACTCAGGAAGGCAGCTTTTTGGTATTTATTCCAATTGTTGGGTATGATGAATTCTTGCCTTTGACTAGTAATGATATTGTCTCTGCCAATGACCTTTCAAAAAGCATGATGAGCAAATCAAATCCTAACAACTAGGAAGGCTTTACACCTGCCCGAGTAATTGTGCCAGACGCCATGGCTGGGCTTCTGGTCCCAAGATGTGAGCAAATTGCAGTTGAGGTTGAAGGGTGCTATTTATTACGAAGCCAAGGCTGATTCCAGGGAGAAGCTACACACAGTGCCCAGTGGCTCTTAACCAAGGCGTGGAGTCCGGCCAGCCTCCTGCTGAGGCCACCCGCCCTGCGACCTGACCTTAAAGGCATGGAGACACCTCCCTCCTCTCAGAACCATCTTCCCTGATGGCCAGGCCCTGCAGCTTGAAATGCTCACAGTGGAAATGCAAAAGCTGTTCTCCTAGAAGTGCAAAGTAACAAATTGGGCCACTTACAGATTAACTGTATTTTCACGTGTCCAGACGGCCAGGACCATCCAGGAGTGGTATCCTGGTGCACACACAGAGCAAAAAAGATTGCTTTATGCCAAAGGGGGACTTCAAGGGGAGGTAGAGGACTGAAAGCACTCTTTGTCCCATGTCAACAGCAGCCATGCTGCTGGGCCAGTCAAGAGTTGCCTACAAGAACAAGATACAGGCATTGCTAATTCATTGCTAATTCATCGGTCCCCTAGCCTCACTACATCAAGGGGAGAAAGAGTGGAGGTAATCCAGGAACTCAGCAAACACACCTACTCAACAGGACTTCTGGTGAGGGACCAGCAGGAGAAATGATGGAAAACCACTCAGGTCGGTAGTAAGATGGGCTGAGCCAAGACAGTGACCAACACCTCCAAATGGGATTCAGAGGCTGTAGGTCCAGAGGCTCCCCCCAGAGCCACCTTTGCTTCCCTTACACTTGGTCCTGGACTTCTAGTGGGAATGGAGTTTAGGGGTCTTCAAGTATCAAACAGTGTCACCAAAGTGCCAAGTTCATCCAGGCTGTGGTTTGACTCCATCTGGTCTAGAAGAGAGGCAAAGAGTGTCAAACAATCCAGGACAATGTCTTCCTGGGGAAGCTGGGTTCCGGGATCCTTTATAGAAGAAATGAAGACTATTTATGTAGACTCTCTGAAGATCAAGGATAAGGTCAGATGCTAAAACATTTTTAGCAGAACACAGAGGATAAAGAGAAGCAGACTGATGCTTAGTGTGAATGTGTTGTGTAGAACTTTCACATTAAACTCACGGTCAAGCCGTTGACTTGAGACACTTGTGAAGGGACCACTAGAAGCCAGCTCCTTCACTGAGAAAACCACAGATCCTGCCATCATTTTTACTAACTAGAGGTCTCCCCATTTCTCTATCCAGTAGGTTTTCTGATTCTCGTATTCCATCGCCACTCTCACTTTTAAACTCTGGCAACCCTTGACCTCTGTATCACTTCCACCACTTCTATTTCACTTCCACCTACAGCAGCCAGACGTCATCTCTACCTTTGGAGACCTGGAAAAACCAGAGCTGAATCTTGTGTCAGGGACTTAGGAGAGCCGCGTGTCAGCTCTATCGTTTGATCAATGGTCTCCAGTCATTCTTTTCCAGCTCTTTCCTTTGGAGGCCTGCTGCTGTTTCATTATCTCAAGTTCAAAAACTTCAGGTCCCTAGTAGTTGTGTATGGTGGTTAATTTTATGGATCAAGTGACCTGGGCTAAGGGATGCCCAGACAGCTGATGAACAGCTGGTGAAGTGTTGCTTCTGGAAATATCTGTGGGTGTTTTTTTAAAGAGATCAAGATGGGGCCAGCGCTGTGGCGCAGCCAGTTTAAGCCCTGGCCTGAAGCACCGGCATCCCATATAAGCACCAGTTCTAGTCCCGGTTGCTCCACTGCCAATCCAGCTCTCTGCTATGACCTAGGAAAACAGTAGAAGATGGCCCAAGTCCTTGGGCCCCTGCACCCACGTGGGAGACCCAGAAGAAGCTCCTAGCTTCTTGCTTCGGATTGGTGCAGCTCCAGCTGTTGTGGCCATCTGGGGAGTGAACCAGCAGATGGAAGACCTCTCTCTCTCTCTCTGTGTGTGTGTGTCTTTTCCTCTCTCTATAACTCTGTATTTCAAATAAATAAAATAAGTCTTTAAAAAGAGAGAGAGAGAGAGAGAGAGAGAGAGGCAGTTGCATCAGTCTACTGGTGGAAAAGCCTCCCTCACCAAGGTGAGCTGGTGTTGTCCAATCTGTTGAGCACAGAAACAGAACAAGATGCAGACGAAAGGAAAATGTAGTATCTCTCTCTCTCTCTCTTTCTCTCTCTCTCTCTCTCTCATTGAGCTGGAACATCCGCCTTCCCCTGACCTCTGACAAGGATGCTTCTGGTCCTCTAGGCTGGGGCTCCAACCAAACCCTGAGCTTTTCAAGGCCATGTTGACAATAGCAGGTTGTGGGACTTCTAAGCCTCCATAAGCGTGTGAGTCGGTCCCTTATAGCAAATCCCTGGCTACATATCTCCCTATTGGCTCCGTCTCTCTGAAGAACCCTGGCTGATACAGTGCTCAATCCCTACTAGTTTCCTTCCTTCTCTCTCCACAGTCCCCTACCTCCAATCGGCTTCCATATCCTAAGCCACACCTCTAAAACCCATCCCTTCTTTACCCCATCCTCCACCCACATCAGACCTGGTTATCCCTCACCAGATTCCTTGTGGATCTTCCTTCTGTTTGATGCAACTCCATCAAATGCCCACCATGCCCCAGTACAGACAGAGCTGCGAGATACCATCTGATGGATATTATATTTCAAATCTATGGAGAACCACTCAAAGGACTCTCAGATATGGTTTCACTACCATCAGTTTTTTCTTCCATTGTCCCAGTCACCCTCCATCCCAGGTTAGGATTTAGTTGGTCAGTTTCCAATAATACCTTCTGAGTTCTCATCTTTTCACCAGGCAAATTCTTGCTTAGAAAACTTCCCCTCTTCTCAGATCTGTGAAGTCATCTGTCCAAACAGATCCTCTCACACTTGATTTCAGAATTATGCTTATATCACCCAATAACAGTTGATTGAAGGTGAAACCAGGGAAGGTATATAAAGTTTTAATAACCTTCTCATGAATCTTCATTAGTGCTGCTCTTCCTTATTGATTTTACTCACGGTAGGTCATGTTTCACATGAGTCTTTAATGGAGTGATGGTATCTCTTGTTGCAGGGCCTGCAGCACAAGAAAGGCAGACAAAATGTACACAGACATATTACTTTGGTTTTCAATGCCTTGATTGAGTGCTACATCCTTCTTTTAAAAAAAGTTAGATTTATTTATTTATTTATTTATTTATTTATTTAAAAGAGAGAGTTAGGGAGAGACAGAGAGAAAGAGAAAGGTCTTCTACCTATTGGTTCACTCCCCAAATGGTTGCAATGACCAGGAGAGTTAGGCCAGGCCAAAGCCAGGAGCCTGGAACTCTATCAGGGCCTCCCACGCGGGTGCAGGGACCCAAGTACTCAGGCCATCTCCCACTGCTTCCCCAGTCACATTAGCAGGGGACTGGATTGGAAGTGGAGCAGCTGGGGCACCAACTGGTGCCCACACGGGCTGTGGGTTGCAGGCGGTGACTTCACCCACTGTGCCACAGCACTGGCCCTGAGTGCTACATCCTCTGGAGCCTCTTCCCAGCACCCTCTCTGAGATTCCCAGTCCTTGATCCACACTGATGTTTGTCTGCGAGGTCTGTCTCTGCGTCTTAGCCCCTCCAGGTTGTAAACGTGCTGCAAGCTGGGACTGGGGGTCACTCACTTGTGTTTCTCAGGAACCCCCATCAGACCTGGTGTGCATACTAATTCTACGCATATATGTTCATATATAATTGATTATAGTTGTGTCAACCAGACAGAGATAAGTTGAATGGATAATTGAGATTGTAGCCTATAGACTTGACTGCTTTGAAAAGTCAGAGATGTGGCAAGTTGAGGGTTCCTTAGGATTCATATTTGTTGGGGGTTATTTAATGAACATTAACCTTTCTTAGAATTATAAAAAATGCGATGATTAAAAAGTTATGGAGGGCCAGCGCCGCGGCTCACTTGGCTAATCCTCCACCTGTGGCGCCTGCACCCCGGGTTCTAATCCTGGTTGGGGCGCCAGATTCTGTCCCGGCTGCTCCTCTCCCAGTCCAGCTCTCTGCTGTGGCCCGGGAAGGCAGTGGAGGATGGCCCAGGTCCTTGGGCCCTGCACCCGCATGGGAGACCAGGAGGAAGCACCTGGCTCCTGGCTTCGGATCAGCACAGTGCGCCGACCACAGTGGCCATTTGGGGGGGTGAACCAACATAAAAGGAAGACCTTTCTCTCTGTCTCTCTCTTTCTCTCACTGTCTAACTCTGCCTGTCAAAAAAAAAAAGTTATGGAGGGGCCAGCACTGTGGCGTAGCGGGTAAAGCCACCGCCTGCAGTGCTGGCATCCCATATTGGCACCGATCCACTTCCAATCCCGCTCTCTGCTATGGCCTGGGAAAGCAGAAGAAAATGGCCCAAGTCCTTGGGCCCCTGCACCCTTGTGGGAGACCTGGAAGAAGCTCCTGGCTTCAGATCAGCACAGCTCCAGCGGTTGCGGACATCTGGGGAGCGAACCAGCAGATGGAAGACCTTTCTCTCTCTCTCTCTCTCTTTCTCTCTGTGTGTATGTGTGTGTGTGTGTGTGTGTGTAACTGTGACTTTCAAATCAATAAATAAATCTTTAAAAAAGATTATGGAGAACATTATAGATATGAGCGAGGATCTAAGGGAAAGAATGAACATAAAAAAAGCGAGGGAAGAGAGTTGACTGCATTGAGAGTCTTTTTGGGGGCCACAGGTTCTGGATAGCAAGTAGGTAGCAAGATGCACGGATCTGGCAAAGATAAGTCTTTGTCCAGTTGAACAAGATGCAATGGCTCAACACCAGCAAAACTAGGCCACAGTCGGACCCCTACACTTGAGCTGAGGTGAGAGCAAGCCAGAAAAACAGAGGGCTAAGGATCCAGGTGCTTACCCCATCTGGGAGAGGGGAGGGGAGACAGCTAATGAGAAGACTGAGAAGATGTGATCAGAGGAATAGGAAGAGGCCCAGAGCCTGTGAGGCCACAGAAATCAGCGAAGATGCATTTTGAGGGAGGAGCCAGCAGCTGCACAGGTGACGCAGGTGCGGTGAGGTGAGCGGCCCGGATCGCTGCTCTCTGGGTGATTTCTACAGAAGCTGTCTTCGGGAGGAAAGGCAGTGGACCCCTCTAGTCTGATGAGGGTGACAGTGGGGGCCAGCAGTGAGGTCTGAGGAGCATTCTCAGAATTGCCAAGGGCCTGGCAGCCAAGGCAGGATAGGCACAGACATCGGAGGCCTGGCTTCCTGTGAGCTCTGCCCTTGGAGAGAGCGTCCCAGCAGGACGGCCCTGGCTCGCCAGCTGTGTTTCCTGTGGAGCACAGAGGCTCGGCTCGGTCATCTAAGCCACCTCATTGTCTTAATGAAGGGGTATTTTTTACGAAACAGTCATGATGAGTACTTAACAAGGCATGAATATGGATGAGAAATGCAGTTACTATGCCACAGAAATAAAGTTTATTGGGAAGTAAATGAAGTAGCCTCCTGACATTCCAGAGAATACCAAAGAAGAAAGGAGAGCAGGAAACGCAGCACGTACAGGAAACGCCCAAAAGTCACCCTCGGAGCTCCCGGTGCGGGGAGCTGAGCACCCTCGGAAACAGTGAGGCTCAAGCCGCCACACGAAGGCTTTGTCCCGGTGTGGGAAGCTGACGAGGGCCGTGGCTTGTTGGCTGTAGAGCGTGGTTCAGTGTGAAGCCACATGGCAGCTGGCACGGTGAGGTTTCTGGATGGCAACTGCACTTCCGCAAAGACAGGAGCTAAGGACATTCCCTGTGCGTGAGCTAGGAGGCTTCACTGATGTCTTCGAAGAGGATGCAAGGGTTTCAATTAGCAGCGCTTCTGAGAGCTGCAGCAGGGTCCGCAGGAGCTGCCACTGACGTTGGTGGTGGCACACGGGTTGCAGGGGAGCCTGGGGGACACAGTGGTTTAGAATGGATCGGGCAGGGCATGGAGAGAACTCTAAGACACGCACAATACCTTGTGCTTAACTAGACATTCTCTGAATTCCCAGTGGTGAGAATCAGATTTTAATTATTACCAAATCCTTCTCCCCTTGCCTCTCCCAGATTGCTGTGGGCAAAAGTGGAAAATTAACCTTTAGAAAATAGTATCTCATGCTCTTGAGCTGTCATGGAATTTAACACAAACTGCCCTACTCAAAGGTATTGTGCCTGGCCATCTCCCTACCACCACCTGACATGGGCAGCCTCCGGGCAGGGGATGTTCCCTTTATTTCACCATTCCTCATTTCCTTATCACCCATCTCCACAGAGCAGACACTGATTAATGTGTGTTGTTGGCAACTGAAAATTGGTCCACTGTGTCCTGCACCCCACCAGACGCATTTCTCCCAGGAATCCTCTACTACCCTACTCACTTGCAGTCCTCGCTCTCCAGCAGGCTCCGGTACGTGTTGATCTCACACTCCAGCCGGGCCCGCACGTCCAGCAGCACCTGGTACTCCTGGTTCTGCCGCTCCAGGTCCGCCCGGATCTCACCCAGCTGCGACTCCACGTTGCTGATCATGCACTGCACCTGGGACAGCTGGGAGCTGTAGCGCGCCTCGCTCTCCGTCAGCGTGTTTTCCAGGGAGTTCCTCTGTGGGGGGCAGAACACAAAGGCAACGGTCACATGGCTGCTGCTCTCCAGGGTTTCTCCGAGGGCTTCTCCCTCCACAGCCAAGGAGGCCGCGTGGCCCCAGGGGTACCCCAGCAGCTCCGCCTCCCCGGCTTCGCGGTGCCCCCAGCAGGTGCGAGCGGTACCCACCAGGTTGTGCTGGGCCTGCAGCTCGATCTCCAGGGCGTTGACCGTGCGGCGCAGCTCGATGATCTCGGCCTGATGGGTTTGCAGCTGCTCCGAGCTGGACACCACCTGCTTGTTCAGCTCCTCACTCTGAAATAGCCAAGGGGAGAAGACGGGGTCAGACCCTGCCTCAAGGGCCCTGCAGGACGTGGGGCTCAGGGTGGGTCCCAGGTGCGCACCTGTGTGGTGAACCATTCCTCCACTTCCCTGCGGTTGGTCTCCACCAGGGCCTCGTACTGAGCCCTGGTCTCATTCAGCACACGGTTGAGGTCCACGGTGGGGGCGGCATCCACCTCCACGTTGAGGCGGTCTCCAATCTGGCAGCGCAGGGTGTTGACTTCCTGATGGAGCAGGGGGAGGGAATAAACCCACAGAAATGCACCTGCAATTCCTGCCTACAAACATGAACACAACCCTACCCAAAAAGCACTAAAAAGCCTAATCATTCCCAAAGACATGCATACACCTGCCAAACAGGGGTCACATCAACCCCTTTTCCAAATAAACAGAAACAAATTCACACTTCCTCTAAGACTAAGTGCAAGGTCTGGAGCAAGTCCCATCTCTCATCTTCTTTCCCCCACATCCCCGTAGGTGCTGCACATCCAGCCCCAGTCAAACACACCCTGCGCGTCCTCCTCTGCATCTTTGCTCAGCCTCGCCCCTGGACTGGAGCCCCGAACATGGCCCTCCCACCCTCGCATCTGAGAAGAGCTCCCTGTGTCTTCCCAGGCCAACTGGGTCGGAAATGCTCTGCCCCCATCTCACGCGGTACTCATTTCACTGTCTAGGGTTCCACCACGGTGTCTGCGTGACTGTCTCCCCACACAAGACCATGAGCTCTTTGAAGACAGAAGCCCCGTCTTCATTCTCCCTTTTCCCCCATCTCCACATCCAGATTCAGGCCCTAACAGTGACCAGCAGAGAGCAGGGCTCAGTTGGTGGGTGTTCTTCCTGGCCATTGCCAACAGCTCCCCAGCCAACACGCAGCTGCTTGGTAGAGATGCATACCAACTCATGCTGCGTTAACTTTGAGTTCTTCAGAGATGATCCCAGACCAGAGAGCCTGACAGTAACGGCCTCCCGATTCCCGATGCTAGTGGCTTATCTCTGCAGCATCATTCTTTTTCGCTTTGCTTCCTACCTCCTCGTGGTTCTTCTTGAGGGACAGCAGCTCCTCCCTCAGGGACTCCACTTGGGCCTCCAGGTCCGACTTGCACAGGGTCAGCTCGTCCAGGATCCTGCGCAGGCTGTTGATGTCGGCCTCCACCAGCTGCCGCAGGGACTGCTCCGTCTGGTACCTTCCAGCACAAAGGATGGGGAAGGATGAGCCAGGATAGATGCCCATCTTCCTCGTCCAGGTCTTGTTTGAATAAGATTGGCCTGGATCTTTGTGAGCTCACACAGTTCCCTGCCTCTTCCCTTCCACATGTTTCTCTCCAGCTATGCATGCACAGGCTCACTCCAACACCAGGAGGGGTTCCTCAGATGGAGTCTTTCACTCTGCTCGCAATTTGCCAACTAATACATCACCAAATCAACCCACCCCCTTCCCCCCAAAAAAAAAAACTAATTTCAATTCTGAATTATGGAGTTTAAGAAGCCCTTCCATAAAGATCAAAATAGGTTGAGCAACCCCAATGCAAAAGTCCAAAATCTGGAACCTTCTGAGCACCAACATGAGCCACAAGTAGAAAATCCCACAGCCAGCCTCATGGGATGGTTTGCAGTCAAAATACAGGTGCACTAAAAATATTGCATAAAATTTACCTTCAAACTGTGTATAGAAGTTGTACATGTATGGAACCTAAATGAGTTTCATGTTTAGACTTGGGTGCCATCCCCAGGACATCTCTTATGTAAGTGCAAATATGAGAAAGTCCAAAAATAAAAAATATCTGGAACACTTCTGGCCCCACGAATTCGGGGTAAGAGATACTCAATCTATGTCAACTGAAGAATGAACGGCCCAGGAGACCCTGATTTGACATGAGCAGTCCTAAGAGGAAGAATAAACAGTGAGAGATGACATTTTTCCCCTTGGGCCCATCCAGGAGCCATGAGGGCCTTGGGGGGTCCTGTGACCCAAAGGGATCCACGTACTTGGTCCTGAAGTCATCAGAGGCCAGCTTGGCGTTGTCGATCTGCACCACCAGCCTGGCGTTCTCAGACTTGGCACAGAGGATCTGAAACACAAGTTCTAGTGTGAGGTCCACTTCCGCTGGAAAGGCTCTGCTGCTCCAGGAGAGCCAGCTGCTGCTGGGTGCCCCGGCGCCCGCGGCTCACCTTCTGCTGGAGCTCCTCGATGGTGCGGAAGTAGGACTGGTAGCTGGGGCACAGCAGGGGCTCCTGCGGCTGGCAGCGCTCCTGGATGAGGCTCTCCAGCTCCGCGTTCTCGCGCTCCAGCTGCCGCACCTTCTCCAGGTAGCTGGCCAGGCGGTCGTTCAGGAACTGCATGGTCTCCTTCTCGCTGCCGTTGAAGGAGCCCTCGCAGAACCAATTGCAGTTGCCCACGTTGGCGGGGATGTTGCAGGCCCCGGGCAGGGTGCAGCCGTGGCAGCTGGGGGGCACGCAGGGCCGGGAGGAGCAGCTGGAGCGGCAGCTCAGGTTGGACAGGCAGCAGTTGTACGGCATGGCGCTGGGAGAGGTGACGGGTGAGCAGGTGAGCTGCTGGAGGTGGATGTGGGTGAGGTCTGAGTCTCTCCTGCCTCCATGATCCTTTTATACCCTTAAATGTGGGTGGGGAACTGGCACATAGCATAACTTCCTTTTCTAATGCTTCAGCTAATTTTTCTCCAAAATATGCTAGTTAGTTGTTTCCAAAATAATGCTCCCATAAAATTATTCCATTTAGCTTGTGTCACACCAGGCTCCTCCTGGCTGCTCAGTGGTTGATGAAATCAGAGTTTCATCAGATGGCTTCAAAGGAGGCCGAATAATCGCTGCCCAAAAGCCTGTCCCCATTACTCAGAGGGGAGGACAGCCGGCGACGTGGGGTGGAGTCGTTTGGGAGCCTGAGACTCCCGCCCCATGCGGTGCCGCCACTACATTTCCTGAAAGAGAGCTTCAGGGGAGCACTCCTCCAGGGGCCCCCTCCTCCCAGAGCTGCCCTCCGCTCAGCATTCAGGTCACCAGGTCTCTACCGCAGACTCTCGCCTTGTGTTCATTGTAAGGACCCAAGCCTTAGTGTTGGCCAAGGCTTAGTGAATTCTCCTCTATATGCAGGGATTGAAGCAGTTAGGTGTCGGTGGCTGGGTAGGGAAAACGTAACATGGAAACTGGCTGGCTGGGTGGGAGGAGAACATGGAAGGGGGATCCACAATGTAAGGTCCACAGGCCAACAACTGCAGTGTGTGTGTGTGTGTGTGTGTGTGTGACATCTAATAGAACACAGCCGTGCTGTTCACCTAGGTGGTGCCTGTGGCTGCTCAAGCTGTCCATTGGCAAAGTCATTGCAACAGAAACTGTAACAGAACATCCAGCCCGTAACAGAACATCTTTACCAACCTGCACTGCAGCCACAGTTTCTGTGAATACATGAAAGAGAGAAACTTCTCTGTCCCTTTTCCCAGACTTGACGCTCTAAGGGTATTAGCGCCCCTGGAGGTATGGAGCACAGCAGCTGGAGACGCTCCTGGGACAAGTCACCGTCCTGCAAGGGTGTAGCTGGACTCTGCTGCCCTGAAAGCAATACTGTCTGGCAGGTGCACGCCTCTCCAGCACCTCTGGGGTCATGTTACCCACTGCCTTCCAGGCCCTGTGGAGTCTCCCGATCCCCAGTAGTGAATCTTAACAGAGCAGCCCTCCACGCCTCACATTCTTTCCCCCTGTCGTTCTGCTTTTCCTAGAAACAAAGTCATAGCTCAATGAAATCCCAGAAGGTTATTTGTGGGACACAGCACAAGCCATTGACGGATGCGTCCAGATTTCAAGGGCAGCGTGAGAAGGTCAGACAAGCACACCTCTGACTGTGTGTATCTGGGTCCTCCTTCTCGCTGGTCCAGCTAAAGGTTGCTGTTGTTTATCATTTTAAAATACCAAATCTTGGTGCCGGCGCTGTGGCATAGCAGGCAAAGCTGTCACCTGCAGTGCTGGCATCCCTTATGGGCCCCCGGTTCGAGTCCTGACTGCTCTACTTCCCACCAGTTCTGCTATAGCCTGGGAAAGCAGTGGAAGATGGCCCAAATGCTTGGGCCCCTGCACCCATGTGGGAGACCCTGAGGAAACTCCTGGCTCCTGGCTTCGGATTGACGCAGCTCTGGCCGTTGCAGCAATTTGGGGAGTAAACCAGTGGATGAAAGACCTCTCTCTCTGTCTCCCCCTCTCTCTGTCTGTAACTCTATCTCTCAAATAAATAAGATCTTAAAAAAAAAAAAAACAAAAAAAAAAACCAGCCAGCGCCGTGGCTCAATAGGCTAATCCTCCGCCTTGCGGCGCTGGCACACTGGGTTCTAGTCCCGGTCGGGGCACTTGATTCTGTCCAGGTTGCCCCTCTTCCAGGCCAGCTCTCTGCTGTGGCCAGGGAGTGCAGTGGAGGATGGCCCAAGTGCTTGGGCCCTGCACCCCATGGGAGACCAGGAAAAGCACCTGGCTCCTGGCTTCAGATTGGCGCAGTGCGCCAGCCACAGCGCGCCGGCTGCAGTGGCCATTGGAGGGTGAACCAATGGCAAAGGAAGACCTTTCTCTCTGTCTCTCTCTCTTTCACTGTCCACTCTGCCTGTCCAAAAAAAAAAATCTAGTTTCATTGGTTTTTATATTGTTTTTTTCTACTATTTTTATTTATTGCCACTTTAACCTTTATTATTTCCTTACTGGCATAAAATTAGGTTGTTTAAGATGTTCCTTTTTTTTTTTTTTTTTTTTTTTTTTTTTTTTTTTTTTTTTTGACAGGCAGAGTGGACAATGAGAGAGAGAGACAGAGAGAAAGGTCTTCCTTTGCCGTTGGTTCACCCTCCAATGGCCGCCGCGGCCAGCGCGCTGCAACTGGCACACTGTGACCGGTGCACCGTGCTGATCCGATGGCAGGAGCCAGGTACTTCTCCTGGTCTCCCATGGGGTGCAGGGCCCAAGCACCTGGGCCATCCTCCACTGCACTCCCTGGCCACAGCAGAGAGCTAGCCTGGAAGAGGGACAACCGGGACAGAATCTGGCACCCCAACCGGGACTAGAACCGGGTGTGCTGGCGCCGCAAGGCGGAGGATTAGCCTAGTGAGCCACGACGCCGGCCAAGATGTTCCTTCTTTATTAAAGCAGCCATTTATCGCTGTAACTTTCCTCTTAGTACTGTTCTTGCTGCCTGTCACAAGTTTTGATATATTGTGTTTTCTTCATGCACCAATATATTTTTTAATTTCTATTTGGATTCCTTCTCTGACCCTTTGGTTATTCAAGAGTATGCTGTTTAATTTTTACCTATTTGTGCATGTTTGGGCTTTTCTTCTGCTGTTATTCATTTCTAGTTTCATTTCACAGCAGTAGCAAAAGATGTGATGTGGTTTCAATCTTCTCAAATGTGTGACCTAATATTGATGGAGCCTGGATACTGTTCGGTGTACCCTGGAAAAGAGTGTGAATTCTGCTCCTGCTGGTGGCATGCTCTGTGGATGGGTCTGCTCGTTCCATTTGTTCTGTGTGTTGTTCAAGCCCATTATTTCCTTACTGGTTTTTTTCTCTCTGAATGTTTCATCCTTTATGGAGGTGGCATATCAAAATCTCCTATTGTTATTGTGTTGTTATCTATTTCTCCATCTACTTCTATAAATTGTTGCTTTATATGTAGGTGCTCTGATGTTGGCTGCATATATATCCATGACTGCTTTATCTTCCTGGTGAACTTTTGTCTCTTTGTGACGGTTTTTGACTTAAAGTCTACATTGTTGAATGACCTAAGTGTAGCCATTCTACTCTCTCTTTTCATAATTTTTAATTGGCAGATAATAATGATGCCTATGTATTGGGTAGAGTGTGATTCCATCCCTTCACTGTGTATCTTCAGATCTGAATCCAGTCTCTTGTAGATGCCATGTAGACAGATCTTGTTTTCTTAACCCATTTGACTATTCCATGTCTCTTGATTTATTCATTTATATTTAGAGCAATTACTGATAGGGAAGGACTTAATATTGCAATTTTGTTCATGTTTTGTCTGTCTTGTAGTTCTTCTGTCCCTCCTTTCCATTCTTACTCTCTCATGTTTCATTTATTGTTTATGTTTATATGCTTTGATCCCTTTCTCTTTCTTTTGTCTCTCTTCTATAGCTATTTCCTTTTTGGTTACCATGGGACTTAAACAAAACAGCTTACAGCCACAGCAGTCTGTCTTAAGCTGACAACTTAAATTCAGCTTTACCCAAAAACCACACTTTTACTTCTTATACACACACTTTATATAACTGATATCACAACTGACATTTTTATCTTATAAATCTATTAACATAGCCCATCAGTATTGTTATTTTTAATATTTTTGTCTTAGCTTTCATGTTGGAATTGGAAGTGATCATCTACCATCATTACAATATTACATTATTCTGTATTTGTCGATATTTCTACCTTCACCAGCAAGTTTTATAGTTTCATATGCCTTTACAGCGCTACTTAGCATCCTTTCGTTCCGACTTGAAGAACTCCTCTTAGCATTTCTTCTGAGGCAGAGCTTGTGGTGATGAACTCTCTCAGCTTTTTGTCTGGGAAAGTCTTTATTTCCACCTTTACTTTTGAAGGACTGTTGTGCTGGGTATAGTATTCTTGGTTAGCAGAGTTTTTCCTTCAGCATTTTGAATGTATTATCCTACTCTGCTCTGGTCTGCAAGGTTTCTGCTTAGAAGTGTGCTGGTTGTCTTATGTATGTTCCTTTGCATGTGCTAAGTCATGTTTTCTGCTTTCAAAATTATTTGTCTTTGACTTTTTACAGTTTAATTGCAGTATTGATCAATGTAAACTTCTTTGGGGTTCAGTGGACATCCTGTCTGGATGTCTGATTCCTTCTTCAGATTTAGGGAGTTCTCACTACTATTTGAATGAACTTTCCACCCTTTTTTATTTTTTATTTTTTGACAAGCAGAGTTTGACAGTGAGAGAGACAGAGAGAAAGGTCTTCCTTCCATTGGTTCAACCCCCAAATGGCCGCTATGGCCGGCACGCTGCGCCAATCTGAAACCAGGAGCCAGGTGCTTCCTCCTGGTCTCCCATGGGGTACAGGGCCCAAGCACCTGGGCCATCCTCCACTGCCTTCCTGGGCCACAGCAGAGAGCTGAACTGGAAGAGGAGCAACCAGGACAGAATCTGGCGCCCCAACCGGGACTATAACCTGGGGTGCTGGTGCCGCAGGTGGAGGATTAGCCAAGTGAACTGCGGTGCCAACCAACTTTCCACCCTTTTTTCTCCCCTCTCCAATAATGTGTACATTGGTCCACCTGGTGGTGTCCCTTAGTCCCTTACACCTTCATCATTCTTTCTAATTCTTTTTTCCTTTTCCTCCCCTAACTGAATAATTTCCAGCAGCCTGTTTTTAACTTTGATGATCCTTTCTTCTGCACAATTTTATGTGTCACTGAATTTTTCAGTTCATTTATTATGTTCTCAGCAACATATCTTCTGTTTGATACTTTTTGGTATTTTCTGTCTCTTTGTTAAAATCATCATTTTGTTCATGAATTGTTCACCTGACCTCAAAGAGCATCTTCATGGTGGTTATTTGAATTCTGTTCCAGGTAAATCACATAGCTCACTCATTGGGGTAAGTTTCTGGAGATTTGTGCCATTTTAAGGGCATATTTTCCCTGTTTCTTCATTTTTCTTAAATATTTGAGCTGTTTTCTGTGCATTAGATAAAAAACAACCTTACCCACACATTATGGGCTGAAGTCATACAGGAGAAGACCCTCACCATTCAGCCCAGCCAGATGTTCTGGAGACCTCTCAAAGCCTTGTCCTAATCCAAAGCACCATCTTTGTTCTTGGCAGCCTCCAGATATACAGAGATAATCAGTGTAACACAGATGAGATAGGGAACCATCCTCAGGCAGCCCCAGGAAAGTCAGAACGCTGGACATGTGACCCAACTCTTTCTCCAGGGAGAAACTAAGATCTCTGGTTTTTGCCAGCTCACTCTGCACTGGGCCAGGAGGAAGGTGTTGTGACAAATGTGAGTAAACTACCCAAATCACCATTTTTGTTCCCAATGGCTCCTAGCTGTCTGAAGTATGTTGAGGGAGAGGATATCAAGCCTAGTGGTTATGACCCTGCATCCACATTAGAGTATCTTGGTTCCATTTCTGACTTTAGCTCCTGATTCTAGATTCCTGCCCATGCAGACCTGAGTTGAATTTCTGGCTTCTGACTCCAGCCCTGACCCAGTCCCAGACATTGTAGGCATCTGGGAAGTGAACCAGTGGATGGGAGCTCTCTCTGCCTTCTTCTCCCTCCTCCTCCAACCCTCTCCTCCACCTTTCAAATTATATGTCTAAAGAATAAAGTATGCTGGTTCCATCAGCACTGCAAGCAAGGAAGACAGAAGTTAGTGCATTGGCAGCTTGGTTATTAAACCCTGAACTATTTATTGCATTTCTCACAAAGGGAGTTGATCTGTGTATTTTTTTGGATTACCATGTGCATAGCAGTAAGGGGGGTCCAGGACTTTCTAGTCCATCATCTCACTGATACCATTACCACCCCTCAAAAAACCACACATTTGCAGTTCAATGACTTGGATCCATGTCCTTTTCTATGATATGAGCTCAGAAAACTAGTTCCTTTTAAGTGCTGCTTTCGTTATCTCTTAAACTGAGGTGACCATAATGCTGCCTGCCTTGAGGTTTTTCGTGAAAGTTGACTGAGATATTGTGTGAGAACATGGTCAGGCAAGGGGGTGATGAGGGTGATTTCTATGAATTTCATCCTTCTCGTCATTTGCCCAGAGGGTCAGATGAAGGATTTTGTGAAACTCTACTGAGTATGTGCCTGGACCCATTGCCCACATGGCCCCAGTGGTAGTGAAACCTAGGTGCTGGGACTCCATTACTGTCACCCTGTGTCAGAGATGAAGAATCTGAGATGCTGGGTGGAAATATAACTCATCCAAAATGACACGAGTGAGTAGACTCAGGTCTGTCTGGCTCTTCACACCGTGTGAGTTACAGACACTGACCCAGGCTGGGGTGCAAGAACTGGGAGAAGACACAAAGAGAGGTCCAGGGTTCCAATGCTGCTCTGAGCACACAGATCTGGGGACACATCTAGGGGCAGGTCCTGCAGCGTAGTGGGCTAAGCCTCCACCTGCGGTGCCAGCATCCCATAAGAACGTCAGTTCATGTCCCAGCTGCTCCTCCTCCAATCCAGCTCTCTGCTTATGGCCTGGGAAAATCAGTGGAAGATGATCCAAGTGCTTGGTCCCCTGCACCCACGTGAGAGACCTGGAAGAAGCTCCTGGCTCCTGGCTTTGGATCGGCCCAGCTCTGGCCATTGTGGCCATTTGGGGAGTGAACCAGCGGATAGAAGATCTCTATGTGTCTCTCCCTCTCTTTGTAACTCTGCCTTTCAAATAAAGAAATATTTTTTTAACAAAAGACAAACCTAGGCTTCCTGAACATTGCTTTACTTTAAACTGAGATTAAAAAGTGGCCAGTCCCACAGGCTTATACTCCTAGGAGTACTGGGACAGGCCGTCAGTGAAGAAAATGCGGGGCACCCCTGGACCACATTGATCTTCTTCTGCAGGTGCTAATGGAAGCCTCAGCCTTCACGAACTCAAATGATGGCAGATACAGGCATGAAGAAAAGCAGCTTATCTCTATCTCATAGCAAACATAACATGTTCAGGGAAACAGAAAGGAAAAGAATTGGCAAAAACACTCAGCAGGTGAACCTGGGAGGTTGTATGTCTGAAAGCAATAAATGTAGCTGGCTAAGAGTGAGTCCAGGGAAGCCCAGGAGCCAATAAAACAGGTCACACCATGAAGCCATCCAACTGGGCACCCATCAGAAGATGAGCCACAGCCAAGGAGTGCCAAGCAATACTGGGCAAAGCCTATACCCCTGATGCTGAGCAAGGTGTAGAAAAGAAAGAAATGGTGGTGTGAAAGCTGATAAGACAATACAGATATTCCACTGCTGGGCATGAAATCCAAAAGAAGAAGAAAAATATATCATGCTTTCCTACCCTTAAGAAGCTTAGCTATGTGTTGGGTTGGTGATAACCAAAATTATCCACAATCCTAATAAAAACATCCTGTTTTACCAGTGTCTCCATAAACTCAATTCCCCACATTCCTCCTGGCATGTGTACAAAGCAGGTAGAGAAGATTGGTGACCTCTCACTTCACATTTGGGGACACTAAAGTTCATAGGAGCCACACGTCCTGGCCAAGAACAGTCGCGAAGAGGATCCATCCGTGCTAGAACCCAGGTTCTAGTAAATGGGTCTCAACCTGACTCATTGCAAACTTGTGACTTGTAGAGCTTCTACAACTTCCCTGGGAGTGGCCAGGCTGAACCCAAGACCAATTACTGCAGACGCTCTGAGAGCAGACCGGAGCCAGGCGGGTTCCAAAGCAAGGCCACTGTCCTGCTGTGTGTTTGATGACCCTGGCGGATCACCTGGGAAAAATAAAGAGCCGCATGGAAGTGTTTAAAGAAATATAGAACCCATTTATTTACAAAATTAAGGTACAGCTACATAGATGAAGATTTTTGGTTTTGGAAAATGGCAGGATTTACAGATCTAGAACTTCCGTCCCTGGCCAGAACTACCCGTCCCTCCAGAGTGCTGTCTCATTTCTTGATCAAACCATCTTTTCCTCATTGAATGATCTTGCACCCTTGACAAAAGTCATTCAATAATAAATGTGAGGGTTGATGTCTGGGCTCTTAATGCTAGTCCTTTGACCTATAAATCTTAATGCTGATGTCACACTTTTAATTACCGTAGATTTGTGCTCAGCTTTGAAATCAGGAAGTGAGTTCTCCAATGTCGTTCTCTTCAAAAATTGTGGTGTTTTTTTTTTTAATCTTATTTATTTATTTATTTATTCAAAAGGCAGAGTTACAGAGAGGCAGAGGCAGAGGCATAGAGGGAGAGAGAGAGACAGGTCTTCCATCTGCTGGTTCACTCCCCAGATGGCTGCAATGGCTGGAGCTGAGCTGATCCGAAGCCAGGAGCCAGGAGCTTCTTACAGGTCTCCCACATGGGTGCAGGGGCCCAAGGACTTAGGCCATCTTCTACTGCTTTCCCAGGCCACAGCAGAGAGTTGGATTGGAAGTGCAGCAGCTGGGACTAGAACTGGCACCCATGTGGGATGCCAGCACTGCAGGCAATGGCTTTACCTGCTTACGCCCCAGCACCAGCCCCATTTGTTGTTGTTTTTTGGGGGTTCCTTGAGAGCCGATATAAATTTTCATATTTTTTTAAAAATCTGCCCCAAATGTAGCTGGGATTTTGGTAGGGATTGTATTGAATATATAGATTTCTTTGGCAATTATTGCTATCTTAAAATGGGAATATTTTCTAGTCCATGAACATGATATAACTTTATATCTTCAATTTTTTCAGCAATGTTTTGCAGTTTTATTGCACAAGTCCTACTCTTCTCAGTTATGTTTGTTCCTAAGTATTTTATTATTTTTGCTGCAATTTCAAATGCATTATTTCTTTATTTCCTTTTCAGATGGTTCATTACTAGTATATTGAAATACAACTTGATATCCTAACTTTAACACAACCCAAAACTTTGATTTTTAGACTGATTTTTGACTTTTGACTTAGAAAACTTTAGGGTAATAAATTTTTCAGTTTTCAGTCACTAACTTTGTCATAATTCATGAGAGCAGCAATAGGAAACTACATAGCTTTCATTTATTGAAAATGTATGGATTCGTTATCTTAATTAATCTTCGTGACAATTCTGGAAACTAAGCCTATTTTTCAGATTAATAAATGGAGCTTTGGAAACCTGCTCAAAATCACAGCTTATTACTAGACACTAAGGGTTTTGAACCAGGTTTTATCTATAGTTACGCATGAGATATAATTATAAAGTAAGAAGAATGATTTTAAAAACTCAGGAGCTAGTGTTGTGTTGAGTTGTGTTGGGTCACCTCTTGGGACGACTGCATTCCATATCAGAGTGTTGGCTCAATCCCAGCTGCTCTACTTCTGATTCAGCTTCCTGCTAAGGCACTTGGAAAGCAGCAGAAGATGGCCCGAGTCATTGAGTCCCTGGACCCACGTGGGAGACTTGGATGAAGCTCCTGGCTCCTGGCTTTCAGCCTGGCCCAGTCCTGGCCATTGCAGCCATTTGGGGAATGAACCAGCGAATGGAAAACCTCTTCTCTCTCTCTCCCTCTCTCTCCCCCTGCCTTTGCCTCTCCCTCTCTGTAACTCTGACTTTCAAATAAATATATAATAAATCTTTTTTTAGAAAAATGCCATCCGTGACACCCACATCCCATTTCAGAGTGCCTGGTCCACATCCCGGTGACTCCACTTCTGATCCATCTTCTTGCTAACACACACCCTGGGAGGCAGCACATGAAGGCTCAGTCCTTGGGTCCTCTTCCAGCCCCATGGGAGACCTGGATGGAGTTCCAGGCTTCTGGCTTTGGCCTGACCCAGCCCTGGCTGTTGCAGGGGAGTAATCCAGAAGATGGAAGATCTGTCTGTCTGTCTGCCTCTCTGTCTCCCCCTCTCTGTGTATCTCTCTTTCAAAGAAAATTAAGATAATTTAAGAAGATAAAAATAAGACTCCTCCTGCAGAGGAAAGATGAGTTTCCTGGCATCTGTCTTCAACCCTTAGCTCATGCCTCCCAGGTTCCACTTTGGAGATGTGCAGGCCAAGAGAAATATTCAGGAATGGTCTGGAGGAGATGCAGACCACAGCGCTGCTGCTGCCTCGCCCTCCTCCCTGCCGGCGGCCTGCCTGCCTCACCCATGGGTCCAGGGCACTGGGCCAGCCGCATGCCCCCGGGCATGGAATGGCTCTGGCGGCTGAGAGTCAGGACATTATATGGTGTGGCTTTCAAGTGGCTTTTTATGGACTACTCAGTGATGAGCGCGCTGAAACAAATGAATACCAATGAGCAAGGCTGCTGCTTTGCCAGAGAAGTTGCATTTATTAGGATACAAGGGAGGGCCGCTGGCCCTTAAGAGAGCTCTCCAGGAGAGGGTGGCGGGACGGTCAGAGGAGGTCCGAGCGGCTTGGGGCTGCGGGGAGCTTCTCGCCTGCCTCGCTGGGATGGCGCCAGTCATGCAGGTCGTGTTTTCAGGCCCTTCTTGTGGCATGACCCAGGGCCAGGCCACAGCTCTGAGCCCCAGGCCCTGCATCCTAGCTGCTGCCACATGCCCTGGCTTCTACCGCACGAAGGAGTTGCAGGGCCCACAGCGAGGCCGTGGGGTACAGGGTGTGCAGGAGGTCGGGGGAGCACAGGGGACACAGGGGTTGGAGACGCAGGGCCCAATGGGCTTGCTGCACGCGTTGGTCGTGGCACAGGGGTTACAGGGCAGCCTGGAGGAAAAGAAGGAGGTGCAAGGATGAGTTGGGGAAGCGTTAGAATAAAATATCAGAGTGACCCCAAAAGTGCCATGCCCGTCAGGACCTGGCCTGGCCTTCCACAGAGAGCGGCCACAGGCTCTCCTACTTGGAAAAAAAAATGCTAATGGTATTTATGCCATAGGGTCCCAAAGCACCATAGCCACTCACAAACTCTAACATCTCCCACTTCCGTCCTTCCCTAGCTGGGACCCAGGGGCCAGTCACTGGCCTTCTCCAAGACCCGGGGTCTTCCTCTATAGACTGCAGAGAGAAAACCAAATCCAGCCTGCCTGGCAGTAACTGCAACCCCAGAGAAGGGAGCACACAGAAATGGACCCTTGCACAACACGGCACTGTAAGAATGAGAGACGTCATCGCTCGTGTGTCATATCAAGATGCAAACCGGGGTGCACTATCATCTCAGTAGAATGCAGTTGGCTATGCAGTGTCAGCTTCTCTATCCAGCAACTCTCTACCCAAACCATTCCAGGCTTTGAATGCTGACCATAGCATGCTTGCCGGGACCTGTTTGCACCCGCCTGGGGTGAAGGCGTGATTCCCCTCCCAAGGTGTGCAATCCCTGCGCAGATCCAACCGAGCAGCACCCTCGCAACGGCAGCTGCACCGGGCACCTCCAGCTGTGAACTCACTTGCAGTCCTCGCTCTCCAGCAGGCCCCGGTACGTGTTGATCTCACACTCCAGCCGGGCCCGCACGTCCAGCAGCACCTGGTACTCCTGGTTCTGCCGCTCCAGGTCCGCCCGGATCTCACCCAGCTGCGACTCCACGTTGCTGATCATGCACTGCACCTGGGACAGCTGGGAGCTGTAGCGCGCCTCGCTCTCCGTCAGCGTGTTTTCCAGGGAGTTCCTCTGTGGGGGACAGAACACAAAGGCGACGGTCACACGGCTGCTGCTCTCCAGGGTTTCTTTGGGGGCTTCTCCCTCCACAGCCAAGGAGGCCGCGTGGCCCCAGGGGTACCCTAGCGGCTCTGCCTCCCCGGCTTCGCGGTGCCCCCAGCAGGTGCGAGCGGTACCCACCAGGTTGTGCTGGGCCTGCAGCTCGATCTCCAGGGCGTTGACCGTGCGGCGCAGCTCGATGATCTCGGCCTGGTAGGACTGCAGCTGCTCCGAGCTGGACACCACCTGCTTGTTCAGCTCCTCGGTCTGCAACGCCCAAGGGGAGAAGATGGGGTCAGACCCTGCCTCAAGGGCCCTGCAGGACGTGGGGCTCGGGGTGGGTCCCGGGTGCGTACCTGCGTGGTGAACCATTCCTCCACTTCCCTGCGGTTGGTCTCCACCAGGGCCTCGTACTGACACCTGGTCTCGTTGAGCACGCGGTTGAGGTCCACGGTGGGGGCGGCGTCCACCTCCACGTTGAGGCGGTCTCCAATCTGGCAGCGCAGGGTGTTGACTTCCTGTGGGTGGGGGAAAATCAAGAGTTACGCAACCTCAGCAAAGAATGGGCTCTCAGAAATAGCATTGCCTGTGGAAGCCCTGTGGGTGTGTTTCACCAGGAAAGGAACGGCAAGGGGAGCTGTCTGTGACAGCCCTAGGCAAATTGTCTGCAGTCGTATCACACAGCTGCCTCCTCACCATGGCCATGCTATGGTGCCGGCTTCAAAAAGGCATCCCAGGTTCTGCTGGATGCCAAGGACGGGCGCACTGACTAGTCCGCAACTTCCCAGGCCTGCAGATTGGCTGTGAGAACCTCAGGGTGCAGAACCCCGGCTGCACCATGTGAGGCTGTGTATCAACCACTGGGAGCGAGCGAGAAGTCAGGGCGTGTCCCGACCCCTCCCCACAGGGAGAGGAGAAGCTCGTCTTTCTTCTCCAAGACTGAAGCAGTGGAGACCCACGTGTGGGGTCTGATTTGGGGACACTGGGGAGACAAAACTGACTCTGCCCAGCAGTGCTGGGACCCCGGCTCCAACACAGAGCAAACACGGGCGAAGCTGCTCTGGAATCCCCAACGGTGCACTAGTTTTGAGTGTGCGAGGGAACATGGCCAGGTTTTGCCTCTCTCCAGGTCTTTCGTCTCCACGTTTGGGTGTGTTGAAAGAAAATGTATGAAGACAGGCTCAGCCTGATACTCATAGTCGTGATTCTGCCTCTCCAAACCGCAGAAGCCCCGCCTCAGCCCGACAGCCCATCATGTTTCTCCACCTCCTCGTCCCAGCCTCACCTCCTCATGGTTCCTCTTGAGGCAGAGCAGCTCCTCCTTCAGGGACTCCACCTGCGCCTCCAGGTCCGACTTGCACAGGGTCAGCTCGTCCAGGATCCTGCGCAGGCCGTTGATGTCGGCCTCCACCAGCTGCCGCAGGGACAGCTCTGTCTCGTACCTGCACAAGGACAGGGTCAGAGCAGCAACTGGCATGTCTTTAAGAAACACAGGAAGATCTCTGATGACCCTGTGGGCTTGTCCCCCACCCCACCACACACACACACACAAACACACACACATACATCGTGCAGGGAGTAGACCCAGGAGACGGAGCTCTGGAGGCCGAGTCATGGCCCAATACTGATCCCCAGCTGAACAGGCTGGTTTGAGCCCTCATCTGGTTTTGTGATTCTTTCCTTGGTTCCCCCAGTCCTCTACAGCATCATTCACTACCGCTGGATCGCTCTGGTGTTTAGGAAAGCTGTAGAAATCTCTTTCCTTTAACTAGAGGAGAAACAAAAGCAACGGGTACTCGTGTAGATCCTAAACAACTCACTTGGTCCGGAAGTCGTCGGCAGCCAGCTTGGCGTTGTCAATTTGCACCACCAGCCTGGCGTTCTCAGACTTGGTGCACAGGATCTGGGGAGGGAGAGGTTGCTTAGTGAGCATGGAAACTAAGTATGAAGCCATCCAATTCTCTCTCATAGGCAAAAGATGCAGCAGGGATCCTGATGGCGCAGAAGCAAAACACCCAGAGTGAGAATCAGAGCGAACTCCCCCTGGCCCGGAGACGGCAGCCCGCGGCTCACCTTCTGCTGGAGCTCCTCGATGGTGCGGAAGTAGGACTGGTAGCTGGGGCACAGCAGGGGCTCCTGCGGCTGGCAGCGCTCCTGGATGAGGCTCTCCAGCTCCGCGTTCTCGCGCTCCAGCTGCCGCACCTTCTCCAGGTAGCTGGCCAGGCGGTCGTTCAGGAACTGCATGGTCTCCTTCTCGCTGCCGTTGAAGGAGCCCTCGCAGAACCAATTGCAGTTGCCCACGTTGGCGGGGATGTTGCAGGCCCCGGGCAGGGTGCAGCCGTGGCAGCTGGGGGGCACGCAGGGCCGGGAGGAGCAGCTGGTGCGGCAGCTCAGGCTGGGCAGGCAGCAGTTGTACGGCATGGCGCTGGGAGGGAGCGAGGTGCCCGGCTGAAGAGCGAGTCCAAGTTCTCCAAGCCACGGAGCTGTGGGTCTCCTTCCTCGGGGCTGCATTTATACCCCCGCCGTGGAGGCGTGGACGTGGTAGGCGATGTCTTTCTTCTTTTTATTTCTTCACTGGTTTTCAAACGCCCTTCGCCCCAGTCTGTTATTTGCTTTCCTCGCCAGAGTCCCTTCTCCCATAAAATTCTTTACTGAGCTTCTTGCTAAGTCAGGGCTCCAGCTCGGGCTGTGTACCCATGAATTCACGCTCTGTGGTAGACCTTCAAAGAGGCCATTAACTGGGAGTTGGTCCATGCAGTGGCATTCTTCTGTGTCACGTGATGCTGCAAGTGCAAAAGTATCTCAGGTCCTGCCCCCCCCGCCCCAACATTTCCAGGGGGAGACACAGATTGCTTTTGAGGAAGAAGTCGCCTCAAATGGCAGCAGCAGACTCTCCTGCCCTTTGCTTTAAGAGAAGAGTCTTTAAATGATGTAGCACCCCCGTCCCTGGAAGTCTTGAGCTGGATGATGAAGGTTGACTTGGGCCATGGTTGCAAAGGTTGGACACCTGTTAGTGCTTTAAGGGAGTACACAATGCCCTCTGCATCATGTCTGAGAGCTGTAAGGGGAGGGTTTTAGGGGTGGGGGCTTCAATAATTAGTTTGACAAAGGGAAATTTTCTGGAAAAAAATTTTAAATGAGGGCTTAAAAATGCAAGCTGGGAGACCCACATGCATGCACTTAAACTGCCCAGGAAAAGTGTCTGGAGGCAGAAGTGAGTGAGACTGGAATGAGGAAGTGCCGTCCAACTTTTCCACAGAGAATGGGTACATTGGGAAAATTGGGGGGAAGTCCAATGGGGCCAATCACCTGAAGTTGATCCCAAAACTTTATACCAATGACCTTATAGTCCATAATATTTCCGTGTTGGCTTGAACATAAAAAAAAATCATTCTTAAATTTCCCCTTAAACTTTCAAACCTTTTCCCCAATTCTGTAAGTGAATTGAATAGAGCACCAGGATGCTCCATGTTCTGTCTTGGGCTCCCCAGCCCTACTGGCTTACATACAACCTGCTTTAAAAACCAAAGGGGCCTGCGCCATGGCTCACTAGGCTAATCCTCCACCTGCGGCGCCAGCACACCGGGTTCTAGTCCCGGTCGGGGCGCCGGATTCTGTCCTGGTTGCCCCTCTTCCAGGCCAGCTCTTTGCTGTGGCCCAGGAGTGCAGTGGAGGATGGCCCAGGTGCTTGGGCCCTGCACCCCATGGGAGACCAGGAGAAGCACCTGGCTCCTGCCTTTGGATCAGCGCAGTGCGCCAGCCGCGGCGGCCACTGGGGGGTGAACCAACGGCAAAGGAAGACCTTTCTCTTTGTCTCTCTCTCTCTCTCTCTCACTGTCCACTCTGCACTCTGCCTGTCAAAAAAAAAAAAAAAAAAGGTATCAGGGCAAGCACCTGGTGTAGGGGTCGACCCCTCTTGGACCACCCACACCTCATATTGGAGTGCCTGGGTCGAGTGCTCCTGAATCCAGCTTGGCGCTAATGCACACTCTGGGAGGCAGCAGGTGATGCCTCAAGTAGTTGGATCCCTGCCACCCACATGGGAGACCTGGCCTGGATTCCCAGCTCCTGGCTTCAGCCTGGCTCAGCCTCTGTTGTTGGAGGCTTTTGGAAAACAAACCAACAAATGAGAGACATCTCTCTCTCTCTCTCTCTTTCTCTCTCTCTCTCATGTGTGTGTGTGTGTCTGCCTTTAAAATAAATACGTGCGTTTTTAAAAGCACCAAAGATATGAAGGTGCAAGAGGAGGACTCTGTGGTTTTGTACTTGAATCTAAGGACCTGGGCACCAGGGAAGGAAAAGCAAGGGGTTGTGTGAAGCAGTGCGGAGCCATTTGGGGCTGCCTAGGCAGGTGAAGGAAGGCACCGGGAGGCCTGGAGAAGGGGCGGCCACAGTTCTGAACACACAGAAGTTGCTTCGGACTGGTGTGTGGCTCAGCAGGCTAAGCCACCTGCACCTCGAGCATCTCAGACAGGAGCCCTGGTACAAGACCCTGCGGCTCTGTTTCCGACCCAGCTTCCTGCCAGTGCACCTGGGAAGGCAGTGGAAAATGACACAAGTATTTGGACCTCTACCACCCAAGTGGGAGACCACATGGAGTTCCTGGTTTCTGGCTTTGGCTTGGCCCAGACCTGGCTGTTGCATCCATTTGGGGAATGAACCAGTGGATGGATGAAAGATCTCACTCACTCGCCCGCTCGCTCTCTGTCTATCTTCCTCTGCCTTTCAAATAACTAAATAAACAAATCATCTTTAAAATGTCCAATTAAAGGCACCTCCAGATACCACCTGCCTTGCGGGAGGCGGCACCCCAACCTCCCCCGCGGCTTTGGCTGCCAGCCAGGGCTACAGCTCTGTGGACAATTATTGGAGTCCTTCCCCCCATGGAGCTGTCACGAGTCTTCATGGCATGCTTTGCTTGGGTCTCAGATAAAAGGCCCCTCAGCTATACTCCCCAAGACCATTATCATGGCTTATTATAATGCCATTCAGATGAAAAGCTCCCAGTACTACAAAGAGATCCCAGAGTGGCAATAAAATCCAATTTTCTTTGTTTTCTTCCAAGACAATCAAAGGAGGAGGAAGCACAGAGGCTGGCAGGCAGGGACTGGGGTGAGTGGAAAGGCCCGTGAGCACTGGTGCGCACTCACTTGTAGGAATGCCAGCAGCACTCTCCACGCTCTTCGGTCCACTCCACTGGTCGGCAGGTGCAGGAGCATGCGTGCTTCCGGCAAAGGAGACTGTTCAGGTTGTGAGTATGAGAAGATTCAGGAATTGGGTCAACAAAAAAGCAAAAATAGAATATTTCTGTACAAAGCAGGGGATCAGAGAAATGGAGCAAGCTGCAGACAAGGGGGGCTGTGCTTGATAAGAGAGAGAAGCAAATGAAGAAGCAAGAGGGAAACCTGGGCTGAATCATCAGAACTGTCCAGGGCCATGCAAATCAGACACAGCTAACCCTATTCAAATGGGCTAACCTGGAAAAGGAAAGCTGAGAAGCAGCCAAGACAAACGAAGCTGATGGACGGAAGAGTGGCCCCGCAGCCCTGTGTCCTGTGACACACCAGTGGAGATGACTCAGACACAGGACCGCAGCTTCCGGAGCCTCTGAAGGGAGCGACGTTGCTCCCAGGTGTCCAGAGCCGAGCATCTCCTCCTTGATCCAGTCGGAGATGTGATGGTGGCTGAGAAATGCATCCCCGTCTGCACCCGGGGGAGGAGCGATTCTAACCGACAAGGATCGTACAAACGAAGGAAGAAAAAGGGACCAGGGACGAGCAGACCTGCTGTGGCTTGAGGCCATGGCCAGGCGGCAGCCACACTGGAGACGCAGGAGAGGACGGATGCTAGAGAAGGCTGCTGTCCCCTGCTGGCTGCCCTGCACAAGGCGAAATGGCACGAGGATCTGGAGAGGAGACTGCAGGCAGGCTGCCCGGTGAGTAAGCACAGCGCGGCCATCCTTTGTAATCTAGCCTTTCTCTTGCAGTATTTTTAAGATACCAGTAAGTTTGGGCAGATTTGCTTCTTGAATTAGCGCGGACACGGAACCCCAGGCTCACAACAGCCCCCTGATCTCATGTAGGTTGGGGGTAGATTTTGTGTACTCTCTTGATTTCCTAGTTGATATACTTGCAAAATTTAACTATTCAAGGAGAAGTCGAGTTGTCAACGGACCATCAAACCCACATTTTTTATTGAGTTTAATTTAATCCAAAGCTCTTTTATTAAGTGACTTCTCCATGCTGGGCACGGGATTAACCTGAAATAGGAGAATCATAGTTCTGGTAAAGGATTTTCTTTCTATGAATAGCATCAGTGCCAAAAAATATATGAGAAACAGCCCAAAGGTTAGGAGATGAGATATTGAGAAGCTGTGAGGTGGGCATTTGGAAATAGGTTTTCAGTTAACGTAAACAGAAGACCGCACATGAGATGCATGGGACAGCAGGCCCTTGTTGAACACCTGCTGTGTGTTTGGCACAGTTCCAGGGACAGGGGACATGGTGGAGGCAGGGGAAGATGTGACCCCATCTTCCAGGAGCTCCATCCCTGCTGAGCAGGCAGGTCTACAACGAACACCGTGTAATTGGGCCCTTCACCCCCCAAGTCCCTTCCTCCCACACCTGCTCCTGCCCCAGTCTCCAGCCGGGCTGTTTCAATCCAGTTCATGATTCTCAGCCATGAGGTGAGGGGACAAAGTCACTTCAGTACCCGGAAGGAGGCGGACGTGTATCCCCCTCCCTAGGCGACTGCTAAGTAGGAGTCCAAGGATCTCATCAGAGTCCTCATCTCTTGGAGCATCTTTTCTGCAGCCGTGCCTGGTGATTAGGCGTTTGGATATTTGGTTCTTGTTGCTTTGCAGACCACAGGAAGGGTGATGGTGATGGGCGTCCTATGGCAGCCCATAGGGAAGCTTTGGCAGGTGCAAAAACAGAGACTTCGGCAGGTGCTAAAAGATCACTCTGAGGATGTGGCATGGGCAGAGAAAGAAAAGGCAATGGTAAAGCAAGCACATTTGAGAGGACGGGAAAAAGAAAGGAGACTGGGAGGGGCAGCAGGTGGGCCTGCGGGTGAGCAGACACAACTCTGCCCCCTGGAGACCAGAGGGATCTCCTAGGAGGCCGATGTGCAGGACCCGGGTCGTCTGTAGAGGACGCCAGAGAACCAACCGGGGAAGGAAGGCAAGGGAGACTCGGGCGCAAACACCAGCACCAAGAGGGAGGCCGGGAAACAGCCAGAAGCTGGCAACTCTGTCTAAGCATGGAGTTTAGGCAGGGATGACGTTGCGGGCTGGGAGAGAGCGCCAGGAAGATTATCCTTAGGGACATTCCAGACCCCAGAACGGCTCTCCCTGCAAAACCCACTCCAGCGTTTGAGAGCACTCCAGTGTGGAGCTGTGTACAGATGTCCCTCCAGGCGCGGCGGACCAGCGCTGAGACGATGAGCCCGAGTGCCTGGCGCTGCCCCTGGCACCTGCTGGGAGGCTGTGGAGGGGTCCTTTCCCCTGCCTGTGCCCGAACGTCCGCTGCACAGTGGAGACCCTGACGCCGGCTCTGCCTCTCTCCAGGCTGCTTGTGGGCTCCAATTAGTACGTTATAAATGTGCTTTGTAGAGAAGAAAGCAATGAACATCTTATCTGTAAGGGATTCAGGCCATTTCTCTCCTATTTCTCAGTAGGCAAAGGGGTTTTAGTAATGACAAGCAGTTTTTAAAAAAAATATTTACTTATTTATTTGAAAGGCAGAGTTACAGAGAGTCAGAGGCAGAAAGAGAGAGAGATCATCTGTCTGCTGGTTCACCCCTCTCCCCCACAAATGGCTGCAACAGCCGGAGCTGGGCTGATCTGAAGCAAGAAGCCAGGAGCTTCTTCTGGGTCTCCTACACGGATGCCATGGTCCAAGCACTTGGGCCGTCTCCCACTGCTTTCCCAGGCCACAGCGGGGAGCTGGAATGGAAGTGGAACAGCCGGGATTCAAACCGGCACCCACTTGGCATGCCGGTACTGCAGGCGGCAGCTTTACCCGCTACACCACAGCGCCGGACCCGGCAGGCAGTTTTAATGACGTGGTAGTTCCAGGTCATTGAATCCGCCAGGGCCCTCAAGCTTCAGGTCACACTGAGCTATTCTAGAACCGCCATTCCTTGCACCACTCTCGGTGGTGCACATTCTCAGAGATGGCTCCCCTAGCCAGCAATCTCATCTCCTTCCAGGGAAAGCCTCAGAACAGCGCACTGTCTGGGCTCTGTCACCCAGCTGTCACAGTCTGAGACTCGGCCTCCACAAAGCACAGCTGGAGGACGCCTGCTGCCTGGATCCGCGTCCTGGCTCCGCCAGCTCACAGCTCGCAGCTGTGTGACCTGGTGCACGTTAGTTGACCTCCCTGAACCCTGGGTCCTCGTCTGAGAAATGGGGAAGCAATAGCGTTGACTTCAAGGGATTGTCATAGACCAAATGAGTTTATGTTTAGCCGCATGTCTCTAATTTAGCTAAGCGTTTGGCTCACAGAGCTCAACGCATTTGCTCCGATGACAATGCTGACATCCATGATGGTGTGTGACGGTGATGATGATTCTCGTGGTGGTGATGGCAATAATGGGCTATTTGGTTTCCAGGGAAGCTTCTCTTCACACACACACGCACACGCACATGCACACGCACACACAACCACATGTCTCATCAAAGGTAATCTTTTCATTATAAATGTGTTAGGGCCTTGGAAGTGAACTTGAGAAACACAGGCCCCACTGACTCATTTTATGTCACGAGAAGAACCCCTCAACCACTGAGTGATTCACCTCCTCTCTCTTCCTTAGATGGGAAAACAATGCTTGACTCCTCTGTTGTGGCGCAAGAATATGTGGGTTTGTTTTATTACATGGCTTTGAACTTGTTGGATGAAAGGAGCTATTTAAGTACAAAGGAGGAGGCGAGGGAGGTTGGGTCAGGTGCTAAATTTACCGAGACTGCTCTTTCTTATTGGGACCCTACTCTTGGGTGAGTGCCACAAGGGTGTGTCACCTGTGCCTGACCTCTGCACCCCTTGGGGGGAAAGAGCAGAGGCACAGCCCAGAGGAGGCGAGGGTGTGGCAGCCCCCCATCTCCCCCACCTCCCAGCCTCCTGTGATGGACGTCTTCGTGACCGCCAAGCCAGTCTGTTCTATCCACAAGGACAGTGGCCAAGGGTGGGTCCTGAACTTGCAGCCAGTCTGTTCTATCTACAAGGACAGTGGCCAAGGGTGGGTCCTGAACTTGCAGCCAGTTGGAGGCACAGCACAACCAGATTCTCGGGCAAGCCTTGGGGTTTGAGGCTGCAGTCTTGCCTGCCCCGCGGGCCTGAGCCAGGGTGGGCTGGATTACCTGTGCATCAGCCACCCTCGAAGATTCCCCAGCAAGCTACTGCCACTCAGAGAGTGCACAGAACAGAGAGGGACAAGACAGCCCAGCTCCTAGAGCGGGTTGGTAGCTCCATCAGTTGTGGCTTCACTGCAGGGACCCGGAAAGCAGAGGCCACCACCGGGTGTGCAGGCCAGCAGCAGACCCTCAGCCACTGCCCCATCCAGCCCCACCGCACACCTGAGTGCCCTTGACATGGCTGTGGAGCCTCTGCTTGCACACCTCCCGTGATGGGGAACTCACTACTGCCTATCCTTGGCCAGCTGTCACACAGAGTTCTGGAGATGCGCTGGTTCTTGGCCACAGTTGTCTAAATGGGGAACTTCCGGTTCATGTGTCCATCGCCTGCAAATTCCAAGCCAGGCAGCTACCAGGAGAACCGATCCATGGAGCTGGTTGGGAAACCTGGGTGGGTCAGCTTGTCTGCACCTTTCTAGACGAATCATGTGACAGGTGCAACGATGACCATCGTCTAATGTTGACAGTGTTTCCCAGTAGGCAGGAGAAAGGCACCGTCTGGGTGGCTAGAGCTGCACACAGGCCTCAGAAGGGGTGTGTGATCGCAAACGCTCGATGTGAGTGGGGTGCCCAGGGGGTGGGGGCCGCGGACCACTGATCTGAGCCTTTGCTTTGCCCGAGGATCAGGTGACTTTAGCCACAAGAAAGGCGAACTTGACTTCGCGTCTGCGTTTTAAAAGCTGTGTCTGTGACTCTGGCTCCAAACAGGTGTGGTCAGGTCAGGGCCCATTTCTAAAAATTTTTTTATTTGAGAAGCCAGACACAGACAGAGAGACAGAGGTCTCCCATGCGCTGGTTCACACTCCCCATGCCCACAACGGCCAGGGCTGATCCAGGCACTTAATCCAGGTCCCCCACGTGGGAGGCAGGGACCCGAGCAGCTGAGCTATCACTGCTGCCCCTTGGGGTCCATGTTAACAGGAACCTGGGGTCAGGAGCCAGAGGCCAACACGGAGCCCAGACACTGATACGAGACAGGAGCGTCCTAAGTGGCATCTTGGCTGCCAGGCCAGTTGCCATTCCCTGTTGTCCCATTATAAGTCCCGTCCTCGCTGGCTTTGCCTTCTCCCAAAGCCAGTCTGGTGAGCAAGCCACAGCGGCCACTTCCATGGGGGCAGCCGGCTCCAGGAGCACCCGGCAAGGTTCTCAGCCTGCAATGGAGACAAGGAGACCAGAAGGACGAGGACCCGTCGTGTTGCAAGTGTGAAATTTATTAGCAAAATGAAAATAAAGCCAACAGGAAATCTGGCAGCAGCAGAAGAGAAACAGGACACCCCGAGGAGAGGAAGCACACATCCCGGCCAGGGGCTGCACGGCTGGACTCACAAAACTGTCCCCCAAGGAGCCGCCTCGCCTCGGTCTCCCGCCGGGCTGGCCCGGGAAGGCAGGCCTGGAGAGCCGAGTCACAGCATCTGAGGACGGACCCATTTCCCACAGGCTGAGGCCCGTGTCAGCGTCGAGTGGACAAGCAGGACCCACAGGGGGCCCGGGGAGGCCCAGCAGGGCAGGGGGCGCAGGGGGCCGGGGCTGGCCCCCTGGTGCTGGAGGCTGGCGTGGCACACGGGTGGCAGGGCAGCCTGTGGACACAGAAGGAGTGGTTGAAGACACTGGTGTGAGACAGGAACAACACAAGTCTGTACACACTTTAGTGTATGAGGGCAAACTCCAGCACTAGACTCTAGAGGGCGCTGTAAGCCCCCAAATGGGCAGGAAGATGCCTGGATTGGAGACTAAGGCCAGCACACAGAGGCCCTAAGTGCAAAGGCTAGAGCTACCTCCTGTGCAGAGGGGGCGTAATGGAGAGACGGGAAGAGCCGGAGGCAGCAAAGAATCCTGATGTCAGCCACTCTCTCAATTAAAGAGCCCCTAACCCTGTTGCTTATGGCCTAAGAGGGGGAACTGGTTGATCTGCATTAGCCTTTTCGCGGGGCTACCAAGGAACTGGAACAGAAGAACAGGTGCTCATGCCCTCAGCACAGCACTGAGGACGGAGAATCCCTGTCCCTGGGATGCTGCTTCCAGAGCGAACCCAGCCCAGCCTGCACGCCCTGAGCTCGCCAGAGTCAGACCTGGAGGAGTGCAACCTGCCAAGCAGCCCAGGAGGCGTGAGCTGCACACCTTCATCCACCCAGATGTCCAGGTGGATGTGTGCTCACCAGGCCTCCTGGGGTACAAGTTGCTCCCCAAAGATGAGGCCCGGGGCTACTGGTAGGTCATTTCCTACAACAGATCCCTGCTTCGTCCATGCTGGTGACCCGCTGATGCGCGCAACCTTGGGGGACCTACTTGCAGTCCTCACTCTCCAGCAGGCTCCGGTACGTGCTGATCTCCGACTCCAGCCGGGCCTTGACGTCCAGCAGCACCTGGTACTCCTGGTTCTGCCGCTCCAGGTCCGCCCGGATCTCGGAGAGCTGCTCCTCCACGTTGCTGATGAGGATCTGCATCTGGGCCAGCTCGGTGCCGAAGCGGGCCTCGGCCTCGCACAGGGAGTTCTGCAGGCAGTCCTTCTGCAGCACCAAAGAAAGGCGGGCTCAGGCGGAAAAATCAAGACTCCTCACCCCCAACTGTCTCAGGGAGACCTGCGCCCCCAGAGCCCGCCGGGCCCAGGGACGAACCCAGCTGCCTTCAGCATCTTCAGCTGCAAGAACTCACACAGTTAGTGCCCTGACGGTGCACGCAGGCCCTCCCCACCTGGGGTCCTGCTCACCCCCTAGCACCCACACCCATGAGAAGGTTCCGCAGAGGAGACGAAGTCGTGCTATGAGCTGAGGCCCTGCTCGGTGTATGAATGAGACCAGAACTGAGCCCAGGGCAGTGGAGCCCCGGGAACCTTACGCACGCAGGCACGCAGGCACACACGCACAGGAACCCACCATTGTGTGCTGGGCCTGAAGCTCCACCTCCAGGGCGTTCACCGTGCGTTGCAGCTCCAGGATCTCCGACTGGCAGCACTGCAGCTCCTCGGAGCAGGACATGGCCTGCAGGCTGATGCCTTCAGACTGAAACACAGCAGGAGAGCCGAGGTCAGCCCGCTGTCCACAGCAGAGCCCAGGGCCCTCCCTGCCCAGTGCCCCAGCAGAGCCCAGGCCCTCCCAGCCCAGTGCCCCAGCAGAGCCAGGGCCCTCTCTGCCCAGTGCCCCAGCAGAGCCCCGGCCCTCCCAGCCCAGTGCCCCAGCAGAACCCCGGCCCTCCCAGCCCTGCAGCCATGCCCCCACCTGCGCCTGGAACCACTGCTCCACGTCCTTGCGGTTGGTCTCCACCATGGCCTCGTACTGGCACCGCATCTCCTCCAGCACCCTGCCCAGGTCGATGGTGGGCTCAGTGTCCAGCTCAATGCGCAGCTTGTCCCCCAGCTGACACCTCAGGGTGTGGGCTTCCTGGGGGCAAAGGAAAAAGGCGGCCACTCATGAGGCCCCCGCTGCTCCCCTGGGCCCCCACTTCTTGTCCTCTGAAGAGGCAGCAGGGCCAGCGCCAGCCTAGAAGTTTCCAGGGGCTGTGGAAGAGGCACAGCCTCTCGCCATGAGCCAGAGCTCGCCTACATAGCTTGTGAGGCTTAGCTACAAGGCGAAGCCCGCAGAGCTGCCAATATTCAAGCAGGAGAACGCCTCGTTTCTTCCCCATAGTGAGCCTGAGTTCACCCCCCACCACGTCAGCACGGCACACAAGGGGCCACGCACCTGCACAAGGGGCCGTGCACCTGCACAAGGGGCCGTGCACCTGCACAAGGTGCCGTACACCTGCACAAGGGGCCACGCACCTGCACAAGGGGCCACGCACCTGCTCGTGGTTCTTCTTGAGACAGAGCAGCTCCTCCTGCAGGGACTCCAGCTGGGCCTCCAGGTCACTCTTGGCAAGGGTGAGGTTGTCCAACGCCTTTCGCAGGCCGCAGATGTCGGCCTCCACCAGCTGCTGCAGCGAGTGCTCCGTCTCGTACCTTCCACGGGGCAGGTACGGGGGTCGGAGTCAGTGAGCAAGAAGGGGCGCAGCGATGTGGCCTACAGCTGAGATCCCAGCGACCCTCCCCTTGCAGTCTAACTGTGGGCTAGCTTTTCCTGTGTGCCCCCAACTCACTTGGTCCTGAAGTCGTCGGCAGCCAGCTTGGCATTGTCCACTTGCACCACCAGCCTGTTGTTCTCAGATTTGATGCACAGGATCTGGGGGAGGAAGGAGGCCGGTGAGGGATTCCCTGCCGCTCTGCGCGGACACCACGAACTCCCACACACGGAAGCCATGCTTTTGTGCTCCAGGGGTGAGGATGTGCAGGAGGTGTCTTGGGAACAGGAAGGCGTGGAGTCACAGAAGCAGGAGACGGAAGCAGCGGCCAAGTGCACAGACAGCAAAGGCTCGGGTTTGCCAAATACGATGCTGAGCCTGATACAAACAAGAGTTGGAATCTGGGCCACAGAGCAAGGGACTGGCCACGAAAGCTTTGGATAAACTGGGCTCTGTTGCAAGTAAGAAGTCCCTCCCTCTGGTTGTGCAACTTCGCAAAGCTCTTCTCAGAATCTAACCAGGTGTCTACGGCTCCTGTGTTGATGCTCTTCATCTTCCTGTCTCCCAACTAAGATGCAGGCTCTTAAGAAGCACTCGGTGGATAATCAAAGATGGGAGCTATGCCCATGAGGCCAACTACTGAGCATACAGGCACTGCTCGTCAAGCGCGTTAAAAAGACTCCTCTCACTGTCTGGCTACACCACAGGTTAGTTGCTCTCCTAACAGTAGCACTGGTTTCGTAACAACAGTTTAGGAATTGTAAGGACAGAGACTAATCCTGGACTCAGAATCCTGGGAAGACAAATCCTACCTCCCAGGGCGCGTGAGAGGTGCAGGAGTTAATTCACTGCTTGGGGTGCCTGCGTCCTGTATCAGAGTGCCTGGGTTCAAAATGCACGCGCTGGGAGCCAGCAGATGATGGATGAAGTACTTGAGGGCCTGCAGCCCGTGCAGAAGGCAGGATGGAGTTCCAGACTCCTGGCTTCGGCCTGGCCCAACCCCGGCTGCTGTAGGTATTTGAGGAGTGAACCAGCAGGTGGACTCACGCTCTATCTCCCTCCCTCTCAAAGAAAAAAGAAGTAAATAATAAATCAGTCTCCCATCCCATCCTTTACACACTCCCATTCACCGTCACTCCAAACACTCTCTTCCCATAATTCAAGATACATCGCAAGTGGTTCTGATCCCACTGCTGGCCCAGGCCCTGCGCATCGAGAGCAAAGGTCAGTCACCTTTTTCTACCAAAAGCTAAACAGTCAATCACGCACCTCTGCAGACCAGGCAGTCTGTCGCAGCACCCCAGCTCTGCCCTGCAGCCCAAAAGCTGCCACAGACACGGGTGAGCCGAGCCAGGGCCCCCGCCCGACTCTACAAAAGCAGCCAGGAGGCAGGAATTGGCCCCCCGGGGCGAGGAGCCGCAGGCTGACCCCTGATCTGTGCGCCACAGCCCTCACCTTCTGCTGGAGCTCCTCGATGGTGCGGAAGTAGGACTGGTAGTCCGGGCACACGCTGGTCTCGTGGCACTTGCTCGTCTCCCGGATGGTGGTCTCCAGCTCCGCGTTCTCGCGCTCCAGCTGCCGCACCTTCTCCAGGTAGTTGGCCAGGCGGTCGTTCAGGAACTGCATGGTCTCCTTCTCGTGCCCGTTCAGGGTCACCTCCCCGTAGGCCCCGCAGATGCCCACGTTGCCGGGAATGTGGCAGGTCCCGGGCAAGGGACAGGCCGTCCGGCAGCTTTGGGGCAGACAGAGGCTGGGTCTGCCCAGCGGGGTGTTGCCCACGCGGACCCGGTTGGCATGCGCCACAGTGGCCAAGAGAGGTGGGGCAGCCGCCTCGGCTTCTGCAACCTGCCTGCCCCGGAGGGAGCTGCAAGGCGTAGAATTCATGGCGCGAGAAGCCAGGACTGCGACTTCGCTCGCGGTTGGATCCACTTAAAGCCAAAACCGCCCCTCGCTGGCAGACTTTATATAGGTCCTTCATGGGTGTTGGTGTAAGAAAATGGGCATTTTCCTCATTAATATTGATGTCGATTGTTGTACAATCACTCTATTAGTCAGGGATTTTTGTCTCCTATAAAGAGTTAATGAGCTCATGAAAAAGGCCTTAACCCACAGAGGATGCTCCCGGGGGCCTCGGACATGGAGGAAACCAGGTCTCCACACTGCCCGCTCTCTGTGGCTGCAAATCCTCTCCCTCTGCCGGCTCACATCTGTGAAATAGACCCTGCGCGGGGCCTGCCTCGGTGGACAAGGAGGGCTTAGATCTTTCAGACGAGGGGGGAAGCAAAGCCAATGACCTTGGTATTAAAGAGAAAGTGCTTTTCTAAAAATGAGCTCATTGAGGGGCCAGAGAAAGACTTCATGGAATGAGGGATATCTAAGATATTTAAGATTAACCTCCGGGTGCTGTTTTCCCGGAGGGCTGGGGGAGAGAACAGCTCTCACAGAGGACAAAATGGACAGCATATGCCCTGCTGGGAAGCGGCGAGCGGTCCGGCCATGCTGGTGCTCACGGCCTGGACAGCTGCATCTCGCCCAGGTGTGGGGAGCCTCGGACATCAGCACCATCCCGGGGTCTCCAGGTGAGACAGGAATCCGCCCCCTGGCAAGAGGCTTTCCTAGAAGGTGAGGGAAGACCAGTTAAGATCCAGGCTCCTCTGGAAGGAAAGTGATGGACGTTTCTGTCACAAACATTAGGAAGAGAGACAAAGTTAGAACAATGGAAAGCAGCCCTGGGGTGAGCAGTGTGATTTTCTGCTCACTCTTTGTTGAATTCTGCACTCAGTGCAGGGTTCCTCTTATGAGTATAAAATAAACTGAAAGTGGATCATTGTAAAGACGAAGAGGAAGAATAAGAGAGGAGGGAGGAGGGGGTGCAGCGTGGGCAGGAGAGGGGCGAGAAGCATCACTGCTCCCAGAGCCGTATGCATGACACGCAGGGAAGGTGCTCGCCTTAAAAACTAAATTCATTGATTTAAAAAAAAAAAAGATCTTTCACCCCGAGCAAGTGGGATTTATCCTATGCCAATCAATAACACAATGCCTCACATCAACAGACCACAGCACACAAAATATGAAATTAACACAACACATTTCTATTTCCATTCATGACCACATACAGTTAAAACAAATTCACAGAGGGGTGGGAGGAAAACTAGCACTATATCCTTAGAATTGTATCTATGAAGGGCATTAAATCTGTTCCCTTTCTGTTAAAAAATAAATAACTTGGAAAATTTTTTTTTAAAAAAGGCAGCCCAAATCCAGATTAATGTGGGAGCCTGAAAACGAACAGTCTTGTCAGTAACCAGGGGGTGCAAGAGGAAATCAAATGAGAAACTTAAAGAGTATTTTGGAGCCAATTAAAACAAAAACATCAAGCTGATTCTGGCTATTTTAAAACAGGTCAGCCGCTGTGAAAGTGAGAAAAAACTCATGAATGAAGCTGAGTAATCGAGATTCCCAAGAAATAAAAAGCGCGCGCCTGCGCGTTGCCGTCCAGGCACACCACGCGCACAGGTGGTTAGGGCTTTGTGGTGTCTGCTCTCAGGGCCCCGCCCTCCTGGCCAGCACCCACCTCCTTGCTGCCCCGCACCAGAGCCCCTCCTTGCCTTCTTTATAAAAAACACACGCTCAAAACTTTGATCTTTCACCTTTTGAAATGTTTTTTGCATTTCTTTGAAATACACCTACCTTGATGGCGCATTATTTGGAGGACTCTGGAGCAAAATTTAAATTTCCTTAATCTTCAGACACACTCAGAGCGTCAGAAGCTTTACGGCCTCCTCTATGTCTGAAAGCAGCAACCAGCAGCTTGCTGGCTTCAATCAAGCTCAGGCAAGGGCTGCCAGCCAGCTTCCAGTCTATGCTAATGAAGACGCAGCCCTGACCCCACTCCCAGGATGAGCCGTGTGTGTGTGTGTGTGTGTGTGTGTGTGTGTGTGTGTGTGTCTGAGCTGACCCTAAAGCCTGGACTCTCCAAGCTGGAAGGGATCTCACCATCCCTTTGGGCATGAAGTCCCTCCCGATAACCTCTCGCACGCTGGGGGTCCAGCTGGCCGTTTCCCACCATGGTCCCTGCCACCCTGGGCCAACTCGGGCCCTGTGGTTTACAGATTCCCAGGCCTTGTGCAAGACCCTGAGCTCCAGCGATAAACAGCATCTAGCTCTGCCTGGAGGAGCTCACAGCGTGGGATATTGCAAGAAAGTCATTTACGCAGGTGCACATCTGTCGCCCCGTGTTCACGCATCCGCTCACCCGGCAAACAGGCCTTCCTCTGTGCTGGAGGCTGGTGATGCCTTCACAGGTCAGCCAGAGAGGACGCCCTTCAGGTCATCTAGTTCTGCCCAGGAGTGCCCCGGGGGACAAATCCCTTCATTCTGACTCTCAGCTCTCTGCAACAGATGTGAGATTGCTCCCTCGGGTTCTTTATGTAGCACACGTCTGGGTCCCCTTGCCACCTTGTGTATATTCCTCTGGGAACACGCCACCTAGTTCCCGTCACTCCTAAGAGGAGGCCTAGAATGGGAGTTTAGGTTAAGAGACTGCTTGTAGATGGCCCAGAAACCTTTCCTGTCCAGGACTCTTGTTCTGGTACCACCCAGCTACTCAGCCCTCACCCTGCAGCGGCCACTCAGTCCCTTATAGGACCAGGGGGACTCAGGGGGACACCTGCCCTGGCTACTCTGTGTACAGACGTGGGTGGCATTCACTACTCCAAGTTTCTGGTGTTCATGAGCTCTCACTAAGGCAAAGCCCTCCTCAAGACATCGTGCAGGTGCACAGATGGATAAGGGGAACTCGGTCCTCACAGTAAGCTCAGAGCGAGAGAGCTGGGTCACGAGACTCCGCGGAAGGCCTGGGCCCTGGAGACGCACAGGGTACACCCAAGAGATGTTATCTGGGAAGGGCTGGCCAGCGAGAGCAGGGGAGAGAAGGCTCTCTGAAAATCCTGGAGACCGCAATAAATGAGTGCGCGCAAACATCAGAGGTGACGCCGGCCTGCTGGGCTCAGGCAGAGCAGGGTGCAGCCTCAGGAATGCAGGTGTGCAGCCAGCACCAGGCCTGCCCCCAGGAAGTCTGAACCACGCAAAATCAGGCAGAACAGAGCTGAAGCGGACGCTCAGCTGTGCTGCAACCACAGCCCTGCTTCTGTTTGCAAGGGAAAGGGTTTGTGGTTCGCAAACTTTAACCCCACCTCGGAATCACCTGGAGGGGTCTCCACCTCCCGACTCCGTAGGTCTGGGGCCAGGCCCAGGAATCTGCATTTCTAACAAGTTCCCAGGAGATGCTGATGCTGCAGGCCTGGGGACCACAGCTAAGGACAGAAACCCTGCTCCACAGCACGACGCACACTCTGTAGAGAGTGTCGCCTGTGCAAGCGAAGCACCACGTGACAAGGCGGCACCTGATGAGTCGGGGGGCACTGTCTGGGTAATCGCATTTAAGATCAGCAGCACTGTGGCGTGGGGGGACACGACTTGTGATGCCCGCAGCCCACGTCTGATTGCCAGGTCCAGTCCCAGCTGCTCTGCTTCCTGCTAATGCATGCTGGGAAGCAGAAGGTGATGCTCAAGCACTTGGGTCCCTGCCACCCATGGGGGAGACCAGAATGGAGCTCCTGGGCCCCTGGCTTCAGCCTGGCCCAGACCTGGCCGTTGCAGCCATTTTGTGAGTGAAGCAACAGACAGATCTCCTCTCTCTCCCTCTCTATCTCCCCCCTCCTCTCTCTCTCTCTGTCTCTCTCACTAAACAAGTTCTGTTTGTTTTCCTGGTTCACCAAGGTTTGTTTTATGAGAACATCTCAGATGGAAGGAGAAGGGCGGGCCAAGGAGGAAGCCCACACGCTGTGGTTCCCACGGCGGGACAGAAGCCAGCGCACATAGCAAACAGTGTCTGTGGCAGGCAAGCAGAGGTCAGGGAAGTCCTACTGCCACCTCCCCAGTGCTGGAGTCAGGCTTGCCGTCTGACCTCCAGTACTGCACTTAGCTCCCCCCCCCCAACCCCGGCCCTGTATATGCAAAGCAGACATCCGCTACCGTGGTTGGCCACCTACTCTGTGCCACCAAGCGCACACTAGATGCTTTAGACACCGACAGGCTTTAATTCCTACACTGCAACACACCTGCAAAGTAGTTCTGAGTATCCCACTGCAGAACAAAGAAAACCAAGTCACCGGTCTGAGCTCACCAAGCTAGTCCTCAAAACATTCGCCTGGGTCTGCCTCGCCAAGTTCTGCTGGCTTTCGCAGGAGGCCCGGCGGGGACCAGACTGCGGAGGTTGGACCGAGCTCCAAGCCAAAGCCCTCAGAACCCAGCCATGCCACAGACAGCCACTCAGCTCACTCGGTAAATAGGTGCTGAGTTCCTGCCCTGGCCACACATGTGTCTAAAGAGCTAGAAATACAGACAGGGACACAAGGTGTCCTCCGGAGGTGCTTGAGCAGACAAGAGAGATTGCTGTCAAAGGAACAGGCTAGGGAAATTAATTCGCTGCCCAATAAGGACCCTGGGGTGAGAAGGTTGAGTCTCTAACATGTGTGGTCTCTAGCACATTGCACAGTGCCTCGGAGGACATAATATACACTCAATAAATACACACAAGAGCACTGGATCAGTGGTGTGTGCAGGATGACCTTGGCAGAGAAGAGATGGGAGCAGGAGGAGGCTCCTTCTAGAATCCTGGCAGGGGCCGGCATTGTGGCGTCAGGGGTAAAGCCACCACCTTCAGTGCCAGCACTTCATATGGTGTTGGTTAGTGTTCGGGCTGCCCACTTCTTTTTTTTTTTTTTTTTTTTTTAAGATTCTGTTTATTCACTTGAGAGGCAGAGCTACAGTGAGAGGCAAAGAAAGAGAGAGAGGTCTTCCATCCACTGGTTTACTCCCCAAATGGCCGCAATGGCCAAAGCTAGCCGATCTGAAGCCAGGAGCCAGGAACTTCTGGGTCTCCCACACTGGTGCAGGGGCCCAAGCACTTGGGCCATCTTCCACTGCTTTACCAGGCCATAGCAGAGAGCTGGATCGGAAGTGGAGCAGCCAGGACTAGAACCAGTGCCCATATGGGATGCTGGCGCCGAAGGTGGAGGATTAACCCACTGTGCCACAGCGCCGGCCCTCCACTTCCAATCCCTTTCCCTGCTAATGGGCCAGGAAAAGCAGTGGAGGACAGCCCAAGTCCTTCGGCCCCCACTTCCCAAATGAGAGACCTGGATGAGGCGCCTGGCTCCTGTCTTCAGCCTGGCTCAGCCCTGGCTGTTGCAGCCACTTGGGAAGTGACTCAGCAGACAGAAGACCTCCATCTCTCTCATCTCTGCGAGTGTGTGTGTGTGTATGTGTGTGTGTCTCCCTCTCTCAATAACTCTAACTTTCAAGTAAATAAATAAATCTTTAAAAACAAAAACAAGAATCCTGGCAGGCTGATGACAACCAGAGCCGATGAAGAGGGAAGCAGGCGGCCAGCGATGCAGAGGGGTCGCACGGGGGGACTGTACTGGGGGCGGGGAGGGAACATTGTCAAGGCAGAAAGAGAAACCAGGAGTGACCCTGAGGTCACCCTTGGGTTCCTGGGACAATCGTTGCTTCGGGGGAGCTGGGAAGCCCTGGGGAAGAGCCAGCTCAAGGGCAGAAGCTGCACTCAGCTCGGCGCTGGTGTGCCGCCTGGCTTGCGGGGCACTGGCCACTAGGGGTCAGCGGCCCTGATGGAGCAGCCGGGCTTGTCTGAACTGCTGAGACACCTTCCTCCTCCGACACTAGGGGGCGCTATGCCTGGCCGGCTGCTTGATTTGAGGCTCCTACTTGGAAAGGAGTCCTGAAGCGGAGGCGACGTTGGGGATCCCCAAAACAAGCGGCAGGGCAGCTGTGGGGTGCGAGGGAGTGTCGCTGAAACTAGCATAACCTGTATTCTGCATGAGCCGTCTTCTAACCGTGACTTGTTTGATATTTATGTATTTTTTTTATTTATTTCTTGAGAGGCAGGGAGCTGCCATCTGCTGATTCATCCCCCAAATGTCTGCAACAGCTGGCGCTGGGCCAAGTCAAATCCAGGTGCTGGGAACTCGGCCCCACGCAAGTGGCAGGGCCCCAGCTACTCCAGCCATCACCACTGGCTCCCAGGATGCCTGTTAGCAGAAAGCTGGAACTTAACAGGGGAGCCGGGACTCGAACTCGGGCATCAGATGCGGGGTGTGGGGGTAGCAGGCGTCACCTGCTAGGCCAGGTGCCCACCTTGGGTTATTTATATTTTTGAAGGTCAAAAACAGCATTAGGTGAGGAAAGGAGGTATATTTATAGGAAGGAAGTGGGCCAGTATGGCTGAGAAACACAGAATTCAATGAAAAAAAAAAAGAAACACTAAAAATAGTCCAAAAAGCCACAAGAAGCTGATTTCATTCTTGGTGAGGAAGGTGAAGGACGGATGCTGAGAGAAGGGGTAGGGGGTGAGGGACCCGCAAGCAGCCTCGGTATCACACACCATGGACCCCCCCCAAAATAGCTGTATCTAAAGAAAAACGCGCCTGTCTGGGAGAGGCCAGAGCTCCACCTGCGTGTCCCTGGCTTCCCAGTGTGGACAGTGCTGGGAGCAGAAGTGGTTTTCCCCCGGGTGGCTCAGCGCCGCAGTGTCCACCCCAGGGCCTGCAGGTGCCTGTCCGTTCACCTCTCCTCTCGCCTGGGCTGTTGTGGCAAACGGCATTTGGAGGGGAAAAAAATGAGTGGGGGCCCTGGTGAGGCGCGACTGGTGTCACCCCAGCCAGCCAGGAAAGGGGCATTGCCGTGAGACAGAACATGGGTGGGGGGCTCAGAACCAGACGTGGTCCTCAGCTGAGGAGCAGAAGTCTCAGGGCAAGGAAAGCAAGAGCCCCCTGGAAAGCAACCTGGTTGCAATCATTGTGGCCCAAGCCCGACCAGACACCCCCTCCGGGGCCATGTGGATCCACTCACAGGAGTAAGGTGATGCAGGGAGGCCCGAGAGAGGCTTTAAGTACCAGTGGAGGAGCAGGCCTGTGCTGCCGCGGGTTAGCCACCACTGGCCACGCCCACGCCCCGTACCAGAGTGCTGGTTCAAGTCCTGGCACCTCCGCCACCCACGTAGGAGACCTGGATGGAGTTCCTGGCTCCTGGCTTTGGTCTGGCCCAGCCCTGGCCGTTGTGGGCATTTGGGGGGAGCAAACCAACACCTGGGAGATCTCTCTCCCTTTCAAATAAGTAAATAAACATGAAATTGAGAGAAGGTGGGAGAATGCACCTGTAGGGAGAGTGAGATGGGGCTTGGGACTGGGGATTTGGCACTAAAGCGAGGAGAGACTAGTCCCCCAGGCGGCAATGGCTGGGGGGAATAAGACTGCAGCATCAGGTGCCACCCGCCAGCCTCTCCCGCCCGCGGCCCTCTGTGTCTCAGTGTCCTCTCCTGCCATGCCTGGCAGCCATGGGACCTGGAGTTTCTTACAGGTACAGCCTGACCAGGCGAGATGAGCACAGGCCAGACCTCAGAGGCCCCCACACATGCAGGGGTTGTGCGCACTGCATACAACTTGACGCTCATGGGTTACTCGTTCCAACAAAGCCACAAGAGCCCAGCAGACACTCATGCCCTCTGAGAACCCCAAGGGTGCTTCTCTCTGTGAGGCCCTGGAGTGAGACCCCGAGCCCTCTTAGCAACAGCAGACGGGTGGACACAGGGCGTGCTCAAACTCCCAAGCGCCCAGCCTGGGAACCCAGGGCCCCTGGTGCTGGGGGTTGGTCCTGCTGCTGCCCCCTGAACTCCTCTTCCCCTCCGAGAAGGCCAAGGCTGTCCTTGCAGGCCCCCAGGGAGTCCCAGCAAATCGTGATCCGCTGAGCACCTCTGTGTGCCAGGAGCCTTGTGGGGGTGACCCCTCAACCACAGTGAGAGGGGGACAAACATAGCCTCCCTTCATGAGTGGGACTAGACCCCGAGACAGCATCATGGCCTGACCAGCCTCACTCAGCTACCGCCACCTGCCCAGGGTCAGCCTGATGCAAGAGGCGTTTCCATGCTGCCATGCGGAAGCCCCCACGTGCATGGGTCTTTGCAATGGGGTACGTAGGTGAGCCAAGACCTGAGTGTGTCATTTGCCTGGGCACACCATGCAGAAGGCAACACAGCCTCCCAGGGGCTGCTCCTCCCCTGCTCCACCACCAGGGCCCATGCCAGAGGCAGTCGGCCGCAGCCCTCACAGTCCAGGCTTCCAAGCACACAGCACACCCCCCAGGGGGAGCCTCTCTCTGTAAAAACTACATCCTGCCGATAAGCCGGGACCACGGCAACCATCCCTGGGGCCCAGCCTTGGCCTCCGCCTGTGTGGGAGAATGGGCAAGGGTCCTGTCCGTGCGTGACGGCACCAGCTTGAGCTAGAAGCATCTGGGCAACTTGGCCAAGGCAGGTCTCAACATGAGCTCCCTTGGACCAGACTGGAACGTGGAGTGTTGTGATTTTGTTCTTGGACAAAACGCCGAGAGGCCAGAGATGCCAAAAGCATGGCAGGGACATGTTAGTTCTGAGCTGTTCTGGAAGAATCCAGGCTTGGCAGCCGGCATCACATCCTTTTGCCAGCCTGTAAGGATCCATGGGCAGGGAGAGCACACATGCAATGTCGGGGAGGGGCCTTTATCCAGAGGCTGAGACCCTCGCACTGCAGAGAGCTCATGGAGCAACACGCCAGGGCCTGGGGAGGACCCGAGGACTGGGGGCAGGACCCGCCCACCAGGCAGCAGCCAGCAACAGGAAGACAGCACTTGTAGAGCAAGGAGGTTTATTGGCCATTTCATACAGGAACCAGTTACATTTTAGGGGATTTTGAAACATCAGATTAAGACCAAAATCCCAGAAAAGACACTGAAAAAAAGCAAACCAGTAACTGGAGTAGAAGATAATCACATTCCAGAGTGCGGCTTCAGGCACAGACAGGAAGGCACGACTTGGAAGTATCTGCTGCTCTCTGGTTTATTTAAAATGCCTCCTCCAGTGGGTCTGCTCTTTTTGGAAAGAAGACAGAAAAATGGTGCAGCCTGGCCCAGCGCACGCAGCCACAACCTCCTGCGCCGGAATGCGGACCTTCAGAATCGACTCCCGGTGCTGGCCGCAGGGGCTGACGGAGCCCAGCAGGTGCTGGGGGCACAGCTTGGACGCAGGCTGCAGTGGGCAGGCGTAGAGCATGGATTACAAGGGAGTCTGCAGAGGAGAAACAGAGAAAGAGTGAGAACCGGGAAGCGACACATATCTCGGTGATGGGCGGATGAGGGTAAGGCTGGAGGAAAGGACAAGCCTGCGGGACCACAGGGATCCACGTCAGCCGTTTGGCTTCCACACCCTCTGTGCCTTCCACAACCAGGTGCCCTGGGATGGACCGGACAGCCACCAACACAGGAGAGGGGAATGAGCAGGGCGTGGCCAGGTGAGTGCCTTCCAGTGAGATCACGTGAGTGATTGCTAAGGAATCGCCCAACAGTCAGGGGCGCGGCTGGGCCGGCACTGCCCAGGCCCCACGTACTTGCAGTCCTCGCTCTCCAGCAGGCTCCGGTACGTGTTGATCTCCGACTCCAGCCGGGCCTTGACGTCCAGCAGCACCTGGTACTCCTGGTTCTGCCGCTCCAGGTCTGCCCGGATCTCGGAGAGCTGCTCCTCCACGTTGCTGATGAGGATCTGCATCTGGGCCAGCTCGGTGCCGAAGCGGGCCTCGGCCTCGCACAGGGAGTTCTGCAGGCAGTCCTTCTGCAATGGGAAATCATGGGGGTCAGAGACTCAAGAGCCTCAAAATTCAACAAGGAAAATCATTGCCAAACTCACCAGGCATGGGGAAAACCCTAAGATGTCATAGGACATCCCCAGAGATCTAGGGCAATCACCATCAGGGTGACGTCATTCTCACCAGAAACGTCTGACTTGTGGAAAGTGGCCTGCTCTTCCCTACATCCCCAACACCTGACAAAAAGTAGGCACTCGATATCGGTTTGTTGGATGAGGGCCTGAACAGCCATGTTTCCTTCCAAAGGAAGTGGAGGGGAGTTTCCATAGAAACCATTCCTCGGAGTCCAGTTGAACTGGACAGGAAGGAAACTCCAGCAAGAATAGAGAGAACCGGACCCTGAGCTCTGGCTTGGAGTTGAAGGAACTGGTGAGATTCCCAATGCATTTCATCACCTGGCCCAGGCTGGTGGCGTTCACAGGGTGGAGGGGAAGACGACACCTACCAGGTTGTGCTGGGCTTCGCGCTCCACCTCCAGGGCGTTCACCTTGCATCGCAGCTCCAGGATCTCCGACTGGCAGCACTGCAGCTCCTCGGAGCAGGACATGGCCTGCAGGCTGATGCCTTCAGACTGAAACACAGCAGGAGAGCCAAGGTCAGCCCGGTGTCCCCAGCAGAACCCCGGCCCTCCCAGCCCAGTGCCCCAGCAGAGCCCCGGCCTCCCTGCCCTGCAGCCGCGCCCCCACCTGCGCCTGGAACCACTGCTCCACGTCCTTGCGGTTGGTCTCCACCATGGCCTCGTACTGGCACCGCATCTCCTCCAGCACCCTGCTCAGGTCGATGGTGGGCTCAGTGTCCAGCTCAATGCGCAGCTTGTCCCCCAGCTGACACCTCAGGGTGTTCACTTCCTGCAGGGACGGAACAGACAGACACCATGAGCGAGAAAGGGCTTCTGACGGCACGCAGAGCAACAGGAGGGGAGCCCACGCACGCGCCCACGGCAAAGTCTGGCCCAGGGTCCAGTGGGAAGAGTCCTCTGGAGACCCCCCCAGTTCCCAAGGCAACACTGCCACACTCCACACAGGCTGGACTCCCAGACCCACACCACCCCTTGCTCCTGGAGCCCACTGAGCCGGGCTCTGCTCTGAGAGCCGCAGGACAGCTGCCCCGGGGCCTGCCAGCGCCCCCCTCCCCCGCGAGGCAGCCCAGGGCCGCACCTGCTCGTGGTTGCTCTTGAGGCTCAGCTGCTCCTCCTTCAGGGACTCCTGCTGGGCCTCCAGGTCGGCCTTGGCCAAGCTCAGGTCGTCCATGAGTTTGTGCATCCCACACATGTCTGCCTCCACCAGCTGGCGCAGGGAGCGCTCGCTCTCGTGCCTTCCACCATGGGAGACGCGGGTCACAAGGGGGCCAAGGCCAGCCTTTCTCAGCCGCCCCCAGTTCCCACTTCCATCACCACCTTGAACTTGCCTTTGGTACTTGATCGACATTCCCCCTGTTCTACTCTGTAGCTCCAGAGCTCATGATCATGATCATCATTGTGCCTATTGACTAAATGGAAACTGAGGCTCAGAAAGAATCAGTGGGTTGTCCTGGATTCTATGCCTGGCTGAGAGTGACTGCGTAGATTCCACCGAAGTGTTCTGATAAAATGCAGCATTAATTCTACTGAAAGTGGAGCCAGTGTGCCAGGAAAAGAAGACTAGGTGAACCTCTGGACCTCATGTTTGCAGCTTTACCCACTGGATTAGGTTTCCCACTGACTTCCTGCCTTGCTCATTCATAAACCACAAGTCTTGATATCAAGGAACTGCAAAGACAACCCTTCCCGCCCATGGATTTGGCCAAGGGTGAGTGAATCTCTCAGTGAGCTGAGCATGGACCCAACGAAGCCCCACTATCCTCTAGATACGATGGACAGGACCTGGGACTGACCGGTCCCGACTGCTCTGCCTCTTTCAGACTTAAGCGTTCCTTCTCTTCCGCCCTCTTTAAGGACCCTTCCTAGGAATGGGCTAAATCAAGTTTATAGAAGGAAGAGTGGATGTTCCCTCACTGACTCATTCTTCTTCTAGTCAACAAAACCTGGTTTTGAACAACACCTGCTGGGGCCAAGAGCCGTGACAGGTGTTTAGAAACAGAGCAGAAGAGAGGCGTCACCAGGGCCTCGTCCCTCCCCACTTACTTGATTCTGAAGTCATCCGCGGCCAGCTTGGCATTGTCGATCTGTATGACAATCCTGACATTCTCAGCCTTGGTGCACAGGATCTGAGCAAAACCAAAAAGACAGCTCACGTGTGGGTCGTCTCACTCGGGACCCCAGGTCTACTATGGCCTCCAAATTCAATGGCACTCGCATCATAGAATCCCAAACTCAGAGCTCAGTGGCTCTTCCACGTCTCCCTGCATTCTCACACCAGACGCCCCGGGCTCTCACAAGCCTCACCTTCTGCTGGAGCTCCTCGATGGTGCGGAAGTAGGACTGGTAGTCCGGGCACACGCTGGTCTCGTGGCACTTGCTCGTCTCCCGGATGGTGGTCTCCAGCTCCGCGTTCTCGCGCTCCAGCTGCCGCACCTTCTCCAGGTAGTTGGCCAGGCGGTCGTTCAGGAACTGCATGGTCTCCTTCTCGTGCCCGTTCAGGGTCACCTCCCCGTAGGCCCCGCAGATGCCCACGTTGCCGGGAATGTGGCAGGTCCCGGGCAAGGGACAGGCCGTCCGGCAGCTTTGGGGCAGACAGAGGCTGGGTCTGCCCAGCGGGGTGTTCCCCACGCGGACCCGGTTGGAGTGCGCCACGGTGGCCGAGAGGCACATGGGGGCGGTGTCGCCCTCTGGCCCGTACTGGACGCCGACCTCAGAGCAGGCGATGGGGACACATCTTGCTCCAAGGCTCCGGATGCTGCCCGCAGGGTAGGATGAGCCGGTGCAGGAGGTCATGTTGCTGGGCTGAGGCTGTGCGGGAGTTTCCGATCAGCTGGGGAGGCCAGGCCAGGAGTGTGAGAGCCTCCTCCCCTCCAGGCCCTTTTATACCCACCCCAGGTGGGCGTTGGCTCCAGTGCTTGGCGCTCACTGCCCTGATTATCTGCCTGCTGTGTGCATCACCTGGTTACTCAGCTGGGGAGCTGACCACTACAATCCCTCGCCTCATTAAAGACGTGTGGAGGAAGCGCAGGTGCCTCCTGGCTCTTTGATATCGGTGGTCTTTAGGGGACGACAGAGAAGCCTATTTCTGCTGAACACACTCCAGCAGCTAACTCAGGCCCCCGATCGCTCCCCCTGGACTGGGTTGGTGTCTCTTGGATGTGGCGAATCTTCAGTGGTTTGGTAGCAGGAGAGACCGAGAGGCTGTGAGACCCAGTGACTGTCCCCTCAGACTCACCAGCCTTTCTTTGGAAAAGAAGGTGCCATTTCTGCAAGTGAGAAGTCTGCTGATGTTTGAATGCTGCCCGCTCCGTCTCTCCTTTCTTCTGTCTTTTACCTCGTGTGTTCTCCTTAGGAGCAAGGAAGGACAGCACTGGTGCGAAGGAATCAGAATCAGTGATTCAGCTGTTTCCTGTTCTTTAGGAGGAAACATTGGCACCCAAACCTTAGGGGGTCTTACACAGACTCGAATGAGATCAAAAACCAATGAGAGCTAGAGGGGGAGGGACCCAGAGCCTATGGCCTTGACCAAGGAAGCATCCAGAGAGAAGCTACTAACAAATAAGCAAGCAAACCCATGAGCATTGCTTCATCCAGGACAGGGACACTGGCCTGCAACTCAACCCATATTTAAACAAGAGTTCAGGGGCTCACATTTATTGCGTCTGTGGAGAGCTGGCACTCTTCTGCCCTTAGCCCTGTGAGGCAGCTACTCATATCCTCAACATACAGATGAGCAAGGTACATTTTTAAAAGATTTTATTTATTTATTTGAGAGGTAGAGTTATAGACAGTGAGAGGTAGAGACAAAGAGAGAGGTCTTCCTTCCATTGGTTCACTCCCCAGATGGCCGCAACGGCCGGAGCTGTGCTGATCCGAAGAAGGAGCCGGGAGCTTCTTCCAGGTCTCCCACACGGGTGCAGGGGCCCAAGCACTTGAGCCATCTTCTACTGCTTTTCCAGGCCATAGTAGAGAGCTGGATTGGAAGAGGAGTAACCAGGGCTAGAACCAGTGCCATATGGGATGCTGGCACTGTAGGCAGAGGATTAACCTACTGCGCCATGGTGCCAGCTCCCAAAGTACATTTTTTTAAAGATTTATTTATTGGGGCCGGCACTGTGGCACAGGGGGTTAACACTCTGGCCTACAGTGCCGGCATCCCATATGGGCGCCAGTTCTAGTCCCGGCTGCTCTTCTTCCAATCTAGCTCTCTGCTATGGCCTGGGATAGCGGTAGAAGATGGACCAAGTGCTTGGGCCCCTGCACCTGTGTGGGAGACCCAGAAGAAGCTCCTGGCTCCTGGCTTCAGATCGGTGCAGCTCCAGCCATTGCGGTCATCTGGGGAGTGAACCAGAGGATGGAAGACCTCTCTCTGCCTCTACCTCTCTCTGTAACTCTGTCCTTCAAATAAATAAAATAAAATCTTTTTTTAAAAGATTTTATTTTATTTATTTGAAGGTCAGAGTTACACAGAGAGAGAGAGAAGGAGAGGTAGAGAGAGAGGGAGAGCTCCATGCAGGTGCAGGGGCCCAAGCACTTGGGCCATCTTCTACTGCTTTTACAGGCCATAGCAGAGAGCTGGATCTGAAGTGGAGCAGCTGGGACTCGACCGGAATCTACTGGGGATGCCAGCACCAGAAGTGGCGGCTTTATCTACTACGCCACAGCGCCAGCCCCTAGCAAAGTACTTTTTCAATCATTATTTTTATTTGTTTTCATCCACTTGAGAGGCAGAGTGAGAGAGACAGAGAGCGATCTTTCATCCACTTACTCACTCCCTAAAGGCCCATACTAGCCATGGCTGGGCCAGGCTGAAGCCAGGAGCCCAGAACTCAAGCCAGGTCTCCCACCTGGGAGCACTGTCCCCAGGAGTCTGAGCTCCATGGCTTCAGCTGTCATCTCTGTCTTCCGGGCACGTCAGCAGGAAGCTGGATCCGAAGCTGGAGCAGCCAACACTCCAACCGTTGCTCCAATGTGGGACGTGTACTTCCCAGGAAGCAGCCTAACCTGCCATGCCCCAGTGCCTGCCCCGAGGTCCACTTCCTGAGTGTCAAAGCTATCAAGTGGGCCGGCGCCGCGGCTCACTTGGCTAATCCTCCGACTGTGATGCTGGCACCCTGGGTTCTAGTCCCGGTTGGGGCACCAGATTCTGTCCCAGTTGCCCCTCTTCCAGTCCAGCTCTCTGCTGTGGCCCGGGAAGGCAGTGGAGGATGGCCCAAGTGCCTGGGCCCTGCACCTGCGTGGGAGACCAGGAGGAAGCACCTGGCTCCTGGCTTCGGATCGGCGCAGCGCACCATCCGTAGCGGCCATTTAGGGGTTGAACCAATGGGAAAAAAGGAAGACCTTTCTCTCTCACTGCCTAACTCTGCCTGTTAAAAAAAAAAAAAAAAAAAAAAAAAGCTATCCAGTGGCAAAGGCTTGATTCAGTGTCACACATGGTCCTCTGTGAACACAACTGTGTCCTTGCTGGCCCTGAAGGGAGAGGCAAAGACTTGGTGACTGGACAAGAAACAGCAGTGAAAAGAAATAAAATTGTCAAGGGTCCTTGAGTTCTGGCATAGAAAGAAGTTTGGGTACTGAGACCAAGAGGACTATAAAACGCACAGTGAAAAGCGCACGCGAGGACGAGAATGTGCAACATAGCTGAGTCCCTAGCGATTCCCATAGAGTTGGGGAAACGAGGATCCCTGTGTCTGTGAGCCCGGGAGTTGTCCTTACAAAGTAGTGGGGGGGCAGAGGGACTTGGAGACTGAGCCAGACCCAGTGGGACACATGGGAGGCAGCAGATGTGAATGCTGGTGCAACCCAGGCTCTTAGAATTATCTAAAGAAGAGATACCAGGTCTGGAATTCTTCCCAAAGGAACCCCACTCGGAGTCAGCTGCGGCTTTGCCAGTGGCCCGGGGTCAGGGGTGAACACTCCTCCACCCTCCACCGGGCCAGTCCTCTGCTGTCGGGGACAGTCTGCCTGTGCTCCATCTTCAAAGCTTCCTTTGCTTCCCCCTCCACCTCACCACCCAGCGTGACAGCAATCCAGAGAACTGAACCATTCAAATGGTTTCCTTTGATTTGCTAATTAGGATCCATCCCTTGACCCCGGCTCCCGGTAGGACGGGTCCCCTTGGCTGAAATCACAGCTATTCCCTCTCCGCACACGGGACGCTAGTTCCTTTTTAAGCATCCCAGCTGAAGCTTTGCATCCCAGGCTGACGCCCCTCCCCGCCCCAAGCTTGATCTGTGGCCCTGGGGCGAGGGCTGGGCCAGGGCTGTTCTGGGTCCATTTTGCATAAAGACGCGTGGATGCTGCTTCCTCCAAGACGTGGTGGACGCTGCCTCCTCCTCTATAAAGCAGGGGCTTCTGCCAACTGCCCTTTGTCTCAAAGGAACTGGCACTAAGTGCAAGGTGTGGGATGTGGCTTCACGACGCACTGGGTCGTGTCCAAGGAGGAGCCCATCCTTGTCACCCCAGGCTGCCACCTCGTGCTCCCTCCTTAGAAACAATTCCTAGAGCAGGAGTTTGGCACAGGGTTAAGACAACACGTGAAACGCCCATATCGCACCCTTGACGGCCTGCATTCATGGCGCAGCTCCGTCCTCCACCCCCCACCCCCAACTCCAGCTTCCTGGGAAGGCAGCGGGCGGTGGCTCAAGCAGCTTGGTCCCTGCCACCCATGTGGGAGACCCAGACTGAGCTCCCAGCTTCGGGCTTCAGCCAGAACCCAACCCTAGCTTTTGTGAATGTTTGGGGAAAGAACCAGTAGAGGCGAGATTGTGTGTGTGTGTGAGAGAGAGAGAGAGAGAGAGAGAGAGAGGCGGGCTCAGTCCCTGGGTATTAGAATCTACTGACAGTGAGAGAGAGCAGAGGTGCTGGAGCAGACCAAAGGGTCCGCGTCGCACCCACAGCCGCCGTCCTGACCTGTAGGGGGACGTTCTGAAGACAGCCAAGGAAGCAGGTGCAGCCCGCCGCAGCTTCCACAGTGGGGATCACACCCAGGGAAAGCGTGAGACCCCCACAAGTGCTCCTCCCCGGCACCACTGTGCCCGCCGGCCTCTCGGACCCTCTGGGCCAGTTGACCGCCAGGCAAGGAAGGGCGCCCTGAAGCGACTTGGTGGTTTCCATGGTCAGCTCCAACTGACTTCTGAAGAAGGAACAGTCGCCATTTTCTTTTCTAGCAGTAGGATTAGAACATCCATTTCCTTGGGGAAACTCGGTTTGATTTTCAATCATTTCTCAAGCTCTATTCCGCTTTAGTCTCATCCTGGGTCCCCAGGGAATCAGAGACTGAACGATGAAAGACTTCTCCTCACTGCCCCTCCTCCTGTGCCCTGCTCCTACGGTTTCTGCTTCTTCATTCTGGAACAGAACATTCTCCCTTCTGACCTCGTACCAGGGCCCATCACAAGGCTCTTTTTTTTTTAATTTATTTAATTTTACTTATTTGAAAGACAGAGTTACAGAGAGAGGTAGAGACAGAGAGAGAGGTCTTCCATCCTCTGGTTCACTCCCCAGATGACCGCAATGGCTGGAGCTACGCCAATCCAAAGCCAAGAGCCAGGAGCTTCTTCCAGGTCTCCCACACGAGTGCAGGGGCCCAAGCACTTGGTCCATCTTCTACTGCTTTCCCAGGCCATAGCAGAGAGCTGGATTGGAAGAGGAGGAGCCAGGACTGGAACCGGCACGCATATGGAATGCCGGCACTGCAGGTCAGGGCGTTAACCTGCTGTGCCACAGCGCCAGCCCCAATGGCTCTTACAGCAGTGTAGAGCAGCAATGACCAAGAACGTGGGTCCCGATTCTGGCTCTATCGTATCTGATCTGTGTTTAAAGAGGCCGTTCGACAAGCACACAGGCAAGCAGACGGGCTCAGTGTGCTGTGAGTTTGGACTCCTGCGGGCTCCATCTGTACTTGCAGGGGTCCCTGACTTGTGCACCGAGCAGGCTGGGTTGCAGACATCATGCTTCCTGCCCCAGCATCCGGGAGCCCCCTGGTCTTCTACACCTTCTTCTGTGAGCAGTGACTCTGGCAGAGGAGCCCCCTGGGCGCCAGACCAGGAACCACTCCTCCGCCCCCTGCCCCCACTGGCCCAGGGCTTTCCCCTCGACGCTCTTGGTCTATTCCTCTGGCACTGTCCCAGGATCGTTTCCTGTGCATGTTGAGCCAATACGAGGGGGGTTGAGAACGTGGAAATACGGGACTTAAAAACAAAAATCAGCCTGGACCATCTGTGTGTGTGCAAGCCACTCTATGATACCCACATAATGACAAAATCACCTAACAATGCATTGCTCAGAACAGACCCCAGGTGTCACTGTGGAGACAAACCATCACCATCATGGTCACCATAAAAATGGCTGGGGGAGGGGCATATAGAAGACCTGTCTTCTCCCAACAAAGAGTTCGTAACTCGAAAGAAGATGACCCTCTGAAAGCAACTGTGCCAGAAGAGTGGTAAGCAAACAAGAAAGTTGGAAGACGGGGAAAATTGAGAACATGGACTTCAGCGTAAGCCCCATCAGCTCAAGACAACCTGTAGGCACCGACAGCACCCGCGAGGCCCAGCCCGGGAGAACGGAGGGGCCCGGCAGTCCCTCAGGTCAGTGCAGTCCATTCTCATTGCTGGCTGCAGACAAATCGAAAAGCTGTTTTAAGGTTAGGAAGCAAAAGGCATTCAGAAGGAGTCAAAGCAGGACTCTTGGGTGGGGTTGGGGGCTGATGACTCCCCATGGAAATTCTCAGCTGGTTGCCTTTGCTGGAGGAGAGCATGAGCCGCGATCGCGATCCTTGGTCCTGGTGGAGAAGGACTCTCTGAGCGTGAGCCCCGCTCACGCTCGGGCTTAACCTGCTCCAGACACCCTCAAAACACGCAGACACCATCACCCGTTGGCGCATCAGGGAGTCTCCAAGCAAAACACCTGGAGCATCTTAATCCACTGCCCCTGGCTCTGTCGACCTTGGCATGTGGCCGGTCTGCCTCCGTGGCCACCTCCACAGTCGCAGGGCCACCGTGCCCCACCCCCAGCAGCCGCCGCCTTGGCTGTGCTGTGGCTGCCGGATCGTGCTGGCAGAGCCACGTTTCAGCTCCTTTTGTAATTCTCAGAGAAAATGCCCAGGATCTTGACCCCACTTGTTGAAAGTCTCCTCGTCCTGCAGCTGATGCGGCTGGAACAATTTGGGCATCCTAGAAGCACACAGTTCGCTCCTGGTCAGAACCAGTAAGAGGTGCCTACGGCGTCAGCCGCTGTTTCCGTTGTAAACCATCAGCATTCCTTGGTCAGAGCACACACGAGCATGGATTTTTCTTCCCACAGTGACGTGGATGGTCAGCTGCTACCGGCTACATCCTTCTTTTTCTTTTCTTATTTATTTATTTTGAAAGTTTGAGTTAGAGAGAGAGGGCGACGCAGAGAGAAAGAGATCCTCCATCCACTAGTTCACTCTCTAGTTGGCCGCAACAGCCAGTGCTGGGCCAGGAGATAGGAGCTTCGTCCAAGTCTCCCATGTTGGGGGGTGGGGGGCACTTGGGCTGTCCTCTGCTGCTTTTTCCAGGCGATCATCAGGGAGCCGGATGGGAAGTGGAGCAGCAGGGGGGGCCAGTGTTTGGGTGTATGAGTGAGGCTGCCGCCTGCCCCTGCCACCAGCAAGAGTTAGAGAGCCATGAGCCGGGGATTAACAAGCTGGAGCTTCTTGAACTGTCCTGCAAGATGTGACCGAGTGTATCAGTGACTAAGCCACACCATGACTCTGGGGCTCACGTTGCAGGGGCTCCCCTAAAAGGGCAGCTTGGGGGTGGGCGTTTGGCCTAGCGGTTCAGTTGCGGATTGGGATACCTCCATCCTGTACAGAGCGCCTGGGTTCAAGTCCACTCCCAATGCCAGCTTCCTGCTAGTGCACACCCTGGGAGGCAGCAGCAGGTGGGGACTCAAGCAGTTGGCTCCTTGGGAGGCCTGGCCTGGGTTCCCAGCCCCCAGCTTCAACCTGGGAGGGGCTGCAGGCATTTTGGGAGTGAACCAGCAGGTGGGAAATGGGAATTTCTCTCTCTCCACACTCCCCCCACCCCCATAGATAAATAATTTTTTAAAGAGACAGCCCAGGCTGGCGCCACGGCTCACTTGGCTAATCCTCTGCCTGCGGTGCTGGCACCCTGGGTTCTAGTCCCGGTTGGGGCACCGGATTCTGTCCCGGTTGCTCCTCTTCCAGTCCAGCTCTCTGCTGTGGCCAGGGAAGGCAGTGGAGGATGGCCCAGGTCCTTGGGCCCTGCATCCGCATGGGAGACCAGGAGGAAGCACCTGGCTCCTGGCTTCGGATCTGCGCAGCACGCCGGCCATAGTGACCATTAGGGGAGTGAACCAACGGAAGGAAGACCTTTCTCTCTGTCTCTCTCTCTCTCACTGCCTAGCTCTGCCTGTCAAAAAGAGAGAGAGAGAGAGAGGAAGAGAGAGAGAGAGGGAGAGAGAGAGAGAGAGAGAGAGAGAAAGAGAGCGAGAGAGAGCCCAGATTCACTGAAAGGAACCAGAGATAAAATTACCTGGGTGATACGATACAATGAGAGCTGATGTACCGGCTCACACACTTGCTAAATGTATATATATCCTCAGTCACGTTATTTAACCTCTGTGGGTTTCACTCTCTCGCCTTTTTAAAGTGGTCATGATGCCTGCCCGGTAAGAGCTAGGAAGAAGTGTCCTGTTCTCAGAGACAAGAGACCACATCTACCACCAGGCAGGAGGAAGCCACTGCTACACAAAACTGCATTTCACGTGTGTTTTGACGATCAAAGGCAGAGAAGGCGAAAGCAGGCCTGGTGCTGTGGTTCACCACAAGGAAAGGCGTTCAGCAGGCACAGAGGCAGGAAACAGAGCTGGACCACAGCACAAGGCTGAGCATCGTGAGGGCAGCATCCCCAAGTGGGCACCGGGACAGCAGGCCCCTTGTTCATTTGCTCCTCTTCTCGGACAAAGTCAACTCAGCTCAGATCTCTGCAGGGATGGGGCGATGGGACAGCTTCCAGAAAGACCCACGTTCTTCACCCCCAACCACCCCAGCCAGTCGATCTCAAATGCTGAGGTGCAGTCACAGAGGCTCTTCTGGAAGGATTCCCTTCACCACTAGCCCATGCCCAGTACCGGGAGCTGAAGTGGTTCCTTTCCCAGGAAGACAAGGATGGCTTGAGCCCTGCCGCCCTTGCTCTGTCTGACCCCAGGGGCCAGTGTCACTTCTCCTTTGCTCCTCTTGCTTTTTCTTTGATGCAGTCACAGTTGGGACCGGCAGTGAGGCTGAGATGGGCTCCTTTGCAGGGAGCCCAGTCAGAGGTGATGGCTGCGAGTGGGATGACCTGCATCCTCCCTGAGCCCTCAGCCCGAAGGCCTGCAGGACTGTGCCGGGTTCTCCCAAAGGGGACAAAAGAAAAGGAGCCCCCCCCATGGCACTGAGACCCCTCTCCTTGGCTGGACTCAACATAAGGGGGCTGCGGAGAAGGCAGTAGTTTTCTCGCTCTTAGGATTGATGCCAGGACTAGGATACAACCTGCTGTGGAAGCAAGTCACCGAGTGCTGAGTCAATCTTGTTTTTCATTGGGTTGAGTTTGCTAGAGGAGATTAATGTAAGTGCCCAGAGGAAGATGGCTGGGGGTCACCGGAGAACTTTGAACCCGGCCAGTGAGGCTCAGCACCGCCCTCCTAAGCACTATTCCACATTGCCTCTGGGTGAGGGAGGTGGGGCATTTCCACTGCCATTGCCTCCCTCGGGATCCGTGTGGGATCTGGACACAGCAGGAAAGACACACCATCTCCACCTTATACTGGGCAAAACTGCTGAGGCCTACACGTGTGAAGGGATGGAGCAAGAGCCCCGCGGCACGCCGGAGAGAAAGGACCAGAAGCTTTCATTCTTTCAACAAGCATTTATTGAGATTCTACTGTGTACCAAGCAGTGGGCTAGACTCTGGGGATGCAGCAGCAAACATTTTCATGGGGGAAACAGTGGGTCAATGCGTGGCCTTCAGCTAAGAAGCAGGACAGGGAGTGTGGGGGTCAAGCAGGAGCTCTCGGAGGCGGCGGCGCTGCAGCTGAGACCCGGACAACAGGAAGGAGTGGGGAGAGCATTCCAGAGAGGGGGAAGAACAGGCCTCCGGGGGTCCAAGAGACAGGAAGTCCACTGTGGCTGGAGGGTGGTGAGCAGCGGGCAGCATGGAGCAGGTACGAGCAGGTGTAAAGATGGTGAAAATACCCTAGTGGTTTGTTTTCCTTCAAACTGTCATGCCCAGCCAGTCTCTCAACCCGTGGGCTCAGTAGTTCAGGAACTACTGCTGGGGGTGGGCGGAGGGCAGAGTGGGATGTGGTCCTTGTTCAAATTTGGCTGTAAAATTGGATGCAGGGAGGGGTCATAGCCAGACAACAGTCTGAGAGTCAGCAGTCACAGAGAAAGAAAAGAGATCGCCTTGCACCTTAGATTCTCTCTGCACAGTCAGAGTCCGTGCCGCCCTAGAGGAGAACAGCCTGGTGTGTTCTTTCCAAAGAGAGCAGCCCTGTGCGTGGAGAGCACTCAGGATGTGCTAGGACGGAAGTTCCCACTTGGCCAACTTCAAGGATAAAGGAGGGAGGAGAGGAGAGGTCAGAGTCAGGTTCTATTTCCCCCTCCCAGGGGCTCTAATCGGGGCCTGGAGATGTCGGGAACAAGCCAATGAGTGTGGACAAATCCAGGCAGTGATGTCCACTCCTCACTTCCTGCGTCACAAGCTATAAAAATCTCAAGTTAAAACAGATGTCCTTGAAATGCAAATACGCCTTCAAGTCATGCCTGTCTCCAGCCTGGCACATCTCTGCAAGCTGATTGCCAGGCTCAGTCTCCCAGGATGGGCAGCCCGAGCCATGCATGTGACGGCAGCCCAGCTGCCCAGGGCACGGAGCTCAAAGCAAGAGCTGAGAAGCAAGGATCTACAGGAAGACGCCACATTTCCTGGTGTCCCGCAGGACAAGACGATGTGCACAGAAACTCAGCGATAGGCAGAAGCCAGATTTCCTAAACATATCACAAGCGGTTTTTCCTTTGGGCAACCCCTAGCCTGAACCAAGCCCTGCTGCTCTCTATGTCTTCAAAATCTGCTCCCAGTGCTCACTCCACAGACTGAACCGGGCCCACAGGCACTGCGGGGGACACAGCTCGGACGAGGGGTGGACGCCGGAGCCACATAGGTGGGCGGGGTGGAGCACGGATTACAGGGGAGTCTGTAGAGAGAAAATAAGGGGAACACAGTTAGGGCAGGGCATGAAAGGAAGCCTCAGTGACACCCAACACAACAGGACACAGACCCAGCAGCAGAAGCCCCTGGCCACCCACCCCTCCTGTGTACCCCGGGATTGCAGCAGGTGGGCTCTTCAATGCCTTCCAGAATTCAAGTTTCCCAGATGGGAGTCAAGTTCCAGCCCTTAGGATAGAAATGACTGGAAAAGCAAGCCCAAAACCTGCTGGGTCTGTGGGCACACCTCCTGTTCCAGGAGCCCCGGGCAGCCCTGGTGAGTGACAGCTTCCTGTACGCACCGTCATTCCCTCCACACTCTGCCAACCAAGCCGGATGCGCAGTGCAGGATGGGCCAGGACCCATGGAGAGGAGCTTCGGAGGGCCTGGCCTAGAGACGGCCCTGCTGCCACCCTGAGAACCCCGTCCAAACAGGTCAGTACTGCCCAGGCGCCACGTACTTGCAGTCCTCGCTCTCCAGCAGGCTCCGGTACGTGTTGATCTCCGACTCCAGCCGGGCCTTGACGTCCAGCAGCACCTGGTACTCCTGGTTCTGCCGCTCCAGGTCCGCCCGGATCTCGGAGAGCTGCTCCTCCACGTTGCTGATGAGGATCTGCATCTGGGCCAGCTCGGTGCCGAAGCGGGCCTCGGCCTCGCACAGGGAGTTCTGCAGGCAGTCCTTCTGCAATGGGAAATCATGGGGGTCAGAGACTCCCGGCCTCCGGGGACACTGCCTCACCTGCCGCATCTCAGGGGTGCTGGCAGTGGCTGGAGATCCTGCAACACACTCTCCGACTCAGAACAGGACAGACCCACACACCCTCCTCAAGCTCTCCAGACCTGCCCCAAACTCCCACCACTGCCAAGGCGCAGGAGGCTGCAGATCCTCCGTCCCTGCCTCTCCAAGACCTCAAAAATGTCAGAACTCAGTACAGGTCTGAGCCATGAATGCCTATCCTGACATTTAAAAACAAATAAGAAGAAAGACTGACTTTTTAAAGATTTGTTTCTTGGTTTGCCCTGACAGAGACAATAAATACAAAATAATAATAATAATAAATTGACCATCCATGGATATGCAGGTCCCCAAAATAAAGTTCCACCCGGCCACGGCTGGTGGCGTTCACAGGGTGGGGAGGGGAAGACGACACCTACCAGGTTGTGCTGGGCTTCGCGCTCCACCTCCAGGGCGTTCACCTTGCATCGCAGCTCCAGGATCTCCGACTGGCAGCACTGCAGCTCCTCGGAGCAGGACATGGCCTGCAGGCTGATGCCTTCAGACTGAAACACAGCAGGACAGCCGAGGTCAGCCCGGTGTCCCCAGCAGAGCCCCGGCCCTCCCAGCCCAGTGCCCCAGCAGAGCCCCGGCCCTCCCAGCCCAGTGCCCCAGCAGAACCCCAGCCTCCCAGCCCTGCAGCCGCGCCCCCACCTGCGCCTGGAACCACTGCTCCACGTCCTTGCGGTTGGTCTCCACCATGGCCTCGTACTGGCACCGCATCTCCTCCAGCACCCTGCTCAGGTCGATGGTGGGCTCAGTGTCCAGCTCAATGCGCAGCTTGTCCCCAAGCTGACACCTCAGGGTGTTCACTTCCTGCAGGGACGGAACAGACAGACACCATGAGCGAGAAAGGGCTTCTGACGGCACGCAGAGCAACAGGAGGGGAGCCCCACGCACGTGCCCACGGCAAAGTCTTGCCCAGGGTCCAGTGGGAAGAGTCCTCTGGAGACACCGCCCCCCCAGTTCCCAAGGCAACACTGCCACACTCCACACAGGCCGGACTCCCAGACCCACACCACCCCTTGCTCCTGGAGCCCACTGAGCCGGGCTCTGCTCTGAGAGCCGCAGGACAGCTGCCCCGGGGCCTGCCAGCGCCCCCTCCCCCCCCCGCGAGGCAGCCCAGGGCCGCACCTGCTCGTGGTTGCTCTTGAGGCTCAGCTGCTCCTCCTTCAGGGACTCCTGCTGGGCCTCCAGGTCGGCCTTGGCCAAGCTCAGGTCGTCCATGAGCTTGTGCATCCCACACATGTCCGCCTCCACCAGCTGGCGCAGGGAGCGCTCGCTCTCGTGCCTTCCACCATGGGAGACGCGGGTCACAAGGGGGCCAAGGCCAGCCTTTCTCAGCTGCCCCCGGAGGAGCCGCCTCCTCTGAGGCCCTTGGCCTTGGAGGTGAATTAGACACAGCCCCTCTGCTCAAGAGCTCGTGTTCTGCTGAAGCTTCCACAAGAGGACATCGCACAATACACTTCTTTGCCCTTGCATTTGAGGCTCCTGAGATCAGAAACATTAGCTGCCTTGCCTAAGGTCTTGTGTCTCACAGCCCAGCTAAGTGCTCAGCCCGTGGCATAGGCAGCTGCCGGCTAGGATGAGCGGGGAGCCATGGCCAGCTGCCTGGGAGTTGACTGGCCGCTCCTTTATTTTGCCTTTGGCTGTTTTCCCATCCTTTTGCTTAGTGGAAACCTCTGGGGCCTTAGGATTCCGTAGGTGAACCTGGACAGGCCTGGCCTGTGAGTGGATTCCCTGACGCGCACGTAAAGTGCAGTGGCTGCCTTTGCCCACTTTACCCCGAGAGTCTCCTTACTTTGCTGCTGGTTGATGAACTTAGGCTGCCGTATCTTCCACTTGGGAGAAATAAATGAAGGGCAACTAATACACAGGCATGATTTTTCTTTGCTACCTTCCGTTAGTGTTGACTGTAATGGAAATGCTAATTTTTGGAACTTAGGAAGTAAGAAAAAGGACGGCAAATCCTTTCATTCGACATATATCTTGGCATTGGGATGGAGGATGAAGGAAGGCGTCACCAGGGCCTCGACCCTCCCCACTTACTTGATTCTGAAGTCATCCGCGGCCAGCTTGGCGTTGTCGATCTGTATGACAATCCTGGCATTCTCAGCCTTGGTGCACAGGATCTGAGCAAAACCAAAAAGACAGCTCACGTGTGGGTCATCTCACTCGGGACCCCAGGTCCACCATGGCCTCCACACTCAACGGCACTCGCGTCATAGAATCCCAAACTCAGGGCTCCGGGGCTCTTCCACGTCTCCCCGCATTCTCACACCAGACGCCCCGGGCTCTCGCAAGCCTCACCTTCTGCTGGAGCTCCTCGATGGTGCGGAAGTAGGACTGGTAGTCCGGGCACACGCTGGTCTCGTGGCACTTGCTCGTCTCCCGGATGGTGGTCTCCAGCTCCGCATTCTCGCGCTCCAGCTGCCGCACCTTCTCCAGGTAGTTGGCCAGGCGGTCGTTCAGGAACTGCATGGTCTCCTTCTCGTGCCCGTTCAGGGTCACCTCCCCGTAGGCCCCGCAGATGCCCACGTTGCCGGGAATGTGGCAGGTCCCGGGCAAGGGACAGGCCGTCCGGCAGCTTTGGGGCAGACAGAGGCTGGGTCTGCCCAGCGGGGTGTTCCCCACGCGGACCCGGTTGGAGTGCGCCACGGTGGCCGAGAGGCACATGGGGGCGGTGTCGCCCTCTGGTCCGTACTGGACGCCGACCTCAGAGCAGGCAATGGGGACACATCTTGCTCCAAGGCTCCGGATGCTGCCCGCAGGGTAGGATGAGCCAGTGCAGGAGGTCATGTTGCTGGGCTGAGGCTGTGCGGGAGTTTCTGATCAGCTGGGGAGGCCAGGCCAGGAGTGTGAGAGCCTCCTCCCCTCCAGGCCCTTTTATACCCACCCCAGGTGGGCGTTGGCTCCAGTGCTTGGCGCTCACTGCCCTGATTATCTGCCTGCTGTGTGCATCACCTGGTTACTCAGCTGGGGAGCTGACCACTACAATCCCTCGCCTCATTAAAGGCGTGTGGAGGAAGCGCAGGTGCCTCTTGGCTCTTTGATATTGAGCTGGCTGTTGGGGGGAGTTCAAAAGTTTTTTATTATTATTATTTTCGAAGAAGCAAAGTCCTTGCAGCCATTGACTGCTTGTGCCTTGAGTGGGTGTTGACCTGGTGATTGGCAAACCCATACGGATGCATGACTATTCCTTGTTGCCCACGGTGGAGCAGAAGAGCAGACACTCCCTGTATTAAAACTCCACCGGCCTCCTCTAACCAGAGAAAAAACTGATTATTGGTATTGGTGGGTTGATGGTGTTTGGTGACCAAGATGTGCTACATGTATTCTTTCTTTGATTGTTGACCTTTCAGACTTACTTTAAGCAGCAACAAATGTATCCAATCCACACCAACATCCTGTATTGCAGGCACCCGGCTGCGGCTTAACCTGCAGGGGGCAAAGCATGGTACAGTTCCTGCCAACAGGAAGCAACCACACTTGGGAAGACTTGGAGGTTGACAACAGAGTGTCTGAGCAGCTCGGGCTTGTGAGGGGGGCTTTGAAAACCATAGTTGGGGGGGGGGGTCACTGTCGTGCAATAGGTTAAAGCTGCTGCCTGCGATGCCAGCATCCCTATAGGTCCAGGTTCCTGTCCCAGCTACTCTACAGCCAACCCAGCTCCCTGCTAATGGCCTGGGAAAAGCAGTGGAAGACAGTCCACGTGCTTGGGCCACTGCCACCCCCGTGGGAGACCCAGATGAAGCTCCTGGCTTTGGCCTGGCCCAGCGCTGGCTGTTGCAGCCATCTGGGGAGTGAACCAGCAGATGGAAGTCCCTCTCTCTCTCTCTGTTTCCCATCTCTGTAATTCTGACATTCTGACTTTCAAATGAATAAGTTAAGTCTTCAAAAAAAAAAAAAAAGACAGAAAGAAAACCAGAGCTGACCCAGACAGATAAGGGTGAGCCCAAGAAGCCGGAAACAAACAAAAATGAGCAATAGTTTTTTGACTCCCAGAGCAGACCTGAGACATGAAACCCAAACAGCCCTGAGTTATCCGAGTGTCTGTAGCCCTTTCTCGTGCCTCGCCTCCTTGTTCTAAACTCAGCTGTCGAGTGCTCATCATGGGTTTTGATGATATTGCTTGATCCTTATACCAGCCTACGTGGTGAGTACATCCTTATCTTGATTTTATAAAGAAAAAAGAAAATCAGTGGGAGCCAGGGCTGTGAAGCCATTTTTCTAAGACCACACCCAGCCTACAGTGCCACAGTCTCGTCTCGGTGTCACCGTCTCTCAGCGCCAGGGCCTCTTCTTTTCCTCTTCTTAGCTTGGCCACCACCATGCCCCAATCCCAAAAGGACAACAGCTGTGTCATGGCGAGAACCAAGAAGAATTAAAAGGCCTGAAGACCAGGCAAGAAGTTGACATTAAGACACAAAACCAAATCCTGACATCCCGTATTACTATCATCTCTGTGTGAGGTCCCAAAGCCTGGGGCCAGGTTTCTCCAAAGGCTACGTAGAAGCTGCCAGGGAATGTCTCAGCTCCACCATCCCACCTTCTGATAGCTCCTGGCCCCTCCAAGGCAGCTCACTGCCCACATCGCGAAAGCTCCCTCTCAGAATTTGGGACAGTAGGAAGATAGGTCCCCTAAGAGCAAGGCAAAGCAGGTATGGAAGAGGATCGCCAAGGTGGTAGCAGAGATGGTTGAGCAAATGAATATTTGCCAGTGCTCCGAGCACTGCATCAAAGCTGAACACGTATTTCTCTAAAGAGCAAATATGTACACATGGACCGCCAGCTGCTGAAGTTCTAGCAAGAAAAAGATAGAATTGGAGAATTCAGTACAGAGCGGGTTTCCCAGGACATGCACTGGGAGTTGGCACCAACCTCAGGGTTACACAGAGCTGACCAATGAATAACCTTTCACAGACAGCATCGGAAGGAGGAAGGAGGAAGGAGCTGTCTCCAGCCAGCCTGACCCCCCCACAGAGGCCTCTGGGTGCAATCTGCATGTGTTACATCTTCAAACACCCCTTTGTCATTCTCTCCCACCTCCTCACACAGCAAGGCTATAAACACAGCATCTCTATAAACCAGAGAGCAGACTTTGCATGTTTCCTTTGATTTGCTAAGTAGAATCCATCTTCCCACCTGACCCTCCTGGGACTCATCCGGTGCACTAAAAGCCACGATTCCTCTCCTCTCATCAAACAGGACGCTTGTGATTTTACAACATCATGTCTGAAGCTTCATCAATTGGGGGGACGCTCCTCTAAGCTAAAGCTGTTTTGCATAATGACCCCCAATGCTTCGCTTCACACCCCTTTGTAAGTCGCTGGGTTCCACTCATTTGTATTTTTCTCAGAGGAAGTGCTGGTGGGGTGGAGAACACTGCCTACCCTTCCAGCACTTTAAAAAGAGTGCCTGGGGACCACAGGTGAGCGGACCAGAAGCGAAGACAGAGCGTGTATGGAGGGAGCCTCAGCCCTCCGTGTGCACCTGTGTGCACCAGGCTCTCTGCTCCCATTCTGACTCCCCACGTGCCGCTCTCCAGAGGCAGGAGGGCTGCTGCACGCAGAGGGGGTGGTTTGGTCTTGAGTTGCTGTTTTCAAATCCAGTGTGGGTGCACAGGAGTGTGTGGCAGCCAGAGGGAGATGGAGTTGTGCCCTTGCAGGCTGGCTCCTGGAAATTCTGCCTGCCTCACCTTTTCTGCCATGTGGCTCCTACCGCAGGAAGCTGCCCAGGCACACCCAGGAGTTGTGCCCATCCCACACTTTGCAGGGGGTGCAAGGCTTTAAGACGGCAACTTCGCGTAGCATCTGGTACTGCTGTGTCTCCCAGGCGTCAGGAAATGGTGCTCCAGAAATGCATAGGTTGAGGAAACCTTGGAGACTGGAGAGGAAAGGCTGTGCATAATTCCCTGCCTATCAGTGTAGGTTCATTTAAGATGAAGAAATACAAAATTATGAGAATGACAAGATGCCGTTTTCTCCTTATCTGATTTTTTTAAGTAGAATAAGAGCACGCAGTATTGGCCCGGGCGTGGGGGAACAGCCCCATGGAAGGGAGCAGAGTGATGGGCTCCCATCTGCACAGCACGCCGCGGCGCCTGTGAGCCTCAGACCTGCCTCTGGGTAGCATTTGCTGCTCCACGCGTCTCTCTAGTCCCTCTGCCTCGTGCTCCGGGGCACTCACTTTGGAGGCTCCTCCTGCCCTGCAGGGAGACAGTTAGCGGGGAAAGACCCCAGAAAATGGACTGTGAGTGTGAGAAGAGAGGAAAATACCGAATTCTACTTAAGCCAGAGTGAAAATAGATCTCTGGCATAGCTCATAGGTCTCCATGGTGGGAAACAGGGGAACAGCAAAATTCTGCTTTCTTCGGCTCATCATCAACACACTACCATCACATACCCTGAGTCTCTGTGACCAGGATCTGCCACGGACACGTGAGCTGCCTGGGCTCAGGCACGCGCCCTCCAAGGCTCTCTCGCTTCCCAGGTGAGGAGCCCTCGCTCTTCTGGCCCTCTCTTCCCACCCCTGCAGGCTGGCGCCTCCCTCCGCACCCCTGCTCTGGGCTTCTATCCCCAGAGCCCAGCACAGGGCCTGGTTGCAGAGTAAGGGCTCCCTGGGAACGGGCTTCATTAAGCAGGTGTTGAGAAGCATAGTAAGACCAAGCCGAGATCCGTGTTACTGAATCCTGGAACAACATCATAGATGCCTAAGCAATGTGAGAATAAACAAGCAGGGATGAGCTGGTCAATCACATCTCGAAAATACGCCAGTTTGTAGCATGTGCCAGCTTCCATGGTATAAATATGCAAACAACCACCAAGCTACCAAGATGATGTCACCGTACATGGAGTTGAGAATGGACATGCAAAAGCGGCCCTCGTGAGCCCTCCACTTGCCAAGTCTGAATTTGTGAGCGCATTTCTTACATGTTAATTTATGTTACCTGCTATGATTCACATCTCACAAAGCAAAGTCATCACTTGCTAATAAAACAACTTTGAGGGGCCAGCGCTGTGGCGCAGCGGGTTAAAGCCCCAGCCTGCAGCGCCGGCATCCCATATGGAGTATCCCCATACCCCCTTTGAGTCCCGGCTGCTCCTCTTCCGATCCAGCTCTCTGCTATGGCCTGGGAAAGCAGCAGAAGATGGCCCAAGTGCTTGGGTCCTGCACCCATGTGGGAGACCTGGAAGAAGCTCCTGGCCCCTAATTTGTACCCGCCCAGCTCCAGCCATTGTGGCCATTTGGGAAGTGAACCAACGGATAGAAGACCTCTCTCTCTCTCTCTCTCTCTCCACTTCTCTCTGTAACTCTGTCTTTCAAATAAATAGAATGAATCTTTAAAAAAAGAAAAACTTCTAATAAAATAGTGGAAGATCACCTCAATTCTTCAACCCAAAAACATATGAAAACCAATTTTCTCATAACTCATTTGTCTTTAATGTTTCTTTTATAAAAAAAGATTTATTTTATTTATTTGAAAGGCAGAGTCAGAGAAAAAGACAGAGACAGAGACAGAGGTCTTCTATCAGCTCGTTCATTTCCCAAATGGCAGCAACCACCAGAGCTGGGCCAGGCTGAAGCCAGGAGCCAGGAGCTCCTTCCAGGTCTCCCACGTAGGTGCAGAGGCCTTCCTCTGCTGCTTTCCCAGGCACAGTAGCAGGGAGCTGCATCGGATGTGGAGCAGCCGGGACTTGAAAGGGCACTCATGTGGGACGGCGGCAGCACTGCGGGCAGTGGATTTACTTGCTGACCCACCACAGCGCCGGCTCCGGGGTAGAATGAGCAACGGCAGAATAAGTCACTGGTTTGCTTCCAAGGTCTCCAAAGCCATCAGGGGTCTGGATGGAAGTCCATGCATGGGGGCTCTGCCAGGGGTCACCTCTCCTGCTGCTGTCCGAGTGTGTTCCAGGGATGCCAGGACTGGGCTGCTGAATTCTGATGTGTGAGGAGGGAGCCACACCCCTGTGGTAGGTGGGGCCCCTCTAACATGTCAATCATCTGCAGAGGAGGGGCGTTCTCAGAGGGAAGAAGCACGCGGAAGGCTCAGCTTCTCCCTGGTCCAGGTGCCCAGGAGTCCAGCATGTGGGCGGGGCTGCCGTGGAGCCCAGCACGAAGAGGGGAAGGGGGATGGATGGAGAGGCTCTCAGACAAGGTCTTGTCCTCCTAGAACTATGAGGTTAGTTCAGGGCCGTGGGTCTCCTAAGATTCAGGGTCCGGGAGTCCCCTCTTGAGCTCTTCACCTGGAGTGGGGTTTCCCTGAAAACCCTCCACCCAACACCCAACAACTGGGGTCCTTTATCTGCTCTCGACCGTGATAGAAGACTCCCCCATCTTGGTCAAGGACTCGGGGACAGCCCCCAAGGGCAGGTGACCCGGGCAGTCAGGACCTCTTCTTCCCACCGGGCAAGCCGCCTAAGGCTGTGTTCTCCTTACACGAGGGAGGGGAACTCCATCACTTGTGCCCCTGGCACTGCCGCTCAGCCACCGGTGGGCCAGGCCAGGGCAGCCGGCTCGCTGTGCCCCAGGTCCTCAGCTGGGAACGCAACACACCGACCATGTGCCCCAACTCTCGTGAGCGCAACCTGAGTTAGAACGACGTAACGTGCTTTGCAACCCACACACACGCGTGGGTGCTGAGACCCAAGTTCACATACAAATGCCTCTCTTTTCTGTTCTCTTTGTCTCTCTCCCATCCTGCTCATCAAAACAGTCACAGCTGTAGCTCACAGGCGGCATCCCCATCACACCCCCGTGAGATGCCAGCAGCAGACTCACGGGCATCGTCCGTGGATTGGCCAGGGACAGAAGAAGGATGGCGGTTCCCAAGCAGGAGAGCGAAGTCCTTGACAACCCCAGCAAGTGGGAGCCGTGAGAAGCCGGAGGGTCCGCCGTGCCGGGTCTGGGTGCAGACGACCGGCAAGGCGCGCTTCAGCCCTGGTGAGTCTCTCCGATCCACCTCCCTCTCATCCGCCATCACAGGATGGTCCCCCAGCCCCACAAACAGTCTCTGGGGGCACCAGGGAGGAGCTGCTGTGGCGGGGGGGGGGGGGGGCTCCAGGGGTGCAGGTGCCCTTGCCGGGGAGGGGGTGCTGCATGGCGTTGGACAGCACAGCCCCAGCAGGACCGAAGGTGCTTCCCTCTCCCGACCCCGGCCCAGCACGTGTTTACTCGGAGCACAGCGGCTGGCCTTGGTTTCTGCTCCAGTTTGTTTCTCAGAGCGACGGCAGCCTCACAGACCGTCAGAAAGCTGAGGACAAGCAGTGCGCGTGGGGCAGGTAGCCCTGAGCGGCAAAGGCCGCTCTCCAGCCTGCAGGGGCCAGGAACCGCGGCACTGCCTCGCTACACAGCCCCACGGGCGCCTGAGAGCCTGGGGGAAGACAGCGCCACCATCCGGTGATGTGCGGCAGGTCAGGCCACGCTGGCTTGGAGCCACTTCCTGCAGCGGGAGTCTGTGGTCGCCACAGTCCCTGAGCCTCAGCCAAGGGACTCCTCGGGAAGCATTTCCCCAAGGCCACTCACGATCCTTCAGCTATGGGACAACCCAAAACCGAGCTGGGGCTGGCAGAAGGACAGGGCGGCCAAGCCGGATTTGATCGTTATGGGTTGCTTTTTTTTTTTTTTTCAATTGAAGAAAAGCAATGCTTCTTTTGGGAGCCAACGTTGCGGCACAGTGGGTTAAGCCACCACTTGTGATACCAACGTCCCAGATCAGAGCACTGGTGGAGTCCTGGCTTCCATGCCTCCATCCAGCTCCCTGCTGATGCACCTGGAAAGACAGTGGATGATGGCCCAAGTGCTTGGACCCCTGCTTCCCTAGCAGGAGCCTAGGGCGTTCCTGGCTCCTGGCTTTGGCCTGGCCCAGCCTAGGCTGTTGCAGCCATTTGAGGAATGAACCAGCAGATGGAAGATTCTCTCTCTTTCTCTCACTCACTCATTCTGCCTCTCAAATAAATAAGTAAATCTTAAAAAAAAAAAAAAAAAAAAAAAAGACGTAACCACCAGGGCAGCAGGGCCGCGGCAGTAGCGCCATGTCGCCGTCGTCCTGCCGCAGACGGTCCCACAGTTGTCCCTGCTTTGACTTTATCATATAAGGGAGACCATGCAGAGTCGTCTCTCTTCACTTTCCACTTACTTACTACCTGAAAGAAAACAAAACCCTGAGATACAGCACACGGAACTTGAGCTCCCACCCGGCTGCACGGGCTCCGAGGAACAGCGCCACCTGGCGGTCACTTCCCACCCCGCCCCCATGGCCTCATCTGTAAAATGCCCTTCCGTGACTCCCAGGGACCCTCAGGACACAGCCTCTAAAACACTTTCCCTGCACCTTCCTTCTGTGTCCATCACAATCTCCTCTCTCTGGGCCCAGTTTCACCATCCCTATATGGGGAGGTGGACTAGAACCCCTGAGGCGCCTGAGGCAACACTGCTTTTACAAGATTCTAGGTGCACGGTTCTTTCATTCAGTGCAGGGTCCAGGTCAGCTGCAGGACAGAAGACTGCCTGGGGACGGGGCAGCTCCCATGTGCAAACTCCAGGCGAAGACCTGCAGCTCTCACTGGTCCCGGCCCCTGAGCAAGGCTGTGAGCGCCTTTTCCTAATTGCTCTCCTACCTCCTGGTCCTTCTGCCGGGCCTCCAGGCATCCTCCTGGAGCTGAGCCCTCCACAGCGGCCTTCGCACAGCCTTCCTCTCTCGGCAAGGCGGTGCCAGAGCCATGCCTGGACCAGGGCCGCCCTTGCCTGGACCAGGGCCGCCCTCGCCTGGACCAGGGCCACCCTCTGCCACTGTAGCACAAACAGCGCAGAAACAAACAGCGTGGGATAAGAACCTCATTCACCGGGACAGGCGGCAGCTGCACCGGACCTGGGAGCTGTGGTTTGCCGCCCCCTGCTTCCCACAGCCCAGGGAGTGCGGCCTCCAAATTGGAGCACAGGGAAGACTCCAGTCTGCTGCACAGTCAGAGGACAGGGGCGGGAGCAGGACCCCCGGAATCCACGCCGCCAGCACCCGGCGACCAGGGCTGGACGTGCACCGGAACCTCTGAAGCAAAGGCGCCCGTGGGCTGGCTCTGCTGTGCCGCTGCCGCTGCTGTTTCTCAAACTTGAGCCTCAGCAGAGCTCCGAACAGTGACCCGGCCGCCCTTGTCCTCGGGGAATGTCAGAGAGGCGGGATTTGTTGCGATTTCCTTCCACGGACACTTACAAGCACTGAGAGCCCCGCCCAGGCCTTGGCGGGGGGGGGGGGGGGGGGGCCAACAGCCTGTGAAACAGAGGCAGAGAGGCACAGAGACAGCTCAGGCAGACTCGCTGCAGCCCAGCGCTCCCGAAACCAAAGCGGCTGAGCGCTCCCTGATGGCCAGCTGCTCCTGTGTGTGTCGCTCACTTGCTGTGGCTGAGAGAGGCTGCTGGGTGGAGCAGCAATTACCTCGACCCGTCGCTCAGGAAGACAGACATCAGAGGATCTTTGGGGACTTGCTGTTTAGCCACATTGAGAGCATTAGATTCAAGTGTTAAATTCTGCAAAGCACGGAGTGGGCCTCCGGCCTGGCGGTTAAAATACGGGGAAAGACGCCTGCGTCGCTTATCTGAGGGTCAGGGCTGCGACCCCTGCTCCCACACCTGGCCCCCGCTCCCCGCTAAAGTGCACCCTAGCAAGCCCAGTGATGGCGCCGGCAGTTGGGTCCTGCCACCCGCATGGGAGACCTGGACGGAGTTCCCAGCTCCAGGTCTCCGCTCTGCCCCATTCTGGCCACTGTGGGCACTTACCGAGCGAACAAGCAAATGGGAGCGCGCTCTCTCGCTCTCTTGCTCTCTCTCTCCACCACCCCCATTTCTGTGTCTCCGACTCTCACATAAATAAATAGGGGTGGGCATTGTGGGGCAGCAGTGAGCCTACTCGTGAAGCCTGCATCCCTCTGGGAGGGCCTGGGGTCCGGCCCCAGCTCTGCTGCCAATCCAGCTTCCTGTCCACACCTAGGGAAGCAGTGGAAGATGCCCAAGTACTTGGATCCCTGCCACCCACATGGGAGATCCTGATGGAGGCCCCAGCTCCTGGCTTTGGCCTGGCCTAGCCCCTGCTGTTGCAGCAATTGGACGTGAACCAACAGATGGAAGATTGATCTCTCTCTCTCTCTCTTTCCCCCCACTCTTAACCCCCCCCCCTTATTGCTCTGCCTTTCAGGTAAATAAAAATAAATAAACATGTTAAAAATAAATAAATATTTAACATTTACAAAACAGAAAGAATTGTTTTCTTATTGGTGAGGTTCCTGGTTACAGCATGAAAGAGGCATGTCCCTGTTTAGCTCATTACAAGTATTGTACCAAGTTGGGGCTGGCATTGTAGCATAGCAGGTAAAGCTGCTACCTGCAGTGCCAGCATCCCATATGGGTGCCGGTTCGAGACCCAGCTGCTCCACTTCCGATCCAGCTCTCTGCTGTGGCCTGGGAAAGCAGTGGAAGATGGCCCAAGTCCTTGGGTTCCTGCACCCATGTGGGAGACCTAGAGGAAGCTCCTGGCTCCTGGCTTCAGATCAGCGCTGCTCTAGCCATTGTGAGAAGTAAACCAGTGAGTGAAAACCTCTCTCTCTCTCTCTCTCTCTCTCTCTCTCTGCCTCTGCCTCTCTGTAACTCTGCCTTTTGAATAAATAAATAAAGCTTTAAAACAAAACAAAGCAAGTATTATTGTACCAAGCTTTCCTAGTACAGGGAGTGGGAAGAGATTTGTTCTAAGCCGTCTAAGTCCATACACTGACCCATCTCTCAGCCCTATGCCTGACTCCTGGGTCTTTGTCTGGGAAGCCAGGTTTCCCTGAGGGGCAATTCTGTCCCATAGACCCTCACTCCCAGACCTCAGAGAGAGGCCTTGCCCTGGGTCGGTGAGTGGCAGGTGCCAGGCCCAAGCTGCTTAATGGCCCCAGGGAAAGCTGGGACTTGAAGCAAGTGCTTCCTTTCCCACTCCCACTGGGGGACGCCTGGTACCTGTGGGAGTTCCTCCCAGACATCAAATAAGCCAGAGTGTTCACGGCTTGAGCCCAGCCCTGCCCACGCTTCCCTGTAAACCAGAGTGAGTTAAATCCCAATGTCGTGATGTAAGAACCGCTGTGTGCGGAGCGCAGGCCTAAGTGCTCCTCCAAGCCTGCACTCGCGGCTTCACCGCTCAGCAGTAAGACTGGGGGGCTGGACAGGGAGGGGACAGCTCCTGAGGCCTCCAGCTTGGAAGTACCATCCAGACACAGACAGTCCTGGCCATCCGTCTCCAGCAGGGAGACGGCACTCCTGGCCCTGGGCTCTGAGGCTCGGTTTCACATAAAAAGCGTTAGCAGGCTTTGGGTGGTCAGACAGGTCTTGGCAAGTCGGAGTGACCCACAGGTACAGCTGAGGGCAATGGGGAGCCTGTGGAAGTCCCAAAGGGGCCCCGAGCCCTGGGTTCCAGGCTGGCATCCCCTGGGCGGTTGCGCCTGCTTCTTGGCCGCGGCCCTGGTCTTTGCTGCTACAGAGCCGCACCCTCGAGGCTAAGCAGATTCTGAGTCGGAGGTTGCTGGTTCCCTGGATTCCCAGGGAAGAGTTTCAGCCTCTCAAAGCAAACACCTCCATTCATGGGGAAATATTTATTAGCCTGAAACAATAATAAACCCCAGGTGCTGGGGGAGAGCGGGAGGCGCTGGGGAGAGCTGCAGGGCTTGGCGTCTGGCACTTGGCTCCCATTCCCACCTGTCGGCCGTGGGCCTGTGAGCGCATCTTTCCACCCCTCGGGGTCTTAGACTCCTTGTCTGTACGGCGGCAGAGGCTGGGCCACGGCGGCTGCAAGGCGCCTGCCGGTTCCGCCAGTGTAGGCTGGCCCTGTCCGGGGGAGCTCCCCGCGATGTTAGGAATCCTCCCCGTCTGCTTAGTCCTGTGGGGAACCCCTTAGCCACGGGGGCCTGGTGCAACCGGGGAACTGAACTCTACAGTTGTACCGAATTGTCTTTCCTTACAAAGGGGACAACCACGTGGACGGTGGCTACCATATTGGACAGAACAATTGCTCCAGCCAAAGATTTGGTCGGCCTGGTCTGTTGCTTCGCTCGAGTTGAGTGTATTCTAGAAATACACTCGCCTGCAGTTCTGAGGACAGAAGGCCTCCCCCTGGCATTTCAGCTCATTAAAGTCTTACCCAGCCACCAACCAGGAGCACCGTGCCGAGCTAGGGCCCCATCAGGCTAAGGGCCCTGTCTGCGGGGAGGTGGGGGGTCTTGCAGGACCACATCGGTCCAGGGAACCCACGGACAGCCTCTGGAGCCAATGCATTTCTCACCACCTCTTGGCAAAGCCAGAGGGCAGATACTTAGTAGGGATTTCCTCTCAGCTCATTAAGGCAGAACCATGCATTTGGAGAGTGAGGTGGAGGGAGATGCTTCCGGCTCTCTCCCCTTTACCTGCCGCAGTGCACGGCCACTGCGCACCGCATCTTTCGGAGTGGAGCCTTATTTTTCTGTGGCCACTGCCATCGCCCTTACTAAGACCCTGAGAGCCTCTCGCACAGACTCTCCGTCAGCTTTCTCCCTGCCCCTGAGCCTCCCTGGGGGAAGCTTTCTGAAATACCACTCCAGTCATGTCATCCCTGGGCCCCAGGCCTGCAGCAGCCCTCCCACTGCCCTTGAGAGACAGTCCAGGCCCTGCAGGGGACCCCTGAGGCCTCCCACCAGCCAGTGCGCTCCTCTCCTTTGAGCTTTACTCCCAGCAGTCTCCTGCCGGAACCCACAGCCTCAGCCAAGCCTGACCTCGGCTGCCCCACAGACCCCCACGTGCACCTGTCGGGTGCTATACCCATCTATTCCAGCCCCGTGGTCCCCGTCAATGCTTCCTGTTACAAGACGCCTTTTCAGATCCCCCCACGCTTACCTTCTCCCAGTCTCTGCGAGTGTGCAGGCTTCCTGGGTAGGGCAGTGTAGCAGAATGGTTAACGCTGCTGGGCAGCTGGACTGGGGTTCAGATCCTTACATGGACTCAGCCACTGTCTGTGGCTGTTTCCCCTGCACACAATGGACACGATGCCGCACGATGCCTGAGTTCATTTCTAGAATACCCTCACCCCGGGACTTGGGGCACTGGAAGCGCTCAGAGTGGGAGCAGTTCTTGGTGGCGGTGTCGCTATGACAGCGCCACTGCTCCCTGGGCCTGGGTGAGGAAGGAGGAGGGGGGCCACACACACTCTGGCCTGAGCTCCCCTCCCACCCCAAGTGTTTAGATGATGAGGGTCACATGGACCTTTTGCAAGCCCTGCACCCAGCTGCAGTTTGCAAATATTGAGGACGCTGCCTGTGGGCTGGCTGAGCATCTGTGGAGTCCGGGGGCTTCGATTTGAGCCCTGGGTCGACCACTCGGGCAACTTTCTTAGCCTCATTTGGCTTCAGTTTCCTCCTCATGTTGAGATCATGGAGCCTTTTCATAGGTTGTTGCAAGAATTAAACAAGGCATTATTAACAAGGCATCCAGGACCAACACCCGGCCCAGCCAGCCCCTAACACGGAACCTGAGCTCAGTAGGCACTCAGAGACTTATTGCAGGAAGGAGTGAATGATCCCATTGTACCGGCTGTAATGAGACGCAGGGAGGGATTCATTCCAGTAGGATCCCCAGTTACTGTAGTTTGGCCTAGGTTTCTGGCATCGGTGTCTCCCTTTCCTCTGTATTCATTTACTACCTGGCTCTGGACCGACTGCCTGGCTCCAAGCGGCCCTTCCAGTGAGCACCTGTCAAGCTTCCCCGGAAGCAGGAGGGACCTGCTGTCGAGCCCAGTGGCGCAGAGCTGGCTGTGGATACAGCAGCACACATGACAACTACAGAATGATGCGTTTGCAAGAAAGAAGCTTTATTTGCCAGTTATCTAAGAATGCATGTTCTTTCAAGGAACACAGACAGCAAGAAAAGAGCACCCATGGAAAGAGAAGAGGAGGTTTTGAAGCAAGGGAGGTGAGGGCGCCCCCTGTAGGAGGAGAAGATGCTGCAGATGGTCCACCTGCTGGTCCGGCTCAAGGTCTTCCTTGCTGGCCAGGCCGGCCCTGCTCTTCGAGCGAGCACCAAGATGGGGCCGGGCTCGGTCTAAGGAGGCAGCAGCAGCAGGCAGGATCCGCAGCGCAGAGGGACTTCAGTGGCAGCCCTGGGGACAGGGCGTGCAAGGCACGTAGATGGTGCGGGGCACCGAGGGAGAGGGCACACAAGGGGGCACGGAGGAAGCTGCGCATGGATTACAGGGCGTCCTGCGGGAGAAAGCCACAGTGGCGGAGATTGGTGCGGGGCCCAGCTCGGCAGCAGATGCCGCCCCAGCTGCCCCAGATGCCCTCAGACACACCCACTGGGTGTCTTCTCCACCCAGCATCCCTGTCATCTGTACCTGTGCTACCTGCCCAGCCCCTCTCCTGCCCTGCTCCATCTCGTCCTGTCCCTCCCCTGCTTAACACCTGCAGAGGCTCCTGTCGGTGCCCAGAATAAGGAGTAGCCTTCCCGGTAGGACCTGCGTGATAACCCTGCCCCCACCTCTCAGCCCAGCCTCAGCTCCAGGCCCCTTCCACTCAGCCCTGGGTGCTCAGAACTCCTCCCAGTTCCTCCATGGACCATGCTGCTCGGCCCGGGGCTTCAGCCCCGGCTCCTATTTCTAAAACACTCTGCCCTCTCCCCACCCCTAGTCAGTTTCTTCTCTTCTGCTGTGGCTTGGATGTGGTCTGTGTCCGGCCAAGCCTCCAGTTTGAAACTTGACTCCCAGTGATGGGAGATGCTGGGGTCCTTCAGAGCTGAGCTCAGGGGGCCCCACCCTCAGGATAGGCTGCCTGTGGTTCCCAGGAGAGTGGCCTGGTTATTGCCAGAGCAGACGGCTACAAAGCGAGCCCCCCCACCCCCGGCCCAGCTCTCTCCTGCTTCTTCTCTCACCCGCGTTCTCACCACGCAGGGAGCAGCACACAGCCCTCACCGGAAGCCAGGCAGAAGCCAATACCTCCCAGCCTCCACAACCGCGAGCCAAAGCAAACCCCTTTTCTTTATAAATTAACAGCCTCAGGTGTTTTATTCTAGAAGAGAAAGCGGAGTGAAAGGCCTTTCGGAGCCCAGCCCAGCTGCCACCTCCTCCTGGAAGCCCCCACTGCTGAGAGTCAGATGCCCGTGCACCACCCCACGCTCCCTTCCGCAGAGACTGGCGCTGATTCTGCCGCGGTCGGTCTCTGCTGCTGGGCAGCCGAGGACGGATGCCCACCCTGCAGAGCTGGCACAGAGCAGGTGCTTAACGAAGAATGTGCTCATTAGGAGCAACAATCAGCACACGGTGAAAGGAAGAGGGATGACCTCAGAGGCCGGCAGGTGTGGGCTCGAGACCGGCAGCAACGCATTGGACGCTGGCCGGAGACCAAATGGCTCAGACCCACTGGCAGCCTGAGATGCGCTTCATTTGACTAGTACTATATGTTTCTTTAATTTCTATTAAATCGCGTTTTATAGGCTTTTTTAATATTTAAAAAATCAGGAGAATGTAACATTTAAGAACTCCAGATTCCCAGCCTCCCTCAAACAATCAGAAGACCCAGCGCCGCTGGCCCTCCTGCTCCCAGGGTCCACGTGGCCCCGAGCGGTCGGCACTGCCCTCCGTGCGTGGGGCTGGAGCTCTCTGCTGGGCCCCCACGACCATGTCACGATGTGAGCTAACAGCCTGGGCCTTGCAAACCTTTGGCTTTGCCATGCTTGCCCCGGAGAAGAGAAGCAAGCTTAGCTGTGGAATAGAAACTGCTACAACAGGCATCCTCCCGCCAGGTGTGCATCGCCCAGAGGTACCCCGCCTCCAGGCAGCCCCCCAGTCCTGCGGACTCTGCCTGCAGAGCACTGGGGGCCGATGCCTCCACCGCCCTCCTGCAGGCCCTCGCCTCGGCTCAACCAGGCCATGGCCAGGGCCCCCTTGACAGTGTCCCCACCTGGTCCTGCTTCTTCTCAGTTCTCCCCGCTGCCCTCGGGGTGACCTCCCTGACAGAGTAGCTGTGAGGTTTCATTGACTCAGCCAAGAAACGCTCCCTGCACCTCGACTATGTGCTGAGCATGGACTAAACACGTATGCTGGCGGCACTGCATTCCAGACGCCTACCATGGGGGGGGGGGGGGGGAGGGCAGAGCTCAGCTAGTTCCATCGCCCCTCCCCCTGCCTGTCAGGTAGAGCTCTCCCTCCCCTGTGTGGCCTTTGTGGTTCTCCAAGAACCGGCCCCGGATGGCCCTGCCTGCCCGGCTGCTCACCACTGCTCAGTCACAGGAAGCTACCTTCTGTCATCTCTGCCAGCCAAAGAGGGCTCCCCATGGCCCGGCCGCCTCTCTCCCTAAACACACGGAACCAACGCGACAGCAGAGGCCTTGTCTCACCGGCCCGACTTCCTCCCAATGGACAGGTGGCAGCTTAACCTGCTGCGCCACACACCCTCCCCTCCAATGGCTTCTTAATCTTGACGGGGTTCTAAGCTGATGGCCCCTGGAGGGCAAGCCTCAGCAGGATCACTCACCTGCAGTCCTCGCTCTCCAACAGGGTCCGGTACGTGTTGATCTCCGCCTCCAGCCGGGCCTTGACATCCAGCAGCACATGGTACTCCTGGTTCTGCCGCTCCAGGTCCGCCCGGATCTCACCCAGCTGCGACTCCACGTTGTTGATGAGCCCCTGCATCTGGGCCAGCTGGGAGCCGTAGCGGGCCTCCGTCTCTGTCAGCGTGTTTTCCAGGGAGTCTCTCTAACACACAGGAAAATCAGAACCGTGAGAAGCGAAGCCAAGAAGAACCAAGACTCTGTGTGGTGTTGGAAATAACCCCTCCCTCGCTAAGTCACTGGGCAACTTGTTCAAGGTTCGTGATAAGTCCACGATTTGGGGAGCTGGTGCTGTGGCATAGTGAGCATAGTGGGCATAGTGGGCACTGCCTGCAGTGCCAACATCCCATATGGGTGCCGGTTCAAGTCCCAGCTGCTCCACTTCTGATCCAGCTCTCTGCTGGAAGATGGCCCAAGTCCTTGGGTCCTTGCACCTGCGTGGGAGACCCAGAAGAAGCTCCTGGCTTTGGATCGGCCCAGCTCTGGCCTTTGCAGCCATTTGGGGCCAGTGGGTGGAAGATCTCTCTCTCTCTGTGTGTCTCTCTCACTCGGTCTGTAACTCCGCCTCTCAAATTTAAAAAAAAAAAAAAAAAAAAACACGCACACACAATTTGAACCAAGTCTTACATCTGGTTGTGCATAACCTTGTTCCTTCTACGACCTCTGGTGACTGAGATCTGAGGTTCACCAAGTGCCTCCTGTGGCGCCACTGAGAACAGTGGTCCTTGGGGTGAGCATTTGGCACAAGCAGTCCAGGTGCCACTTGGGAGCCCCGAGTGCCACCTCAGAGTGCCCAAGTCCCAGCTCTGCTTCTGACTCCAGCTTCCTGCTCATGCACACCCTGGGAGGCAGCAGGTGAGGGCTCAAGGGCAGGGTCCCTGCCACTCCCATGGGAGACCTGGATGGAGTTGCAAGCTCCTGGCTCCAGCTTAACCCAGCTTCGGCAGTTGGGGGCATTTGAGGAGAGACCCAGCAAATGGGGGCTATCTCTCTCTCTCTATCTCTATCTGTCTGCCTCTCAAACAAATAAATAAATAAGAGTGGTTTCCAACCCTGGCTGCGCGTTAGCCACATGGGAGCCCTAAAAATAGCCACGCCCCGTCCCCACCTCCAGAGACTCTGATCCAGTTGGCCCAGAGAAGTCCGTGGGTGGCAGGAGTTTTGACTCTCATCCCTGTGCATGCCCTTGAACACTACGGGTTGAAGGGCAGGCTCAGCAGAGGACGAGCCTTCCCGGGGCGTCCTGCTGGACAGCGTCCACCTCACCCTCCTCTGGTGCGAAGCGCCTGTGGTCCCTGAGCTCACCCCACAAAAACCTTCCCTCCAGGACAGGGCGGCGGGGTGAGCATCCCGGCCAGCTGACACCTGGGCCTCCACTTCCTCCTCCCTGGCTGCCTGCCCCTTTGCTCGGTGCTGCCTCAGACGGACAGCAGGGGCCGCGCTGCCCACCCGCGGCACTCACCAGGCTGTGCTGGGCCTGCAGCTCGATCTCCAGCGCGTTGACCGTGCGGCGCAGGTCAATGATGTCCGACTGGTAGCTCTGAAGCTGCCCGGAGCTTGTGGTCACCTGCTGGTTAAGCTCCTCCATCTGCAGTGGGGAGACGGGGAAGGTTGGGGGCATCTTCCCAGGGACGCAGAGCAGAGGAGACGCCCTGCGAGAGGCCCACCTGCGTGTTGAACCATTCCTCCACGTCCCTGAGGTTGCTCTGCACCACCGTCTCGTACTGACACCGCATCTCCTCCAGTATCTTGGTCAGGTCCACAGGGGGCGCGGCGTCCACCTCGATGTTAAGGCGGTCCCCGAGTTGGCATCGGAGGGTGTTGACTTCCTGAAAAGGCACAAGAGCCCCCCCCCCCCCCGGCAAGTGTGAAAATCACCCAGTCCTAGCTCTCCTCCCGAGGGAGACAAGAACAGCTGCAACAAAAGGTGCTGACGATCTAAAGGTGCGAGGGGCCCCCTGACGGCCACAGTGCACCCTGCAGAATCCCCAGGGTCTCCTGGCTCCAGTCAGACATCCCCGCACTGGGAGGCGCCCTCCTACACGGCGCCCGGCGCCACTTCTGGCAGAAGCCAACTGCAGTGCTAGGGTTTGTCTGAGCCATTTGGGGCCCCAGTGAGAAATCCGTACCCCCAGTTTCCCAATCACCCTTCCAGCCTGCGTTTATCTGGGAAGGAGGGGCCTGGAGCTTGACTTTACTTGGTTCAAGGCCCAAGCCGGAGCAGGCACTTCCCCAGCCCGGCTGCCAAAGAGAGAAAGTTATCACCGGGGCTGGCGGGCTGTGCGATGATGCCTCATTAGCGGCTCCTTGGGGCCGTTCCCAGTTCTCTGACTTAAGTGGGATGAGTCAGGCGCCCCAGGGTGCTCCGTGGAGACGGAGCGTGCCTTTCACCGAAGCCTACAGACACCCAGCCGGGAATCAGAGGTGTTTGTTCATCCAGATCCCAACTCAAGGGGCCGAGGGCCAAAAACCCAGATTAGCAGGAAAACCACCAGGCCCAGGTGGGCCTCTGGGGACCTGTTGGAGAGGGGGGAGACACCAGCAAGGAAGGCGGCTGCAGGTGGCCTCAGCGCGGATGGGAGAGAGGCAGGGGAGCAGGGGCGGGGTCATCAAAGGGAAGAGAACCTCCGCCATCCACCTCCCCCTTGCAGGAGCTGGGGCCAGCAGTCCAGCTTGCAGATGTGGAAAAGGCCATCTGATGTGCGTTCCAGAATCTAACCCACCCCTGGCCCTACTGCACCCCTCTGCTCCTGGCTGTGGCTAAAACAAACACAGTCACCACCGGCGAGCACTTGGCGCACACCACTAGCTAGCCCAGCAAATGCCGAAGAGAAGGGGCTACATTTCTGAGCGCCCACGAACAGGCAGGTGTTTCATCTCCACTACCTGGGCCACAGCCATGATCCATGAGACCCGTTCCAGTCTCCCAGGAGCCCTGTCCGAAAACCTTCTCTCTGGGGCCTGTGCGCTGATGTAGCAGGTCAAGCTGCCTCCTGAGACAGCCGCATACAGGAGGGCCGGCTCAAGACCTGGCTGCTCCACATCTGATCCTGCTTCCTGCTAATGCCCCTGGGAAGGCCACACACAGATAATGGTTCAAGTGCTTGGGCCCCTGCCACCCACATGGGAGATCTGGATGGAGTTCCTAGCTCCTGGCTTTGGTATAACCCAGCCCTGGCTGCTGCAAGCATTTAGGGAGTGAACCAGCAGATGGAAGAGCTCACTCTCTCTCTCTCTCTCTGCCTTTCAAATAAATAAATACTTTAAAAAATAATAATGAGAGGCCTGCACTATTGTGCAGCCGGTAAAAGCCGCCACCTGCAGTGCCGGCATCCCATATGGGCACAGGATCAAGTCCCGGCTGCTCCACTTCCAATCCAGCTCTCTGCTATGGCCTGGGAAAGCAGAAGATGGCCCAAGTCCTTGGGCCCTGCACCCACATGGGAGACCCAGAAGAAGCTCCTGGCTCCTGGCTTCGGATCAGTTCAGCTCCAGCCATTGAGGCCATTTGGGGAGTGAACCAGCAGATGGAAGACCTTTCTCTCTCTCTCTCTCTCTCTGCCTCTGCCTCTCTGTAACTCTGCCTTTCAAATAAATAAATAAATCTTCAAAAAACTAGTAATAATAATAGTGAAACATTACCCCTGTTGTGCAGAGGAGGAAGCTCAGACAGTCTGCAGAGAGGAGACAGTCACAGCAACAGGCCTGGGGGCTTCAGCCACGTTCCACCCTCTCTGCTCCCCAGGGCGCCCTCAGCGGGACTCCTGTCCTCACCTCCTCATGGTTCTTCTTGAGGCAAATCAGCTCCTCCTTCAGGGACTCCACCTGCGCCTCCAGGTCCGACTTGCACAGGGTCAGATCGTCCAGGACCCTGCGCAGGCTGTTGATGTCGGCCTCCACCAGCTGCCGCAGGGACAGCTCCGACTCGTACCTGCAGGGGCAGAACACAGCACATGAAAACTGGAACGAAGCCCAGGACTCAGGGCAGGCCTTGAACTGCCAGAACTTTCCAAACGTCCGTGACAACGACAGAAACTGCCCCAAGGCTGTGCTGGGAGAGCCCCACCACCTATGCGGGTGCTCCCCCAGCCCCTCCCCTGGCTAAGCTCACTTGGTCCGGAAGTCGTCGGCAGCCAGCTTGGCGTTGTCGATCTGCACCATCACCCTGGCGTTCCCGGCCTTGGTGAACAGAATCTAGGGGCCCAGGCAGGCAGAGGGGACGAGACCAGGAAGAGAGGAGAGAAAAGAATTCGAATGAGGAGGAGACCGTTGCAAAGGCAGAGCCAGCAGCCCTGCAGCCGTCCCTGCCGAGCCCCTCTGCCTGGAGCTCTGGGGGACATGGAGGGAGCTGCCAGTCCTTGGAGAGCTGCAGATTCGTTTTCTCAGCATCTGACTCTTCACAGACACAAACGTCTTGGGGCCAGCATTCTGGCGCAGTGAGTTAAGCCACTGTCTGCAGAGTCAGCATCCCATATGGACACCAGTTTGAGTCCTGGCTGCTCCACTTCCTATCCAGCTCCCTGCTAATGCACCTGGGAAAAGCAGTGGAGGATGGGCCAAGTCCTTGGGCCCCTGCACCCACGTGGGAGACCCAGATGGAGTTCCAGACTCCTGGCTTCATCCTAGCCCAGCCCTGGTTGCTGAGACCATCTGGGGAGTGAGCCAGCAGATGGAAGATTCGCTCGCTCGCTCACTCGCGCTCTCTCTCTCTCTCTCTCTCTACCTCTATCCTTTAATAAAGTAACTAAACACAAATGCTTCGTCTTGGATGTAGTGAGCAGCATGGGTGGGGAGGGGTCTCCCCGCACCCTCGGGACAACCACGGGATAAAGGCCAAGGTGACCCTTGCTCTACAGGGCAAGACACCGAGGCCTGCAGGAGGGGAAGGGGACCTCTGGGATCCCGCAGTGGCTCCAGAGCAGCCCTGAAACCAGCTCCCAGTCTCTTCCCACATGGAGGGCTGCGGCCGGGGGCTCACGCCGGAAGAGACTTCTGTGCCCCGGGAGGCCTCTTTGCCCTGCACTCAACTTAGCAAATGAACAAGACTCGAATCAGGGAGGCCATGCGCCAGCACCCTCCCTGCCCTGCCAGTCGCCCGCTGGTCACCACTTGCTCTCACCTTCTGCTGGAACTCCTCGATGACCCTGAACAAAGACTGGTAGTTGGGCCCCGCGGTGACCACCTGGGTCTGCAAGGCCTCCTGGATCCTGCCCTCCAGCTCCGCGTTCTCGCGCTCCAGCTGCCGCACCTTCTCCAGGTAGCTGGCCAGGCGGTCGTTCAGGAGCTGCATGGTCTCCCTCTCACTGCCATTGAAGGAGCCCTCGAAGTAGCAGCCATAGATGCCCACGGGGCTGGAGACGCAGCTGGCCGCTCGGTGGCTGCTGAGCCTGCAGGAGCTGGGCAGGCGGGTCTTGGAGAAGCAGCTGGCTGGCTGGTAGGTGGTGGGCAAGCAGATGGAAGACATGGATGTCGTGGGCTGGCACACGTAGCCCAGGCACAGCTCAGGCCGGCGGCTCACGTTGCTGAAGCAGACGGAGGAAGGCCGGGGGCAGCTCTTGGCAGAGGCCGACGAGCTGTTGGCGATGCAGCAGGAGGTCGTCATGTCGAGAAGGTGCTTTGCTTGCTTTCCTCTGCAGCTGTCTGGATGTCTGCCGATCTCAACCTGCCCTTCTTATACCCTGAGAGTGAGGGGGCTCGCGCCGGACAGCCACCCCCGGGGGGCTGTGGATGTTTACACCCCGTCCCAGAGCAAGCCACCAATTAATCAGTAATGGGGTTTCCTGCAAGGAGTGCCCGCCCCCATAAAAGACGCCAGACTGGTCATTTAGCGAGAGCAGCACTGGGGACCCTGTCATTGATCACCAGGGACGAGCTTTGGGACAGAGCTTCAAAGGACAGCTCCGGGCCGGGGCCCTCATTAGTAGGGTGGGGCCGCTGGGGGACCCCAGTGGCCTGGCCCTGTGCCACCGCGGGCCTTGCCCACTACACTGCGAGTATGCAGGGCAGCCGTCGCTCCTGGCAATGAAACATCCCCTAGAGGAAGAGGAAATGCGTGGGCGACAGGAGCTACCCGGATACTGGTGGTGGTCTGATGCACGAGGCGGGGAAAAGAACCTCAGGGGGTTCCTCATGGGCATCGTCTTCCTGCTAAGGGGGGAGAGAGAACTGCAGAAAGCCCCGCGGAGAGAAGAGTGCAGAGCCTGCTCTGGGGGAAGCAGACCGCCGCCACGGCCTTCTCCAACTGCACAGGCTCCGTCGTCGCGGTCTCCGGATCCTTCCCGCAACTCTCCTTGCGCATGCGCAGAGAAGTCCTGTGCCGGCTGTCGGCTCGCCGAAAGGGCTGGAAGAGGCTCTATCTTATCCCGTGGTGGTGGTGGGCAGGCGGCCTGGCTTCGGGACCTCAGAGTGAGAGGCAGGTCCTTTGAGAACGGACGCCCTTCAGCTCTAGGCTGAGCTAAGCCAGGAGCCCAGGAGCAGCTGTCCCCTGTTCTAGAACTTGGGCATTCCCTTAAAGCCACATGCTAGGGGCAGGCTTTGTGGTGTAGCAGGTAAAGCTGCCGCCTGCAACACTGATATCCCATATGGGCGCTGGTTCCAGCCCCAGCTGCTCCACTTCCTATCCAGCTCCCTGCTCATGCACCTGGGAAAGCAGCGGAAGATGGCCCAGGTGCTGGGGCCCTGCTATCCCAGATGAAGCCCCTGGCTGTGGCCTGGCCCAGCCTGAGCCATTGCAGTCATCTGAGGACTGAACCAGGGGAGGGAAGACACCTGTCTTGCTCACTTTCCCTCTCTCTGTAACTCCGACTTTCAAATAAATAGCCCAATCTTTATATATATATATATATATATATATATATATATATATATATATATTTGACAGGTAGAGTTATAGACAGAGAGAGAGATAGAGAGGAAGGTCTTCCTACTGTTGGTTCATTCCCCCAAATGGTTGCTACGGCTGGAGCTACACCTATCTGAAGCCAGGAGCCAGGTGCGTCTCCCTGGTCTCTCATACTGATACAGGGGCCCAAGCACTTGGGCCATCCTCCACTGCCCTCCCGGGCCACAGCAGAGAGCTGGACTGGAAGAGGAGCAACCAGGACTAGAACCCGGCACCCATATGGGATGCCAGTGCTGCAGGGGGATTAACCAAGTGAGCCACAGCACCGGCCCCATCCCCAATCTTAAAAAATAATAATAATAAAATAGGCCGACGCCGCGGCTCACTAGGCTAATCCTCCACCTTGCGGTGCTGGCACACCGGGTTCTAGTCCCGGTCGGGGCGCCGGATTCTGTCCTGGTTGCCCCTCTTCCAGGCCAGCCCTCTGCTGTGGCCCGGGAGTGCAGTGGAGGATGGCCCAGGTGCTTGGGCCCTGCCACCTGCATGGGAGACCAGGATAAGTACCTGGCTCCTGCCATCGGATCAGAGCGGTGCGCCGGCCGCGGCAGCCATTGGAGGGTGAACCAACGACAAAGGAAGACCTTTCTCTCTGTCTCTCTCTCTCACTGTCCACTCTGCCTGTCAAGAAATAATAATAATAATAATAAAATAAAAAGCAGCACGTGCTGGGGCAGAGGTGCTCAGTCCTGGCTGCAAAGCTGCGGGCTCGCCACTCTTCACGTACACGCGTGGGGTGGCCACTTATTAATTCACTCATCTTCCCAAAACTATACTGGGGACACGTCCTTGTCATTTTTAAACAGTTTAGCGTCGCTGCCGACAGGGAGGAGTTCTGAGAAACACCACATTGTACAATTTTGCTATCTTGCAAACATCGTAGAGGTGTGACATCATTGAATGTTGTCCTCTCAGGGGACCCCCGTCACAGGGGCAGGCAGTCACTGACCGAAGCATCACCATGCGGCCCCTGATGGACAGCGGCCCCAGACATGTCGGTAAAGGAACAGGAAAAGGAAAACACCTTAAGACATTGTGACCGCCTTGTGACCGCAGGAGTCCCTGTGCCTGTCTGGGCCTTGGTGCCCTTGCCTGGTGCGGGGGGGGGGGGGGAGTGTTTGGAGCGGGCATCAGAGGCGAGAAGATATGATGATGTTACACACAATGTGGGGTGACACTCCTTGGACCTTCCCCAAAACCATAACCAGCCCCCCTAGTGAACACACGCAGGGCCCTGGCTGTGGGTTTACCCGCTTCGTGCTGTAGGATCACCATGCTTGTGGCCAGGCACGGCAGTGGCTCTCCAGGCGGAGTCCCTGGACTAGCAGTCTCGAGATCTCTCAGGAACCTTTCAGAAACACCATTCATCAGGCTCACCCCAGATATTCTGAACCCAGAACTCCGAGGGCAGGGCCGCCACCTGTGCTTAGCAAAGCCCTCTGGTGGCTGTGAGAATCTTGGAGGTGAAAAAACCGTACTGGAAAGAATCTCCTGGGGTAAAAGTTAGGCCCCCATGTGCCTTGATTTAACTGGCAAGACACCACAGGGCGGGGGGAGAAGCTGGAGTTCTCGGGACAATCATGGAAGCAGGGGGAGGTGGGAGGGGGAGGTGGGAGGGAGGCAGAAGTGAGGAGCAGAGGACCCGGAAGGGGTGACCCCAGCTTCCCCCAGAAATCCTCAGCAAAGGGCACTATGGGTGAGCGCTTGGCAGGAGCGGTGTCTTCCACCCTGAAGGAAGCACTGGAGTACGTTCAAGGCCACGGAAGGCCATGCTTCCGGCCTGTATGTCAGCCCCGGAGGGCGCTGCGTGAGTAACCGCCACGGTAACCCAGGCTGTCTGACGCCAGAGCAGACGGCTGGGCAGGTGCGTCTGGGGAGAGACGGGAAAGTGATGCCAAGGCAGCCAAGGCAGTGGGGGAATGAGGAAGAGGCGGGGAGGGGTGGCATGATCTAGCCATAAGGACAGCACATGCCCTGGTGACCTGGACCTGCCCTCCCCCCCTCCCTTCCTCCCTCTCTCCCCTATAGAAAAGCAGGAGTCCCTTCTTTGAGAACGAAGCTTGGTGAGCCCGGAGAAAAGACATAGGAAAACTGAGCTCAGGGCCAGGAAGTTTGGGGGTGGGTATTCGGCCTCGTGGTTAAATGCCCACACCCCTTATCAGAGCACCTGGGGTTCAGTCCTAGCTCCAGTTCTGATTTCAACTCCCTGCTCATGCGGACCGTGGGAGAAAGCAGGTGATGGCCCAAGTGGTTGGGGCTCTGGCACCCATAGCCCAGCTCCCTGGTAATCTGCCTGGGAAAGTAGAAGATGGCCCATGTGGGAGACATGGAAGAAGTTTCCAGCTCCTGGTCTCAGTCTGGCTCAGCCCTGGTGGTCTCGGGCATTTGGGGAGTGAAAGAGTAAACAAGGGGCTGGCACTGTGGTGTAGCGGGTAAAGCCGCCTGCTGCAGTGCCAACATCACATATGGGCGCCAGTTCAAGTCTCGGCTGCTCCACTTCCAATCCAGCTCTCTGCTATGGCCTGGGAAAGCAGTGGAAGATGGACCAAGTCCTTGGGCCCCTGCACCCATGTGGGAGACCCAGAAGAAGCTCCTGGCTCCTGGCTTCAGATCAGCGCAGCTCTGGCCATTGCAGCCAACTGGGGAGTGAACCAGCAGAAGGAAGACCTCTCTCTCTCTCTCTCTCTCTCTCTCTCTCTCTCTCTCTGCCTCTCTGCCTCTCTTCTCTCTGTAACTCTGACTTTCAAATAAATAATCTTTTTTAAAAAGTAAGCAAGAGGTTTCTCTCTCTCTCTCATAATTCTTAATAAAATCTTATTTTATTTACTTGAAAGGCAGAGTTATGGGGGAAAGACAGAAAGAGAAAAAGATCTTCCATCTGCTGGTTCATTTCTCAAATGCCTGCAATAGTCAGATCTGGGCTATGTTGAAGCCAGGAACTCCATCCAGGTCTCCCAAATAGACACCAGGGACCCAACCACTTGGGCCATCCTCCACTGCTTTTCCAGGCACATTGGCAGAGAGCTGGATCAGAAGAGGAGCAGCCGAGACTCGAACCAGGACTCCAACATCAGGATGCTGGCATTGCAAGTGGTAGCTCAAACGCTGAGCCAAAACACCGGCCCCTCAAATGATTTTTAATTGATTTAAAGTTGCACTACCATCCAACCTACCTGTACTCAGAGCACCTGCTACAGGCCTCTTGATGTCTCAGCATTAAATAGAAACAAAAGGACCAGCAAACATTTGAAAGGAGCTCCCAATGTTAAAAACAGAGACAAAGCAAGAGAGAAACAAAACAGTAAAAAGGGAAATTAGTGAAAACAGAGACAACGTGGAATCCAAAACCATGGAATAAGAATGCTAATAATGACCTCTAAGACAAATAGAGCAGTTACATCCATGAAACAAGAGCTGGATTTATAAAAGAGAAATAAACAGAGAACAAGAAAAAAGACTCTTTGGAAATAGAATAACTGAAATTAGAAATTCAGCTCAAATGCTTGATACAGAAGGAGAGAGAAAGGGCAGAGCTGGCTGACAGAGACCAGCCTGCCGGCGCTGATGTCTGTGCCGCGGCAGTCCTGAGCCCCCATCTGCAGGTGTGCTGCCCACAGGCAACCCCTGGGGGCCGCCCTCTCCTCCCGCTGGGCTTTAGAATCACCTGGGGAGCTTTGAAACTCCCCAATACCAGGGAGCAGCCCAGATCAATGCCCAGAATTTCTGAGGTCAGAGCATGAATGAGTGTTTTTTCTTTTCTTTTTATATTGATGTATTTATTTGAAAGGCAGAGCAACAGAGAGAAAGGGAGAGAGAACCAGCTTCCATCCACTGGTTCACACCTCAAATGGCCACAATAGGTCAAAGCCAGGAGCCAGAAGCTTCTTCCGGGTCTCCCACATGGGTGGCAGGGGCCCAAGCACTTGGGCCATCTTCCGTTGCTTTTCCCAGGCGCATTAGCAGGAAGCTGGATCGCAAGTGGAGCAGCTGGGTCTCAAACCAGCAAGCAGTTTAGCCCATTGCATCACAGTGCTGCCTCAAAGGCATGAGTGTTTTTGTAAAGCTCCCCAGATCATTCCAACGTGCAGGCAAGGCTGAGACCACCTGGCTGAACGGAAACAGCATTCTGGTTAAAGGACACAGGCAAATAAAGCAAACACCGGTAGAGGCAGGGTTACACTTGGGGGCGTCAGGATGGGTTTGGAGGGGCCTTGAGAATGCTGTAAAGGAAAAGGGAGGTGGCTTGCACCCAGAGTTCACTGGAGCCCACATGCAGGGAAAGGCAGCGTCCACTGCTGACCATGACTTCCCCACCAACCATGGTCAGAGTTGGAGTTGGATGACTAACCACGTAGCAACATCTCACACTGGCCTGGTTTATCCTGGGAGTCGCTACCTAGAAGGAAACCTCGGAAATGGAACCCTGGGCAGGGAGACGCGGACGCTCACCCTCATAACAATCCAGGCATCCAGCCAGAAGAGCCGTCACATTGACCAGTGTCCAGACACCCAGCACAGGCCCGGCAGAGCACTGGGGACCGAGCAGCCCAAGTGTCACATGCCCTGTCTCATCCAGGAGGGACTTGGGACTTGGAGAGGGACTGGGACCTGCTCATGCACCCCCACGCAGGTAGGAGGAGGCTGAGAATCAACCCCTGCTCAGTGAGTCCACGCTGAGCCCACCTCCCTTATGCTCCTGCCACTGAGGTGGAAGGCAGGGAAGTGGTGAGCTCCCCCGGCACGGCTCCATCCCAGGGCCTCGCTCCCACGTGGCCCCGTCCTACCCTGGAGCGGAACACACTGCCTGGTACCCGTGGGAGCTCGGTCAGGGTTTGTGAATGAAGCAAGGGACCCTGAGACCACCGCCTCATCCCAGCTGCCCTAGCGAGACTAGCTGAGGTGCTCGGGGAAGACAGAGCTGAGGCCAGGGCCGGGGGCCGGGAGAACCGAAGGCCCAGGCCCTCGCTTACAGGGAGTCAGCAGGGAGGACTCCAGGCTGATTCAGGGGCATCTCGAACAGGCACCCTCACGGGGGCCGTCTTGGGCCTGCCCGGGCGCCGTCTTTCGCCACTGCATCCTCCGCCTCCGGCACTCAGCAGCTCTCTTAACGTCCCCGACCTCCCTGGCAGGTGCCTTGGCTTCCTTGCAGGCGTGCAGGGCCATCTGGGGCCAACCAGCCCTCCTTCCTGGCTTGCACAGTTTTGCCTCCCCCCTTCCCCCTTTCCCGCTGGGACTGAGGACCTTGACATTGGCTGAGTCTGCTGGGGGAAGACATCCTGAGCACAAATGAGAGCTTCGGGCTGGGATGCTGGGAGCTGCCATAGCCCCGGATGTCAGGAACACACAGGGACATGCATGAGCCTCTGGGGGACAGGGACTAGAAGCCCCAGATTGTGGGCAGAAGTTCTAATAGTAACCTCACCTCCATCCCCTGCCAGGCAAGGCTGGGATGTGCATTGTTAAGATCGGAAGGGCTGCAGGAAACAGCTTCAGTGGGAGAGGGGAGTCGCTGATGTCAGCACACCCGGGAGGGTACCCTGGGCTTGGGGCACCGCGTCACGGCTCTTACGATGACATGGGGCTAATAAAGTGGCTGAAATGCTTCACGTTGTACTGATCTCAGCACTAAGCAGCCAAGCATACCAAGAGGGACAGCAGATGAGGGCTGTGTACCTGTCGCCACGTTGGAATCATGGAAAAAGGTCTTCATCGGGGGACCAAGCAAAACTCCCACTGCAGGTCTCTAGCATGCCACACAGGGGCACCGAGACCCTGTCATCCCCGGGGTCACACAAGGTCAAGCAACCCCCATTTATCAGCCCAAGAGCCCTCCGCACTCCCCACCCCCACGGAGACAAGAAACAGCCACAGCAAAACCACGCACATCAGACTGGGAGCCAGAGCGAGTTGCTTTATTGTCCTGCCAGCACAGCTCTCTGCTGCATTTCAGAAACTACTGGAACACACCCAGAAGGCAGGCCTGAGCGTGGTAAGGAGCTGAGGCCTTCTTAGCCACAGGCTCCGAGGAACCGTGGGCGAGCATTCGCGGCGAGCCCTCTCAGCCCGACCGGGGCCGCGGGCTCTGCAGGGGCACACGCAAGGGCCAGGGCACGGAAGCCAGGGCAGCAGCTTTCAGAAGCGGCCCCCCGGGCAGGGCACGCAGACAGGGCGGGGGCTGCTGGCTGCGCAGACCACCCCAGGGCTGCAGGAGGCCGCAGGAAGACAGGGGAGGCAGGACTTGGAGGGCGAGTAGTCAGGGGCACACGGGTTGCAGGGGAGCCTAGAAGAAAGAAAGGAGGAAAAAAAAGTGATTCTCCAGGTACTGTTTTCAGCTCAGAGCCAATGCCAGGATCTGCTACGTGGAGGAGGAAGCTGATCCTGCCCTCACTTTACCCAAGAGGAAGCGCACACACACACACACACACACACACCCCGCTCCAGAGGCCGGCTGGAGTCCAGGGAGGAGTTTGTGATAAGAGGGGGACTGGAGCCCAGGGCTGTCTCTCCCGGAGCCTTGTGGATGGCACGCAGCAAGCCAAAGCCCAGGCAGTGAGTGAACTCACTTGCAGTCCTCGCTCTCCAGCAAGCCCCGGTACGTGCTGATCTCGCCCTCCAGCCGGGCCCGCACGTCCAGCAGCACCTGGTACTCCTGGTTCTGCCGCTCCAGGTCCGCCCGGATCTCACCCAGCTGCGACTCCACGTTGCTGATCATGCACTGCATCTGGGCCAGCTGAGAGCCGTAGCGGGTCTCCGTCTCCGCCAGTGTGGACTCCAGGGCGTCCCTCTGTCCATAGGGAGGAGGAGGGTTAGAGGTCAGAGGGGGAGCAAGGAAGAGCCACTGGGGTCTTAGTGAGGCCCCAGAATCCAGAATGGAAGCTCAGGGACTCGCCTGGCAATCAGACATCTCAGTCCGGAGGCGCTGGTTACCCCCGCAGCCCTCCGTGACCTTGTGCATATCTCCCTGGTAGCTGTCTGCCTACTCGCAGGCAGGAGCTGATGCCCAGACACGTTGGCTGCTCCAGGCCTTTTATCTTTTACCACGGGGGCATCCGTGACTGGGGCTTGGCCCCCGCTTCCCTCTCCACTGCACAGACAAGCCCTGATGCTCAAGAACCTGCCCCCGACCCCAGAGCATGGACGCCGGGGCCTGCAACACCCAGCCTTGGTCCGGCCACACCTCCTCCCAGCCTCAGGGCTCACCATGCTCTGCTGGGCCTGCAGCTCGATCTCCAGGGCGTTGACCGTGCGTCGCAGCTCAATGAGCTCGGCCTGGCAGGACTGCAGCTGCTCTGAGCTGGACACCACCTGCTTGTTCAGCTCCTCGGTCTGCAACGCACACACACACACACACACACCCCTAGTCAGGACACTGAGGTCTACAGGGGCCACTCAGAATCACCAGCCAAAAACCTTCCAGATGACCCAGTCCAACCTGTCCACTGCACCCCTGAGGACAGCAAATCCTGCAGGGATTCAGCTGGGCTTCCCGAGTCAGAGCCCGGGACCGTGGCTGTGCCACCTGCAGGGTCCCTCTACTGCGCCGGCCGCAGCCCCGTCTACCTGGGTGTCAAACCAGTCTTCAGCGTCTCGGCGGTTGTTCTCCACCAGGGTCTCGTACTGGCACCTCATCTCATCCAGAACGCGGTTCAGGTCAACAGGAGGGGCGGCGTCCACCTCCACGTTGAGCCGGTCACCAAGCTGGCAGCGCAGCGAGTTCACCTCCTGTGCACAGACAGACAGGGTCAGCGCGAGCTTTCCCAGCCGCGGCCGCCCCCTGCGCCCCTCGGCGTCACCTGCTCCCCATGCTCACCTCCTCGTGGTTCTTCTTGAGGCAGAGCAGCTCCTCCTTCAGGGACTCCACCTGCGCCTCCAGGTCGGCCTTGCACAGGGTCAGATCGTCCAGGATCCTGCGCAGGCCGTTGATGTCCGCCTCCACCAGCTGCCGCAGGGACACCTCCGTCTCGTACCTGCAGGGGCAGAACGGGGCACCTGCAGCCACGTTTCCTTCTTGCATCTAAGTCGGGTCCCACCCCACACTGGCCAGGAGCTCCGAGCCCTGCCTTCAATCCCTCCGTAACTGACAGCACCCAAAGCCCGAGTCCAGGCTCCCCCAGCTCCCGCCCAAGGGGCGAGCAGGGCGACGCACTTGGTCCGGAAGTCGTCGGCCGCCAGCTTGGCATTGTCGATCTGCACCACCAGCCTGGCGTTCTCGGCCTTGCTGCACAGGGTCTGGGGGCGTAAAGAAGTGACTTCAGGGCAGTGCAGGACACTGTGCTGACAGGGGCTGCCTCTGGAGGGGGCAAGTCACCCCTTCTGGGCTCCACGGGTCTCGTGGACATGCCACAGGAACAGGCCACGGAATCTCCTCCAAAGCAGAGCCCCCAGGACCCGTGTGCGGGGGTTAGAGAGAAGGGCAGGGGCGTGCTGCCTGGCCTGGGGGAACAAGGCTTTTCCCTTCTTCCTGTCTTGCCAGCCACGGGGCGCCCAGGGCAGCTCATTGCTAACAGTGTGCATGGGGAGTCTCCGCTCCTGAGTGGGGCCGGGCAAGAAGCAAACTTCTCTGACAGGCGTCTCCTTCCGCCAGTCACTTACGGGAAACCTGACCTGCACCAACCTAACAAATCCAATCTCTTCATCAAATAACGAGAAAATTAAAACTCAGGGAGGCGGATGGTAGCATCCAAGGTCACCCAGGCAGTCAGTTCATAAACCTCTACTCAAGCTCAGGCGCCACTGATTGCCGTTAATTGTCTTCACCAGCTGAGCCTCGGTGTTCCCATCTGTAAAATGGGCTCACGACATCCCTGAGGCCACAGACATGGAATATGCTTTATGACCTCCCAAGTGTCCCGTGTTTTGGGCTTCCAGCTCAGAGCTGACGCCACCAGGCTCCCGGGCAGCCAAGGCCACACTCTGGACCCCTCACCTTCTTCTGGAGCTCCTCGATGGTCTGGAAGTAGGACTGGTAGTCAGGGCACATGTAGGGCACCTGCTGCTCACACCACTCCCGGATGCGGCTCTCCAGGCTGGTGTTCTCCTGCTCCAGCTGCCGCACCTTCTCCAGGTAGCTGGCCAGGCGGTCGTTCAGGAGCTGCATGGTCTCCTTCTCGCTGCCCGTGAGAACACCCTCCCCATACCAGCCCCCACCTGCGCCATAGCCCGTGGCGAAGCCTCCGGCGGGGAGGCAGAGGGCGGGGAGGCAGCTGGCCACCCTGTAGCTGCTTCTGCCCAGCCCCGCGGAAGACACGGAGAAGCTCCGTGCCCCGCGGGAGAGGCTCGGGAGCTTGCAGGAGCTGCTGGAGTACACGGCGGACACGCGAGGGGAGCCCCCCCGGGCCCCGCCCGGGCTCTTGAGAGACCCCGCAGAGAAGCTGGCCTTGAGGCACTTGGAAGCCATGGCCACCGCCGCCCAGATGGGAGTGACAGATCCCGGAGGCCACGCGCCCTGGAGCGGGGACGCGGCTGCCGGCCTGGATTTATATCTGCGCCCCACTGGGCGTGGGCCGCCTTCACAGGGTACTTTCTCCTCGTTAAAGTTAATGCCACTTTCTGTCCAAACCCCTCATTAACCTGTGGTTTAGCTACCCATGAACATTTCCCGGCCTCGTTAAAGCAGGAGCCCTGCGGGTCAGGGGGCCGCCTGTGGCTGGGAAGAGCCCAAGCCTCCACCAGCTCTTCAAAGGGGCCTGTCGCCCAGGCCCCGGCCTCAGCCTCCTCGCTAAGCAGGTGTGGGCACACCGCCACCGCCCTGACTTTCCCCAGCCCCGGCTCATTCACCAGCCCCAGGCCGTGCAGCCAGCGGCTGGGAGATGGGAGAGCAAGCCCTGGTGCTGAGGCTCTTGTTTGTGGCCAAGGAGACACAGAAGGCCCTCGCTGTGGCCAGGAGACTGGCAGTGCCGGTTTCCCCAGGCCTGTTCTGGCTCTGGTGGGGACAGCCCCCATTGGCTGGGGAACCTCGGACCTGGGCAAAATGGGACAGCTGGTCCCCCTAGGCATGGCAGAGGCTTCCTGGACACATCCCTACTCCCTCCTTGCCAGGAGATCTGGTTGTGTCCAGTCAAAATGATGAGAGTCTGGTTCACCAAGCGCCTGCCCGTGGCAGGCCCAAGATCCCTGTGTGTCTTAGCCAGGCTTGGCTTCTGGGTGAAACCCACAGCACTGCTCTGTGAGCCTGAGCTCGGCTGAAGCTGGCAAGGCTCGGACATGGCACAGTTTCCGCAGGGTCCCCCGTGGCGACGGGCACAGCCGGAGCATCAGCTCGAGTCGGACTCTCTCTGCCACACTGCCCCATCTCCACCTGTGCTCTGGAACCTGGTCCTGGGCTGCTCGAGGTCCCCAGGGAGCAGGGAAAACAAACAGGAGCCCGTGAGGGGGGCGGGGCTCCCCAGGGACGTGGCCCGCAGTCCCGGGCAGCACAGGCTTTCTGTCACATGTAAACTTGGGGGTTCAAACCCCATCCCCACCACAGCCCAACCATGCAGCTGCAGGAAGTGTGAACTGAGTTGGAAGTGTCTGGAAGAGCAGCTGTTGTTATTGGCAGTCTTGCACAAGCCGAGTCTGAGATTGGCATTGCGAAGTGGCTGTCACCGTGGCCTGTGGAGGGGCTCTGAGCACATGGCCCATCAGCCCCGGGCCAGGTGTGTGTGCCTGGGGCCCCCTGAGATAGAGCTCCGTGAGTCACTGTGCCCCACCCACCCAGCACAAACCCTGGGGCCCCTTGGCTGCCTCTGCCTCCCCTTCCCTGGGGAACTGAGCCCCGGTGCAAAGGGTGCAGCTGAGCTGAGTGCCTGGCCAAGTCTCCGTGGTGCTTGCTTTGCCCACCCGTGTGGGCGTAGGCTGCAGGGTGCGCTCTGGGCTCAACAAGGGTCACCCGGGAGCCACGGGGCCCCAAGAAGCCGCAGCAAGAAGGTGTGAGAAGTCCTGCGCTGTTTGCAGAGCCCCAGGGATGGCGTGGGTTCCCGGGCAGCGCGCCACACCTGGGCCAGCCAGAGGGGAGTCCAGCGCTGTTCATCTCCACCCTGTGAACAGTGAGGCATCAGCCATCCTTCACTGGGCACTGGGTCCCTGCCAGGCCCTGTGTGGTCCTCTCTCCATCTCTCATTGGTTCGCCCAGCAATCCCATGAGCTGGGCATCCCTTACAGCCCCACTGGGTGGCTGAGTAAGCTGAGGCTTGGGATGGTTCCGAAACCTGCCGGAGGTCACACCGCTACTGTGCAGAGCTAGCATTTGTACGGCCCGTGAGCCCCGCATCCGCCCCGCAACACAGATGCCGGTGGAAAGGTATCAACTCCCACAGGAGGATCCCGTGGCCAGGCTGGCAAACGCCTGACCCAGGGTCCATCTGGGCTTCACAAGGAGACCAAAGACCAGACCCAGGGGGGCGGCGTGTGGTGCAGCGCCTGTGAGTCGGCATCCACATGAGTACCCGGCTGCTCCTCTTCCCTTCCAGCTCCCTGCTAATGCGCCTGGGAAAGCAGCAGAGGATGGATGGCCCAAGTGCTTGGGCCCCTGCAACCATGTGGGAGACCTGGAAGAAGCTCCAAACTTCAGCCTGGCCCAGCCACAGTCATTGCAGCCATTTGGGGAATAAACCAGCAGATGGAAAGTTCTCGTTCTCTCTCCCTCTCTCCCTCTCTCCCTCTCTCCCTCTCTCACTCTCTCCCTCTCCTCCTCTCTCCCTCTCCCTCTCTCCTCTCTCTGTAACTCTGCCTTTCAAATTTCAAATAAATAAAAATGAATCTTTAGAAAAAAGAAACACAGGGTACCGGCCAGGTCTCTGCCTCTTCCTTCTGTGTGAGCTGAGGGCGAGTGACTGCCCTCTCTGGGCTGTGCTGGGAACTGAGGAGTGAGGCAGAGGGACAAAGGGGCCAGCTGTGGGCCCTCAGACCTCCCCCAGGCGGCATCCAGGGCCTGGCACAGCGAGCCCCATGCCCAGACCTGCCCAGCTCAGCCAGCAGAAGGCAGGGCACCCTGAACCCTGCTCACGTCAGCTGTCCCCTCACCACACTCCGTGTCCGAGACCTCCACTCCACGTGTCGGGCGCATGGATCCACCTGCCCCCCTCTTCCCCTCCCAGCTCACCCCAGCTCGCCACCCTGGTGCTGATGGCTCAGGCAGGCTGCCTGGCCCTCCCTGGTTGGTCCTGGGGTGCCCCTGCCTTGAGGTGCCCCTAGTGTTGGAGCTGGGCAAGGATGGGGGGAAATTGAAAGAAAAACAATGAAGCAGCCGGCCCAGGCAGGGCTATGAAGGAAGCTAGCGTGGGAGCCTGAGCCTCATCTCGGCCTCCCTGGGGTGGGTGCCCCTGGGCAGGGCTGAGCTGGGAGCAATGGCCAGCGCACAGCCACACGGGACTGTGTCTGTTCCCATGGACTGGGACCTGAGGCACCCCCTTTGTTAAATACCTTCATCGCTCAGCCACTTCCTGCAGCTCAGAGCTAGAGCAGACAGACCTGAAGCCAAACCCCACAACGTATGGCAACCCCTGCTCAGACACCGGGACCAATGAACCACGTGGGAATCCACAGTCAGCCAGGGCGGTGGTTGCTATGCTGAGAGAATGCACTTTATTGGGTGAGGGTCCAGAGAAGTCTGGTTTTGCCCGGCATAGAGGCCCTGGTAGGTCCAGAAACACAGCATGAGGATTTTTTGGTAGAAAAGCCAGCAGAGCGTGGGGGTCAGAGGTGGAAGAAGAAATGGAGTGGGGGACGCAGCATCTCTCTAGGGAAGGGAGGTGTCACTCAGCAGCCAGGGGCCGCAGGGGTCGAAGGTCACAGCGGGTGGGGCAGCAGGTGCTCCCTGGAGATGGCCTTCCCATCTCTCATCTCCTCAGTGATGCTGCGGACCTGGGTGCTGACCCAGGCACCGGGGACGGGGGCACAGAGGGGACGTAAGGGACTCTGACACAGGCTTGTCTGCCGGTTCCGTGGCACGAGGATGGACGGGAAGCCTGAGGACACAACACCGCACAGGCTACGGTGGGCTCCAGGGCAAGGCTGAGACGTGTTGAAGCAAGGCGGGTGGAGAGTGACAACGAGCGGCCCCCCGGGCAGTCAGTGCCTCGGAACCCCACCGAGGGTGCGAGGATGGGGCTGCGGGATGCAGGACGGAGACCAGGAACCTCCGCCCAGCCAGGTGCCGGACGGGCTGTGAGCTGGGCTGTAACCGAAGCCCGCAACCGGGGGCCTCCCCAGTGGCTGTGGCTCCATCCCCTCCACCTGTGCAACAGTCACTGCAGGGACCCGAGGCCCCCAGTCTGCCCTTGGCCCCGCCCCATCCCAGGGCCCCGCCCACCTGCAGTGCTGGCCCTCCAGCAGGCGGGGGTAGGTGGCCGTTCCCACTCCAGCCTGGTCTTCCCGCCCAGCACCTGGTACCTGGTTCTGCCACTCCAGGTCGCAGTGCTCCAGGCCGGCTGCGTCTCCACGCTGCTGGGCATGCCCTGCATCTAGGCCAGCTGGTACCAGGCCTCGGTCCCCGCCGGGGTGGACTCCAGGGAACTCTGCTGCAACGGGAAAGAAGAGCTGCCCACACGGGAAGCAATCCCACCCCAGACACCCCACAGCCCCGAGAATGGCTGGTGATCATGGCCTGTAAGAGCTGCGCACTGAGGCTGGTGACCCAGGGCCTCGCACCATGCTCTCCTAGGTCTTCAGCCCACTCTCCAGGGCTTGACCATGAACTTGGCCTGGCATGACTGCTCCAAGATGGACATCACCTGCTGGGTCAGCAACACGGAGCATAAGCAGAGTGTGGTCAGACAAGGGAAGCTCCTGTAAAGGGTGACCTCCCCTGGGGAGCGTGGAGCCCTGGGCTGCCCCAGCCCCACCTGGGTGTTGAGCCAGGCCTCCGTGTCTCTGCAGCTGTTCATCAGGGCCCCCTACTGGCACTGTATCTCATCTAGGACCTCGCTGAGATCCAGCGGGGGTGCAGCGTCCACCTCCACGTTCAGTGGGTCCCCACGTTGGCCACGGAGCACGCTGACTTCCTGCAGCAACTGCGTGAGATGGCATAAGGTTGTGTGAAGGATGCTGGCCTGGGGTCCACACGACCTGGCTGCAAGCCTCCTCCGTCAGCTGCCAGCTGGGCGACATCGGAGAAGATGTCCTCATGGGCATTTACCAACCACCTCTCAGAGAATTTGGGAGACTTAGTGAGATCACATAAACACCAGGCAAACAGAACCGTGATTATCCACACAGTGCAGCCCGCAGGGAGATGCAGCGTCAGCAGCAGGAAGGTGGGTGCTCTGCGGACCTCTTTGTGCCTCAGTCTTCTCATCTGTAGAATGGAGCTGGCAGTAGTCTAGACGTCCTGGAGTTCTTGTGAGGATGGAACGAAGCGAACATGAAATGCAAAATGCTCCAGGGATGCTGGCACACGGTGAGCTCAGGGCCGGCAGTGGCTCCCGGAGCTGGACAGAGAGGTCAGGCGGCCACGCGGCACCAGCCTCACCGCCTCGTGCTTCTTCTTGGGGCACAGCAGCTCCTCTTTCAGGGACTCCCCGGCACCTCCAGGTCGGCCTTGCACAGGGTCGGCTCGTCCAGGATCCTGTGCAGGCCGTTGACGTCGGCCTCTGTCAGCTGCTGCAGGGACAGCACCGTCTCGTACCTGCACACAGAGAACACGAAGGCTTGCAGCTAAGGAAGCCGTGCACAGAAAGCGACTGCGGCTGACCCGTGGTCCAGAGCAAGGTGGGCCTTCCCAGGACCCGGAGGGACCCCGGGTCTATGCCCCATTTTCCCACGGACAGCTCTGCCTGGCCTTCTGCCCACCCCAGCAGCCGCCAAGGCAGACACAGAGGTGGGGGAGCAGCACAGCGACCCGTCCCCAGTCAGGCCCACTCACTTGGTCCGGAAGTCACCCGCCACCAGCTAGGAGCTGTCACTTTGCAGGACCAGCCTGGCATCCTCAGACTTGGCCAGCAGGAACTGAGGGACAAGAGGTCTCACGTGAGCCGGGGTAGGCTCAACAGTGGGGTGGGGGGCACCCAGCTCACAGAGGTCATGCTTCCAAGGGAGGGCAGCACCTTCCGCATTTCTAGCCTGGAACCCCCAGTGTGGAGGAGCACCCCAAGGAGCTCCCACGGCCACCTGGGCTCAGCCTGTGTGATCGCAGGAAAGTGGCTGGACCTCTCAGAATTCAACCTGCACGTCTGTTAAATGGGGCAGTAATACCCATGTCTCCAATAAATAAGCCAGTCGGTGGGAGAGCGTTGGGCACAGGAAGGTCTTGGTCCACATTCCTTCCCTTCCTAGAGCCGAGACCGTGAGAGAAAGGGAGGAAGGGCTGGCAACAGCAAGAGCTGAGCAGAGAAGCCTGGGGCCCAGGAAACCCAGGCCCTGGGGAGAGAGGCTTGTGCGGCCAGGGGGGTGCCCTAAAAGCCACAGTTCCTCCTGGAAGTGCTTGGGGTGAGATAGGCGGACCCCTCCCGGAAGCTGGGCTGCTCACTGGGGAGAGCCTGGGTCCCCGTTGCCTTCCGCTGGAGCTGCTCCACGGTCTGGGAGCAGGACGGCAGTCCCCGCGGGTGCACGGGATCTGAGACGCGCTCCGCCCCCCGCGTCGTCTCCAGCTCCGCGTTCTCGCGCTCCGGCTGCCGCACCTTCTCCAGGCAGCTGGCCAGGCGGTCGTTCAGGAACCGCATGGTCTCCTTCCGGCCGCCATTGAAGGACCCTCGCAGAGCAGCCCCCACTGCCAGCCAAGCCTCAGCGGTGGTGGGAGGAGGGCGGGGTGGGGGGGGGTCATCCAGCAAGCAGGCAGGAGCCAGGCAAGCAGCTCCCGGGGCCACAGAGATCCCGCCTGAAAGGGAGAGAGGGACCCTGCAGCACCAGCAGGACCCGAGACCCTGCAGGAGCCCACAGACTGGAGGGAGGACCCCGAGAGAGGCCCGTGACGGGCCAGGTGGAAAAGGCCAGGGGGCAGAGCTCGGTGGCCATTGCGCTAGCAGAGGAAGACTGCAGCTGAGCCAGGGGCTCGGGTCCTGGCCTCTTGCAGCCTCCTGGAGTGTTTATATGCACTCTGTGGGCTGTTGGCACGTCTCACAGCTTTTTTTTTTTTTTTTAAGATTTATTTATTTATTTATTTGAAAGGCAGAGTTACAGGAGACACAGAAACAGAGATCTTCCAAATCCCCAAATGGCTGCAAAGGCTGGAGCTGGGCTGATCCGAAGCCAGGAGTTAGGAGCTTCTTCCAGGTCTCCCACATGGGTGCAGGGGCCATCCTCCATCACTTTCCCAGGCACATTAGCAGGAAGCTGGATCGAAGCAGCTAAGACTTGAGCCGGCGCCCATATGGGATGCCAACGCGGCAGGCAGCAGCTTTACCCACCACACCTCAGGGCCGGCACCTCGTCTTGTGTCTTTTGCTCTTGAAAAAGCCTATTCCTATCCCCAAAAGCTCATCTCCTCAGAATGGGACCTTTGCGACTCACCCAGAAAGCTTTGCCTTGTTAAGAAAAAAAAAATAGTGAACTTGGTTTGCTAAGTCAGGACTCAGCTGCTGTCATTTCTCGAAGAATGTGAATTTTCGTGCCACTTCAAAAGGCTGTGCGCCAGACCCATAAGTGAGAGGAGGTCTAACACATGTGACATGTGGGTCCTGCCCCGGCTGCCTTCCCCCGAGGAGCCTGATCTGTGCACGGTCACCTCCAGACACTGCCCACACCCCTCACGGCTGCTGCTCTCGGCCTGGGCCATGGAGTGGGGGGAAGGGAGCAAGAGCAGCCGACGTATGTGCAGCACCTGCCAGGAGCCGGGCTTGATGCTACTTCACCTCACGGCAATCCTGGGAGGTGGCTGAGATTGGCTGTTTCAGCAGTGTGGAAACCGAGGCTCAGAATGGGCAAAAAAAAAAAAAAAAAAGCCTTGCCCATGCCCAGAGTGAACAGGAAGTGAGGAGCCGAGCTTGTGTGTGAAGCCGGGCACACACCAAGCCCCCTGCTCTGGTCCCACTGCTGCCCGGCACAACCGGGGCCAGGTCTGAGCGCCCCGAGCTCAGGGACCAAAGACCTAGGGCTCCGATCCCGGCTTTGCTGCTCGTCCCCGCCATGCGGACGCGTCACTTTCTCCCTGGAATCCCTCAAGTCCCCTGCTGGAACAGATTGGATCGTCGCCCTCTTCTGCCAGCTCCGTGACTTGGGAATGAAGAGAAGTAAACGTGTTCTGAAAGCCACTGGTCTGCAGAGGCTGGTCTGTGGGAGGGCACGCTTTGATGATGGCCTACGGCTGTGGCCAGCCGAGATTCACGGGGTGAGCATTCGGGGGGAGGGGGCCGCTGGAGGCGTGGCCCTCACATCCCATGCAGGAGAAGAGGGCACCCTGTCACTGGTCCCCAGGCCATCCCTGACCACCCCAGCAGCCAGAGTCTCCGGCCACATGGAATCCACCTGCCTGCACCCCCGAGGGGGGCCTGGTGCTTCCTCTGTGGCCTTCCATTGTCTGAACCTCGGAGGTGGACTCAGGACCCCCGGCCAGCCCACTCCAGCCCTCCTCCCCCCAGAATAGCTCACAGAGGTGGACAATGGCAGGTGCTTGGGGCAAAGAAGGAATAAACTGGATGAAAGCAAACCAAACACCGCCACACAGAGAGGAAGCTGAGAATTAAAGGCCAAAGGCAAGCCAGGTCCTTGTGCCTTGAAACTCGGATCCTCTCCAGGGCTGGGGACCCTGCTCCTCTTCTCCCACCAGGGCAGGGGGCTTGTGGTTGGCAAGACTGGCATTTACAGGAGCATTTATGTGCTTCTAGTGTTGCAATTCCCCAACCTCTTAAAAGGCTTTATAAGCTTCTCTCTGGGATTACTCACGGAGGATTGGCTGTGAGGAGCAGACCTGGCTCCATGCAGTGGGCGTCTCTCCCCGGGAGTCCACTCCACGAGGCCCTCCTGGGAGTGGCCGTGGGGGCAGCTGCCCTCCACAGCTCCAGCTGCCCTGGTAGGACCTGGGATTAGACGGGGGCAGGGTCTCTCAGCCTGGGCACCGTGGACATGGGGGCCAGGCAATCTTTGTTGGGGTGGTGGGGAGGGGGGCTGTCCTGTGCATTATAAACTGCTGAACGATGGCCTTCGCCTTTACCACCAGATGCCGACAGCCGTGCCCCAGTCGTGAGAGCTGGAAATGTCTGCAGATGGTGCCAAATGTGCCTGCAGACGGGGTAGAGGGGGGGTCAACGGCAAAACCACCTCCCACTGAGAACCGCCACACTAGCTGGATGACCAGGGCTCTGGCCCCCTCCCACATGCAGCCCAAGACCGCTTGCCTCAGTTTACCTCACTTATGACGCTGAGTGCTGGTCCTGCAAAACGGACCCCAAAGGCAGCCTTCACCAAGTGCTTCGCACAGCCTATCTCCATCCGGGGTCCTGGTGGGCACCTGAAGCTAACACTCCCATAGTCTGTGCTTTTCCGTTTTAATCTTTGCACTGTGAGATGCACGTCTGAGGCCGAATCCCAGTTTCTCTCAGCACAAGCAGAGCAGCAGGTGTCTGCTGTGCCCATGACATCTCCCCTCACCCTCACCCGGCATCAGGAGGGCGGCCATGGGCTGGAGAGGGAGAGAAGTATGGCTTCCCTGGAGCAGGTGCACAGCTGGCCAAAGTTAAATGTTCTCAGGAGCCCTCAGTCCCTCGCCTTGGTCCACGCTGTAGATGGCATGGCCACCCCCGGAGGGAAGTGTGGAGGAGACCAGGGGCAGGAATCCCGCTGCTCTCTCCCCGCCAGCACCCAGGACCGCCGCAGGGTGGAGTGCGGCCCATGGGAACCAATGCCCAGCCGGTCTCAGAGACAAGAACCTGGACTCCCAGAGCAGCTCCTCTCCCGGGCCAGCCCAGCCCTGGAAAACATCCAAGCGTTCAGGGTTGAGTAGACCAAGGTGCCCATTCACCAGGATCTGTTTCAGAATAGGTTCCTGCTCTGACTTCATTCTGAATAATGTCAACCCCAAGTGCACGGGGCTACCATCAGGAGACCCAGGCTCCAGGCCCAGCCCTGTCCACTCTGGGCCTCAGCACCCCAGTCTGAACCAGGAAGGGCCTGGACAAGGACCTGCCATCCCATCCAGCTCAGACATGAGGGGTTTGGTGCCCAGACACGTCCTGTGGAGCCCCAGAGGTGCCTGGACGCGCCAGCGACTCCTCCCCCCAGCTCCCACAGCCCTTGTCCCTTCGCTGTCACTGATCCGCAGAGCAAAGAGGAGCTAAGCAGTCTCGAGCGCAAGGCTGGCAGGGTTTTCATTCCTCTGCAGATACCCTCAGGCCTCAGTACCTCCCATGCCCCCAGCGCCCTCACACCGCACGGTTCTCTGGGCCGCACTGTCAGCCAAGTGGCTGCACTGACCCAGAAGCGTGCAACACAGGGTACAGGGTCACGGGGATACCGAGCAGAGACTCGGCCTTGCAGAAATGGGGACTCAGAGAACACGGGGCTTGCACAGGGGCACGGGCCCTGTGCCTGGACTCAGCCAGACCTGGGTTCCAGCCACTCAGTCCACTGAGTCTCAGCACTCCCCGTAGGTGCATGGAGGTCAAAAGGCCACAGCCACAGAGTGGGGAGAACTCAGTCAAAAGGTGCTTGCTAAAGAGGCCGTCGTCCAGCCCATAGAGTCAGCCCCCAGGCGGATGCTGTTTCCAGGGCACAAACCCCAGCCCCGCTTTCAGGAGTTACTGAATCAGAAGCCTCACCTTCTAGAAAGTTGCTCAGAGAGGCAGTGACTGGGGAAGGATGTCCAGGGCTGCAGTGGTCCCCTCCACCAGGATTCCCTGTCTGACCCACATTCTAGAAGCTTCCGGAAGCCCCTCCCCCCCGCCTGCAGGCACAGGTGCTGATTATAGGGCCTCGGTGCTGACGGGATGCTCTGTCTACCATGACCGCAGCCTTGGGGGACAGCAGGTGGATGGGAGAAGCTGCTGTAGGAACAAGAAACCCCCTTGGGCTTCTCCCAAGCCCACCCTAGAAAGCCACCAACGTCAAGGTCAAGTGTGGAGTCTGTGGTTCCTTCTTCGGGCAGAAGTCTGCACCCTCAAAGTCGCCTCCATCTTGAAGCCTGGATTCTCCACGCGCACAGACCCAGGCTATCAAGCCTGTGTCTCCCTCCACCCAGCTCTGAGCAGCCCCTGCCATGAAGAGAGCACCAGGCAGAGCTGTGGCCATGCATGCAAGCAGGAAATGAGTTTTCCAAGGAGGGTCTCCTTCCCACGCTTCTCCGGGCTCTGGTCAGAACGCAGTGGGGTCCAAAGGCAACGGAGAAAGTGACAGGAGGCCCGGGGCATGCAGGCCACCGCGAGTGAACACCAACAGCTGCAAGATCACCCGAGGCCGGGGGCTTCTCCCTGTGAGCAGCCTCCCAGCCTGGCCGTCCTCTTTCTGATCCCAGCTCCTCTTCCACCCTTGAGCTCCACACACGACAGGTTCCAGAGAATTCGCTCCCTCTGAGCCTCACCTAAGAAAAGCCGGTGCTAGGGCTTCACCTCTTCAGGCCCCACTCAGCACCCCACACCCACTCCTCCACCTCCAATCAACCTCCTTTTCCCTTGGAACAAAGGATTTGTCTGTAGGATTACTGACCGCTCCCCTGCAAAGCCCAGTCACCATATATTCTGTGTTGGACGAGTACAGCCATCACTTGGGCCAAATCCACTGCCAGCTTCTATCAGGTTCCAGTACAAAAGCGCAGTAACAGGCACAGCCAGTGGGAGAAAGCATTACGCTTAAGACATTGCCAGCCATCAGTTCAATTTTTCCAGAGAATCCCAGAAAGGCCTCATGGAGTCAGTTCTGCGGGTGGAAGACTCAAGCTCCCACCCAAGGTCACAGACCTGGCAAGGGAGGGCAGGGTGGCCAGAATTAGCAAGTAAAACCACCCGCACGATTCCCCGCAGAACTTTGCTTATCGTAACGCCGATTTACTGGACGCCCTGTGTTGCGTCCAGCAACGCTGGACGGGCAAGTCTCACTGGTGGCGAGCCTCAGCCAAACCGGACGCTGCTCTTGCAACTCTCGTCCCCCTTGTGACTTGTCGCTGTGGCTGGCTGCTACAGGGGACAGGGATCTCACCTTCCCTTTGAAAGCCGGGAGCCTCTGTCCCTTTAGACCCTGGTCGCGGCAGCTGTGCTATCTTTGCCCTCAGAGGCCCGTCCCAGCCCTTGGTGACCGTCCCCTTCCCCCCCCCCCCAGCACTCCCCCCATCACAGAAGGCTTCAGCAGGGTGACTCAGACCTTCCCAGACGAGACTTGGCAAGTCTCTCCTTGCTCCGTTTCCCAGTCCCCCAGCCTGGGCCCCAAACCCCCTCCTGTCCGCCTGCCGCCTGGCCTCACCAGGCTGGGCACAGCCTGAGCACACGCAAGTGACCAAGGAGGGCTTTTGGGGGTCTTCTGGATGAGTCAGACCGTGACCCTGAGCAGCAGCTCCTCCCAGGACTCCAGGGCCTACCGGCCTCGGGATGGTCAGCGCCTGAAACAGTGCCCCTGGCACCGGGCACCTGAATCCCCATCAGACCCTGAGCTAACCCTGATTAGGCCAGAAACTCCCACCCGACCAGGCCCGGAACTGCCCAGAAATCTCACCTCTCCAAAACACAAAAGTCTTTTCTCTCCCCCCAGGGTGTGGGTTGGCAGCTGCCCAGGACATCAAGAGTCTCCTGGGGCACCCAGGGAGCCCCGGCCCCCCCGCCCGGAAGCCGTACCTCTCCAGTGTTGCAGCCCAGCTCTGCGTCCACAGCCCACGGCCCATCGTCCTCCCGTGCAGGGCCCGGCTCTTCCTGCACTGCCGCCCTGGCCCACGGCGTCCCTCTGGACAAGGCCAGGGCCTCCTGCTCAGATCCACCGAGTCCCTGACTCCCCCCACCCAGCTTTTATGGTCTGGAGAACGCCAGAGCATCAATTCCCCCCCCCCCACCATGTGCTTGGGGGACCTGTGGTTTGTGGGAGACGCACGGCCAGGCCCACTGGGAGGAAAGAGCTGGTCCCGCAGTGTCCCGCGTCCCCTCACATCAAGTGTCACTTAACTGAGCCATAAAGCGAATCTCCCGACAGCCTGTCTGATGGGAGTGGGGAGTTAGCATCACAGGGGCGGCCGGGCCGCGCGCCCGGCTCCCTTCCGGCTGGCTGCAGCCTGTCTGGCTGCAGCCCGTGGGCCCAGGCTGTCATTAGCGGTGTTTTACACCACGGCTTTTACTTTCAAGCTGCTCTGAGATCGGGGATGAAAGAAGCCACAGAGTCCTTCTGCCTCTCCATAAAAATGGGTCCAAAGCGCAAACACCAGCCACAAACACCCACCCCCAGCAGGTGCCTGCCAGCCTCAGCGCCCCCACTCTGCGGGGGGATGGAGAGGGTGGAGCGTGCCCAGCCCCTCCAAGGGAGGAAGCCCACACAGTGTGCTCCCCTCCAGCCTCCAGCAGCCCAAGGAGCATGGCCCACAAGGGCGCACGTCCCCAGGCAGCCCCTGAGCCCCGGGCTGATGTGGACAAAGTGGGGGCAGGACAGATCCCCGGCCCCAGTCCTGCTGTGACAATGCTCCCTGATCTGCCCAGGATTCCTCGGGTGGGACAGAGACATCCCCCTTGACAGGAAGACACAGGCACCCTTATCTCATACTCCAGGTCTCCCGCGGGTCTCCAGCGTCGTCATGCAAAACAGAGGGGCCACAGGCAGCCACAAGGCCCCAGGCCCGGAGTTCTGCTCTCAGCCATGCCCCGATCCCCAAGCACCCAGCTGCCTGACACAGTGCTGGGGACGGCACAGAGCCTCATGCTGGAGCCTGGCCTCTGTGGGACCAGGTCTAAGGTCCAGCCGCTCCCCCCTGGGTCCTAGCAGGTGGCCAGAGGCACTGACCTGCTTTCTGGAGTGAGACTGCCCCCTGCAGGGCCCGAGCAGGACAGACAACCCCTTGGGAGAGATCATTCACAGGGGCGGAGCCTTGCAGAGAGCGAGGAGCCAGGAGTCACACACTCTCCCCTGGGGTGTTTAGCACCTGGGATCCTGACCTGGCGCTGAGGCTGTGTTCTGTGCCCTGGCATCAGGGTCTGGGAGAGAGAGCCTGGTTACTCACCTTGACAAAGGACCAGTCCTGGAAAACCTGTTGAAACTGGGGATCCAGCTCTCGGGCTTGGTGAGTCCAGACCTCAGTCTTTCTGAGTGTGAAATGGGCACAGCAGCGCCCTCTCATGGTAAATGAAGGGTGAGGAGGGGCTCTGGAGAGCACCACGGGCGCGGTGCATGGCCACCTCTGCCTGACTCCACCCCTTCACTCAGGTGCCTCCTGTGTTACCATGCATTCATTCACCAGCCACCACAGACAGACGCAGAGCCAGGGAGCAGCCAGGTGGGCTGGGGTGGGCGTGGCTACCCGGTTCGGGCTCCAGAACCAGGCAGTATTGACCGGGCAGCCCCAATCAATGTCCACTCCCATGTGTGGCCACCCATGCAGATGACAAAGGGGCTAAACCAGAGTCCTGGATGGGAAGGGAGGACTCCCTACTCCTTGCCTCTCCCGCCGCCCAGACCAGACAGGGGAACGGCCACTCCCCAGCTCAGGGAGCTCCTGGGTTGCCTTTGGCAGAAATACCTGCCCTTGTCTCCCCATCCCCTCCTCCCCCAGTATTCCTGAAGGAGCCGCACAGGGCCTGAGACATGGCCCAGCTTTGCCCCTGTCCTCCCTGGAGTCTAGACCTGCCGGGCAAGGCTCCAGCTCCACATGGACGACCACCCCCAGCCCCCATCGAGCTCCCAAGGCCAGCTCAAGGAAAGAGGAGGCTACCCCGAAATAGCCCTGGCCTGGGTCCTTGGGGAGAGGCCTGTGCCCTGGACCCCACGGCGGTGCCTCAGGACCGGCCAGGGCAGCTCGGCTCGGACAACCCAGGCCCTTGTCTCAGGCTGGGGCGGTGCCTCCATGCTGACGGGCCTCTTTCATTTCCCGTAGCCATGTGCACTCACCCTACCCCCCGCCCCGGTCCTCTGAGCTGGACACTTAGGGAGCTCCTGTAAGAGTCTAGGTATGAGGATGGAGATGACTGCAAAGCAGACGCCCGCCCTGGCTGACCTCGTGGCCAAGCAAAGACTTAGAAAGGTCATGACCAGAGGTGTGGTTCATTGAGCACTTGCTAGGTGCCAGGGATGGTTCTAAACACTTGACTTTAACGACCTTCCAGGGTGGCAGCACGTGGCAGACCCGGCAGTGCGGCCCTGGGTCACAGAGAGGGTAACGGCACAGCCGGGGTGCGCACCAGGTCCCTGCGGCTGCACAGCCCATGAGCTTTCCAGCCTGCGCTGGCCGTCAGCACCGGGCACCCTGGGGGAGCAGCAGAGAAAACCCGCAGCAAATGGCAATGGCTGAGCTGAGCTGTGATGATCACAGGGATTTGTTGCGTGGTCGTCTCCCCCAGCACCCTGGGAGAAGCCCCTGAATTCCGTGAAGACAGACAGAGGCTGCCTTTAAGTCGGTCCCTTTCCCTCCAGGTCCCCAGGGGACACTGGGCAAAGAAGCCGCTGGCTGCGCAGGGTCACCCAAAAGGTCAAAAGGTTTGGGAATGGGTCAGGGACAAGTCCTGCTTGTCTCTAATGTTGCAGCTCCTAGCTCAGCTCCCGGCTCCTAAACTTAGACCAGGCCCCACCTCTGGCTACAGTGAGGGGAGGGGCTACTAGGGTGGGCGGGGCCTAGAGTGGGCTGTGTTTGAAGTGCCTGCAGACTCCTCTCTTCTGGCGTGGCGAGCTGGGCCAGGCGTGTCTGAGCCACCTCTGTGGGAATAAGCCCACAGGGGAGACAGAGAAGCCGCTGTGGGGGTGGGGCCAGGGGCCAGGGGAAGATGGCACACCATCTCGTCCTTCTCTGAGCCCCAGTGAGCCCCCTGTCAAGAGCAGAACACTTGACCCAAGAAGAGGAGGGTGCAGCCCCATACCGGGGCAGGTGGGCACACCCCAGCGCACCCCACACCAGCTGAGTGCCACGAACAGAGCAGTGTTTGTCTCAGCCCGGATTTTGAATAAAAACCTGGGAGGCTCCAGTAAGACGAAGATGGGGATGCGGAGAGAAGGTGGGGGTGGGGGAGGTCGGGTCCAACTGAGTCTCTCTCTGGACGGCAGCTCCAGCACCCGGTCCCACGGCAGCCTGGGGTGGCAGGAACTCGGGGTGTGCTTGGGAGGACTGGGGGTGGCAGGGAGGAGTCTGCACTTTCATCAGTGGCCAGTGGGGCACAGACGGGACATCTCCAAGCTGGGAGGAAGACATTTCTGGCACGCACAGGGCTGGGCTGTGTGGTGTGGATGACAGGGAGGTCACACTGGAGACAGAAGCCAGCAAAGTGTGAGCGGGGACAAGGCGGGACATGATGGCTGAAGCAACACCTGCTGGAGAAACCTGAAAAGGGGGTGAGGGGTGGAGAGCGGAGGCCAAGATGACTCCTGGGCTCTGGCCTGGGTTTCCAGGTGCTCTGGGCTGGGGACAGGAAGGCGTGGAGATGCGGACATGTGCAGTTGAGGCAGTCACCACACACGGTGAGAGAGGCCTCGCTGGAGCCCCGGGCTCAGGGGTCGTCGGAACGTGTGGGCAACCGGAGCCATGGGCGTGCCCGGATGGCCCAAGGGGAGGGCAAAGAGGAAAGAGGCCAAGTCCGCGTGCAAGCAGAGAGCAGAGCAAGAGGAGGCCGCAAGGCTGAGAGGGGCGCTCCGGGGGGAGCAGCGAGCAGGGGCGCAGAGAGAACGGGGGAGGGGTCAGTGCAGGACGGAGTCCTCTGGGGTTATGAGCCAGTTGCCTGCGTGTTTGGGAGCAGGTCCCCGTGGTGGGCTGGGGAGGACAGCTGGCCTAGACACCTCAGGCCAAAATGAAGTCATCAAGCCTGGGAGAAGGCACCTCCTATAGGAGGTGGGCCTGGGGTGCCCTCCCAGGGCCTCCTTCTCCCCAGAACCCCCCTCAGGCGGCCCCCTGCAGCCTCCCAGAGCCCTCCTTGCCTTTCGCCCAACCCCACATCACCCACTCGTACCCTACCCCGTTGCCGTCTCTGTTACTGCACACCCCTCAGGGCCGTTGATCTGGCTCACTTGCCCCTGCACTGTCTAGAATGTTCCGCATGTCCATGTTTGCCAAGGGCTTCATGTGTGTTCTGTGTGCTGGGTTGGGCCATGTGCCTTGTGTCCTTGGATGAGGAGCCCCCTGGGCCTCTCCTGGTCTGGGCCGACCTCAGCCTAGCTGCACCCACCTTACCCCCAGCCCCAAAGCAGGACCTCAGAAACCAGGCCGGCAACCAAAATACATTTGCCAACAAGCAGGAAACTTTATTGAATTATCTTTTTAGCGGAGAGGTCGAGAAATCAAAGAGTGGCCGGGTCACGGGGAGAGGAATCCAGTGGGGAGAGACGCACAGGAGGCCCGGCCTGGGGGGGGTGGGGCAGGGGCAGGAGCAGGTTCCGGGGGCGGGCAGGAGTGGGTCTCCCACCCTTCAGGCCCCGGCTGTCCCGCAGGCAGCCGCCGGCTCACTCCTCCTCCAGCTGCTGAAGATGGGGTGGGGATGCCAGGCGGCCTGAAGGCCTAGGGGCGGCGGGTGGTGTCTGAAATGCGGCGACCGGAGCCGGAGGTGGCGCCGCTTCCTGAGAAGCAGAAAGGACCAGGGGTGCTGAGGCTGCAGGAGACCCTCCGCGGTCCCCGGGGGCCCACAAGCTCCTCCTCAGTGTTGATGGGATGCTGTTTCATCGTCTCCAGAGGTGGCTCACTCCAGGACGGTCCAAGGCTCCAAGGGCAGAGCCGTCCAAATTTCGAAAGGAAAGCAAACGAGCAACTCCTCCCCCCCACCCCACCTCCGCCCTTCGCCTCCCTCCACGCACCTTACACGGGGAGCCTCCCACCCAGCCCCACCCCTCTGGGAGCTGTTTCCTTACCTCCTGTGGAGGTGAAGCCAGTCATCCTGGGAGAGAGGAGAGAGGTGACCGTGAGCAGAGGGTAACCAAGGTCAAGTGCTTTCCTGTCCTGATGGAGCCACTCGGAGCCACACGGGAAGCCCTGAGCGGGACTCCAACCTCGCTGTGCCCAGCTCTGGGGGCAGCAGCAGCAGGTGCCCACCGCTCTGTCAGTCAGTCTATCTGCCTGTGAGGCCTCGGGGAGGGACACTATCGGCCCCAAGATTCAGGGCATTTGCCAGAGGCTCTGTCCCCTCTCCAGCTGGCTCAGCCCTTGACCGCCCAGCTGCCCCTGAGTCCATAAGGAAGGTGAGGTCTCTGCAGACCAGGTGAGAGCATTACGCCACCCTACTCCGAGCCATGCACGGCCGAGCTGAACCCTGGGCCATCTTTTCTCCTGTATCAGATGTCCTCTCCACGGGCCCTGTCCCTGCCAGCCCCACTCAGAGACCTGGGTCCAGACAGCAAGCGAGCTCTGGCCCTGGCTCTTCTTCCGAGCTAGGTAAGCTCCGGCAGGGGAGGGGCCCTGTCCGACACCCCCAGGCCGTGCAGGGAGACCGGCGGCGAGGACCTACTTGGCGTCCTGGCCCTCGAGCAGGCTGCGGTAGGTGGCGATCTCCTGCTCCAGCCGCGTCTTGATGTCCAGCAGCATCTTGTACTCCTGGTTCTGGCACTCCATCTCACTGCGCAGCTCGCTCAGCTGGGCCTCGATGCTGCTGATGACCCCCTGGATCTGCTGCAGCTGCAGGGCGTAGCGGCACTCCGTCTCCGCCACCGTGCTCTCCAACCCGGCTTTCTGCAGGGGGGCAACGGGGAAGAAGTGAGATGGGGGTGGCCGAGCCCGAGGCAGCGCTGGAGGTGGCGGCTGTGGGCGGGGGGCAGCGGCTGGGTACCATGCTCAGCTGAGACTGCAGCTCGATCTCCAGGCCTTGGAGCGTGCGCCTGAGCTCCGTGATTTCTGTCTTGCTGGTCTGGATCATGGCGGTGCTGGAAGACACTTCCTTGTTCAGCTCGGCACTCTGAAATGCAGGCAGGAAGATGGTGATGGAGGAGCCCACCTAGAAGCCCCCCGAGCTGGGGAGGCCGCGCCCTGCCTGCACCACCAGCTGCTACCTTGCTGTTGAACCATTCCTCGGCGTCCCGCCGGTTCTTCTCTGCCAAGGCCTCGTACTGCGCCCTCATCTCTGCCAGCACGCGGGTCAGGTCGATGCCCGGGGTGGCGTCCATCTCCACGTTGACCTGGCCCACCACCTGGTTGCTGAACTCCTTCATCTCCTGTGGGGGTGGGAAAGGAAGCTGCATGAAGCTCCTCCCTCTCCTTGGCTCTCAAGGCCGGCAGAATGTTCTGGAAAGTGCTCCCAGGTCCCCCAGTGGGCAGCCGCGTGCAGCTGCAGCAGAGGGCTCGCCTTTCTCCCAGAAGCCCTTGAGCCACAACGGGCCGGCCACCCCCTCGCACCTCCTCGTGGTTCTTCTTCAGGTAGGCCAGTTCTTCAGTCAGGCTCTCGATCTGCATCTCCAGGTCGGCCTTGGTCAGGGTCAGCTCGTCCAGCACCCTGCGCAGCCCGTTGATGTCGGCCTCCACACTCTGGCGCAGGGCCAGCTCGTTCTCATACCTGCAATATTTTAAAAAAACTTTTTAAAAAAAATGATGAGTGACTCCGCCATCCCTGCAGGAGGCTCAGCGGCTCTGCCACAGCTTTCACCCCAGGCTTGCTCCAATGCTGGGAAGCCGACGTTCGCGACGTGAACTCACTTGAGCCTGAAGTCGTCGGCAGCCAGCCTGGCGTTGTCAATCTCCAGGATGACCCGGTTGTTGTCGATGGTGGCGGCCAGGATCTGCGGGAGAGGGGAGCAGGTGACCTCCACGGGGGCAGGGGCCTGGGAGCAGCCTGCTGGGCTGCTGTGCCTGGGGCCCTGCCTCCTCAGCCCCCCTTCTCTGATACACCCTGCATCTGGTCAGGACCGGGAAGCCCCAGCCTAAGCATTTCGCAGGAATGAGCCCCCCGGGACTTTCTCAACAGCCTCAGCCCAGCAACCTCACCGTCAGCCCCTGTCTGTCTCGAGAACCTTCTCTGGTAAAAAGGGGCCTCGCAGGACTCCTGTTTTCCCTGCTGACTCCACTGAGCCTGGCCTCCCAGCTGAGCGTAGGGGATCTCCGACATCAATCCCACCCGTCAGAATTTCTCGTCCGAACATGTGTGTTCCAAGCATTGGAAACCCAACCCTGCAGAGCCGGGACTTGGCCGAGCTGGTGGGTGTCCTAAGAAGCAGGTGTCGCAACATGATGGACAGGCCCCACGGAGGACATCCGGGCTCAGGGCCACCTACGCCTCTGCCTCCCTCTCCCCAACCTGACCGACCCCCCGTTGAGAAGCCCCATTTAAGCGGGGCTCCTGCAAAATAAACAACTAGTCCCAGAGCGATGCACGAACATGTCTGTCTCTGTGGATTTTAGTACCTGTGTGGTTTTTACAGCTGTCACATTTCCAAATAGCTCTGTGAGTTAGGGTTGCAGAGATCAGCTTTCTAATAGCATAACTGGCAAGCAATGTTTGTTTGTTTGTTTGTTTGTTTTTTAAGGACAGCAGTAGTAGTGACAAGAAAATGAAAGCGAGGAGCTGTGGTGGGGAGTGACAGATTAAAAGTTTCCCCCGCAGGGAGGCTGTGACTCCCCCCAGCACCTGCCCCTCGGAAGGAAGGGAGGCCAGGACTGCAGTGGCCTTGCCTTCAGGGCTCTGCCCTGCCCTGGGGAGCCCTGCCCGGCACCCGGGGGCTCACCTTGTCCCGGAGCTCCTCAATGGTCTTGTAGTATTGGCTGTAGTCGCGCTCCGGGCTCGCTGGGCTCTGCTTCAGGTGCCAGTCCCGGATCTTCACCTCCAGGTCGGCATTGGCCTCTTCCAGGGCGCGCACCTTGTCCAGGTAGGAGGCCAGGCGGTCGTTGAGGTTCTGCATGGTGATCTTCTCATTGCCGGAGAGGAGGCCGCCGTCGGCACCGCCAAAGTCACCAAAGCCACCGCCAAAACCTCCACCAAAGCCACCTCCAAGACCAACTCCGAAGCCACCTCCAAAGCCACTACCAGCTCCAGCACCAAAGCTGCAGCCCACGCCGCTCCCGTAGCCCCCGGCTGAGCCTCCGGAGACAAACCGGGTAGAGCAAGTAGAGACGCTGCGGCCTCCTCCCAGCTGGCAGGAGCCACTCCCGAAGCCACCGCCGTAGCTGGTGGAGGAGCTCTGCAGGCGACAGCTCATGGTGCAGGCGAGAGCGGTGCTGGAGCAGGTGCAGGCAGGAGCTGGGCTTGGCCTGGGCCAAGGACGATGGCTCTGTCCCGGTCCAGACACCTTTTATACACCTGCGGAGGGGCTGGCCATCCTCTCTCCTCCCCTCCCCACCCTCTGACTTGGTGCCAACTTCCCTTCTTTTCTCACAAACCCAGTTACCTCTGCTCCCCAGGGAGGGTTGTGCCTTTTGGGGGTGGCTTTTTTTTTTTAATCCTTAACAAAAGAGATGATTCAGAGGGAACGGTGTTCTGCTTAAGACTCCCCTTTGAGAGTGAATCCTAGTTCACCTCTCCTCTAAGGAGCTCACTCCACAGGCTCTCGGCCCCACCCGGTTTTAGAACGGGGACTGAGCTGCAAACAGCTGCCGGCGAGCCTCGAAGGAAGAGGCGGCTGCCGGTGCCCTGTGCCTTGTGAGGCTCCGCAGCCCCCCACCTCCCTTCCTTCCAGCCCGAAGCTTCTGCACAGGGTGCTCTGTCTCCCTTCCAGCCCTCTGTCTACTGCAGCCCCGGCAGCGACTCTGAGGACAAACTCCACTGGTCCTGCAGAATCGGCTGCCTTGGGAGTGTTTAGTCTGAGATGGCTCCAATGCCATCAGAAAGAATCACAGTGACAAGGGACCTCGGGGGGCGGGGGGCTTAGGGAGCCAGCCAACGCAGCTGGGGAGAAGGAAGAGGCGAGGAAGAGGAAGGGACTCCACGCATCCTCGTAGCTGATGTTCTGAGAGCCCTTGCCCCGGGCAGCCGTGGGCCCAGCACTTGGCGTTCAGGGCCTCACAGACTCCTCCTGTGGCCGCTGTTTCACACGCAAGCAAACAGAGCCTTCAGGACGGAACCAGGACTGCACCCCAAACCTGGTCCCGTCTGACCCAAAGACCAGTTTTTGAGGTGTGTTTTCATGCAGTGAAATGTGCAGATCCTAGGTGTCCAGTTCAATGCATTTTTACCGGTGACCACCACACAGCACTTCCCAGCACCCGTCCATCTCCTGGCACCTTCCCCCAGTGACCCCCATGCCCCTGATGTCACCCTGAGACAGGTTGGTGGCCACAGCTGTGGAAGCTGCTGGGATGCAGAGCAGCGAGCAGGGGTGCGGCTGAACACCCCGCGACACACAGGACCGCCCCACGACGAAGACTCGTCAGGCCTGAGAGGCCAGCAGAGCCCAGTGGAGAGGCCCTGAATCCACCAGGCCTGTGGGTTTAATGCTTCATAGTAGGGCCAGCGTGGCGGTGCGGTGGGTTAAGCTGCTCCGTGTGACACCAGCACCTTAGAGCACCAGTCCTGGCTGCTCTGCTTCTAATCCAGCTCACTGCTAATGTACCCAAGAAAGCAGCAGAAGATGCCCCAAGGACTTGGGCCCCTGCCACCTATGTGGGAGACCAGAATGGAATTTCTGGCTCCTGGCTTCAGCCTGACCCAGCACTGGCTGTTATGTCATTTGGGGGGTAAAGCAGCATGTAGAAGATTCTCTCTCTCTCTCTCTCTCTCTCTCTCTCTCTGTCTCCTTTTCTGTCTCTCTATCATTCTACCTTTCAAATAAAATGAATAAATCTTTTTTTTGACAGGCAGAGTTAGACAGTGAGAGAGAGACAGAGAGAAAGGAGAGAGAGACAGAGAGAAAGGTCTTCCTTTTCCGTTGGTTCACCCTCCAAATGGCTGCCATGGCCGGCGTGCTGTGCACCGATCCGAAGCCAAGAGTCAGGTGCTTCTCCTGGTCTCCCATGCAGGTGCAGGGCCCAAGGACCTGGGCCATCCTCCATTGCCTTGCCGGGCCACAGCAGAGAGCTGGACTGGAAGAGGAGCAGCTGGGACAGAATCTGGCACCCCAACCAGGACTAGAACCCTGGGTGCCGGCACCGCAGGTGGAGGATTAGCCAAGCGAGCCGCAGCGCTGGCCATGAATAAATCTTTTTTAAGAAACTACTCCATAGCACTGACTGCCCCAGGGACACAGCTGAGAGCAGAACATGGGACACGCATGCCCGAGCAGAGCCCTTCCACAAGGCATGGGTCTCCGCTTGTGGGTGATTGGGAAAGAGGCCATGGAGGAGGATGTGGCCCAGGGTCCGGAGCCAGGCTCTCTTCAGAGGACTCTGGGATGTGCTGCAGAGACTCAGAGACTGTTGATCTTCCCGGAGGAGACCTCACCCCTCGGACTGGGGCAAAAGTCCCAGAGGCACCCATCAGAGCCCGGGAGAGGAGTGCCCGGGCTGCAGTGGAAGCCCAGGGCCAAGGTCTGCGGGTGACCCCTCGGGAGCGTGTTCTGACCATGGCCTTCAAGAAGCTCTGGCTAGACCGGGCCGGTGGGGAGGGGAAGGGAGACACAGGTGCAAGGTGATCCTGGAGCCCCCTTCGCTGATTCAGCAAGGCCAGGAGAGAGACCTGAGTCAGGGCTTTCGGGCTCTTTGTTTTCTGGGGTAGGGAAGCAACCCGTGTTTCACCCAGAGGGCAGCAGCACCCAGCGAGAGCCAGGGCGTGCTGCGGGTGCCCAAACCCCACGGTGAGGCCAGGATTCCGGCTGACCCCTGACCCTGCCCAGCCCTCCTACCCTAAGCCCCGATGGCTCAGCTCGCTCTGAAAAGACATGATTCAGCCCAAAGCAGGAGCTCCCGCACCCTCGGTGGAGGATCAAAACTGACAAGTGGGTGATTAATGGAACCTGCCCAGCCTGGGGTGACCATGCCCCAGTCCTCCCCGGGCGGGTTCAGGCCAACGCCTCTCAGAGGAACAATGCTGCGGATTCCCCAAAGCCACATGGGATGGCGGTGACACGCCCCTCCCCCACCCGAGAATCAGGGCACAGCGCCTCCTCCCCCCCAGCAGCCCTCCTGGTGCCTTCACACTGGGAGGCTTCTCCAGACACTCAGCGAGCCCCGGCGGCACCCATGGGGGACCCATGCCCACTCCTCCTGCTCCTGGTCCCAAGCTTCCTGCAGCAGTCCCCTCGCTGTCCTGTTTCAAGGCAAGGTGGGCCCCTGCACACCCCTGCCATGTGGGCATCCTCCCCGGGACCCTGGGAGAGGGGCTTCAGGAGCCTCATTTCTCGGACAAGGCCACTGAGGTTGGGCGAGGTCAAGTCATGGCCTAGGACTCGGCGAAGTTGAGGTGGACACCTGGCCCCGCTCCTCTGCCCCTCCTAAAGGTGTCTGGCAGCCCGGGCCGTGAGCCCAGACGGCCGCTCTCCCAAGGTTCCACGTGAGCTATAACTGGGAGTCTTCCTGGGTCTCGGGCCTACTAAAACTCTGGTGACTTCCCGAGCAGTACGGGAGCTGGGCACACCCTATGTTCTGATGGTTGGCCTTTGACCCCGGACCTCAAACCCAGATCTAAGCCCCGGGACTTTGCGGGTGACAGAAGCACCCTGTGTTCTTGGTGGTCTCTGGGCCTGAGCCAGAAAGACTTTCAGCTCCACCCAGTAAAGTTTCCATACAGTCCCAGAGCTGTGGAGTTAGAGACCCGCTCAGCGCCCCACCTCCACGGGGATGGCAGCTCCTTGACCTTGTCCTGCGTCTCTCGTCTTCTGGCTGCTCACCGCATCCTTGAAAACACACTTTCTAATCCTTGGCTAATAACAACGATACCGTTTTCCGAGATGCTACAAACCGCTCTGTCAAAGTCTCCAACCCAAGGAGGGGGCAGGGGAAGCTGCGGTTTGTGGCCACAGTGGACAGAGGCTGTGGGTGACCTGGGGACCCACTGCCATCAGCCCTGAAGGGAGCGGAGTGTCGTGGGGCTGGACCCTTACTCCACGGGCCCCACCAACTCGGCTCAGGGTCAGACACGCAGCTGGGACGGGAAAGGTGCTCCCACCAAGGGGAGTCTCACACATCCGCTTCCAGAGGTGCTCTGTCCTGAGCGTGAGGGTGGAGGAGGAGGAGCAGCGTCTGGTTTTCCCGTACTCACAGCCTATCCGTGTTGAAAGATAATAAGGACTGCCAACCTTTATCGAACACTGTGCCCGATGCTCTGCACGCATCATGTATTCGGTCTTCAAAACAACTCTACACTTCTCGTCACACCTTTTGCTCAGATGAACAAACTGAGACCCAGTGAGGTCAAACACGCAGCACAGACCCAGAAGCAGCCCCTTCCGGCCACTGTCAGCCCCAACCCCACCCAGGCAAGGCCTTTCACTTTCCCGGGCCTCCCTGACGCCCCGCACCAGGCTGATGGGTGGCGCTTCTCCGTCGGTGAGGCCTGTGCCACTGACGACGGCCTGGTGGTGTCCCCGGCCTGAGTGCCAGAGCTGAGACCCCTGTGGGGGCAGAACTGTGGTGGAGCTCTCGTATGCTGCCCCCCATGTCACCCCTGGGGAAACTGAGGCCCAGGTAACAGGAACAAGGTGACGATACCAGGTCCCCAGCTCACTGGGGACTTGACGCTGAAATGAGCATTGAGTTTCTTTCCCTAACTCGCTTCTCTGTGCCTCTTGAGTGTCAAAGATGAGAACCAAGACAAAAGCCCATCCCCCGGCTTCTAAGTCCAAGTTCATCACTTGAATCAGGTGCCTCTCTCTCCTCTCTCTCTCTCTCTTTCTGTCACTGGACTCCAAGACACCCAGAACCCAGGACAGCTGATCCACACCCCAAAGGGTCTCCAGACTTCCCACGGGGGAAGGGCCCCTCCAGAAGAGCAGGACCCCCCATTCACCCCTGGGGCACTCGACCCAGGCCCCCGAGAAGCTCCCTCTCCTCAGAGAAGCCTGCCTGGCAGCGCACTGCCCAGAAACCCTTCAGGACCAGCCTGCAGGCCACAGGCACTCCCATTTGCAGAGTCCACAGCTCCCTGAGAGCCCTCCCTTGCCCACCCACCAGGCTGCCCTGCAGCTGCCGTCCACCTGCCAGCCGTGTGACCACAGGGAAACTGCGCACCTTCAGTGCCTCTGCGGCTGCCCCTGGGAAACAGGCAGCCATACAGGTCGTATTTGGGGCTTCTCAGATACCTGAGCCTCGAGAGGCGCTTGGCAGGGGAAGGTTGCCATCACCTCCCTTTTACATCACCTGCCCAGGAATCCTCTGAGCTCCCCCCACACCCCCGCCACACTGCACTAACCCATTGCTCTCCTCTCTTCCCTCTGCTCCCTGTAGCCAGTACGGTACCCACGGCAACCAGGCAAACACCAGCAGGCAGCATTGCTTTGTTTTCCCTCCCACTCCCTCTCAGTTTTCCCAAGGACAGGATCGTTGTCCAGTGCATCTCCCAACACTACTTCCGGCACAGGGACGCCCCCAGCAGATGCCTGAGATGGGGTCTGGGGTAGGCTCTGTCTGCTGGCGTTAGGCGAGAGGGAATGGCAGACAGGAGTGATGTCCACTGGGGCCACCCCGGCTCCAAACCTCAGCAGTAACCCTGCCAGCTGTTTATTGTCCTGGGCACTGCCAGCTGCCCAGGGAGGAACAGGTGACAGCCAGATGGGCACACGCCCAAGATATCCGTGCCTGTCCAGAGCCGTGTGAAAGGCAAGAAAAGCAAAAGAGAAGCAGGTTCATGTACTAATTCAGCAGGCGTTCATTTATCGCCCAGGCTGAGGTTCCGCAGAGCACAGGTTGAACACGGCCCCTGCTGTCACGGAGTTACAGTCCCAGCTCGGAGCTCATCACACGGAGAGGCAGCGATCAGCTCTCCAGCCAGACTCCTGCATTTACAGATGGAGAAACTCAGACCCAGAGAAGGAACAGCCACGGTCCTCAGGGCCACAGGGCAGGCATGCCCTGCGCCTGCACTGGGGAGCACAGCTGGCACAGGACACACCCAGGGCCCTGATCTCCGGTCCCAAAGCCGCCCTCTCTCTGTGGGGACAAGGAGGGGGGGATCAGCTGCTGCCTGGCTTGGCTGGAAACCAAGCCTGAGCCCAGCCCAAGCAGGAGCTAGGCGTGCCGCTGCCCGGAGACTACTTAAGGGCTCAGCAGGGCATGAGCCGCCCCTGGGCGCGGGCGACTCTCTTCAGGGTCGGTCCCGGGACAGGGCTCTGCAAGTTCCAAGTATCTGCCTGCCAGTCTCTCCAAGGAGCACAGAAGAGCAGAAGCAGGCACTCCAGGGAGACAGAGGCAGCTTCCCCTCCTGCCCCTGCTCAGCCTCTGGCCCCCAGGGAAGGCAGCCTGGCTGCACCTGCAGCCGAGCCCACCTCGCCGGTCTGCCTCGTCAGCAGAGGCTGTTGCTGCCACTGCTGCCCGCTTAGAGGCTGAGAAACTCTTTGCGGGCTGCTCAGAACGTCTGAGACCTCGCAAAGGAGACCCGAGGTCAGGGAGGCACGAGCTGCAGGTGGACCAACAGCCTCTGCCTCCAGGGGACAGAGAGGCTGGGGCTAGAGCCTGGCTGCTGCCAACCCGGGGGGACCCGGCAGCTGATAGTGGGGCTATCGTGTGAGAAGAAACCAGAGCAGGAGAGACGAAGGCCCGGCTGTGGAGCCGATGCTGCCGGTGGTCCTGGCTGCACCGTGTTGGCACAGGGCTGCCCACGGAGGTGAAGACGTGTACTTCCCCATCGGGCATTGGACCCAGCAGCTCTGACACCACTGGGGCCACCTCCCATGCTGCAGTGCCTGGGCTCCAGCTCTGGGTCTCCTCTCAATCCCAGCCTCCTGCTCATGTGCACGCGAGGAGGGAGCTGGTGATGACTCAAGTACTCGGGTCCCCGTCTTCCAGGTGGGAAACCAGAACTGAATTCCTATTTCCTGGCTTCAGCCTGGCCCAGGCCTGGCTGGCTGTTGTGGGCATTTGGAGAGTAAATCAGTAGATGGAAGTTCTCTCTCTCCCCACCCCCATACCGCCGCCGCCTTCTAAATAAATAAAACTAAACTGACTCTAAAAATGGTTTAAAAGCGCTGGGTTTCAGACTCGCACACCCTCCTAAGACAGGTGCTGCAGCTTCTGTCACCTCCTGATGTCCAGAGAAAAGCAAGGGTCGGGGACCAGAGAAACGAGTTCCAGACCCTGTTTCACCGATTCCTGGCTTGTGACCTCACCGAGGTGACTGAACGTGCTGGGGCCTCCGTGTGCGCTCCTGGATCTGACACTGCACCTGACCCGGACTTCACAGACCTGTTGGGAGGGACAGGCTGTCAGAGATGCCTTCCCGGGGCCTGGCACATTGCAGACAACACATTGGTCACGTTTCCTGCCCCAGCCCTCAGTACGTCCTCCGTCAAATCCCCAGAGAGAGCAGGCACCCCCTTCTCTCCAGCCGGGGTCTGTGGGGAAAGGGCTCTGCCCAGCGAGACGCATGGAGACCCTCCCTGGAGGGCTCGGCTCTTCCCACAGACCAGGCTCTCGGAGCCCCTGCAGCCTGCTCTTCTCCGTGGGACCGAGAAACCGGTTCTGCCTCCTCGTGCCCAGTCCTCACCCCAGGGCCTGAGCCGGCCCAGCTGAGGCACCCAGAGTTCTCAGCTTCCTGTTCCCTGGCCTCCGTTCAGGGCTGTGAATCCCAGAACTCTGAGGAAGTTGCCCCAGGTCAGAGGCAACAAATCAGGTGTGCAGAGAGGCTGCTTTTGTACCAGGCCCTGGGGGAGACCCTGGGGAGGGGGCAGCAGGCACAGGAGGCGGACAAAAGGGGCAGCAGAGATTGATGTGGTTTGGACATGAGGTTAGGGAAATCGAGGAAGGCTTCCTGGAGCTGGTGTCTTCCCCTCCAAGTGTTTTAAAGAACTTCTTGGAAGGTTAGATGGGTCAGCTTCATGGGGGCCTGGGAATGGGAACTGGTCAGCCGCTCCAAAGATGAAGCTTGCCCAGCTGGAAAGGAAGGGCTCCTCGGGTAGCACGTGGGTGAGCGCCAGAAGCAAAGAGGAGGGTCCTTTCACAGGCTGTGAAGGGCCAGGGCCCAGGGGCCCAGAGCAGGCCCAGGTCATGGAGTCGTGCAGGAGTGGCACCCAGGCCAGCCCTGACACTGACCATCCACAGGTGAGCCATTCACCTCTGAGCAGGGGACAATCCACCCCGGCCACCTGCAGTTGGATTAAACGAGGCAGCGGGGTGAGTGGCCTAACACCAGCCATGCAGTGGTGGATCTACACAATCAGCGTCATTGGTCACTCGGTCAGCCAGATGGATGGAACCCTGCGCCAGGTGCTCCACGTCCTGGGTTATCAAGTCCCCTGAGCAGCTCAGGGTTTGTCCCAGGCACCAGCGTCCTGGACACTCCCAAAGCGGGTATTGTAACCGTGAAGGGAAGAGGCCATAGTGGGGGAGAGATGGCCGCAGGTGGGCCCTGGACCTCCTCAGAGGCCAATCTGGACCCAGCAAGAAAAACTGCACATTGTACCAAGAGACATCTGGGAAAGGAAAAGCAATTCTTTATTGTGGGAACAGACACGGTACAAGCCAGCTTGTTGCGCAAGACAGCTGCTTCTGGCTTGTGCTTGCTCTCAAGGGGGTGGGGAGGACTGGGCGGGGCGGGCATGCAAAGCCGCAAGCAGGGAGACCTCTCGGGCCGGTCGGTCACTCTCAGGGGGTGGGACTGGACCCCTCGCAGCCAGGGAGGGCGCAGTGGTGTGGGAGCCTTCCCTGTGTCTGGCACTCAGGCTTCTCTCTTGCGGGAGACCACCTTCCCATCCACGGATTCCTCTATGTGGACTCGGAAACCGCCGCCACCGCCGCCACTGCCCAGGGAGACTGAGGAAAGAAGGAACGAGTGTCAGCGTCCCTCTCTCCAAGGTGGCCAGGAGAGCTGGACAGCAACCCCAAGAGCAGCCCTTAGGCAGGTGTTGAGTGACTCATCAGAGAGCCAGGCTGCAGCCATGGCAGGCGTGTGCCCAGTGCTGAGCCACGAGGTCAGGGATGTGGTCTGCACGTGGACCGAGCATGAGTGTGGGCCTCTAAACTCTAAGTGTGTGACAAGGGTCCCAAGGAGCATGCCCTGGACAAAGCCTGCTCGCCTCGGAGGTCTCGCGACATCTCTCCAACCCCAGCCCCCACGGGAGCCAACAGAGGGTCCCAGCGCCCTGAGAAAGGAGTGTGGCCTGAGCTGGCGAGGGTCCCCGCCCTGCTGGGCTGTGGGCTCTGCTTCTCCTTCCTCCCGTCCCAGCCTTCCTACCTTCCCGGATGCCAACGTTAGCCATCCTGAAAGAGAGCAGGAACCACAGGTGAGCAAAGGGGAGAGCTCAGGGACCCCTGAGGGAAGCCCCCACGGATGACTGAGCCTCCTCTCCAGCCTCTCACCTCCCCAACCCCCACTCCCACTCCTGACACCCCCAGGGGCTGGGACACCCTGATGGCCCCGAGGAGAGGCAACACCCCCTCAGCAGATTTCCCTGCAAAGAATGGTACAAGCACTGAATCAGGTGTCCCAGCCCAACTGCTACATCTACCCAACAGACAGGACGCATGGCCATGGATCAGGGCGCTGAGTCCAGACCCCTCACTCCTCGTGGGGCCATGCCAGGAGGACTTGGGGACACCCTGCCACCCCCTTAAAAACGGTCCTGCCCCAGAGCCCCAGCCCGCTGCTCCGCATCCCTGCCCTACTTGGCGTCCTGGCCCTCGAGCAGGCTGCGGTAGGTGGCGATCTCCTGCTCCAGCCGCGACTTGATGTCCAGCAGCCTGTTGTACTCCTGGTTCTGCTGCTCCATCTCGCAGCGCAGCTCGCCCAGCTGGGCCTCCAGGCTGCCCACGAGCCCCTGGATCTGCTGCAGCTGCGTGGCGTATCGGCACTCCACCTCCGCCAGCGAGTTCTCCAGCCCGGCTTTCTGCAGGAGCGACACATCAGGTGGGGAAGAACTCGCCCAGGGCCCTGGCCGGTGGAGGCGGGCCGGCGGCAGGCGGCGGGCAGTGGAGGGCAGGCGGCCCTACCATGCTGAGCTGGGACTGCAGCTCGATCTCCAGCCCCTGCATGGTGCGTCTCAGGTCTGTGATCTCCGTCTTGCTGCTCTGAAGCAGCTCTGTGTTGGAGGCCACCTCCTTATTCAGCTCCTCGGTCTGTGAGTCACACGCAGGAGAGAAGTGAGCCCCGGGGGCCTCCTGCGAGACCTGGGGAGCCGGGCCTGGCCGGGCAGGGTGGGGCAGGGCAGGCCCACCTTGCTGAAGAACCAGGCCTCGGCGTCCCGCCGGTTCTTCTCCGCCATGGCCTCGTACTGCTCCCTCATCTCGGCCAGCATGCGGCTCAGGTCCACACCCGGCGCCGCATCCATCTCCACATTGACCTGGCCGGCCAGCTGGTTGCTGAACTCCTTCATCTCCTGCAGGGTGGAGGAGCCGAAGAGAGAGCCGAGAGTCTGGGGTCCCGCATGCCCACCGTGGCTGTGCCCCTCACTCACACGGTCACCTTGGCCTTCACCACGCCCGCCACTGCTCGTGAGGATCTCCTGCCTGCCCCAGGCGCCACCCAGGGAGGACACAGGAGGTCAGCAGTTCACACTAGAGGACCAGAGGGCCTCTGTGCCACTAAGCACTCTACCAGCTGTGACAAAGGAAGCAGCAGCCCCCCCCGCCACGCCCACCACCACCACCACCCCCAGTCGCACCTCCTCGTGGTTCTTCTTCATGTAGGCCAGCTCTTCAGTCAGGCCCTCGATCTGCGCCTCCAGGTCGGTCCTGGCCAGGGTCAACTCGTCCAGCACCCTGCGCAGCCCGTTGATGTCGGCCTCCACGCTCTGGCGCAGGGCAACCTCGTTCTCATACCTGAGGAGAGAGAGGGATCCGGGCGGCTGAGTCGGAGGGAGAGCAAGGCCCAGCAAAGAGGAGAACGCGGGGTGGGCGGGGCGGGGGAGGCAGGTGTGCACTTGAGCCTGAAGTCGTCGGCAGCCAGCCTGGCGTTGTCGATCTCCAGGATGACCCGGGAGTTGTCGATGGTGGCGGCCAGGATCTGCAGGAGACCAGGAGCTCGGATGCCTAAGGGATTCCTCCCTCCCCTGCTGCCCTCCTGCCACCCGCCAACCCCTCGCTCACCACCTCCAGGTTGGCACCACCAAGGGAAGCCCCTGGGGCCCTTGGCGCAGCCTCACCTGAGGTGCTGCCCTCCTCGGCTCCAGGGCATGGCCTGGGACCCTACCCCCCCTCCCCACCCCGTGGGATGTGGCTGGCCAAGAATGTGCTAGAGTGAGGTGCAGTGGGCTCCAGCCGTAGCCCTCCCCAGGGTCCTCCTGCACCGGCCCCTCTGGGCACAGCTCACGGCCACTGCCCCCTACACTCCTTGACACAGCTGTGCGTCTACGGAACGTGGAGGGGGCCGAGAAGGCGTTTTAGAGGGGAGGAAACCAGTGCCAGTGAGGGAGACAGTGGCAGAGCCTGGAAAGAGCTCCCAGGTCCCCCAAGTCCTGGCAGTGTTCTTGGCACCAAAGCCCCCTGGAAGGGCGCAGCGGGAGGTCCTGGCACTCGGGGCTCCTGCGGTTACACCCCAGCACCATTCTTGCCAAGGAGGTAAAGGAACACTTTGAGCAGACTCCTGCAGGGCGTGTGGGACAGGGAGGGTGAGTCGCTCTCCATAATTGCCCCTACCTGTGCCCCTGTTGGACCTAACGGGATTCCCAAGAGCCCTCCTGCCCACACTGCCAAGGTGAGCAGATGTGCGCCAGCGCGTGCTCCTGGAACGCAGGTGCACGGCCACTCTGCCGAGGTTGCACATAACGCAGTCATCACCCAGGCAGAAGCAGACACGTGCAGGGCACCTGGCACCTGCTCCCCTCCTGCTGTCACCTGGGGCTCACCTTGTCCCGGAGCTCCTCAATGGTCTTGTAGTATTGGCTGTAGTCGCGCTCCGGGCTGCTCGGGCTCTGCTTCTGGTACCAGTCCCGGATCTTCACCTCCAGCTCGCCGTTGGCCTCCTCCAGGGCGCGCACCTTGTCCAGGTAGGAGGCCAGGCGGTCATTGAGGTTCTGCATGGTCACCTTCTCGTTGACAGAGAGGAGGCCGCCGTCGCCACCACCAAAGTCACCAAAGCCACCGCCAAACCCCCCTCCGAAGCCGCCACCAAAACCAGCACCGGCTGCTCCACCAAAGCCGCAGCTCATGCCGCCCCCATAGCCCCCTCCTGACCCCGAAGAGACAAACCTAGCAGAAGAAGCCGAGATGCTGCGACTCCCACCTCCCCCATAAAGACTCCCCCCACCAAAGCCACCTCCCCCATAAAGACTACCCCCACCAAAGCCACCTCCCCCAGCCCGGAGGGAGCCCCCTCGGGTAGAGCCTCCCCCAAAGGTGGAGGAAGAAGTTTGCAGAAATGTGGTAGCCATGGTCAGGCAGCCGGTGAGGTCTCAGCCAACACTGGGTATGCGGGCAGGTATCTGGGCTGGGACCAGAGCACAGCGCCTGTCTCCCCAGCCTGGAGCTCCTTATATATCCCTGGGGGTGGGGGGTGGGGGGTGCAGGACCATGTCTCCTCCCCCAGAGCCGAGCCAGCTCCTCTGCCCTCCCGACAAACACAGCTGCCTGCACACCTCCACGTGGCTCCTTGCAGGTTTTTTTTTTTTTTAATGCAACAAAAGATGATTCAGAATGAATGGTGTTTTGCCCCAGGCCATGATTTTAACACTTGGATTACGGGTCCATCTCTCTACTCCAGGAGAAAGGAGAGAGAGCAGCAGGGAGCAAAGTCCCAGCCAGCTGTGCCTTCGGTGGGTTTCTCCCACCCCAAGGACCCACAGCATGGGCAGACCCTGGCCACCACCATCTCCTGCCCTGGGAGCCTTGCTCCGACACAGACGGCTCCCCACTCTCAGTGGGGACTGTACTTCCCAAACCCTGCTCTGTGCTCACAGACCTGGTACATGAGCTGTGGGGCCCCGGGAGACAGGCTGAGGACAGGAGAGGAAGACTTGATCCAACTGAGGCGACCAGCATCTGTCCTTTCCCTGGGGTTCCTCTGCCTCCCTCCCTCCAACCCAAGGATCTCTCCTTCTCCTCCAGTTCACCCCAGCCTCCATGGCCTTGGCACACTTGCAAAAGCCCAGCAGGCTGAGCCCTGACAGGGGGCTGATTGATGGTGCCGCCACCTGCCAACTGCACATGTCACTGAACCTCTGCTTGCTCCCGGGACGCGTTGGGGCAAACCTCTGCAGATAAGGCCGGGGCACATTCCAGAAAGCCCCTGCCTTCTCCTGGAGAGGCATGTCGCTGCCTAGCAGGGACAGATTAACCCCCGTTTGTCCTGTCGGGCACTGCAGAGCTGAGGAGGGCCGGAGCCAGAAGTCTCAACCAGCCTGAACATTGCCAAGAGCAAAGACGTGGGGAGGCTGGTTGGCCAGAGATGTTGAAGGTCAAGTCAAACACTCAGAGAGGACAACCATCCCCTCTGCCCTCCAAGTTGGGGCCACCTGACACTGTGGTCAATGCAACGTGCAGGTGTGGCTCAGCCTCTGGCCCCCGACTCCAGAATGAACAGAAAGTCTGGGAGCAGAGAGCGAGCAAGACAAGAGAGGGAGACTCAGGAGGAGGGGGGTTTCCTGGGCCAAGGCTGCAGTGTGGTGGGGTGGACGGGGCTCTGGAATCCCTCGGGCCTGGGTTCAAATCCTGTCTCTACTGATGCCGCTTGGGCCAGCTTGGCCGTATGAGTTTTAGGTCGCAGTTTCCTTATGCTAAGTACCAGACTCAGCTCTTACTTCCAGGGAAGCTCTGGGGCTCTCCGTCTTCTAAGGGCCCCAGTGCTGGGCTGCATGTCCAGCCCTGAGATGTCCCAATACCCTCACTGGGAGGGCACTTGACCTTGGGCATCAGAACCTGCTGCGAGAGCGCCTTGGCGTGCTTTGGGCTCAACAGTGTCGCCGCCGCTCCACCGCCAGCTCCTGCCGGGCAGTGCGGGCTGTTATCCTGGTTGCCGTAAGGTGGGTCTTTCCTTCCACACATGCTGCACCCACAAGCCGTGCTCATCACAGGTTTCAGAGGAACGAAACTAGGACCCAGGGAGGTGACGTAGGCTGTGCAAGGCGGCACCGCGAGTAAGGGGAGTCGGGGCCTCTGACCCCGCATTCCTGCCTCTGCGCCGCGGTGTGGGGGTGGGGAACCTGTGAGCCTGGCCCCAGACAGTGCGGTATTGTCTCGGGGTGGGAGGATATTGTCTTCTCCTCCCAAAGAAAAATAATCAAACCCAGATCAGCCACAGCTCATTAAACCTCTGCAGACATCGTGGCCCCAGCAGTTACCACGGGAACAGCCGCTCGCCCATCGCCCTGAGCTGCAGCAGGGCTGGACCCCAGCCAGCTCCCCCTGCACCCCCACAGCCCTTCCCGGTGGCTTTCCTGGGCCCGGAGCTGCAGCTGCCCCCTCGTGGCTTCTGTCGCAAATCCCTGGCTTCAGTCCCAGCTGGGGCAGGGCCCTGGGGCCTCCTCATTAGCTGGCACCAGGCGGGAGGGCATTGAGAGGAAGGAGCTGTGTTTGGCCCCCTGCCTAGACTGCACCCCAGGCCCTGCCGCAGGCCGCCCGCCCAGGAGGCTGGGCCAGTTTCTGTCCTTTGCCCACCGCAGCCAGGTGGGTCTTGGAGCTGGGCCTTCCCGCCTTGGGCCGGGGCAGTGCAGCCCAGTGGAAAGAACCCGGGGCTGGATTCTGCTCTGGGTGCAACTTCAGCAGGGCCCTTAGCTGCGACCCCAGTCACAGAACCACAGCAAGCATTCAATGGCACGTGGAGGGAGGAGGGGGAGGGTGGTCTCCAGAAACCCTGGATCCTCCCGCCCTCCTCAGCTGCCCAGGGAGGTGCCAGAGACAATGGGCACCACCTGGGCCTGGTGACCTAACCTCCGAATCTCTCCTTTCCCATGTGCACAGTGTGCTGCTTTGGGCCTTAATCTACCAATCAGGAAAATGGGAATGAGCCCAGCTCAGCCCAATTCACAGAGAGGCATTGATGGACAGGAAGCAGTCCACCTTGAAGATCTGCATTGATGCAAAGGTGTCGCCCCCCCTCCCACCAAGCCCACCCTCTCCCCTCTCAGCCTCCTGGCTTCTTCCAATGCCAGCTCCCAGATGGAGACAGAAAAGTGTCCCCGCCACTCCCCACCCCATGCACACACAAAGAAGGCTTCACACCAAACACCCAGGCCTGCGACCCAGGCACCTGCCCCACCTGTGTGGGCCCAGACCCCGCCCCACAGCCACATTCCTGGGGCCCTGGAACCCAGGCAGGGTTTGTGACAACAATGCAGGCTTTCACGGGCAGGGACAGGTACCTCCAGGCAGTCCCAGCCTGGGGGTGTGGCCAGGCCTCTGCCTCCAGCACCAAGGCTTCCTGGGAAGTTACAAGGGACAGCAGGACCTGTGTGTGCTGGAGACAGGACAGTGAGGGAGGTGACAGAAGGGGCTCCTTGAGACCCCAGGGAAACTGGGGACAGAGCGCCTCCTTCAGGCTTAGCCTGAGCTGTGACAGGGTGGGTACAGGAGTGGCACCAGGGTCCCTCCCTTGCCACCTCTTATTGGGACCTGACCCTCCGGGTCCCAGGAAGTGGGCCTTCTTTATGGGTCTCCCATTTGCCTCAAATTGGCTTCAGTTCTTGGCAGGGGCAGGACCACACCCGCCCCAGGGCATAGTCATATGGTAAAGTTGGGACTTTGCCCCTTGCAGGCTCAGGGCAGGCCCCAGAAACGCCAGGTTGGGGGGGTCTGTGTGGGAGGTCTGGGTCACAGCTGGGTCCTGTTCCAGGCGCCAGGCCCAGGAATGGGCTGGTGGGCGAAAGGGGCTTATGCAGGGCTGCCCCGGAGCGGATGAGTGTGTTGGTGCATGTGAGCTCCTCAACAGGTTCACCCTCTCCCAGCTGGCCCCAGGCAGGTGCCTAACCCCACAGCCCCCATTTTGGCTCAGTGGGGAAATGCGCTCCCACCCCAGGGGACCGCAGTGCTGAGCCTCCCTCTGATCCAGACGGGCGTGCCAGCAACGCTGGCGTAGTGCTGCCAACTCCAGGAGACCACCTGGGCAGAGATGGCGCCATGCACCCAGAATCAGGAGACACAGAGCCTGGTCCTGGCTCCACCACGTAGCTGGAGTGGGACCCTGGACAACACTCAACCTCTCTGCGCCCGCTTCTTCATCTGCGAGATGGCAGCTCGTAACCCCTTCTAAGGTTGCTTTGGTTAAATGCACACAGCAATCGCTCAATCCGTTTCACACGCACATGCCCCAGCCCCAGACGGGGTGCAGCGGAGAGAAAACTGTATCTGGAAGCCAAACCCCCTTCACCACGGGCTGGAGCAGTAGAAACAGACAACAAAGCCCCTCAGCTCTGGGGACCTTGGTCTACTGCACGCGCTGTGGAAATGGTGTTTAGTTCACAAGGCCGTTGTCGGATCCGGTGAGAGAAATGAAGACTTGTGCGCGCAGGAATTACCATGACAACCAAAGTATGTTTGTCCCTTCCCTTTACCGGGACAGGGTGAACTTGGGTTCAAAAGAAAATCTAAACTGGAGCAGGCTGAATTAACAAAGCAAACTCCCGCCTCCCTCAGGCCATAAAGTTTTATTGGCAGCTCAGGGGAGGAGCCCAGAGGAAGGACCCCTCCCCTCCCGCAACCCTGCCAGGAGCAGAGCCCAGCAGCCAGCCGGGCAGCTCAGATGACCTTGGAGGTGGGCAGGTTGTTGTAGTGGGCGTCCTGGCCCTCGAGCAGGCTGCGGTAGGTGGCGATCTCCTGCTCGAGCCGCGACTTGATGTCCATGAGCTGCTGGTACTCCTGGTTCTGGCGCTCGGTGTCGGCACGCACATCACTCAGCTGGGCCTCGATGCTGCTGATCACCGCCTGGATCTGCGCCAGCTGCGCCCCGTAGCGGGCCTCCGTCTCTGCCAGCGTGCCTTCCAGGGCCGCTTTCTGGGGGGGGGGGGGGGGGCAGAGGAGGTGTGAGGCCTGGTTCCCAGAGCCGGTGTGGGCACGGCCACCACGAGCCAGGCTGCACCACCGCACTCCCCCTGCCCCGAGCCGGGAGCCACGTACCATACTGAGCTGTGACTGCAGCTCGATCTCCAGGCCTTGCATGGTCCGGCGCAGGTCGGTGACCTCGGACCTGCTGCTCTTGAGCTGCTCCGTGTTGACTGCCACCTCGCGGCTCAGCTCCTCCGTCTGCAACGCGGCAGGAGGCAGAGGGGATCAGCATGGAGGCAGGTGTCTGGGGCGTGGTGGCGCCTCGAGCCCTCTCTCTCCCTGCCACCCCGCCAAGGGCACCGGCTCCCCACTGCGTACCCGGCTGTTGAACCAGGCCTCGGCATCCTTCCGGTTCTTCTCAGCCATGACTTCATACTGGCTTCTCATTTCACTCAGGATCTTGCCTAGGTCAATGCCTGGAGCAGAATCCACCTCCACGCTGACCTGGCCACCCACCTGGCCCCTCAGGGCACTGATTTCCTGGAGAGACAGACATCAGGGAGGTGGGTGTGTCAGGGCCCAGAGCCTGCTGGGCTTGGGCCAGTCACTCCCCCACCTCCTCAACCCAAAGTTGGGGGGCGGGTGCGAGTTCAGGTGCAGACCTAGGAGGCAGCACTGGGAGGGTGACCAGGAGGCCGCCATCCCCTGCTGAAACCCAGGGAGCTGTGATCCGCACACAGGGCTCTGGCCGCAGCCAGAGGACACAGGACGGAAGTGCCCTCCGCCCTGGGAAGCAGGGGCAGGATGGACAGGGCCCAGCGCGAAACGTACCTCCTCGTGGTTCTTCTTCAGGTAGGCCAGCTCCTCCTTCAGGCCCTCGATCTGCAACTCCAGGTCGGTTCTGGCCAGGGTCAGCTCATCCAGCACCCTGCGCAGCCCGTTGATGTCGGCCTCCACGCTCAGGCGCAGGGCCTGCTCCGTCTCAAACCTTTCAGGGGGAATAGTTGCCATCAGCCCAGAGTTTCCTCTGCAGTGCCGAAGACCCAGCCTGGAGGGTTTGCTGCAGGCCAGCTGGGAGGGAAGGGGGATGGAGGGAGGGACAAGAGGCAGTCCTCCCACTGCACTGAGCCGCTCTAAGAGCCCAGGAGTGCCAACCCCTCTCTGCCCTGACTCGCGCAGCCCCCACCCCTGTGCAGTCACTCACTTGGTTCGGAAGTCATCGGCAGCCAGACGGGCGTTGTCGATCTGCAGCACAATCTTGGAGTTCTCAATGGTGGCACCAAGAATCTGGAAGGCAGAGGCAGGAGGCTGGCACCGGTGCAGCGACCGGCACTGCCCACCCACCGTCTGCCTCTGCGCAGGCTCTCTGCACACCGAAGCCCCAGCTGCCCCGCTGCTGCCGCATGGCCTGCTCCCTGGGAGGCCTTGAGAGTCAGAGCAGGAGGAAACACTGCAGGGGTCCAGGCCTGGGAAGGACACTCTGAGACCTGTGCCCAGACACATTCTCAGTGGCCTGAAGGGGGTGTATAAGCCAGACACAGGGGAACCGAAGGGGAGGGGGGGGATCAAGAGAGGCACCAAGAAGGGCTTCCCCCTTTGCACCCCCACTCAAGGCTCATCCTGCCTGCAGGGAGAGAATCCCAGTGGTTGAGCACCTGCTAAGCACTCTGTACCTCATCTCTACAGCCTCTGGAGAGAGCAGGTCCCAACTCATTAGTCAAGCACACCAGGGGGTGATTTGCAGGGTTTTGTATTGAAACAGAATAGAACTTCATTCACTTTCAATGTTTGGGGGGTAGCCTTTGGTGCACAGGCTGAGCTGCCACTCAAGGTGCCCACACCCCTTATCTGAGGGCCTGGGTTCCTGCCCAGGCCCTGCTAGCCATTCCAGTTTCCTGACCACGCACACAGCAGATGGCTCAACTACTTGGGTGGGAGAGCAGGACGATGTTCTGCCTGGAGCTCCTGGCTTCAGCCTGGCCCTGCCCTGGCTGTTGCAGTCATTTGGGGAGTGAACCAGTGGATGGGGGATCCCTAGCCCTCACTCTGCTCTCCCTTTCAAATAAATAAAATGTTAAAGCACAGCAAAACAACAGAAGGGATCACCCGAGCAGGGTAGGAATTGTTTTAGAAACGTGTGCCTCTATGGGTGGGGGTGACGTGTGAGGGCCACAACAAGACGCCTTTCTTATTGTGGTCACCGTTCTGGTTGGCTCTGCGTCCTGGATACAGACACAGCTTGGCAGGCCCGAGCTCCCGCAGGGCGGGCTGCCGCTGTAGCTGTAGCCGGTGCTCCCGGGCAAGCAAAGACCAGGGACCCCTGCCTGCGTTCCCTGTACCCGGAGCAGCGGCCACAGCGCCCGCTCCCTTTACCCCCAAAGCTCCGTGAAAGCTGGGGCCCCCAGGCCAAAGGCAGTGGGAGGGGCCAAAGCCTTAGAAGGAAGCCAGACCTGCAAAACCAGAGGAAAGGAATGCAGGGGTCACAGGGAAGGGATAGGTCTGGCCCAAAAGGGACCACTTCCTCCCATGACAAACTCCCGCACCTGCCCGCTGCGGCCCGACGCCGCGTGCCACCGGAACCCCTGACCCAGGCCTCGCAGACCCGCGCCCCTTCTTCCTCCCGCCCCGAAATCCCGCCCCGCCGCCTCCCGGGCCCCACCCACTTACCTGCCCTGCCCAGCTCCCCTCCCCCTACCCACCGCCTCCACTTCCTGCTCCAGGGTCCTGCCCTGAGGTTCCGCCCCGGGCGCCTGCCCTGCTCATTCGGCCTCAACCCACGCGGCCCTCCCCGGACGGGCTCGCTTCCGCTCCCCACGGGAGGTGGCCCCGGCGCCCGCCACCCCGACTCTCGCCGCGCCCAGCCCGCCGGGCGGGGATTCTGCGGCCGCCGCCCACGGCCCGCCGCCCGCCTCGCCGCAACAGGTGCACTCTGGCGGCCGGGCCGCCGCCCACCTTGTCCCGCAGGTCCTCGATGGTCTTGAAGTAGTGGCTGTAGTCGCGAGAGGGCCCGGGCCCCTGCTTCTGGTACCAGTCACGGATCTTCACCTCCAGCTCGCCGTTGGCTTGCTCCAGGGCGCGCACCTTGTCCAGGTAGGAGGCCAGGCGGTCGTTGAGGTTCTGCATGGTGATCTTCTCATTGCCAGCCAGGAGCCCGTCGGACCCAGCCAAGGCGACCCCATAGCCGCCGCCGTAGCCCCCAGAGGAGGACGAGGACACGAAGCGGGCAGAGGACACAGACACGCCGCGGCCACCCGAGCCCCCGTGGATGCTGGGCGCGCGGAAGCTGCCCCCGGCCCCAAAGCGCACGGAGCCGCCGCCCAGGCCTCCGAAGGAGGAGGCAGCGGACGACTGGCGATAGCTGTAGGAAGTCATGGCGAGGAGGAAGAGGCTGCGGCGAGAGCGAGCGACACTGGCCTGAGTCGGGCAGACAGCAGGAGGAGTGGCGAGGCCCTCACCTGGCGCCTTTTATGCCCACGGCAGGAGGGGGAGGGGGAGGGGACAGTGTCAGGGGCGGATATCTGAGCCCCAAGGAATTTGCAGGCTCCAGAGCGCAAACATGGACACTCACCCCATTGGTCAGTTCCTGGTAGCTCTGCCCCCCGGCCCTCCCCTACCAGAACCCGAGGTCCCTGCCCTGCCTGGAGCTGCCCCACCCCAGCCCACTCCCGGCTCTCCCCCGGGAACACACATTCACCCCAGCAAACACACACACACACACACACACACACAGGTGGATACACCTGGCCCCAGGAACTCACTCACCCTCTGCCTCTCACCAGACTCCCAGAGTGTGACAACCCCCCCACACACACACACACACACACACAAGGAATTGCAGCCCTGCTCAGATTACACTCCTGTTAATCTCTCACTGGTCAGCAGTGGCTTCGACCCCTCCATTAGAGCCTTGGGATCCTAACAGGTGCCCCCAAAGAGTGCCTTCACCAGATTCCCAGGCCCACTGAAAGTTACAGCCAGTCAGCCACGCCCTGGGGCTCCCACACCCTGGGTTCCCCTTAGTCCCCTCTGACAAAGGAGGAAGGTGCTTGGAGCAGCTGGGACCCAGCGGCCCCACCCTGCTGTGGCCATGCAAAGCCTGGGTGACAATAGGGACCTGAGCGCAGCTGCAGGGAGCGGTCCTGGCTGCGGGACTGGGGCCTCTACAAGCCCAAGTGCAAGTCTGACCCTGACCCCGAGGCTACACCTGGAACCCCCAACGCCCACCTGCACCTGGACAGTTCCCCACACAAAAGCATGGGGCTGTTCAACAATCCATTTATTAGGCTGCTTTAGAGAATGGGGCCTGAAGTGGGGGAGGGGGCGGCATTTAGCACCTGCCACCCAAAGACAAGACAAGGACGGAATTCCTGTCCCCCTGAGACAGGATGATCTGGGTGCCTGACAGGTTGGTCCTCATGGTTAGGACGTGGATGAATGAGTGGGTGAATGAATGAGCCGGGGAGAGCACCACACAGTGCCACGCGCAAGGCGAGCTGTCCCCACCACTCACTGCCCCAGCCCTGCTACTCAGCCCGGGCAGCAACTCCCCCCACACCAGGGGCCCTGCAGCAGTCTCACCCCAGCCCCTGCACCGCCTTCTCCTGTCCTCACAGAGCCCCCCTCTGCCTCTAGGCGGGAGTTAAGGAGAAGCAGCCATCTCCAGCTCTAAGCCTCAGCTTCCCCCCTCGAAATGAGGGGTTCGGCTCAGCCCTGCTCTCTGCATAGTATCCCCTGGGTCATCTGTGACTAACTGAAAGCTTGTCCCCAGCCTCTGAAACCCAAGTCCCCAGCAAACTGTCTTGTAGCCAGCAGCTCCCCAGACAGGGACAGGGATGGGACAGGGACGAGGGGCAGGGCAGGCACACACGCCCACCCAGCACCAGGAGCAGCCCTCAGCCGTCAGCTGGCCAGCGGAAGGCTGTTCAAAGCAGTGACTCAGGGACAGGAAGACAGAGGCTGGGTCTGGGAGCCCCGAGGGGAAGAGGTGGCCCTGGCCATGAAGGCAGGGTGTGGCTGGGCCTTTACAAAGGTTGCTGTCGCCAGGGCTGGCCTGGTGAGTCACTCTCCTTATCTGGCCCTGGGGAGGAGGCCTGCTCCCTATGAGGGGCAGAGGGATATGGGCCAGATAGTTGCCAGAACACCAAGCCCCGGCCACATCTGTTGTGCGACCTGATGGGAGGGTCTGGGAGGAAAATCTGTCTCAGGAAACAAAGAACAGTTCTACTCCAAAGCTGAAGTGGGTCTAAGGGGCCTAGCATTCCAGCCCCTTCCCAGGGCCCTAACCCTGAGAACAGTCACCTCTAGCTGGGCAACAGTGTGCTTTGCAGCTCTCCCTGGATCCTCACCACAGCCCCCTAGAAAGAATATTCTTTTCTTTCTTTTTTTATTTAAGACAAGAGTTTCCGAGAGAGAGGTCTTCCCTCCTCTGGTTCACTCCCCAGTTGGCTGCAATGGCCAGAGCTGAGCCGATCTGAAGCCAAGAGCCAGGAGCTTCTTCCTGGACTCGCATGTGGGTACAAGGGTCCAAGCACTTAGGCCATCTTCTGCTGCTTTCCCAGGCACATTAGCAGGGAGCTGGATCGGAAGTGGAGCAGCTGGGTCTCATTTCAAATAAATACATCTTTAAAAATAAAAAGAGCTGGGGGAGAGAAAGGTACATATAGAAGACCTCATGAACTTGTGGATGCCATCGCCTTCCCCAAGGACCACAACTCGAGCCACTGCTGTCAGTGACGTGCACCAGGCCTCGTGGATGCCGGTGCAGGGAGACAGAAATGCAGGCAAGGCACTGGCAGCCTGGTGGGGGCTTACGGATACATGTTAGTTTTGACAAAATGGGATAGATTAAATACCTGTAGAAATTTTTGCTCTCTCCTACTAATTAACGAACATTTAAAGAGAATTAGAGGCCGGCGCCATGGCTCAATAGGCTAATCTTCCGCCTTGCGGCACCGGCACACCGGGTTCTAGTCCCGGTCGGGGCGCCAGATTCTGTCCCGGTTGCCCCTCTTCCAGGCCAGCTCTCTGCTGTGGCCTGGGAGTGCAGTGGAGGATGGCGCAAGTGCTTGGGCCCTGCACCCGCATGGGAGACCAGAAGCACCTGGCTCCTGGCTTTGGATCAGCGTGGTGCGCCAGCCACGGCAGCCATTGGAGGGTAAACCAACGGTAAAGGAAGACCTTTCTCTCTGTCTCTCTCTCTCACTGTCCACTCTGCCTGTCAAAAAAAAATAAATAAATAAAGAGAATTAGAGACAATGGAAGATGAGACACGTTGACACCAATCTATAGCACAGCAGACAAGGGGCTCAGACCCAGGGATAGGGGGTGTTAGGAGGGGCAGAGAGGGCAGGGCAGGAAACCCCAGGAAGGCTCAGAGATCAGGGGCCCCAGTAACTCTGGGAGAAGCCAAGGCAGGATGGGGAGCAAAGCCCACTGGGGGTTTCTCTTGGCAGATCCGAGATCTGTGAGACCCAGCGTAGCCGAGTGAGTCCCTCTCCCCGGCCCAGGAGGAGACGGGAGACTTCCTTTGTCGCAGCAGATTGGGAAAATTACGAAGTCTGGTCATAGCAGGTGCGGGGGTGGCTCTAGGCAGGTGAGTCTCCTGCACATGCTGGTGGGAGGCAAACAGCTGCCGTCACCTTGCAGCTGCTTGGCAGGACCTTCCGTTTAAGCAAATCCACCTGCCCCACGAGCCACAGCTGCATGCTCCGTGTTTATCCAGGAAGACCAACCAGGGTTCTTCCAAAAGCTCCTCGAAAAATGCATGAAGGGAAGAACACGCGTGCATTTTAACATTGTTTCTCACTGAAATAAACACCTTTTCATTCCATTTTCCCATGAGCTTGCAGAGAACACGCTTTGCAGCGTGGTTTATCATTTGGAAAGACAGAAGCAACCCCTGCAGGCGATGGTTGAGCAGCTCACTGTGGAGGACCCCAGGAGGAGCGGCCCTGGGGGCGCATGACAAACTCAGCTGACGTAGCTCAGAAGATGCCTGCTCCTCCAGGGACGTGGGGACCCTAACGGAAGCGCACAGACAGGGCAGGACACGCGCAGCCGACAAGCAGCGCCTTTGGAGGGAGGCTGATCAAGGGGAGCAGTCCCAGGACCCGAGCTTGAACCTTCTGCTTGGGACAGTCAGGAGAACGTGTGTGTGTGCTTCTTGTTCATTAAGAGTAAATAAATTCTTCTCTTTTATAAGACTTGCTTGTTTGAAAGGTAGAGTTACAGAGAGAGAGAGATTTTCCATCCACTGATCCACTCCCCCAATGGCCACAACAGCTGGGGCTGGGCCAGGCCAAAGCCAGGAGCTTCTTCTGGGTCTCCCACATGTGAGAAGGGGCCGAAGGAGTTGGGTCATCTTCCACTGCCTTCCCAGGCACATTAACAGGGAGCTGGATCAGAAGTGGAGCACCCTGGACTTGAACCAGCGCCCATGTGAGATGCCAGCATCGCACGTGGTGGTTTTACCCCCTATGCCACAACACCGGCCTCAATAATTTGTTTTTTATTTTTAAGATTGATTTATTCATTTATTTATTTATTTGAAAGAGTGACAGAGAGAGGGAGGGAGAGAGAGACAGAGAGATCTTCCATCCACTGGTTCGCTACAACTGGGGTCGGTCCAGGCCAAAGCCACTAACTAGCCAGGAGTTCCATTTGGTTCTCCCACATGGGTGCAGGGGCCCAAGCACTTGAACCATCTTCCACTGCCTTCCCAGGTGCATTAGCAGGGAGCTGGATAGGAAGTGGAGCAGCCAGGGCTTGAGTCAGCACTCAGATATGGGAAGCCAGCATTGCAAGTGACAGCTTAACATGCACACCACAACTCCAGTCCCTAAATAATTTCCTAAGAAATGCTGTAGGGCTGACTTTTAGAACTGGCTGAATTCAACACACTCAGTCCCCTCCCTACACGCACCAGCGACTTCAGCCTCACCTCATCCACACCTGTGCCCTGGTGTTGGTTTTGTTCTGTTTGGAGAGGCAGAGAGACAGGTGAGACAGACCATAGACAGACAGAAAGCTCCCATCTACTGGTTCACTCTCCAGATTTCTACAATGGCTAGAGCTGGGCCAGGCCCAAAGCTGGGAGCTAAGAACTCCATCCGGGTCTCCCTCGTGAGTGGCAAGGGCCCAGTTACTTGAGCCATCACCACTACCTCCCATGGTCTGTATTAGCAAGAAGCAGGAGCCGGGTATCAAACCCAGGCACCGCAATGTGGGGCACAGGCGTTAACACTCGCACACTCTGGCCTTCCACTGGGAAAGGAGAGAGGAAGCTCTGGCGAGCAGAGAGCAGAGGCAGACAGAGAGACTCCGGGAGAGGTTCTAACTCCTGCCCCAGGCCGTGGAGCTGCTTTCACCCAAGAAGCAAAAGGGCAGAACTTGTCCAAGAGAAACTAGGCGAGTTCCCGGTGCCTTGGACCTGGCGGGGAGTCTCTCATGCTCTGACCACCCAGGGACCAGGAGCTTCGGGAGCACCCTCACAGTGGGCAGGGCACATGCACGCTGGGGCCGGAGCTGGCAGCCCAGCACAGCATGCCCCGTGCAGGCCTGCAGCCAGCAGCCACCTGTCAGCTCCTGTGAGGTGCTCCCTGGGGACCCCCTGGGCTGCGGGGGCAGGGGGCCACCGTGTGAGGCAGCGGGCACCTGGGCCTCCAGCCAGTCGACACAAGCGTGCAGAGTTGTGTCTGCTCGTCTCTGCCCAGCAGCAGCAACAGCAGCAAGAGAGCACCACTCCTGAGCAAGAAGCTGGCAGAGGGGCCGGCCTTTGGCACAGCCGCCAAGACATGGCTGGCGGCTCCCACGTCCCACACCCGAGTGCCTGGGTTCAAGCCCCAGCTCCACTTCCAGCTCCAACTTCCTGCTAATGCTCACTCTGGGAGGCAGCAGGCGATGGCCCAAGGACCTGGGTCCCTGCCATCCATATGGGGGACAACTCGGACCGAGTTCTGGGCTCCCAACTTCAGCCCAGCCCAACCCCAGCTATTGTGAGTGTTCGGGTAGTGGAACAGCAGATGGGAGATCGATCCGTATCTCTCTCTCTCTCTCCCTCTCTCTGATTTTCAAACAAAGAAAACAAACAAATTAAAATAAGCTGAAAGAGCAGCAGATGTTTGTGAGACCGAAGAGCAAAGAGAGCAGAGCCTAGCCGGGGCCAGCGGGCAGGCCTGCTGCTAACTCGGTGTGGACGGGCCAGGAGGAGGCCAGCAGGCGGTGGACGCTCAGCCAGGGAGCTGGACTTGGTGGTGAAGACGGTGGAAGTCAATTTCCTCAAGAATGTGACGCGGTCGGTCTGACATTTCAGAATCCCATGGGTCCTGTGCGGTCGCCAGGTCGGTGGGAGGTGGGCAGGTGCAGGGCCGGGCTGGGGAGGCCAGTCCAGGGTCTGTTTGAGATGAGAGGCTGCATTTAGTCACAGTGACGGAACAGACAGAGAAGGACAGGGACAAACCTGGCAGACCTGAGACAGGGACAAAGCCCAGACCACTGCCAGGGAGAGTGTCAGCAAAGCCAGGCCCTGAGCCACCCACACCTGCTCCCTCAGCCTGGAAGAATCAGGCCTCCGGCTGGAGGAGCCCAGCGGCAGCACGGGCCAGGCCTTCTGCAGTCACTTCCCACAGGTGGGGGCCCAGGAGGGGGCAGGCAGAGGCCTGGGTCAGGATGGTCCCCAGTGTTCCTGTGTATGTCCTCAGGGGAGGAAAAACCAGCCTGACGGGAACCAGGGCAGACCATGGGGGAGGGAAGAGAGCTGAGTCCAGGCCCAGGCCGCGGGGGAGGGGAGCGGTCAGCTGCCCCTTAGGCGCCACATTCCACACCTCGGGAAGCTCTGGGTGGAGTCTGGCCCTCCAGTCCTGGGCTGAGGCTACGTGAGGAGGGACCACGCCTGCCTCACTCAAGTGTGGGCTGTGCTCTCGCCCTGGCCTGGACTGTCTGGACCCCATGTGGAGCCCCAGCCCTGCCCCCAGCCACACCCAGGCCAGGCCAGAGACCAAGACATCCCAGCACCTGCCCTGCAGTTTAGAACCAGCCTGGGGGTGGCGAGGGGCTTCTTCCTCACCAGCTGTCCTCCCTCCCATCCGGGCCCTCCAGGGGGACTGCCTCCCTGGGGGAAAATCCAAACCTCTGATCCCATGAGGCCCAGGGAGGTGACCTCACCTGGATAAGACTTGTCCAGGAACCATGCGACTGGGGTCCCCCTGGCTGCTCTGGGAATTGCCAGCGGGAGCCAAGGGTAGAAGCTGGAGCCCTGAGCCTCGTGTAGTGTCCAGTCCAGAAGGGAGACACAGGGGCTTGACCTGGGGCCAGCAGTGGGCACGGGGAGCGGGGGCCTGGCGGGGGGTGTCTCGACGGCTCCTGGTTGTGGGGATGTTTCCCGGATCTTATCCCAAGTTCTTGCCCTCATGTGAGACCAGAATTCAAAGAAGACGCTTAAGTAGGTGCATAAAGTAGAGCAGGATTCATTAAAAGTGAGGAAGTGAGGGCCGGCAGCCCCTAGGAGAGACGCTCGCCCGAGACAGCCAGAGTCGCCCACGAGGAGAGCGGTGGGAGAGGCGAAGCGAAGGGCCAAATGGAAGGGCAGCTCCCACAGCCAACAGCTCCCTCCGGGGGGCCCACGGGGTCCGGGTGGTCAAAGAGGTGGGTGTGGGCGGGGTTTAGCATGCCCAAGGTTTTCTGGGAGTTTAGTTTCCAGCTGTTCATCATGGCTTCTCCACCTTGGCAGTCCCAGATGAGATGCAGGGGCCTCCTGGGAAAGCGGGCGTACTGCATTGACATGCAAGGGATGCAGTCACAGGACAGAAATCCGGGGAAATGGCCCGGCACATTTATTCCTATCTAGCTCCTGCCTAGCTCCCGCTCTCGATGGTCTGAGGCCCAACCTGGCTAGCACATTCGCGACAGTTGGAGGATCAGTCTCGGGCAGGACAGCCGTCACCCCCAGGGTCCCTGGGGGTCTGTCCTGGGCAGAGTCCTGGCAGAATTAGGTTCTACTCACCAAGCACCACCCTGGCTCCGCCAGCCCAGATGCCCACCGAGGGAGGGGAGGGCAGAGGCTATTACCCACTTTGGCCCCGCCTTCCCAGGTAGAGCCCACGGCCTGGGGTGGGGGTAAGGAGATGACTTCCGGCCGTTTGGACATTTTCATCATCCGGGCAGCGCTGACTACGCATCACCTCCGGAATGGGAGGGGGAGGGGGAGGCAATGTTTGTGGTTCTGACTCATCGGGCTGGGGCTGCGACCTGGGAGAAGGGCCGGCAGATTAGCTGAGTTTCTGAGCCAGCCAGGCTGAGGGGGCAGGGAGAAAGACATTCCTAAGAGCAGCTAGGAGTTTCAAAGCCTTCTGCAGACAGGATGCTGAGCGCCTGCACCTCCCAGTGCCCCCTGCCCCCGGCTCCTCCTGGCTCCTCCTGGCTCCTCCTGGCTCCAGCCAGCTATGGGATAAACATTCATCAGGCAGCGACCCGCAAGGAATCCTGCAGCATGGTAGGCAACTCCAGGAAGGCTGGGGCTGGGGGCTCGGGAAGAGAGAAAGGGGGCATTGTGCTCAGTGGACCGTCAGCGGTGGGGGGAAGGCACATCCCCCATGTCAGCCAGACACACATGGCCCCCACTTCCATCCAGGCAAGCCCTCCCCGAGGCCAGCCCCCAGCCCTCTCCGGGGTGCCCAAGCACAGTCCAAGGTGCCAGCCATGCCAACACACCAGGGAGGGGCAGAGTTCCTCCAAGGGGCCCCAGTGCGGGGTCCTGCCCAGACCCTGATCCTCCAGTGGAGTGTGCTGGAGCTGGGGGAGGGGCTGCCTCATCTCCAGGCCTTAGGGAGTGAGAACATTCACCAAAGATACCAGCTTAGCTCGGTCAACACAGGGCTAGGCCTTTGGCACATGCACACCAAACAACACCTCCCAGTGGAGAGATCTGTATCTGGGCTTTCAGGAGGAAGGATTGGAGCCCAGAGAGCTCCCAGAACCTGGACTCCCTGTTCCTGCTGTGTCCATTTGACTCTGTCTTTATCCTCACCCTAACAGATAACACGTAGAGGGGCTGGCAAAGCGGGCTAGGCCCCCGCCTCTGCTTGCAATGCCAACATCCCCAGCGGAGCACGGGTTCCAGTCCTGGCCCCTCTGCTTCCAATCCAGCCCCCTGATAATATGCCCGCAAAGGCAGCAGGTGATGGTCCAAGTGCTTGAGTCCCTGCCACCCACATGGGAGACCTGGACGAAGCTCCCAGCTCTGGATGTTGAGGTCATCTGGGGAGTGAACCAACAGAGGGAAAGAAGGTCTCCCCCACCCCCACCCTCAGTAGCTCTACCTTTCAAATAAATAAATGCTCAAAAGGGGGGGAGGGGCCCCTCTTTGAGCAAAAACTGGTGCTTAGCCCAACTCCAGCAGTGTGCAGGTCAGAAAACTGAGAGATATGTAGTTGTAGGGGCCAGCGCTGTGGTATAGCAGGTAAAGCCGCTGCCTGCAGTGCTGCATTCCATATGGGCGCTGGTTCGAGTCCCGGCTGCTCCACTTACTATCCAGCTCTCTGCTATGGCCTGGGAAAGCAGTAGAAGATGGACCAAGTCCTTGGGCGCCCGCACCCATGTAGGAAGACCTGGAGGAAGCTCCTGGCGCCTGGCTTCGGATCAGATTGGTGCAGCTCTCCTCTCCCTCTCTCTTTCTCTCTCTGCCTCCCCTTCTCTCCATGTATAACCCTGACTCTCAAATAAATAAATAAATCTTTAAAAATAAAGAAAACTGAGACCCACGTGGGAGACTCAGCGACCTGAGCACCCACAGCTGGTTTCCACTGAGCTGAGAGCAGCAAGCAGGCGCCCTGGGTCCTGGCTGTCTGCCCCCAGGGCCAAGAGACAGAAAGCAGTAAACAGGACAGGCTCCAGATGAGAGCAGGTCAGAGAAGGGGCATTGACAAAGAGGTGCAGGAACAGGGCAGGGGGCCCCATGAGAGAGGGGGACTTCCTGGAGGAGGAAGTCCTGAGCAGCCCAGGAGCTACAGAAAGTGGGGAGTGGAGGCAGCGGGTGGTGGGACCCTCAGATAACAAAGACGTGCTGTGAAAACAGGCCACGCGTGACGAGGCGTGCTCTCCAGAGTGTGGCGCATGCAGACTCTTTGAGAGCATGTAGGTACTGGCTCCATTCCGCTACCCAGGGGACCGAGGGCCACCTGCTTAAGCTTAGTGTAGTGAGGGACAGAGTTGGGATTCGACCCCCAGGGGTCCGGCCCTGCACCTGCCAATCTCCCGCTGTGCCAAAGCAGAATCAGGGGAGCAGGGGGCTGCAGAGCTGACTAGGATTGGACAACGAAAGGCCTCACAGGCGAGGCCCCCGAAGTACGTTTTCCACCCCCGCAAAAGCTAACAATGTCTTTAAGCCAGGGGCTGACACACACCGGGTGTCAGATGAGCCGGGCAGCCAGGTGCAGGGCGCCTCGGAGCTGGGAACACCAGGGCTGGCGCCTGGCTGGATCATCCCAGAGCCCCGCCCCCCCCACTCCTCTCTGCCCCGCCCCCATCATCCCAGCCTTATCACTTCAGGAGGGAGGGCTGCTGGCTGCCTCCAGCACCAGGCTCACCTGCCTCAAGCCAGCTCTGGGCAGCTCACTCCCTGCCCACACACTCTCATTGTGTGGTCCTAGGCCACCTGGGACAGAGAGCTTGTTTACAATGCTGATTCCTGGGCTCCACCCCAGGGTCACTGAATCACTTCTCCCTGGGGGAGCCTGCATTTTTTAAAATAAGCTGCCCAGGTTTTTGGGAGGCTTGGGGTTCAAGAACCACTGGCTCAGAGCGTGAGAGCCACTGAACACCATCGTGAAACCCTGCAGGGAGCGTGGGTGCCTCGCAAAGAAGCCTGGCCACAGGCAGTTAACCTGCTAAAGGGCAAGGCTGTGCTCACAGGCCCAGAGCTTGCCGTGTGAAGCCCAGGACCCAACCAAGCTCTGCTTTCCCTTGTGTGGACAACCCTGGGCTCAAGGGATCAAAGCCTCGCTTCGCCCAGCAACCGAAGTGTCAAACCGAAAGGGTCTAAGGTTTCGCTCTTTCTGCAAGTTAATGAGTTGTCTGCCAGTTTTCTGGGGGCTGCAGAAGACGGGAGAGCCCTGGGTCAGAGACCGGAGCACAGGATTGCTGGCAGCAGCTCAACCTTTTGTCCCTCCCCCTGTACCATGGGGGTATTGCAAAGTTTGCCCCATGGGGGTGCAACCAATGTGGTGGGTTTTACCTCACAGCTGAGTGACCCCAAGCTTTGGGAAACCAAACCTTTTATCATGGGCTACAAGCAAACTTGTCTGATCCTTGCTTCAGAACAGCCTGTAAAACTGCCTTTTCCTCAGAGGCAGCCGCTGCCCCTGTCTTCCACAGCACCACTAAACCTTCCTTGAAAAGACAGCCCAGAGCCTGGCCGGCGCTGTGGCCTAGTGGGCTAAGCCTGCACCTGCAGTGCTGCCATTCCATAAGGGCACCGGTTCGTGTCCCGGCTTCTCCTCTTCTGATCCAGCTCTCTGCCTGTGGACTGGAAAGGCAGTGCAAGATGGCCCAAGTGTTTGGGCCCTTGAATCCACATGGGAGACCCAGAAGAAGTTCCTGGCTTCTGATCGGCCCAGCTCTGTCTGCCTCTCAAATAAAAAAATAAAAACTTTGAGAGTTACAAACAGAGATAAAGACAGAGAGGTCTTCAATCCGCTGTTTCACTGGGCCAGAGAGAGGCTTAACCTACTAGCCAAAGCGCTGGCCCCCAATAAATAAATCTTCAAAACAAAGAGGCCGGCGCCGTGACTCACTAGGCTAATCCTCCGCCTGTGGCGTCGGGGCGCTGGATTCTGTCCCGGTTGCCCCTCTTCCAGGCCAGCTCTCTGCTGTGGCCAGGGAGTGCAGTGGAGGATGGCCCAAATGCTTGGGCCCTGCACCCCATGGGAGACCAGGAGGAAGCACCTGGCTTGTGGCTTTGTATCAGCGCGGTGCGCCGGCCACAGCGCGCCGGCCACGGCAACCATAGGAGGGTGAACCAACGGCAAAGGAAGACCTTTCTCTCTGTCTCTCTCTCTCTCTCTCTCTGTCTCTCACTATCCACTCTGCCTGTCAAAAAAAAAAAAAAAAAAAAAAACAGAGCAGGCTGCAAGTTATGGAGAACTGCTGCCAGCACAGAGAGCAGCCCCAGCTCCCAGGGAGGCTGTAAGCTTTCAATCTGTCCATGCCATGCGAGAGAAAGTCCCTGGGAGGGATAACGACAGAGATAAGACAAGCAGACAACTGGAGTAAAGTTGGAAAGTAATAAAAAAAAAAAAAAAGCCACACAGCAGCAATAAAGTGGGAAAATACAACCCTTATCAGGGACCAAAGGATACTACCATCCTTAAAACACACAAAGAGCTCCTCTACCCCCACCCCCACCCCCACCTCCACATTGTAGCAGGTTAACCCTTCCCCTGCAGGGCGGGGCATCCCCTGTGGGCACTGGTTCCAGTCCCTGCTGCTCCACTTCCCATCCAGCTCCCTGCTAATAGTCTGGGGAAGCAGCAGAAGACGGCCCAAGTGCTTGGGCCCCTGCACCCACATGGGAGACCCGGAAGAAGCTCCAGGCTCCCAGCTTCCGCCTGGCCCAGCCCCAGCCTTTGTGGCCATTTGGGGAGTTAGCCAGCAGATGGAAGATTTTCTCTCTTTCTCCTCTCTCTCTCTCTTCTCCCTCCTCCTCTTCCTCCTCCCTGTAACTCTGCCTTTCAAATTAAAAAAAAAAAAAAGAAAAGAAAAAGAAAAAGAAAGAAAGCTCTTGAACAATTCAGTAAGAGATCAACAAGGGAAAAAGAACTAAGAATTGGATGCAGTAGAGAAGGATAATGAATTGCATTTAGACCTAAACAAAAATGCCCCCACCTCAGTCACAAGAAAAGAAATGCAATTTCAGGCTACCGTGAAATCCCATTTTTGTTAACACGTCAGATTGGTAAAGGTGCAAAGGGTTGGGTAACTTGCTGTTTATTGGGAATATGGGAAACTGGACACTTCGCACTTTGCCGGTCGTAGTAAAATCAGTATCAACCTTATGAACACTAATTTCCAATGCGTATCAAATATTTAAATGCAATTCTTGGACCCATGGATTTCTCTCACAAGCGTTCATCTTCCAGATGTACTTTTGCACACGTTGAAGATGACACGATGTCCTCGGATGTTCACTGCAGTGTTATTTATAATAGAAAAAATCAGAAACATCTAACTACGCGTCACAGGAGACCTGCGTCCGATGAACACTACACAGGCATTTAGCCTAGTGGTTATAACACCCACATTGACTTCCTGGGTTCCGTTCCCTCGCTCCAGCTTCCTGCCCGTGCAGACCTGGGAGGCAGGGCCAACGGTACAAGTACTTGGGTTCCTGCCACCCCTATGGGAGGCCTGATGTGAGCTCCCAGGTCCTGCCTCCAGCCCCAGTCCAGCCTTGGGCAGCTGGGGAGTGAACCAGAGGATGGGAGGTCTTTGTGTCTGTGTGTGTCTCTCTCCCTCTCAAAGAAATCAGAAAATAAAGCAGTTTTTAAAAGTCAAAGAATGAGGCAGTTCCAGATGGTTCTGACTGCAAATATGGTCAAAGCACTTTATTAGATGGAAAAGTAAAATGGCAGAGCAGCGCATATGGTTTGCTACGTTTCTCGGGGTGCCTCAGAGAACAGCTACATACGTGTCCTAAGAACACGGGCATGGCTAGAGGGACGCACGAGACAGTGATGGCAGAGAAGGTTCTGGAAGTCTCTGGCAGGGAGACCGGGTGGAGAGAGACCAATCTTTTACTGTGTACCTTTTATGCTTCTTACATTTTGTATTTATCATGCATTTATTACCTCTGCATATTTGTATGTGTGTATATATGATACATTTGTTTAAGAAAACACTTGGGTGTTCAGATCCACCAGGAACTTTGGACGGGGCCAGGACAGAGTCCCAGCATCCTTGGAGCTGGCGGCGGCAGGTGGCTGCCCTGAGCGGCTCCCTGCTCTGCCCACAGCCACGCCCAGGAAGCATCAGTCACTCTTTCACGCCTTCCAGGGCTGGGTGTGCAGCTCTGGCAGGTCCTGTGCCCGGTACAGAAATGAAGGTGCCCATCCGGGCCCGGCTGCCCCCCCAGCTCCCTGCAGTGCCGGGGGAGGACCCGTCCCAACCTCTCCTTCCCAGGGGCCAGGCAGTGCCGTGCAGCAGTCACGGTTAATGAGCAGTGAGCTTGGCCTTTGAAATGAGCCACGCCTGGGTTTGAGAGGCACTCTTCAGCCAGGCCCAGTAATTCACCCTCCCGGGCCTTGGTTTTTGTCCCCTATAAAATGGGGGTGACAACCACACTTGGCATTAACTCGTGGGTTACAGCTCCTGCCTCGGGGCCAGGCTGGCCTGGGTTGGACGCTCAGAGCCACCGTGTCAGGCAAGGCTGGTATGCGCTTCACCACTGCTGGCCTCCATCTTCTCATCTCTGAAATGGGGCTAATGGCACTGACCTCAGAGGGCTAGTGGGAAAGAAATGAAAAATTACACACGGCGCCTGGCACACAGGAAGCCCTGGAGGGTCGAAAGCTGTGGTCACCAACACAAGGGTTGAGCAGTGTGTGTCCCTCCACCGGCATAGGACAGGCACCTGGCAGGTGTGCAATAGGGAGGAGGGAAGGAGAAGGGGGGCGAGAAGGGGGAAGGGGGCTTGGGAGAAGGCACTTCCGGCATGAGGAACGCCCCCGGAAATGGCCTGGCCTCGTGAGAATGAGGGGGGCTCAGGGAGCAGCTGGAGGAGGGGGGTGGTGCCTGTGTCCACTGTGAGGGCTGGGGCACGGAGATAGGGCAGATGGGGCACAAGCACAGGGTCAGACCGCCTCTGGCCGGCGCTGAGGCCTGGAGAAGGGGGCTGGGGAAGAGGAGTGAACCCTCTCAGGGTGGCTGAGGCTTGAGGCACCTGTAGGACAGGCCTGCCCGGGCCCCCACCAGGGGCCAGCATGGACTGGTCAACCTCAGAGGCCAACAGTGTTGATTTGGAACAAAGCGGGGCACTGGCCGCTTCACCGTAGGGCTTCCCAGCCCTGCTCTCCCCTCCACCTCCCCGACACTGCAGGCAGGGGCTGGCAGGTGCAGACTACGTCCTTGGAGCCCCAGGCTGCTCAGGCTGCTCCTCCACCTGCAGAACAGGCCTGCCCTGACCCTGCCCCCTCTCCACGGCCTCTGTGGTAGGCAGGGGGCGCGCACGCTCTGCTGCCCGGAGCCGCGACCACGCACCTGCTGCGGCGTGAAGGATGTTGAGAGAGGAGACAGAGCACCTGGATGCTGTTCACAGGGATCCCTGGAAGAGGGAGGCAGGAGGGTCAGGTCAGGGAGAGGGGCTGCGAGGATGGGGAGAGGGGCTGCGAGGATGGGGAGAGGGGCTGCGAGGATGGCGTGAGGCGCCGGGGATGCACTGTGAGGGAAGCCGCTGCATAGGCAGGAAGCAGTCGCCCCACCGGAACACACCTCTGCCTGCCCCTTGGCTTCAGGACCCCCTTCCGGCTCGCAGCCCCAGAGCTGTAAGATGGGACCTTCCTTCGGTAAAAGGCAGAGTTTGCGCAAACTTCCCAGGGCAGCAGCAGGTCACTGAGACACCCTCTGGCCCCTACCCACCCCGCACCTCGGAGCCCTGCCCCTCCTCCTCGGAGCCTCCCCTCGGCGCTGTCGTCCCGGCTCCGCCCCTTGCTGCTCCGGCCCCGCCCCTTGCTGCTCCGGAAGCAGCGCCTTCTCTACAGTCCCTTCTGTTAGCCCGAGTCCTGCATGGCTGACAGGGACCGGACAGATGCAGCAGTGGCTGACCGTCTGTGAGGAGGGCCACTGCTGTGCGTCCAGCACCCAAGAGGACGCTGCCCTGGTCTGTCTGTCTGTCTCAGACGGTGACCCCCCCACCAGGGGCCGGCTGGGAGAGGCGCAGGGAGGGAGCAGACAGGAGCAAAGCCCTAGGCACCGAGCAGCCAGACCTCCCCGCAGCTCCCCATGGGGCCTCTGGGCTCCGCCCACCATGCACAGCCACGCGGCGAGGCCCCAGCCCCGCTCCCAGCAGCACAGGGCAGGACGGGGGGCTGGCGGGTGCGGCTGCCGGCGCCTCCCTGCCCGGTGTATGCGTGCCTGGTGCCGCCAGGCTGGCCTGGCCTCCACACTCCCCTTCAATCTGAGCTGGCGAGTGACTCCGCCCGCCCCGCCCTTCTCCCCACCAGACCCGGCCCCCTCTCAGCTCCATCTCCGCAAGGCCCAGCCCCTCGCCTGGCACGCGGTCCAGCGCCAGGGAGCAAGGGCAGAGGCTCCCCAGGCTGCAGGACAACACTGGCGGCCCCAGACCGGGGCCCTGCTCTCTGCCTCTTCACACCTTAGGGCAACTTTCTTTCTTTCTTTTTTTTTTGACAGGCAGAGTGGACAGTGAGAGAGAGAGACAGAGAGAAAGGTCTTCCTTTGCTGTTGGTTCACCCTCCAATGGCCGCCGCGGCCTGCGCGCTGCGGCCGGCGCACCGCGCTGATCCGATGGCAGGAGCCAGGAGCCAGGTGCTTTTTCCTGGTCTCCCATGGGGTGCAGGGCCCAAGCACCTGGGCCATCCTCCACTGCACTCCCTGGCCACAGCAGAGAGATGGCCTGGAAGAGGCGCAACCGGGACAGAATCCAGCGCCCTGACCGGGACTAGAACCCGGTGTGCCGGCGCTACAAGGCGGAGGATTAGCCTAGTGAGCCACGGCGCCGGCCAAGGCAACTTTCCAAGGGAGGCGATGCCCCCCCCTCCATTTTACAGGTGAGGAAACCGAGGCTCAGAGAGGTAAAGTGGTGTACCTAGGGGCTGGGGGTAGCAGGGCAGGAGCTGACTCCAAAGCCCCCTGCCCTGCGCCTCCCCCTGCACCTGCCTGTCACCCTGAGCCACACTCAGGGCGGGCGGGGAGTTGTGTGGCAAAGGGCACTGGATTCAGAGTTCAGCCCCGGATCTTATCAGCTGCTGGCCTTGCCCAAGCTCCCCAACCTCCCTGAAACCATTCCCAGTCGGCCACAGGGACAGTGATCCTGGCCCACCCAGCTCCCGGGCATTCGGGAGCCTGCAGAGACTCAGAGGCCGCGTGCACAAGCTGTAGTGTGCAGGGTGGGTAAGAGGCCGCGCCCAAGCTGGCGAGAGGGGCCAAGATGTCCGCTCCGCAGGCGGCCTCCGCTCTGGACAGGGCAGGCTGGCCACATCAGGGTCTCGCCTATGCACGCTCCCGGGAACAGCAGCTCCCTTTGTCCGCAGCCTCGGCGCCACAGCGCCCCCTGGAGGCCTCACTGAGACCGGCTCCGTCCACCGGGCAGCTCCTTCGCCGCAAACCTTCCTTCTGCACCCTTGACCCAGTCCGGCGCTGAGCGCAGAGGAAGGGTCCGGCGGAGCCCGTAGCGGCTAGGAGAGGCCCCGTCTTCCAGACTGGCAGCAGCAAAGAGGCGCCGAGTTGAGAGTGGTGCAAAGGAAAGAGCCCCGGGAAGGCGAGCCGTCCAAAGACCTGGATGCGGCCTCTGTGGCCTGGGCGTGTCTCTCCCTCCCCGGGGTGACCGTCTGTACTGCGCAAGATGGCCACAAGGGGTCGCTGCCGCCGCGGCTGAGAGAGAAAGTGGCGCGGACGCGCACAGCCCGCACCCGCCCGCCGGCGTCCCAGCGGTGCTAGGCGGCCAGCCGGGCCTCCTGCTTCCGAAGACCAGGCCGGCCAGGATGGCAGTGCAGCCCAAGGGTGACAATCACCTCAGTTCCACGGGGTGTGTGGTTCGATGGGAGCCTTGAAAGATGAAGCTGTGGGCGGCTGGGCAGACGGGAGCCTAAATCCCATGAGACGCAGACCCAGTACCTAAGCTGCTTGGAGGAGCTGGGACAGCGCCAGGGCCTCTGCAGCCGGGAGCAGCCCCCAAGATCACCCCTGAAACCTGACTCTGTCCTGACCCAGGCAGCTTCCTGCACCCCATCTCCCCAGCTCGGCTTTCAGGCCCTCACACAACCCAGTACCACCCCCGCCACGCTCCCTTCCACCTCACCTCAATGTACCTCAACGTGCCAGGCTCGCTCTCACCTCCCGGCCTCCACACCTGTATCCCCAGCACCTGTCCCACCTCCACCAGCACCTTCACCTCTCCACGCCACCTGCTTCTCCTTAACCCTCTCCCTGGCCCTCCCCAAAGTGCAGGTTGGTGCCCCTGCCCTGAGCTCCCTGGCCTGATGCTGCCCCCATTATAGCCCTTGGCTACGGGGCGTGGCTTTGGTTTGCATGAGTGCCCTCTGGTAGGTGGGGAGGACCATGGGACCAGCTGCATTGGTGACCTGTGATGGGAGCCGAGGGCCCAGTGTGGATACAGTCAGGAGCCCACTTCTGGCTGCAGGACCCTGGGCCCCACAAGTTGGACTCCGCCTGGGGGTGGTGCAGACAGAAAGTGTGGAAGGCACGTGTGGACCGAGGGGATCCGCCAGCGGCTCCCAACCAGCAGGGAGCTCCAGGGAGCCCACCAGACTCTACCTGGACCCCACGTTTGCCCCTTGAACGTGACTCATGCGGGCCTGGTGTTTGCTGGTGCCCTGGGATTTCCCTGCCTTGACAAAGTGCCTCTGACTCTCAACACGTCCTGGTCACACCGACGGGAGAGGATGCAGGGGGTGGTGTTTGACTGGGCTTGGGCTGTGGTGAGCTGTGAATGTCTGGTCCCTGAGGCCGGTGGGGCTGCTGGCAAGCTCAAAGCCACGGGAAGACATTGGAGGGTCAGGGCAGGGGTCCCAGGGGAGTGCCTGGCCCGCCTCCCTCTCCCCTTGCTCGGTGGCTTGGTCCTCCTTCCTCCAACAAGCTCAGACAAAGGGCTGCCTGGGGGAGCTCAGGCCAGAGCCCTGATCTTAGGAGGTGTTAGAATATGCTAGAAGCCAGGCCGGCCTCAGCATGGGCGCCCTGGGTAAGTTCCTTTCCTCCACTGGGCGTCAGCTTCCTCATCCTCATCTGCAGATGGCGGGAGCCAGACCTGCCTCACGTGAACTAAACAAGGTGACGCAGGGAACCTCCCGTCCCGTGCCTGTCACCCAAGTCTCCCAGCCGCCACCCGGCTGGGAGGTCCCCTCTGCTCTCGAGCCCTGGCCCCTTCCTTCTGTCCCCACAGCTCTCACTGCCCCCTGAGCCCCTGCCACGGGGGAGGCCTCATGTTCTTCTCCCACATCTAGCACTTTCCAACTCCCAGCAGAGAATGGGCATAAATACCCTGTGAACGAGTGAACAGTGAATGCAGGCGGCGGGGGAGGGATTAGAACGAGGAGAACCCCAACTGGAGATCCCCCCCCAGAAAGCGCTGAGCACCGTCACCCGCCCCACCTCGCCGCCTTGCCTTCCCTCGCTCTCCTCACCTCCACACGGCCCTCTTTCTCCCGGGCCTTATTTGTCGTTCACTCGAGCTCTCCTTCTGGTTTCAGAAGAATTCCCACAGCCAGTCCCCACAGTCCGCAGTGTAGCGGGAGGGGTGGAGCCAGGGGTTGGCCCTGAGATGCGGAGAGAGAGCCTGAGAGCCCGAGACCAGGCAGCCAGCAACAGCCGGACGAGGAGCAGACGCCAGGGCCGGGAACGCCGCAGATGGAAGCTCTCAAGAGCCATGCCTGGCAGGATAACGGGAGGATTTTCAGTCTCCCACTCCTCCCTTTGGCAAGCGCAGACCCCAGCCTTCCGGGGTGGGCACTGAGGTTCCCGGGAAGCATCTGCAGGTGCCAGGTCACCTGTCGCACCCTCAGCTCTTTGCACAGTCGTTGCTTCTCTCAGAAGGTGTTTCCAACATGCTCAGTTTCCGGGGGTTGATCACCTGTGTACTCAATAACCGTGTGATGTCACAGAGGGCAGGGAAAGGCGCACCAGCTTCGGAGCCAGATCAAACCAAAGTGAAGTCTTGGTTGACCCCTTGTGATCTCTGGGGCCTTGCACAAGTTGCTTCACCTCTCTGAGCTAGACTTTCCTCATCTGTATAATGGGCACGGTAACCCCTGCCTCCTTGGGCCAGACTTCCCAGATTCAAATCCTGGCCCACTGCTTGGGAGCTCGGTGACCTTCCTGGCCACTGCGTCCCTCTCAGCAGGTTCCCTCCCGTATGAAGTGGGAGGGTGAATGGCATTGTGAGGATTAAATACACACCGAGTGCTTCGCACGGTGCCTGGCACATACTAATGTTAGCCGCACGCCTTCCGCACGTGGACAGCTGCTCTTGGTCTCCATTTCCAGCTCCTTTGCAAAGCAGTTCTCCGTCAGTCGCCTGTGCCTCCCGTTGTAGAAGCAAGCAACTCGCTCTCCAGCTTCCTGGCAGCTGAAGTCCAGACACACAAGCAGGCTGTCGAAGTGGAACGCCTGGCGTGGCCTGCAGACCGGGGGAGGGAAGCCACGTGCCACCCATGGCGGCAGGGCTGACTGCAGAGCCCGCGAGGCCAGGGGTCAGCATAGCGCCAAGTGGACACCGTGGGGCAAGAGCGGGCCTATCCCCGGCTGTGCAGCCTCCAAGCCTTGTCCTCCCGGAGCCCTTCCTTGAGAGTCTACGACCCTACTGAACAGCCTGTAACAAATGGGCATCGGGTGTGGGCCCTGCTCTTTGTAGGAAAAAGGCCAGACAGACACAGGACTTAATATCAGGAGGGATCACCATCAAGAGACTTCCACTGATGGCTGCTTGAGTGACTAACAGACCTTGCAGATCCAGCGTGTCGCCAACAGACTCCTCCACTCCCACCTTCCCACCGTGGTACACGCCAAACTCTCCCATCCAGCTGCCCAGACGAGAGCCCCACAGACATTCTTGACTCTTCCCTCCCCTGCAGGCCTCCAAGAAGTCCCAAGGGTGCAGCCTGCAGACACAACATCCCAAACCCAGGCACCTCGGACCAACTCCACTCCGAGGGGTCTCGCCTGGGTCCCCTCCTCCCGCCGGTCTCTGTGCTCCTGCTCTGGGCCCCCAGGCCTCACAGGGGGCCTGCCACTGCTTGCTCCGAGCCCTATATGTCAGCTGCGATCATCAAAGCCAGCTGCTCTAACAACCTGCTGGTCTCACTGGCTCCGTGCCCTAGGCATCGGTCTCTGTTCACACCGAGCAAGCTCCCATGGTTCTTCGTAGTTGGGCGGCCTGCAGGGCCCCTTCCAAGCTGTGAGCCCAGGCACTGCTCTGCCCTCTGGCATCTGGGAGCCTTCTGCTTTCAACTGTGCTTCCAAGGCTCCCCACCGCCCCAGCGGCGAACACCAAGTTCCCCAGAGCTCCCTCCAAGGCCCAGGCAAGCCAGCCCACCCCCTTCCTCCTGGACCTCGTCCCCCACCACTTAGCTCCCCACTCACTCTGCTCCATCCACGTTGGCCCCTCACTCTCAGAACAGGCACAGGTGTCACTCAATGCGCTTACCTTCTTTGCAGTGAGCTGCTCGCGCTCCTGGTGCACACCGGAGAGGGTTTCACTGAGATCTGTGCCAGGAGCAGCATTTACCGCCATCTTGGAGCATCTCCCAGGCAGTGCTCAGTAGCGCCCCCTGCTGTCCCTGCACTTCAGTCCCTCCCTCTCTCCCTGGGGAGGCTGTAAGCCAGGACTCTACAACCTGGTGGTTCCTCTTGAGGGCCACCAGTTTCATGCTGCATTTCCAGGTCAGCCTTCTCGGTGAGACATCCAGCGGCTTCCGCAGACCATTGATGTCGGCCTCCACCCACCTGCAGACCAGTCAGAAGTCACGAACGATCAAGAGGGTGCCAGGCCCCACAGGAACACCCGAGCACTGGAGTTGGGGGGGTGAGGGAAGGCTTGATGGCAGGAGAGGAAGCAGGGAGCCAATTTCTCTCCATCCTGCAGTCACCCAGTGTCACGCAAGTGCTGTCCATGTCCAGGGGAGTCGTTACTGTCCACTGCCACATGTGCAGTCTGGAAAAGAGGAGACAGCACCACAGCCACACTGCCCTGCTGTGACCCACTGCTGGGTGAGCAAGAGGCCAGGAGAAGCCATGGGAGGCGAGGACCCCATCCAGGAAGGTGCCTAGATGTAGGAGGAGCTTCCAAAACCTGGTGCCTGGCACAGATCCCTGACAGCCTGCAGGCTTTGTTCACCCATTCAGCCAATACTTGAAGAAGTACTGCCCAGGAACCTGTGGGGAGAGAGCTCTGACATACTGCCCCTCAAGGAGCCCGCCATTGGCCGAAGGCTTGTGAGAGTTCTGGGAAAGGAGAGATGGGTTTTGGCTCAGGCAGGAAGTGGTGATTGAATTGGGCCTTGAAGAATGGCTAAGGCTGCACAATGAGCAAGTAGATGGGAGAGGTCTGGGGTGAGAGAAACAGCATGTCCGAAGCAAGAAGGTGCGAGAGCAGGAGGGGTGCATGGGAACGGTGAAGAGCCAGATCACGAGCTCCTCAGGGGTGTCAGTCTGCCCAGAGAAACACGGAGAGTAGTCACTCACTCAACTGAGTGAGTAAATAATGAGTATATGAGCAGACATGTGGATGGATGGATGGGTGGATACATGGATGGATGGGTGGGTGGATGAGTGGGTGGGTGGATGGATGGGTGGATGGATAGTTGGATGAGTAAATGGATGGATGGATGGATGGATGGATGAATGGATAGGTAGATGGATGGATGGATAGGTGGATGAGTGGATGGATGGGTGGATGGATGGATGGATGGATGGGTGGATGGATGGATAGGTGGGTAGGTGAATAGATAAGTGGATGAGTAGGTGGATGGATGAATGGATAGGTAGATGGATGGATGGATAGGTGGATGGATGGATGGATGAGTGGATGGATGGATGGGTGGATGAGTGGATGGATGGATGTGTGGGTGGGTGGGTGGGTGGGTGGATGGATAAGTGGATGGATAGTTGGATGAGTAAATAGATGGATGGATGGATGGATGGGTGGATGGATGGATGGATGGGTGGATGGGTGGGTGGATGGATGGATGGGTGGGTGGATGGGTGGGTGGATGGATGGGTGGATGAGTGGATGGGTGGGTGGATAGATAGGTGGGTAGGTGAATAGATAAGTGGATGAGTGGATGGATGGATGAATGGATGCATGGATAGATGGACAAATGGATGGATGGGTAGGTAGATGAGTGGACAGATGGATAGGTAGGTGGATGAGTGGGTGGATGAGTAGGTAGATGGTTGACTTCCATTCCCAGAGTTCTAAATCCTTTCCATCACTTGAACAATCAGAAGGCTTATTTGAACCCCAAGGAATCTGAAAAGATCAGGACAGTCCCAGGAGAAGCAGAAAAGCAGGGATAAGACTGAGTCGGGACCAGGCCCAACAGAGGCTCGCCGTCCAGTCCCAGCCCCACTCAGGTCAACCCAGGCCTCCTCCCTGCTCTGTCCAGACTCTGCAAACCGGGGAAGCAGAGATGAAAGCTCAGAGCACAGGCCAAAGTCCCAGCCCTGGCACCCTCAGCGGCCAAACCCAAGTTTGTTTCTGATGCAAGCGTTTCCGGAAGAAAGGCTTCCTGGCTGCTGTTGAAGCTTGGACTCGGTGCCTTAGGAAGCAGCAGCGTCTATTAGAGGGTCAGTGCTTATTTGTATCACGTCCTCTGTTCCTGGCAGACACTCCTGGTTTTCTTCCTTTTTAAAGATTTATTTCATTTATTAGAAAGGCAGAGTTACAGAGAAATAGAGGGAGAAATGGAGAGGCCTTCCATCTGCTGTTTGACTCCCCATGTAGTCACAACTGGCTGAAGCCAGGCACCTGGAGCTTCATCCGGGTCTCCCACGTGGGTGCAGGGGCCCAAGCACTTGGGCCATCGTCTGCTGCTTTCCCAGGCACATTAGCAGGGAGCTGGATCAGAAATGGAGCAGAGAGTTACCATGAGAATAGCAAGGGAGCTCTTCCTGGGCTTACAGCTTATTGTGAAAACAAGTCTCCTATCCCACCCTTAGCAGGCCAGACAGGGTGGAGAACGGTAAATGAGGCCTTTGGACAGGTTTTGACCCAGGCTGGTAACTGAATGCCAATATGATTGTCAAGTTTTTTTTTTTTTTTTCTTCAAAATTGTACTGAAAAACCAGGCTTCTATGAGGCTTTTTGGGTTTTTTCCTCTCTTTGAAATCCCCCCTCCATGTTGCTATGGCTGGAGGTCTGGGACTCTAATAAATGCCTCTTTAAAAAAAAAGAAGGGGCCGGCGCCGCGGCTCACTAGGCTAATCCTCCGCCTAGCGGCGCCGGCACACCGGGTTCTAGTCCCGGTCGGGGCGCCGGATTCTGTCCCGGTTGCCCCTCTTCCAGGCCAGCCCTCTGCTGTGGCCAGGGAGTGCAGTGGAGGATGGCCCAGGTGCTTGGGCCCTGCACCCCATGGGAGACCAGGAAAAGCACCTGGCTCCTGGCTCCTGCCATCGGATCAGCGCGCTGCGCCGGCCGCAGCGCGCCGGCCGCGGCGGCCATTGGAGGGTGAACCAACGGCAAAGGAAGACCTTTCTCTCTATCTCTCTCTCTCACTGTCCACTCTGCCTGTCAAAAAAAAAAAAAAAAAGAAGAAGAAGAAGAAGAAGTAGGACTCGAACCAGTGCCCATATGGGATGCCGGCGCTGCAGATAGCAGCTTTACCTGCTGTGCCACAATGCTAGCCCCTGGTTTTCTTCTTTTTTTTTGATAGTAATGGAGGAAATGGAAGATACCCACACACACACTTTATAACTCTGCCTTTCAAATAAATAAATATATAAATCTTAAAAATCAAGGCCGGCGCCGTGGCTCACTAGGCTAATCCTCCGCCTAGCAGCGCCGGCACACCCGGTTCTAGTCCCGGTCGGGGCGCCGGATTCTGTCCCGGTTGCCCCTCTTCCAGGCCAGCCCTCTGCTGTGGCCAGGGAGTGCAGTGGAGGATGGCCCAGGTGCTTGGGCCCTGCACCCCATGGGAGACCAGGAAAAGCACCTGGATCCTGGCTCCTGCCATCGGATCAGCGCGCTGCGCCGGCCGCAGCGCGCAGGCCGCGGCGGCCATTGGAGGGTGAACCAACGGCAAAGGAAGACCTTTCTCTCTGTCTCTCTCTCACTGTCCACTCTGCCTGTCAAAAATAAATAAATAAATAAATAAATAAATAAATAAATAAATAAATCAAAGATCTAAGCCAGGTAGGGGCTGGGGAGGACGACTCCTCCCACCAAGCAGCCTCCAGGTTGGGCTCAGCCACTTTTCATTCCATGGGACCTGGGGCAGGCCAATGACCCTAATATGAGGCAGTTGAGGTGTCTTGGCCGCCCGCTCAGCACTGCCCGCCTCTGTTCTGGGAGGGCAGAGAGAGTCCCACTCCCCCCAGTTCTCTTAGGGGAAGAAGCCAGCCCTGCCCTGGGACTCTGAACTGCAGCCGCCCTGCCCCACTGCACTGTGCCTGGAGTCACTTTTCTGGCTGGGTGTTTAGATGAGGCAGGGCTGGGAGCTGCTAGGCCCAGGTCTTGAGTTGGCGCTGGTGGCCACCAAGCCCTGGGGACAAGAGCACTGGTCATGAACAGGACCCAAATGGTGGCTCTGCCCTTCCCGCTGGGTGTGGCGACAGGAAGGGGTCCCGGGCAGGGAGTGAGAAGAGTCCATGTGAGACTCTGGGGCAGCCGCCCTGCCTGCCCCTTCGCTGAGGCCCTGAGAGGACAGGGTGGCACCTGCTCCCCTCCCGGCCCTGCGCCTGCCCCCAGCCCCTCCAGCAGGGAGGACGCCCCCCTTTCCTCTAAAGCACACCTGCTCTAGGGCTGGAGACTTGGGTGTGGCTCCACTTCCAGGGACTGTGATGTCCCGGCAGTCCCAGCAGCCAGAACCTTCTAGTCCTCAGACCCTGGTGACTACTGCTGGGTTTTGCTCTCTCCAGGCCCACGTGACCCCTCCACCTGGGCCACTCCCTGGATGCGGTGCAACGGTTGAGCAGGAGACCCATCACCCCACTGGAGACCCCGGTACCCAGTGTCCAGCATCGCTAGGGGTGTCACAAAGCCCCTCTCTACTCGGGCCCTGTGTCCTCTGGAGTCTGCAAACCCATCCCTTCCCAGTCTCTGCAGGGGCTCCCCCCAACCTTCCTCCTCCCAAGCCATCCCCTTGGGCCCCCAAAACTGTCGACTTCACCTCCAGCACAGCCCACCCCCACCCAAGTTCAGCTCCCCCCCCATCCGTGCCTTCAGATTCTCTGTGTTCCACATTACCTTAACCTTTTTGTTTGGACTTCTATTTTATTTTTTTTTTCTTTATTTCCATTTTATTTGAAAGGCAGAGAGACAGAGGGAGAGACATCTTCCATCGGCTGGTTCACAGCTGCCAGGGCTGGGCCAAACCAAAGCCGGGAGCCTAGAACTCAATCTGGGTCTCCCTTGTGGGTGCCAAGGACTCATGTACTTGAGCCATCACCTTCTGCCCCTCGGGACGGGCATGAGCAGGAAGCTGGACCAGAGGCAGGCGCTCGGCGGCGCATGAGGGCTCGCCAAGCGGTGACTTAACCATGGCTCAGACAGTTTCTGCTCAGCCTTGCACACAGTCTCTTAGTCACTCCAGGAATTCTGCTGGTGAGATTTCTGCAAACAGGCCCTTCTCGGGGCTTGCCTCACCAAGGAGACCAGGAAGTATACACGGAGATAATGAGCCTTTTGTTAAGGATTTGTGGGAGCCCATTGACCAGACCTACATCTTCAAAGTCAGCTAACAAAGGACAAAGAGTCGCACAGCCCTTCTGAGACCCTTGCTGGTGCCCGGGTGCACCATTTGTCGCTTCTTGACCCCCGCCCCGCCTGCCACCTGTGCTCGGCACAAGGCACAGCGAGAGGGCTTCTTGGGGACACCAGTCCCCATCTTCTCAGCTTGCCGCCCCTCTGAATAAATTCACTTTCTTTGCTTCAGTGGCTTCAGGTTACTAGCGTTTTCTTGCAGCAGGCACGCAAGCTTAGACTCAGGAACAGCTTCACCCCAGATCAACCCCACTGATGCCAAAACTCAGGTACAAAGACACCCCAGTGTTTCAAGGATACAAAGCAGTCCTCTCTGCCCTGGGGTGGAGGTAGGGACAAGGCGCGCCGACACCCCTTCATGCCTCCGTCTTTTTGCTTCCACGTGTAGAGCCCTGACTGCAGCCGGTGTGATGCTAACACCGCTGTGTCCCTGAGACCTGTAGCCCTTGTGCAGTAAAGAGGAGTGAGGGTCAGTGTCTTTCCCAGACTCTCCCAGCATGGTCGCCTGGACCCCAGCCCCAAAGTCCGGGATGCTAGCCCCCTCTACCCACCCTCACCCTTGGCTCCCCCTCCACGTTTCCTTCCCACAGCCAAATGAATGAGCTGTGCAAACTGACACAGGCCTCCACAACTCTTTCCTAGCCTGGGGTGGTGAGCCCCACCCACCCTGGCGCCGTCACAGTTCATTCTGTTGAGGCGCCGCCCCTTTTGACTTATCCAGCTCCTAGAAGACAGGAGAAGACACTCCCCTGCCCCACCAAAGGCAGGCTCCTGAAACCCTGCATTCTCTTAACCCCTAGAACCAGGGCTCTTCTTCCTCATTGTACAAGTAGGGAAATAGAATTACCTCTCCAAGGTCTCAGAGTTTACAAACAACAGATCCAGAGTTGGATGCCGATCAGTCTACCCCCAGTGTCTACCCCCAGGAGGTGACAGTCCCCAGGAGGTGGCCCCCCAGGGTCATTAGCAGAGACCTGTCTTGAACCTGCGCCACGCCAGGCACAGTGCTGCAGGCCCTCCACTCCCTCTTCCAGGAATCCTCGTGGCAAGCCCACGAGGTAGGTACTGCCATTATGTCCATTTTACAGATGTGGAAACTGAGGCTTGGGAATGACAACCAGCTTTCCCTAGGTCAACAGGGAGAATTAGACCAGGCTCTGGAGGCTCAGCCACAGCTCTGAGGGGCAAGGTTGCCGGTGGAGCTTATATTGTTGCCTTGGGCTCACCGACCTCCACTGAGGAGCTTTGGGGACCCGTAAACCCCCTGAAGTCATCTGCAATTAGCTGTGTGCTTAGTGGGGGTGAGTGGGTAGGGAAAGAGCTGTAGCTTTGAATATATTCCCCCAGGCAGTGGGTTAAGCGACCACCTGTGACATCGGCATCCTGTGTAAGCACTGCTTGGACTTGGGCTGCTCCACCTCCTGTCCAGCTCCCAGCTAATGAGCCCATGAAAGCAGTGGAAGACGGGGCTGCTGCCACCCATATGGGAGACCCACATGGTGTTCCTGGCTTCAGCATGGGCCTGTCCTGGCCATTGCAGCCATTTGGGGAGTGAACCAGCAGATAGACGATCTCTCTCTCTCTCTCTTCTTCTCTCTTTGTCACTCTGCCTTTCAAATAAATAATAAACCTTTAAAAATATTTTTTCAAAAGATTCCCTGATCAAAAAAATATTGAGAATTCCTAACCTAGTCCCTGTCACATAAAGGCACTCGATAGCTGGTGAGTGAATGAACAAACCAATGAGTGAGTGAGTGAGTGGATTCCTTCCATGCCCCAGCAGACTCCACAAATGGCCTGCAACACACATCTTGTCTCTTTGAGATGCTGAACCCTGCTCTGGAATCCAGCTCAATCCACCCCAGGCCCCTCCTCTCAGTCCAGAGGTCACAGCCAGGTGCTGTGATGAGCCCCAAAGCAATGCTTCCCCCGCTTTCTCCTGACCATGACCAGGCAGAGGCGGGAATTGTGCAACTCAGAGAACAAAGCTTTATTGATTGCCAGGAGGGGCAAGGGTGAAGCAGGGCCTGTGTGTGCAGGACCTAGTGGGAGGGGAAGGGAGACCCCTCCCAGTGAGATCTGTGTCCGCAGCGGGGTTCCTAGGCCTGAGCGGTGCGGGGCAGTCTTAGTTCTTGGTGCGAAGGACCTGCTCGTGGGAGGACACCACCTTGCCATCGTGCACATCCATGACCTTGGTGCGGATCTGGCGGCTGGAGGAGGTCACTGGGGAAGAGGGGAGAGAGGGCGTTAGCAGAGGTGGACAGGGCAGGCAGTGGAGTAATCAGGAGTGCAGAGGCCAAGAAGCTGCAGAGACCTAAGTGCCCTCTTCCCTGTGGTGCAGCTCGCTGCTGTTGCCCAAGCACTGAAACCATCAATCAATGTCTTCTAGATTAGCACTCATAAAGGTCAGGTTCAGAGTCCGTGGTCTCAGACTGGAGCTTCCTAAGAGCTCAGATCCAACTAGTTCAGTCCAAATCCACCCAAATGGACTGGTCTTGACAGGAAGCGGCATCCAGGGAGCTGTCCGTGGTGCTGACGGCCATAACCATGGGGTCTGCCCCAGACGCTGGGTCCGGGGTGGGGGCCGTCACTCACAGCCCTAAGAAAGATTTAGAAAAGGCCCCTTCTGCACAAATCAGTTTACAGAGTATTGGGTAAGAACATTACAGCTCAGCCTCCCAAGAAGCCCCTAACCACTGCCCTTGGCCTGTTGAACAGAGGGTGGTCCTGAGCCCAGGCTTGATGAGGAGGGAGCTCTTACCCTCTCGGGATGACTGAGAGCCCGAGGAGAACTGGGAGGAGGAGAGGCTGTGAAGACAGAAAGGGGAAGGACCATTAGACACACATCGGGGGGGGGGGGGAGTGAGTACACAGTGGGGGCATGAGGTGGGCCGGGGCCCCCACTCACTGGGCATCCTCGCCCTCCAGCAGGCGGCGGTAGGTGGCAATCTCCTGCTCCAGCCGCGTCTTCACGTCCAGCAGGATCTTGTACTCCTGGTTCTGCTGCTCCATCTCGCAGCGCAGCTGTGCCAGCTGCTCCTCCACGCCGCCAATCATCTCCTGGATCTGGGCCAGCTGCATGCAGTAGCGGCCTTTGGTCTCCTCCAGGCTGTTCTCCAGGGATGCTTTCTGCAAGGGAGAGAGAGAGAGGGTCAGAGATTGATGAAGCTGGTCCTTCCCTCTGTGCTTGCCCCAGGCCCAGCCCCAGGCCTGGCGGTGCTCCTACCATGCTGAGCTGGGACTGCAGCTCGATCTCCAGGTTCTGTACGGAGCGCCGCAGCTCCGAGATCTCGCTCTTGCCGCTCTGCAGCAGCTCGCTGTTGGTGGCCACCTCGCGGTTCAGCTCCTCCGTCTGCAGACGAGAGCACGCCGTTCACACCAGGAAACCCCAGGAGACAGGCAGTCTGGGTCCCGTCCACTCCCGGTCACACCCACCTTGGTGAAGAACCAGTCCTCGGCATCCTTGCGGTTCTTCTCCGCCATCTTCTCGTACTGGTCACGCATCTCGTTCAGGACGCGGCTCAGGTCCACGCCGGGGGCGGCGTCCATCTCCACGTTGACGTCTCCGCCCACCTGGCCTCTCAGTGAATTCATCTCCTGCACGACAGAGTTCACAGTCAGAACCTCACTGTGGCAGCTGAATGGGATTCGTGGTTGGAGGTGACCCTGGCCTGAACGTCGCCCTCCCACCATCATAATCCCCTCTTGCCAGCCGTTCTGCTAAGCCGGCTTTTCCACCCCCTCGCACCTCCTCGTGGTTCTTCCTCAGGTAGGCCAGTTCCTCCTTCAAGCTCTCGATCTGCATCTCCAGGTCGGCTCTGGCCAGGGTCAGCTCGTCCAGCACCCTGCGCAGCCCGTTGATGTCGGCCTCCACGCTCATGCGCAGGTTCAGCTCCGTCTCATACCTGGAATGACCCAAGAGAAAAGGAATGAGACACCTCTCCTGCCCACACTGAAGGCTTTGTTCTCTTCCCCTGCAGCTTCTTCCCGGAGCTGGCACCCTGTGGGGGTTTAGGGATCCAGGCTTGGACAAGATGCCCCTTGATTGCTCAGATCTGAACATTCCTGGGGGCCTGGGAGTAAGGTAGTTTGTCCAGCCACAGAATTCGGAGGGGTGGGGTGCTTCTAGCTGCAACCAACGAAGAATGCACAAGGCCTCCAATTACGACTCCTCCTCCACCCCAGGGCAGATGGGGAAGTAAGGAGTGCCTCTTCCTAAAGCAGTGGTTCCCAAACCTGGCTGTGGATCAGAATCACCCAGGTAACCTGTTCCAAGTAACTGAATCCAAACGCCAAGGGTGGAGCCCGAGAGTCTTGCATTTTTACAAGCACCCCAAGGGGCTTTCATGCAGCCACCCTGGCACTGGATGGGAAATCCTGCTCCAATATGCCCCACCCTGGGGTGGCAGGACGTGCCGAGCCACACTGCAAGCTCACTTGGTGCGGAAGTCATCGGCGGCCAGGCGGGCGTTGTCAATCTGCAGGAGGACGTTGGCGTTGTCCACGGTGGCCGTGAGGATCTGCAGGATGGAGAAGGCAAAGGTGTTTGTCAGATGGACAGCGCCAGCTCAGCTTCACTGCAGCCTGCATTTGTCTTTGTTTGCTCTTGCACAAGCCCTCACCACAGCCATCCAGCTCTGACCTAGGACTTTGTCGACTCATGGTCGGCAGAGGGGTAGAAGGAGCCCCAGTTCCTGTTCTGCCACAGACTTGCTGCAAAACTTAAGATGGGCTTTAGGGTTTCAGGGTCCCCATCTGCAGGTGAGGGGAGTAGCCTAAGGCTCCCCAGAATCCCTCCCCAGTTGCAGTACCCCCCCCCCGCCACCTCCTCTAGCCAGCCTGCCAGTCTCTTGCATGCACACACAGTGCTCTGTCAGCCCCCAGGGCACAGGATCTCAAGTGGGACTTTCCTGAGAGATGAGCCCCAGCTGGCACAGGGGATTAGGGAATCAGAAGTGGAGGAAGAAGCCAGACGGAAGCCTGAGTCTGATTGAAGTTCCTTTCCTCATCCTCTTAGTTCCCTAATTCATGCAGGCATCAAAACCAACAGGCCCAGCAGCAAGGGCTCCTCGAGGGAGTAGGAGCAGGGAGAAAGGGGCCAGAGTCCGATGGCACAAGCCCTCCACATCCCCCTGGTGCAGAGCAGATACTGGGCCATGACACTGGGTCTGTAGGGTTTCTCAACCTGCCTGCCCGAGGGGAGGAGCCAGTCAGGGCCCAGGCTCTCGGGCGGCAGCAGCCACAGCCCAGACTAACGAGCTAATGAGCGGTTTGGGTATCTAGCCTGTTCCCGTTATAGCCTCGCTCCTCTCTGTGCTGGAGAACAGGTAGCTGCCTCCAGTCCTGGAAGGTGGGACGCTGGGTTCTAGGCTCAGCTCTGCCACTATTTTGCTGTGAGACCTTCAGCAGGTCACAGCCCCTCTCAAAGCTTTAGCTCCTTCCTCCATGAAAGGTACGGGGAAGGCTCACTGCTCTTTCCGGTCTGGAGACCAGAGAGCATGAGCAAGGTTGGGGAGGGGAGGCCCTCAGGAGACAGGAGGTGGGGTTGGAGTCTCTTGTGTCTAGAAATCTTAAGATGCCATCTGCTGTTCGCAGAGGCAGGGAGCTGGGCAGCCGCCCACCTTGTTCCGCAGCTCCTCGATGGTCTTGAAGTAGGGGCTGTAGTCTTTGGTTTCAGCGGGCCGCTGCCTCTGGTACCAGTCCCGGATCTTCACCTCCAGGTCGGTGTTGGCCTCCTCCAGGGCGCGCACCTTGTCCAGGTAGGAGGCCAGGCGGTCGTTGAGGTTCTGCATGGTCACCTTCTCACTGCCCACCAGGAGCCCATCACTGACACCAAAGCCACCACCCATGCCGCCACCAAAACCAGCACCGAAGCCAGCACCAAGGCCAGCACCGTATCCTCCACCATAGGCGCTACCCAGGGCGCCACCAAAGCTACTGCTGCTGCTGAAGCCGCCGCCATAGCCGCCCCCGATCCCACAGGCTCCCCCAGAGGAGAAGCGGGAGGAGGAGACAGACAGGCCCCCATAGGCGCTGGGAGCCCGGCAGGATCCTCCGGCCAGGACGGAGGACATGCGGCTAGAGCCGCCTCCGATGCCACAGGTGCCCTTCATGGAGCTGGAGGTGAACTGGCGGCTGCAGGTGGTCATGGTGCCGAGGCAGGCAGTGCAAGAGCCAGCGAGCGAGCTAGTCGGCCGAGAAGAGAGAGGTGCTCAAATGACAGGATGTGAGCGCTTTATGCTCGTGAGTAGGGGCGGGCCTGGCCTTTTCCATCCCCCTTGGCTTTCATCACCCGCAGGCCTGTGCCAACTCCCAGTCGGATCCTCCTCCCCTCCGCCTCGTCATGTCTGTCATATTTTACTGGAAACTCATTGTTCGGGGTGTTTGGGGCTTTCTTGTCCCGCCAGGCGTGATTCACCCGAGGAGGTGCGCGCCTGCAGGCTACACTTTCCCACCAGCTCCAAGGAGCCGCAGCCCTCGGGAAGCCACAAGCTGGGCTCAACCAGGGTGACAGAGCCGGTGTCAGCGCCCCACTAGGTGGGTGGGGGTTCACATCCATCAGGGGGAGCCCACTACTGTAGGGGGTCGCCACCTGGCTGGAGGACCACCTCCACGCACCACCATCCACTAAGGGAGACACAGTCTCGGGACCTCCGGCTCTGACCTGCTGGCTGTGCACATCCTGTGCCTGTCACATCCCTGAAACACACCCAGCAGGGTGGCCCAGACCTCTCCCTGTCACCTGCAGTAAAGGGAGACCAGACAGTCTCTCCAGCCCTGGACGGAGGCCCCAAAATCCTTGCTCAAGGGGGAAATCTCACATCCACCACACTCCTGTGGATGGGCCCAGGGCATTGGCAGCTCTGTCTGGCCAGGGACAGGTGGCCTCACGGTCACAGTCATGTGAGCGGGGACTGGACACTCGTCTGAGCCTCAGCTTGCTCACTTGCACAATGGCGGTGAACACTGCCCGCCCTGCCGACCTCAGGCCGCTCCAAGAACCCCTCGTGATGATGTGCAGGGCTTCTATCTGCTGGGTGTGGCAGCAGGTCTGGTTAGCCTCCATGCAGCCCAGGCCCGACCCCAGAGCGAGAGAAGCAGCCTCCTCGGAGCAGGCCTGGGGGGCCTTTCTGCCTCCAGCCCCAGGTGGCTTCCCTGACTCCCAGAGCAGTCCCTGGTAGCAACAGGGCTGGCTCAGGCCCCCTCGTTTGAGCCCCATGGAGCTGACCCCAGGGGTGTTTCGGGGGAGGGGGGTACAAACACCTGAGTGGAGCCAGGGATGTGGCCAGGGTGTGGCCACGATGGACCCAAGGGTCCCTGACCCCAGCACCCCTAAGGGATAGAGGACATTTCCAGGAGCTCCGTTGGCCCTGCCTATGGCAAGACCTCAGCTCCCCACCCAGAAAACCTCCAAAAGCCACCTCTTCCGGAGCTGCCCCACCTTCCCGCCAGCCCCTCGCCTCCCCGGACCCCAGCAGGCACGTTGGAAGGAATGTGGTCGTGTCTGGGGCTGCCTGGCACGTCCCATCTCCCCAGACAGGCCCCAACAGCCCCCGCTGGAGGCTCCCGCCACCCCACACGGCCTCCACTGCCATCAAAGCAGGAGGCGGGGCGCCCCTCCCCCACCACCACCACCAGGGCTTAGGATCTCAGAAGACGCTGCTGAGACAGAGGCTGGGGGCCTCCTGGATCTGCTGCGCCAAGGACTGGCGAGGATGTGAGTAAGCCAGGGCCCCACCCACTCTGACGGACTCTCCTAATCTCCTCCCAGGAATGGTCCCCCCCACCCAGGCCCAGCCCTGCAATTTTCCCAGCGAGCGGCAGCCAGGATTTGGCTGAGGGACACACGCTCCTGCTAGCAGGCATGTTGCTGCTGGCCGGGCTGGGGGTGGGGCGCTCAGCAGAGATGGATGGGGGGGGGCAGGCACCAGCTACAGACCCCACTACCGCCTGCTCCCCTTCTGCACAGAGAAGGAGGTTAACGCCCCCAGAAGCTCTGCTCCTCCTCATCCCATTTGGAGCAGGCCCAAAGAGGCCCACAGACCCCTCCTCCAAGGGCAATCCCCGAGATAAAGATGGCGGGAACTAGCGGCGGCCGAGCCCACGCACACAACCTCAGAGGAGGCCCAGCGTGAACCACAAGCCTGGCCTCCCTCCTCCAGCTGCCCGGGAGAGGAGCCAGTCCGCCTTCCCCAGCAGACAGGGGCTCAGTAACCCAGGAGCTGCAGGGGCCCCGCCGGGCAGGGGCAGAGGACGTGGCGCTCCGGCCGACCCCTCCTTGGGGCCACAGAAGCCAGGCGCCCGTGGCATTTTGAGAAGCAGCTTCCCGGGGCAGCAGGGGTTCTTGTGGGCAGGCTCTGTGTGGGCCCCCTCCCTGCCCCTCCCTGCAGCCTGCCCAGGGTGCAGGGGGTAGGGGAGCAGCCCCACACAAATTGGGGGGGAGAGGCAGAGCCCAGTGGCTCCCCACAGAGCTTGCAGTGTAGACTGAGTCTGGAGCCAGATGTGACACCCCCAGGACAGAGGGGAACCTCTCAGATCAGCTTAGCCTGAGGAGGGAGTCAGAGCCCCTGGTCTGGTGGGAGAGTCTGTTCCTGCCTTTAGGGGGCCGTGGCCTGAAACGGGAGAGAGCACACCTCGGAATTATCTAGGGTGTGCACCAGCCTCAGGAAGTCAGGGCCTCCTGTGCCTGTGCGTTCCCCACAGCTGCAGAGCGATCCACGGCAAACTCGGTGGCTTGCTGACAACATGAATTTGTTTTCTCACAGTTCCGGAAGCCAGAAGTCCCAAATCAAGGGGTTGGCAGGGCCACGCCCCCTCTGAAGACCACTGGGGGCCAACCTTCCCCCCGGCCGCTTCCAGATCCGATGGCCCCTCAGGTTCCGTGCGTGTGGCTGCCACAGCGCTCAACCTCTGCCTCCGCCTCCCTGGGTCTCCGTGACCTTTTCTGTCCCTGAGAAGGAGACATGCCAGGGTTAGCAGTCACCCTCACCCAGAACCCTGAACCACACCTGAAAGATCCAACGTCTGATTCGGGTCATGTTCTGCAGTTCCAGAAAGACACAAATTTGGGGGGAACGCTATCCAACCCACTACCTGAGTAACAGACTGGATGCTTCTACAGCGAGGCCGTGCGAGCCAAGGAGAGATGGCGGTGATAAGATGCGGGCGGGGCCAACCAGAAGCAGGTTCCAGCTCAGCACAGGACCAGGGTTCCTCAGGTCGGGGCTCCACACTTCCCACGGCCCTCTTCTCTGGTGCCTTCACCCATAGATAACTTCTCCGGGAAAGAGTCCCCCTTTTTTTTTTTCCAAAGATGCATTTATTTATTTGAAAGGCAGAGTTACAGAAAGAGAGAAAAAGAGAAGGAGATAGAGAGAGAGAGATAAGGAGAGAGAGCTCTTCCAGTTCCATGGCTGCAACTGCTTTGGGCTGGGCCAGACCAAAGTCAGGAGCCTGAAACTCCATCCAGGCCTGCCACATGGGTGCAGGGGTCCACGCGCTTGGGCCATCTTCTGCTGCTTTCCCAGGCCGTAGCGGAGAGCTGGATCAGAAGAGGAGCAGCCAGGACTCGAACAGGCACCCGTATGGAATGCCAGCGCCATAGGTGGAAGATTAACCTATGGTGCCACAGCACTGGCCCCCCCTTTTTTTTAATTTCAAAATAATCTTAAGGTTTCTGAAACAGTTGCCAAAGTAGTACAGGAAGTTTATCTGTACCCTTCACCCTGCTTCCCAATTGCACACACATTGCATAAACATTGCACAAGTTCAAAACGAATAAATTAACAAGAACACAAAACTATTAATTAACCACAAGCTTTCCTGGCATTTCACCGAGTTTTCCACCAGTGTTCCTGCTCAGTTGCAGGTTCCAGTCCGGGTCCCCACGTCTCTCCAAGACAGTGCCTCAGTCTTTCCTCTTTCTCACGACCTTGACCCTTGTGAAGCGTTCCCATGGGTCATTCTGTAGCACGCCCCACGCTTGGAATCTTCTGCTCCTCCCTTGTGATCAGATCAAGGTGTGCGTTGCGTCAAGAAAACCCCAGCAGGTGCCGTGTCCCTCTCCCGCACCCCGCGGGGCACATGGCAGGTGCGCTGGGGGTTTCATGGCCGCTGACGTCAGCATCCTCACCTGGCAAAGGTGGTGTCTACTTGGAGGTGGCGGTAAAGCTTCTGTGTTATCCACTGAAAATATTGAGGAAAACCTTGACAAAACTATCGTTTCTCCTTGAACTCTGACCCACTTGTTTTTGTGCCCATCATGGGAAGGAAGGGGTTCTTGTTTCTTGCTGGGCTCAAGCCTCATTCATTTTTTTGACCCCTCTAGGGACTCTGACTTTCAGGGGAGACTTTGGGGGGTCTGGGGTCTCCTGTGTCCAGCCCCTAAAGTAGATCAGGCATCTGCAAACACTCTGTGTCTCTACAACCCTCCCATGCCAGCTCCCCTCGGAGAGACACCAAGGATGCTCCAATCGCTGTCCTAAGAGGGGAGCAAGCGGGCAGGGTCCTCCTCGTGCCACAGGTGGGAAGCCTGAGACCCAGAGAGGCTCAGAGCCCAATGACAAGTTGGACCATCCCTGTGACTCCTGGGCCCCCGGGGCTCTCCTCCTAGCTGAGTCCTGTACCCCTGCCCTTCCCTTCCCTCCTCTCCCCTCCAGGGCTCAACCATCTGTGCACAGAGAAGCTGAAGTCCCCTCGTACTGGGGCTGTCACTTGCAGGGACAATGGGCTGGGGCCTGAGCAGCCCCTGCTGCTAGAGGGCAGGGCTAGCGTGGGGGCCGGGACCGGGCTGGCAGGCAGCATTGCAGGTGCAGCAGGAAGCCAGGAGCCTGGAGCGCCACCCCTGCCCCCAGAGAGCTCTGCTGCCTGCTGGTGTCCCAGGCCAGCTGGCCTGTCTGGGCCGAGCACCATCGTAAGAGCCTGGCCTGACACAGCGGATGGGCTGAGCCGAGCCCTGCGGTGCCCAGGCCTTGCTGAGTCGCTTGGCTGCACTGCAGAGCTGACGGGACAGAGGCTGACCATCCCACACTCCGGAAGCTGAGGATCTTCCCAGGGTCCACAGCAGGGAAGCTGCCCGGCCAGGACTCAACCCCAGGCTGGCTGCAGCCTCGCTTTTCAATGACAGAAGCTGGAGCAGAAGGAGGTCTCGGCGGCCCTCTAGACTGCCTTTGTCAGCACACAGGTAGGCCCAGAGAGAGGAAGGGATTTGTCCGAAGTCCCACAACAGAGCCCCTTCGGAAGTGCTGTCTATGGACCCAATGTCACGCAGGGTTCTGAGAACGTGTGGGGTTGCTCAGGCCCAGGTTGTTAACAATGCAGATGGGGCTGGTGCTGTGGCATAGTGGGTAAAGCCACTGCCTGCAGGGCCGGCATCCCATATGGGCGCCGGTTCGAGTCCCAGCTGTTCCACTTCCCATCCAGCTCTCTGCTATGGCCTGGGAAAGCAGTAGAAGATGGCCCAAGTTCTTGGGCCTCTGCACCCACGTGGGAGACCTGGAAGAAGCTCCTGGCTCGCTTTGGATTGACCCAGCTCTGGCCGTTGCAGCCAATGGGGGGTGAACCAGTGGATGGAAGACCTCTCTCTCTGCCTCTCCTTTCTCTGTGTAACTCTGACTTTCAAAGAAATAAACAAATCTTAATTAAAAAAAAAAAAAAAGATGGTGAGGTGGCCAAGGGCCGGCAATGGATTGGTTCACAAATCCCCATTAGCTCCTGGTCCAGGGAAAATGCAGTTTAAATTCCGCAGCTCATTACCTGGGAGGCCCTACCATAAATCCCAGCCCCAACAGGCCAGACCCCCACAGACCCTATATACCCCTCCATCTCCCAGCCTCTGCCTCAATTCCCAAACCATCCTCCCCCTACCCAAATCCCCCACATTCTCTAGGACCAAGCCTCTTGTGAACACACAGCTCAGCTTTGATGGGATTTCTGCCTCCTGTGTGGCATAAGTAGATACTCAGTGAAGGAAGAAAAGGCAGAGAAAGGCAGGGAGAGAAGAGGGAGGAGAGGAAGGAAGAGGGGGAAGGGAAGAAGGTAAGGGAATGTGGAAGAATGGATGGATGGGTGGGTAGGCAGCTGTGCAGGGTGGGTGCGTGGATGTGAATGGTTGGGAAGATGGATGGGTGGATGGGTGGGTGGGTAGACAGGTGTGTAGGGTAAGTGCATGGATGTGAATGGTTGGGAGAATGGATGGGTGGATGGGTGGGTGGGTGGGTGGGTGGGTAGGCAGCTGTGCAGGGTGGGTGCATGGATGTGAATGGTTGGGAGGATGGACGGGTGGATGGGTGGAAGCTAGGGAAGTGAAAGGACGGATGTGTGCGTGGTGTGTGGGCAGGCAGGAGAGGAGTGAATGAATGAATGAATGAATGGAAAGAAGAAACACCAATGGGTGAGTGGGTCAAGGGATGAGCGGAAGGTCAGAGGGTGGGGGTGGTGGGCAGGCGAGTGAAGAATGGGCACAGCCCATGAGGGGTCAGCTCTGCCTGGGAGCCAGGTGGGCGGGCAGCTCCGAGGGGCTCCGACCGAATGAATCTTGAAGCTGAGTGGACGCTGAGGAAGCGAAGGCCGGGAGGAAGGACACTGGGCTGTGAAGCTGTGTGCAGGTAAGCGAGGCTGCAGCCGCCGGCTCCGGCTGAGCAGGGAGCGGGGCCTGGTGACGACGAAGACTCTGGGCCCCTGGAGGGCTGTGCCGGGGACAGATGCTGTGGGGTGTGTTTCACAAAGACCGCTCTGATGTCCATGTGGGACACATTTTGGTCGGGGGTGGGACAGGAAAGGGAAAATGGGTAAGGAAGGTTTGCTATTATCCAACCATTTCTCCCAGGAAGCCCCGCCCCCTCACCCCAGGCCACCTGGCTTCTCCCCTCCCCAGCACTCTGGGTTCTGTGTTATTCTAGCTGTGGTGCCCCAGGGGGCAGGAAACAGACCCCTCGCAGTGGCTGCTCAGCCTGCTCATCACGCGGGTCTGCGGGTGCAGACTCAGCTCTGGCCCTGGGGACAGTCCAGTCTGACGGCAGAGGGCAACCAAGCCCAGGGTGGGGTGGGGAGCACACGGGAGCCTTCCTGAAAAGGGTGCGCTTTTTTGACTCAGCGTTGAAAGAAGGGAGAGTCCTGGAGGGTGGAGTGGGGAGAGGGTGTTCCCCGCAGGGGCGTGGCTGTGGGAACCCCAGCTCCCAAGGCTGAGTCGCACTGTAGTCAGGAGTCAGAGTGACAGCAGGGCAGGACAGAGGGAACGGGGAGGGCAGGGAGAGGGGTCCCCAGGTGGTCCCAGCCTCCCAGATGGAAACAGAAGGAGTCATTTCCACCCATCAGAGAGAGGCATGGAGCAGAGTCAGCGCCTCCCCCAGGCTGTCGGGGCTCATGGCCTCCCCATTCAGAAGGAAGCGGGGTCAAGCTGGTCAGTGACCCTGGACGAGCCCCTGAAGCCCTCACGCCTGGGTTTCTTAGCTGATGGGAAAAGAGATGACTCAGAGACACGATGCTCCACGAGTGGCCGCCCAACGCCTGCACAGGGGCGGTCTCTGGCCAAGAAGCTGAGGGTGGATGATCAGCACAGTGGTGAGGTCCCCCACATCCCATATCATGGTGCCCGGGTTGAACGCCGGCTCTGCTCCCAATTCCAGCTTCCTGCTCATGCGCACCCTAAGAGACAGCAGGTGATGGCTCAAGTAGTTGGGCCCCTGCCACCCACATGGGTGTTCCAGACCCAGATGGAGGTCCAGGCTCCTGGCTTCAGCCTGGCCCAGCCACGGCCATTGTGGGCATTTGAGGCATGAACCAGCAGGTGGGATCAACCAACTCAATCTGGGGACAACATCCCCAGGATGTTGGAGGACGATGGGGGGTGGTGATGGGGATGGTTGGGGGAGATTGTTGTGGTGATGGGGGGTGCGGGTGATGGTCCTGGGGATATGGTGGTGGTTACTGTAGGTGGTGGGGATCATGACTGTGATCGTGGTACGGGGATGGTGGTGATAATGGTGTTGGTGCTGGTGGTGGTTGTGCTGGTGAGGTTAGCGGTGACGATGTTGGTGGGGGTGACGATGGAGGTGGTACGGGGATGATGGTGTGGCTGTTGTGGTGGTGGTGGGGATGGTGGTCATGATAAGGGTACTGGGGATGGCGGCAGTGCTGGGGGCAGTGGGAGAGAAAGGAGGCAGGAAAACGAAACCCTAAATCGAGTCTCCTTGGGGCACAGAACAGAACCAGACCAGCCTAGCAGTAAAACACACCTTCCTGCAGCTTCAGCCAAAAGCCGAGGTGCATTGTGGGCTTCCCACGGGTCAGCTCTTAACTGTATTGTGTCTTCTAATGCTCAAAACAACACTAAGGCAGCAACAGAGCGGCCTGGGGTCCACACCCAGGCAGATCTGCTCCTAGGAGGGTCTCATCCCACCCAACAGAGCCGAGGAAGGTTGCAAGCCTCATGGCCATCCGGGCAACCGGGAAAACAGGAGCCACTACCTGGGCCTTTGTAGCTTCCAGGGCCCGGTCTCCACCACCTAACCTGGAAGAGGAGGAGGAGGAGGAGGAGGGGAAGGGGAGGCATCAGCCAAGGCCGGCCACCGTGGGCGCCGCCCACCCTTCAGCCCTGCAGGCACCTGTGGGAGAGGAGGATGAAGAAGAGCACCCTTCCCCAGGCAGGCGCTGTCCCCAGGAAACCCACTCCAGGCTAGGCCAGCTCAGCATTCGCCACTGCAGCCCCACCCGGCACCCACTGGAGCCCCAGAGCAGCTGTAAGTGGACGTGGGCTGACCTCATGGGGCCCTGGCTACATCTCACCTTCTCTGTGAACCTGATCCAGGCCGGAGGTCTGCTCACCGGGGAGCATGGGGGTGGGGTCAGGGCGGCCCAGAGCCCCGCCCACCACTCGTGCACCTGGGGCAGTTGCTGAGCCTCAGTTTCCTCCCAGCAGAATAGAACGAGTCAGGGGAGCGGGCGGGGAGGGGGAGGGGCGGCGGCGGCCCCAGCTCAGCCTCAGAAAGCAGACACAGCTGCCCGTCCCAGCCTGGCCACAAGAATCAAGTGAGGCAACCCCAGGTTGGGCAGCTCTGAAAAGTGTCAAAGGGGAGCGCGAAGAAGGAGCAAACGTCGACTGGGTACCCGCAGTGTGCTTTGTCCGCACTTGGTCTTCCTTAACCCTCAAAGGAACCCCGTCAGGTAGGTGCTAAGAAGACGCAGAGACATGGGGGTATCCGCCCAAATTCACAAAGTGCAGACCCCTCCCATCGTTCCACACCACCTATGTTTGATTTTATTTCCTTTGGTTATCACTTTTCATTTGTATGCTCATTTTATTATCTAAGCACAAAGGAAATTAAAAATATATTTATCGTGGTGGCTAACCTGCCACTTAGAACCGCTGCTTACGACTAGGCAACCCATGTGGGAGTCCCGGCTGCTCCACTTCTGATCCAGCTCCCAATTGGTGTGCCTGGGAAGATAGCGGAGCCCAGAGGATTGGAACCCTGCCACCTACATGGAGGACCCGGATGGAGTTCCAGGCTCCTGGATTCGGACTGCCCCAGGCCTGGCCGTCTTAGCTGTTTGGGGAGTGAACCTGTAGATGAAAGATCTCTGTCTCTCTCTATCATTCTGCCTTTCAAATAAATAAAATAAGTCTTCAAAAAAGCTTAATTTATTTACAGTAATATAAGATTTCAGAAGATTAGTGCCTGCAGTCTGTTTTTAATTAAGAAGCTGATATGGTATTCATCAAATTAATTAGCTGATTCTTTGGTGTTCAAGTTTTTTGTTCAATTTCTTTATCCCTCTACACACACACAATTCTATGTAGGTGCGCAAAATTGTGCACAGCCTGCTTTTTCCTTTCCTTGTTTTCTCCGACGCCCTCTTCCCCTCTCCCCTCCCCCACAGTGATCTGTGATAAGAGGCTCACACTTTTGGTGCTTATGTAATTGCACACACACACACACACACACAAACGAGGGGTGATGGCTTGGTTATTGTTTGATTCACACAAATGGAATCAGCGTCATCCACGGGCCTTTCTGGGTTGTGCCTCTCTCTCCCCTCCTCACCTCCTCGTCACAGCTCTGATTGTGCTGTAACAATGGCTCAACATCCCGTGGTGAGGCTGTGTCAGTATTCCTACCATCGCCCACCTCCAATAGAAAATTTGTTTTCCATCTTCTGTTGCTATAAATAGGCCCTTTTAGACTGACGTTGATTTCCATTGATCTCACATTAAATAAAGTCCCTTATGTGACAGCCAGCTTCACTGTATATCCATAGGTGAGGAGTTAGAAAAGAACCTGGGGGTGGGGCCGGCACTGTGGCGTAGGGGGTAAAGCCACCACCTGCAGTGCTGGCATCACATATGGGCACCGGTTCAAGTCCCAGCCGCTCCACTTCCGATCCAGCTCTCTGCTATGGCCTAGGAGAGCAGTGGAGGATGGCCCAAGTCCTTGGACCCCTACACCCTTGTGGGAGACTCGGGGGAGGCTCCTGGCTCCTGGCTTCGGATTGGCACAGCTCCAGCTGTTGCAGCCAAGTGGCGAATGAACCAGTAGACAGAGGACCTCTCTCTCTCTCTCTGCCTCTCCTTCTCTCTCTGTGTAACTGAGTTTCAAGTAAATAAATAAACCTTGGGGAAAAAAAAAAAGAAAGAAAAGAACCTGGGAGAATGAAAACTCTGGGGACAGAACAAAAGGTGAATGTTTTCACTTTCTGAAACTTTCTAGATGCCCTTTCATGTTGTCACACTATTCAGATGATAGCTCAAAGTTGCAAAGGTTAAAAAAAAATGTCTGTTTAGGGGCCAGTGCTGTGGCATGGTGGGTTAAGCTGCAGCATCGGCATCCCATAAGGGTGCTGATTTGAGTCCTGGCTGCTCTGCTTCTGCTCCAGCTCCTTGCTAATGTGCCTAGGAAAGCAGCAGCGGATGGCCCAAGTGTTTGGGCCCCAGCACCAACATGGGAGACCTGGGAGAAGCTCCTGGCTCCTGGTTTCAGCCTGGCCCAGCCCCAACTGTTGTGACCGATTGGGGAGTAAACCAGCAGTTGGAAGGTATCTCTCTGTCTCTATCTCTTTCTCTCTCTGTTGCTCTGCCTTTCAAACAAATAAAAATGAAATATGTTTTAAAATGTCTGTTTTATGCATAACAATCTTCTTCTAAGTGTTGGGGAAAAGCAGACATGATGACCCAGCAGTGAGGTCAGAAATGGAGACCCCTCTGGACAGCTGCCACCTCTTACAGCCCTTGAGTTGCCCGAAGCCCGCCAGGGGTCTCCGTCTGCACTGACCCCATCCACACCAACCCACAGACATTGCCCTATGCCCTGTGAGAGGCACCTGGAATGTTGGGACTCCGACTCACAAAAGTCGCTTCTCAGAAGATACCCTGCACATGGCTTCCAAACCCTAGCCCCTCCTATCTTTCCTGAGTGCCCAAACTGCGTGTTGGGTGCTGGCTAAGGGGTGCTGTTGAGTCTCCAAACAAAAGTCGTGTTTGTGTCTGTCTTCCAGGGAGAAGTTGGGTGTTCAGCCACAAGCGACTGCAGGGGCAAGGCAAGCAGAAGCTGCTTATCTCAGACCCTAGGAGGAGCCCAAACATTTTTACAGCTCCCAGAAACAATGGGCCCAAAGAAACAGAGTCCTGGGCGCTCACCCCTGTCCGTTGACATCAGCAGCTGCACTTTATGGGCTATCATTAATTCTCACTCCAGTCATTGTTCCAGCCCTCGCTGCAATTATCTAAGGCAGCATTGCACAAACGTGGTCACATACTCAAGCAGAAGGAATCCAAGGGTGTGCTCGCAACAGACGAGTTACGAGGCACCCCGAGAACTCCCAGCCTCCTGGCCCAGGTGCTAGGGTCTTCGTGGAAAAGGCAGCCAAGAGCAGAACGCAGCCTGCTTGGACATTCTTCTTGGTTTGACAGAGCCAGGCCACAGAGCACCTCCTGATGGAAGGGCCGGCCCCATTCCCGGGGGCCTGGAGCTGTCCGCCTGTGAAGGGGCATCCAGAGGCTCTCCTGAGGTTCACCTGCGAGCTGAGAGTCCCCTGGGAAAGCTACCTTTCCCTACCCACCTTCCATCTCGGTTTCCTTATCTGTCAAGCGGAGCCCTGTCTCGGGGAGCTTCCTGGGGGTCCCCTGATGTGAAGTTCATGTCTGAAGACCTGGGCAGGGACCACTCCCCTCAGCCCCGTAGTGGGTGTTGCATGCCCTCTGTTCTGATCTCTCCTTAACAGAACCACTCACCAGCCAGAGGAGCACCTGAGGGCTCCTCTGTGTGTGTGGAAGGCTCCTCCCACCCCGTCCGTCATAGCCGGGACAGATGACTGCACGGAGGGAGCCGGGAGGCTGTTTCGAAACAGGCAGTCAGGTTCCTTGCTGGCACAGTATGCAAATAGGCACAGCTTCTCTGGAAATGAACTTGGTGATAGGGATCAAGAGCCTGACAGCATTTGGATCTTCTTGCCTGGTAATTGCACCCCTGGGAATCTAGCCTAAGGAAAGAATTCAAAATGTTTGCAAGAGCTTCGCACAACGAGGTTCATGGCTGCACTGCTTTAAGTGATAACCAGAAACAAAATAAAAATGCGTTCACAGGGGCTGACGCTGTGGCGAAGCGGGTATAGCCGCTGCCTGCAGGGTCAGCATCCCGTATGGGCGCCGGTTCGAGCCCTGGCTGCTCCACTTCTGATCCAGCTCTCTGCTACGGCCTGGGAAAGCAGTGGAGGATGCCCAAGTCCTTGGGCCCCTGTACTTGCGTGGGAGACCCGGAAGAAGCTCCTGGCTCCTGGCTTTGGATCAGCACAGCTCTAGCTGTTGCAGCCATTTGGAAAGTGAACCAGCGGATGGAAGACCTCTCTCTCTCTCTCTCTCTGCCTCTATTTCTCTCTCTGTGTAACTCTGACTTTCAAATAAATAAATAAACATATTTTTAAAAAATACGCTCGCAGCGGAAGCAGCACTGGAAACGTATGACACTTACACGAACACAGGAGAGTGTTTCTCGTATTCTGTCAGGAAAGCAGAATGCAAAGTCTCCAGGCTCGGGTAACTTAGTTCTAGAATGCGCTCCTACGGAAGGAGCTTACCGAGATGCTAACGCTGGTTATCCTTGGGAGTTGGGATTCGGGGTGCAGTCTGAGTTGTGGGCTCCCCCGAGGTCTGGGGGTCAGGGAGGCACATTTGCTGAAGCAACAGTTCTCCATCACAGGGCAACGAGTCGTGCTCAGCAGGCTTGAAGGACTGGGGTGGTTTTTCTGTGTAAAGCAAGGACCTGAGCCGGCGCCGTGGCTCAATAGGCTAATCCTCCACCTTGCGGCGCCGGCACACCGGGTTCTAGTCCCGGTTGGGGCGCCGGATTCTGTCCCGGTTGCCCCTCTTCCAGGCCAGCTCTCTGCTATGGCCAGGGAGTGCAGTGGAGGATGGCCCAGGTGCTTGGGCCCTGCACCCCATGGGAGACCAGGAAAAGCACCTGGCTCCTGGCTCCTGCCAGGATCAGCGCGGTGCGCCGGCTGCAGCGGCGGCCATTGGAGGGTGAACCAGCGGCAAAAGGAAGACCTTTCTCTCTCTGTCTCTCTCACTGTCCACTCTGCCTGTCAAAAAAAAAAAAAAAAAAAAAAAAAAAAAAAAAAAAAAAAGCAAGGACCTGGATGCAGCTGGCAGATTAAATGTGCAGCTTACCCCACCTCCTGAACACACTGGCGCTTCTGCCCGTGAGAAACCGTGTGGACAAAGCGCAGGCGAGGGGACCACGAAGTTTGAAAAACAGAGCCAGAGGAGGGTCAGGCTCTCCACGTATCAAGACGGGACTTCTCAGGCTGAATCTGTCTAAAAAAAAAAAAAACCTAAAAATTAAAATTAAATAAAAAAAAAACTAATAAAAAAAAGGAGGGGACTCCTCTGGCACTGAGTTAGGAAACAAACTGAAGAAATAACCCAACTTAGGTTAAAACTGGTCCGACAGAGAATAATATTCAAATACAGTACCATCAGCAGCACCCACACCTCTGCCAGAAATATGATTACATGGCGGAAGCGGAGCAGGGAGTGAGGAGGAAGTGGGGAGGGCGGCGTCGTCCCAGGGAGCCGGAGCGAAGCCTTCCCAGCAGGAAGCCAAGCACTGAGCTCTGAGGCCAGAGCACGGTGAAGGGGGCACACTGGGAAGAGACAGCCACAGTGCCAAGCGGAAGGCAGACGCAGGGGTGGGACCCAGCTGCGGGAGTTCTTTTTCATAAAAAAAAAAAAAGAAAGAAAAACAAAATCTGATGTCATGCACACATAACTTTGCTTTTTAATATTTTCAATTCAGAAGGCAACCAGGAAGAAGGCACGTGACTGAGCCATGTGGGCCGTGCGGTTAGTCGGGTGGGGTTGATTCACAGGCAGATGCCGGAGGGCACCTGGTTGTAGGCCTTGACCAAGTTCTAACAGGGCCCCAGGGAGCAGCTGTGCCCAGCCCTGGGAGGAAGGATCCCTGTGGTGGTGGCCGTGGGGACACAGAGGAGGGCCTGGGTGACAGGTGTCTCCTAGGGGACTCATCAGCACTCATGTAGCCAGCTTCAGGAAGGAGGCTACAGGGGAGCGGGGGGGAGCAGCCTGGGCAGGGAGAAGTTCCAGTTCTGCCCGTGCACCCCATCCCACCCCTGCCCCCTGCCTCCCACACGGACATCGCTGTGCGGGAATTGGGGCAAGGAGCAGAGTCGGGAGCCCAGCACTGGAGTCCTCGGGTTAAAACACAGAGCGCTATTAAAAGAAAGGCACGGGCTTGTAGCCAGACAGGACTGGAGTGGAACTCCGATCACGCCACTGCCTGCACGGTTTCCGGAAGTCATTCAGCCCCCCTGACTCCCGGGGCATGTCAACCCACAGACAGGCCAGGCACAGCCGCCTCGCAGGACTGCCCCTGGGCAACGCTGGCCAGTGTCTGTCCCTGCAGCCCACGACCACCCTCCCCGTGGCCCCCCTGGGGCCATGGAGCTGCACTGGGAAGGCCCTCCCAGCTCCCCTGAGGTCCCTGCCATCCCTGCCTCTTTCAGGCTGTGGGGCCCCAGGGGGCTCCCCGGAGGCACCTTCACCTTCCCTTCCCGTCGGCTCAGGAATGGAGATCACACAGGTATGCATCAACCAGAAAGTCAGCTTTATTAGCCCACCACCAGCGGAGGGGAGGGGGAGACAGCTGGGAACCGCGCTGGGGTGACAGGTCGGGTCCGGCCTCTAGGGGGCGAGGCCGGCGCGGGCAGGGGCTCCGGCAGAGGCGGCTCAGTTCCGGGAGCTCTGGCTCTGGCTCTGGCTCTGGCTGAAGCTGACCGAGCCCTGCTCCTTGAGGATGGGCCGGGTCTGGCGAGCGGCAGAGGTCGAGGATGAGGAAGAGAAGACTGTGGGAGAGATGGGACCTGAGCCGGCTGCAGGGCAGCGGGGACAGAGGGCTGGGGGCGCTGGGGACGGGGCCTGGCCCCCATCCCCCAGGGAACAGGCAGGGGGCCAGTCCTCAGCTTACCATCCCGAGAAGAGTAGGATTGACCTGATGCTTGCTGGGAGGAGAGGCTGTGGGCGAGAAAAGGGGGCGTTAGATGCGCAGGGACCTGGGGGGAGGGGCTGGGGTGGGCCGGGCCCGCACTCACTGGGCGTCCTCGCCCTCCAGCAGGCGGCGGTAGGTGGCGATCTCCTGCTCCAGCCGCGTCTTCACGTCCAGCAGGATCTGGTACTCCTGGCTCTGCTGCTCCATCTCGCAGCGCAGCTGTGCCAGCTGCTCCTCCACGCCGCCAATCAGCCCCTGGATCTGGGCCAGCTGCATGCAGTAGCGGCCTTTGGTCTCCTCCAGGCTGTTCTCCAGGGATGCTTTCTGCAAGAGAGAGAGAGAGAACGAATGTTTGCAGATCACGGCCCTGTCCCTCCAGGTCTTGGAGCACGTTTCCCTAGAGGTGCACGGACTTGGGCTCCCAGCTGGGTAGTGATGGCCCAGAAAACATGGAGAAAAGCTACTGCACCACTCTGGGCCTTGATGTCTCCATCTGGATAATGGGTACCACAATCCCTCCAGTCCCGTTCCAGGGAGGAGGGAGAGGGCAGTGTGGAGGGGTGGCCCTGGCGGTGACTCGGGGTTGCAGCTTCGTACCATGCTGAGCTGGGACTGCAGCTCGATCTCCAGGCCCTGGAACACCCTGCGTAGCTCGGTCACCTCGCTGCGGCCGCTCTGGATCAGTTCGCTGTTAGAGGCCACTTCCTTGTTCAGCTCCTCGGTCTGAGAGGCAAGAGAGGACCAGCGAGTGTGAGGCACTCCGGGACCCCCCTGGCTGGGGCGTCCTGCGGGGGCGCCGAGGCCCCCGGCCCCACCTTGCTCAGGAACCAGGCCTCGGCGTCTCTGCGGTTCTTCTCCGCCATCCGCTCGTACTGGTCACGCATCTCGTTGAGGATGCGGCTCAGGTCCACGCCGGGAGCAGCGTCCATCTCCACGCTGATGTCCCCGCCAGTCTGACCCCGCAGGGCAAGCATCTCCTAGAAGGGGTGGCAGGCGACACTCAGCTCAGCGGACCCCGCTCCTGGCTCCAGGTGGACCTGGGAACTCCACCAATCCAAGCTCGTACCCCCGAAGCCAGCCGCAACCCTACCTCCTCGTGGTTCTTCTTCATGTAGGCCAGCTCCTCCTTCAGGCCCTCGATCTGCGCCTCCAGGTCGGTCCTGGCCAGGGTCAGCTCGTCCAGCACCCTGCGCAGCCCGTTGATGTCGGCCTCCACGCTCTGGCGCAGGTTCAGCTCGTGCTCATATCTGGCAGGACAGATGGCGGAGTCTCAGGTTCCATCCTTGACATCTTTTGGGTGGACGGCCCACTCCCCAGACCCGCAGCCCACCCCCAGGGTGCTCACTTGGTCCTGAAGTCGTCAGCCGCCAGCCTGGCGTTGTCGATCTGCAGGATGGGCTGTGCATTCTCAAGGGTGGCCGAGATGATCTGGAGCGGGGGTGAACGGACGGGAGGCCTGGTCAGCCTTGGACCATGCCGCTCAAGGGTGAGGGGCAGAGGGGCAAAAGGAGCCTCCCCGGGGGTCACCAGTGGGCAGGTCAGGCCCTCCACTCCCCTGGCCAGAGAGGGGTGCCTTGTCCACCCATGTCAGAGTGGTAGGAGTGCACCTGTACCCCACGCCTCCCACCACTGCCACCCTGAGCTGGGAAGCCTGAGAAGCTGAGTTCTGCTACAGTGCAGGGAACGCTTGCAGGGAATCCAAGACTCAGGCCCAACCCCAGCTCCAACACAGAAATGCTCAAAAGGGACCCTCTGCTACCACTTCCCTGGGTGCCCTGGCACTCCCCTGAAGCACCTCGGTCTCCCTGTTTGCTACACAGAGGTGTCCTAAAGACCCCTCTTAGGGCTGCAGCCCCCAGCACCGCCCACCTTGCTCCGCAGCTCCTCGATGGTCCTGAAGTAGGGGCTGTAGTCTTTGACCTCAGTGGGCCGCTGCTTCTGGTACCAGTCCCGGATCTTCACCTCCAGCTCGGTGTTGGCCTCCTCCAGGGCGCGCACCTTGTCCAGGTAGGAGGCCAGGCGGTCGTTGAGGTTCTGCATGGTGATCTTCTCGTTGCCAGAGAGGAGGCCACCATCAGCACCACCAAAACCAGCACCAAAACCAGCACCGAAGCCAGCACCAAGGCCAGCACCGTATCCTCCACCATAGGCGCTACCCAGGGCGCCACCAAAGCCGCTGCTGCTGCTGAAGCCGCCACCATAGCCACCCCCGATCCCACAGGCTCCCCCAGAGGAGAAGCGGGAGGAGGAGACAGACAGGCCCCCGTAGGCGCTGGGAGCCCGGCAGGATCCTCCGGCCAGGACGGAGGACATGCGGCTGGAGCCGCCTCCGATGCCACAGGTGCCCTTCATGGAGCTGGACGTGAACTGGCGGCTGCAGGAGGTCATGGTGCCGAGAGGTGGTGCGAGAGCGAGGAGCCGGCTGAGAAGAGCGAGGTGCTGGGGAGGCTGAGAGAGGATGCTGTGGCTGCCTCAGCCCCAGATGCTTTATAGGCGCCCGGGAAGGCGGGGCCCTGCCAACTGCTGACTCCAGGCTCCCTGGGGATTTCGTCACATGGCCCGGCCCAACTTCCCACTCCAGATTATTCAGCTGGGACCGACTCACTTCGCTGTGTGCCGGTTCGAGTTCCCACCCAGATCGGGGGGTGTGGGGCTGGGAGAAAAATGCACAAACACAAATGTGTTGTGACTCAGGCTGGGCGGCCAGAAACCCGGCTCCCGTTCCTGGAGCCCCCGGGGCTGGCAGGGCCTGGGCACAGTTCACTTTGTGACAGCCGCGTCCTAGTGGGCTGTGAGTCAGAGGGACTGCCGGCCCCCCCACCCCGCGCCACGGGTGACAGCCTTCACTTAGAGATGTCAGCGATGCCTTCCTGGGGCGTCCTGGGCTGCAGCTAGGGGGCTGGCTGGGCTGTGGCTGCACTGTGCTTTGCTTGCTGTGTGCCCTGAGGCCCCTCCCCTCCCTTCCCGGGGCCTGAGTGATTAAGGAGTCCTCTCCAGTCTCTTTCCCCTGCTGGGTCTACTCCCTGTTTGAGAGACCACCTGTGAGGTGCAGAGCAGGCCCTGCAGAGCCAGTCGGGGAGGTGCTCTCCTGTTCTGGCCCCTGCTAGCTGCACAGCACAGGCAGGTCCATCAGCCCCACCAAGCCTCAGTTTTCTCATCTGTAAAAGGGGAAGACACAGCACCAGCCACAGAGGACCACCCCCCAGCCCTGCCCCTCAGCCTTCATTTCCAGTCCAGCTGCCCCCTCAAGCTCACCGCTACAGTCTGGGGTCCCCCCCACACCTCCAGGCAGGACCCTGCACCCACACGCCGCCCCCAGCATATGGCCTCTCCACTCCCCCTGCTGCCCTCACCTAATCCCGGCCACCCACCTGCACGGTGGGAGGCAGGCCCTGTCTTGCACTAATGCTGCATGTGACCCCTGACCCTGCCAGGGACTTCAGAGCCCCCGCACAGACACAGCCCCAGCTCTTTCTTCTCACGTCCCCAGTTCCCAAGACATTCAGTCATTCAGCCTTAGTCTCTGGGCCCCACCTGGCTTGGGCATGTCTCAGGGTGCCTGACATGTGCCACTCAGTTCTGCAAGCCGGTGTCACTCCTGCCGCCAGCTCAGACCAGGGCGCTGGGACACTCACAGGAGAGCTCACAGGATGCCCAGTAGCATGGACCTGACACTGGAGCCCGGCCCGCCTGCTCCCCCAGCCCGGGCCCACTCCATTGTCCTGCACCACCTTCCCTCCATGTCTCAGCACCCCCCATCTTATTATTTATTTATTTATTTATTTATTTATTTATTTATAATTCAGAGGCTGACAGAGGTCTTCCATCTACTGGTTCACTCCACACTGCCCGCAACAGCCAGGGCTGGGCCGGGCCGAAGCTGGGAGCCCGGAACTCAGTCTGGGTTTCCCACACAGGTGACAGGGAGCCAAGTTCTTGAGCCATTGCCTGCTGCCTCCCAGGGTGCACATTAGCAGGAAGTTGGAATTGCAAGTGGAGTCAGGACTCAAACTCAGGCCCTTTGGTATGGGATGCAAGTGTCCATGCAGCACCTTAAAGGCCGCACCAAATGCCCACCCTGCACCACTTTCTTGATGTGTGAATTACCCTGTCGCGGGAGGACAGAGGCCGGTTCTTCCAGAGTCGCCGGGCTTTAACCCGAGGAGTCAGGACTAGAACACGGAGCTCCAGCCTTCTCCCGGCTTCCACGCAGGCACAGGCGAGCTCCATTCTCACCCACCTCCACTCCGCCTGGCTCAAGCTCTGCCCAAGATGGGTGTGACACTGGCTGAGAACCTGGCCCAGAGCTGAGGGCTGGAAGGAGGCCAGGGGTCTGTGCACAAAGGCAGGGGGCGCTGCAGGGCTGATGCAGCGCTGACCACTGTCCTTGCTCTGCAGGGCCTCTGCGGAGGTGGAGCTGCCCCATCCTGAGTTCTGCTGGGGCAGGAGATCCTCTCCTTCCGCATAGCGGGGGCTTGTGGCAGTCACATCTCACTCTGGCCCACGGGTCACCGGCCCCAAGCCACACACGGAGCTGATGCACACACCTGCAAGGCCAGACTGGAGAAGGAGCACCATACTCTCCTCCCTGGTTCCCCCAAAGGGCAAAGGGGTCCCAGAATCTTGGACAAAGCCCCAGGGTCCAGGTGCCGGATGCCTGGAGTTCAGGTCCAAACACAGACGCATCACCCTCCGGGGAGTGAAAGATTTGCCCACGGTTAAACAGCGTGCAAGCACGGGAGCAGGAACTTGAACCCCACTGCAACTCCCAAGTCGAAGTCCACAATTAGAGGAGCAGGAACTCAAATCCATTGCAACTCCCAAGTTGAAGTCTACATGACTCTTTTTTATTTTATTTTTTTTTTAATTTGAAAGGTAGAGTTACAGACAGTGAGAGGGAGAGACAGAGAGAAAGGTCTTCCATCTGCTGGTTCACTCCCCAAATGGCCGCAACAGCCAGACCTGGGATGATCTGAAGCCAGGAGCCAGAAGCTTCTTCCAGGTCCCCTATGTGGTTACAGGACCCAAGCACTTGGGCCATCTTCTGCTGCTTTCCCAGGCCATAAGCAGAGAGCTGGATCAGAAGTGGAGCTGCTGGGACTAGACCCGGTGCCCAGATGGGATGCTGGCGCCAGCCCCAAGGTCCACATGACTCTTACAGTGGAGGGTCTGGTATCTCTTCCTCTCTGCCCCAGTCTGTACACACACACACATACACATGTGCACACGCATACACATGCGTGCACACTCACCTCCCCTCTAACTACATACTGCCCATCCCCTCCTCCCACTCTAGGACCTGTGTGGGCTGGGAAGCTACTGGAAAGTTGCCAAGTGACCCAATACGTGGTTCAGCCAGTGCCACAGATCAGATACCCACTATGTGCCCAGCACTCAGGGGTTGGGGGAGGAGGGAATGACCAGAGGCTCTGACCATACAAGAACATAGGATCTGACCTGGGAGAAAGCAGCTCACGGCAGGAACCCCTGGGGTACCCACCAGGCAGGCCACGCCCCCACTACAGGAGGCAGCTGGAGTCTCCAGCAGTAGGGGACGAGGCTGACCCTGTGAAGGGGGCTCGCAGGGAGGCCGCAGCTGGGCCTCGCAGGGTCTGAGCTGGCAGAGAAGGAGCAGGGGGCATTGCCTTCCCCCTGGAGGGTGCAGAGCACAGACTCCCGGAGCTACGGCCCTTCCAGGCAGTGGGCTCCTGCCTCCCTCTGGCCCCGCCCCATCCCAGCTGTAAAGTCATGTCATGGCTCAGTCGGCCGGGAAGCCTCATTGGCCAATACCACGCTGAGACTTGCCGGGTTTCCCAAACCTGACTGGTCATCAGAATCCCCTGCCTCCTCCCGCCCGGCTCCCAACCCCTGCATCAGCATCGCCAGGACAAGCCTGGTCCTGGGGCTGTTTTACAAGCTCCCCAGGGGGTTCTCAGGCTGGAGAGGCAGGAGGCAGCCCAAGGGGCAGGGGTGGGAGGGGTTGCAGGGAGGCTGAGAGGAGAGAGGCTGCTGCAGGGCCCCCAGCCCTGGCGGGGAGTCCAGAACCACAGGCTCCTGGGCAGGAGGAAGTTGTAGAGCCCCACTGAGCCAGGACAGCCCTACCTGGAGTCAGGGCGAGCAGGGCTGAGAGCCTGAGCAAGCCCTTGGGCCTCCCTGGGCCTCAGCTTCTGTCTCTGCGAAATGGGAGCAGCAGATTAGAGGACGAGAGGTTAACAACCTGGCGGACCCCTGGCTACCACTGCATTTCCTCGACAGGTGCTTCTAAAGGCCCCGCCACGTGCTGAGCGTGGCTCTGAGCACTCGGACCCAGAGGACGGGAGAGAGGAGCCTCCAGACACCCAGTGTGGGGGCAGAGGGTGGGAAAGACAGCCCATTACCACGTGGTCCGACTGCAAGGGGGACCAGGGGCCGGAAGGGGACCGAGAAGCGGGGTCCCCAGGGCTGAGCAATTGTCCACTCCAGGCTCTGGCCCTGTGACGGGCCCGCCTGTCCCCTCAGCTCCCCAAAGCGGGATGACCTAAGACTGTGCCCTGCTTGCACTCTAGACTGGAGCCTCCCTCAGGCCCCTCGGGGTAGGCCCTGTCCCTCTGGGGCAGGCCAGCGGGGTCCTCCTTGCCCTGCGACACCGCGGACAGGGCGCTCCCCCAGCCACCTGCCTCCCTGTAGGGAACATGGCAGGGTCAGTCCCTGCCAGGGTATCAGTGTGGGGAAGAGGGGTCCCTGGGAAGCAGGTGTGTGTGTGTGCGTGTGTGTGTAAAACAGGATGCTGTGGGCGGGGTGAGTGTGAGTGCATTAAGTCCTCACGGAGTCCCATTGCTGAGCCCCCCCAGCCAGCCACAGGCACATGTCCCCAACCACCTGGGTCTGCTCAGGGTGCCTGGACAAGGCCACCAAGCTTCCCCACCCTACCCCCTGGGGACCCCAGTGTCGCAGCCGCTGCTTTCTGGTTCAGCTCTCCTGGCACACCTGGGTGCTCCCCTGTTCTGGCCACCTCAGCCCTCCCAACACTCATTTTGGGGGAGGGGCTTCCTCCCAGCAGAGGGGCACAGTCAGACTACTCGCCCTGTCTCCAAGGATGGACCCCCAGAGTCCACGGTAGGGAAAGAGCCAGGCGGGGCAGGAGGTGGAGCGCGGGGTGCCCGCCCCTCCCACGCCCTGCTGCACCCCCGACACGCCAGGCTGCGGAGAAGAGCTGAGTCACTGCTCTCGGAGTCTCAGTGGCCCCATCCACACAATGGGGCGCCTCTCCCAGAGCCCCCGCTCGCTGTGGCTGTCGCTCCAATGAATGAGCTCACCCTCCAGGATGAGCCATCCGTGGCCTAGGGCCGGTTCTTCTGGTCCTGGCTAGATGCCGGTGCAGGGTCTGGGGGAAATAGCGCCTCCTTCCTGCCTGCCCCCCATCCCGCCCATGCCACGTTCACTGCCAGGCCTCTGAGAGGCACCAGCCTCTGGCGGAACAGATCCTGTCGCTGCTTTGCGCCCTGCAGGTGCCACTGTGGCGGGAACCTCCGGCTGCCAGAAGGCACTCTGGCTGGGGGTGGAAGTCCGCAGCTTCTCCCACCCCTCCTACAACCTGTGGCTCCCACAGCCGAGAGAGGGCCCTCGGCTCACCCCAGCAGGCTCACCCCAGGGTCAGCGCTCCTGCCCGGCCCCCACCTTGCAGACCCAGCCTCTCCTCCAGGCCCCAGGCCAGAGAGGGTGTTACAGGGCCTGCTCGGATTCCACAGCAGCCCAGATCCCCGGCTTGGCAGTTGGGTGGGGGCACCTCCTCTTATTAGCCCCTTCTGCCGCACCCCCCGCCCACCTCGGAGAAAGCCAGGAAAGCAGGGTGCCCCACCCAGCAGCTTCCGGATTTACTCGAAGGAGGATGTCCAGGTATGGGGCTCGCCCGCCTCCCCGAGGAACTGGGCTGGGGCTCAGAGGGTCCCAGCGTGGTCAGGGCACACGGCCCCTCCTCCTCTTCCCCAGGATGTAGTTTCCCACCCTCCCTCATGCCACCCACCTTCAGGTAGGGAACCAGAGGAGGCCAGACTGCCAGGGAGGCAGTCACACTCCCCCCACCCCTACAGCAGCCGTCTGAGCCACCTGACCACAGGGAGCTGCCTGACCAACTGAGAGAGGCCCCACCCTCTCTCCCACACCTGGCAGGGTTGTAGCCATCCCCAGAAGCACAGGCTCTGGCTCCCTGTTCCCAGGGTGGGGGCAACAGGAGCCCCTCTTGAGTTTCCTGAGACTCACCCAGCTACCTGGGCCCTCGCCTGCAACCCCCATACCTACCCACCCCACCTTGGTGCCTCTCCCAGTCCCGCCCACCTCCAGCTCCCTCTGGAGGAGGAGCAATTGATCAGATGATTCGGCCGGCACCAGAGATCTTGTCCATTTATGGAGGAGAAATGAGGCTCAAGGAGGGGACTGCCTGACCTCCCGAGCCGTGGAGCCATCCGGGACAAGACAGAGCTCCTGGGACCACCCCGATATGCCTCATCCCCCTGGGGTCCAGCCCAGCCTGAGCCACCCTCCTGCCGGTCCCAGTCCACTCTCAACCTCGATCTGAGCTGACCCCGACCTCCAAGTCAATATCCAGTGTCCAGAGACTGCCCCTCTCATCCTCCCAGCCCACTCCTTTGTCACCAGTGCCCACTTCAGTGGCCAAGATGAGGACACATCTCACATGTGAGGCAACAAACTTTATTGGTGTCAGGCAGAGGGAGGTGAGGGAGGGACTGAAGCGAGGACTGAGGCTGGAGAGGCTAGGGGCTGCTGGGTGGAGGGCGGGTCTGCCTCCCCGCCGCCTGGGGACTGTCCAGGGGGAGACGAGTCCTTAGCGGGTGGTCTGGTGCACCTGCTCGCGGGAGGAGATGACCTTGCCGTCCTGGACCTCTTCCACAATGGTGCGCACCTGGCGGGTGGTCACGGCTACAGGGGAGACAGACACCTGGAGGTGGGTGGGGGGCCGAGGGGCCCTTGCCCAGCCCCCAGCCCCCTGAGTTGGGGCCAGTTCTCTTCCCAGTCCTCTCCCTGCTTCTGTGAATGCCTCTGGTGGCCCCTCAACCTCACAGCAGACACACATCGCTCCTCCCCTTGCCACAACCTCCCTTCTTCCTATGTCCACTGGTGCCTTGCATGGGTCTTGCATTTAACTCTGACCCATCAGTGGCCTGTAAGAAGACCACGTAGACAGACCCCTGTGGACAGGATGCTGCCTGAACCCTGTCCCAGCAGTCTCCAGGGCTGATCCCCATCAGACTGGGCTCTCCAGCACAACCCCCAGGCCCCCATCACCCCCAGGAGAGTGGGAACCCAGGGCTATGGTCCAATCTTCCCCATCAGACTGGGGTCTAGAGGGCAAGGACCAGGTCCCCAGGTCCCACCAGGCTGCAGGCCCCAGAGCCAGGACTGCTCCTGCCCATCTGTATGGCTTCAAGAGCAAAGCTCATGAGACTGTGTCCCTGTCACCCCATCAGATGAGTCCCAGACCCAGGACCACATCTCCTCCATCAGACTAGGACCTCCAGGGTAACAAACTTTATTGGTGCTCCCTGCCCTCTCCACAACCCGTCAGATCTGATGGCATCTCTCTCACATGACCCAACCCTGAACCCTAACGGGTCCCTGACCTAAGCCCTCATTTCCGGGAACTCCTTAGGGACCCCGCCCAGCAGTGCGCAGGGGGTTGCCTGGCCCATGCACCCCGCCCCCAGCCCTCAGGCACTGAGATCCTTACGTTCTTTTGGCTTGTACTGAGTCAGGCTGCAAAAAGAGAGAGAGAGAGAGAGAGATTAGATGTGGGTCTGAGACAGCCTCACCCCCAGCCCAGAGGCCCCCAGCCCCGGCCCCGGCCCCCACTCACTGGGCGTCCTCGCCCTCCAGCAGGCGGCGGTAGGTGGCGATCTCCTGCTCCAGCCGCGTCTTCACGTCCAGCAGGATCCTGTACTCCTGGTTCTGCTGCTCCATATCACAGCGCAGCTGTGCCAGCTGCTCCTCCACGCTGCCAATCAGCCCCTGGATCTGGGACAGCTGCACGCAGTAGCGGTTCTCTGTCTCCGCCAGGCTGCCCTCCAGGGATGCTTTCTGCAAGGGGGGAGAGAGAGAGGGTCAGAGATTGATGAAGCTGCTCCTTCCCTCTGTGCTTGCCCCAGGCCCAGCCCCAGGCCTGGCGGTGCTCCTACCATGCTGAGCTGGGACTGCAGCTCGATCTCCAAGGCCTGCATGGAGCGCCGCAGCTCCGAGATCTCGCTCTTGCCACTCTGCAGCAGCTCGCTGTTGGTGGCTACCTCGCGGTTCAGCTCCTCCGTCTGCAGACGAGACAGCACAGGCAGCCTGAGTCCCCTCCCGGAGACAGCCAGCACCGTGGGCTCCCCTCAGCCCCGAGGGCCGCCTTCCTGGCCTCCCCTGAGCCTCCCAGCCTCCTCCCAAAACTGACGGCCTCTTCTCACCAGCTTCCCACTTCCCAAAGCCCAGGAGCTGGCCCTTTGAAATGTTAGCGTTTGATGGTGAATCCCTTTAAGAGGGAGCCAGCCAGGATGCACAGCCCAGCCCAGTCCTGGCGCTCGTTCCCGACTCAGGGAGCGTGGAAGCAACCCCTGCTCCCGCCTTCATTCCATGGGCGCCCCCCACCCATCCCCCGATTCCGGTTCAGCTTAGCTCCACGTCTGTTGATGCAATGGGTGGTCCTGATCCCTAGGTCCCATCTCCGAGGCCGGGACACCCGCAGGGGCCAGGTGTTCAGCTTCCTGTTGGAGCTCAGGGCCCTGCCTCCCCAGCCCGGGCAAGGCCTCTGGGCTGCAGCAGCCCATACCTTGGTGAAGAACCAGTCCTCGGCGTCCTTGCGGTTCTTCTCCGCCATCTTCTCGTACTGGTCACGCATCTCAGACAGGATGCGGCTCAGGTCCACGCCAGGGGCGGCGTCCATCTCCACGTTGATCTCGCCACCCACCTGGCCTCGCAGGGAGTTCATCTCCTATGGAGGAGGGGCAGTGGGTGTGGGTGTCTGGGATGAGGACTCCTCGTTTGTCCTGTTTAGCCTCTACCTTCTGACCCCCCCAATGATTTTTGTACATTTGCCCTGTACAGGCCCTGCCTCCACCATTAGACTATGTCTCCCCCAACAGACTGAAGACTCTCTGAAGATAAAATCTAATTAGTATTAGGCCGGTGTCCCCACTTCCTCCTCTAACTCCCATACATCTCTGCGAGGTCCAGATGTGAAGATTTGAGCTGAGACAGGATTTGGCCTCATCTGTCCCCAGCCCTCAGGCAGGAGTCCAACAGAGGCAGGAAGGCTTCTGCAGGCCCTTGGAGGCCCCTGAGGTGCAGGCAGCGGTGGAGGGGGCTGCCCTGCACACTGGCTCTGGACCCCAGAGCCAGGGCTCTGCAGGCAGGGCAGCCCTGGGCAATGATGAGCCCGGCGCCTGCTCTGCTCCCTCCCACAGCATCAGCCTTGGCCCAGCCCCAGGGCCCTGCCGCCCCCTGCCCAGCCTCCTTGACCTGCTGCCCCAGCCTGCCCACCTCCTCGTGGTTCTTCTTCATGTAGGCCAGCTCCTCCTTGAGATTCTCAATCTGCATCTCCAGGTCAGCTCTGGCCAGGGTCAGCTCGTCCAGCACCCTGCGCAGCCCATTGATGTCGGCCTCCACGCTCAGGCGCAGGGCCTGCTCCGTCTCAAACCTGACGTGGGAACCGGATGCTTCAGTCCAGGCTGCATGCACTCACAGGTGGAGCCCCTGACCCCTCGCCTGCCCTTTGCCAGGGCTCTGAGGGCTTGTGTGGGACCCACCCGGCCTCCTGGCTTCTCTCCTCTTCCCCCACCTCACCTCCCCTCCCCTCTGACACCCGTCTGAACCCAGTGACCTTTGCTGTATCTTGGGCTGAAAAGTGAGCTCCCAGCAGCCCCTCGGAACACCCCTCCCCAACTCCTAGACCTTGCCCCAAGCAGCCCAGGAGCCCTGGGGTGGGGAGGGTGCCTCCAGCCCAGCCCGGACTCACTTTGTGCGGAAGTCATCGGCAGCCAGACGGGCGTTGTCAATCTGCAGCAGGATGTTGGCGTTATCCACGGTGGCTGTGAGGATCTGGAACACAAGGGAGGCGTCAGGTGGCAGAGGCTCAGTCCAGACCAGGCTTCTGAGGTGGTCTCCCTGCCCCAGTCAGGGTGGGATGCCTTGCCTTTCCCAGACCCCTCCCTTCCCGCCCAGCCTCTCCCCTGCAGGGTGCTGCAGCAAGCGGAGCCTGAGGGGCTGAAAACCACTTCCTCCACCCACCCGCCACCACCTGCTTCCCCCACCACGGGCTGGAGCCTGGCCCAGCCCCCCAGGAGTGCAGGGAACCAGAGAGGCACAGGGGCGTGTCCCCAGGCCAGCGATGGGGAGAAGATGTGACAGTCTCCTGCTGCACGGCCAGCAAGCCTGCCCCTGAGAGTCTCCCCCAAAGGAGGCTAAAGGTGCCCTTAGCACACCGGAAGCCACGCCCCTGCTAAGCCCCAACCCTGGGCTCTGGCAAGCAGCCATGCTCCCCCCATCAGGGACTCTCTGAGCCCCCACCTTCAGGGGCAGTAAGGGATGACGAAGCCAAGAGAGCTCCCAGACTAGGCACACAGGAGGCCTTCCCCACTCGGCCCCACCCCCGTCTCCGGCCTGCTGCCCCCGGCAGGTGCTTTCAGACAACGGAGGCACCTACACACCCAGTGCCCACCCCGCCGCCAGCCCAGCCTTCCAATGCAGCCTCGTGTTTTATCTGACAACCACACGCAGTGGCAAGGCCCCTCGTGATGGGCAAAGCGTGTCTCCGAGGGGCTTGTCCCTGGCCCAGCAGGCAGCAGCTTAGCTGTCTGAGGCCCTGCTGCGGCCTCCGGCTGGACGCCAGGCCTTCACCTAGGGCAGGGGCTATGGGGGAGAAGTCATGGGCACCAACAAGCCCACCTTGTTCTTCAGGTCCTCGATGGTCTTCCAGTAGTGGCTGTAGTCGGGGGCGGGCCCTGGAGCCCGCTTCTGGTACCAGTCCCGGATCTTCACCTCCAGCTCGGTGTTGGCCTCCTCCAGGGCGCGCACCTTGTCCAGGTAGGAGGCCAGGCGGTCGTTGAGGTTCTGCATGGTGGCCTTCTCGCCACCGGCCAGCAGGCCGTCTCCGCCACCAAAGCTGCCGCCATAGCTGCCGCCCGAGCCGAAGCTGTAGCAGCTGGAGTAGTTGCTGCTCCCCAGGGCGCCAGCCAGGCCGCCCGCAGACCCCAGCCTGCAGGAGCCGGCGCCCAGGCTGCCCGACACCCGACAGGAGGTGCGGGACGAGCCCCCCAGGCCGGAGGAGCCCTTGATGGAGCTGGAGGAGGTGAACTGGCGGATGGTGGTGGTCATGGCAGCAGCGGCCGGCGGCAGGCGTGGGGCGAGAGGGCTGGAGAGGAGGCAAGAGTTGCCGAGGTGCGTGGTGCTGCCGGGGCTCGCCTGCTCCCTTTATAGGCCGGCGAGTGGGCGTAGCGATTACAACAGGCGCGCTCCGCTGTTTCCATTCCCCTGGGCTTTCATCACCCCTGGCGCCCGGCCAGCTCCCAGGTGGCTGCGGCCCCCTCCCCTCCCATCATGGGGCTTTGCCTCCTTTCGCCGAACCCCTGTGCTGGGCGGCTACATGTGCGTGTGTGTGTGTCTCTGGTCCCGGGCCCGTCACCTGTGATTCAGGCAGGCCCTCCAGCTACGCTTTCCCATGACCTAATACGGACAAGAGGAGCAGGCATGACGTCACCGTCACCCAGCCCTCCCGGGCTGCTGCCACCCCAGCCCAGCCCACCTGGATGCCGGGGGCAGGTGGAGAAATGGGGCAGGAAGTCAGGCAGCCCCCGCCCTCTCCACACACAGGGCGGCCCAGCACCAAGCGCCCACCTGCCCTGGCAACTGGACCTAAATCCACCAGGCCACCGCCCAACACGGGAGCCCCGGCAGCCTCAGGACACCAGCCCAGGTCACAGAGCAGGAAACGGGGGCTGGGGTGACGGATGCAGTATCCACCGCCCCTCCTGGCCCCACAGCGGGGCATGCGGGCTGCCCCTTCACCCACAGGGAGCTCCAGGAGCGGGGAATGCACCCAGGGGCCCAGCCTCCATCTGGTCAGGTTTCTGACCCCGTCCCATCCCTAGGACCCCTGGGTGGCCCAGCTTCCTCTTGCAAGCCTTTCCCTATGTGCCTCTGACAGGTGGGGGTCCTGGGCTGGGGCAGGCAAAGGGGTGCTTGGCTGTGGGATGGGGAGCGGGGTTGGGGGATGTGGGGGTAACAGGAGATCTGTTCCCCCTTCTACACCCAAGAGGCCTCAGAGAGGGGTACAAAGCCTAAAGACAGGCTCTTCCTGGAGCCCCTCCCAGGGCGGGCTGCACGCCCCACCCCAGGGCCCACCCCGCCCTGCACCCCATCCCCAGCCGTGCCTGGGTCCCGGGGTCCCGGCAGGCCCTGCTGGGCGGAATGTGGTCGTGTTTCAGTCTGCCGATGGCTTCTACCTCCCAGACAGGCCCAGACAGCCCCCGCCAGCAGCCGAGAGATTCCCCAAGAACCTCGCGGCTGCCAAGCCACCAAAACAAACAGGACGCCCCCCACGCTCGCACACGCCCCCGAGCCAGGCAGAGCCGGTCTGGTTCCCTGGGCTGGCTCATTGCTGCCGCCCCCTGTCATTCATCAGGGCCCTGGACTGGTCCTGTGGAAACCCCCCTGCCCAGCCCCTCTCCCTCTGCTCTGGAACCCGCCCTGGGCTGAGGCAAGAAGCCCTGTGTAACAGGTGTGGTCCCCGGAAAGTCTGTGGGGCCAACCACAGAATCAGGGACCCACAGACTGATTCTTAGAAACCTCCCTGGCCTGGCAGACGGTCCCACGCCTCCACCCTCAATTCTTCCGCCTCCTTCCCCCGCGTCCGCCCGGGGCCCCGTGGTGGGCCGGGCAGCCTGGCAGTGGCGAGCCGACCGCAGAGGATCAATAACCTCTCCCCCTCCCCCAGTGCCGCAGCGCCCACCACAAATCACACGCGGACTGCACTTCAGGCCAAGCTTGAATCGTGGTCACTGGGGGAGACCCAGGAGGCCCCCTGGGTGGGGGCTGCAGGAAGTGGAGACAGAAAGCCACAGCTCGTGGGTGGGGTGCAGACGGGTACATGGGGCACAGCAGCGAGGGCTGGGAGCTGGGGGCCCTGGCTGCCCCGTGGTGCTCCAGGCAGGCCAGGCTGTCACACAGAAGGGGCCTCAGTGGGTGCACAGTGCACCTGCTTGTGGGACAAGACCACCTGGCCGGGACTTCCTCCATGACGGTGCAGTCCTGGCGGCTGCTCACCACGACTGCAGGCGGAGGAGGACGGGGGCACAGGAGCCTCAGGTAGGAGCCCCTATCCCACCCACCAGCCTAGCAGGTCCCCTCCCCTCCCACCCGGAGGGGTTCTCAGCCACTCCTTCCTTCTGGATCCACAGGGCCCCTCCTGTGAGCAGGGCAGGGCCGGCTCTTACCTTCCCAGGTGGGCTGGGAAACCACAGACCAGGAGTACTGGTGGCCAGGCTACAGGGAGGGAGACCAGCCTGGACCCCTGGGAGCACTGCTGGGGAGGAGCAGCAGCTGGGGTGGCCTGGGCAGAGGGGAGAGGGAAATCACAGCTGGGGGTGCGCAGAAAAGAACAGCTCAGGCCAACGGTCACAAGGAGCAGCGAGACCAGCCCCAGCCCGGCAGAAGGCCCGGTGGCATTTTGTGGCCACTTTGCGGCTCCTAAGCCAGGATTTACAAGGAGAAGCTAAGCAAGTGGTTTTATGTTTCCATATCCTGAAGGGCCCAACTGAAGGAGGCGGTTAAAGCAAGAGAGGCTGTGGTTAGACTGCAGATGGACTCCGCCATGGTCATGGAGCAAGACTCTGGAGCTCGTGACTAAGCACTCGGGACGCTCTCAGCCTTTGCCACCGGCCCACGAGCCAGACGGCCTCCCACCTGCCCCACAGCACAGCCTGGGTAAGGGCGTCACCAACAACAGTCATCCCAGCCAGAAACCGGGGTCATAGGTATCCACTCCTCCGTGTGTTCTTTCAGCATCTATGGAGCCCTGACTGTGAGCCACTCCCACCAGGGCCAGGCACCCAGCCTGCTGTTTCCAGCTCTACCTCTCCTCTGCGGGCAGGGCCTTCGATTCCCCGCCCCCAGCCCCTCCCACCCGCAGAGCTCCTCAGCCTCCCCAGGGGCCCCCCAGCCCCACCCTGACCTCTGCACACGTTCTGCATACCCCGCCTCTGGCAGTTCCCTCCCTGGCTCCCCGCAGCCCACCCTGGGCAGACCCCAGCCTGCATTCTCAGTCTCACCTCCCGAAAACCTCATGGCCTTTGGGGAAAGCAGCCGTAGCCCCCACTCGCAGGGCGTCCTCGCCCTCCAGCGGGCGGCGGGCGGCGGCGATCACCGGCCCCAGCCGCGTCTTCTCGTCCAGCAGCACCTGGTACTCCTGGCTCTGCCACTCCGCATCCCAGCACAGCTGACACAGCTGCTGCTCCACGCCGCCCATCAGCCCCTGCAGCTGCGCCCCGGCCCCGTAGCGCACCCCCATCTCGGCCATGCTGTTCTCCAGCGACACTTTCTGGGGCCTGTGAGAGAGGTGGCACAGCCCAGAGAGGGCCCGATCTGTGTGGGGCTGTGGATCACCCCGGGGTGATGTGGACAAAGAGGACAGAGGCCTTGCCGTGCAAAGCGGGGACCGGAGCTCCGTCCCCAGGTTCTGCACAGAGCCGCGGAGTTCGGTGACGTCGGCACCGCTGCTCTGTGGGGCCTCCCTCGGTGTCGGGGGCCACCTCGCAAATCAGCTCCTCCATCTGCAAGACAGGGGCAGGGACAGGGCACCCCACCCTGGGTAACTCTCAGAACTACCCCGCCCCCCTCCCGGTCTGTGTGGTCCCAAAGGCTCCTGCCCTCAGTCACCTTCAAGCCCATGGTGGAGCTTCTGGAATCTACTTGCGATTGTGCAGGCACTTGCAATCGTGGTTCCTGCCACGCACAGCGCTCAGAGACAGGCACCAGTTTTATCCTTTCCATGCCGGGCACCATCCCTGGGACTCCACGGAGCCTCGGTATGAGTTACCAGGGATGAGAGTGCCGGACACAAATACACACGCCCTAGGAACACGCGTGGAGGGGAGCCCTCACCCAGCTGTGGAAACCTGGACCTCCTCCCCAAGCCTCTCTGGTTGCCACGTTTCACACCTAGCGCAGTGGCTGGCCCAGCTGGGTTTCCGAAAGTGCTTCCAGCTGGCCCAGTAAGCAGGTCTGCGAGCGTCCCAGGCGCACCTGCACGCAGCACCTGCGCCCACACGGCCGCCCACCGTGCTGAAGAACCAGTCCTTGGCGCCCTTGAGGTTCTCTGCCACCTTCCCGTGCTGGTCACGCATCTCGTTCAGGATGCGGCTCAGGTCCACACCAGGGGTGGCGTCCATCTCCACGCTGCCGTCACCGCCCGCCTGGCCTTGCAGGGTGGTCATTTCCTGGGCAGAGAGAACAGTAGCTCACCCAGGGCCACCCTGGGAAGAGGCCCTGGAGCTTGTCTTGGGGAGACTAGTGCAGAGATGGACAGACAGACAGGCCAGCAGCGCCTCACCCTGAAGTCAGGAGGCAGATGCTGTCAGATCTCGCACCGAGGGGCCACGGAAATCAACAATCTCCCTGACACGCCCTGAGGGGACAAGGGGTCCTCTCCCCATCACAGCAAAGGAGAGCACTGGCAACTGCACTCAGCGCCCTGACCACCGGGTCCCCACTGCCCACCCCAAGGCACAGCCTTGCAATCAGAGCTGGGCCCCTGCTGGAGGGAAGCAGTGTGGAGCCAACCTCAAAGTCAAGACCCCTGCCCTCAGCTCAGGCCAGCCCGGGGTCAGCTGAGCGGGAAGGCACAGTACAGGGGGACACCGGGCCTCCTGAGGCCCCCAGCACAGCCTAGATCAATCCCGGGGGTGAGCCTGGGGCTCCCAGGAGCTCTCTGGCAAAGGAGGCAGGAAAGGTGTCAGGGAGGTGGAGTCAGACCTGGTCGCGCACCTGACGGGAAGCCGCTGTGCAGCCTGGGATAAATCCTGAACCCCGCTGAGCCTCCGTTTCTTCAATGGTAAAGAGGGAAGCACGTGGCTTTCTCCCAGCGGGCTGCGGGTACCAGTGCAGGAAGTGCCGCAAGCCGGGCCAGTGTCCCTGTTGCTATGACGATTGCTATAAGCCTTAATGACAATAATTAGCACTGTGTGTTCTTAGATTCACTCCCTCATTAGTTAAGTGTCACCACACAGTTGGCTGAGCCTCAAGGGACGAGGGTGATAGTTCTGGGAAGAGGGACCTCTTGTCAGAGTCAAGGCCAGGGCAGGGTCAGGGACCCACCAGAGCCGGGAACCGGATGGAGCAGTGTCTGGCCTGCCTTGGCCTCGCCTCCTCGGGGCTCTTCCTCAGGTCGGCCAGCTGCTCCCTGAGGCTTTCGATCTGCACCTCCAGGTCAGGCCTGGCCAGGGCCAGCTTGTCCAGCACCCTGCACAGCTCATACACAGGTTTGGCTGCGAGGTGTGGGTCATGGAGAGCCGCAGCAGGCCGAGCCCAGGGCCCACCTCCGGGCGCCCCGGGGCAGCCCAGAAGCCCAACCCCACTTGGTGCGGAAGTCATCGAAGTCGCCAGCCACCAGGTGGGCACTGACAATCTGCAGCACGAGGCTGCCAGGATCTGGGAGAGACAGGGACGTGGAGAGACGCTTCCCAGAGGGACCCTGCCACACCCTTCTCACTGCCAGTGAGGATGATGAGGGTCCCTGTGGTCTCCTCTCAGATCCCTGCTAGGAATTTCAGGGGCCCACCCCAGACCCTCGGGGGGCTCACAGAGTGGTGGGGCTACAATGCCAGGCACAGGTCCGCAGGGATGCCAGGAGAGAGACTTCTGCACCCACCTCCTACTCGCTCTCACTCCTCTTTCCCAACTAGATGCACTTCTAGGCTCAGGTGCTCCCTCCTCCAGGAAGCCCTCCTGGACTCCGGTGTCCTCTCCCTGCTCATCTCTCTCTCTCATTCCACTTCTCCAGGTTGTGTGATTTTAGACCCATTTCCATGACTTTCCGGTTCTTTCCTCCCCCGCTAGACTCTGCACTCCAAGGGGACAAAGCCATGTCTGTCTCGTTCTTTGGAATCCTCAGCCCTGGGCACGGCGCCCGGCCCAGTGCTGGCCCCCAGGGAACCTTTGCTTAATTAAATGATTAATTAGTTAGCTGATTGACTGATGAGGTTTTGGCTGGCCCCGCCTCAGACCTAGGGCAAAGTTCCCTCTTCCCACAGTTCATCTGGGTGGCTGCAAGGAGAGCGGGAAGGGAGGGGCCCTGGAAGGAGCAGGGGCTGTTGTCTCCACTGGAAACGCCCCCAGAGGCTCCAGCTGGGGGGGGGGGGCGCTGGGAGGCAGAGGAGAGCCCGGCCCCTCCAGGCTGCCCAGCAGGAGCAGGGGCATGGAGCCCGGGGTAGAGGGGAGCTGGCCTAGGAGCAAGAAGGTCCAACAGGCTGAGCCCAGGGCCGGTGCATTACCCCTCCCCACCGCCCCGGGCCTCAGTCTGCAGCCTACACCCGCCTCTGTGCTCTGGAGGCTGATTGGACGCAGCCCAGCCTGGGTGAGGAGGGGGCTGTGGGTCCAGGGGAGGAGCCCGGCACGTGGCGCCCTAGGAGCAGGGGCCGGGGGTGAGGAGCTGGCTGACCCCAAAGCTCCGAGCGCTGACTCACCAGGGCTGCCCGGCTTCCCCGCCGCCTGACCAAGCCCAGTATCTGATCTGGCACCGCCAGGCATTCTGCTTCCAAAGGGAAACTGCAGGAATCCCCTGCCCGGTGGAGGTCCCGGGCAGGAGCAGGCAAAGCCCCTCGCAGGGCAGCTCCAAGCCCAACTCTCCACCCAGGAAGCTGCACAGGCCACCCCGCCTGGGGGGCAGCCAGGCCCCAGCCTGCTCCACTCACCCCTTCAACTCTCACCTCCCCCTGGGGGCTGCAACACAGGGCAGGTCTGTGCAGAAGATCCAAGGGGCTACTTCTACAGAATGCCAAGGCCTTTGTTCTTAGGGGGCACGAGAGGGTGTGTGCTGTCTCCTCCGTCAGACTAGCTTAGTCTAGGTGGAAAAGCACAGCTCCTGACCTCAGGGATTCCACAGTTAGCAAGGGGAGACCCGACCCCAGAATGACCATCCTGGAGGGAGCATGGGGGACCCATGACAAAAGTGGCCATGAAGACTATAAAGAACACGATGAACAGGGCATAGCCTGGACCCCAAAATGTCAGAGGGGCCCCAAGGTCTGGGGATAGAAGGCAAGTGCCATCCATCCAGGAGGACTGCCTGGAGGAGGTGAGACAGGTAGGGCAGCAGTGTTAGAGCAGATTGCAATAGCAAGAGATTCAGGACAAGCGTTTGGTGCAGCAGTGAAGGTTCTGCTTGGGACATCTGCGTCCCGTATCAGAACGCCTGGTTCCAGCCCCAGCCCCGCTTCCCATTCCAGCTTCCTGCTAACGCACACCCGGGGCTCCAGCCGTTGGGTCCCTGCCTCCCACATGGGAGACCCAGACGGAGTTCCAGACTCCTGCCTTCAGCCTGGCCCAGCCCCACTTGTTGCAGGCATTTGAGAAGTAGATCAGTGGCTGCAAGAGCTCGCTCTCGCTCTCGCTCTCGCTCTCATAAATGAAAATGAATCTACAAAAGAAGAGCCAGCGTCGTCTCCCAGCAGCCACCCGGGTCCACCCCATCTCCACACCGTGGCCACGCTTGCTCTCCACCTAGACCATGGTTGCGAAGGTTTCCCCTGTCTCCTCCAGCACCTGCCCCAGTGCGGCCCCAGGAAGGGCAGTCTGCTCTGGCAACCTCCAGGCCTGGGATCAGAGACGGCCGCAGGGCCGGGTCCGGAGCAAGGAAGTGAATGAAGGAGAGACTGAACGATGGGCGCAGGTTGCAGCGGGGATGGACGGAGCCAGAGCCGACAGGAAGGGCCGAGGAGAGCAGGTGCGGGCAGGACGCGCCCACCTGGCCCCGCAGATCTTCAAGTAGGGGCTGCGCTCGTGGGCGGGCCCGGGGCCCTGTTTCTGGTGCCTCTCACAGATCTTCGGCTCCAGGTCAGTGTTGGCCTCTTCCAGGGCACACACATTGTCCAGATCAGAGGCCAGGCTGAGGCTCTGCACGGTCTCCTCACTGCCTCCCAGCAGGGCATCCGAGACGCCAAAGCTGGAGCCCAAGTCCCCACCCAGGTTGCAGGAGTAGCCCCCACCGTAGCCACCCCCAAGCTTGCTGAGAAGCGGGACAAGGTGACGGACATGCTGCCACAGCTGCCAGCTCCCAGGAGGCTGGGGCCCTGCAGGCGCCCCCCGCAAGGGCGCAGGAAGTCCAGGAGGACCCCCCGTGTGGCACGCACGCACCCTTGTTGGAGCCGGAGCTTGAGAACTGGCGGATGCTGCAGCCGGTGGCAGCCACGGCGTCCACGGGTGGAGTGCAGGGTCTGGTCCTGACACAGCCTGCTTTTACGCAGTGACCGCTCAACGCCCCGTTGTCTGCTTGGGAACAAATTTGGTGTTGGAGCTGCTGCCCAGGGGCAGGGTGAACCTCGTCCTCATGCATTTAGGCTGAGCTCATTGTCGGCGGGGGGGGAGGGGGTGCCGGAGAGCCCGGCCCTGGGAGCCAGAAAGGCCCAGAACCAGGCTCCACAGGCCCCAGGGACCAGGCAGCTAGTCAGCCCCCTACCCAGCATTCCTGGTTGTGGCCCTGATAGAGACCCCTGCCTGCCCCTTCCCTGGGGGGATTCCAAGTCCAGAGAGGAGACCCAGCCCCGCCCGGGCTGGGGGAGTCCCTGCATCTGAGCAGAACAAACCAGGCGGGCTGCAGGCCCTACATTTGCGGAACTCCTTTGTGAACGGGGGGACTTCCTCTCTCCCAAGGGCTTTGAGAGACTCTGGAGAGAACATGAGCAAAGGGAGGTGGGGCGGGGGTTGGGGCAGGGGGCAGGGAGGCCTTGGGGAGGCTCCCAGCCACGCCCCTGTCCCCGAGCCAGCACCCCTGCCAGGGAGCCGCGGGATCGCATCCTGGCGCTGGCACCGCCCAGTGCAGCCAGGAGATTACCCGCTGATCTTGGTGGCGCTAATGATTTCGGCGCTGCCAGGACGCACAGCTCTGTGCCGGGCCTGTCTGAATGGGGAGCCTCCTGGGGCAGCCAGGGCCTGAGGGACAGGGCAGGGACGGGCGGCGCACGGGTGGCCTGGGCGCTCTGCCCACACGTGGGGACAGGGAGGGAATCAGGTTTTCCATGTGGCCTGAAGTTCCCATGACGAGGCTAGACTGCAGGAAGGACTTCCTGCTTAGAGAGGAGGTGGTCCCTCCTGGGAAGGGGCCCCTCACCTGAGGAGTCCCAGAAGGCAACCCCAACCTTACCCTGATCCCACCCCCACCCCAGGGAGGATGCTCAGGAGGCCAAGGCCAGAGAACAGTCAGACCGGCACCAGGCTAGACAGAAGGAGGAACTTCCTGCCACCCAGGGACTGTCTTGAGAGAGGAGGGGCAACAGAGCCTGGGTCCACCTGAGTGGGCCACACACAGGCACTATGCCAGCTGATAGACACAGAGTGAGGACCCTTCCCCACCCCCCCAGGACCCCCTCTCTGCCCGAGCTCCCAGCCTTGTCCCCCACCCTGGCCTCCCCCAGGCAGCCTCCCTCTGGGCTCAGCGAGGGGAAGACCCTGCCTTCCAGCACCAAATCCACAGCCCAGCTGAGGCCTGGGGAGGAGGCCCGGCCACGCGGCGCCCCTGTCCCCAGCGCCTCCCCCTGCAGCCCCCACCCCAGCCTCCGGCTCCCCCGGGGCCTCAGGTCCCCTGCACCTGCTCTAGCAGCCCCTGTGGACCGACCTTCCCCAGGCCCAGGGGAGAGCCGAGAATGCACCCTAACCCTCCTTAGCCCAACCCCCGAGGGCTCCCCCCCCCAGTGCTGAAGGCGCAGCTTGGCCTCCCCTCGGGGCAAAGGGCACAGTCCGGGCCACAGCACGGAGCAGGAGCTGGAACCCCAGGGAGAACAGCCCTGGCCCTGTGGACTGTGTGGCTACCCCTGGCAAGGCTGAGGAGCCCAGGGAGCACTGTGGGGAAGCACGGTACAGGGCCCTGGTGCGTGAGCAGCCCAGGCAGCCCAGCACCTGCGTCACAGCCGGGCCTGCAGCCAGGGCCTCCCGCAGCCCCCACTCTCCCTGGCAGAGCCTGCCCAGGGCCACACGGAGGTCCTCTGAACAGCGCCTCCTCCTGCCTGGGCCTGCTCTCCACCCCCGGCAGGGAGCGGCCCCTGGCAGCACGGAGGGGCCACGCCGGGCTGTTGGCAGCTTGGCCAGCGGCACGGAGGGCAGAGAAGAAGGAAGAAGAGCTGCGGGCTCCCTCTCTCCAGCCCCCGGGGGAGATGGCTGGACGCCTCCCCAGAGGCCAAACCCACCCACCCACCCCCCCGCCACTGAGGGCCTGAGTGTGGGGTCCGGCTAGCTGGGGCTGAGCAAGCCCAGTGGGGAGGCGCCCCATTGTGTCGATGGAGGGCTGAGAGTGTAGACCAATCCAGAGGCTGACGTTCAACACGCCAGGTCCCACAGGCCCGGCAGACCGGGAGCCGTCAACCCCGAGGAGGAGGTGGACCGGGCAGGAAGGATCAGAGCCGGGGCTGCGCTGCCGTGCCGCAGTGGCCTGCAAGCGCTGGGGTAGTGGCTGGGGAGGCGGCCGGCTCCCTTCCACAAGGAGCAGGGGCAGTATCGGGGGCCACAGGAAGTGAGGGCCCCAGGAGCCTGAGGTGGGCTTCCATGGGGGTCTGGGCTTGGCTGGTGAGGAGAGGACCCGGGAGAGCCTCACTCCACCTGCAGGCCCAGCCCTGAGGGCCTGGTCAGCTGCTTTCCCCGCACCCCACAGACACTGAGCCCCACACCTGCAGGCACCTTGCGCGGGACGGGACGCTGGGCGCGGTTGGCGAGCAGGTGCCCACAGGTCCCTGCCCTCGCCTCACACCTAAGCACTCCCCTCCCCGGCCAGACACCCCTCTCAGAAGTGGGCATCACCACCACACCCTTGGCTGGAATCTTCCTCTTCCTCCTTTGTCTCCGGCCTCCATCCTGAGCCCGGGGCAGCCCCGCCCCATCCACCCACTAATGGTTTGTGTCTGCCTCTGAAGGGGCCCCACCCTCTGCCCCCCCAGGCCTGGGAGACTGCAGACACTGCTGCCCTGCCTCACACCTGGGGGGGGGTCCCCTAGGCCCCCTGCACACTCCAGGGGCTCCCTCCCCAGGGCAAGCAGACTCAGCCTCTCTTTCCCGCTGCCCCTCTCCACACCCCTCTGACTGTTCCAGGAACCACAGGCCTGGGTGCACAGACACCTGTGTTTCCAGGCAGAGCCACATCAGCCGCCCAGCCCCTTCCAAAAGAGGACCTGGAGGCCCGAATGTCCCGAGGAAGCCCAGGACAGGTCGGGGCACCGCAAGTGGGAGGGCAGCGGGCTGATGGACAGGAAGTCTGGGATGCCACCCAGGCCGGAGCTTGGCCAGGAGGCTTCCTCCCAGCCTCTCTCTGCTCCCCCTTCCTGAGGGTTGGAGAGGGCAGCAGCTCTGAGGGGCTCCCCCTCCAGGTCTGGGGCTTGCACCCCTCCCCACCTCACCCTGCAGACTGGCTCAGGGGCCCCCGAGGGCCCAGGGCAACAGGAAGTCAGGAGCACTGAGGGGCTCCCTACAGCTCCTTCCCACCTTCCAGGCCCCGCCCTCCCGGCTGCACCTGCCCACTCTGCCCATCCTTCCCCAGGCCCTGTGCAGGCTGGGGGCTCCCTGTTCAGGGAGGCACCCACGGGGGGCACCCACAGGGACCTGCGCTTTCTTGCTCAGGAGTGGTTTCCCCCAGGGGCAGGGGCAGCGGGCACCCAGAGAGGCCGTGTCTCTCCCCTCCGCTGGGACACGCCCTCCGGGCAGTGGCTGTGTCTCCCTGTGCAAGCCTCAGGATGCCCTGAGCATGGCCGGCGCCTTCACCTACCGCAGCGGCCCCTCGGCTGTCCGGGCAGGTGCAGACCGCACCACCCATCACAGTACCACCCACCCTGACCAGCGGGGGAGGAGGAGCAGGAGGATGTGGGGAGACGCAGCAAAGACAAGGATGAGGAAAGGAGGAGGGCCTGGGAAGAACCATCAGGGAGGGAGGTCGGCCACGCTTTCTAGAAGCGCAGCAGGAGGCGCAGGCAGGAGCCCCCTCCGCAGGGCCGGGCTGCGTGGCCCCCGCTCCTGCCTCCTCCCTCAAGCCCTGTCTCGTCCTTCCCTGAGGCTGAGTGCCCCCAACCAGCCAGCCAGGAGCCAGTTCCCCTCCGCCACCCTCAGCAGCCCTGCTGTCCCCTGTGCCTGCTGCCTCTGCCTAGGGAGCCAGGGTCCTGGGGCCTGGTGTTCAGCCGCTTCCAGGGGACACCCACCCCAGCAAGGCTTTGGGGCAGGAAGCACAGCTCTGTTGTGGAATCTGTGGCCATGCGCCATGATGTTGTGAGAAGAGCTCCAAGTTCAAGAACGTGGGGTTAGGAGTCGGCACTGTGACAGAGCAACTAAAGCCTCTGCCTCCAACACTGGCATCCCAGATGGGCGCCAGTTCGAGTCCCAGCTGCTCCACTTCCAATTCAGCTCCCTGCTAATGCACCTGTAAAAGCAGCAGAAGACAGCCTAGGTCTTTGGGCCCCTGCACCCATGTTGGAGACCCAGAAGAAGCTCCTGGCTCCTGGTTTTGGTCTGGCCCAGCCCTGGCTGTTGCAACCATTTGGGGAATGAACCAGCAGATGGAAGATCTCTCTGTCTCTGCCTCTCCCTCTCCCTCCTTCTGTAACTGTGTTTTCAAATAAATAAAAAATAAATCTTAAAGGAAAAAAAAGAAAAAAAAAAAGAACGTGGAGTCAGATCTGGCCTCTGTGTGGCCTTGGGCAAGGCCCTTCCTTCGGCCCCTCCCTCTGCAAAACGAGGGTTCTAGATGTGGACACCAAACCCTTCCTGGGGATGACAAAGAAGCTAACACAGAAAAGCAGTGAGCCCTGGGCCCTGTGGTGACCAGGGGTCGGTGAGTTCTCAGCGGCTCTGGAGCTGGCCAGGCGGAGGCTCGGGACAGGGAGGGGAAGCCACGCGCCTTGGTGGGCAGAACAACAAACCCAAACATGTCCACATCCTGATACCTAGAACCTGGGAATGCGCACCTCACGGGGCAAACAGGACACGGCAGCGGTGAGCCAGTGCAACACAAAGCCTTCCCAGGAGGGAGGCGGGATGAGGTCACATCTCAGAGGCCAGAGTGCCCCGGGCCTCGAGCCGAGGGATGCCGGCAGACCCTCTACTGAGCCTCCCCGAGGAACGCAGGCCTGTGGACACCCTGATTGTAGCCCCGTGTGCGGCTCTGAGTCCCTACGTTTGTGCTAACTTGTTACAGTCCCGGTAGGAAAGGGATCCACACTAGTACCACAAGGAGCCAGCCACTGTGGCCATGTGAGAATTACGGGGAGGAGCGCTCTCCCTTGCAGGGGTGCTAACTCTTTCCAGCCAAAAGGCAGCTTTCGGGCCCCCTCGGGCCCCACTTCGACGACTCCCCCAGTGGACGCAGACGGCGGGATGCGGAGCTGGACCTCACGCACCACTCCTGCACTGCACCCATTGCGTGGCAGTCACTGGGCCGGGTGCTCAGAACTCAGACCTGAGTCAGCCAGGCCCTGCCTTTAACGAGCACAGGCCGGTGAGTGGGAGACAGACAGACGCACAAACAATGTTATTGTGCAGTGACAAAAGTGTGTGTGTATAGGCGCCCTGGGAGAAGCGTGGAGGGAGCGACTCGGGCAGCCAGAGACGGTTTCGCAGGGAGGGACAGCCAAGCCGGGTTTCACAGCCAGGACAGGGCTGGGCCAGGCGGGAAATCTTCCAGGCAGAGGCGGGACAATGCCCTGGGTGCCTTAGGCAGCTCCTGGGGACTTGCTGCTGGGTCAGCAACAGGAGTACCATGGAGAATGGATCCTGGAGAGGACCCGTTCCTTCAGCTACTGTTAGGTGAACACTCACTGGGTGCCCAGTGCCGAACACAACACACAACAGGCAATCAACCAACCAGAGAGGCAGGGCCTCTCCTAGCGACAGGAAGAGGGGAGTGGAATGGAGGAGGGAGCCATGTCCAGGGAAGGGCGTTCCGGGCCAGGGTAACAGCTGTGCAAAGGCCCCGAGCCTGCACTAAGGGGTCCGTCTTCGAGGAACAGCGTGGCCCGAGTGGAGCAGAGCCACTCGAGATGAGAAAGGGTCAGGGCCGACCTCACAGAGCAGAGGCTCTCACTGCTGACGGCCAGAGCTGGCCCCCAGTGGTGCTCCCGAGAGCCAAGGCTGAGATCCATGATCCATGGCCTGTAGGCCAGGCCAAGGCATATTCTCATCAAAGAAAGAGAGAGAGAGAGAGGTCTTCCATCCGCTCGTTCACTCCCCAAATGGCCACAATGGCCAGGCGAGGCCAGGCTGGAGCCAGGGTACAGGAGTTTTCGCCAGGTCTCCCACCTGGGTGCTGGGGCCCAAAGACCTGGGCCGTCCTCTGCAGCCTTCGAGGGCGCAACGGCAGGGAGCTGGGTGGGAAGCAGAGCGCCGGGACTCAGCCCAGCGCTCCGCAGGCAGCGACTGCCCCCAGAACAGCCTTGGCTCCCTCGAAGTCCCGAGCCCCTCGGCTGGGAGAGGCAGACAGACAGACAGTGCTCCCATCTCCTTCTCCCCCAGTGCCCACGGCGGCTGGGGCTGGGCAGCAGCAGCCACAATGCAGGAACGCCATGCAGCTTCCCCACGTGTGTGTTGCGGAAACCCCACTGTTCGAGCCATCGCCACTGCCTCCCAGGGTCTGCATTAGCAGGAAGCTGGAGTCAGGAGTAGAGTCAGGGTAGAACCCAGGTCCTCCACGGTGCACGTGGGCGTTGCAACTGCAGGGCCCACCCTCCGCTCCCTGCCTGAGCCTTTAGCACGCATTGTGACTCCCCATGGCAAGAAGTGCGTCCCACACTGACTCGGACATGGGGTCACTTCCAGGAGGAGCTTGTGGGACTAGGGTTCCTTGGAACCTGCTCTGGGAATCCCCAGGCATACAGGCGTGAGAACAGCCGAAACAAGGGTGGGAAAGGGAGGCCACCACTGGTGCTGACCCGTCCAGACACTGTCCCTCAGCACAAGCGAGTTTCGCCCCCTGCCAAGCTGCGTTTAAGGTGTCACCCTGAAGACTACAGTTCCCCGCCTCGCCAGGGCTCCAGCTGCCGGGAGAGTAACACCTTCCACAGGTGCACCCCGGTCCGTCTCAGCCACCACCACCAGGAGCCAACGTGGCCGGCTCGGCCCCTCCCAGACCCTCCCCAGCTCCAGGACGCCCTTGCTTTACAAACAGTGCCGGCACAGTGAAGCCTTAGCAGCTACACCGGGAGGGGAAAGCGCAGCCACGGTGGTGCTGGGTTAAAGGGGAAATGTGGTTCTTTGACGCCATGGTCAGGTTTTCTTCCAGAGGAAAACCAAGCACTTTAAAACACTCTACCCTGGCCGGCGCCGAGGCTCACTAGGCTAATCCTCTACCTAGCGGCGCCGGCACACTGGGTTCTAGTCCCCTTCAGGGCACCGGATTCTGTCCCGGTTGCCCCTCTTCCAGGCCAGCTCTCTGCTGTGGCCCAGGAGTGCAGTGGAGGATGGTCCAAGTGCTTGGGCCCTGCACCCCATGGGAGACCAGGAAAAGCACCTGGCTCCTGTCTTCGGATCAGCGCGGTGCACCGGCCGCAGCACGCCGGCCGTGGCGGCCATTGGAGGGTGAACCAACGGCAAAAGGAAGACCTTTCTCTCTGTCTCTCTCTCTCACTGTCCACTCTAAAAAAAAAAAAAAAAAAAAACACACACACACACACACACACACACTCTGCCCTAGGCCTAGAGACCCAGATGCCCGCGCCCTGGGTTCAGTTCCCAACGGTGGCTCCTGACTCCAGTTTCCTGCTAACGAGGACCCCAGGAGTCGCTGGTGGTGACTCGGCATTGGATCCCTGCCGCCCACGTGGGAGACTCAGACGGAGCTCCTCCTGGCTCCTGGTTTCGGCTCCCAGACCCTGAGGGCATCCGAGGACTGAACCAGCAAATGGGAGAATGTCTGTCTGTCTCTGTCTCTTATATCAATAAATAGAAAATGTTTATAAAGGCAGCAAGTTGGCAATGATCAAAATTGGGTGAGGGTGGAGGGCAGCGTGTTTTGCTGTTCCTTCTACTTTCTGTGTCTTTGAATCTTTTCACAGTATTAAAAAATAATTATTGGGGCCAGCACTGTGGCGTAGCGGGTAGGGCCACCGCCTGCAGTGCCAGTATCCCATATGGATGCCAGTTCGAATCCTGGCTGTTCCACTTCTGATCCAGCTCTCTGCTGTGGCCTGGGAAAGCAGAAGAAGATGGCCAAAGGTCCTGGGCCCCTGCATTCGCATGGGAGACCAGAAGAAGCTCCTGGCTTCAGATCAGTGCAGCTCCGGTTGTTGAGCCAATTGGAGAGTGAACCAGCGGATGGAAGACTTATCTCTCTCTGCCTCTCCTTCTCCCTCTGTGTAACTCTTAAAATAATTTATTTGGGGGACAGGCAGAGTTAGACAGTGAGAGAGAGAGACAGAGAGAAAGGTCTTCCTTTTCTCTTGGTTCACCCCCCAATTGGCTGCCACAGCCGGCGTGCTGCGCTGATCCAAAGCCAGGAGCCAGGTGCTTCTCCTGGTCTCCATGCGGGTGCAGGGCCCAAGCACTAGGGCCATCCTCCACTGCCCTCCTGGGCCACAGCAGGGAGCTGGACTGGAAGAGGAGCAACCGGGACAGAATCCAGTGCCCTGACGAGGACTAGAATCCGGTGTGCCGGTGCCACAGGCAGAGGATTAGCCTAATGAGCCGCAGAGCCAGCCTAAAATAATTCTTAAAAAGTCAAGTCATTCAAAACTTCCCTCCCCCCAACTAGCCACTCCCCCTCCCCTGGTTCTGCCTCGCCAGCACTGGTGTCCCCAAGCTCGGGTGGTGGTCCTGGTGGTGAGACTGCCCTGTTTTCCATTTTTACCTCTCTTAGTTGTTGGAAAGAGCTCCCTACGGTCTTGGATTCCATCCCTTTAAGCGAAGTCTAATTCTAGTCTATATTCTATATTCAGATATATTCTATGTTCAGATATTCTTTATTTAGGAATAACTTATTTTCCTGTCTCTTATTTATTTATATATTTATTTCATTTTATTTGAAAGGCAAAGAGACAGAGATCTGCAGGTTCACTCCCCAAATCCCCACAATGCCAGAGCTGGGCGGGCCCATAGCCAGGAGCCAGGAGCCAGGAGCCAGGAGCTTCTTCAGCGTCTCCTACGCGGGTGCAGGGGCTCAAGGGCCTGGGCCATCCTCCGCTGCTGTCCCAGGCCATAGCAGGAACCTGGATCGAAGTGGAGAGGCCGGGACGCAAACCGGCGCTCCCACAGGGATGCTGGCGTCCCAAGGGCTGCCCTGCCCTGCCCTGGTTTTCAGCTTTGTCTTCTGCCCTTTCTCCACGCAGGTGACTCCCTCCCGTCACATTCATTAATTCTGTCTCTCTCGTGTCCATGTTCGGGTGCCGGGCACCTCAAAGAAGGCCCCGCGAATACCAGGTAGGGCCGGGGGAGAGCCGCCACCGGGGGTGAGGCCGCAGGGTCCGGAGGACGAGGGCCGCGATGCCGCTGTCTCTGGACGTAGCGAGCGGGGCTCAGGCCCTGTCCACCATCACCGCGGTGGTGGTGTCCGGGTGGCAGGCGCGGCCCCCGCCTCCTGGAGGCTGAGGGCGACTCCCTGTGGGCGACTGCAGCCCCTAGGGCAGGGAACACGCGCTGGGATCCCCTGGGAGGCTCAGGCCGGACTCCCGGCATGGCGGGACTGCACCACTGGGGAACTTTCTAGAAAGACCAGCGGGCCCTGACAGACTCCGGGAACGGTCCTAGAGGAGATCTCGAGGTCGCCCCCTGCAAACAGGGGGCTGGAAACTGCCCAGACGGAAGCCTGAGCAGGGCGGAAAGAGCTGCACCCACCCCGTACTTCTCGACGGGACTTCCGGGCCCCAGCGCTTTCCAAGAACCAGACCGGGAGCCTCAAGCCCGTGACGGGAGCGCCCTCTGGCGGCCAGGCCGGGCACTCGTCGTCCCGGGCGGAGCCGCCTGCGGCGGGGGGAGGGACGCACTTGTACCCTTCCCCTGCCAACTTCTGCCCCTTCCTCTCCAGACCCATGAACCCCATGTCTCCAGGCCTAGCGAGCCATTGTGCCCATTCCCCTGCCTCTTGACCCATGGGCACAAAATTCCCGCCTGAAGCCGGCCTATGGCATGCCTCCCCACCCCCCTAACACTTCCCTCCTCCCCGCACACTCGGTAGGTTTTTCCATTAAGCTGTTCCCCAAAAGCCAGCCTCCTTCGCAGCGCTGAGGGCCCCTGCTTGGGGGGGAGCCGTGGGGACCCCCTGCCCTCCGCCCGCGAGCTCCCTGTGAAGCGCAGGTGCTGCAGGAGCCCCGCACCCAGGATGTGGAACCCCTTGGGGGCCCAGAGCAAACGAACGGGGTGGTCGACGTGCCACCTGCAGCCACGTGCGCCGTGTGCGTGTGCGCGGGGCGACCGCACCCGCCTCTCCCGGCTCCTCCGCAGACCCGGGCTGAGCAGCAGGGAGCCGGCGTCTGCCGCCCGCAGGGGGCAGCACCGAGCCGCCCGAGCCGAGTCCGGTCTCCAGCTGGACCTGCAAAGGAGAATCAGACTGAGTCGGAGCTGGGGGCGCGGCCGCGGGGCGGAGGGGCGAGGAGGACCGACGGGCGTCCGAGGCGCGTGCTGACCTTGGAGGGGGATTTCCGGTGTGCGTTGGACCGTCGTTTAAAAACTCCTCCCCTGTTTTGTCAACGTTATTTCCAATCGACACCGTATTACCTGTATAAAAATAAACACTGCCCGCTGAGCTCTCTCCGGGCCGTGGGAAGACCGCCTGCCCCTCTAAGTGCGCTCTGCTCTCCTGGAGCAAAGCTGAGCCCCGAAAGCCCGCGATCTCCCCAGCGCTCACGCCAGGGTTCCCTGGGTCCTGGCTGGCACGCCTGCAGGCCACGCTGCACACCCACACCCTGGCACACGCATGGGTGTGCAGTCACCCACTCACAGACTGACACACACAGCTCACACACGGTCACACTCAGGCCGCCATCCTCACAAGTGGCCCTCACACACACTCACACTCGTTCTCCCAGGCTCCCACGCAGACTCCACGTTCACACACTCAACCCACAGCTCCCACACACGTTCACGCAGACTTGCACATACACGCTCGTGGATTCACGGATGCAGGTTCCCACGTGTGCACAGCACGGTCACAGCCTCCCCAGACGCACACACATTCACACCCAGACGCTTGGCGGCCTCCACAACCCCACTTTGCACACTCGTCCACCCTCGCACAAAGCCCCCACTGCCGCTCCGGCCTGTGACCCTGGCATGGGGGTGGGGAGGCTGGAGCCTGTACTTTCTCTGCTCTCAAGAGGGGTGTCAGCAGACCCCTCCCAAGGCAGGGGCGGCCCCCTGGGGCTGCAGGAAGCAGAGGCAGAGCCCGGGACTCCCCAGCTCCCAATCTCCCTTCATGAGGGGGCTGGGCCTGGGGACCGGAGCATGGGGAGTGTGGACTCCAGAGGAGACACCTGGGCCTCACGGGTCTTCCCACGAGCCCCTGGGGCCTAGGCAGCCTGGGCTGTGGGAGCGCCCACAGGGTCCCTGGTGCACCCCAGACGCAGCAGCTGGCGAGGGCGTCTGAGCAGGCCTGGGACAGCCAGGCCGCAGTAGACCCTGGCCTTCCAGGCATGGTGACCGGCCCAGGCCAAAGCCAGGGGCACACGGGGGCCCACGCCCTCAGGGAAGAGTGGCCGACAGGAGAGCTGCTGGGGGGATGTGGCAGGGGCCTGGCAGGCTGCCCTGAGGAGCATGGGCTCGCTCTTGAAGCCACGGTGTGCAGGGCAGGAGGGCAGGGCCGCTCTGCAGAGACTCCCAGGGCTGGCAGGCTGCCCCCAGCACCCACCCCTGGAGCAGAGCTCCCCTGGAGGTCCCAAGTACTGGCTCAGGGGACCCTTGTCCCTCGCAGGCCCGGCGTGGTCCTGACACGCAGGAGCGAAAGCCCTGGCCCTGAGGAAGGCTCCGTCAGTGCAGAGTGCCAGAAACACACAGCCCAGGAAGCCAGGGAGCTTCAGGAAAGTAGCCAGTGTCCCCAAACATGGCAGCACAGCCAGCAAGGTGGGGGGAGTGCCCCTCAGGAGGGAGCAGGGGACAGGCAGAGCAGAGCTGGGACAGCAGGAGGACGGCACGGGGGCCTGGCTCCCTGGCTGGGGCCCAGTCCTGGCTGAGGCGGGGTGGAGTCCACACATTCCTGCTGGGCACACCCCTCCCGCCTGTTCTCACCTGTTCTAGATTTCCCAGGCTGCCCTGGGCCCAGCGCTCAGGGCCAGTTCCCAGAATCCTTCAGGCTTCAGAATCCGACTGCAGGGCCCTGACCTACATATGCGAGGAGTCGCCTGCCCCCACCAACACACATGCAGTCCAGGGTACGCACTGAGCAGACACATGCTCACACACACGCATGCACACACACACGCATGCACACACGCACACACACACGCACACACAGAGCCACAGCACAGCTTTCCGAGGCCAAGGCTCCACCTCCCGCAGTGAAGACTGCGCGCTTGGGCAGGGGGCTGGGGTGCCCAGAGACCCCCAGAACAGCCTCTGCCCGGAATGCAGCCCAGAATCAGCCAGGCGGGGGCTGGGAGGGCGCAGCGGAGGGAGGAGCAGAGGGGTCCCTGGCCCAGCCTGGGACATCCAAGGCGGCTCTGCCCACCGCTGCTGCCACCAGCAGCTCTGTGGCCCTCACAGCAGGGCCTGTGCCCACCTCCTGCTCACCCCGCCCAGCTCTGCCCTCACTCTTCCAACCCCACCCCCCATGCAGAGGGGTTCCCACACCCACCCAGGGCCAGGGCCCCTTTGCTCACTCCACGGCCTGGGCAGTGCCGTCTGCAGCCTCCCCCCAACCCTGGCATCGGCTGTAGCTGAGGCAGAGGAACCGGGGCTCAAAACTACTGAGGCCTCAGGACCCAGGGGGCCCCCGTGGCCAGGCCCGGGGGGGGCTGAGATGCCAGCAGTGGCCCTGCAGCAAGGACTCAAACAGCGGCGGGGCCCCCAGATCCCAGAGCTTCAGGCCTGTCCCCTCCCCCAGCCAGAAACCTGGCCTGGCCTGAGAAGGGGAAGCTACAGAGCCGGGCGGGCAGAGCCCCCCCCTGGGGGGGGCGGTCCCGTGGAGCCCAGCAGGCCCCCAAACTCTTCCCCAGTCCCAAGATCCCACTCCATCCACCAACAACCCAGGGCCTTGGGGAACATGTGAGAGGAGAGGATACTGAGGCAGAGGACACAGGCGGTTGCAGTTGTGGGAGGAATCTCACAGCAAGGAAGCGGGCAGGACTGACCCTGACCCCCTCCCCACCCCTACAGAGCAGTGCCAGCAGCCCAGCCTGTGTGGGAGAAGCAGGCCCAGGTGGCAGATGTTGGATCAAGTCCCCCCTCCCCTACGGACACAGGGTCCCACCTGGCACCCAGTTAGGACAGAGACCTCCCTGGGGACTGGGGACGGCCAGCCTCTGCGGGGGCCTCACCACCCCGCTCCCAGAGTGCCCTGCCTTCTGCCCCCAGCAATGACTGAGCCACAAACAAGGCCAAGGCCACGACCACAGACCATCAGGCCTCAGCCTCCCGCTAACCAACCGCAGAAGCAGAAAAGGGGTGTGAGTAGGGGCCGAGGAGCGGGCACCCCGAGCCCTAGGGACCGCCGAGGGACCTGGGGCTCCAGCAGGCTTCCCCCCCTCCTTTCAGGAACATGCAAGGGCAGCAGTTCCCACAGCCGGTCTCAGGCAGCTGCCAGTCGCTGCCTTCCAAGGCCAAGGGCTGAGCTGGCTCGGGCAGGGGCCTGGGCGGGGCGCAGCACACCTGGCTGGGCCAAGCCCAGGCACACCCCGCTGGAGAGGAATGTGGACGCCGCCTGGGCTGGCCCTGGGAAAGCTCTGACTCAGCCTGGGTGGGCCAGCAGCAGCCTCAGCAGGAGCCAGGCGCTCCCACTCCGCCCTGCCCATCGGCCCACCTGGGGCTGAACCTGGGATCTGGGCTGGGAGAGGGCTGAGGGCGGGGGCAGCTTGGGGACAGCAGGGACGCAGTGGGATTTGCCCTTGTGGGCCTCGGAGCGCACCCCAGCACATTCCTCCAGGTCATCCAGGCGCTGGGTGCTGGAACTCAGCAATCTGCCCCTTGGGACCCGGGCAGGGGACTCACCAAGGCCCAGACACTCCTGTCTGTATGAGGAGGCAGGGGTGGCGTGGCTGGCAGGGCAGAGGCCAGGGAGAAATCGGCCAATCACTCGCAACTCCAATCTGGCCTGGGGCCTGGGGGGCCGCCAGCTCCAGAAAGAGGCGGCAGCCGTGTGGGTAGGGAGCAGGGAGACCCCCAGCCTCCAGCTGCCTCTCCCCGGGAAACAGACGCATTGGCCAGGCCCCGTGAGGCCTTGGCAGCCCCTGCTCCACCTGGCCAGCTTCTGTCACCTAAGGGACATCCCGATCCCTTGGCTGGGGCTGGGGCTCCCCCCGGACTAGGTGCTCCCTGGAGACTGCACCATATTTGTCCCCCACACAGGGGGCTCCCAGGAGAGGAGACCCCGCTGCCCTTCTCCATCTCCCATGGTCCCAAGTCCTGGCCACAGAGGGCCAGGACACCTGTGGTTGCCCTCCCAGCCCCTGCCCTGATCACGCCCCTCCCTGGCCACCCAGCCAGCCCCCAAACATGGCGCTGAGTGGCCTCACAGGGCTCAGGGGACCAAGCCCTGGGGGGGGGGTGTTGCAACCAAGTCTCCCACCTGTCCCCTACCTGTAAGGACAGGGCCTGCAGCCTCCCTGCCCCGCCCCCCACCTTGAACCTCTCCCGTGCCCCTCCGCTCGCTTGTGCTCTGCCCCTCTCTCTTGCTCCCAAGCCTGAGGGTGCAAGGTGCTGGGAGCTGAGGCTGGGGCTAGTGCCTGGGTGCTGGGGGGCAGTGGGAGCCGAGGCCAGGGCTGGGGCCTGGGGGCTGGGTGCTGGGGGGCAGTGGGAGCCAAGGCCAGGGCTGGGGCCTGGGGCCTGGGGGCTGGGGGCCAGTGGGAGCCGAGGCCAGGGCTGGGGCCTGGGGCCTGGGTGCTGGGGGCCAGTGGGAGCCAAGGCCAGGGCTGGGGCCTGGGGCCTGGGTGCTGAGGGCCAGTGGGAACCGAGGCCAGGGCTGGGGCTGGGGGCTGGGTGCTAGGGGGCAGTGGGAGCCAAGGCCAGGGCTGGGGGCTGGGTGCTGAGGGCCAGTGGGAGCCAAGGCCAGGGCTGGGGCCTGGGGGCTGGGGGCGGGGGGCCAGGCAATAGCCCTGCCCACGAAGCCTGGAGGCTGGGGGGCAGGGCTGGCAAGTGTCTCCAGCTCTGGGGGCCCTGCTGCTTCCCTCCTCAGCAGGCCCAGGCTGGGGGCCCAGGCTGGGGTGCGGCGTTGGCAGGACAGACAGTCTCCAGTGTTGTTCCTCTGTTACCAGGGAGGGGTGAAGGGCCTGGCTCCCGGCCCTGTTTGGGCCCCGGGCTGAATGCGTGGGTGGGGAGGGCAGGCGGGAGGACCTGGGGTGTGGAGCAGTCACTTCCCGCTCCCGGGGCCCCAGGGCAGGGAGGTCGGGCTGACGGGCTGGGATCCGCAGCTCCCCGGGCTGATTCAGACTTGCTGGAGCCCGGCCTGTGCTGGCTCAGGGAAACCAGGCCAGGCCAGGTGGAGGGGGCTGGGGGCAGGGCAGGTTGTGCTCAGGGGGCGCCCGGGTCTGAGGTCGCAATAGGAACCACTGCTGTGACGCCCTCACCCGCAGGACTGACCACACCCCAGCCTGGCTCAGGGCACCACGGCTGCGCCCGGGCCTCTGGGCCTCAGTTTCCCTGTCTGTTAAGCGCCGCCTCCCTCCTGTGCTGGGCTCTGCCTGTCACAGCCGAGCAGGCTCCTGCTGACGGCCCGTGGCCGGGTCAGGCTCCCAGCAGGGAATCCTGGGGCCCAGGAGTCCCCGGCTGTGAGGGCTCCACACATCCCCGCCGACAGCCAGAGCCAATGCCTCCTGAGCACTGGGCCCAGGACTGCGGTCAGTGCCGGGCAGTCTGGTGCAGGGGAGGGGACGCCGCGCGCCTCTGGCCCCCAGGGCAGGGGCTGCCTCTTCTGCATTTGGCAGCAATGGCCTAGCGACAGCCCACGAGCCCTGGTGACCTGTGCCCAGGTCCCCGCACAGCCTCAGCCCAGGGACAAACACCCACCTCCCCTCCACAGATCCGTCTGTTTGCTTTAAGAACTTTGGTCATTTCAAAGTTACTTCCCTTTTCTTCTTCTTTTTAAGATTTATTTATTTGAAAGGCAGAGTTACAAAGAGAGAGACACCGAGAGAGAGAGAGCTTCCATCTGTTGGTTCACTCTCCAAATGGTTGCAACAGCCAGGACTGGGCCAGGCTGAAGCCAGGAGCCAGCAGCTTCTTCCAGGTCTCCCACCAGGGTGCAGGGGCCCAAGCTCTTGGGCCATGTTCAGCTGCTTTCCCAGTGCACTGGCAAGGAGCTGGATCAGAAGTGGAGCAGACAGGACTCGAACCAGCACCCACATGGGATGCCGGTGTCACAGCAGCGGCTCTGCCCACTGAGCCACAGTGCCGGCCCCCACAGATCACTTACGGAGCCCCAGCTGGGTACCTGGCTGGTGCTGGAGGCGGACAGAGGCCCTGTCCATTGCACCATACAAGAAGCACACAGCCAACAGGGTCACGCTGACAGTGCAAGAAGGCCGCGGAGGGGGCGTGGGGAGCTGAGGCTTGAGTGGTGGTGTCCTGGCCAGATTGCGACTCTGGGAACAGAGGTCCTGGGGGAGGAGGAGGGCCCCCTCTGGGTGCTGAGCAGGGCTGCAGACGCCTCCAGGAGATGCCGACACCCAGCCCTCTGCTTTGGGTAAACAGGTGAGCTAGCGTCAGTCGGATCCAGACCTGCTCGCCCAAGCCTCACTGGCAAAAACCCAGCCAGCAGCCTGCCCGTGCCAGCTGCCGCGGGGCGGGGCCCGGGAGGACCCACTGCAGCCCTGCAGAGCTGGACCCCCGGAGCGGCAGGTGGTGCGGGCCCCACCCGGCCAACATGGGCTCCGGGGAGGACAGGCCTCCAGTTCTGCCTGCGACGCTGGAGCTCACAGTTCACACAGGAAGCCCCCTGAATTCCAGAGGAAGCCCCGAGCAGGCCGAACAAACCAGGGGCAGGGCCCGAGGAAGGCTGGACCCTTCATACGAAGGCAAAGAGAGGTGCAGGGCAGGACCAGCCTGCAGCCGGTGAGGACCAAGGCCAGACCCAGGCCCCTGCACCCCCACCCGCTGCTGGCCAATCCCACCCCTTCCCTCCACCACTATGCAGACCCCCGCACACCAAGGGGCAGCCGGCCCGCCTCCCTCATCACCCATCCCAACAGCCTTCACTCCAAACCTCTGGTTCCCAGTCCTAGGCCCTCCCACCACCGGTGCCGCCCCCCAGGAGTTGTGTGGCCCACAACTGCCAGAATTTACAAAGAAGGGAAACTGAGACCAGAGGGGCCAGCATTGCCCAAAGTCCCTCTGTGACAAGTTCCAGACCGTGGGAAGAGGGCTGGGTGCCCACTGGGAGCCCGTGCATTTCCTGGCCGGGGCAGGGGTGAGTTCCTGGCCGGGGCAGGGGTGAGTCAGGCACCGGCCGGGCAGGTCCAGGGCAGCCTCAGCACTGGGCGGAAGCGACCGTGGCCACCGCTGTCCAGGGCGGGGCAGGACTTCAGATGGCAGTGCCGCCGCCATGATGGCGGGGATGGCCTGGGACTCTGCTCCCCCGGGGACGCCAAGGCTGCCAGCTGCAGGCCGCACTTGGAGCAGCCGGGCCTGGAGAAGGTGTGCACACAGCTGCAAAGGGGCGGGGACAGCAGGCGGGAGGGCGGAGAAGGAGGCACTGGGTGCAGGGTCCTGGCAGGGATACAAAGGCCGGCTCTGCCCCTGACTGGTGGTGGGGGGGGTGCTCGCTGCCCCACCCCACAGCCTCGGCCTCAGCCCTAGGGTGCCCCCCGACTCAGTGCCTCCTACCTTGACCATGGTGCTGCGTAGGTGTAGACAGTTGTCAAAACGCCTGACCTCTACACTTAACACAGGTACACCTTATTTTATGTAAGTAGCACATCAATAAAGTCAAACCATTTATTCGCTTATTTTATTTAAAAGGCAGAGAGACAGACCATCCACTGGTTCACTCCCCAAATGCCCACAACAGCCAGGACTGGGCCTGGCCAAAGCCGGGAGCCAGGAAGTGAACCCAGGTTTCCCATGTGGGTGGCGGGGACCCAAACACTTGAGCCTCCACCCACTGCCTCCCAGGGTGCGTATGAGCAGGAAGCTGGAAATGGGAGCAGAGCCGGGACTTGAACCCTGCACTCCAACATGCAGCGGGCGGCGCCGCTGGGCCAAATGCCTGCCCCGAGGTGCACTGCCCCGAGGACGGGGGCAGCCGGCTTCAGTAGATGCTTTCTGTAAGCGGGGAGACCTGGGGCTGCGGGAACAGGGCTCACAGAACCCCTGCTCGGGGCCAACAGTACCCACCACTAACCGAGCGCCCGCCGTGTGCCAGGCACTGGTCCGACACTCGGCCTAGATCGGGGCCACGCTGCCTGTTTTTGTACAGCCCAAGGACTGAGGGTGATTTTTACATTTTTAGGTAGTTCTTTTAAATATCAAAATAGTGGCCGGTGTTGTGGTTACTGGGCTAAGCCTCTGCCTGCAGCGCTGCTATCCCACATGGGTGCTGGCTCATGTCCCGGCTGCTCCACTTCCTATTCCTATTCTATTGCTTATGGCGTGAGAAAGCAGTAGAAGATGGCCCAAGAGCTTGGGCCCCTGTGCCCTGGTAGGAGACCCGGAAGAAGCTCCTGGCTCCTGGCTTCAGATCAGCCTAGCCCTGGCCATTTGGGGAGTAAACCAGCAGATGGAAGACCTCTCTGTTTCTCCTTCTCCATGTCTATAACTCTCTCAAATAAATAAGTAAATAAAACATTTTTTTTGACAGGCAGAGTGGACAGTGAGAGAGAGAGACAGAGAGAAAGGTCTTCCTTTTGCTGTTGGTTCACCCTCCAATGGCCGCCGTGGCCGGCGCGTTGCAGCCGGCGCACCGCGCTGATCCGATGGCAGGAGCCAGGAGCCAGGTGCTTTTCCTGTTCTCCCATGGGGTGCAGGGCCCAAGCACCTGGGCCATCCTCCACTGCACTCCCTGGCCACAGCAGAGAGCTGGCCTGGAAGAGGGGCAACCGGGACAGAATCCGGCGCCCCGACCGGGACTAGAACCTGGTGTGCCGGCGCCGCTAGGCGGAGGATTAGCCTAGTGAGCCGCGGCGCCGGCCTAAATAAAACATGTTAATATATATATCAAAATACTATTCTGTGAAAAACAAAAATCGTATGTGGTACAAGTGGTGGTGAGCACATGTGAAGATCTCTTGGGAACCCGCACTGTGGCGCCATGGGCCAGGCTGCCACCCACAAAGCCAGAGTCCATGTCAGCCAGCTCTAGTCCTGGCTGCTCCACTTCCAATCCAGCTCCCTGCACATGCACCTCGAAAAGCAGCGGAAGCAGCTGGGCCCTGCACCCACAGGGGAGACCTGGATGGAGCTCCAGGCTCCTGGCTTTGGCCTGACCCTGACCCAGCCCCAGCCATTGCAGCCATCTGGGGAGTGAACCAGCAGATGAAAGATCTCTCTCTCCCCTCCCTATAGCTCTGCCTTTCAAATAAATGATAACATAAATCTTACACACAGACACACACACACACACACACACACACACACAACACGCACGCGCGCGCAGAGCCAGGCCCGTTCGCCCGTGGGTTGCTTTATACAGGGGAAGAGCTAAGCAGGTGCAAGGCTGGCACAACCTAAAATACCATCTGGCCCTTCGAGGGTTAAGTCCGCACCGTGCAAATGAGGACGAGTAAGAGGCTCCCACAGCCTTCCCCTCCACAGCTGTTAGGACGTTTGCCACCCCCAGCCCCCTCCACCCACGCTGGGCCGCGCCCAGCCTCCCCCAGCCCTGCAGAAACAATACAGGCCCAACCTCTGCAGCCGCCCTCACCCGCTCATCCGGAAGAGCAGCATCGCCCCCTGCCGGAGGTCGGGACCAGGCCGGGGCGCGAGGAGCCCAGACTCTTAGGGTCTGTCGCCACCTGGTGGCCACGTGGGAAAGCGCAGCTGGACGCCCAGAAGGGCTCGCGAAAGTTCACCAGGTGCAGCCCGGTGTGCGTGTAACCCAGAGCAACACGCGAATGGTTTCACGCAGGGCTTGAAGCCCTCGAGCTAGCGTCTCTAAAAATGTTTCATTTCGCCTTTGATTGTTATTTGGGGAGAAATCGTGTGATGGTACCAGCAGGGGGCTTAGCAAGTTTGCTGCCCTTGGCCCCACCAGCCCACCAGTTCCCCCAGAAACTGAGCACAGAACGTGAACCGTGGCCGGAGAGTCCGTGGTCGGCTGAGCCGCGGCTCCCCTCCCTGCATTTGGCCTTGAGTCCTTCCTGCGTTCTTCCTTGCAACAAATGCAGCTGTCTTTTCTTTCTTTCCCTCTCCTATGCAAGTGCTGCGCTGGACAAACAGCGGGGAACAAGACAGTGCGGCCCCGGCCTGTGGGAGAGCCGTGCTCCGCTGAGCCCACGAAGGTGTGGGGGTCCCACAACAGGCAGCACACACGCAACTGCAGCGAGAGGGCGAGGTAGCCAGGCAGGGCCGGGCAGGGGCGCGGAGGACGAGGGGGAGGGAGACGGAGGCCGAGGGCAGCCAGGGACCGGGCCAGGGGCGGCCCCCAGGGCAGCCAAGTTAGCCCGTGTCACCTGACTCTGGGGGTAACAGGAGCGCGGCGTGGCCTGGGAAGAGGCAGGGAAGAAGCCATTCAAAGACCAGCAGCTCTGGCGACCGACATGTCCTGTCCTCCTTGAGGGTGAAATCCGGGGCCTGCTAAGTTCCCCGCCCACCCACAGGGTGAGTTCCCTGTCCGCAGGCTTCGCGGGCCCTTGGGGCATGCGCAGATAGAGCCTTCCCCGAGTTCCCAAGACAGCCTTCACCCCACCCCGCAGTCTCAGGGGCCGGGGAGGGTGCCCTGCACCCAGGCTCTGGCCGCGTCCCTGCTCTTTCCCTCACGGCTGTGTAGCCTTGTGTCTGTCGCTCATCCTGAGTCCTGCCACAGCGCTGACAGCAGGCCGTGCTGGGGCAGGGGTGGTGACCGGGGGCGGGGGACAAGGCTGTGGTTTCTCCGCACCTGACCCTGTCCTGGGGAGCTCCCGTCATTCCGTGCTCTGCACCTTGTCACGGGCCACCAGCGGCGCTGCAGACGCAGCTTGGGACACCTGCGTGCCGGGTGCGAGTGCCAGCTCCTGATTCCAGCTTCCTACGGGTGCGCACCCTGGGAGCCAGCAGGTGACGGCTCCGAAAGCTGGGTCCCTGCTGCCCACGCGGGAGACCCAGGCTGAGTCCCCAGCCCCCCGCTTAGGCCAGGCTCAGCCCCAGCTTTGCAGGCATCTGGGGAGTGAACCAGTGGATGGAAGATCTCTCTCTCTCTCTCTCTCTCTCTCTCTCTCTCCCCCTTTCAAATAAATAAATGAACAAACTCGATTAAAAAAAAAAAAACACACATGCCACCCAGAACTGAAGCCAGTTTGGAGGAAAGGGCTTCCCCTCGCTCCCGGGCCTCAATTTCCCCCTGTGGAGCGAGGGAAATCGAACGCGATGGCTCCAAAGACCCCCGCAGGGCCTGCGGCTCCCCTGCCCGGTGCTCGGCTCCTCTCAGCGGAACCGGGCCGTCCACTTCCTTCTTCCCCATGGCCCCTGAGGGCGGAGGCCTCCGGGCACCAGGCAGCCTTTGCCACCCACCACCCACCCCCCCTTGCCCCGGCCCTCACGTCATTCCTACGCCACAGCTCTCACCCGGGCTCAGGCACAGGCCGCCCAGCTGGCCCCGGTTCCCGCCCCACCCACACTCGTGCCCACGCACGGTCACCAGAGCGGGCACGACACCCTGCTGGCCTGGGACCTCAGGGCTCTCCCTGTCCCAGTGCTGGGGGTAGCGGTGCCCATCTCCTGCACCTGCCCAGCCTTGCCCTCGCCCTCCCCTGCATCGCGTCCCTGATGGGCGCGGAGACCCGCCCCGGATGACCGTGACAAGCCCCGGGCGGAGGGTTGAGGGGAACCCTGGACTGCGTCTGTGAGCTCGCGGCGCCCTCTGCTGGCCAAGCCGGCACCGCCAACGTCAGAGCAGAGCAGGGCGGAGCGAGCGGAAGGCCACGCCCCTGATGCTCAGGGCCACTCCCCGCCTCTCAGGGCCACGCCCAGCGGCGAGATAGCGGCTCCCCGGGGTGCCCTCTGCGTCCTCACCCAAGTCCGGTCCCCGGCCCTGCATGGACCTCCTGTCCTCCCTCCAGCTCTCTCAGCTGACATTGCTGGCCCCTCCGACTGCCGCCTCTAAGAGGAGGGGGGATCAGGGGCCTTGCAAGGGGGAGCCGCCAAGCTGGGCCATTCCGGGCCCCCCGCGGGGAGGGGACACGGCCAGGGGTCGGGCCATCAGTCTTTGCGATGGGTACTTGCCACTCGTCCCTGGGACCCTAGCGGGGCGAGACCATCCTGCGCCCACCTGAAGGAGTCTGGGCGCCTGGTGAGGACCGGGAACCCCGCGCGACGGGCGCGGGAGGCGACTTCGCGTCGCTAACCCGGTCTGTGCTGCCACCCTGTGGCCATGGCGGGAAGCGCGCCTGGAACTCCAGGTCGCTGGCGTTGCGCGACTCCAGTCCCTGGGACCGGGTTCTCGGAGAGCCAGTGCAGCCCCGCAGGGTGGCTCCGAATGACCGGCCCCCAAACTCAGCTCCAGACACCTGCCGGGGGGAAGGCGGTGTAGGAGGTCCCGGCAGGGCACGCCCAGGGCTGCGGGGGGCGCGGGGGGCTGAGCCCCGAACCTGCAGGCTTGGGCCGGCGCACAGGAGGGGCGCCACTCCGGATGCCCCGCCCGGGATAGACGGGTTCTCAGGAGGTCCGACTGCCCTCGTGCTGGCCAGCCGCGAGGAGCAGAGGGGACACTCCTGGCGCGGGGTGGGCGAGCCCTTGCGAGCCGGGCTGGACCCCGTCCCTAGACGGTCCCACAAGGGGCTGCCCGGGTCTCAGCACAGGGGCTTGGCCTGCTGAGGTCCTAGTGGCCCCCCCGGGCAGCGGGCACAGCCGGCCTTGGGGCGGAAGGAGCCTGAGTTTGAGATGTTCATGGTGTCACGTGTGTTGCCATGAGTGTGTGTGTGTGAGCATGTGTGTATATATGTGTTTGTATGTGAGTGTGTGTGTGTGATTGTGGGGAAATGCACACAATGCAACAGATTGTTTTGTTTATTTATTTGAAAAGCAGAGTGGAGGGAGGGGGATCATCCATCTTCAGGTTCATCCCATAAATGGTCACAACAACCAGATCTGGGCCAGGATGAAGACAGGAGCCAGGAACTGCATCCGGGTCTCCCATGTGTGTGACCCAGCCCCAACTCCTGGGCCATCTCCCGCTGCCTTCCCAGGCACATTAGCAGGGAGTGGATTGGAAGTGGAGCAGCCGGGACTGGAACTGGCGCTCTGACAGGGCATCACAACGCCCGCCCAGGAGTTTGGGGCTTTGTAAGGTTTGCAGAAAGAAGGGACTTGGTGGCTCAATAGGCTAATCCTCCACCTTGCGGCGCCGGCACACCGGGTTCTAGTCCCGGTTGGGGTGCCGGATTCTGTCCCGGTTGCCCCTCTTCCAGGCCAGCCCTCTGCTGTGGCCAGGGAGTGCAGTGGAGGATGGCCCAGGTGCTTGGGCCCTGCACCCCATGGGAGACCAGGAAAAGCACCTGGATCCTGGCTCCTGCCATCGGATCAGCGCGGTGCGCCGGCTGCAGCGGCGGCCATTGGAGGGTGAACCAACGGCAAAGGAAGACCTTTCTCTCTGTCTCTCTCTCTCACTGTCCACTCTGCCTGTCAAAAAAAAAAAAAAAAAAAAAAAAAAAAAAAAAAGAAAGAAGGGACTTGGCAGAGCTGGCCTCGGACACAGCCAGAGGCTGGGAGGTCACAGGAGCTGTGTGTCCTTGGGCTGGCCGCTTACCCTCTCTGAGACGTGGTCTCCCCAACCTATAAACTGGTGATAATCAAAGGAGCTGCCTCGTTGGATTGAGGAGACAAGCTGAGACCTCTGGAGCAGGGGCAGAGGTCTGAGAGAGGGTCACAGAAGCCGAGGGAGAGAAGAGGTTGAGAGCTGTGGGGAAGGGAGGATGCGGCCGTCCCGTGGCTGCCGGAGGGACCAGCTTGTCCCCGCAGGCCAGTGTGGCAACCAGGGAGCCATGTGCTTGCCCTTCCCAGGAGACGCTGGGAAATCTGCGTGTTGAAACAGCCCGAGGTGGTCCCTCCCCCCTTGCTAACCCCAGGCCAAGTGGTCTGGGCCGGAGCTGCAGTCCCCAGTCGCTCACTGCTGAAATGCACTCTCAGATTTCAGCCTGAGCCGTCTAACCCCGGAATCCTTCACAAGGAATCAGCCCTGGGCTGGGCGTCTCAGCACAGTGGCTGAGGTGCGTCCTGGCCGCGCGCCCAACTCCAGCTTCCTGCTAATGCACACCCTGGGAGACAGAAGGTCATGGCTCAAGTGACTGGGTCCCTGCCACTCGTGCGGGAGACCCACATGGAGTTCTGGGCTCCTGGCTTCTGCCTGGCCCAGCCCCAGCTACCGTGGGCGTTTGGAGAATGAACCAGCAGATGGAAGATCTCTCTCTCTCTCTCTCTCTCTCTGCCTCTCTGCGCTAGTCTCTCTCACTTCCTTGCCACAGTTTGGTTCTGTTAAGGTACAGTTGTTACAGGAAAGGCAAGGAAATAAAGCATTTCCATTACTTTCTAGTTTTCACAATAATGAGATGTTTCCCAGCACCCTTTAAAGTTGATCCGTAGTGGTTTTCTTTTATTGCCTTGCACTTGTGAATTTACACAGATTTGATACAAGCACCATTGCAATTAACACCTTTATACTTACGTGAAATACACACGTGGTTCCAAAATGAAGTCTTTAAGACAAGGTGAAGCCAAAACAGGCCAACTCTACCTCTGAGCTCGCTGTTCCCTCTCTCCCTGACCCCACCCCCAGAACGGTCACTCACATTGGAGCTTGAAACTGCTTACCCAGGCAGACACAGCAGTCGGATCTTTTTTAAACTGGACAGTAGGCGTTGTGACGTGGGGATCCAGGAGGCACTGTGTGTTTGACCTTTGTCCTGGGGTCAGCGCGAGTTCACTTCCATCCCCAGGTCCTGACAGAGCCCTGGAGTCATCAGGGCTCCAGGATCCCCCTGTGTGGTTCACAGCAGCCCCTCCCAGGAACCTTGGAGCCCTGTTACTGAGGTGACCTTGAGAAGCCCCCAAGGGTAGGGAGCTGGTTGTCCGGGAAACCAAGCAGGTGATGAGAAGACTGGAACCTTCTGCCCTCCGGGTGGGAGAGAGGGGCCAAAGGTTGAGTTTAGTCACCAGAGCCAGCACAGTGGAACCTCACAAAACTCCCCACGCAGGGCTCTTGGGGGCCCTGGCAGGGTGGGGCCCCAGGAGGGCCAGGAAAGGCCCACACTGCATCCCCTGCCTGGGCAGCTCTCCCATCAGAAGAGCGACCTTCCGGTTAGATCCTTTTACAATACACTAGCCATCTAGTACCAGAATGTCCCCTGAGCCCAGAAGCACAGGGTGCTGAGGGAGCCTCTGGTCCCAGCTGATTGGCCAGAGGTGTGTGAAGTCCATGCTTGTCCCTGGTGTCTGAGCCGGGAATGGCCCCAGGGGGCCTGAGCCCCTAACCCAGCAGTCTGGGGCGAACTCCAACAGCCCACATCAGAACTGACCTGAATTGCAGGGCACCTGCTGGTGTCAGGGGGCTGGAAAATTGATTTTTGGTGTGCAAAAATCCTCCACATTTAGTGTCAAAAGTGAAGTGTTCAGAATGTATGGGAAAGGTTTGGCTTTTGCATATTGTGCATATATTACTTGAGGCTGACTTTGTGGCATATCGGGTAAAGCCGCCACCTGCAGGGCCGGCATCCCATATGGGCGCCAGTTCCCGTCCCAGCTGCTCCTCTTCAGATCCAGCTCTCTGCTGTGGCCTGGGAAAGCAGTAGAAGATGGCCCAATTCCTTGGCCACCTGCACCTGCATGGGAGACCCAGAAGAAGATCCTGGCTCCTGGCTTCGGATTGGCATAGCTCCAGCCGTTGCGGCCAATTGGGGAGTGAACCATGGATGGAAGACTCTATCTCTCTCCTTCTCTGCCTCTCCTCTCTCTGTGTAACTCTGACTTTCAAATAAAATAAATAATTCTTAAAAAAAAAAAACAATTTAAAAAGCACATATTATTTTTACAACAAGGGAATTTAGCAATTTTTGAGACTTGTTTATTTAGGGGACCAGCGTTGTGGCACAGTGGGTAAAGCGATGCTGGCGTCCCATATGGGTGCCTATTTATCTCTCAGTTGCTCCACTTCTGATCCAGCTCTCTACTAATGTGCCTGGGAAGGCAGCAGAGGACGGCTCGAGTGCTTGGGCCTCTGCCACCTATGTGGGAGACCAGGATGGAGTTTCAACCTCCTAACTTCACCCTGGCCCATATCAGCTGTTACAGTCTTTTGGGAAGTGAACTAGTATTTTTTAATTGTTTACTTATTTGAGAGGCAGAGAGAGAGGTCTTCCAGCCACTGGCTCATGTCAGAGCTCTGATATGGGATGAGGGCTTTACCTGCCGCACCACAATGCCAGCTCCAAGAATTTTAAATAAAATAGGAGTGGGCATTGGTCTAGCAGTTAAAGCGCCTGTGTCTTACATCAGGGTCCCTGAGTGTGCGCCCCAGCTCTGGCCCCAGACTCCAGCTTCCTGCTAACCAGTGCACACCCGGGAGGCAGCAGAAATGGCACAAGTGCTTAGGCTCCGGCCACCCACGTGGGAGACATGGATTAAGATCCAGGCCTCCAGCCCCAGCCCAGCCCAGCCCAGCCCTGACTACAGCAAGTATTTAGGGAATGAACCAGGGGATAAGAGCATGAATTCCCTCTTTCTCTCTGCTTCTCAAATTAATAAGTAAAATTTTAAAATACAACATAATAATGCAAAAAAAAAAAAAAAACACACACACACAGAAATTAGTTTTGCTCAAGGCCGTGCTTGCACTCTCTAGGCCACTGGCAAGCACTCTCTCCTGACTTCGCACTGGACAGGCTCCTCTGGCTGAGCCCAGCCTGGGCTCTGTCTTGGCCCAGTTTTAGCCAAAACTACAGAGTCAGTTTACCCCAAATCCCCCATCTTATCGCCCTGGCCTTCCCTCGGCAGGAACGCGGCTGGGGGTGGGCGCGGGGGCACAGAGGGCTAAGCCGACAGCTGAGGTGCCTGTGTCTCACAGCTCTGCGGCCCAGTGCAGCTTCCTGCTGACACACCTGGGAGGCAGTGGCCCATGAGTCTCTGCCACCTCTGTGGGCGTCCCGGCTCCTTCACTGGGCTGGCCCAGCCCAACTGTGCAGGCACTGGAGTGAACCAGCAGACGGAGGATCTCCCCCGTCTCTCTGCCTTTCAAGTAAGTAAGCAAATCTTTTTTTAAAAGATTTATTTATTTATTTGAAAGGCAGAGTTACAAAGAGGCAGAGGCACAGAGAGAGAGAGAGGTCTTCCATTTGCTGGTTCACTCCCCAGATGGCTGCAACAGCCAGAGCTGGGCCGACCTGAAGCCAGGAGCTTCTTCCAGGTCTCCCATGCAGGTGCAGGGCCCCAAGCACTTGGACCATCTTCCACTGCTATCCCAGGCCACAGCAGAGAGCTGGATCAGACATGGAGCAGCCAGGACTCGAACCCATGCCCATAAGGGATGCCGGCACTGCAGATGGAGGCTTTACCTGCTACGCCGTAGCGTAGCAAATCTTTTTAAAATCAATAGTCTGGTTAGGGCAGCTTAGCAAAGAATCACCCTACCTGTTGGTGGTTGTTTGTTTGTTTTAAAGATTTTATTTATTCGGAAGCCAGAGAGAGAGAGGAGAGAGAGAGAGAGAGAGAGAGAGAGAGAGAGAGAGAGGTCTTCCATCCTCTGGCATTGGCTCATCCTCTACTCTGCCAGCACCAGAGCCTCTCTCCTTCCTAAATCGAGTGCTTTGTTCCTGAGACACACAGGGAGGGACATAGGACCCACAGCAGAAAGTCGCGGCACAGCATCCCAGCAGGTCCGTTGTCTCCAAACCCCATCCCCCCCCGGCAGGGACGCCCTGGGGGCTCCTTCCCAGCCAGAGCTGACGAGGAGCAGGAAGCTCTCAGAACCTTGGGAGCATCCGGGGAGCAAGAAAACTCACACGCGTGTGCACACTCTCACTCAGCATGGGGGTATGTTCACTCACACTCAGACACACACACACCAGTGCCCTGTCTCTGTGCCCCCCCTGGCTTCTCCCAGTGCTGGCCCTTCTGTACCAGGGCTGAGCTCTGCCCACTCTCTGGGTCCTCGGGAGCACCTGTGCCCACCACCGCACCTGCCAGTGGAGCTCTGTCATTGCTTTATTAAATAAAGAAGATAAGAATGTTTCAACTTTTATAACTTTATTTTCATCTTATTGGAAAGGCAGAGAGATGGAGAGAGTAGGAGTTAGAGATCTTCCATCTGTTGGTTCACTCTCCGAATGCCCACAACATCCGGAGCTGAGCCAGGCCAAAGCCAGGAGCCCTGAACTCAACCCAGGTCTCCCACAAGGGCAGTGGGAACCCAAATACTTGAGGCCTCAGCTGCTGTCTCCCAGGGTGTGCCTGGAACCCCAGGCACTCTGACATGGGAAACGGAGCCCCAAGCGGCATCTTAGCCGCTTCATCGGACACCTTCCCAAGATCAAAGGTGTTTTAAGGGGCTGGCGCTGTGGCATAACAGGTTAAGTCACTGCCTGCGATGCCAGCATCCCATATGGGTGCCAGTTCAAGTCCTGGCTGCTCCATTTCTGATCCAGCTCTCTGCTAATGCACCTGGAAAAGCATCAGAGGATGGCCCAAGTACTTGGACCACTGCATATATGGGAGACCAGGAAGAAGCTCCGGGATTCTGGCTTTGGTCTGGCCCAGCCCTGGCCATTGCAGGCATTTGGGAAGTAAATCAACGGATGGATGACTTTCTTTCTCTCTCTCTCTCTCTCTCTCTCTCTCTCTGTAACTCTACCTTTCAAATAAACAAAATACATCTTTTTTAAAAAGTGTGTTTTAAACCCTAGGCTGTGCACCACAGTAGCTTCATGGCCACAGCTGCGTGGCTTCACACACTCACCCTCCAAGCAGGTGCAGCATGCGCTGGGCTCAGGCAGGGAACTGGGGTGCACACCCCAACACCGGCACATTGAAGAGATAGCCAGCCTCCCAGGAGGGTAGACTCCTCCCCAGGGGAACCTGGCCCCATGGGGTGGCCGGGCAGTGCAGCAGGGAGAGGCCCTGCCAGGCTAACGATGCTTTGTTGGGATTCCAAGGGGCAGAGGGTGATACACACAACACAGTAACTGTGAATGTCACAAAATAAAAAATAAATTATTGCCCAGAACTCCTCCTGGGGTTGCTCAGGGCCAAGGGTGAGGTGGGCACCCCTACTGTGCCAGCTCACACTCGGGTGCAACATGCATCCCTCGCTGGCCCAAGGAGCAGCTTGGCCAATGCAAGTGAAGATGTGGGGGGGGACTGTCACCTTCTTGGCCCAAGGAGGGACCCAGTTCAGAGTGGGGATATTAGGTAAGCCACCTGGGGGAGTGAGACTATCCCACAGCACAGGGCCAGGCGACAGGGACACCTGAACCTCAGAGCACTCTCTAAGTGGGGTGCAGGTGCAGTTGGCTAAGAAGGGCTGGTTTTGCTTTGAGGAACACACACAGGCTGCTGGCAGCACTGGAGGGGAGAGCAGGGCACCAGGGAGGGTGCAGATGGCCGAAGAGAAGGCTGGGGGCCGCTGTGCCTGGGACCACAGCCTGGCCGTGTGTGCCAACCGTCTCTCTTGGGTTTAGAATCACCATGAGCGGCACTGGCCAGCAGAAATATAACGCATGCCACGCACACACCTGTCAATTTCCTAGTGGCCGCGTGTTGGAGAAAGTAGAAAAAGAAAGGGGAGAAAATAACTGCAGTAATATATTTTCTCTAGCCCAATGTATCCAAGGTAGTATTATTTCAATACATAATCAATGTCCCAATGGCTGAGCTGTTTCACAGGATTTCTTTTTTCCATGCTAAGTCCTCAATGTTCTGTGTGTCTGACACCTGTGGCACATCCCCAGGCCTGGGCACCTCCAGGTGCCACATGGAGAACAGCTGAGTGCTGGGGGCAGGGCGCAGAGGTGTGGCTGAAAAGGGGCCAGCAGTGGTGGTCAAACTGGCGAGGGTGGGCCCAGCCAGGGCACTCCACCTCCCACACCCAGCCAGAAGACAGAACCCCCACTCCTACCCCTGCACCTGTGCTGGCCCTGCCACCCAGCTCACTGGAGCGGCATCTGACCCTTTGCTGGACTCCTGGAGCCAGATGCCAGGCCTGAGCCATCTCCGCCTCCTGCAGGAGCCGAGCCCCTGCTGCTTCGTCCCCACCCAGTGCCATTTGGCCACCCCGAGGCTGTGGCTTTCTTCTGCCTTCCTCACTCAGTGAGCCTGCCCCGTCCATGCCACTTACAGGGGCTTCTACAGCAGGAGGGGGCGGGTGGGAAGCAGCAGAGCAGCATGGGGAAGGCGGGCACTCTACTGGCAGGGAGGATCTGAGCCACGTGCCCGCCGTGGGCTGGCAGCAGTGAGTCCTGGGCCAAGGGAGAGAAAGTGAGAGCCAGAGAGAGACCTGGCTGCGTTGCACTGGGTAAGGGGGACACGGGGCTGAAATACAAGTGACACACTGGCCCAGAGGGGGCACTTCACACATTCTTCTCACCTGGATGATGAGGGCAATCATTCCCAGCACCCCATGAGGTCCCCACCCTTAGCATGGAGGCTGGGTGGATCTGAAGAGCTGACGATATGCTGAAGGCAGAACCGCAGGCGACACCCGACATGCACCCCCACGATGACCCAGGCAGACCTTGCAGCTCTGGTCAGCGCGCGGCCAGAGGCCGCTCCGTTTCCAAGTTGGGAGAGTAGCAGCCCTCATTCACTGGGCCCTTCCAGTGCGCATGCGGTGGAGGCGTGGGGGCAGGGGCTGTTCCAGTCACTCTCACGCACGGGAGGTAGGCCCGGAGCAATGAATGCAAGAGATACTGCACCGGTTGGACTTCCTTTAACATCACTTTTAGGCGAGAGAAATCTTTGCCAATTAGCATCCCAGCAGGCTGCTCAGAAAACCCAATCCTGGAATCGACAGGGCTCCAGCCCTCCTCTTGACTCTGGCTGGGTCACGGGGATTTCTGCAGCACCGGAGCTGCAGAGGGGCCCTGGGACCAGATCATCTGGCTGCCCTGGTTGCCATGGAGATACCTGCCTCCCCAGGGGACCTCCCTGCCAGCAGATTCTGCTGCTCCCGTGCCGCTTTGGGGGCCCAGGGGAATCTTATTGAGGCCAAGGGTTCCAGAACGTCCTACACAGCCATGCCCTTGCCATCTCCCATGGAGGTCGCGGTGGGGCGGTGCCCACCTCTGTCCCTGTCTCTTGCTGCTCTCAAAAGCCCTCTTTGCCCCTTTTCCTCTGAGAAGCTGAATCTACCTGATGATGCCATAGCCTTGTATTTTTGCCTGGCCACACATATTCTTCTCTTTATTATTTTTTAAAAGATTTATTTGAAAGACAGAGTTACGGAGAGAGGCAGAGACAGAGAGAGAGAAGTCTTCCATCCACTGGCTCACTCCCCAGTTGGCTGCTACGGCCAGAGCTGTACCAATCCGAAGCCGGGAGCCAGCATCTTCCTCCAGGTCTCCCACGTGGGTGTAGGGACCCAAGGACTTGGGCCATCTTCTACTCTTTCCCAGGCCACAGCAGAGAGCTGGATCGAAGAGGAGCAGCCGGGACCAGAACCAGTGCCCATATGGGATGCTGGCGCCCCAGGCCAGGGCGTTAACCCACAGCACCACAGCGCCAGCCCCTATTCTTCTCTTTAAATCCCCTCCACAAGCTAAGGGAAGGATGTTACTGCACCCACGGCACAGAGGTAAGAAGGAGGGCTGGGAGAGGCTGAGTCTCCGAGGCAGGAGGAAGTGCAGGTGCTCCCTGGGCACTTCGGCACCTGTGCCCTGTGCCCTGCCCTTGGCTGCTCCAGGGATAGCACCCCAGAGCCAGGAGCACAGTGATGAGGAAGCGGGCGTTCGCTGTGGGCATCACTTTCCCACATGCAACCCCGGTGCCATGATGCCTGCACAGGCCCCCGGGGCTGGGACGACCTCCCGCCTCGGGAAGATGGGCTCCAGTAGACCCCTTCCCGAAATGCTGCCAGCAAGGAGCACACAGCCACAGCCCTGACACCAGCAAGGAAATCGGCCAGGCCTTTTTTTTCCGGGGGATGAAATTGAAGTCCTGAGAGAGGAAAGTCACCCAGGAGCTTACGGCCACTTGAGAACTGATCTTCCCGCTGCCCTGGGCACCTGCCACGGGACTGCCCTCTCACCTGCATCCCGCCTGGGGCAAAGTGTGTGTGTGGCAATAACCGCTTCCAGTGCACCGGGCATCGGCCAGCCAGGACCTGTCTAGGGTGCCTAGGGCCACCTCCCTGCTCTGTGCAACGAGGCCAGTCCGGTAGCTCCCTTTGGAACTGAAAGGTGTTTTTCCGAGCCCTCTGCCCCTGGACTGTCCAGGAGGACTGCGGAGGCTGCAGCCCAGAGCTAGGACCCGTGCGATCCCAGTAAGCAAGCACCTACCACGCACACCCACGTGTCCACTCAGAGCAGAGACGGCCTGAGAAGCGGCCGTGCCGGATGGCCATGGGACCCAGGCAAGTCCCACAGGACTCCACCTACAGGGATTTGGCTCTGCTGTCGCTGTCTTGAAATTCATAACCGTTTTTGAACAAAGAGGCCCTTGTGATTTCATTTTGAACTCAGCCTGGCAAGTTACGGAGCCAGCTCAGGGAATGGGTGAGCAACTGGCAGTGTGGAAGTGGGAGCCAGAGAAGGGGCTCCAGCACAGGGAACACAAGGTCCCAGCTGAAGGGGGAAGGCGCTGAGCGGGGAGGGAGGAACAGGCTCCAAGCAGGGGAGCAGCGCGTATAACACCCTGAAGGACCAGTGCCGTGCACCACAGACCCGCCGCAGTCGAGGGTGGGGGGAGCGGTGATACACCACAAAATTGAAAAGGGAACCAGGGGGCCAGTGTGGAGGTGCAGCGGGTAAAGCCCCCACCTGTGATGCCGGCATCCCTCGTGAGCGCTGGTTCCTGTCCCGGCTGCTCCAGTTCTGATCCAGCCCCCTGCTAATGGTCTGGGAAAGTGTTTGGGCCACTGCACCTATGTGGGAGACCTGGATAGAGTTCCTGGCTCCTGGCTTCAGCCTGGCCCAGCCCTGGCCATTACACACATTTGGGGAGTGAAACAGAGGATGGAAAATCCCACTTTCTATCAAATCAATCATTCAAAAAATAAATATATAAATCATTTATTTTAAAAAAATAAGATATTTCTCTTGGTGCAGAAAATTTTGAAATGCAAGCATAGTTTTTTCATAAAACACATTTTCCACAAATTTCTTGAAGACTTTATTCAATGACTGGTTATCCACATGGGGGAAAAGCAGAGACCCACCTCACACAATGCACAAAAGTAAATTCCAGGCCAGGGGCCCAGCATTGCACCACCTGTAACCCTGGCAGCCCATATGAGTGATGGTTCAAGTCTCACCTGCTCCACTCCCAATGCAGCTCCCTGCTAATGCTCCTGGGAGAACAGCAGCAGATGGCCCAAGTCCTTGGGCCCCTGCTCCTACATGGGAGACATAGACGTAATTCCAAGCTCCTAGCTTTGGCCTGGTCCAGCCCTGGCCATTGCAGCCATTTGAGAAGTGACCCCATGGATGAAAGTGCTCTGTGTGTGTGTCTCCGTCTCTGTAACCCTTTCAAATAAATAAATAAAAAAATTTTTTTGACAGGCAGAGTGGACAGTGAGAGAGACAGAGAGAAAGGTCTTCCTTTTGCCATTGGTTCACCCTCCAATGGCCGCCGCGCTGCGGCCGGCGCACCAAGCTGATCAGATGGCAGGAGCCAGGAGCCAGGTGCTTTTCCTGGTCTCCCATGGGGTGCAGGGCCCAAGCACCTGGGCCATCCTCCACTGCACTCCCTGGCCACAGCAGAGAGCTGGCCTGGAAGAGGGGCAACCGGGACAGAATCCGGCACCCTGACAGGGGCTAGAACCCGGTGTGCCGGTGCTGCAAGGCAGAGGATTAGCCTAGTGAGCTGCGGCGCCGGCCTAAATCTTTAACATAAATAAATAAATGCCAGGTGGTTTAAAGACCTGAATGTGAAAAGCATAGGTTTGAACCTTTCAAAAAAAAAAAAAAATGTCTTCATCAACCCAGGTCAGAAAAAGAAATTCATTAATGGGAAGGATCTTTTCCTAAAAAGCTGAGGCCAGCATTAACACCAGAATAAAAGGCGAGATTTATAAATTGTCTTGTAAGGGGATTTTAAAATTTCACAGAACAAGGAGCCAGAATTGTGTCCCAGCGAGTTAAGCTGCTGCTTGTGATGCCGCATCCCGTATCAGAGCGCCAGTTAAGTTCCGGCTGCTCCACTTCCAACCCAGCTCCCCGCTAATGCATCTGGGAGAGCAGCAGATGGTGGCCCAAGTGCTGGGGCCCCTGCCACACACATGGGAGACCAGAATGGAGTTCCCAGGTCCTGCCTCTAGCCTAGACAGCCCCAGCCATTGCGGCCATTAGGGGAATGAATCACTGGATGGAAGATTCTCCCCCCCCCCCCCCGCCCCGTGTCACTCCACCTTTCAAGAATAAATAATCAAAAAAAAAAATTCATAGAACAGAATACTGGGTGCCCCAAGCCCCGTGCAGCACAGCCTCAGGTTGGCAGGTGCGGCGTCAGCTTCTGAGACTGCCATGGACGTGACCCTGGGACGCCCAGGGCTTCTGGCCGTGGTTCTCTCTTCCTGATGTCCAGGAAGTCAAACCATCACTCAAAAGAGCATTCAGTAAATATAGAACCAAAACAAACTTCCAGCAACAATTAGCTTCCCCACTCTGGGGGTTTCCATCTGGAGGGCTGCCGCCCTGCCCCACTGCAGACCCTTCCCACCCTCCGAGTGGTCAGCCCCTCAGTGGTCTTCCCTGGCCCTGTCACTGTCACAGTGCCCTGTCCCAGCCCTTCTGAGCACTTCTCTCCAGCCTTCAACACTAAGAGTGCATAAACCAGCAGTCTAGGGGGCTGACACACTTAGTTGTGCTTGGCTTGCAGATTTCCTCCAACAATTCGATTCTTGGGTAATATTTAAAAACCCAGAGATGTTGCATAAACATCTGGATTTCCAGGCTCTCCTGAAAAAGAGCCGGCACAAAGGTCGAGGTCCCCGCCGCGCCCCGTTCCACGGCAGGCACCCCGCGGCCTGCACGCCTCTCCCTCTCTCCCTTGCCGGCCCCCGGTCCCCTGTCACCCGGCTCAGCCCTGCGGCCGAGCGTGTTTCAGTAAACAAACAGGGAAGGTGACCGCCTGAAGGGCAGCTTCAGCCCAGCCCCGGGAACGCCCTGCACGTCCCGAGCTGCGCGCAGACGGGTCCGTCTCGTGCGGACCAGAATCCCAGAGGAGATTATCCGGCTCTCCGAACAGACAGGGCTCAGGCTCTGCGGGAACTGCTATTTTGACTCTAGCAACGGAGCGCCGCGCTCCTTCCGTGATTCAGTGGGTAGGCAAATGGGGACGGCGGTGCGGGATCGCGTGCTTCGGCGGCTCGCCATCTAAGTCCTCTCTGAGAAGTACCAACCAACCCCCTAAGATACCCCCTTGCCAACAGGCAGGGCTGCAACGGGGTCAAGGTGGAGCGTGCCAAAGGACACAGTGCGCAAGCGCGCTCGAAACCGTCAGTTTCCTCGGCAGCCCAGATACCGTCCACCCGCACCGCGCAGGCGCGCGGGAGGACCACGCCTTCCCTCCCCCTCCCGCCCTCCTGCCGCAGCTTTCCTGCGCAAGCGCCGTCCCACGTCCCCGCCCCCGGGCCAATTGGAAGAGGCGGCGCCAGGGCGCCTGGGAGCGCGACGCCGTGGGTGGGACCAGGACGTGAGGGCAGCGCGCTGGCGTCACAGGGGAGGCTATATAAGTGAATACAGGCGCCGCCCCTCCGCCCCAGTCACTGAGCCGCCGCCGAGGACTCAGCAGCCTCCCCCTCGAGCCCCCTCGCTTCCCGACGCTCCGTCCCCCCCGCCCGCCTTCTCCCGCCGCAGCCTTCCGCAGGCCGTTTCCACCGAGGAAAAGGAATCGTATCGTATGTCCGCTATCCAGAACCTCCACTCTTTCGGTAAGCACGGGACAGGCCGCGGGCCCTGGTGGGAGAGCGAGGCGCCGGGCCCGCCCAAGGGGCCCCGGAAGCTGCCCGGCGTTTCGGGCCTCTGGAAGCTCGGGCGGAGGGGAGACATCGGGCGGGTGCGGCGGCGAGGCCTCGGACAGGGACCTGGGGTCGGTTCCCGAGCGCGACCGGAAGAAGCCGGCGGGAGGTCAGCCCTTGGGCGGGCCCGGCGTCTCGGGTGGCGCATTTACTAATGGCTCCTGGACCTCCTCGGGCCACACCCGCCCCCTCCCGCCAGCCCTGCGTCACGTCCGGCACGTCACTCGCCGTTGTCACGGGGCCGGGAGTGAAAGGCGGCGCCAGCCCTAAGTGACAGCGGAGCCCGCCAATAGGGCTGGCAAGCCTGGCCCCGCCTCTGGGGCCCAGGTTCCGGCCGGTTGCATCAGCCGGGTGGGGCGCAGCCTGCCAGCCCGGGCTCTGACGACACGTGATCGGCTTCGGAGGGCGGGTCTCGGGTGAGAGGCCCAGGCTTTCTCCAGGCCCGGGGAACCGGCCATCCCAGGCCGACCTGTTCCGAACCATGCATCGCCCTGACGTTGCTGGCGCACAGAAGACCCGGCGGGAGGGTGGCAGTGGCATCTGACCCAGGACAAGCCCCAACGCCCTTCTCTTTCCTCCCTAGACCCCTTTGCTGATGCAAGTAAGGGTGATGACCTGCTTCCTGCTGGCACTGAGGATTATATCCATATAAGAATTCAACAGAGAAACGGCAGGAAGACCCTTACTACTGTCCAAGGGATCGCTGATGATTACGATAAAAAGAAACTAGTGAAGGCGTTTAAGAAGGTGGGAAAGGCCCGCTGGTCCTGGGCAGGGGCGGGAGGGCGCCCGGGCGGGGCGTGTCCTGACTCCTGACTGGGTTTGTGCTTGCAGAAGTTTGCCTGCAATGGTACTGTGATTGAGCATCCGGAATATGGAGAAGTGATTCAGCTGCAGGGTGACCAGCGCAAGAACATATGCCAGTTCCTGGTCGAGGTGAGTGCAGCAGCGCCCCGGCTGCCACTGGTTCTCAGTCTTCCGGTTCTGCTGGGCAGAAGTTTGCATAGCAAGGAGAATGAGCCTTGATGTGGCTAGACGAATACACATTTAAAAACAGGGGATTTGTCTGCCTTTGCCAGTTAAGTACTAAAGTCTTGTTGGCATCGTTGGACCTGGCTGAAGTTGAGGCATGTCCACATTCTCGTCCTCACTGGGAATCATGGGAGGCCCGGGGTCTCGCGCTCTGAGCTGTGCAGTGCGGCTCCCCCTGCGCCCTCCGTAACGTCCTTGCGCTCTTCTCTTTGCAGATTGGACTGGCTAAGGACGACCAGCTGAAGGTTCATGGGTTTTAAGTGCTTGTGGCTCACAGAAGCTTAAGTGAGGATTTCCTTGCGATGAGTAGAATTGCCCTTCTGTCCCTTGTCACAAGTTTAAAAACCTCACAGCTTGTATGATGTAACCATTTGGGGTCCGCTTTTAACTTGGACTAGTGTAACTCCTTCATGCAATAAACTGAAAAGAGCCATGCTGTCTAGTCTTGAAGTCCCTCATTTAAACCGAGGTCAAGCAGTAGGCGCCTGGCGGTGTCCAGCCTGAAACAGCCAAGCCCGCAGCCCCGAGGTCAGAGACGGCTGTGTCTGGCAGAAGCTCCTCGCCCGCCCTGCCCTAGGAGATGCCACCACCTTCCCAACCCTCAGTGAGGCTGGGGATGGGTGCGGCAGCAGCAGCAGCTGCACCGCTAGAGAGGTAAGGTGGCCTGGCGCCCCCGGCCGGGCCAGGTGAACAGAACACACGTGGAGTTCAGAGGCCACCCTCCCTCCGGTGAGGTGACCAGCCGTACCCTAGCCGGGGGGTGTCCAGACACCAGTGTGAGGACAAGGGAACAAATTCTGAGCGATGTCATCAGTTCGAGCTAGCTGTAGAGCTTGCCACCTAACTAGCACCAGCTTCCTGATGCCACGTGAAGTAACAAACTGGTTTTTGGTTTTTGCCTTCAGTTTTAATGTTATGTGATGTATTTAAGATCATTATTTAAATAAAACTTGTTTTCAGAAACATGTGACGTGCAGATTCGACTTCATGTGTGTAGTCAGCCTTGGGTATGTGCGGGGGTGGCCGGGGGTGGGGGTTCTGCACCCGCAGCCTTTGCCCTCAGCTGGGCGGCCAGGAAAGCCTCTGGCGAGCGTGTGCCCCCCCCCCCCCCGGGTGACACTGCTGCGTGGATGTTAGAAGCCAGGCTGCCTGGCTGGTAGCCCAGTGGTACAGTGGCAGCTGAGCTTGGGCGTGGAGGAGCTTCCCAGGGCGGTGACAGAAGACAGGGGCCCTTGACCCGGGGCCTGCAAACTCCCAGGAAAGTCCGAGTGTGTTTCCAGCAGTGAACTTGTCTGCTGATTGCGGAGCTGGGACTTCACGTTGGGAGGCCGTCCCTACCAGTGTAATAGTGAGTGCCCTGTGTCCACTCTTAAACAAAGGTGTTCCCTGCACAGAGCCTTTTGTAGGTAAAAGGTTGGAGTTGAGGCCAAGCCGGGACAGCCTGGAGCCACCCGAGATTCTGCAGGATGGGTTGTTCCCAGGTGAAGCTGACGCTGCCTGTGGAACCCCACATACACTGATCTGAGGGAGTGGTGAGATCTGGGTGCCCTGAGCCGGCCAGTGCACCCTCAGGTGTGTGTGAGGGCTGAAGCAGCAAAAGCACTGGGTGGGTGAGGAAATGAGACTCCCAGGGAGAGTGGGGCCTCGCTGAGAACCCGCTGCAGACAGCGTTCAGAGTTCCTTAATGTTTTTATTTTGAAAGGTGGAGTTGGCTCCATCCACCAGTTCACTCCCCAAATGGCTATAATGACCAGGGCTGGGCCAGGCCGAAGCTGGGAACCAGGAGCTCCTATTTGGGTCTCCCATGTAGGTGGCAAGTGCCCAAGTACTTGGGCCATTTGCTGCTGCTTTCCCAGGGGCCCTAGGAGGCTGGAGTGGGAGTGGAGCAGGTGGACTTGGCACCTGTGTGGGGATGCTGGCGTTTGCAGGCAGCAACTTAACCTCAGGTGGCAGAGTGCTGCGCTGGGGAAGCTGATATCTGGAGGGGATGTGGATCAGCACAGCCTGGACACAGGACCCAGGTGTCACTGGCTTGGCCAGAGAGCCACTCACACCCTCAACCACGGGCACCAGGAAGACCCAAAGGAGGAGCCCTCTGAAGCCGTGTATTCCAGGTGGAGGGAACGCGCCCTGCAGGAATGGGAACCGGTGCCTATGAGAAGCTGAGAGCCGGAACTGGCTGGAGCAGGACCCGTGCTCGGCACCCCAGGGACATCGCCTCCCTCGTTTCACAGCAGGGACACATGAGCCCTGTTGGGGAGCAGGACCAGTGAGGCTGATGCAGCCTGCAAAGTAAGAGAAGGGAGCAGCAGACGTGGGAGGAACGGCCGCTGAGAGGGAGTGGGCCAGCCGCAAGCTCAGACCCTCAGACCATACCATGAGGGAGAATGGGGTGAAGGCGGCCCTCAGAGCCCTGCCCAGCCCCGCGGCTCAGGCCCCAGCCCTCCAGCCCCTGCCCTCCCTCCCACAACAAGAGCACACTGTCACAGACATTTCTTAAAATGACCTTCCGTACACAGTGAAAACTGGTCAGCCGAAGCCACACCGCAATTCATCTAAGTGGCTAAAACCGAGCCAAGGGGCAGGGATTGTGCCACAGTTTAAGCCATTGCCTGGTCACCAGCACCCCCTCAGAGCCATCCCCTGTGGGTTGGAGTCCAGCTCCCTGCTAACGTGCCTGGGTAGGCAGTGGATGGGTCCCTGCTACCCAACATGGGAGCCTCGATGGAGTCCTGGCTTCAGTCTGGCCCAGCCCTTGTTGTGGCCATTTGGGGAATGAACCAGCAGGTAGAGAACTCTCTTTCCCTGTCTCTTGCTCTACCTTTCAAATAAATAAATCTTTGGGAAAAAAAAATTTTAACTATTCAAATTGCTGTAAGCTCCATGAATAGGTAAAACACACCCTGTATCCAGAGAACTGAACACCAACCAGCTTTGGGAGAATTGAGGCCCTTGCTTTCCAGCCTCAATGGTGCCCCCTTGTGGTGTTAGTGGAAAAACAGCTTATACACAAGGCTTTGGGATTACAAACTCCTTGACAATTTTTTTTTTTTTTAGGATTTATTATTTATTTGAAAGGCAAAGTTGCAGAGAGAGAGAGAGAGAGGTCTTCCATCCACTCCCCCAGATGACCGCAATGGCCAGAGTTGTGCCAATCCGAAGCCAGGAGCCAGGAGCTTCATCCGGGTCTCCCACATGAGTGCAGGGGCCCAAGCACTTGGGCCATCTTCCACTGCTTCCCGAGGCCATAGCAGAGAGCTAGATTGGAAGTGGAGCAGCCAGGACTTGAACCAGAACCCATATGGGATGCCAGCACTGCAGGCAGTGGCCTTACCTGCTACACCACAGTGCCAGCCCTGACAAATGTTTAACAACAAGAGCCATAATTTCCAAATTAGCACATGATGTGAGGCTCTAGTCATTTCTCTTGGATGCTCTTTAATTCCTCCTAGCTAAAATATAAAATCCGGCCGGCGCCATGGCTCAATAGACTAATCCTCCACCTAGCGGCTCCGGCACACCGGGTTCTAGTCCCGGTCAGGGTGCCGGATTCTGTCCCGGTTGCCCCTCTTCCAGGCCAGCTCTCTGCTGTGGCCTGGGAGTGCAGTGGAGGATGGCCCAAGTGCTTGGGCCCTGCACCCCATGGGAGACCAGGAGAAGCACCTGGCTCCTGCCTTCAGATCAGCGCGGTGCGCCGGCCTCAGCAGCCATTGGGGGGTGAACCAACGGCAAAAGGAAGACCTTTCTCTCTGTCTCTCTCTCTCACTGTCCACTCTGCCTGTAAAAAAAAAAAAAAATGTTTGTCTATTTGAAAGGCAGAATGATAGAGAGGGACAGAGGGGTATACAGAAAAAAGAGAAAGATCTTCCATCCATTGGTTCTCTCCAAGTGGCCACAACAGCCCAGACTAGTCCAGGCGGAAACCAGGAACCTGGAATCCGGTCCGGGTCCTCCCACATGGGTGCAGGGCCCAAGCACTTGGGCCATCTTCTGCTTTCCCAGATGCATTAGCAGGGGGCTGGACCGGAAGCAGAGCATCAAGAACTCAAACAACACTCATGGTTGCAGGTGTCACAAGTGGTAGCTTAATCCAGTGCATCACAATGTGAGCCCCCAAAATTTTAAATAGGGGCAGTCATGTGGCACAGTGGGTTAAGCCACTGCTAGGATGCCCACATCCCATATCAGAGTGCCTGGAACCAAGTCCCACCTCCACTTCCAAGTCAGCTTCCCGCTGAAGCACACCTGGGAGGCAGCAGGTTGTGGCTCAAGTACTCGAGTCCCTGCCCGCCCCATGGATGCAGCCTAGGCCTGCCCGCACTGTTACAGGCACTTGAGATAGCAGATAGGAGATCTCTCTGTGTCTGTCTCTCTACCTTTAAAATTCTGGAGAAAATGATATTTTAAGCAGATTTAGATTTGTGAAATGCATAAATATCTTTTCCTGAACGTGAGCTTGTGTGGCCTGGTGGGCTTATTTGACACATGGGGTGTGAGGTGTGCTAGAGCTTCTGAGGTCAGAATCCCAGCTTGGAGGAGTGAGGGGAAGGCCCTGCCACGGAGCCATGGCTTCTGATCCAGAAACTAACGTGGGGCCCAGGAACCGCATTTCTTTTTTTTTTTTTTTCTTTTCTTTGACAGGCAGAGTGGACAGTGAGAGAGAGAGACAGAGAGAAAGGTCTTCCTTTTGCCGTTGGTTCACCCCCCAATGGCTGCTGAGGCCAGCACATCGCGCTGATCTGAAGGCAGGAGCCAGGTGCTTCTCCTGGTCTCCCATGGGGTGCAGGGCCCAAGCATTTGGGCCATCCTCCACTGCACTCCCTGGCCACAGCAGAGAGCTGGCCTGGAAGAGGGGCGACCGGGACAGAATCCGGCGCCCCGACCGGGACTAGAACCCAGTGTGCTGGTGCCGAAAGGCGGAGGATTAGCCTAGTGAGCCGCGGCGCTAGCCTGGGAGCCGCATTTCCAACCAGCACCAGCCAGTTCCCACTTAGGGAAAGGTTGCTTTGGCTAATGGGGAGCTATAGAGGAAACTCTATAGGGGAGCGATGAGCTGGAGAGAAGCCTCATGGGAGCTCAGCTTCAGCAAAAGAGGGTGCAGAGGGGGTCTGGGTGGGTGTGGCTTGGGGTCAGAACTGGCTCAGCATCAGGGAAACCAGCTCCAGGATGTTAGGACACTGTGTGTAATGTTCCTGTGTGTGTGTGTGTGTGTGTGTGTGTGTTTAAGATTTATTTTATTTATTTGAAAGGCACAATTACAGAGAGAGAGAGGGAGAGACAGAGTGACATCTTCCATCTGCTGGTTCACTCCCCAAATGGCCACAACAGCCAGGGCTGGGCGATGCTGAAGTTAGGAGCCAGGAGCTCCATCTGGGTCTCCCACATGGGCGCAGGGGCCCAAGCACTTGAGTCATCCTCTAATGCTTTCCCAGGTGCATTAGCAGGGAGCTGGACTGAAAGTGGATCAGCCGGGACTCGAACCGGCTCCAGTATGGGATACCGGTGTCACAGGCGGTAGCTTTACCTGCTATGCCACAGTGCCGGCCCCACCTGTGTATGCTTTCTTGGGAGACCACCCATAGCTTTTATCAGATCCTTAAGAAAGAGGACCACACCCAAAACTGTCCATCCCGTCGGCATTTCCTATCCAGTAGGTCCCCAAGCCCCAGGACTAACGCAAGGTTTATGAGAACAGTGGCACAGGAAGCTACGCTGTAGCCTGCAGCGCCACCTTGAGTCCCAGCTGCTCAGCTTCCGATCCTGCTCCCTGCTAAGACATCCCGGAAAGTAGCCAAGGATGGCCCAAGTAGTTGCGCTTCTGCCACCCATGTGGGAGACCTGGATGAAGCTCCCGGCTCCCGGCTTCGGTCTGGCCCAGTCTCTGCCATTGAGGCTGTGTGGGGAGTGAAGCAGTGGATGGAAGATCTATCTCTCTGTCGCTCTCCCATTCAATTAAATAAATAAATCTTAAAAAAAAAAAAACAGTGCCTATTTCAATATCTCTCGTTAAAATTAATGCCTATTATATCTCCTTACAAACAGCGAGTGTTGGGCAGCGGTGCCCGCAGCAGCCAGGACCCTGACACACACACCTGTGCGTGGACAGCTGTCCCCACAGCCGCAGCAGCCCTATCACTGCACCGCTCAAACTGTCTTTCATCATAGTCCTTTCTGGTCCATTTACTCCCCTCATGGCTGACTGGTGGGAAACAGGAAGCCCGGGCAGCGCTGAGGCTGCAAACGGGCTGTGTGTGTCCACTCATTGATTCTCACTCCGTCTCTGTGAGAGGGGAGGAGGCGCGCACATGGGGAGGGTCGGGGACTCCCCCGGCTCCACGGTCCAGCCCGGAGACGGACAGAAGACTGGCTGCTCTGCACCACAGCAGCGTGACGCACGTGCACAATTCCTCGCCCCAGCCCAAGCCTGTGGATTCCACCTGCACTCTCACAGCCCTCATTCCGCGAAGCCTGAAATGCGCCTGTTCAGACCATCGACCTGCAGACTTCTGATTAGGATCTCCAAGCTGCTTTCAAAAAGACTGTAAAGTTGCTCAGGTTTCTCTATCTCTCTCTCTCTCTCTCTTTTTTTTTTTTTTTTTTTTTTTTGGCTTTATTTATTTATTTGAAAGTCAGAGTTGCAGAGGAGAGAGGGGAGAGACAGAGATCTTCCACCTGCTGGTTCAGTCCCCCAAATGGTTGCAACAACAAGGGCTGGGCCAGACGGAAGCCAGGAGATTCTTCTGGGTCTCCCACGTGGATGCAGGGGTCCAAGCACTCAGGCCATCCTCCACTGCTTTTCCAGGCCATCAGCAGGGAGCTGGATCGGAAGTGGAGTGGCCGGGTCTTAAATTGGCACCCTTATGGGATGCTAGCACTGCAGGTGGAGGCTTAACCTGCTACACCACAACACCGGCCCCAGTATCACTTTGTCTAAAGTTGCTTCTAATTAAATATGCATGGTGTTTTATCACATTTGTAATGCGGAAAGTCAAAATAGATCCTTTTTTTTTTTTTTTTTTTTTTTTTTTTTTTTTTTTGACAGGCAGAGTGGACAGTGAGAGAGAGAGACAGAGAGAAAGGTTTTCCTTTGCCGTTGGTTCACCCTCCAATGGCCGCCGCGGCCAGTGCGCTGCGGCCGGCACACCGCGCTGATCCGATGGCAGGAGCCAGGTGCTTCTCCTGGTCTCCCATGGGGTGCAGGGCCCAAGCACCTGGGCCATCCTCCACTGCACTCCCAGGCCACAGGAGAGAGCTGGCCTGGAAGAGGGGCAACCGGGACAGAATCCCGTGTGCCGGCACCGCTAGGCGGAGGATTAGCCTGTTGAGCTGTGGTGCCGGCCTCAAAATAGATCTTAGAATGGTGTGATTACTACAGATCGTATATTAAAAGAACTTTTGAAAAGAATTGATTGTGATTAACTGACCTCAAATAAATTATCTTTAAAATTTTTAAATTCCTGGCACAGGATGAAGAAAATCTAAAATCCTCAAACTGGTGCTGTGGGTTATTGTTAAGACAGCAGAGAAGATTACTGAGTTCAAAAACAGCTAAAACTCCCCAGGAGAAAAAGCCGCTCGCTGCTGGCACAACGCCAAAGGCACGCAGCGGGTCACCCTACAAAGCCTGCCCAGGCCACTGACGGTTCCCAGGGGCCCATGTAACCCAGACTCTAGCCACCTCGGCACTGTCGGTGTCATGAGCCAGAAATGATGTGCTGGGGTGGGGGCCATCCCGCTGTCACGGGACACTGAGCACCTCTAACCTCTACCCAGCGGTGCCAACGGCCCCGCTCCCGCTCCCGCTACTGCAGGCACCCAAAATGTCTCCCATCCTAGCCTGGCACCCTTGTTGGGGGCAGAGGCACCCCGTCTGTGAGCACTGGTTTACCTCCAGCCTTTCCCTCCCTCTCTACCAAACAGAGCTGCCAAGGAAGGTGCTGGTCCCAATAAGCCCCCGCCAAAATGTAATCCCCGAGATGAGGGCTGAAGAGGCGAGGGGGGAAGAGGCGAGGGGGGAAGAGGCAAGGGGGAAGGGGTGAGGGGGGAAGAGGCGAGGGGGAAGAGGCGAAGGGGGAAGAGGCGAGGGGGAAAAGGCGAGGGGGAAGGGGCGAGGAGGAAGAGGACCAGAACTGACTCTGCTCTCCATAACCAACCCAGACTGTGTGGTTGTGTTGTTAGCAACAGGACGCAGGCTGAGACCAACGGGGAGCAGGTGCCCTTGCACAGGGGGCAACCCGGCTCCGCTTGCACTTCTCATGGCAAGACCCATTCATTCACCCATTCATTCAACACTAACTCAGCACCTGGGGTGAGGCAGATGCTGCAGGGGCACTGGGGCTGTGGCCCTGAGCAAAGACTCCCACTGAGATGAAAAAAAAAAAAGAGACAAACTCCAACAGAGCCCAGGGGCTGAGCCGGCCCCACAGTGGTGAGCGCTCCAGAAAAAGTGAGCAGGAAGCAGAGAGATTGTGCCTCTCCCTGTCGCCCGCCCCATGGTGGGCCCCGCACCTGGCTCAGCAAGGAAGCCATGAATGAGCGAGCGGGTGCAGCAGAGTCAGCAGTGAGCATGCACTGGAAGAGGAGTCGTGGCTGGAATCTGAGCTGCAAAAGCAAAGTCGTGACAGCGGCGGCAGCACCAAGGGACAGGCAAGGAGAGCCACGCCGATGCCTTTGGAAGCCCTGCACTTACAGTGGCAGGAGGGGACCCAGGCAGAAAGCCACCAGGGCCGGCCTGCAGGGCCCAGGGCTGCAGAGACCCCGGAGAGCGCTGACTCAGTCCCAAGCTCTCAGACATGGGTAAGGTGTCCACGCAGCAGCTTCACTTGCGGGGGCTGAACACGCCGAGCCACGTGCTGCCCGTCTCACTCATTTTTTTTTTTATTATTTTTTTTTGACAGGCAGAGTGGACAGTGAGAGAGAGAGGGAGACAGAGAGAAAGGTCCTCCCTTGCCGTTGGTTCACCCTCCAATGGCCGCCGCCGCTAGCGCGCTGCAGCTGGCACACCGCGCTGATCCGATGGCAGGAGCCAGGTACTTATCCTGGTCTCCCATGGGGTGCAGGGCCCAAGGACTTGGGCCATCCTCCACTGCCTTCCCTGGCCACAGCAGAGAGCTGGCCTGGAAGAGGGGCAACCGGGACAGAATCCGGTGCCCCGACCGGGACTAGAACCCGGTGTGCTGGCGCCGCAAGGCGGAGGATTAGCCTAGTGAGCCGCGGCGCCGGCCCCGTCTCACTCATTTTTGAAATATGTATTTTTCCAAAAAGTTTTCTGTCTCATTGATATTGTATCTGTGAATGTAAAATTATAGGAAGTACCAGAAACCTTCAAAAAGATCATGGAAGATGCATATTACAAAACTGAGTGGATTTCAAATATTTTTGTACCAAAATAAACGTATCTCTTCGCTCCATTTTCCACGAACCCTTTGAAGTGCCACTGTGTTCTCACGGTCTGTCGTCATCTGATCACTCCGCCCTTTTTAAAGTGTTATTTGAGAAAGTCGCTTTTTAAAATTTCAAACAATGAAGAAGGGAAGTGAGTGGAGTCCTCACTTTTTTTTTTTTTTTTTTTTTTTTGAGATGTATTACTTATTTATCTGTAAGGCAGAGTGAGGCACCGAGTGAGAGAGAGAGAGAGAGGGAGAGAGATCTTACATCTGCTAACTCACTCCCCAAATGGCTGCAACAACCAGATCTGGGCCAGGCTGAAGCCAGGAGCCTGGGATTCCATCCAGGACTCCCCTGCCAGTCTCCCCTGCCCATCCTCTGCTGCCTCTTCAGGCGCATTAGCAGGGAGCTGGATCAGAAGTGGAGCAGCCAGGACTAGACTGGAGCTCCCTACGGTATGAGGGCGCCCCAGCGACAACTTAACCGATGCATCAAACGCCCAACTGTCTGCAGCTTTTTCAGCAAGCAGTAAGCAAGCCTCCTGGATGCTCTTTGGGGAGACATTACCTCATCCTTCCAGGCCGCTTCCTTCAAACACAGCCTCAAGAAGTGGCCAGGGTAGAGGGTGTCCATGACCCTCAGCAGGGACTCCAGGATGCCCAAGACACGGGTGACTGCTTCTTGCCTACCCAGCAGTCACCCACCTGTGTGCACCCCAGTCCTCAGTTGCAAACTGGGGGTGACAGTCTCACCCTCGGGAGTTAGGGCAAGGATTAGGCGACACAGTGCTCCACGGTTCTCAGCGGCAGCCGGCCCCAGACTCCTTCCCTAAACCTTAGCCATTGTGGCTGCGCATGGGAGGTGACAGCTTGCTCGAGTTGGGAGGAGGCTTGCAGGGAAGGTGCTCCAGGCCCAGGCACTGTTTCCCCAATACCCTGCACGGCACCTGGGGTTCATATTGTACTGTGTCTCCCCTGAAAGAGGAAAGAAACAAAGGCCCCCTTGATCAGTACTGTGCCTCGCACAAAGTAGACACTCAAAAAATTGTTGAGGGGCTGGTGCTGCGACACAGCAGGTTAAGCCGCAACCTGCAGCATCAGCATCCCATATGGGTGCCGGTTCGAGCCTCAGCTGCTCCACTTCTTTCAGGCAGAGTGGACAGTGAGAGAGACAGAGAGAAAGGTCTTCCTTTGCTGTTGGTTCACCCTCCAATGGCCACGGCGGCTAGCGCGCTGCAGCCGGCGCACTGCACTGATCCAATGGCAGGAGCCAGGTACTTCTCCTGGTCTCCCATGGGGTGCAGGGCCCAAGCACTTGGGCCATCCTCCACTGCACTCCCTGGCCACAGCAGAGGGCTGGCCTGGAAGAGGGGCAACCGGGACAGAATCCAGCGCCCGACCGGGACTAGAACCTGGTGTGCTGGCGCCGAAAGGCGGAGGATTAGCCTAGTGAGCCGCGGCGCTGGCCCATGATCCAGCTCCCTGCTAATGCACCTGGGAAGGCAGTGAAGGATGGCTCAAGTGCTTGGGCTCCTGCACCCACGTGGGAGACCTGGAAGAAGCTCCTGGCTCCTGGCTTCAGCCTGGCCCAGCCCTTCCCATTGTGGCCTTTTAGGGAGTGAACCAGAGAATAGAAGCTCACTCGTTCTTTCTCTCTGTCTCTCTGTCTCTCTCTCTTTCTCTCTCCCTCTCTGTGTCACTCTGCCTTTCAAATAAATAAATAAATCTTTCTTTAAAAAATGAGACTGTTGTTGATGCAATAGCTGAATGAATGAGTGAACTAGTCAAGGCGCCCAGTCTCTCAGCAGACAAGAGTGTCCAGGAAGAAGGTCCCCCCGGGGGAAGCGACCTTGAGCAGAGCTGCAGACCCTCCAGGGACGGGGAAGGGAGGAAAGGGCATAAGGTGGACCCCCCCCCCCCAACAGTGGTGTTCCAGTCTGGAGGAGGGAGCTGAAGTCAGATGACCTTGGGAGAGGAGAGATGACTCACCACGGTTGCCAGGCAACAACCAGCTGTGGAATATTAATTTGCAATTGAATCCATGGGGCACCTTCTGGAACTTTCCTTTGATTTTTCCAGGAAGAGAAAGAGACAAGAATTGAGGGGGAGGAGCCTCTGCCAGGGACTGGGGAGCAGCCTGGTGGGTCCTGAGCTGGACAGAGGCAGCAGTTCAGGTGCAACGCACATAACTGGAGCAGCAAACCTCAGGCTGGGGAGGGAGGGAGGGAAGAGCCCAGGAGGGGCAGGTGAGCTGGGAGATCCTCACAGCCCTGGTGTACAGCCAAGGTGGGCTCAGCAGGAGACAGAATGGGACAGAAGGCTGTGCACAGGGGCAGCCAGCAGCCCAGGTTGCAGCTCAGACCCCTACCCTGCCACCCGTGGGGACCGGGGCAGCCACCCCTCCTGGCTGAGCCTCATGTCCCCATCTCCGCAATGCACCTGCATAAAGACGCCTCTCACACAGGTGCTCTCAGAATTATTTTTCCCACTTAAAGCCACAGTAGTAAATTGCTCAACAAAATCTCTTCGAGTATTTTATCATGAAAATGTTCTAACAAGGAGAAGAGTAGAAATCATCTTACTGTGAACACTGGGACAGCCGCCGCCTGGCTTCCGTCCCTCCACTCTGTCACCGTCGATCTCGTCTCCATGGCTCTGTCCATCTTACTGTCGGTGCATTTCAAAATAAAGTGCAGACTCCACACCCTGAAGGCTTCCTTCACCAGACTTCAACAGTTACTCACTGCTCTTGTGTTGATAGAAGTTATAGGTAGGGTCTTCAAAAGTTCATGAAAATTACGTATTAGGAAAAAACTAGGCATGGATCATGGATTTCAGCTTTTTTGCATCAAAATAAACTTGTCTCTTCATTCCGTTTTTCCATCAACTTTCTTTTAAAAAATTTATTTGTTTGTTTGAAAGGCAGGGCTACGGTGAGAGAAAGAGAGGGAGAGAGGGAGGAAAGACAGATTTTCCATCCACTGGTTCACTCTCCAACTGGCCACAACCACTGGCGCTGGACCAGGCTAAAGCCAGGAGACTCTTCTGGGTCTCCCACACAGGTGCAGGGGCCCATGCACTTGGGCCATTTTCTGCTGCTTTCCTAGGTGCATTAGCAGGGAGATGGATCAGAAGTGGAGCAGCCAGGACTCGAAGCCTGTATGGGATGCTGGCCTTGCCACAATGCCAGCCCCCTCCATGAACTTTCTGAAGTACCTCATACATCATGGCATCCACAAACCCCAAGCTGGCAGTCGATGGGTCTGATGGCCAGAGTCCTGGGCTTGGTTTGGGGTATTAAGTGCGAGAATATGCCCCATGGGGACATGTAGTGGAATTCAATAGTGGAAGAGGGGTGGCCAGTGGTGTGTGACTCACCAGCAGCCACGGGGAAGAGAAGGTGGACATCCAGAGGAGCTGGAGTGAGGCCTGCATGGAGGAGGCAGTGCTAACCAGAGGGGAAGGCTCCAGCCAGGCTCCCAGGGGGAGTGAAGAGGAAAGCGCACCAGGAGAGGGTGAGAATATTCTGGAAATCAGAGGGAAGCAGCACATTGAATGAGACACAGGTCTGACTGTGGTAAGGGGAACACCATTAACACCAGCAGACTTTTGCTTGGGCCTGGCCGTGCAGTACAGACCAAGTGAATGCTGCAGGCGGCTCTCAGAGCCCTCACCACGTCCCTCCCAGGTCGGGGCAGTCGGCTCTGGCATGCACAGGTTCTGTATCCACAGGCTCCACAAACCTGGGGTGGAAAATATTTTTTAAAAATTGCGCCTGAGGCCGGCGCCGCTGCTCAATAGGCTAATCCTCCGCTTGCAGCACCGGCACCCCGGGTTCTAGTCCCGGTCAGGGTGCCGGATTCTGTCCCGGTTGCCCCTCTTCCAGGCCAGCTCTCTGCTGTGGCCCGGGAGTGCAGTGGAGGATGGCCCAAGTCCTTGGGCCCTGCACCTGCATGGGAGACCAGGAGAAGCACCTGGCTCCTGGCTTCGAATCAGCGCGATGCGTCGGCCACAGCGCGCCAGCCGCGGCGGCCATTGGAGGGTGAACCAACGGTAAAAGGAAGACCTTTCTCTCTGTCTCTCTCACTGTCCACTCTGCCTGTCAAAAAAAAAATTGCACCTGTACTGAACATGTACAGACTTCTTTCCTTTGGTACTATTCTCTCTAAGTAACATAATGTAAAACTATTTACATAGCATTTACATTGTATCAGATACTGTAAATAATACAGAGATGGCCTGAAGTCTATGGGATGCGGCAAGTGTTTAGCCTAGTAAAGACACCAATTAAGGGGCTGACATTGCCGATTAAGCAGCTGTCTGTAATGTCGGCACCCCATAGCCAGAATGCCGGTTTGAGTCCCAGCTTCTGCACAGCTGACCCAGCTCCCTGCTCATGCTCCTGGGAAAGCAGCAGCAGATGGGCCCCTGCCACCCACTTGGGAGACCCAGATGGAGTTCCTGGCTCCCAGCTTCAGCCTTGCCCGGCCTCAGCAGTTGCAGCCATTTGGGGAGTGAACCAGTGGATGTCTCTATATATTCCTCTCTGTCACTCTGCCTTTACAAATAAATAAAGAATCTAAAAACAAAACAAAACACCAGTTAAGACACCTGCATCCCATGTCAGGCACCTGGGTTCACTATCGGCTCCTGAGCCCAGCTTCCTGCTGGTGCAGACCCTGGAGCAACAGTGCTGACTCAACTCACCGGGCTCCACCGCTCACAAGAACAGCGGAACTGGTTTCTGGCTCCTGGCTTGAGCCCAGTGCAACTCTGGTCCCAGTCATAACAACCATTTAGGAAGTGAATCAAAGAATGGGAACTCCCTCTCCCACCCTTTCCACTCCCTCCCCTCCCCTCCCCTGCCCTCTCCTCCCCATCCCCCTCTCAAATAAATCAAATGCCGCATACAGCAGCATCTGTGTGGCTTATGAGCAAACGCAATGCCATTTTAAGTGGGACACCTTCAGCATGCACGTGCCAGCTTCGTTCACAGAGCGGGGAGCCGAAGCGCAGCCCCTCCAGGGGGGCTGTCTGCCAGCACAGTTAGGAAGCCCCGGAGCTGGGATCCGAGCCCGAGATTCTGGCACCTCCTTGCCCAGGCCTTTCACGCATAACTGTCTGCCCTGCATTCGGACTCCAGCCGGTAACCCCCAGATCTGATTTGAGAGGGCTAGGGTGCTGCCCCGGCACAGGGGTGCAGGTGGCTGGAGCTCCCCGGCTGATCCAAATGTCAAGTCTGGGCTGAGAACCACTGCTAAAAAGGCATGGATGAGCATCAAATGAGAAGGGAGGCCGGTGCCGCAGCTCAGTAGGCTAATCCTCCGCTTGCAGCACCGGCACCCTGGGTTCTAGTCCCGGTCGGGGCGCCGGATTCTGTCCCGGTTGCCCCTCTTCCAGGCCAGCTCTCTGCTGTGGCCAGGGAGTGCAGTGGAGGATGGCCCAAGTGCTTGGGCCCTGCACCCCATGGGAGACCAGGAGAAGCACCTGGCTCCTGCCATCAGATCAACACGGTGCGCCGGCCGCGGCGGCCATTGGAGGGTGAACCAACGGCAAAGGAAGACCTTTCTCTCTGTCTCTCTCTCTCACTGTCCACTGTCCACTCTGCCTGTCCAAAAAAAAAAAAATGAGAAGGGAAGAGGGAATGTCAGGAGAGAAGCAGAGGCTGGGATAGGGGCGCCTTTGCTCTCTCCCCTTGGCAGCCGGGCCTGGGCTCTCAGTAAGCTGAGAGCAGGGAGCAAGCTGCTGTCTTGCACCTGCCAGCGGACAGCAGGTGAGGCCAGACCCGTGAATCCACTCCCCCCTTCTCCTAGCCCCTGCACCAACAGGGGTGCCTTGTTGACACCTCCCAGGTGTCAATGTTTGTCCCCAGCACCATCTGAGTTGCCTGGGGCAGGGTGACTAAGTCATGGCCAATCTTTCCTTTTTCCGCTATCAATAACAAATTAAGCAGCCAAAGCACTGCCTGCTTGACAGCGGTTTCAACTCATCAATCTGTTTCCCAGAGCCCTAGTGGGCAGGGCCGTGCCGGCTGTGCAGGGCTGCCGCTGCAGCCCCTCCCTCTACATGGAACAGTCTCCCTTCACACAGTGATTATTCAGGTTAGTGGTGTTTGTGTGTGTGTACACGCACGTGGGCGCTCCTAGAATGCACCAAAGCTATGAGAGGACCCATCACAGTTTCCTCTTCTCCCCAAGGGGCCTCATCCAGACCTGGCTCCCAGCAGGGGCTCAGTAACTGGAATGGATGTAGAACACTGGAAAGGTCAAAATGCATTAAAGAACATCCCCCTCGATGGCAGGATTTGGAAAAAATGCTGCAACTATCTGAGAGCTCACGTGTAATCCGCGCAGGGCCAGGATTCCTAATGGGAACCTTCTCGAAACTGCAGCCCCTTGTGTTGGTTTTCTCCTGCTGCTAAAATTAATTACCACAGCTTAGAGGCTTAAGGTAGCACTCACTGATTCCCTCCTGGTTCTGTAGGGCACAAACCCAGGCAGGGGTGGCTCACTGGGCCCTTGGCTGAGGGTCTCCCAAGGTCAACACCAAGGTACCAACAGGGCTGTGTCCCTTCTGGAGGCCCAAACTCCTCCTGGGGTCAGCCCCATTCAGCCCTTGGCGAGTGTGGGGCTGGGGTCGTGGCCTCTCTCAGCTCCACGAGGCCACCTGCATCCCTTGCTCTCCTGCTCCCACCTCTGAGCCAGCCCCCGGCATCCTCGCGAGACTTCAGATCTCTGCTTTGTCCTGCAGCCACATCTCTTCTGCTTTGAGCTGAAGACGGTTGTCCATTTTAGGGGTTATGTGGTCAGACTGGGTCCAGTCAGGTAACCCAGAGTAGACTCTTCAAAAGTCTGCCACCTAGGTTGGCTCTGAGGCTCACTAGGCTAATCCTCCAACTGCGGCACCGGTACACCAGGTTCTAGTCCCAGTCGGGGTGCAAGATTCTGTCCCGGTTGCTCCTCTTCCAGTCCAGCTCTCTGCTGTGGCCCAGGAGTGCAGTGGAGGATGGCCCAAGTGCTTGGGCCCTGCACCTGCGTGGGAGACCAGGAGAAGCACCTGGCTCTTGACTTCAAATCAGCGCCGTGCGCCGGCTGCAGCGCGCTGGCCACAGCGGCCACTGGGGAGTGAACCGACGGAAAAGAAAGACCTTTCTCTCTGTTTCTCTCTCTCTCTCACTGTCCACTCTGCCTGTCAAAAAAAAAAAAAAAGAGTTACACAGGGAGACAGGCAGAGAGAGAGAGAGAGAGAGATCTTCCATCTGCTGGTTCACTCTGCCACCTAAACTACACCTGCAGCATCTCTTGCCATGGACCAACCCCTGTTTATGGGTCCCAGGGATTGGGGTGTGGCCATGTTGTGCGGGGATCATCATTCTGCCAGCCACGCCCACACTGGAAGGACAGAGGTCTGACCTTCAGACCACACCACCTTCTACAGTGTGAGGATTCCAGATGCCATCGCTTCCCCCTTCTGAGCCTCAGTTTCTTTATCTGCAGGATGGGAGCACACAAGCTCTTACACCCTAGTGCCGCGGTGCAGAGTAACTGCATGCATCCACGCAGAGCGCTTGTCAGGGTCTGGCACACAGCGCTGTCAACGGGGAGCATGGGGGCAGGGGCTGCAGGGAGGGGCCGGGCCCCGGGGGCTGGGGTCTGATCTCCAGCTTGGCAGGCCCAGCCATCGGTCCCTCCACTAGTTCAGGGTCGGAATCAGGATTTGAATCCTGGCCTTACCACTTCCAAAACCCCCTGAGAGGGAGCAGGCCTGGGGCGAGGTGGGTTACGTCGATGCTTGGGACACCTCCACCCCAGGCCGGCCGCTGCTTCTCATCCAGCTCCCTACTAACGCACACCCTGGGAGGCAGCGGATGGTGGCTCAAGCACGTGGGTCCCTGCACCCACGTGGAGACCAAAATGGAGTTCCAGGTGCCGGGCTTTGGCCTGGCTGAACCCGGGCTGTTGCAGGCATTTAGGGAGTGAACTAGCAGTTGGAAGATCTGTCACTCTGCCTTTCAAACAAACTTTTTTTAAAACTACCCTGTGCTCGGGTAGGTGATGGTGATGGCCTCTCGGAGGCTCGGCCTCCGCAGACTCTGTCCCTGACCCTCCCGCAGCAGCAGCTGAGCAGTGTCGCTCTGAGTCATGGCCAGTGCGAGGGCAAAACCTGGGCTCAGAGGGCAGTGCTTCTCAGGGGTTTACTCTCCTCTAAGCTCCCAGAGCGTGCAACATTCATGCCTAGATATTTTATAAAATATTTCCTTATCTATTTGAAAGGTGGAGTGGTGGGGGAGAGGGGGGAGAGAAAGAACTTCCATCGGCTGGCTCACCCCCCAAGTGGCCTCAGTGGCCTGGGGTGGGCCAGGCAAAGCCAAGGGCCTGACACCCCATCTTGGTCAGGGTGTGAGTACTTGGTCCATCTTCTGCTGCCTTCCCAGGCACATTAGCAGGAAGCTGGATTGGAAGCAGAGCAGCCAGGACCCAAACTAGCACTCTGATGTGGGATGTGAGTGTCACACGCCATGGCTTCACCCGCCACACCACCACGCCAGCCCCTGTGTCCAGATCTTGCTGCAGATCGCAGATCTGCGAGGCAGGAATTCGTGGTCCCATTTCTCAGATGCAGTTGCTGAGGTCGGGAAAGGACAAGGGGAGAAGGTGAGAGGTGAGTTAGCAGCCAGCCATGCTGGGTGCTGTGCACGGTACTCTCTCAACATCGCCGGCACAGGAAGCCCCTCTGCTCTTTCCTCTTTGCCTGGAGGAGAAAGCAGCTCAGAGAGGATCGAGCCGGAAGCTCCGCCGCCCAGAAAAGAGCAGGAGCAGGAAGCCCCTTTTCCCTCCCCATCAGCCCAGGTCCTCAAGAGGGAACATGCAGTTCCCAGAACTGTGGCTCCTGGGGAGGGGCCGCCTCTCTCAGCCCTGAACATGACCGCCCTCCTGCGTGCCTGCCAGTGCCGCAGTGACACCCCCACCGCAGTGCCCGGTGCAGAGGAGGCAGGCTCCTGGTTGGTGGAATTGCCATCCCTTCTGCAGTTAGCCTGTGTGCGGAGAGCAACCAGGGTCAGAACCCCCGCTGGGGTGCAGAAATCTGGTCGTGGGCCCTGGCACAACCAGGGTTCTGCTGAAAGCTCGTAATTGTCCATTACCATAGCAACACGAGCGTCTCCATCCCCCTCCCAGCCCCTCAAAGGCCTTCCATCTCTGAGACGCTGCAATTCAATTAATTATCCCCAGTGCCAGCACTGTTTTTGTCATTTTTGTCTATTCCGTCTGCTGAGTCACCGTGTCCTGCTCTGGATTGGAGCGGTTATTCACAGGAACATTTGCCCGCCGGTTGCCATGGACACCGTACCACCTGCATCCTTCATCACTCATGAATTCTCAGCAGGACTGGCTGAGCGTGGGTACCGCTGCCCTCATCCAAGACCCAAGGGGCATCAAAACACCCCCAGACAAGGAGGGGGCCCTATGACGCACGTCCAAGGGCAAAAACCTCTTGTTCCAGCCATGGAAAGATCCAGAACAGCCTAGAGCTCATTACTTCTGTCCATGTCAAGACACACTTGATCAAATAAGTCAGCATTGTGTTTTCTGGAACAGCTCTGACACGCCTCAGTCTGTGTGCTAACCATTTAAGATGTACGTTTAGATTGAAAAGTTGTGAATGTTTTCTCTTAAAAAAAAAAAAAACTATTTCATTTATTTGAAAGGCAGTGGTACACAGAGAGAGAGAAAGGGAGAGAGAAAGAAAGAGAAATCTTCCATCTGCTGGTTCACTCCCCAAATGGCTCCAATGGCTGGGGCTGGGTCAGGCCAAAGCCAGGAGCCAGGAACTCCATCTGAGTCTCTCTGTGGGTGGCAGGGGCCCAAGCACTTGAGGCCATCTTCACCATTTTCCCAGGAGCATTAGCAGTGAGCTGGATCAGAAGTGAAGCAGCCAGGATTCAAACCAGTGCACATTTGAGACTCCAAGGTCATGTCATAGGCAGCAGCTAACTGCTGCACCACAAGACCAGTCTTCATGCATACTTATATCTTTCTTTGATTACAAAATAAGGCAGCCTTGGAGCAGGCACTGTGACGTAGTAGGTTAAGAATCCTCCAGTGGTGCCGGCATCCCATAGGGACACCGGTTCAAGTCCCAGCTGCTCCACTTTCAATCCTGCTCCCTACTGATAGTCTGGGAGAGCAGTAGAAGAGGAGGCCCAAGTCCGTGAGGGACCCAGAAGAAGCTCCTGGTTTCTGACTTGGGATTGGCCCAGCTCCAGCCGTTGCGGCCAACTGGGGAGTGAACCAGCAGATGGAAGACCTCTCTGTCTGTAACTTTGCCTCATAAGTAAATAAATAAATCATTAAAACAACAACAACAACAAACAGCCTGGAAATGCAGGACCCTTGGAAGAACTGGCTTTGGAATGTTGGTTTGCAAGGGGCAGTGGAAGGGGCAGGGGATGAGCAGCAGACCTAAGTGCAGAGAGCAGAGTGCAGAGGGCATAGGGAGTCCTGAGGACTTCCCACAGTGAGGGGAGGGTGAAGGGAGTTTGGAGGTGACCAGGAGGTGAGCCCCTTGGCAGAGAGGGCAGAGCCATTAGCCCATGGCCCATTACTCCCGATAACCACAGCACGTCCTGTTTGCTGAGCCAGGAGAGGCGACAGGGGATCAACACATCACTTCTTGCTCATCAAACACTAGCCTATGATGCAATACGCCTGCTCTGAGTCTCACTCCCCTCACCCACCCCACCCTGGGGCATAGACTAAGGCCTTTGACCCCAAGGATATGGGGTGGGCTGTTCCTAACCCCAGAACTTGTCTCCTGCCCGCCCTTCATGCCAGCCCTTCACTGCCGCCCGCCCCCCACCCTTCATCTCTACCTGCCCCTCCGCTCCCCCCGCCCCCGCTGATACTGAATGGGGGAAAGGCGGATGGGTGGTACCTGTGCCCCATGCCTGTTCCTCTCACCAGCCTGACTTCACGGGGGGAGGAGGGCTTGGGAGGGACTTGGAGGGTTTATAAGGCAGGCCCAGAGCACCCAGCAGAGCAGAGAGCTGATCCAGTCACCACTGCACTGCCCATCTCCCAGTGCTGCAGGTGAGAACACCCAAGAGGGGTGGGGAGGGCTGGGAAGGGGGACCCCCTTCCCCATCAAAGTACCAGGTCTCTAGCCAGAGTCCAGGGCAGGCCTTGGTGCCCCCAGGGCCAGGACTCTTCCCTTGGGCCAGGGTGGAGCTAGGTCTCAGCTCTATTACCAGACCCATCCCCCACCCCACCCCAGGCATTCCCAGCCCTTATCTGGCACCTACCCTTCTGCCTCAGCCAGCGCCCTGCCCGGACCCTCTCACTCCACCCTCCTTCCCCAACTCTCAGATGAGGGAACTGAGGCCCAGAGGGAAGATAAGACTTGCTCATATATTTTATTTGAAAACACACAGAGAGAGGGAGGAAAAGATATATATAGAGAAAGATCTTCCATCTGCTGGTTCACTCCCCAAATGACCACAACGGTCAGGGCTGGGCCAGGTAGAAGCCAAGAGCCTGGAACTCCATCCGGGTCTCCACATGGCAGGGACCCAAGCACTTTGGCCATCCTCTGCTGCCTTCCCAGGAGCATTAGCAGGAAGCTGGATGGGAAGTGGAGCAGCCGGGACTCGAACTGGTTTCTATATAGGAGGCCAGCATCACAGGCGGTGGCTTAACCCACCGCACCACAACCCAGGCCATCAAAATCATGCAAACTATTGGGCAGGGCCGGGACTGGAACCCAGGCTCCATCCTGGATCCCATCTCAAGTTCTGTCCAAAAGAAACTCCCATGAGGACAGCACTGTTGCAGGTCGGCGCTGCCCAGTGCGGCAGCCACCGGCCTCGTGTGCTTTTCATTGCAGTGAACCTGGGTGGAAAGGACACGGAGACTCGTGGCCGCCCAATGCTCGCGTTGCAGGGCCCCTCGCTCCATCACAGAGTCTGCAATTTCTGCTTCTCCCAAAGGCAACCTGACAGAAGCTCATTCTGAAAAACCGTTGAAAGCGGTATTTTATGAGCACAAACGTACTCTTTCTTGCCAGGAGAAATGTTTATCCTTGTGTGTGATGAAGCCAGGTAGACCAGGAGGCTGAAAGAGATTCCGGAGAACAGAGCTGGGCTCTGGCTTCCCTAAGTCCGGCTCACCCTACATGCTGTTGCAGACGGTGACGGCTTTTTCTATCTGCTGAGTTACGGTCACAGGACACTCCTCGTTAGGCAAGAATGACAGCAGGACCACTCCTCTGAGGGCTGGCCGACGGGCCGCACCACAGACGACCTGGTTCACCTCACAGTGTGTGTGCTTGATGCCTCGGGCCTGTGTGGCCCTATTTTTTTTTTTTTAAGGATTTATTAATTTGAAAGAGTGACAGAGAGAGAGAGAGAGAGAGAGAGAGATCTTTCATCCACAGGTTCACTCCCCAAATGGCCGCAACAGCTGGGGCTCGGCCAGCCTGAAGCTGGAGCCTGGGACTTTATCCAGGTCTCCACGTGGGTGCCGGGGCCCCAAGGATTTGGGCCGTCCTCTGCTGCCTCCCCAGGCACATTAGCAGGGAGCTGGATGGGAAGTGGAGCAGATACAGATTGAACCAGCACTCCTACGGGATGCCATTGCCACAGGCAGCTGCTTAATCCACTGTGCGGTAATGCCAGCCCCTGGATGTCCCTCTGATGTCCTGGTTCAGGTCCACTTTAAGTCACAAGCTGTAAACATCTACAGAGCCACTGACAGGGCCTCAGGATCTGCAGAGCAGTTTGGAAAACACCACTCCGGGTTTATTGTTGTTGTTGTTGTTGTTGTTTTTAATTTGAGAGACCGGAAGACAAAGACAGGGAGGGAGTTCCCATCCACTGACTTACTCCTTAAATGCACAAAATGAGGAGGATTGGGCCAGGGCCACAGCTGGGAGTCGGGAACTCAATCTGGGTCTCCCACGTGGGTGGCAGGGGCCCAAGGACTTGAGCCCTCACCTCTTCCTTCCCAGGGTCTGCCTTGGCGGGAAGCTGGAAGTGGGAGCAGAGCCAGGACTCAAACCCAGGCTGATACGGGGTGTGGGTGCCCCAACCAGGGTCTCACCTGCCAGGCCAAAGGCCTGCCTCCCTAAGTTTTGAATCTCTCACAGACAAGCAGCAGTTGTGATTGGGGTAGTTAAGGAGGAAAGAGGCAGGGCCTGGGGGCTGGACACAAAATCACAGACCTGCCTGCATCCTCTGGTCCAGTCCCCTGCCTCTGGGCCTGCCAGGGGATGGCTCCACCTGAAGATCTGGCCCTTGTCCTCTTTGCAGACAAGAAAGATGCTGCGACCGTGGGTGTCTGTGCTGGTCTTGGCAATGGCTCTGGCCGCCTTCTGCCAGGCTTCTCGGAAGCCCCATTCCCAGCCGCAGGATGCACCCTCGGGTCCGGTGGCCAGCAGGGGCCTGGAGCCACGCTGGTTGGATCAGCCGGGCCCAGCATCTCACCACCGGAGGCAGCTGGGGGCCCAGGCTGCCCCACACCTCGTGCCAGGTAGGAGTGGCAGATCCCACCCACCCCACCCCACCCAGCTTGCCTGGCCTCTGTCCTGGAGATTAAGTGTCCTCCCCGCCCTTCTCACCTCCTCTCGGCTCCTCAGACCTGTCCAAGAAGCAGGGTCCATGGCTGCAGGAAGAAGAGGAGGCCTACGGGTGGATGGACTTCGGCCGCCGCAGCGCTGAGGAACCGGAGCTGCGTCCCTAGAAGCAGGCTATTGAGCCCAGCCTGCTGCCAGCCCAGCCCAGCCCTGCCCCAGGAAACAGAATAAACCAGCTCCCTGTGGATCAGTGGCTTGTGTCAAGTGTGTGGGCCAGGGGAGCGAGCTGGCAGAGGGGAGGGGTCAAGGCCGGGAGGAGGCCTGAGCACCCTCTAGGGGCAGGGACCACGGCTAATTCTTCTTGATGTCCTAGAGCCCAACAAACACTGACCACGAATGCACCTGTGTGGGTGGGACCCACAGCCGGAGTAATACTCTTAATGAATTAATTTGGAAGAAACACACACACACACACACAAACTCCCATCCTGCTGGTTCACTCTCCAAATGCCTGCAATGGCTGGAGCTAGGCTGGGGCTGAACCCAGGAGCCAGGAACACAATCCAGGTCTCTCGTGTGGGGGGCAAGGACCCAAGGACTTGAGTTGTCACCGCTGCCTCCCAGGGTTTGCACTAGCAGGAAGCTGGAGTTGAGAGTCGGAGGCAAGTCTCAGGTCACACCCCAGGTGCTCCAGGATGGGACACAGGCTAAATGTACCCTCCCCCGAGCCGCTGCCCGAGTAAGCTTTCCAGAAGACAAATCAAATGGCGTCACTCTCAGGTCTAACCTTCCATGGCTTCGCACTGCACGCAGGGTAAAATCTTAGCTTCCTGCCCCGGCAGGAGAGCTGGCCCTGCCGCCCTCCTCTGGCTCCTCGACGTCCCATACCTCCCTCCCCTGCCTCCTCTTCCTCCTGCCACTATACAGGACACACCGTGTTTGTTTCTAACCAGAACCTTGGGGCTTGCTGTCCCTCCCCCCGAGGGCACAGTCGTGGGGGCTCCCCTCCCCCTCCCAGGGCCTCTTGCTGAGCCAGCGGCCCTGTCTGCTCTGCCAGCCTGAGCCACACACCCTGCAGTCGGCCAGCTTCCTGTCTGCCTCCCCAGCTAGACAGACACTCTGTGAGAGGAGGGAGCACTCGGCCCCCTCCCTGCTGAGTCCCCAGTGCCAAGAACGGGGGAAACCCAGTAAGCATTTGCCAAATGGATGGTGGGTGAGCAGCTGGCGCAGGCACTCCCTCGCTGGGGTCTCACCCATATCCCCTGGTTATCTATTTGACAAGCAGGGTGGCCAGGCAGGGGGAGAAGCACACAGAGAGACAATATTCCAGCTGCTGGTTCACTCCCTAAACGGCCAAGGCCAGGGGCTCCTGCCAGGTCTCCCACATGAGAGGTGGGGACCCAAGTACCTTGGCCATCATCTGCTACCTCCCTGGGTGTGCATTAGTGGGGTGCTGGATTAGAAAACAGAGACAGGACTCACACACACACACACACACACACTTCCATAGGGGTGCAGCCTCTTCACCGGTTGCACCAAACACCTGCCCACTGCCTACAGTTTTCGGCTCTGCTGGACCAGAAATCCTGGTTTCTGGAGAATGAATGGGGAGGTACTTCCCTCCCCTGCAGTGCCAGGGGCTGCCTGGCCCTGTTGAGCTTTTCACACCGCAGACAAAGCAAGGCTAGGGACCGTCGGAGGTTACTGACCCTGCGTATCAGGGGGAGCCAAGATCACTGCCACACACAGGAACAGGAAGGGCCATGTCCCGAACTCGGGGGACATGTGGGTGCTTCTTGGTGCTCCCGCCTTGTGTTGGCTACAAGCGGACCATCACAGCACCCACAGTCTAGCAAGAGCACGGTGACCGAGGGCTCGGACCTCTCAGGGGTGAAGGTCTAGGTCTCTGTACCAGGAGAGACACCCACAGCAGCCACCCTGCTGGGCTGGGGGGGGCATACGGGCTGGTGATGGAAGATCTGTATCAGCGTGTCTCAAACGCTAACCCGCACGTGAACTCCCTGGGGACCATGCGAGCCTGCAGGGGCTGGTGCTATGTAGTCTGGGGTGGGACCTGAGGCTCCACTGCTGCCCAGATCATCTTCCAAACAAACTCCTTGTTCTCGAGCCCCATTCCAGGCCTGTCCCTGGGGGCCCTGAGCCCGGGCACTGGGTAACTCTCACTCCCACTCTAACCTTCACAGCCAGGGCCAAAAGGACCAGGGAGGGGAGCCTGCCTGAGCACAGGCTCCAAGGACTTGGGTTCAAACCCAGCTCTCCAGGGTCACTTGGCCTGCCTGGGCCTCAGTTTCCCCTCTGACACCGCTCATTATCCCCCAGGGGGTGTTGATGTGATTCCACGGTGCATTTAATAAAAGTCAGAGTCCATCTTCTTTAACGTTGTTCCGCAAAGTGTACACACGCACACCCCTGCACCCACACACAGGCACACATGCTCCCTGAGAGAGAAGGCTGGAGGCTGGACCAGCAGTACACAAATCCTTTATTTCCTGCGCAGACACCTACACGGACAAGCAGCAGGGCACTAAGAAGCGCAGTGGGGGTCCTGAGGCCCGGAGCCCAGCTGTGTATGAGCGAAGGGATACAAAAGGAAGAACACCCAGAACTAGGGAACAAGGGCCCCCCAGGGAGGAGCGTGGGAGCCTGGACACTCGCAGGCCACAGGCTAGTGGCCGGGGCAAGGCAGACATACCACTGGGCAGAGGGACCCCTCCCCCACCCCACACAGAGCCACTTCTGAGTACAAACACCAAAGGGGACTGAGCAGGAAAGACAGGACTGGGGAGAGGGCCAGGTCCCCAGGAGGTGACCCCCAACAACTCCCGACCCTTGGGATCACCCCCCACCCCTCCTCAGAGCTGGGTCTGGTAGCCGGCAGGCCTCCCCCGGGGCTTCTTCCGCGCCTGGCGCCACCACGTGACCCAGGCCCAGCAGCCACAGCTCCTGCACCAGCTGCAGAGCGAAGCCCCGGGCTCCTTCAGCCTGGCCGGGAAGAGGCTCGAGGCTTGGACCCTCACGCTCTGGCCCAGGCTTGTCAGGACAGAGGGTGGGCTGCTGACATGCACCGGGTCACGTTTTGGAGAGGGGAGAGGGAGGGCTGGGGTGGGGAGGGCTTGGCCAGGCAGCAGAAGGAGGGGCCTCATGTCTGTGGGGCCTCTGCAGGCTGCTGGGAAAAAGCAAAGCCTGGAAGAAAAAGGGGTAGACGTGAAGGCCTGGCCCAGGTGGCTCTGCACCGGGAGGCGGACAGCCATCACAGATCCACAGGCCAGAGCCCACTGCCCAGCCACGGGCGTCCGGTTCAGCTTACAACCTGCACAACCTCACCCGGAGGCCCTGCTGAGGCCAGCGCTATTCCAAACCCAGCGGTGACCAAAGCACCATCAGAGCCGAGGCAGGCCACATCACAGGGAGGTTGCCAACAAGTTATAAACCCACGGCTGCCCACAGGCCAGCAGCAGAGGGGATGTACGGCACAGCACGGCAGGGTGTGAAGACATCTCAGCTGGACCTGGATCGAGTCACTTCAGCTCTCTGATCATCTCAGGGGACACCACCACCTACCTACAGGGCCGTGAGGGTGACAGGGGCTAACACCCGGGAAAATGGTCCGTCTGCAGCGCTGTCACCGGGTCACTGCAGAGGCAGGGCTCACCAGGCCTACGCCCGGCAGGTGCAGCCGCCTCAAACTTTGGGGCTTCCAGCTGGGGAGAGGAGACCCTGACCCGCCTCCCGCCACCCTGCAGCTGACCCTTGCCCACCTTCAGACTCACCCAGGGGACTGGTGCGACTGTGGCCCTTGCTGGCGGGGGCCTCGGTGCCAGCGGCCTAGGTGGCCCCCGAAGGCCCATCTTCCTCCCCGGCCCCGGGAGGGTGGCTGGCCCTGTCCTCCTCCAGCCTCCGAGAGTCCTGGGTCGGCACCCCGGGCCGCTGCTCCACGCTCCCGCCCCCCATGTTTGTTTTGGCCTGCTGCTGCCACTGCTGCAGGGTTGGGGAGCCTTGGGGACAGGGGAGGTGGGGGTGAAGGGTGGGGGGAGGGGGCAGGCAGAGACAGGAAGCTGAGGTGCAGTGAGGGAGACAGTCCCGGCCCTGACCCCAGCCCAGGAGCCAAGTGGGTGGACAGCTAGACTCCTAAGCAAATTCCACATAAAGGAGTGCTGGGTCCCAAGGACACCCGGGAAGGGGGCTTGAGGTGCCTATGCAAATGATATGCAAAGTCCATGCAAATAAGCACGCTGGGCAGGGCCGGGCTGGGGCAGGTGAGCACTTTCATCGGCTTGAAGACCTGCAGCTTGTCCGGCTGGCCGGAGGGAGGCCCCCGCGGGAGCACTCACCTTTGGGAGGCACCTTCGGCTTCTGCTGCCGCCTGCAGTGGGCGTCCTGCCAGTTGGCCAATTGCTGGAGGACATACTTCATGTCCAGGTGCGAAGGGCCCAGGCCGCTGGCCTCCAGGGCTGACGTGACCACGTTCATCCGCGTGGCCTCATCCAGCTCTGGCTCCACCTCCTCCCAGGCCTCCGTGTCCTCGGACAGCAGCTCCGCCTCCTCAGTCGCCCCTTCCTCGGCTGGCACCGCCTCCTCCGCAGCCCCCAGCTCCTCCTCGGGGATCAGCTCCTCGATGGGCTTGAAATCCACAGGCACAGCCTCCTCCGCCTGCGCAGAGCCCTCCTCCTCCTCCTCCTCCTCCTCTTCCTCCTCTTCCTCCTCTTCCTCTTCCTCCTCCTCGGCCCTGTAGCCCTGTGCCTGCGCTCGCTCCTCCCTGGAACACAGGTCCAGTCAGGGTAGGGAGACAGCCAGGTTCTTCCAGATTGCAGCAAGCCAACTCCTGCTGCAGCTCGCCGCGGGCATGCACACATGTGCACACACACATGTGCACGCACACACACACACACACACTCCTCTGGGACACCTGCTGTTGGGGCTGTGGAGGAAGGTCCCACCACAAGCCCGCCCCCTCCCAGCCTCTCCAAGGGCAACCCTGCCCCACCCAGCCCTCACCCAGATGCCTGTGGTTCCTTCCTAGGTCTGCCCCAGCCAGGGGAAAGAGGAGCTGGGTACCAGCTTCAAACACACAGCCCCCAACACAGCCCAGCCTTCTCCCTCCCTCACTTCACCCCACCGAAGAGCCCAGCAGGACCAACCGTCCCTCCGCCTTCACAACCCACCCCACAGCTGGTTGCCATGGAACAAATCCATTGTCCTAAGGCTCAGACAGGCCAAGACACTGGCTGTGGGACTTCCAGCCAGCAATGGGATGGGACCAAGCTGGGGACTGAGTCCCAGATGTCCCCAGTTCCTAGGTCAGCGTTTCTTCCCCTCTCAGCCCCTGGACACAACCTTAAAGCAGACAGCTTCCTGGGGGCAAGCTTCAAAGGAATGGGGGCCACTCCCTCCCACAACTCTCCTTGCCGCGCCGGCTGCAGGCAGTGACGCGGAGGCCCCTGGCCAGCTTACCCCTGGTTTGGTGTCTCCCCCCTGGCCCTTCTGGAACTCCTGCAACAGAGAGAAGTGGGCACAGAAGCAATGTAAGCTGGAACCACAAACGCCCTGGTGCCCTGTCGTGCCAACAAGTCCCAGGGAAAACCGATGGATCTGCCTCTCCCCACCAAAAAAAAAAAAAAAAGATGGATCCCACACCACACGAGTATGGGAGGGGCTGAGAGAGGGAGGGAGGCAGGCGCCGAGCACGAAGGCCGCCCCCCTCCCACGACAGGAAAGGCTGCTGCCCACAGGACGGACGAGGCTGAGTGTGGGTCAGGCAAGGGGCCGGGGTCCCAGCAACACACCTGTCGGTAAAATACGTGGGGTCTGAGACCATCCTCCCGATAGATATTTTGAGCTCATCAACCAGGGACGCCGGAAGGCCAGAAAGTGCTCCCTACGGCCAACAGGGGGGACATTACCAGGGGACCCCACCGCACCCCCACTCACACCCCCAGGCACAGAATGCAGCTGACAGGGCTGAGACGCAGGGCCCACAGAGGTAAAGAGGCAGCCCCCTGGAGGGGTCCTCACCAGCGGCAGGCTGTACGCGAAGTGGGTGACCGACCCGGTGGACATCGGGGGCTGCGGGCGGAAGGTCTTCGCCTCCTCCTGGCGTGTGGCCCTGCAGTCCGAGTACTTGTCCCGCACGTCGTGCAGCTGCTGGGACCCACGTGCGTCCAGCCCAACACTCTTGCCTGCCCTGGCCCTAGGCTAAAAGGCAAGAAGCCCAGGCTCTAGACCCAAACAGCAATTCCCTGAGCTACCACCCGCTGCACCCTGGGCCACACACAGAGGGAAGAGCAAAGGACAGGACCCAGTCCCTCCTGCAGGCTGCTCTTCCTCTAAGGAGAGCCAGATGGCTGCCGGGAGCCTCAGTCCCCACCCGACCCGGGGCCTGGCGGGGCAGGGGCAGGGCCAGCAGCCTGGGCAGCCTCACCTCTGCATTCCCTTCTCTGAAGCCAGCGGCTCTGTCTCAGCCCCATACTGGAAGGACCTGACCAGTAAGCCCCTCCCGAGGCCCGCACGGCACCCCGGCCCCCCGCAAGGCGACCCCGGGCTGCATTTTGGGCAGCCCTGCAGTTAGAAGCCACACGGGAGGAGGGCAGATTAGGTCGGAGGGCTGTGCGGCCTGGCTCCTGGAGCCTCTAGACCCTCCTCAGGACAACGAGGCGCTGGGATGAGTGTCTCCTTGACGTCCCCTCCAGCTCTGACTCACACGGAGAGGGGCCCAGAGCCCCACGAGGCAGGGGCAGGGAAGAGGCCTGGGCCCCCAGGGGCCATGCCACGGGGAGGAAGCTCCCCACGCCCGCCCGGGCTCACCGACTGGCAGCGCTGCTGCAGCCTCGCGATCTGGGCCTGCAGCTGAGTGATCTCCTTCTGCTGCCGCTCATAGTTTTCCAGCCGGAGCACCAGCACCTCGGACAGCTCGGCCATCTGCTGGCTGGCCTCAGCTGCGGGAGGGGGCAGAGGTCAGAGGTCACCCACCCCTCAGCTCCCGAGGGCTCAGCATCCCCTCCCCACCCCCGCCAGAGCTGCTTCTCCTGATCCGCCTCTGGGTACCGTGCAGGGTACTGGGGCCAGTGGTCAGCAAGGCCTGGTCCCAGCCCACACTGTGCTTGTCTAGTAGGGGACAGCTGGGGAAAGAAACTCACAATAACAATCTACATAGGTTATGATGGAGCAAAGGTCAAGGGGAGGTCGTGGGGAGGGGGGCAAAGGTCAGGGAGGAGGGGTCATAACTGTAGCACACAACCCAGCCTGCCAAGGCCCAGGTAGGGTTCCTGCGAGAAGGAACCACTGAGCTGAGCTCACAGGGCAGAGGCTTGGCCAGGCAAAGAAGGGAAGACACCGGCCAGGCCCAGAGGGAACCGCGTGGGTCTGGCTGGGGCAGCGGACAGGGCCCAGAGCACAAAGCCTGGGAGTTAGCAGGAGGAGTGACATGGTCAGATCTGGTTTTAGAAGACTCAGCTAGGCTGTGTGCAGAAGGGTCTGGAAGACCCAAAGCGTTCCAAGGGGGCAGCTAGTGATTTTCCTGGGCTAAAGGCAGCCGGAGCCCAGAGGAGCAAGGAGACTTGAGGCCGTTCCTGGGAGCAGAAGCAGCAGAAACTGGGGGCTGGCTCCTTCCCCAGGGGAGCTGGGAAGGTCAGGTTCAGGGTGAGGGGACAACAGGAGTTCAACCACTGGCACCGAGGCCTGCATCTCCCAGCTGGACCAGAGGCTCGGGGCCAGGGCAGTGTGGAGTCTGCCCCGGTGTGCCTGGCCTCTGGCAGCTCGTGGCTCCCTCCTGGCTACCTCCAGTAGATGAGCAGCCCCAGGGCCCTGCAAAGCCCGTTACACGTTGCACAAAGCACTCCCTCAGCTGTTGCCTCTGGGGATTCTCATAAGCCCTGAGGGATGGGGGCAGGACTATTAACCCCACCCCACACCCCCTTGTAAAGAAGAAGGCTCAGAGAGGTCAAGGAACCATCCGAGCCCACACAGCTAGGAGGTGCCAGGGCTGGGGCTTGAAGCTCAGGCTCTAGAACGCGGGTGCCTCCCTGCACTCCTGGGGCAGCCCCCAGCCCAGGCTGCACCCGCACGTACAAAACTGCTCCACGCACTCCAGGATGAGCATCTGCTCCTCGTCCTCCAGGGTGTCCAGGTGAGAGGCCTAGAGGGAGGGAGTGAGGAGGGGGCAGGGCGTCAACAGCGCCCGCCCCCAGGGCCTGCCCTCCCACCCAGCCTCACCTCCTCCCGAAGCTGGTCATTCTCCTCCTCCAGCAGCCTCAGCTTCCGCTGCAGGGCCTCCAGCTGTGGGCAGTGGTGCAGCGACTCCTCCGGAGAGGGCCTGGGGGATGCAAGGGAGTCAGGGTGCGGGGCGTGGGGCCCGGCTCCCAGCCAGCCATGGCCTCTCCAGCAGGGCTAGGGGTGCAGCCTGTGCGTCCCAGCTGTGCACATCCGGGCAAGGGGAGGATGCTCACGGCCTGGGGTCGTCATAGGGATGGTCATGCCTCCGAGCCTCCTCTTCCTCCTGTTCCTCTTCTTCCTCCTCTTCCTCCTCCTCCTCCTCCTCCTCCTCCTCCTCTTCTTCTTCCTCCTCCTCCTCCTCTTCCTCTCCTTCCTCTTCCTCCTCCTCCTCCTCTTCCTCCTCATCTTCAGAGTCTGAGTACAGCTGAAGGAGATCATCTCTCAAGTTCACCTGCTGTCTGAGGTGTAAAATCTGGTAGAAGGAGAGAGGAGCTGTGGGCGGGGGCAGGGGCAGGGGCAGGGGCAGGGGCAGGGGCAGGGGCAGGGCCCTGCTCAAGGAGGGAGTAGGCCGGCCCCCCTCTCCAAGCCTCCCACCCTGTCACCTCCTCCCCGGCCCCCCTCTCCACACCTCCCACCCTGTCACCTCCTCCCTGGCCCCCACCTCCACACCTCCCACCCTGTCACCTCCTCCCTGGCCCCCACCTCCACACCTCCCACCCTGTCACCTCCTCCCTGACCCCCACCTCCACACCTCCCACCCTGTCACCTCCTCCCTGGCCCCCACCTCCACACCTCCCACCCTGTCACCTCCTCCCTGACCCCCACCTCCACACCTCCCACCCTGTCACCTCCTCCCCAGCCCCCACCTCCACACCTCCCACCCTGTCACCTCCTCCCTGGCCCCCACCTCCACTCCTCCTGCCCTGTCACCGGCCTCCCCAGCCCCGCCTCCACGCCTCCCGCCCTGTCACCTCCTCCCTGGCCGAGCCCAGCATGGCTTCCAACTTGCTGTTCTCCTCCATGAGCACGCTGTTCTGTTTCACCAGGGACTGGCCGATACGAGCCGCCGTGTTCAGGTCGCGCTCTCTCTGCAGAGAGACCCCCGCCTGTGGTGACTGCTTTCCCCATTGTCAAGCTCTCCCAGACGGGAGGGAGAGGCTCGGAGGTGCACAGGGGGCAGCAGGAGGCCAGGACTTCAGGGGAAACCCCCCCATCCTGCAGTTCTCAATGTGCCCGGCCGGAGTCTGCCACTAACCCACCATGGGACCCGACTCAGTGAGTGCCCCTTATGGAAAAAGGCAGTTCTAACCAGCCTGGCTGGGCGCTCTCCCCTAGCCTGAACATCCTGTATCCACTGCCTTCCAGAAGACCAACCGTCCTCCCCTCCCCGCTGGGTTGCCAGAGACTCAGGCAGGCAGGAAACAGACTAGACCCTTCCAGGCTACTTGGCAGAACTAAAGGGGGTGGGGGAGACTGGCTAGGGCTCGGGGCTGGCCTGCCTGGGAAGTGGGTACACACCTCCTCCAGCAAATACAGCATCACTTTGATATCGTCTTGGGTGATCTTCTTGGCTGGGGGTAGGTTAGGGCACAGCGCTGCGGGAGGCACAGGCAGTCAGGAACCAGGGAAGCTATGCCTCCAGGCGCCCACTGGAGTCCACACGGGGGTCGTGGAGGGAGGGCACTGGGCCACTTTCCTGCCCCAACATCCTCCCCCAGTACTCATCCACCCCCCAGTATTCAGCCCCTGCCTCCAGGGGCCAACTGGACCAGACTCCCGCCCCCATAGCGAGATCTGGGTAAAGCGAGGGAGTGGCAGTCCTCGGGGCTCAGGAACTGGACTCCCAGGCCACCCGGGTCCCCGCACCTAGGAGGCAGCATGGGAGCACAGCCACGCACTGGCTCCATGAAGCCGCGCGAGTCGCAGAAACAGACTCAGTCCCCACCCTGCACCTGTTGCGCACTGACAGGAGGGGAGGGAGAGACTTCCAGAACCGAGACAGGGGTACCCAGACCGGAGGTCTGCCCCGCCCCGACTCAGAATAGGACGGAGACAAGAAGAGGGGCAGATGCCAGGCTGGGCGGGAGCGCGACCTAGACTCCCCTGGCCCCTAGAAGTCCAGAAGTGCGCAACGCTTGCCCCTCCGCCCACCAGCTCTGGGTCGCCGGCGAGCCCTGTGGGCCAGCGCAGGCTCAGAGCGCGCCTGGCGGCGCCCTCCCGCAGCCCCCCGCCCCTCTCCTGGCATTGCAGTAGACGGGGAGGGGGCACTGAGAGCGCGCAGATCCGCTGCAGCAACAGGCGCCCGAAGCGGCGGGGGAGCTTCGGGCCCTAGCCCGGACGCACCCGCGGGAATCAGGGAGCCACCGGGGAGCAAGAGATAGGAAGGGGGCGGCCAGACAGCGCTTCAGACAGGACACCGCCGGGGGGGGGGGGGGGGGGTAGCCGGCTGGGACCGAGAGCCGGGGGCGGGGCTCTCGGACTCGACGGGGCCCCTTCTCCCCGGAGCTGCGAGGGTCCCGCCCGTCCCGGGTCCCCGGGGACCTGGTTACCTTCCTGCAGCTCCCGGATGAAAGCGGCGCGCTCAGGGCCAGACACCCCGGGCCGCCGGCCAATGTAGGCGGCCGGCGTTTCCCAGATGCCAGCAGCCTTTCCACGTCCCAGGCCCGTGGCCCGGGGACCAAAGGGCCCTTGAAACACAAAGCGGGTCCAGGGCGCGTCCCCGTGTTCGGCCCAAAATGCAGCCGCGCGCTGGGCTCGGGACTTGGTCCCGGACTGGGGCCCGGAGGCTGCTCCGGGTCCGGCCCCCGGTGCCTGCGCGGGGCTGGGTTCGGGCTCGGCCGAAGGCTCTGGAGCGGGGCCGGCTGCGGGCGGGGGTTCGGGGATGACCGCTGCTGGATCCCCAGGGCCGGGGCCGGGGCCGGACTCCAGCCCATCGCCGGCGCAGCCCTGCCCCTGCTCCTTCGGGCGCATCTCGACTCCGCAGTCCGCTGCCGCAGCCGGTGCTTTATAACCTGCGCGCGGAACCGGTACCCCCGGGCCGTGCCACGCGTGGGGACGGGGGTGGCCGAGAATGAGGCGGCGGGACAGAGCGCGCGCGGGGGCAGAGCGGAGGACGCAGGCAGAAGCCGGGCTGCGAGGAGAGTGCGGCGTAGCGTCCCGCCCGCCCCGCGGGCGGGGGCTCAGAGTGAGGGTTTCTGCCCTCTCTCCCCCATCTCTGGAGAATGGTTCCTCCCAAAGCCGCTGCCTCCCGAGAACTCTCGGACGAGACTCCAGCCAGGTCTCCAGCTACTAGCGCCCACCGCCTCCGCGGCCTCCGCGGCCTCCACTCCCGCCTTCCCTGGGTCGCGCCCGCCTGGGTGACCGGTGGGCGCGGCGGTGTCGTGCCTTTTGCGGTGAGCGGGGGACCGTGCGCAGCCAGCAACGCCGCCGACTTGGCTTTGTCTGCCTCCTGCCAGCCTGGCAGACACCTGTTCTGTCCTTGGGCGACTTCCCTGAGCGTCCCCGGTGAGCCGTGGGGCAGGCGAGAGGGGGCCCTGGCTGGCCCCTGGGTCACTGCTTCCTCCCAAGCCCCAGGACCGTTCCTGGTGTCCCCGCTGCCTTCTCCTGCACACCCCGGCGCCCAGCCCTACTGAATCAGCCTCTGAAACATCGCTCGAATGCTGGCCTCCTCCTCAGCCCTTCTGCTTCCTCCCATCTCAGACTCAAGGAGGCCGCCCCATCCCGTGTCCCCACATCCTCCCACGGGGTCTCTCATCCGTCTCTAACCCGTCCCCTGGCTCATGCGCCTAAGCCAAGGAGTTCCAGGTGCCCCTGGCCCAGCCGCTGCTCCTAGCCTGAGTCCTACACAGGGTTTGGGGCCCCCACACCCAGGCGAAGCTCCTGGTACCTGTGGGCCCAGGTGATGCAGCTGCAACAGGAGACGCCACCCAGGAGGGATCAGCGTGAGCCCTCCACCTCCTTCCTCTGGGCTCACTTGTTCATTCCACAGATGTGTACAAGGGCCTCCTGTGCGTGTCAGGCCCTGCGTCTGGGGCAAGAGCAGGAACAAGAGAAACCAGATGTCTGTTCCCTCGGAATTCAGAGTCTAAAAAGGAGGCAGACAAGCAAGATAATCACAGGCTGCAGTGAATTCTCAGAAGGAAGCGAACAAGGAGCCACAAAGGAGGAGAGCAAAGCCCCACCTGCAGGTAGGGTGCTGAGAACCCGGCGTTCGCATTTCAGCCCACACCTGCGCGACCCACTCAGATCCCCTCCTCCGCTCAAGCAGGACCTCCCTCTCCCAGAGCCGGTATTGCCCGCTGCCGGCTGCAGGCTGAACGCACCACCTGCCCCCTCGTGCCACACACCCACCACAGCCCCACAGGGATTCACTTGCCCAGCCATTGAAAGCGCGGTCCTGGCCAGCGCCGCGGCTCACTAGGCTAATCCTCTGCCTTGCAGCGCCGGCACACCGGGTTCTAGTCCCAGTCGGGGCGCCGGATTCTGTCCCGGTTGCCCCCCCTTCCAGGCCAGCCCTCTGCTGTGGCCAGGGAGTGCAGTGGAGGATGGCCCAAGTGCTTGGGCCCTGCACCCCATGGGAGACCAAGATAAGTACCTGGCTCCTGCCATCGGATCAGCGCGGGGCACCGGCCGCAGCGCGCCAGCCATGGTGGCCATTGGAGGGTGAACCAACGGCAAAGGAAGGCCTTTCTCTCTGTCTCTCTCACTGTCCACTCTGCCTGTCAAAAAAATTAAAAAATAAAAAATAAATTTAAAAAAAGCACGGCCCTGTCTGGTTGTGCTGTTACTGAAACACTGGCTCCAAACCATCACCTCATTCGCCGGGAATCAGAACCCCACACCCTCGACCCTGCCCTCCCTGTCCTCACTCCAGGTCGCCGGTCCCTTCTGACAAGCTGTTGCGCGTGGCTCAGGCCAGAGACATTGGAGAAAACAATGGGACTTCTGCAGCTGGCGTTGTGACACAGTGGGTTCAGCCGACACCTATAGCCCAGGCATCCCATATGAGCATCAAGTCCAGGCTGCTCCACTTCCAATCCAGTTCTCTGCTAATGCACCTGCCCCCATGTGGGAGGCCTGGATGCAGTTCCTGGCTTCTGACTTTGGCCTGGCCCCCAGGCCTGGCTGTTGCAGCCATTTGGGAAGTGATATCCGTGATATCTCTCTCTCTGTCTCTCTCCCCTCCCCCCTTTCAAATAAATAAATAATTCTTTTAAAGATGGGAGCTAGAGGCAGGAAGTCCATTCTCTGCACTCCACGTGTTTCTGTTTCCTGTGGTTTCTTTGTCAGTAAAAAGCCCACAGGAGACGCAGCCACAGGGACTGCAGGCGACAGTGAGGGTGAAGGTGGTGAGGGCTGCACGGGCACCAGTGCAGCCGGGACTCGGTGAGGCTGCAGCCCCAGCACCTAGCACAGGGCAGCCGTGCATCCAGCAGGAGCCCTACATTCCCGAGAGATGCTTGTGGAATTGAATTGGTTCTGGCCCACAAGGGAGAGTCCTGTAGTCCTGTGGCCCCCAGGGAGTTGGGGTGTAGAAGAAACAAGAGGGAGGGAGAGGATGGAGCTGGGGGATCCTGGTAGCTTCCTGGTGACTGCACCCCCAGGTCGGGGCACCTGGCAACTCCGGCTGCAGCCACCAGAGGGCAGTGCCAGCCTACACACCACCTCAGTCCACAGCACGCACACAGATACACACACACACACACACACACACACACACCCCTGCAGGGTCTGTTCTCCAGGAGGGATAGTGACTCCATTTTAGAGATGGAAAAACCAAGGTTCAGACCCTCCCCCAGTAAACATTTTGAGCAGGACTGCCCAGGAGAGTCAAAGACTAGAGGGGGTCGGGTCTCTCCAGGGATGTCCTGTCTGCTGTCCCCTCCCTTCCCTGCCACTGGGCAGAGAGACTCAGGCTTCCTGCCTCCTGTCCAGTGGCTGCCCTCTGACCCCTGCTGGACCAGAGACTGGACAGGTGGGAGCAGAAGACTGACCAGGCTGTAAAGCCTGGCACACCCTCCAGGAACTCAGAGCATGGCCACCCGGATGCTCGGCCTCAGGCAGTGCACGTCGGCTCCTCCCATAGACAGTTCCTGGATAAAATCATCCACAACAAGTGACCCCATTAAAAAAAAAAAGGCCCTGAGGGTCAGTGCTCAGGATCCGGGCAGGGCCAGGCACCAGCATTACTTCTGTATCAACTAGGGGAGCCAGACCAAGGGTGCCCTGGACTTCGGATGGGGGCCACCTTCCCACCCCCTGCCACCTGCTGCTTCCCAAAGGCCTCGGAGGAGTAGCCCCCTCTTCCCCACCCCCCTTCCCCACCAGGACCGGGCATCAGTCACCATAGTCCCCACCCCGCCCAGCACCCAGTCATCAGCAGAGACAGGGCCACTGGGCCACCCTCCACCCCGCAGGGTCCCCCTTTCCTTTACTTCTTCCAGACCTGGCCAGACTCCTGAGGCTCCCAGGCCCTCTGCCTCCCCCTGCTGGCCAGGGCAGGGAAGGGAGAGCAGCAAGGACTGAGGGCAAGCAGACGGCAAGAGTCCGGTTGAGGGCGGCCGGGCAGGAGCTCCAGTTTCCAACCAGAACCCTGCACAAAGAGACATTTCCCTCACCCTGAACCCCTGCTCTTTCCAAGCTGGGGTCTCTTGTGTTCAGGAAGCACCCCAGGTCCCACACACCCAGCAGGCACACCGCTACCCCCCCTTCTGAGGTCTGACGCCTCCTCCAGGAGGCCCTCTCCGGGGATCCTCTCCTGCCTGTAGCTACTCAGGCCTTATTCACAGGGTGATCCATTTGAATTACAATGAGGCCAGTGTCTGCTCTGTTCACTTCTGTGTTTTTCAGACTCTAATTAGCAATCCTATAAATATTTGCCGAATGAACACATGGATGGATTTCTGGGGCTGGGGGTGGGGTGGTGTCTCCTGGGCTGTGAGCCCCAATGGCTCCAGCAGGACCTGGCTTGCCCAGAGGTCTGGGCTCCCAAACCAGTGCTCCATGTTCCCCCGCACAGGCGACCTAGCACAGGTGGGCAAGCCCCACCAGGAACAGCAGGAGCGGCAGACCCTCAGAGAGTGACCCTCCGCACAGTCCAGGTTCCCTCCCCTGCTCCTACCTGGAGGCCCTCAGCCCAACCCCCCGCCCCCCCTCCTGGAAGCAGAACTGGAGGCCTGGGGTGGCCTGGCACTGTGTCCAGCAGGTTGGCAAGTCCCTGACCAGGGAGGCTACAGAGACAGCAATTTCGCTCTGTGGAAGGGCAGGGCTATCAGCCGGCTCCAGCCTTCAGGGCAGGTGGCCAGGGCGGGCGGCAAGCCTGGCAGGACCCTGGCAGGTCCCCACAGCGTCCTCCACTGGCTGGCCTTGGCCCTAGTCCACCGCTCCCTGGGATCTGTGCACCCAGGGAGAAGCGCACCTTCACAGAGCTGAGCTGAGCCGGGGCACTGTCTGCCTCTGTCCCTTCCTCTTCTCATCACTAAAAGGAAAACAGTGTAATTACTATTTTACAGATGAGAAGCTCAGGCCCAGAGAGGTCGAGTAACATATCCAAGGCCACGCAGCCAGGAAGTGCCAGGGAGGTCGGACCACAGGCTGGGGAAGGGGCTCAGGGGCCTGCACCCCTCCCTACCCCTCCCCTCCCCGGGGCTGCCTATGCTCCTGAGCCATCTCTGCATTTTGGGGGCAGACATCACGGTGTAGGGAGTTAAGCTGCAACCCGGAGTGTCTGGTTCAAGTTTGGCTGCTCTGCTTCCAATCCAGCTCCCTGCTAATGTGCCTGGGAAGCAGCAGAAGATGGACCATGCCCTGGGCCCCTGCCACCCACATGGGAGACCTGGATGGAGTTCCTGGCTCCCGGCTGTGGCCTAGCCCAGTGCTAACTGTTGCAGCCATTCAGAGAGTGGACCAGTGGATGATCTCTCTATCTCTGTGTCTCTCCCTCTCTCTGTGTTACTCTGCCTTTCAAATAAATAAATAATTCTTAAAACAGAAAAAATAAAAGACAAGAAAAAAGAAACAGTAGTTTTGGGGTCTACCGCTAGATCTTTTTTTTTTAAGATTATTATTATTATTTACTTGAGAGAGAGAGTTACAGACAGAGAGAGGGAAAGACAGAGAAAGATCTGTCTGATGGTTCACTCCCTAAATGGCCACAACAGCCAGCGCTGGGCCAGGCCAGGCCAGAGCCGGGAGCTTCACCTGGGTCTCCCATGTCGGTGCAGGGGCCAAGGACTTGGGCCATCCTCCGCTGCTTTCCCAGGCCATAGCAGAGAGCTGGATAGAAAGTGGAGCAGCCAGGACTGAAGCCGGAACCCATCTGGGATGCTGGCATCACGGGCGGCAGCTTAACCAGCTATGCTACAGTGCCGACTCCCAGTCTTAGGCATTGTAAAAACACTAGTCTAAGGAGTCTGTGGCTTCACAGGCTTAAAAAAAAAAAGGTGACGAGCCCTGGGCTAGAGAAGCGTGAGGAGTATTTCAGGGTGAAATGATACGAGATCTGGGGTTTGCGTACAGAGACAGCAAAGTGGACGTGAGTGACATAACAAGAACAGCACAGCGTTCATGGCCTTGAAGGTGAGACCTGGGCACACGGGAAAGCCTTGTTCCACCGGCAGCTTTTAGGCCTTGCTTGGAAAGCTTCCTAAGAGAAAGATGTTTCACATGTCTGCGTCCAGCCACGCTATCTGTGGTGTGGGTAGAGCTCGCGTGTGGCTCCCGGGGTCCTAGGCTGAGACGATCCCCATGGTGAGGGAGAAGGCGTGGACCTTTCCCCACACACTGGGACGCCCTGCTTCTGCAGGTGAGTGGACCCTGGAACACAGCAGGTGCAACAGCTGCTGGCCCCGCCCCAGGCGGGGGCGGCAGAGTTCTCTGTGCTCACCACAGCTGGGCCTCCTGCAGGCCAGCCCACACGCCCGCCCTGGCTTCCTCTCTGCCCCGGGTGCAAACGCTGACTCGGGGCAAGGGCCTGGCACTCCCTCATCTCTGTGTCCTCCAGCCTGGGGAAGGCTGTGGGCTGCAGCACTCGATGAACGCCCGCAAACCAGGGGAGCGGGCTGGTGGGCCCTGACCACCCTGACCCCAGGCTCTTCCTCAAGGCCCGGCTCTCCCCAAAGCCTCCTCTATCTTTCGCCTCCTCCAACCACATCGCAGTTGCTGGGCTGGGGGCCGGCACTGTGGGGTAGCAGGTAAAGCCACTGCCTGCGATGCTGGCACCCATAGGGGCACCAGCCAGTTCATGTCCCAGCCGCTCCACCTCTGATCCGGCTCCCTGCTAATGCTCCTGGAAAGCAGCGGAACATGGCCCAAGTGCATGGGCCCCTCACCCACGTGGGAGACCCGGATGGAGTTCCAGGCTCTTGGCTTCTGCCTGACCCAACCCTGGCCACTGCAGCCATCTGGGGAATGAATCGGAGTGGATGAAAGATATCTCTCTCTCTCCATCTCTGTTTGTTACTCTGCCTTTCAAATAAACAGATAAAACTCTAAAAAACAAAACAACAACAATAACAAAACCACTGGGCTACACAAAGCGTTGGACTAGCACTTGGGTGATTATTTAGAGCTTTTGGTGTGTGTGTATGTATTGATTTTATTTACTTGAGAGGAAGGGAGACAAGGAGAGGGAAAGAGGGACAGAGATCCTGTCCACTGGCTCACTCCCCAGATGCTGAGCAGAAGCCTGGAGCAGCCACTCAATGAGTCACCTTCGAGGGTGGCGGGAACCCAAGTCCTGGAACCATCACCGCCGCCTCCCAGCATCTGCACTCGCAGGAAGCTGCGCTCAGGGCTGGAGCTGGACACCACACTCAGGCACTGACTGTGATCTGGGACACGGGAAGCCTAAGCAGCTTCTTACCCTGCAGGCCAAATGCCCACGTCCTCTGTGGCCGTGAACTCTTCCTCATGGAGACCTCAGCTGGACTGGAAGCGGCCACACAGGGGCAGGGGCAGCTGCGCACTCGCCGTGGTCCACTCACTTGAGCACCTTCCCCGCTGTGCACCGACTCCTTAGTCCCGACGGTGGGCTTTCCTGGTTGCACGGGCAGGCAAGGGTCGGTCATCCCCAGGGCCAGCCGGCCTGTGCACCCCTGCAATGCTGTCCACTTTTGCCGGAGCTCTCTGCTCACACTCAACAAAGGCTATCAGAGAGAGCCTGTGTAAGAGCTCTCAAAACCTCAGTTTTCCCTATCTGGTAAATGGGGGCAGTGAAGTACAGGTCCTGCTTAGTAGAGCCCTCATAGACGCAGGTGGGATAAGGAGGGTAAAGTTCTTCCTGGCTGCCTCTGAGCCGGTGCTCAGCTTGGGGGAGCAGGGTCACCCCTCCAGCTTCAGGAAGGCCCTGGGGCAGTCATGCAGGATTCTCAGCCCCTTCTCTCTCCAGGAGAGAAGAACCAAGAGCAGTGCCCTGGTCAAAACCTCCAGAGGCAAGGGAGGGAGGAACAGGCGGAACCCGGAGGTCTGGTCCATCCTGCTGCAGGGCAGAGGCAGGAGCAGTGAGGCAGGGCGGCCAGGAGGGGGCGTGCTAGGAGCAGGTGCTCCCCCACCCTCCAGCGCCCTGCTGAGGCCCTGGCTGGACATGAACCGCAAGCCCAGGGACCATGGGGCTCGCATCCCCGCGGGCGGCTGGCGGCTCTGCGGCTCCCACTCCAGCGCGCAAGTGCGTCCGGCCGCCCAGGTTTCTCCACGCGTGAAGGGGCGGTGGGAGGGTCAGAGCGCCAGTGTCATGGAGCTGCTTTGAGAAGGGACCAAGAGCAGAGCACGCTCACACAGCTCCACGTCCAGCGCTCTGGGAGAAGCCGCTGGAGAAGATGGACACAGTCCTGTGGGGGCTCCGCACAGCGCCGGGAACAGTCCCCCGGGGCGCAGAGCTGCGAACTGGCCTCTGTGGGGCAGAAGCACCCCGGACCCAGCCAGCTGAGTGAGGAGTCCAGGCATTCTAGGATTCTAAGGGCCCTGGGCCACACTTTGTCCCACAGGTGGTGACTTCTGGCAGAGCCTGGGCACCTTCATCCAGGCCCTCCCACCGGGCAGCCTCCAGCCTCACCGCCCAGGGACAGGGAGCCCGGCGTAGCGGTCCCCAACCTTGTGGGCAGTCCTTGGTCTGGGAAAGCCTTCGAGACTTCTGCTTGGGGCCAGCATATCAGCCCACCCAGCCACTTCGTGTCCACCCTCCCGTGCTCCCGAGGGCAGCTGGCAGGCCTTGTGCTAACCCACCCATCCCCTGGCACTGGTCCTCCTGACCCCATGGGGGCTCCCCAGGCTGGCACCGAGTTCCCAGTGCACCTGGGCTCCAGGTCTCCTGGGGAGAGGGGCTGGGGGAAGCGCTTGGGGAACAAGGATGCCGACCCCAGCTCTGGTAGTCAGAGGAGCAGCTGCTTAAGTGCCCGCTTGCCACACCCACATCCCACATAGGAGCGCCAGTTCCAGTCCTGGCTGCTCCGCTCCCAATCCCGCTCCCTATCCCGCTCCCTGCTAATGCATCCGGGAGGCAGCTGGCCTGAGTGCTTGCGTCCCTGCCACCCACGTGGGAGACCCAGAGTCTCCATTTTGGCTCAGCCCAACCTCAGCTCTTGTGGACATTTAGGGAGTGAACCAGCTCTCTCTCTCAAATAAAACCAAACCAACCCCCACCCCCACCCAGTGGCTTGCACTCCTAAGCCCTCTCCAATGTCCCTCTCCTAAGTCCAATGCACATTGCATGCTTGGGCCACATGCCCGGGCCCTCCCAGTCCAACTCGTTCTCATTCTGCAGCCTTGCTTTGTGTCATCTCCTCCTCCCCTAGGCTGGCCAGGCCGCCGCCCTGCTGCCATCTCTCACTCTCCACCCAGGACAGGCCACTGTGTCGGCTGCCCAGGAACACCAAGGCCTTCACTGGCGCCCAGCTGGCACCTCCAGCTCCCCGCCCCTGGGCAAGCGTGCTCACTCCTCTCCTCTCCTCCCTGTATTGCTTCTTGCCCGCTGCCCGCTGGGAAGAGAGGATGCTGGGCCCCTCTAGTGCCAGTGTCCTCCAGGGAGCCCAAGTGAGCCACCAGGGAGTGCGGCCAAGGCAGAGCAGCCGTGGCTCCCCGTGTTCTGTCTCTCTGGTTACCGAGTCAACGTTGTCTGACTCGGGGTGCCCACAGGAAGCACTGGGTGTGTCCGACAGGGTGTTTAGGAGAATGGTGTTTGAACCTGTGGATTTCCCTACATTGCTCTGTCCAGTGAGGGGTGGGGAGCACTTTGGAATACACTGAGGGCCTGAAAAGGGGGGAGGAGGAAGGCAGAACCCGTCCCCTTCTCTCCTGGGAGCGGGGGCTAGGGCCTCTCCACAGTCAATCCTCTCAGGAACCCTCCTTTTTGCAAGCATTTATTTCTTCCCTTGCATTTTATTTGGAAGAGAGACGAAAGGAAAGCTTCCATTCACTGGTTCACTCCCCGAAGTGGCTGCGACAGCCAGGGCTGGGCCAGGCTGAAGCCAGGAGCCAGGAGCTCCACCTGTCTCCCATGTGGATAGGAGGGACCCAAGTACTTGGCCGTCACCTGCTGCTGTCCCAGGTCATTAGCAGGGAGCTTCATAGGAAAAGGACCGGGACCTGAACGAGGCACTCAGAGGAGATGCAGGCATGCCAAGCAGTGGGTTAAGGGCTGCTCCAGTCATAACTTAATTCTGACTTATTTTGCTAACTTACTGACATCTCACTTTGTTGGATTCTGTTTCTCCTTCTAGTTCCTCACTATTTCTAGATAGCTTTTGTTCTGCACTGATTTATTTTCAAAATTTTTATTTATTTATTTGAGAGGCAGAGAGGAAAAGGCCTTCCATCGGCTGATTCACTCCCCCTGAATGCCCACAGTGGCTGAGGCTGGGCCAGGCCAAAGCTGGGAGCCAGGAACTCCATCCTGGTCTCCCACATGGATGGCAGGGGCCCAGGGTGGAGCATCAAACTCCGGCACTCAGACATGGGTGGCAGGCAAACGCCAGCCCCTGGTTCTGTATGTACCTGCTCCCCTCCCGGAATCAGCGTGGCACCTGCTGCTTTGATAGATTCGCTTCTGTCTCCGCTAATACTGCCAAGTCCAAGGTAGGAAGGTTGACTGTGGTGGGTGCCAAGGAGACCCCCCTCCCGCCTGGCAAGAAGACCAGGTGACCGGTTCCTCGCAGGAGGCTGCTGCAGCGAGTCTGCCCGCAACTCCTACACCTGCATTTCCTCTCTGGTCTGGCTGAAGCCCAGACACTCAGAGCTCTTGTGCCTCCTTCCTCCAGCCGCAAAGGAAGTGAGGTCAGTCTCCTGCTCCCAGGTGCCGCAGACCGAGGGAGGGTCTCACCAGCGTCTTCCACATCCTCTTTCTGGTTTTTTTCAAGCAGGCACGGTGCACCGCTAAGACATTCTCAACCCCAGCCAGTGTCCGGACAGGTCCGTGGGCTGGATGTCCCTTCTGAGAATCACAGCTTTCTGGGAAAGAGCTTTTTGCTGTTTCTCCTCCTTCCTGCTAGGACTCCCGCACCCTCTCATTTCATCTTCACGTCTGGGAGGCAGAGCAGGCATTTACCAGACAAGGACATGGAGGTTGAGACTGAACTGACTTCCTTGAGGTTGCAGGGCTCGGACAGCTCCTACCTGAAACCTGAACTGGCCCACTCCCTCCACGGAGACTGACTTGCCTTGAGTTGTTGCCGTTTTAAGATTTGCTTCATTTATTTATTTGAAAGGCAGAGTAACAGGGGAGAGGGAGAGATCGAGGTCTCCCACTGCTGGTTCACTCCCGAAATGCCAACAACAGCCAGGGCTGGGCCATGCTGAAGCCAGGAGCCTAGAATTCCATCCGAGGTCTCCCAGTGGGGGCCAGGGACCCAAGCACTGGAGTCGTCCTCTGCAGCCTCGCAGGTGCACTAGCAGGGAGCTAGATTGGAAGCAGAGGCAGGACTTGATCCCAGACAGGGGGTGTGGGAGTCCCAGTGGCAGCTTCACTCCCCTCGCCCCACACAGCGGTGCCAGCCCCTTGCCTTCAGTTTTCCTCTTTCACCAGGCTGCCAGGAAGCTCAGAGCCTCAGGTGCAGCTCCGTCATGCAGGGCGTTAACCCTTCCCGTCCTGGCCCTGGTGCTCCCTGCGTGTCAGAGGGCTGGGAGAGCCGGCCTTTCTTGCAAGCCACAGGAGGAAGGGAGCTGGGGCACTGCATATCTGCCAGGTGTCTTCATCAGCTTCCCCACGTCCTCTTCACTCTGCCCTGGGCAGCGGATGACCCGGATGGATGACAATGGGCTCTCTGGTTTCTGCTTGGGTGTGGCCAACAGGGGGCAGCACAGGGAGGACGGTGGGGTCTGAGCCTTCCCGTGTGGGGACGACTCCTCTGCAGAGCTCCCAGCCTGCCCGCCTGCCTGCAAGGAGCAGCCCAGCCACTGTCCTCCCCTTGCTTTCCCTGCACCTGCTCACGGCTCTGCAAACCGTGCCTTGACCAATGTCTCAAATTTCCTAGCTTTGAGTATTTCCAGTCACGGCTCTGGACACAGAGTATAGAGTGCATGGTTAAAAGGCCGCCTGCTCTGGAAACTCGGTCCTCTGTCCCCTCCCACAGCCTCAGCAGGCAGCGCTCAGGGGACCTTAGGCCACCTCCTAATCGGGTGCTCTGGCCCCAGACTGGGCAGGTGGGGCCAGCAGGGGCACAGGTGCCTCTTGTTCTCAGGTTTGCCAGGAGCACTGTGAGTGGCCATCATGTAAGCCGAGAGCCTGACTGACATGATGAGGGAGGTCAGCCGAGCACCAGCGGGGCGTGGCCAGGAAAGCAGGGGCCACAGAGCAAGTGCTTCCAGGTCAGGTCTGAGCTGGGTCCGGTGGGGTGGATGAAGCAGGCACAGCGATCGGTGCTGGCTGTCCCTGGGATGGCGGAGGACAGAGTGGGCAGTGGGGGATCAGAGGGGAAGTGGGCAGGACCCGGGGTGGGTCCACTGCAGACCCACAAGGGGCTTGGACAGCAAGCCACAGACCACGGCGGGTGGAGGGGCAGGGAGCCCCGTGCCTCCCCAACCATGCCCCTTGATGGCCCATCGTATCTGTGTTACTTTTATTTTCTTTGCTTTGGTCTATACAAAAAACCAATAACCAAAAACATAAAGCGATGATAATAAAACTCTCCACTGGGACTCCCGCAGCCCCCCCACCCATGTGCAGGGGGTGGGAGGAGCCAGAAGCAAGAAGAGAAGAGAAAGCCCCTCACTACACACCGCAGGGGGCAGCTGTGTGCGGGGGAGTGCGCAGGAGCTGTCCCCCAAGCACCCAGGGTGGGCCAGAGCTAGCCCCGCCCGCTGGAGAGGCACGGCGGGGTTCCCATGCCCCGTCTCCGTCCCCTCACCCCCGCACTTTTCATGAGAAGCTTTGGATTTCGGGATCTGGGGCCTTAGTTGCTCAGTGGGGTTCAGTGAGAAAAACCAGGCCCAGAGAAGGAACCGAAGCCCGGAGGCCGGGACTCGGGCAGCGGGAGACAGGTGGGCCAGGGGCTGCTGGGGGTACCGAGCGGGCGGCTTGCGTGTAAAGCTTCAGTGGCCAGGGCCCAGGACAGCAAAGCGAGAGGACACCATCCCAAGAAAGACCCCGCGGAGGAACTCCGGCGGCCCGGGCGCAGCAGCAAGGCGCAGCCCCGGCTCCCCGCTCAGGCACTTCTGTCTCCCCCATCGCCCGCACGGGGGCCTCTCGGATGAGGAGCCGCACCTGGGGGGAGGCAGACACAGTGGGTCAGGCAGCCTGGCAGACCTGTGCCCCCAGAAACTCGCACTACTCCCGTGTCACCTGCCCACCGCCCCCTCCCCGAGAAGGGCCTGGGGTCTCCCCTGGAACAAGAGGCTGGGAGGCATGGAACACCCCTGACCCCACTCCCATTCCCCCCACAGGAGCCAGGGTTTCAGCAAGAGGGTGGAGACGCGGCAAGGCAGGTGCCATGGTGGCCGGGAGGGCGGGGCCGTACCGGGGCGGGGGCGGCTAGGCGAGCATGTGGTCGGCGGTGGGGTAGGGAGGCCTGAGGCCATCGCTGTAGGTGTCGATGGGGTAGTCCCCGTCCATGTCCATGTGCATCTCCAGCGGGTCGAGGGGCACATCACTCGAGTACATGGGGCGGTAGGTGGCGTCCATGTCTGGGGACGAGAAGGGGGCTCCCTGTGGGGGTCTGCGGGCCACCTCCTGTGCCCCTGCCCACGGCCAGGGGCCTGACCTCACCCCAGACTCCCATGCCAGGGGATCCAGGCTGGAGCACACGTGGACTGCCACAGACACGGGCTGTCCCAGGCCCTGGGGAGGCCACTTGTACTTACCATCCGCATAGGGCTCGTTCACGGGGATCATGCTCTGCGCCTGCGCAACGAGAGGGGCGGGGCGGCGCTAAGGACTCACACCTGGGCAGCCCTCAGTTGGGGGAGGGGAGCGAGGCCCCCTTGGAGGAACACGGGATGGTGGGGGCGGAGACCTCACACCTACACAGCACCTCGGCTTTCTGCCTGCCACCCCAAACACTTGCTCTTCCTTTGGGCAGAATGAAACGGCCACTTTGGTGGGTCAAAACAGATCTGGGGGGCCGGTGGTGTGGCGCAGTGGGTTAAGCCACCGCCTGCAGCGCTTGCATCCCCTATGGGCACTGGTTCAGTCCCTGCTAACACGCCTGGGAAGGCAGTGGAGGATGGTCCAAGTGCTTGGGTTTCTGTTGGAGACCCGGATGGAGTTCCAGACTCCTGGCCACTGTGGCCACTTGGAGAGTGAACCAGTGGATGGACACTCTCCTTCTCTAACTCTGCCTTTCAAATGAATAAATAAATCTTTAAAAAAATAGTAAAGATATATATGGTTCAACCTAATTCCATGTGCTAGGAACTGCCATAAATGATCCAATTATAAAATTAACAATATGACGCTGACAGCATGCTAGGAGCCCTCAAATGTCGCCTTGCACCACCGCGCACTGCAGTTCAACGCAGGGTACTCACAGCCTCCCAGGCCGCCGGGTCGTGCTTGAAGAGCGAGTTGGTGAGCTCCACGGACACGCGCTTCCGGTAATCTGGATTCTTGTCCTCAGAGATGCGGAACAGGACAGCAGCGGCGTAGGTGGCTGAGTGGACAGGCAGGGACAGGCTGGGTCAGACTCGGGCCTCCACACAGCCCGCTCCCCCCTGCCCCGCACAGCCCCTCACCAGTGCCCTCGTTGCGGGAGTGCAGCAGCTCCATGAGCGGGGCAGAAGCGCCCTCGGCGTCAATGGCGTCGGCGGCTTCCTTGTCCTGGGCCAGCTCGCACAGCACACCTGCGGCCACACGCTGAATGTTCTCCACCGATGAGTACAGCAGCTGCAGAGAGCGCGCGGGGCGTGGTGGTGTGAGGCAGGCGGGCAGGCGGCCCGCAGGCCCGCACGGCCGGCCCTTTTCCACGTTCAGCCCAAGCTCATCCCAAAAAAGTGCGGAGAGCCCCGGAAATAAACAAACCAAAAAACCCGCCCTGGCCTCTGCTAACAGCTTGGCGCACTGCCAGGTCTGGCTCCCAGCCCAATTAGCATACAGTCGATACAATACTGAGTCCTGCTTTTTTGCATCTGACATTGTAGCATAAAGCACCTCCTCATATATTATTTAAGTTTTTCCTAGGGGGCAGGCACTGCGGAGCAGTGGTGTTAAGCCGCCACCACACCCCATATAGGAACGCTGGCTTTGAGTCCCAGCTGCTCTGCTTCCAACACAGCTCCCTGCTAATGCTCCTTGGAAAGCAGCAGAGGATGGCTCAAATGCTTGCGCCCTGGCCACTCACGTGGGAGACCCCAATGGAGTTCCTAGCTCCTGGCCCAGCCCTAGCCAGTGGAGCCATTTGGTGAATGAACCAGTGTTTAGAAGATCTATTTGTCTCTCTGTCTCCTTCTCTCTGTGTCCCTCTGCCTTTCGAATAAATAAAATCTTAAAAGACTGAAAACACTCAACTGCTCAGCATTGAAGGCAGCAGCTACAGCCCTGCCCTTGACTCTGAAAATGAATGAAAAACAAAAGCATCCCAAGGAGTACTTCCTGTGCAGCATCCGGAGGCGGCCACAGGGTAGAAGGACCACGCCCTGATCTTGCCCTGCGGTACCACGGCAGCTGCAGTCGCCACCCCTGAGTCCTGCCCATCTTTTCGATGATGGTTAAGTATTTCCCAAGAAGAGGGTCCCACGCAGACCGCTCAGGGCTGCCTGCGCGGCTTCAGCAGCATCTGGGGCCGCTGTGTCACCTCATCTCACCAGCACAGGGCACTCCCAGTTGTTTTTTCCTTTGCCAATTTGATAATGGAAAAAAAAAAAAAAATATATATATATATATATATATATAAGAGGGCGGGGCTCTCACTGGGGTGTGTTTGATTTCTTTAAGCTCCTGGGGCTGAGCCTCCCGGGGCCCGCTCGCCACCTCTGCTGTGCAGCCCGCTCACTTCCCCAGCTGGCTGTCTACTCGGTAAGCTCTTTAGGTGGCTTCCGCACCAACACCGGGTGGCTTTATGCGCATGTGTGAGTATCAAGACTTCTTTTCTCAGCCTCTTTCAGGTTCTCGCTTCCAAGATGACAGAAAACAGGCACAGCCGTGCCAGAAAGGGCCCCATTCGCTGCAGCAGCTGCACGCAATGCACGCAAGGCCATGAGGAAGGGGCACGGCGGAGCGGCCAGCGTTGTGGCACAGTGAGTTAAGCCGGCCTCCCCTATGGGCGCCGGTTCGAGTTCAGGCTGCTCCACTTCCGATCCATCTCCCTGCTGATGTGCCCGGGAGGCCCAGGTGGTCCCAGCGCCCATGAGGTCCCTGCACCCACATGGAAGGCCAGGAGGGAGTTCTGGCTTTGGCCTGGCACAGCCCTGGACATTGAGGCCATTTGGGTAGTGAACCAGCATTTCCTCATTGCTCCTCTCCTCTCTCTCTCTCTCACTGTAATTCTGCCTTAAAAATAAATAAATAAAAAACAAAACAGAGCAGAGGCCACAGCCCTCAGGGACGGGACATCGCCAAGGTGAGGACGCTCGAGGCCTCTGCGCTCCGAGCCGCAGGGCAGCGGCCTCACCACACCAGCCGCGCCATTCACAGCAAGGCGGTCAGAAGTGGATCTCACAACGCCTGCACAGACCAGCACCACCTCCTGATGTGGCCCCTGTGGGCACTGCCCCTCCACCTGTCCCCAAAGCACAGGTAAGGAGCCTGGCCTCTGGACTGAATAAAAAACGTAACGCGGAAACAAGTGCTTTTCTTTAAAAAGAGCTCTTTGTTCATTCATGAACTCTTCCGGTCTGGGCTGGCTGCCTTCCTCCAATTGCTCAAAACACGTCTTTAGGCCCAGCACCAGGCCCCTCCAAACCCATGACTCTACCGTCCACCTGCCCCAGGCTCACCTGCACAAACAGGGGGATGGTGTTGAGTCGGAAGATCTCCATGCGGTTCATGGGGTCCCGGGCAAGGATGTGCAGGGCTCCCGTGCAGCCCTCCACGATCTCCTCCATCCTCACGCCGTCCTGTGCAACAGGGGCCATGGGGCACGGGGCACGGGGACAGGTGGCCCTGGCCCATGGCCAGGATACCCGACAGACTTCAGCTGTTTTCCACACACCCACACACGTGTGCACACAGGGGACACCCAGACCCCAGGCAGGGCTCACTTACCGTGTAGGGCTGCTGTGTGCCGGCAGCCACATGGCGCTGGGCATCCTGGTGGGCCTTGACCAGCAGCTGGACAAGGCGGGGAATGACGGCAGCCTCCTGCAGCGGGGCATGGTTGGCTGGGCACAGCGCCAGGTTCCTGATCAGCCCGATGGTTGCCTGGGAGGGAAGGGGCGGCCGTCAGGGGCATTTCCTGGGCATCTGGAGGTGCCCAGTTTACAGCTGCAGGGGTCTCCTCCCTGCCCAGCACCCTCTCTGTCCCCAGCCCAGGCACAGACAGGCTGGAAGACCCCAGGACCTGGCCGGAGGCCCTTCCTCAGTAGGACTCACGGGGCCTCATGCCTCACTCTCATAGCCTCTGCTCAAAGGATACCCCATTGCAGAACATTCTGTCAGTCCCTCTTACCCCACCCACAGACACCATGGCCTCTCTCTTTCTCACAGTGCCCAGACCCTGATCCAGCTATGGCTGGCCCCAGAGCCTCCTGCCAAGGGACCCCAACACGGTAACCAATGCCCAGCAGGGCAGCTGGGGAAGAGGCCCAGCGACCCTGACTTCCAGGAGCCACTCCGGCCTCCACAGCCCCTCAGGGTCTGGCAAAGCCACCTGTTCCCTCACTCGACCCTCAGAACAAGCAAGCAGCAGGCAGAGCTGACGGGTGCAGGGCAGGCAGGAGCGCTGGCGGGTGCCCTGCTGGAGCGTCCTGGCCCTGTGCAGCAGGCACCGCGTGCCAGGGCGGGGACAGGCCCTGCCATCGTTTTCTGACTTCGGGTTATTTTACCCAATGTACATAATCACTCAAGTCAGCCTTCTCTGTCCTGGGAGCCCCAGTCTGGGGCAGCCTCCTCGCTCTGGCACTGGTGTCACCCTGCCTCCTGTTTCTACCCAGAGCTGCAAACATCAACCTTCCCCAGTGACTCTGTCCGAGCCTGCCCACTGCCTGGCCACCCTCACTCACCTCCCTGCTCAACAGGGACTGAGCCGCGTCTCTCCCCACCAGGCAGCTCCGGAGAAGGCCCCAGCCCCCACCCAAACAGTGTCTCCCAGAATCCTCTCTGCCCCTTTTCAGTTCCCCTCCTGAGTATTAGCAATGCCCCGGCCGGCAAGCATGCTTCCCAACATCTTCGCATCTCAGTGAGGCCAAGGGACCAGATTCTGGGTGGACGGGAGTGACGCAGCCCATGCTCTGGCGGCCAGGGGCCCTCCCCACTGCCTCAGTGCCCTAGCACACCTGTGAGTATGATGCTGTCTGACTGACCCTCCCCAAGAGGGTCACCCTCCCACCTGTACCCTCTGGCCACGCTTGGAGGGTGGCAGAATGTTCTGGAATGGGGTATCCTTTTATCCTTTTTAGGGACTGCTAGGGTTAGACATGAGGATCCCATGGGCTCCACAGAATAAGGAACACAGGCTCCGTGGGCCAGCAGCAAAACTGCGGATGCTCAGGCCTGCCGTGGGCTGCCCCACAGTCTCCCGAGCTGGCCCAGGGTTTCTCCTGTGTGAGTGGAGATGCTCCGATCTGGGCATGGCAGTGCTATGGGGTAGGAAGAAGCTGAGTCACCACAGCAGAGCAGAGCCACTGTCCACGTGTGAGCTGCTGTGTCCAGGGCCACACTGTGCCAGCAGCTCTGCCCCGGCCCCTCCAGGGCCTGCCCGCCCGGCCCACCGGGTAGCAGCAGACAGCGGCGGCTAGGGGTCAGGGGCCAGCACCTTGACCAGCGGCCACTGGTTGGGCTGGTTGAGCAGCTTGACGATGGCCGGGATGCCGTAGTTGAGGCGCACGGAGTTCTGGGCCATCTCGGCCTCGGGGTGGCGGCTGGTGAGGTGGCGCAGGGCGCAGACGGCCGGCTCGGTGATGTCGTCCTTGTCGCCGGCACGCAGGATGGCGTGGATGAGCGCCTCCACGCCGCTGTTCTGCGTCACCAGCGTCTTGTTCTTGCTGTTGTTGCAGGTCAGGTTGGAGAGCGTGCCCGTGGCACAGGTGAGCACGTTGACGTCGTCCACACTCAGCTGGTTGACCAAGATCTTCAGCACACTCTCCAGGCCCTCCTGGGTGCGGGCAGAAAGGGTGGTGAGCAGGCTGCCCGCTCGGGTGTTTTCCCCACCAAAGCCCTGCCCTGGGTATGCCTGGAACTTTACACCCCGATGACCTGCGGACAGCCTGTGCGAGGCCACTACCAGCCCTGGGAGCCAGTGAGGCCACAGGGCTCAGAGTTTGGGGAGGGGGGTGGCTTGCAGATCACAGCTAGGCTGGGCCTGAACCTATACCTGTCACTAAGCATCACTCCACCAGGCCTCCTTCCCATAGGACCCCCAGCCAAATCTGCTTCCAGGACAGTGCCCTGACCCAGGGGCCTACTTCCCCCAGGGCCAGCCTTGTGGTAGGACAGACAGGGCTGGTTTCCAGTCCCTGCTGTCACTGCCGCTCTTGGGAGTGGCGGTCCCACTGGGAGGCGGGACCAGAGAGCTTGTCCCGAAGCCGCATTTTCCCCGGGGTGCAGCAGGTGAAGCTGCCCTTGGGATGCCGCCATTCCTCATCAGAGTGCCGGCTTGGGCCTAGGCTGCTCTGTGCTTCTAACTCAGCTCCCTGCTAACGCGCCCAGGAGGCAGCACACGACGTCCCAGGTACTTGAGCCCCTGCCGCCCACGTGGGAGACCCGGATGGAGTTCCTGGCTCCTGGCTCCTGGCCTTGAGCTGGCCTAGTCTCGGCTGTTGTGTGCATGTGAGGAATATAACAGCGATGGAAAATCTCTCTCAGTCTTACTGCCTTTCAAGTAAGTAAATAAGTCTGGTGATGATGATGATGAGGAGGAGGAGGAGGAGGAGGAGGAGGGGGAGGATGTTGTTTTCAGCCCCTGGGACCCACGCTGCCCAGGTGAGAACCAGTCCTTTGCCTCTGCCCAAACCCTAGCTTAAAGCCTTCAACCCCACCCCCTTCCTCCCCGAGTCACTAAAGGGATGAGGGTCTTCAGGGCATCTGTAGCCTCAACCTCAATCAGGAGAAGCCTCCGCCCTCCCCTGGCACCTAAGGTCTGAGGCTGGAGCTGGCGGCTAAGAGGGGGCCCCGCGCCTGGACGCCTGCCTCACCTGCTTGGTGGCCACGTCTGAGAGGTTGCGCAGGGTCCACAGGCAGTTCTGCACCAGGCGGGGGCTGCTGCTGGTCAGGTGCTTGCCCAGGGCCTGCATCCCACCTGGGGTGGGGGGACAGCGGTGTCATCAGCCGCGGGGTGGGGGGCAGGGCTGGGAGAGCCCCCTCCCCCCAGCCCCGGCCACACACTCACCAGCCTCCACAATGGCAGGCTTGTTGCTGGGACACACGGACAGCACCTTGAGCACGCGGCTGGTGGTCCAGAGCAGCTTCTCGTAGCTATAGTTGCGCATGATCTGCACAAGGGCCTGGGGGCCCCCGTTGGCCAGGATGATCAGCTGTGAGAGGAAGAGGGAGGATGAGTGTGAGGCAACGAGGAAGGAGAAGGGGCCGGAGGTGCCACAGCTGTCCTTACCAAGCTGCAGCGAAAACCCAAGCAGCTGGAGGGAAAGAGGGGTAACACCCAAGGCTGGCGAGGATGTGGCGGAACGGGGCTCACACCCATGGCCACTGAGGGTACTGGAACAGGTCCAGTCCTGCAAAGCAGCCATCTGGCCTTCTGGGTACAGAAGTGTTAAAAACCTTCAGTGCCACGGACGAAAACTCCTTCTACTCTCTGGGGAAGGCTGACTGCACGGAGATATTCATTACAGCGTTGTTTACAAAGCTGGGACTCCAGGAGCACTGCCCGTGTCCTCCCTCAGCACGAAGCCCAGGGCCTCCACTTAATGACAAGCTGGCTGACATGACTGCCGTTGGTTGTGAGGACCAGAGAGAAAGAGAGGTAAAAAAGGCTTTAAAAGCACCAAGCAGATGGGGCCCGCACCGTGGTGCAGCCAGGAAACCTGCTGCCTGCGACACCGGCATCCCACATGAGCTCCAGGTCAGATCCTGGCTGCTCCCCTCCTCATCCAGCTCCCTGCTAACGCACCTGGGAAAGCAGCAGCAGATGGCCCAAGTGCTTGGCCCTCCGAACTCATGTAAAAGACCCAGATGGAGCTCCTGGCTCCTGGCTTTGGTCTAGCCCTGACCACTGTGGCCACACAGGGAGTAAATCAGCAGATGGAAGATCTCTGTGTCTCTCCCTCTGTCTCTGTAATTCTACCTTTCAAATATATAAAGAGGGGCCAGCGCTGTGGCGTAGTGGGTAAAGCCTCTGCCTGCAGTGCTGGCATCCCACATGGGTGCCAGTTCGAGTCTCAGCTGCTCCTCTTCCAATCCCGCTCTCTGCTATGGCCTGGGAGGGCAGTGGAGGATGGCGCAAGTCCTTGGGCCCCTGCACCCACGTGGGAGACGGGGAGGAAGCTCCTGGCTCCTGGCTTTGGATTGGCGCAGCTCCGGCCGTTGCGGCCAACTGGGGAGTGAGCCAGCAGGTGGAAGACCTCTCTCTCGCTCTCTCTCCTTCTCTCTCTGTGTAACTCTGACTTTCAAATATATAAAATCTTTAAATATATATATAAATACCCTTTTAAAAAAGTCATAATTTTGACCAATTCTGACACAGCGCGTTTTTCTGCATGTGCTCCTCCACTTCACACCAAAGCAGTCATCGGGGCTGGGAAGCTTTTTCCTGCCAACGGCCATTTGGAGATTTACGACGTCATCCGCGGGCCATACAAAATGATCAACTTAAAAATTAACCTGCTGTGGAGCTACTGAATCTCTAGTCCCGCCCGCGATTGCCTTGGCAGGGCCAGAGCCAACGACCCTGGCGGCCTCCGACAGCCCGCGGGCCGGACGTCCCCCGGCCCCGGAGGGAGGGGAGGGCAGCCCGGGCCGTGGCAGCAGGAAAGTGATCCGAGGGTGGGCCGCAGGCCACAGGGGAGGCGCACCTTGCTCTCCTGGTTGCCATAGGCCAGGAGCTGCAGGCAGTCGGTGGTGATGGCCAGGAACTTGGGGTTGTTCTTGTTGAGCAGGGGAACCATCTTCTGCAGCCCGTCCGCCAGGCGCACCGCCATCTTGGCGCCCTCTTGGTACAGCAGCAGGTTGTGCAGGGTGGTGATGGCGTAGAACAGGACCGACTCCACGGGGGAGCTGCAGGGTGGGGGGAGGGGAGCAGGAGACAGATCCTGGGGGCTGGAATGAGTTCCGCCTCCCCGGGGAGCGCTGTGTCCACACCGACCCTGACTTCGTGCAAATGGCCCTTTGCCTGTCGTTCCCTGCCCTGCGCTTCTGCACGCAGCACCTCTCCTGCCCCAGCGGACGGCGGCTCCTGCTCCTCAGCTCCCAGCCTGGCGCTCAGCACACAGGAGGCCCCCTCAACGTCGTTCCTGATTGAGTAACTACTGTGTGGAAGGCCACAGGGTAGGCAGGCCCTGAGCGGGGTTCAGCAGGGAACAGAATCAACGTCTCTACCTTTGGGGCCCTCCTGGCCTGGCACAGAGGGATAAAGAAGCAGGCCAGGAAAATGAGTACCAGGCCAGGAAAGAGAAGGGCTGCAGGACAGGTGCTGTGGTGCAGAAGGTTAAGCTGCTGCTTCGGACACCAGCGTCCCATATTAGAGTGTCGGTTTGAGTCCCCCAGCTCTGCTTCCAACCCCAGCGTCCTGCTAATGCACACCCTGGAAGGCAGCAGGTGGAGGCTGAAGTACTTGTCCCTGCTGCCCACACGGGAGACCGGGATGGAGTTCTGGGCTCCCAACTTCGGCCTGGCCCAACTCTGGCTGTTGTGGGCATTTGGGGAGAGAACCAGCAGATGGAAAAGCTCATTCTCTCTGTTGCTTTGCACATGCTGCTCTTCGTCCCTGGAATCCTCTCCCCCTTGACCTTCACGGGCCAAACTCTATTCACCTGTCAACTCAGGCTGCTAGAGTGACTCCACCTCCCAGCTGCCTCAGCAGGCACCTACGTGGTATTCTCAGCACCAGCCCGCAGTTCACCTGCCTGTGAGGCCAAGCCAGGCCACCTTCTGCACCCGGCACGTAGCCTGCTTAGAGAAGCCGTGAGCAAGGGGGCGGAGCCCGGGGCGGGGCGCTGGGTACCTGAGCATGCGCACCAGGGCAGGGATGCCGCCCGACTTGAAGATGGCGAGCAGCCCCTCGCGGTGGTGGGAGAGGTTGTGCAGGATGCTGGTGGTGCAGCGCGCCGTGTCCAGGTCACTGGTGTTCTGCATGGTGCGCACCACGGCCGCCACCAGCTGGGGCGAGCCCATGAGGGCCCGGCGCGACGCCTCCTTCTTCGACAGCTGGTTCACAATCATGGCCGCCTTGGTCACCACCACCTGGAGGGCGGGAGGCTATGAGCAGATGGGCCAGAGACCCTTCCCGGAAGCTCAGAGGGACGCATGTCAGACCCCCCCCTCCCTGGAGACACCCCACCCCCACCGACCGGGTCCTCATCGTTGAGCAGTTTGGTGAGCTCCGGCAGGGCCCGGGTGGCCAATTCAGCGTCGTCCTGGTAGTTGATAAGGTGCACGATGGCCGACTTGAGCAGCTGGGATGGCTCAGCCAGCCGCTGCAGGTTGGTGGTCTGGCCCTCCACCTGCGTGGCCAGCAGCAGCGAGCTGTCCTCAGCGGTCACTCCGGGACACATGGCCTCCCGCACCCGCTTGGCTCTGGCTGTGGTGGACATCTGGTACTCCAGGTCACCTGGGGGCCAACAGGGCAGGAGCTGAGCTGCAGGAGGCAAGGAACTGGGGCCGAAGAGCATCGGGGCATAGTGCAGGCCACGCAGACAGCACCTACCCGCCACCCTGCCCTGACCAAGCCCCAGCACCCACTCGCGGTTCTACCTCTGCTGGTGCCAGTCAGCTCAGTTACCTGTTCTGTCACATGGGACCCCACCTGCTGGGCCCATCCCAGTATTTTTTTTTTCTTTTTTAAGATTTATTTATTTATTTGAAAGGCAGAGTGAGGCAGAGGCAGAGTCAGAGAGGGAGCTCTTCCATCTTTTGGTTCACTCCCCAAATGGCCACAATGGCCGGAGCTGAGCTGATTTGAAGCCAGGAGCCAGGAGCTTCTTCCAGGTCTCCCACGTGGATGGAGGGGCCCAGACACTTGGGCCATCTTCTGCTTTCCCAGGCACATTAGCAGGGAGCTAGATCGCAAGTGGAGCAGCCAGGACTCGAACCGGTGTCCATATGAGATGCTGGCACTGCAGCCAGCGGCTTTACCGTCTGTGCAACAGCACCGGCCCCAGAATTCTAACAATTCAATGAGATCCTGTCAGCCATAACTGTCAGCCCTCCAGATCCAGGAATCCAGCCAACCACAGGTCAAAAGCATTTGAAAAAGAATCGTGTCTGTCCTGAACGTGGACTTTTTTTTTGTTCCTTGTCATGATTCTCTGCACAGCACGGGGCAGAGCCATCTAGCGGGGACTTAAGGTGCAGGGGAGGGTGTGCAGAGCTTACGTACAAATACTGTGCGAGGCTCTGCATGGGACTTGCGCACTGGCCGACTTTGGTATCCACGAGGGTCCTGGGCCAGCCGCCCTTTGATATGAGGCACGTCTGTACCGTTCGTCTTCCCACTTCACAGATGGGAAAACAGCACAGAGAGGCAGCAAGGCCTGACAGGGAGCACAAGGCCCTACCTCCCTCTGCCCCCTTAACCACCAGCGCTGTGGTGCAGCGGGTTAACACCCTGGCCTGAAGCACTGGCATACCATTTGGGCATCAGTTCTAGTCCCAGCTGCTCCTCTTCTGATCCAGCTCTCTGCTATGGCCTGGGAAAGCAGTAGAAGATGGCCCAAGTCCTTGGGCCCCTGCACCCGTATGGGAGACCCGAAAGAAGCTCCTGGCTCCTGGCTTTGGATCGGCTCAGCTCCAGCCGCTGCAGCCATTTGGCGAGTGAAACAGCAGATGGAAGACCTCTCTCTGTCTCTACTTTCTCTGTAACTCTTTCAAATAAATAAAATAAATCTTAAAAAAACAAACAAACAAACAAAACACCAGGCAGGGGAAGGGATGAGACAGTCCAGGTTGCTTTTCGACCCTGAAACTTCGACCTTGTACTTCTAATTACACCCTCATCACTCCTGATGGCAGCGAGGCTCCCACCAGGCAGCCGGGGGCCCCCGAGAGCCACCGGCGGCACTCAGCAGCGGGCAGAGGGAGCCAGGGTGCTGGGAGGGCCCAGGAGTCCCACAGAAGTGCCCAGTGCACCCGGGGAGGGAGGCCGGGGCTCTGCACTGATTCGCTGGGAAGGAGGCGCCGTCTCCCCAGCTTTCCCGCTGGGCTGCTCTGCTGTCCGCTGCCAACACAGGGCCTGGGGCTGCTGAGCCCAGCGGCCTCTGCCTGTGGTCAGGATGCAGCCAGCCACGGACCCCACGGTCCTGAATGGTGGGTGACAGTCCCTGTGCCCAGCGACTCCTCTCCCCCAGGGGAGCCTGACCATGCCCCTGGCCATGGGGCAGGTGGGCTCTGCCCGTCGGTCTCCTTCCCTCAACAGGAGTCCCAGCCCTAGGGACCAACTGCGCTGCCTCCACCAGACTAAGGGCTCCCCAGAGCTGCAGCCCTGCCTCTCCCATCAAACCCAGGGCTCCTGGAGCAACAGGAAGTATCTCCCCTCCTCCATCCACGGGCTCCCAGAGGGCAGTGGGCGTGCCTCCCATCATGCCCTGAGGTTCAAAGAGGGTGAGGACTGAGCCTCCTCCTTCAGACTGGTGACCTTCCGAGGGCAGGGCTCAGAAAAGAGTGTGTGTGTTTCTCCCAGATGGGGCGCCCTTAGTGTGCCTCCTCCCTCTGACTAGGTGGGCCCCTATGAGCAGGAGCTGTACCTCCACGCCCAGACTACACAGGTGCCCAGAGAGGAGCCCCCTCCAACCTCCCTCTGTTGACTCGGCCCGCCCACCAGGGCCCGTGCCAGCCCCCAGAGCTCCCGACCTTGGCTCTGGGGCCCAGCCTGGGTGTAGGTGGTTGACTTCTTGACGGTGTACTGGCGCCCGCAGGCCTCCTCCTCCTCCATGATGCCCTTGCTGCTGACGGAGGGCACGCAGGTGTTGGCGCCCGAGTGGATGCCCGAGTCGTAGGTGTAGGTCTGCTGCCACTCGGTCACCTTGATCGGCTGCTCCATCAGGTTCATCACCTCCATGGTGGCTGCTGGGGCACAGATGAGGGCAGCCCGTGAGCTGGCCACCCAGCCCGTCTCCCCTCACCCCCACCATAGCCCCAGGGCTCTGGTGGGTCACAGGATGAGGCAGTGGGGAGAAGGGGGCAGAGAGCAACAGGGCACAGAGGGGCTTGCTGTGAGGAGACGCCTGGGGGACCTGTCGCGTGTGTGCCCCTGGCTTGCATCTCTGACCTCCAGCCCCGGGTGGGTGAACCAGGGAGTGGGCAGTACGGGGCCAGGCACTGGCCAAGCCTGGACTCCCTCACTTCGCTGCCCCAACCCACCCTCCTGGGAGCAGAAGGCACTCGGGCCTCCCCGGCTCCTCGTTTGGGCTCCCTGGGAAAGGCTGCGGAGGAGGCAAGGAGCGCACCCAGCACCCAGCACCCAGCACCCAGGCGCTGGAAGGAACACTGGGTGGGGCAGGAAGCAGTCAGACAGGTTTCTCCCGGGCGCCCCAGGCTCTCTCAGAGATTCCTGGATGTCACTTTCCTGCAGGTGGGGCAGGATCACGAGTGGTCCCAGCACCCCAGCCCCTGGGAGCTTCTCCCAGCACTGAGTGCCACAGACTGAGCCACCGACCCGACCCGACCACCGGGCAATTCTCAGCGCAGCCTCAGTGTCCCCCTCTGTGAAATGGGTCACACCGCCTCCTGGCACACAGGAGGGTGCTCAGGCCGTCACTCTCACCACCAGGAGCCCGGCCCTCCCTCAAAGACTCGGGGTCCCTTGAGGTTAATGAAGGCCAGGCCCTGCTGGGTGGCATGGAGGCAAACCTCCCACCGTCTTGGGAAGTGACCTGCCGAGGTCAGTGGCTGGGGGAAGGCACGAGAAGCTGGGACCCTGTGAGGATCTGCTCAGAGTCGGGCCCCCTGTGAATGTCACCATCCTCACAAGCCATTCTCAAAACACCATTCACAGATGTGGAAACTGAGGCTTGAAATGGCAGGGCCAGGCCCAGCCACAGGCTGAGTGGCCTTTGCACATTCCAGGGTGGTCTGCAGAGCAGGCAGACCCCAGGCTGGCCCACCCAGCAATGCTTGTCCACTGTGACAGGGAGACCACAGGGGGACAGGGCGAGGACAGGGGTGGGACGGGGAGGCTAGCGCAACCCGGCCGCACCCAGGAACAAAGAGCACAGGGGACAGGTCCTCCCAGTGACCGTCCCAGCGCCGCCCTCAAGGAGGACGACAAATGGCCCTCCAGGTCTGGCTGCCTTTTATGGCCACACGCACCCCTCCCCTGCTGGGAACACACCTGCAACAGGCAGAGGCAGGAGCCCCACCAGCCCCCAGCTGCCTCCTCCCCCCCCCCGCCCCCCTGAGTGACTCAGAGTTTCGGGCTGAAAACAGAAGCAGGCCCAGTGCACCATACGGCAGGCTTGGGCTGCCAGCTGCGTGCAGCTGCTGAGCCACTCCCCGAGCTCGGCTGTTCCACGAGGAGCCCTGACCGCCCCCCAACCACCGCCGCCGCCGCCAACAGCCCATCCTGGGCAGCAGACAAGGTCAAAGGCAGGAAATTGGGGGCTCCTCCTGCCTTCCCATCCTGCCCAGGGCCGGGTGGATCCCAGGAGAGCGCGGAGGGCCTGGGAGGGGGGAGCTGTCACAGAAGCCACCCCAGGGCAGGCGGAAGGCAGCAAACTGGACAGCCTGGCTCTGCAGAAGGGAGGGGAAACCGGAGCAGTAAACACAGCGGGTTAACCCTCGCTGCGCTGCCGTCTGCTCCGCTTGGGCCTCTCCGGCCCCAGTGACAAGCACCCCGTCCTCACCAGACAGCACCTAACTCCGGGGCTTCTCAGCCGGGCCACGGAGAAGAGGGCTCACCCCACACCACGGGGACCAGCCCCAGCCCGGAAGGGACTCCCATGGCCAAGGCTGCCCACCATGAAGCCCCTCAGGCCCAGCAGCCAGGGGCCGCTGAGGTCTGGACAGCTGCCCCTGGTAAGAGGCAGAGGAGCAGTCGGAGGTCAGAGGTCAGAGGTCAGCACGGGTGAGCGCGGGGTCCGCCTGCCTTCATGGGCAAACGCAGAGCTGTGCCCGCGGTCTTTTTCCGATCTCCAGTTTCCACATGAGGAAAGCGAGGCTCCACACGGAGAAAAGGGGGCGCTCAGCTCCAATCCGGGGGCCTCACCATGGGACCAGCCCTCCGGCCAGAAGGCCCGGGGGCCGCAGAGGCCAGGGTGCCTACGAGGAAGAGCTCCTGGCCGTGAATTAAGAGCCCAGGTTCTGGTCCCTGCCCCACCACCGTAGTGCTGGGCGTCCCCGGTCAGCTTCTTTCCCTCGCTGGGCTTCATCTACAGGAAGGCTGGCTGGAGAGTTCCGAACGCACATGGGTGCCTAAGATTCCAGGAATAAGGAAGGAACCAGGATGCCCAGGACAGACAAAAGAAGGCAGGGGGCGGGCAAGGCCAGGACCGGAAGGCAGTTCGGAGGGGACACACGGCCCAAGTCTTCTGGAGGAGAGGGTCATGGGACAGCTGCACCTGCAGCAGGATGACTGCAAGGCAGACTTCAGGTAGGACTGTCAGTCAACCAGTCCCACCTTCTGCCTCACCTACTCCCAGAGAACCGGGAAAATCCTCCCACAAGAAACAGCAGTGCTGCTTTTACAAGGTCCAGGCCACACCCAGTCTGGTCTCATCCCTCTCCACCCTGGGCCTGGAGTCAGACCTTCCGCGACACCCCAGCAAGGGCTGGGGCGGAATGGGGTGGGAGAGACAGACAGGGGCCTTGCCCATGCATCCGGGCACGGGCGGGCGCAGATTCTGAGCTGAATGGGGGGCCTTTGTTTAGCAGGGAGCTCTATTGTTGGCAGCCTAGAGGAAGGAGGCTTCTCAGAGATCGCGGGTGGAGTGGGGCAGCACAAGGACAGGAGGAGAGATGCCCGGCCCAGGCCCGGGCCCCAGGGAAGGTCTGCGGGAGTGCGTGGAAGCTCAAGGGGGGCTCCCGCCCTGTGCTCCCGCTTCCTCCACCCTAGCCGGCCCTGGCAGAACACGGCCCAGGCCCGATGTTAAAAATAAACCCACGGGAGCCCCATCAGGCTCCCGCCCCCACCCGCACCTGGCAGGACCGTCAGTGTCGGCACAGCTGGTCTGGGCGGCAGGGCAGCAGGTGTCCATGGGACACCGGGATCGAGGGCGCCCAAGAGGCTGGGCCGGAACCTCCGGCCAGGGCTCCCCAGGGGTTCCTAGGCCCAGAGGCCAGTGGCCTGTGCAGAGCCAGATCCAGGCTCAGACAGAAGGGAGCCAGGAGCTGGGGAGCCTGTGCAGGAGAGCTTGTGGTTCGGGCGTGGGAAGGGGGCTCCATCCCGTCCCCCATTCATGGGCTGTGATCGCTCGGCCCTGTCACTCTTTTCCTCAGGCCTCGCTTTGCTCATCGGTGAAATGGAGCTCCAGCTCCTCACACCACTACAGGACTGGACCCTGGAAGGCTCCAGCAAGCATGCAGATGCAGAAGGTCGTGCCAGGCCCAGCGACACCCCCCCAAGCCTGTCCTACCTCTTGGGAGATGCCGGGGGGGGGGGGGTGCTGCCTGCAGCCCAGGCCAGGACCCTGGGGAGGAGACGCGGGACAGGCTGAGGAAGAGGGGTCAAGTTCAGATCCAGGGGAGGAGGGAGAACAGCTTCCCCCAGCACAGCTTCCCCCCCTCCCCGCCCCCACCGGGGGCTCCAGCAGCACGGGCTGGTCACTCCCAGAGGGCAGTGGCAGAAGCGGGACAGAGTGGGACAGAGCTACAGTGGCCAGGGCTGGGGACAGGAGACGACAGAGAAGCTTCCGGAGGAAAACCCTGGCTTCCAGACTGGAGGGACGCCCAGGCTGTCCCTGAGGCTGGGGGGGGGGGTGGGGGGGGTGGGACGGGGAGGCCCAGGCCTGCGACCCAGCTGCTGTTTGTTTTCCTCCTTCTGGGCCCCTTCCCAAAGCAAACAAACCAGGGTGGGAAAATGAAGGGGATTCGCGGGAGAAGGAAGCGGCTGAGGCCAAGTGGCTCGACCCGGGAACCCCTGGGCTCCCCTGGCGAGGGCTCCCGGAGGTGACCCCTTGCAGGCAGCGTCCCAAAGCAGCAGGTGAACCCACACCAGGACTCCAACACTTCCAAGGGCGGTCAGCGCACAGGTCTCCTCCCAGTGGTGGAGCCGGGGCAGGAGCTCTGGCCCCAGCTGCCGTCCACTCCCGAGGGTGTGATTCTGCAGGGACCGTAGCCTGACCCTCTCCTGTTCCTGTTCGCTACACTTCCTTGAGCGGCACACACTGGAGAAAGCCAGGACTGGGACAAAGGTTTGGCTAAAACGTGTTCTGGTGGACAGAGCATGACCTCATCAAGACGGAAGCCAAGGCACAAAAGGACGATAAGAAAGCGGAGGAGACCTCGCAGGGGCTGCCGACGGGGCTGGATTCTGGATTTTTCTCTTTCCCTCGTCAACTTTTTTTTAACACCCCAACTTTTTCGCAATCACCCCCAAAGGAGCTTGCTGACTACCCAGCCCCTGTCCCCGACACGGCCCCGCTCCCTGCCACCTGCTGCCTCCACCCCGTCCACCGCTGGAATATGGGGCAATCGGGTCCCTAGACCTCAGCCAGATCCAACCTCGGCCAGATCCAACCCGGGTCCCAGCAGAGGCCTCAGGCTGTTGCGTGCAGGAACAAATTCCAGGGACCTGCCCCCGCCAGCTCGGGGGGGTTGGGGGGGAGCAGCCCGTGCCCTCACTATCGTGTCCCTCCTCTCCCCTCCATGCAGACCCCAGCAGCCCCCTCCCCTCCCCGCTCCAGGCAGGAGGGTCCTCCTCAGAGAAGACACAACACTGGGCCCCCACCTTAAGGGACAGGAAGCTGCCACTCCTTCTACGTGGCACCAGTCTCGGCTCCCTTGCCACCCACTCTCTCGAGTCAGCCAGGACCCACGGGAACCTCTTCCCTCAGTCCCCTCCAGTCCCCTCTGCCTTCTGTGCAGGAGCAGCAATCCCCATGCCTGGGGTCCGCTGGGCCCTGGAGGGGTGTGGAGGCTGCTGGGGCTAGGCTACAGAACCCACCTCCACGCCCCCTCCGGAGCCGGGTGTCAGATGCGCAGATGGCAGCAGCAGTGCCAGACCCAGGCAAGCCTGGGAGGACAAGGGGACGCCAACTCCTCACCCCAGGGCCAAGAGGGGCTCAGGCTGACAGGGGGCACCCATGGCGCTGCCGCCCCCAGTGAAGGAAGAACCCCTGCCCAACCACCTTCCACCTGCCCCTCGGGGCTCCCAGGCTTCCGACACAGGCCAGCCAGCGCCCCACCAAAGCAGGCTGATGGGGACATGAGGCAGCTCTCTGAACCCCGGCTCTCCTCTCTGCACTCCCCAGGGAGCAGCCCCCTCATTTTCTTGGCACAGCCCCAGCACCTGCAAAGCAGGCAACTCCTACTTCCCACCCAGCTCCAGCCCCCTCTGCCCCTTGCCCTCTTCTCCCTGCCCTGTCCCGCCCCTGGCCTTGGGGGAGCTGCCCCCTCCTCCAAGAACTAAGAACCCAAGTCAAGAGGGCGGGCAGCTAAGACGTGAGTCACCCCACCGGACAAACCTGCCTCCACCCACACACACCTCACTGGGCCTTCTGAATGCTCTTCTCGGTCAGGCAGAGGCTCTCCAAAGGGGACAGCAGAAAAAAATCATTCCAGAGCTGCGGGGTGAGCTCTGGGCTTGGAGCCCCAGGACCCAAGTGTAGGCGCTGGCTTCGTAGGGGTCTCACTGTGCGACCTTGGGCAAGTGCTTTAACCGCCCTGTTTCCATCTCCTCTGTGGATAGCAGACAACAACAGCTGCTTGGGAGGAGAGCCGGACAGATGAGGTGGGGACAGTCACGGAGGCTGTGTGCGGACCCCCCCAGGTCTCCCCTTGATCTTAGGTGAGCACCCATCAAGCCCTTGCTGGGGAGCTGGGAAGATTCTTCCCATTTTGCCAATGGAATACTGAGGCTCAAAGAGGTGAAGGGCTTTGACCACGCAACACAGAGCTGCGATGGAAATCAGTGCCTCTCCCCCGGCCCTTCTAGAAGCCCACCGGCCACCAGACCCAGCACACTCCAAGGCAACTGCTGCCCACGGGACCCACCCGTGGGCGTCCAGGAAAGGTGGCAGGCTGCTAGCCCTCGCCTGACCTACTGGGCTCCTACATGCTGCATTCTCCCAGCTCAGCCCTGGCAGCCCAAACAGAGGTTCCACAGGGAATGGGGAGGAGCTGGGGGGGGGGGGGGCTCCTGTCACCCAAGATGGGGTTTGGTCTGGCCAGAAATGACTAATCGGGTCCTACCTCCCCCCCACCCCGCCCCAGACTGCCCAGCCAGGAGCCAGTTTTCACCAGGCACCTCCTAGCAATACTTCCTTGCTATTATCTTTTCATCACAGCCACAAACCAGATTAGCTAAACTAATCATTTAGCCAACGTAATTACAATGCCTTCCCCTCCTCCACCTTAGCGCAGAGAGGAGGGAAAACAGGCAATTTGGGCCCCAACTCCATGGCTTCCTAGAGGTGCGCCGGCACACACCACACAGCAGAACAGGGCTTCGGTCCCCTCCTCAGGCTCCCTCACCCCAAGGAGCAGCCAGATTCTGCCCTGGACACACCAGGGAGGTGGGTCTGGCCTCCCCTCCCCCTCAGGAGGCTGGGCTCCAAATCCCCCAAAAAAGACCACACTTGAATTCTTAAAAACCAGGGAAGACAGCCTGGTAGAGATCCCATGCCGGGCAGGAGGAGCGCTCGGGAAATTGGGGGGGGCAGGTCGGGTGGGGCCCCAAGGCATGTGTGAGGGAGCCTAGCATTGAAGCAAAGCACCCCAGAAAGCCTTGCTCCCGCCTCCCCCTCCCCCACCAAACTCTCCCGGGAAAGGGGGTGGGGAGGCGAGGGTCTGCAGAAGCTCCAAAAACTGGGAAATCAAAGGGAGAGCCAGTCCGGGCCTCAGCTCCCGCCAGGGAAGTCGCACAGGACTCGGTAGAGGAGGGGAAACAGACAAGAATCACCACTCCCCCACCTTCCGCAGTTTGGCCCAGTCCTGCCCCACCCCCATTCCTGGGGAGGGGGCAGAGCTTGGGAGAGAGCCACCAGCGCAGGCCTCATCCGAGGGGGTGTGGTGGTCCCCGGAGGCAGGAAGAGAAGGAAGAAGCTGCTTCCCTTCTCAGCCCACCCCCCACCCCGGCCCCCACCTCGGGCCCCAGGGGCCCAGCAAACAGGATGGGGGTGGGGGCGGGGGAGGCAGGTCAGGGCGCAGGCACTGGGCCGGCGCGGGGAGGGCGCCCTGCCCCAAGGAAGCAGGAAAGCCCCCAGAGAAAGCAACCGCGAACACTTCCTCCAGGAAAGTTTGTTCGGGTGATTTTTCAACAGGAAGGTAGAGAAAGGTAGCTCCGTTCCCACATCGACACTGTGGGAGCCACAGCGACAGAGAGCCGGGCCAGGTGACCCCGAAGCCCTTACCTAGGCACAGACCCCTACCCGCAAGCCCCAGTCCGAGCCACAGGCGCCGGACACCCACTGAGCACTGACCAGGGCTCTGCCCCAGCCCCACGGCCACCCCATCCCACTTCCGCTGGAAGAGCCCCAACCCAGCGCGAACTGGAGCGGAGGGGGGCGCCGCAGGTACTGCGCCGACGGAGCTCCGCGAGCTGCCAGGCAGGGCCTGCGGCTCCGAGCGCTCACCTGCTGGGCAGGTGGGGCTCGCGTCTCTGGGAAAATGCCTGCTTGGCCCCCACAGTTGGGCAAGCCGGGCGCAGACAATAGGGCCCCACCCAGGCCTGGGGGAATAGGGAGGGAGTGAGGGAAGGCGAGGATGACGCGTGGGTGGGGTGAGGGTGGCCCCAAAGAGACCAGTGGCAGCAAGTTTACTAAACCGTAAATTCCCAATAGCAGAGTGAGCCCTAGGACGCGGGCGGAGCAGGTCAAAGTCTCCCCAGCCAGCCCAGGGCGAGTCAGGGACGCGGCATCGAGCTAGCTCCGCGGACTCCGGGGGAGGCGCGACCCTAGAGGCACCTGTCCCGGCCCCTCCCAGCCCTTCTCGGGTCTCGGGCTCATCGAGGCCCGAGGTGCGCTTGGCCCCCACCGCGCGTCCCCTGAGTCGCCGTGCCCAGGACCGCAGCGCGCCCCCTGCCGCCGGTGCAGGGTGGCGCTCCCTGGCACCGGCCCTCACCTGCCCGGAACGGCTGGGACTGGTCTCTCGACCGCTCGCCGCCCCTTTCCTCTCCCCAACGATACCTGGCCCCGATCGTCCGCACCTGCGTGTGGAGCCTGGCCGGGCTGGGTCGGGGTCGGGCCGGGGTGGAAGCCGGCGTGGGCAGCAAACTGAGCTCGGCGCGCTCGGGCGGCGGCTGCTCCGGACTCTGGCCAAGGCAGCAACTCAGTAACCGAACAAAAGGCGAAGGGACCTGACAGCCAAGCCACGCCTCTCGCCCCCTCGAAGCTCCACCCCCTAGGGAGACGCCCACCCGCTGCTGCGAGCTCACTGGTTGCGGCGCCTGACTGTCCCAGAGAGGGGCGGAGCCTCGCGCCCAGTCCTCTTCCACGGCCGCCTCTGTTTATCCGATCGCCATTGGCCCAAGGGACTGCCAGTTGGCTCTAGGGATGGGCCCCCACTTGAGGCACCATATTAACTCTGCACCTATTGGCGGATAGAAAGTTACTTCCTCCTGATTGGACGAGGGGCTGTCAGTAAGATTAAGGAAAGGACCAATGGAAGGGATGGGGTGTGTCTTGCCCCACCCTAGCTTTGAGCAGGTAAGACTCATTACTCTCCCCTTCCCCCTACCTGTCCAACAGGTGAGTCAGGGGGCGCCGTGGGAAAGGACAGACGCCTTCGCCGGCCAGCCCACTTAGCGTCAGGCATGATGTTTCTTTGGGCTTATTCATCCTTGCGCCAAGGTAGTAATCACATAGTTGTGTAGCATTTCATAGGCTTTGTGCTGGGTTGGGATTTTTCCCCCCCGCAGAGGATAGAGAGTTCCTGAAATTTAGGACTAGAAGGCCTGGGTTTGAGTTCTGCCATTTGTTGGTGGCAGGTCGCTTCACCTTTCACCTTGTCTGTCCTCATCTGTAAGATGGGCACATTCACGAGAGGGCCAAGAGCTGGATGAGGTAAGGCCCTTGGACAACTGCTAAGTGTCGGGATTTAAATCGATGATATGATTTTTAAAATGCTGCTGACAGTTCCGAAAAATTGCCAGGACAACCAAACAATCCTCATTTTAAAGATCGGAGAAATCACTAGGAAACGACTTGCCTTGAGCCGGAGCCCCTTTTCTCTGATTTCAAGTCCCACCGAACCTCGGTTTGCTCCTCCTGGAGGAGTGGGTACTGACATCAAAGCAGCGGGGAAGGACCAGGGACACGGCAAAGCAAACACTCTGGGGAGTGATGGAAGGGCGGTTATTTGGTCCAAGGACAGAGCATTGGCATAGGGAGCTTGGGCAGGTGTAGACAGAATCAGGCAGTGGCCGTAAAGGAAGAGGAGTTGGGGCATCAAGGGAGTGGGGCAGCAGGGCTCTCTGTGGTCCAAGAGCCTGGGTTGGATATCAGAAAGAACTTCCCATGGGCAGTGTAAGGTGACAAGGGTATACCCTTACAGTGCCTGAGGAAATGAGTGCTGCTCATGACGTACACTGTGCCAAGAGTCTCACAGATGTCCACTCGTTCAGTGCAAGTATTGAGCACCAATTGTATGCTGGGCACTGGCTTAGACCCTGGTGGAGAGCTCACAGAGACTCTGTGTCAAGTGTCTGTAGCTTGTGTGTCTTGGGGGAGTGGTCGCGTATAGAGAGTCCACCCCTCCAACATGCTTCGCAGCCAGCCGAAGCCAGCACACAGCACGGGCTGGGGGGAGGTACCCCAGTGGCCCCTTGACCACCGTCCTCAGCAAGGGAAGGAGTGATGGCTGAACACTCTCTTGTCTGAAGCCTCACCATCCAGGAGTCTCCCTGTGATGGGGCCAAGGACGCATCGACATCCCTGAACCTACAGCCACCCCAGATGCCATGTCCCTGACCCGCTCCTCCAGCTGACCACGGGCCCCAGCCTGCCACACAGCACGGGGCCGCCCACAGCCTGGGAGGGAAAGCGCTCACCACCCTCGGCTGCTGCCAGGGCCAGGCTGGCTCTTGCTCCCCTCCCCACCCTGACCGGCACACCGACACACCAACACACACGTAGGCCTTCCCAGCCCCACACCTTGGCTCCACTCCCGCCTCATTCTCCTGACTTCAGCAAACGCGCAGGGTAGGGCTGGCTGACTGCAGAGAGGGGCGGGGGCACTGGGGTGGGGTGGAGGGAGGAACCCCTGTGTGTGCGTGCGCACGTGTGTGTGTCTCCCAAGAATGCCCCCTGCGTGTCTGAGTGCGGAACATGCTGCAACACGCCTGCCCCAAAGCTGGGCTCTAAGGCGGAGACTGGCTTCAGGCACCACCCACAGCAGAGAAGATAGATTCCAGCCCTGTCTCTCCTCAGAGGAGGGGATTTTGTGCGCATTTATTAAGCACCTACGGTGTGCCTGCCAGGCACAGAGGATTCCTCCGTAAGTGGTGTTCCCTGGAGTCAGCTGTCTGTAGAGCAGATTTTTTTTTTTTTTTTTTGACAGGCAGAGTGGACAGTGAGAGAGAGAGACAGAGAGAAAGGTCTTCCTTTGCCGTTGGTTCACCCTCCAATGGCCGCCGCGGCCGGCGCGCTGCGGCCGGCGCACCGCGCTGATCCGATGGCAGGAGCCAGGAGCCAGGTGCTTTTCCTGGTCTCCCATGGGGTGCAGGGCCCAAGCACCTGGGCCATCCTCCACTGCACTCCCTGGCCACAGCAGAGAGCTGGCCTGGAAGAGGGGCAACCAGGACAGAATCCGGCGCCCCGACCGGGACTAGAACCTGGTGTGCCGGCGCCGCTAGGCGGAGGATTAGCCTAGTGAGCTGTGGCGCCGGCCCTGTAGAGCAGATTTGCCCTCACAGGAGGAGGTGTCTGGGGGCAGGGACGAGGTGTGCTGGAGGTGTGCTGTGGCCACAGCCTCCCCTGTGCCTTGAACTTGAAGGAAAGGCCATGAGGTCATCTCCTCCAGGACACCCCCCCCCCCCCCCCCCGCCAAGCCTTTAAAGGTAGGGATTTCTCTGTTTGACAAATCTCCAGCTGCCCTGATGAGGCCCCTGTGCCCCAGTGTGGGCCGTGAGCTCCTCCCGACGTCCGGTCTCAGCCACACGCAGGGGTACTGATTCCGACATGCACATGATAGATGTGTCCCCTTTCTCTCCCACGGCCCCGCTCCCCTCCCCGGCATGTACCCACTGCCCCCTTTCCCTCTTCTTGAGCCTCAAGTAGCCTACAAGATGGCCCCTTCCATCAGGGGACCGAGGTGGACAGCTGGGTGCCAAGCTTCACAGCAACACGCAAAGAACACAGACAACTGGAAGTGCCTCCCGTGGGGCAACACAGGGTGGCGTTTGGCTCAGAGATTAAGACAACATTGGGGGGGACGGCGCTGCGGCATAGGGGGTAAAGCCGCCACCTCCAGTGCCAGCATCCCATAAGGGCGATGGTTCGAGTCCCAGCCGCTCCACTTCCAATCCAGCTCTCTGCTATAGCCTGGGAAAGCAGGAGAAGATGGCCCAAGTCCTTGGGCCCCTGCACCCACATGGGAGATCAGGAAGAAGCTCCAGGCTCCTGGCTTCAGATGGGCCCAGCTCTGGCTGTTGCTGCCACTTGGGGAGTGAACCAGTGGATGGATGGAAGACCTCTCCCTCCCCCCTGCCCCCCCCCCCCCGCCAACCTCTGCCTCTCTGTAACTCTGCCTTCCAAACAAGTAAATAGATCTTTAAAAAAAAAAAAAAAAAAAAAAAAGACAACACTTGGGACACCTGCATCCTGTATCCCAGTGCCTGGGTGCACGTCCGATTCCGGGGTCCTGCTAATATGTCTCCGGGGAGACAGCAGGGATGGCTCAAGTAGTTGGCTCCCTGCCGCCACCCACGGGAGACCAGAGATCTCTGTCTCTGTGTCTCTTTCAAAATCATAAATCTAGAGGCGTCTTGGGCATTTGCTCTTTGAAAACTCCCTCCATGGCCTCCCGATGGCCTCCGAGGGCTATGACTCTCCCCCCACCCAAGGCTAAGGGGCGGAGCCCCCCTCAGGCCATGCTCCAGGTACCAGTACCAGTGGCCAGAAACAGGAATTCCATGGCCAGCGCTGACCCTGCTGCCAGGCCTGGGGGTCTTTTCTCCTGGGAACCACAGCCTCCCACGTGCATCTGTGCGCACTGAGGCAGGAAGGGGAAACACAGTTAGGGCGGGGCGGGGGGGACAGGACACAGGCTGGGTATGCAAATCAGGGATCTACACGCCTGTGCTAGGGGCACAGCCAGAAGTGGGGAGGGGGCTGGGAGGCTAGGGTGCGGGGAGAGCTCTCTCAGGGGCTGCTGGGTTGGGGCTCTACCCAAGCGGGGGGGGGGGGGGGGGCGCTTGCTTGGACCCTCCTCTTCTCCACCCGGCCCCACCCACTGGTGTTGAGGGCAGGGCTTGCTCAGGTGACCCTTTCAGGGCTAGGGAGAGGACACTGGGTACAGAAGGGGCCCCAGGCTCTCCAACCCTGCACACTGCAGGGAGCCCAGGCAGGGCCTTAGAAGAGCTTGGATCAGATGGTGGTGCCAGACCTTGGAGGAGCAGGGTGTAGACGCTGCCTGAGAAGCCAGCATCCCAGAGGAGTCCTGGCTGCTCCACTTCCCATCCAGCTCCCTGCTAATGCCCCTGAGAAGGCAGCGGAAGATGGCCCACGTGCTTGGGCCCCTGCACCCATGAGGGAGACCTGGATGGAGCCCCAGCCTCCTGGCTTTAGCCTGGCCCATTTGGGGAGTGAACCAGCAGATGGAAGATCTCTCTCTGTCTCTGTCTCTCTCTCTCTGCCTTTCAAATAAATACATAAATATTAAAAAAAAAAAAAAAAAGACAGCAGGATGGAGGGGTGCCTGCTCTTCACCTGCCCTTTGTCCAGGGGAGGAGCCCTGAGGCCAGAGGCTGCCCACAGCCTGTGGGTGTGTCCTGTGGGCATGAGCCCAGCAAGTGAAGGCTCCTAATTACAGAGGTGGCTCCGGCGACACTACCCTGCACGGCAGTGTGTGTGGGCAGGAATGGAATGTCAGACGGAAAACAGGGAGACAAGAAAACTGAGATAGGAGCAGCCAGAAATAGTACAGGCCAGGAGGGACAGCAGAGGTGGGGGAGGGGCGGGGCCTCTGCCAGACCACTGGCCCCAGGCTGCCCCGCCCCCACCCCGGAAGTGGACCCCCACAGGCCAGGCTCCCAGCAGCTCCAGCCCCCTGTCCTGAGTGGTTTTGGGAGGCTGAGGGCAGGAGAGACCTGGCCACCTGACTCACCCTCTTCCTGCTCCTGGCCTGGGCGACTCCACGCAGAGGCTGACACAGCTGGGGCCCCACCCTCCCTGCCAGCCTGCCTGCCCCTCCCTCCGCAAGCCCAGACAAGGCAACCTTCCCACGGAGGCCACGCCTTCCGTGTGTGTGTGTGTGTGTGTGTGTGTGTGTGTCAGCGCGCGCGTACAGCCATTCTTCCCCACCTGTGGAGCCTTTGGGCAGAGCAAGAAGACATCGTGGAAGCAGAGCCCCCCTCTCCTGGTACGCTGGGGGAGACCGAGGCTGGAGCTTGGAGAGGACCGCCTCCACCCTGACACAGGCAAATTCCTGTCTCTGCCACCAGCCCGCTTCCCTGCAAGCCGGGGAGGGCATGGGAGCTGGGCTCGCTGCTGGCACTGCCAGCTGAGCAGCGCATCTGGGCCAGGGCAGGCAGTGGCAGAGACCCCCGGGGGTCTTCGTCAGTCAGTACCCTAGGCCTCCCTGAGCCCCAGCAGCCAACCTCGGAGAGAGACTCTGCCCTCCCCGCCCGGGCTCCTCCTCCTTGGTGGGAACCGGAGCAGCACGTGGAGGCCTCAGGCCCCGCGGCAGGCCTCCGGGGAATCTGCAAGTTGAGATCCTTGAATATTTCATCAGCACTTCAGCTTCCAGTTGAGGCAGCAGCCAACTTGCAGCTCATGGATAATTTATGGCCTCCACAGAGAGCCTGGAAGTGGCGAGGGGGAGGGGCGGCCGGGAAGGGGCGGGAGACCCCAGCAGGCTGCTGGTCAGGGAGCTGGGGAGAAGCCAGCTGAGTTCAGAGCGTGTGAAGCCAGGGGAAGGGGCTCCAAGGCCGGGGCCCTGTCCACTTCTGTGGCTATCAGTGTGTGTGTAGATAAATAAATAACAGGGTTTTCAAAAATAATCATGTCAAAGGCTAAAGCCGTGGGACATTCCCTGCCTGCAGTCTCGCCTCTGTTTCTGGCAGGGTGCAAAACTTCACTTGGAGATAACAGAAAGCAAGGTGGGGGGCCAGGGACTGGGCGCAGCCCGTTAAACCTCCACCTGCAGCACCAGCGTCCCACACAGAAGCGGCGGTTCCAGCCTTGGCTGCTCCGCTTCCTCTAACGTGTCTGGGACAGCGCAGATGATGTGCCCGGGACTTGGGCACCTGCCACCCACGCAGGACACCAGGATGGAGTTCCTGGCTCCTGGCTTCAGCCTGGTCCAGCCATGGCTGCTGCAGCCATGTGGGGAGTGAGCCAGAGGATGGACGATCTCTCGTTCTGCCTTTCGAATAAATAAAATCAACCTATTTTTCATAGTATATGTACACTGTATTTATTTGAATTTTTGTTGATGATTTTTTTCTTAAGATAGATTTATTTATTTGAAAGTCAGAGTAACACAGAGAGACAAGGAGAGGGGGAGAGAGAGAAGGAGAGGGAGAGAGAGAGAGAGAGAGAGATCTTCTATCTGGTTCACTCCCCAGTTGGCTGCAACAGCCAGAGATGCACTGATCCGAAGCCAGGAGCCAGGAGCTTCTTCCAGGTATTCTACGCAGATGCAGGGTCCCAAGCACTTGGGCCATCTTCTATTGCTTTCCCAGGCCACAGTAGAGAGTAGGATCGGAAGTGGAGCAGCCAGGACTCGAACCGACACTCATATGGGATGCCGGCACTGTAGGCAGAGGCTTAACCTTCTATGCCACAACACTGGCCCCATAAAATCAATCTTTTTATTATTATTTGACAGATAGAGTTAGACAGTGAGACAGAGACAGAGAGAAAGGTCCTCCCTCCATTGGATCACCCCCCAAATGGCCGCCACGGCCAGAGCTACGCTAATCTGAAGCCAGAAGCCAGGTGCTTCTCCCGGTCTCCCATGCGGGTACAGGGGCCCAAGCACTTGGGCCATCCTCCACTGTACTCCCGGGCCACAGCAGAGAGCTGGACTGGAAGAGCAGCAACCAGGACTAGAACCCAGCGCCAATATGGGATACCGGAGCCTCAGGCGGAGGATTAACCAAGTGAGCCACGGCGCTGGCCCCCATAAAATCAATCTTAAGAATAAAATTTCATGGATGGTCCTTTTGGCTCTGAGACCCCCTGGTGACACTTTGCTTCCCTCCAACCAGGTGTCAGCCCAGAGAGAAAGGCAGACCCCCCACAAGGACTGGCCGAACCCTGCCCTCAGGTCACCCCAAAAACATGACGCTGCACTTCCCATCTAAAGGAAAGATCGGAAAGGGGACCCAGCACGGAGAAGGCTGGGGTCCCTGTGCCGCTTCTTGGTGTGCAGCCTTCCTCAGTCTCCCAGGGAACAGGGGTCAAGTGCACTGCATGTGGGGCAAGGTGGACAAATAAGCATGTCCTCCCCCTTACCCCAGATCCTCCACCTGAGTAATGGGCACCAGAGCGTCTCCCATCCTGAGGGCTATTTGGGGGGGGACAGGGAGATGCTATCCAGGTACCCGGCGCCAGCTGGGACCCGGACAGGTGGTGATTATGGGATGACGTATCCACAGGTCAGGCCGGGGTTTGCGGCTGCGACTGGCTCCGGTGGCCCCCAGCACAATCCCACCCAATCCCCAAGTCATCCTGGGACCTGGTTGTGAGGGGAACTGGGGGCAGGGTGGCAGCAGCCTGGCTTAGAGTGAGCCACAGCCCGGCGGGCTGAACCCAGACTCTCTGGCCTCAGTTTCCCCATCCATGGAACTGGGGCCACCAGCCAGGGCTGACCTTGGAGAAAAGTTGCAAGAGAAGGCCCCAGAATGCAGAGATCTGGGGGCCTCCTGTCGGGCTGAGCAGGTGGCCCCGGTGCCCCAACCTCCCACTGTGGAGGGGCACTCTGTGTCCCCAGGAGAGACGCGCTCTGCCAGAGAGTGGCGCACCAGGGTGAGACTTCGACCCTTCCAAATCTACGAGGGGAATTTCTCCCACGGGAATTTCCCGGAATTTTAGCAGAGCCCTTGGGACCCCTTCTTCCCTCCCCTGACCATCACTCCCAGGATTCAGGAAGTTGCTGGTCTAAGTGACCCCAGCAGCCCTGTCCCCAGGTTCAATGCCACGCAGCTGACAGTGAGGGGCAGGAGAGGCCTCTGGACCCAGGCTGAGAGGGGCTCGTCTTCTGCTTCCCCTTCCCCTCCCTTCCTGCCTGCATCCTTTCCTCCTTTTTCTTTTCTTTTTAAATTTATTTATTTATGTATTTACTGGTTTACTCCCCAAATGACCACAATGGCCAGGGCTGGGCCATGCCCAAGCCAGGACCCAAGAGCTTCATCCAGGTCTCCCCACATGCATGCAGGGGACCAAGGACTTGGGCCATCTCCCACTGCTTTACCAGGCACATTAGCTGGGAGATGGATGGGAAGAGGAGCAGCCAGGACTCGAACCCACACCCATATGGGATGCCAGATCTGCAGACTATGGCTTAACCCACTACCCCACAATGCTGGCCCCCCTCATTTTTCTTTTCATTCCCCACTCTTCCCTTCTCTGAGAACCATGGATTTGGGGAGAAAAGGTCCAAGCCCGGCCCAGCCACCAACACCTCCAGGAGCCTTGGACAGTTGCTGCTGGTTGCTCGGCCTCACCTGCAGCAGGGGAGCTGCCGTGCGTGTGTGCGGCAGGACTGCCGTGAGGGCAACCTGCCCAGGGCCTGGCACAGAGCGGGGGCCCAGTACACTGTGGGGGCCACACCCTCCCTAGGCTCAGGACAGCTCCGAGTCTGTTCTCGCTGTGTGATGGTGATGTCCGCAGTCCCTGCTGGCCAGCCCTGACCTCTTCCCCTTCGTCCCATGATTCTGAGACCCACGACCGATGGGTGGAGTTCCAGGGTGCAGCCAGGCAGAGGAGTGGAGGAGCAAGGGCGTCTGAGCTGGGTGGGGCTGGGAGACTGGGCTGCAGGGCCCCAGAGGGCCCACGCCGGGACTCGGTCTCACCGGTTTGGGGAGCTGGCAATGGGGAGACGCTGGCAGCGGGGAGGAGAGGGAGGGGCCGGCAGATCCCTGGGAAGGGAGGACTATGTAAGGCACGGGAATAGGCCCAGAGAGAGGCCGGCCTGTGCCCCCCAACACACACACACACACACACACACACACACACACACACACTGCTTCTCCACCAGACAGGGTCACACGCAGGGCGGCACACTCCAGTGCCCTGCCCTGCTCTGCTCTCTCTTCTCACCCACCCAGCAGAACCCTCTCATTTCTGGGCCATTATAATTTACTGTGTCTCCCTGTTGGTATGCAGCTCCCGCAGGGCAGGGGTCTGGTATGCATCGTCCCTCTTGCACGCCTGGCACCTAACAGGTGCTCAGAGACTGGGGGCTGGGGGAGCCGATGAGAGGCTCTGGAAGCAGCACCCAGGCTGCCCCGACATCCTCAGACCTGCACTCGCACTGCCACCTCCATGCAACACCCAAGCACAAGGCTCTCCCAGACCCACGCCCAGCTGTCAGATTCCAAAGCTTGGACTCACGGCGGAACACATCCGCCCAGACGCGCTCCAGCACACCCCAGAGACGGGCAGGGCTGCAGCGGGCACCAACACACAGCCTGCCCCCGAGCCCTCAGACCCACCTAGGGCAGGGAGGGGGGAGGAGGGGAGGGTGAAGTCACCAAGCCCTGGCCTGGGCCCCACCCCTGCTCCAGAAGCAGAGACTCTGGTCCTCCTGCCCTTGTTGGGCCGGAAGGCCGAGGAAGGGGGCTTGGGATGGAACAGGGGGTCCTCCTGGGCAGGGCCAGGTCACCAGGCACATCTTGGGGGTGGGAAGCGGGGTGCCATTGTCCAGCAGGAAGCTGTCTCTGCTGCCCTGCCCCCGGGGGACCAACAATGTGGACAGTGGGAGAGAACTGGCACCAGCCCCCCAACCCCACACTCCCTTTCGTCTCCCTGCTGCGGGAAGGTGTCACTCACCATAGATGAATGACAGCTACTGGGTGCCATCCTTGCCCCTACACCTCGGGACTCTCCACCCCAAAAACGATACAAGATTGGGCAAGACGGGTCCAGCTTCCCAGTGCACCCCCAACATTCCCAAGTCATCCAATCTATCCCTGGGGCTCCTCCAGATGTTGAGCTGGGCCACAACCCAGGCTCTGGAGCTGGGGGGGGGGGGTTAAGCCAATGGCCAGAGAGGCCAGGCAGGTTGCTTGGCCTGGCTGTAGGAGTACAGGTCAGAAAATGCCCCGGGGCCAGCGCCTTGGCTCACTTGGTTAATCCTCCGCCTGTGGCGCCGGCATCCCATATGGGTGCCGGTTCTAGTCCCGGTTGCTCCTCTTCCAGTCCAGCTCTCTGCTGTGGCCCGGGAAGGCAGTGGAGGATGGCCCAAGTGCTTGGGCCCTGCATCCGCATGGGAGACTGGGAGGGGGCACCTGGCTCCTGGCTTTGGATCGGCACAGAGCCAGTCGTAGCAGCCATTTGGGGAGTGAACCAGGGGAAGGAAGACCCCTCCCTCACTGTCTAACTCTGTCAAATAAATAAATAAAAAATCTTTAAAAAAAAAAAAGAAAATGCCCCGCAAACATAGGAGGTAAATGTCCTTGGCCCCCTCACCACAGCCCCCAAGGGAAGTGATGCAGAATTAGGAAAATACAGGGCCACCCATGACGGAAACCTGAAACCACTATCTTCCTGGAGTCCCGGGGAAAGCTGTGCTCTCACGCCCCCTGGTGGCCGGTCTGTGACACACACCGCTCACTCAGACTCCAGGCGCTTCGGATGTACCCCTGCCCTCTGCACTGTAGAGAAGAGGGAGGCGAGACCTTGGGAGCTGGGACTCATTAACAACATTTATTGAGCACCACCGCCAGCGCGCCCAGACCCCTGGACTCCTGCTGCAGTGCTCTCAAAGCTTCACCGTCCCTGCAAAGCGGCTGAGACTCCAGCCAGCAGCGGCAGCCTTCTCCGGGAGGCCAGCCGAGGAATCCCCAGGGGTGGGGGGTCCCGAGACACAGACCAGGCAGGACAAGGACACGGTCCGGGGGCAGCCGCACTCCCGGCTGGGCCAGGCTCAGCCGCGTCCCTTTGAAGTTGTAATAAATATTCTCTTCTGCCCAGCTTGGCAGGCGCTCTTGCCGAGTGTGGGGTGGGGGCACTTCTCACGCTAGTTCAGGCTCTGGCTCTGCAACGGGCAGGAGACAGCGCTGGCATCAGCCGCCTCCCAACAGGTCCCAGCCGTCCGGGACAGGCTTTGCTCACGAGCTGGACGCCCCCCAAGGAGGGGTCCCCGCAGCCGCACACCTGCCCCAGTGGCTCTGTAGCCCCGCAGGAAGATGGCTCAGTCCCCACCCCCCACCCCAGGCAGCACCCCCACCCCTCCAGGGGGACCGCCGCTGACCAGCTTCAGCCTCATCTCCCTTGGCATCCGGCTCCTGCCACCAGTCTGCATACAGGCCCTCCTCATAGTCGCCCTCCCCCTCAAACTCGGCGTCCGAAGGGGGCTCCTCGGGCTCCGTGGGCGGCCCTGGCTCCTCCAACTCCATCTGGATGGCAGGGGAGAAGTCGCGGGCCCCGGCTCAGATGGGGCCCTGGCTGGCCAAGGGAACCTCTGCTCCCACCTCTCATTCCCCAGAGCCACCCGGCGTTGGCTTGGGCACCGCCCAGCCACAGCCTCGCCTTCTAAGCGTTAACTACTGTGCCGAGGACATCGCCAGTCCATACCCAGTGCCTGGACATCCCTTGTGGGCATCTGCTCTGGAGCCCTGTGCTGGCCTCTGCAGCAGCACAGCTTGCCCCTCCCCCCGGGCTGCGATCTGCTTGGGAAAGCCACTGTGGCTTGCATCAGCTTCCCCCAGCCCCAGGCTGGGCAACAAGGGGCAGCCATGGAGCGCAGCACCGCCCACCACCGCCATGCCCTGAGCACCCAGCATGTGCTGGCTCTCACTGCATTCCCACCACAGCCACGGCAGGTGGGCGTCATTCGCCCCATGAGAGGAAGAAACGGAAACCTCAGAGCCCCCCAAGACTTTCCTGGAGGCTTCCCAGCTGGCACGCGGTGGGCCAGGTCTGGTAGGCACCTGTGCCTGGGCGCTAACAGTGTGGACCCCGCCCCGGGTCGGATGGATGGGGGTGGGTTCGTCATAAAGGAGGGGGCGAAGAAATAACCATTTAGCAGTGGCTCCTCGGGAAACGCTGGCTGTGGAGGCCTCATTCATAATCACGTGGTCCATCTCTGTGGCACCAGCATTCACTCCAGTCATTCAAACCCCACAGCTGGGAGCGACCTGGCCGCTGTGCCATGGCACAGTCCTGCGGGAGACTGGCCAGGGAAGCAGGCCAGGGGCAAGATGGACCCAGGCTGCAAAGAACTCCAGGTCCAGGCCACAGGTGGGCAGGGAGGCAAGGGGGGTCAGAGGTGGCGCTGCAAGCCCAGAAGAGAGCCAGTGCACGCAGCAAGGGCTTCCTGGAGGAGGCGCCACCTGAGCTGGCCCAGGAGACACAGACTGGAGCGGGTGAGAGGAGAGGCCTACACACTGAGGGGGAGGAGAGGGAAGACAAGCCTCTCCCACGCCCCAGCTGCCCGCTGCAGGCTGCACTGGACTTCAGCCCACGCCGCAGCCCCTGGTAAAGGTGTCCCCATCACAGCCAGCCCTGGAGGGCAGGGCCACTCACCTCGTCGTCTGACTGCAGGTACATGTGCGAGAACTCCAGCAGCTCCCGCAGCTCAGAGGTCTGGTTGTGGTACAGCACGGCCTCCTAGCAGGAGGGAAGGGTGGGCGGTGAGCGGGGCTCTGGTCCAGACCGGGGAGCCAGGCACCGGGCCTCTTCCAGGCCAAGGACCAGGAGCAGGTGGCCGCCCCCCTGCGGACTAAATGACAGCAGCTGCTTGCAGAGCTGTGGTAAGGCGCATTCTGAGGGTGTCCCAACGGATGGGCAATGCCTCCCACTGCCGAGGAAGGTAGGCGTGGCACCATGGACCTCACCAGCCTTGCCCTGGTCTCCAAAGGGCTGGCTCAGCTGGTCGGGGGGGGGGGGGCAGTCCCCGGGGAAGAAGGGGGAAGGCTGGGAGTGAGGGTGGTGGGGGCGAGGAGGGTGCAGGAGGTGGGCCCCGAGCGGGTGCAGCAGATGGGACCAGCCCCTGTGCAGACGTGAACAGGGTCGGGGCTCTGAAGCCAGCACTCCAGCCACAAGCCCGCGTTCCCCTGGCCGTTCGAGGGGGCCAATTTCGTTTTGTTTCACTGAAATCACAACGCAGCTGCGGCAGGAGCCGCAGGGAGCTGTGCCCACCTCCCGCGGCCGGAAGTCGTCCTCCTCCAGGCCCCAGCGCGCGCGGTGGAAGCGGTAGTACACCAGGTTCTGCTGCATGACGCTGTCCTCGGGGTCGAAGAGCATGTAGCTGGCGGCGCTGCGGGCGGCCTGGCGCACGTCATTCACTGGGCAGGACAGGCGTGGGGATGGCCCTGGCACTCCCCTAACCCTAGCCCACCCCCAAGAATACCTGTTGCCCCTCCCCACCTGGAATGATGCAGCCAGCACGTTTTAGGCACCTATGGCACGCCCCCGCCTCCGTAAGCTGGCCTTGACACCAAGTGCAAGTCTCGGGCACGGAGGCGTTAAGTAACTCGCCCAAGCTGAACTGCCTCCTGTTCCCTGCCTCTCCCCACCCCAGACCCCCAGCCTTCCCTCCCACTACATAGGGGCCTCATTCTGGGGGACAGCTCCCCACCAACCCGGGAGAGCCCAGCAGTCCTCTGTCCCGCCCAAGTCCCGCCCCAAGAGGCTCACGCTTGTAGTAGGCAAACTGCAGGTAGTGATACATGGTGGCCACGAACTTGTCCACAAAGTAGCCGCCCACATTGGGGGTCAAGTTGGTCTCGCAGTCCACCTTGCACTGCAGCGACTCTGCGAAGAGATCTGGAGGTGGTCGGCAGAGGTGAGGAGCTGGCCCTGTCCTCACCGCTCCCTCCCACCCACCTGGCCTCCAAGTCCCGCCCTGCCCACCGGGCCCCACTTCCTGTCCGGAAAGTGCACTCTGCTGCGTAGTGCAGCCCCAGCCACTGGGGGCCAGGGCATCCTGGGAGAATGACAGGTGAGGTTTGGGACAGGACTGGAGCACAGAGAAGCTAAGGACACCCCTGTCTGGGGGATTCTGGAGTGAGAGATCCTAAGGCAAGGTGTGAATTTTGCCCACAAAGTGCCTTCTGTGCTGTTTCTCACCTTTGCGCCTGCATTGCCCTCTGCAGCCCCGCCCGGCACCTTGGGCACCCCAGCCTCTGTCTCTGGCAGCTGGAGGGCTCCCTGGGGTCCAGGTGACAGCTCTGCCTGTCCCACGGAGGGGACGCATGCAAGGTACCCTCAGGTGCTCTGCCACGCAGGCCCACACGGCGGCGTGGGAGATACCTGCGATGGCTGGGTAGAAGTCTTTGAAGTCCACCTGCTCGTGGGCGCCCTCGCAGCCGGCCAGGCACCGCGCGAACACGGCCAGGTACTCGGCCAGGGCCCGCTCCATGTCCTCCGTGCTGCCGCGGAAGTCGCCGCTGTTGTAGAGTTTCACGGCTCGCAGAAACACCGCCTGGGGGAGCGCGCGGGGGGCGTCAGGGGCACCCCGTGCCCGCCCCGCGCGCGGCCTGCCCGCCCCACCCCACCCCACCCCACCCCACCCCACCCCACCTCGTAGGGCTGGGCCTCGAGGTCGGTGAGGGCCTCGTCCGCCACGTCCAGCATGCCCCGGTAGTAGCTGAGGTACTTGGCGGTCAGCTCGTGCTTCGGGTTCCTCTGCAGGAAGGTGTAGGCGGCGGCCACGGCCTTCTCCAGCCGGTTAGCCTGGCGGGAGGCGAGGGCAGCCGGTCAGCGGGGCCGCCGGGCGCGGGCGCGGGCGCGGGCGCGGGCCCGGGGCGGCCGCGGCCGACGGGGCGCGCACCTTGAACAGCGCATAGTGCAGGTACTGGTAGGGCAGGCGGCTCTGGAAGTCGCGCAGCAGCTGGCGCGGCGGGTAGGGCAGCTGGAACGCGGGCAGCGTCCGCTTGCAGCGCCGCAGGCAGGCGGCGCGCTCCAGGACGTGGCCGAAGAGGCGCAGCTCGCGCGCCCAGTCGTCGGCGCGGGCGGCGGCGGGCGCGGGCGGCGGGCGGCCGGCCGCGGCGGCGCTGCAGTTGGCGTGGCAGAAGGCCTCGCTGTCGCGCAGCAGCCGGTGCAGCCGCAGCGCCGCCTCCAGGTAGCGCGCGCTCTCGCGCCAGCTCTCGCCCTCGTACTGCTCCAGCGCGTGCCCGTAGGCCGCCGCCAGCGGCATCAGGTCCTCTGGCGGGAAGCCGCGGAAGCTGTACTTCTCGTACTGCGCCCCGGCGCTGCCCAGCAGCAGCCACAGCAGCCCCCACGCCGCCCGAGCCATGCCCCCGCCGCGCCCGGAGGCTCTGCCGAGCTCCGAGGGCGGCCCGGCCCCGCGGGCGGGCGGGCGGGAGCGGGGGCCGGGCGGGCGCGCCTGCTGGGTCTTAGCGCCGGGCGCGAGCGGAGCGGCCGGGGCAGTGCCCCCCCCTGCTCAGAGGGGCCTGAGGCGTCCGGATCCCTCCCCTCCGTTCGCCCGACCTCTCGCCCTCGGGAGGTGGCGGGGACGTGGGAGAAGGCTGCATGCCAAAGATGCGGAGCCAGGAAGACCCCCACGGCCAGTGTCCGCCCTTTGCGAAGAAGAAGCGGAGGGAGCAGCCTGAGCCCCGGAACCTGGGCGCCCCGGTCCCTTCTGCACCCACCACGTGTCGTCCCCAGCTCGCCTTGGGAGGCACCCACTGGGGGACCCCCCCCGCACGCTTTCTACCGTCTCCATCCCCATCTCACAGAGATGGAGACACAGCTGCCCCTCCCCGGGGAGACGGGGGTGGGGTGGGGAGGGGGTTGGGAGGCCCTGAGCCCCCGCTCCTATCCACCTGGTGGGGCCTAGATTCGGGGGTAGGTGCTGCAAAGGCCGGGACGGCTTAGGCTGACTTTAGGACCCGGGGCCTCCGAAAAAAAGACGGCGAACTTTTCTGGGGTTGGGAAGTCCGCTCAGACTTCTCATCTTTCCGCAGCCTCCCTCCCCGGCCTGGGCCCCGGCTGGAGACGGCAGCGGGCAACCCGGAGCTCTTGCGCCTCATTCCTCGGGCGCCACCGTGGCTCTCAGCCGCGACCCCTCCTCCAATTCCTGCGCCACCACCCCCGCCCTGCCAGCTCAGTCTCCCCAGCCCCCATTCCACGTGGACCAGCCAGGGCGGGGGTAGGGAAGGACAGGAAGGGGGGGAGCCATCTGGGGAGGAGGGGGAAGCAGGCCGGCGCCCGCGGCTCGCTCGCTGGCCCTCACTGCCGCCGTCTCGGTTGCGGGCACCATGTTCGCCGCGGGCCCCCCCAGCCACACCCTCCGCCGGCTCCCGCTGTCGCTGCTGCTGTTGCTGCAGGTCTCGGGCAGGGGGCTGGGCCGCGCCAGCCCGGCCGGCGGGCCCCTGGAAGATGTGGTCATCGAGCGCTACCACATCCCCAGGGCCTGTCCCCGGGAGGTGCAGATGGGGGACTTTGTGCGCTACCACTACAACGGCACTTTTGAGGACGGCAAGAAGTTTGACTCGAGGTAAGGAGTGCGCGCCCCGACTCTCCACCGCCTCCCTTCCCCGGCCCTGTGGTTTCCTTTGAAGCCGTGCATCCCCCGTGTGGCTCCGGGAACCCCTAACCCCAAACAGCAGCCTGGGGCACACCTCCCCGGCCCGATCGCAAGCCCTCACCGCTCGGACCCCCACGCGCCCCCATGCTCTCCCTCCTGGCCGCTGTCTAGGACGCGACTGGCGGGTGTTGGGGGCCAGGTGTGGCCCAGGAGGCTGGTGAACTGGGGGTGGTCTGTCGGCCTGGGACCCCCTCCCCTTCCACCCCACCTGACTCCCTTCCCAGATCCACCCCCTCTTTGCAGTGAGTTTGTTGCCGTTGAAGAGGCAACAGGACTTGTGGGAGGCGCAGGGATTTTCAGCAGGGAGATAAAGCAGTCGGGCAGTGTGGCTGCAGGCTGGCTCTGGGGCCGGGCAGAGGGGCCCTGTCTGTCTACGTGTCACACCCATGGCCGTACCATTCTGGGTTCCCTCTCCGAGCCTCCTGGCACCCCCCCTCCTCCATTTTAGCTCTACCAGGCCAGTGCTGCCGCCCATCTTGCCAGCCTGGAGACTTGAGGTGCGGACTTCAGGTCTGATCCGGGCCCGTTGAAGTCCACTCGGGTTGGTGGAGCGAGGCAGAGCCGTGCACTGGCCTCAGGGACAGACTCTGAGACCGTGTCTCATGCACGCATCGCTGTCCCACACTCAGAGGGGTCGACCCCCTGGGACTCAGCCCAGTCCCGGGGAGGGCAGTGGCCTTGACTTTGGAGACAGAACACCCGGTGGTAACAGCAGCCGCAGATTCAAATGCAGGCTGTGACCGTGAGCTGGCTTCGTTCTCCTTGTGTGAGAACTGAACGTAAAAACTTCCCATGCCCGGGGCCGGGATGCTCGCAGGCGGCCTTTCCACGGAGGCTCCTGTTCTCAGGTTTGCTGTGCACAGCCTTGACCTTGGAGACAGCTTTAACCCAGAGCAGCACCTCGAGGAAAGCGCCCGGAGTCAGGAGGAGTTGGAGGCCCTGGGGGCTCTGGTAGCTGACCCCCAGCCGAGTGTGTGGAGCTGGGAGAACTCTCGGCCCTGTGGCGCTCTGTGATCACATTTAAAATCTGCTGCCCTCCCTTCACTTCTGAAAGCCGAAAATAAACTTAAAAGGCGTGTAGCCGAAAATGGATACAAGCATGGCCATTCTGGGAAAGGCCTTTGAACCCAGCCCCTGTCCTCGGCCCTGGCCAGCTCTGCTCCCCCCACCCCAGCCCCTTCCTTAGAGAATCGTCGTTGCCACAGCAGAAGCAGGGGCCCACATACTCCCACCAGCCGTGTGACCTTGGGCCAGGTGCTTGGTTTCTCCAGCCTCAATTCCTCTCGTAAGAAAAACAAAAGCAATAACAATAATGCCCACGTCTAGGAGACAGAAATCGGTAAGACAATAAACAAAGTGCCAGATGTTCCGTCTGGTATACAGTAGGTGCTCAATGAATGCTCCTCTGCCCCCTCCTTCATCCAGCATATAATAGGTGCTCAATAAGTGCTCCTCCGCCCTTTCATGTTGTCCTTAGCTCTCCTTGGCTGTCAGCAAATAGAAGCAGCACACAGGCCCACCCTGCCCCACCCCGTCTCACCCCCCTTTTGTCGGAGCCCCTCCCCCTTAAGGCAAGAGAGGGTGGTTGGAAAGAAAGCAGTGAGCCTGTGTGCGGATCCACACCCGTGCAGAGGGAGGGGCGTGGTGTGTGTGTATGTGTGTGTGCACCAGTGCACGAGCGCCTGCCTTTGCCCTCAGTGTGCACACCCCAGGCTGCCTCAGCCCATCGGCCCCTTTTCTGCCCCCAGCTATGACCGCAACACTTTGGTGGCCATCGTGGTGGGCGTGGGGCGCCTCATCACCGGCATGGACCGAGGCCTCATGGGCATGTGTGTCAACGAGCGGCGGCGCCTCATTGTGCCTCCCCACCTGGGCTACGGCAGCATCGGCGTCGGTGAGCACTGGCGTGCGGGCAGGGGAAGCAGGGTTGGAACCCTGAAGCTCAGAGGTGTGGAGTGACTTGGCCGGGCTCACGGGGCACAGGCACCCCAGCAGTGGCAGAATCGGGGGGTGGGGGCAGGGAGGCCCCCCCGCCCCGTCCCGCCCAGGTGCTGCACCTGCACACGCTGCTCCATCCTCACAGCGGGGCTCATCCCCCCGGATGCCACCCTCTACTTCGACGTGGTCCTCCTGGACGTGTGGAACAAGGCAGACACGGTGCAGGTGAACATCTTGCTGCGGCCGCCCCACTGCCCCCGCATGGTGCAAGACAGCGACTTCGTCCGTTACCACTACAACGGCACACTGCTGGATGGCACCACCTTCGACACCAGGTGGGAGCTGGGGGGGAGCCCTGGGCCCAGGGTGGAGAGGCCAGGCCCTTGCTGTGCCTCCCGCCTGCAGCAGCGCCCGCTCCGCTCCTCTGCAGCTACAGCAGGGGCGGCACCTACGACACCTACGTGGGCTCTGGTTGGCTGATCAAGGGCATGGACCAGGGGCTGCTGGGCATGTGTCCCGGAGAGAAACGGAAGATCATCATCCCGCCGTTCCTGGCCTATGGCGAGAAAGGCTATGGTGAGCCAGCACCCTGGAGAATTCTTTAAGAGACGCCCGGGGCTGCACTGACTGCGGGTCAGGTTGTGCACAAGGGCATGCAGCCAGAGAGCTGAGAGGGGGTGAAATCCAGCCGGCGCGAGCGTCTCGCTGAGAACGGGTGCTTTGTTCCAATTCATAAACGGTCAGCAAGGGCTGCCGGTGGCCCTGGGGAGAGCCCAGCTCATGCTTCACAGGAGCAGTAAGAAAGGGCGGGCAGAGGCCGCGTCTTCCTGCATCGCGCCCGCCTGAGCAGGAGCCCTGTGCCTTCCCCAGGGACCGTGATCCCCCCGCAGGCCTCCCTGGTCTTCCACGTGCTGCTGGTTGACGTGCACAACCCCAAAGACAGCGTGCAGCTGGAGACCCTGGAGCTGCCCCCGGGCTGTGTCCGCCGGGCCGCGGCTGGCGACTTCATGCGTTACCACTACAACGGCTCGCTCATGGACGGCACGCTCTTTGACTCCAGGTCAGCGGGGCCCCCGAGGGTGGGGGCCGGGGGAGGATGCCGGGGTGCCCACAGGCAGCAGCTGGCGCTGTTCCGAGCTGACTCCCGCCGGCCCTCCCTGCCTCGTACTGCAGCTACTCCCGCAACCACACCTACAACACCTACATCGGCCAGGGCTACATCATCCCCGGGATGGACCAGGGGCTGCAGGGCGCCTGCGTAGGGGAGCGCCGCAGAGTCACCGTCCCCCCTCACCTCGCCTATGGGGAGAACGGAACTGGTAGGGCCACTATCCCAGCTCCTCTCCCCCACCCCAGCCCCTGCATGTAGTGGGATTCCTGCCACTGGTGCCCCTCATCAACAAATGCATGCGGGCTACCTCCTGTCACCCATCCACTGTCCCCGGGAGGGAAGCAGACGTGGCGTAGTCCCCTAGGGAGCAGGGGCCGGAATTTGAGACCCAGCTGTGCTGGAAGCCTCAATGCTCTGACTTGTAAAGTGCGGCTCGCAGGCTAGGTCAGCCGGGACCCAGGAGGCAGGGGGATGATGATTCTCCTCGGCTGCCCCTCCCTCCCCGGGACGCCCCAGCAGCGCTGGGAGGAGAGAGGCCTGGGGTGGGAAGGGCCTGGAGCAGCCTCTCGGGGCTCCGAGCTGACTCACTGGCCCACTGGGGCCCCAGGAGACAAGATCCCAGGCTCCGCTGTGCTCATCTTCGACGTCCACGTCATCGACTTCCACAACCCTGCGGATCCCGTGGAAATCAAGACCCTGTCCCGGCCGGCCGAGGCCTGCAATGAGACGGAGGCCGCCAAGCTCGGGGACTTTGTCCGCTACCACTACAACTGCTCACTGCTGGATGGCACCCAGCTGTTCTCCTCGTGGGTCCGGGGCAGGGCCGGGGCTGGGCAGGTGGGTGGGCACAGGCCGGGCCACCCCCCCAGCGCCTCCCTCCCGGCCGGCCGCTGATGCCTCCTCCATGGGTGCACATCACAGCGGGAGTTGGGGGCGGGATGGGGGGAAAGGGGGTTTGGGCAAGGGGAGGTGACCGTGGCGGGAGGGGCGCTGCTGTTTCCCTTTCATGGAGAGAAATCACAGGGAAACCTGCTCTCCCCCAGCCATGACCACGGGGCCCCCCAGGAGGCCACTCTGGGCGCCAACAAGGTGATCGAAGGCTTGGACCGGGGCCTGCAGGGCATGTGCGTGGGAGAGAGGCGGCAGCTGATTGTGCCCCCACACTTGGCACATGGGGAGAGTGGAGGTGAGGGCGGAGACCAGTGTCTGGGTGGCTTTCTGTCCCTTTTGTCCCTGGTCAGCTCGGGCCTCCGGGGCTGGTGGGCTGGCAGGAAGCCTTTGGGATGGCTCAGTAAGCATCCCATGCCCCACCCCCGGCCCCTCAGGGGAGGCTGTGAGGCCGGCCAGGCCCCAGCCTTACCAGGGGCCTTGCGTTCCTCTTCCGCGTCCCCAGCACGGGGCGTCCCTGGCAGTGCTGTGCTGAGGTTTGAGGTGGAGCTGGTGTCCCGGGAGGACGGGTTGCCCACGGGCTACCTCTTTGTGTGGCACAAGGACCCTCCCGCCAGCCTCTTTGAAGACATGGACCTCAACAAGGATGGCGAGGTCCCCCTGGAAGAGGTGGGTGAGAGCCCACACAAACCCCCTCCCCCCAGCCAGGAGCCACCTTGCATGGTGCACATGCCCCTCCCACCTGCCCGCCCCTGCGCCTGCAGGCCTGCCCCTGTGCTGAGCCCCAGGCCCTGGGCTCCCTGTCCCTGCCTGTGCTTCAGGCACAGGTGCAGCCGGTTCCCCTACCTGGGCCCTGTTGCTGACCACTCCCATGCCACGCCCCCCCCCCCCCCAGCGCCTCTCCTGGCCTCTCCCAGTGCTTACGGAGCTGGGGAGGGGAGGGGCAGCCTGGGAAGCAGCACACCCACGGCCCCTCCCCGGAGCCCTTCCCAGAACCTCCTGCAGCTGCTTAGCTGTGGCCTCCCTTCCCGCAGTTCTCCACCTTCATCAAGGCTCAAGTGAGTGAGGGCAAGGGGCGCCTCCTGCCCGGGCAGGACCCGGAGAAAACCATCAGGGACATGTTCCAGAACCAGGACCGCAACCAGGACAGCAAGGTTACGGCCGAGGAGCTCAAGCTGAAGTCGGATGAAGACCAGGAGCGGGTCCACGAGGAGCTCTGAAGGGCAGGAGGCACAGCAGCCCCTGTGGGCCACAGTGGCAGTGGGACTGGCCTGCCTGCCCACCGCCCCTCCCTGTGCACTGTGCCAGGAGAAGCCTGAGGGGAAACCACATTGGGGCAGTGGAGCAGCGCTCTGGGGCCATTTCCCCAGACCCAAAGCCCCTTCCTGTGTGTGGCCTCACAAAGCCAGTCTGGGTCAGCAGAGTCAGGGCCCCCGCCCGACCCCCAGGCTCCTGGCCGGGCTGGGCTGTTTCCCCAGCCCCCTCCCTCTGTTGTGGCAGCTCCCCAGGAGACCCCTCTAGCCCTCCTCCCTCTGCTGTGACCGGCTCCTAGGGCAGGAGCAAGCCCAAGCGGGCAGCCCCACCTCACCTGCCCTCTGGCTTCTCCCCGCCTTCTCCCCTCCTTCCTGGCCCTGCAGCCCAGGTGCTGGAGGCCAGGGCCAGGCTCTGTGCACCTTCCACCCCTAAAGGCGACTCCTCTCCAGGAGGAGTCACAGAGAGCAAGGAAACCTGCCTAGGGACCGTGGCCCGACAGCCTTCCTGGGGGTGGGGGAGGGGCTGTGCCTCCAGGGCCAAGAGGTGCAGGCTCTGCCCCCACCACACCCCTAGAGCCAAGCTCGCGTTGGATCCCTTCCTCCCTCACCAAATAAATGACGAAAACAGCGGCCTCGGCCTGCTGGCTTTGGGGGTCTAGGAGCTGGGGAAGTCGCGTGGGCGGGTGAGACTCAGAGATGGACAGAGAGACCAGGGAGCCCACACCTTCACAAGGTGCCCTGGAGGGGATGCAGGTAGTTCTTGACCACCTAAGTCCACAGTGAGAGAAGAGGAGGGCACGATGCGAACGGCCCGGTGACAGGACAGCAGGGCGCACAGGAGGGGGACACGGTGACAGGACAGCGGTGCACACAGGAGAGGACACGGTGACACAGGGGAGGGGTGCACACAGGAGGGGACACGGTGACACAGGGGAGGGGTGCACACAGGAGGGGACACGGTGACACAGGGGATGGGTGCACACAGGAGGGGACACGGTGACACAGGACAGCGGTGCACACAGGAGGGGACACGGTGACACAGGGCAGCGGTGCACACAGGAGAGGACACGGTGACACAGGGGAGGGGTGCACACAGGAGGGGACACGGTGACACAGGGGAGGGGTGCACACAGGAGGGGACACAGTGATACAGGACAGCGGTGCACACAAGCGGGGACACGGTGACAGGGCAGCAGTGCACACAGGAGGGGACATGGTGACAAGGACAGTGGTGCACACAGGAGGGGACACAGTAACACAGGGCAGAGGTGCACAAGGAGGGGGACATGGTGACACAGGACAGCAGTGCACACAGGAGGGGACACAGTGACAGGACAGCGGTGCACACAGGAGGGGACACAGTAACACAGGGCAGAGGTACACACAGGAGCCAGACATGGTGACACAGGACAGCAGTGCACACAGGAGAGGACATGGTGACACAGGACAGCGGTGCACACAGGAGGGGACATGGTGACACAGGGGAGGGGTGCACACAGGAGGGGACATGGTGACACAGGACAGCGGTGCACACAGGAGGGGACACGGTGACACAGGGGAGGGGTGCACACAGGAGGGGACACGGTGACACAGGACAGCGGTGCACACAGGAGGGGACACGGTGACACAGGGCAGCGGTGCACAGAGGAGACACGGTGACACAGGACAGTGGTGCACACAGGAAGGGACACGGTGACACAGGGCAGCGGTGCACATAAGCGGGAGGCAGACAGGAAGCACAGTGTGGACATGCACTGGCACTCTGACGCAGGATGCCGAGTGTGGGGAGCAACTCGGACTAGACTGTTACTCGAATTAAGACTTATTCTATGCATCTGCTCTCCCACAATATGGCGCTGGGAGAGGAGGAAACAGCTTCTACACAGCTGCCTCCAGTTCAACCAATAAGCAGGAGGAGCTGATCCTGATTGGAGGAGAGCAGCGTACTCGGCGTGTGGGTAGCAGAGTTGGGATTGGTGGAAGAGGACTGTAAAGGAGGAGAGAGACAACATGCACCAGGAACATCTAAGAGGAACACCTGAGCAGCCCCCGAGAGCCGGCCGGCGGTGTGCCGCTCCCCCGCGGAAGTGGGGAAAGTGGCAGGGGGAACCGCCCTTCCACGGAGGTGGAAGGGACGGTAGCCAACCCGGGAAGAACCAGCAGCAAACCTGGGGAGGGCCGAGCAGACAAAAGAACAGCGCAGGGTCCTGTGTCGTTCCTCCGCGAAGAGGGGGAGCGACAGCCGAGGGCACAGGTGGCAGCTGACCTACCATGCCACAGTGAAAGCCCCTGTTGATGTTTTTAAAGATTTACTATTTTGAAAGGCAGAGAGCGAGCATCCATCCTGGTTCACGCCCTACATGGCTCCAATGGCAGGGACTGAGCCAAGCTGAAACCAGGAGCCACAGACTCCATGCAGATCTCCCACATGGGTGGCAGGGGCCCAAGCACTTGAGCCATCATCTGCCGTCTCCCCTGCACATTGGCAGGAAGCTGGACTGGAACCGCAAAGTAGCCAGGACTTGAACAAGGATCTCCAATGTGGGATGCAGGTGTCCCAGAGGGCAATGTAACTCACTACACCACAACACCCACCCTGGGTCACCCATTCCAATGGCCCTGGACCCACGGCACCGGCAGGTGGAGAGCCAAAGGGGTCAGGGAAATCCACACCAATTGGACAGGGTCGCCTCAACCCAGCTGATTGCAGCTGCTGTTCAGGCTTTGCAGCTGCGTCACAGTGAGGTCAAACGCTCCAGGGCAGTCGCCCACCCTTCCATCCTCGCCCACCCGGCCGGATCCCACTCCCTGAGGCTGTGCTCAGACTCCGCTCCGCAGGGCCCCAAGGGCTTCTCAGAGGTTACTGTGCCTCTAAGGCTAAAAGGTGTGGGCTTTGCCCCCAGCACACCCCGTAATCAGAACAGTTTGTTTTTATTTTCATCTGTTTCATAAAGAACAGCTTCCCATGTTTTAAAAAAATATTTAAAAGCGCCTCCCAGACAAGACGACCTGAAGACAGTGAACAAGCAGTGGCCCTTGGCTCGTTTTTGGAACAGCAGGTGCCGCTGGCCTCCTGCTGGCCTCCCTCGGTGCAGGCGGTGGGTGCAGCAGGGCCCGCAGCGCCTGCTGCCCTGGGGAGACACCCTCCCGGCCACGCCGCACCCTCAGCGGCCCTGCAGCTCCCCGTGGTCCCCTGGGTGCAGGATGTGCTGCAGCAGCCCGTTGACCACATCCAGCGTCTCGTCCCGCTCCAGCACAATGTCGTAGGCGTCCATGTAGCGCTCCCGCCGCTCTTCCACCTGCCGGGGTGGGGGGGACGCGGGGGCTGCAGGCGCTCAGGCACAGGGACCTGCCCCTCGCAGATGCCAATGGGCAGGCATGCAATGCCCATTAGCCCTAGGGTCATTGTCAAAAGGGCAGGGACTCGGATCAAAAGCAAAAACCCAGATGTCACTGACTCATCTGGACCAAGTTCTCACGTGGCTCAAGCACGCGTGGGCCCTGGCACTGCAGGCTGAGGCGAGCACTCTGTGCCCTTTGAGAGCGCCCGGCTTCACTGCTGCCAGCCTCGTCTCTTCCCCTCACCCTCCTCGTCTGAGGCACCTCCCTCTCACGCGACCGTGACTTAGGACGGCTCCTCAGCCCAAACTCCACGGGGCCGCGGAACCTCCTGCCTCGGCTTCCTCACCCTGAGGGTGCTGTCGGGACGGCGTGGGTTAACGCCCAGGATCCGCCCTCAGCACTCCTGGCCAGGCCAGGTGGGGTGCACACGGCTGCCATCACGGAGGCGGGGGGGGCTCTCTTGCATGTCCTGACACCACACGCCGCTACGGGAGGACGCAGCTGTGCCCCTAGCACTTGAACACGGTGCTGGGCACACACAAGGTGTTCAAAAGCCTCTGCTAACAGGGATGCAAACAGAACAGGCCACGTGGACAGGAAGTCCTGGCCCCGCCTACCTTGTCATTTAGGAAGCCGATCTTGAGAATGTTCTGCACGTCAGGAGCCCCCTCGGCCATGGTGAGGTCGCCCATGGAGTCTCCCAGCAGGAGGATGTTGGTTCTGCCCTGAAGCTTCTGGAAGTAACCAGAGTTCTCACACACGGAGCTGTTCTTGTTGTACGTGTGGATGAGCTGGCCCTTGAAGCCCCGGAGGAAACCCTAAACATAAGACAAGACACAGCCGGAGGCGCTGCAGGGACTGCTGGCGCAGAGGGACCCCGGGGGCCCAGAAAACGCTCCACCCTCACTGTCGCCTAAACCAGCGGGTGGCAAACCCGGCCAACGCAGGACTGGGACTGTTTTGCCAAGGTTTTCCAGGAACCTGGCCCACGCCATCCACGCCCTGGGCCGCACGGCCACAGCGCACGCTGAGAAGCGCACAGGGCACAGAACATTTGCTACCTGGCCCTTTACCAGCAAGGTGTACACTCACAGGGGCCACCCCATGGTGACCAACTGCTGTGGCAGAAGCACGAAGCCCGTGACACACACGCCCAGCTGTGGACCACGGCCCGGCCACATGGCAAAGCACTGCAAACGCCAGCCCCTGGCTTTAGGGGAAGAAGGCAGAACGTGGGTGGCCGGAGCAGCCCGCCTCTGGCTCCAGAACAAGCCACAGTCCCTCAGACTGCAGGACAGCGACGCGGGGCCAGCGTGACCCGTCAACCAGGCACTCACGGCTGAGAGCGGACCGCCAGCCAAGCACCAAAGAGAGGGTGCGCCAACAAGCGCCGCAGGGCGAGGCAGCGAGGCCGCTCTCCATGGCGGGGGCTGGCCCTGCTCCCGCGCGCCCGGCGGGCCCTGGCTCACATCTTCATCGAAGTCCATGTAGTTGGACACGATGTGCACGTTGGGGTGCAGCACGTTCATCTGTCGGATGATCTCCTCCAGGACGTCCCCGATGCCCGCCGAGAAGATGAACAGGGGAATGCCGGCGTGGTGGAGCGTGTGGAAGAACGTCTGGTAGCCCTCCCTGCGGAGACGGGCACACCCTCGCACCAGCTCGGCCTCCGCCCCTGCCCTCTGTTTCCTACTTGGGTTAGATGCTTCTTTTATTTATTTATTTTTTTTAACATTTTACAGTGAAGCAAAAAACCTACGCGGTGAGTGGTTAAAGTGCACGGACGCCGAGTGTCGGCTGGATGAATGCTCATGTGTGTACACACCTGTGAAACTACTACATCAGGTACCCCCCGCCCCCGTCAACACCAGCCCTCCCAGCTTGGACTTTATTTCACCACTGACTAGCTCTGCCTGTCCTTGAACCTCATATAACCAGACTCACACAGAACGTACCCTTTTGCATCTGCCTTTTGTTTTTAAAAGATTTGAAAGGCAGAAAGAACGACACAGAGATCTTCCAACCGCTGGTTCACTCCCAAGCTGCCTGCAAGGGCCAGGGATGGGCCAGGCTGAGGCCAGGAGCCAGGAACTCCATCCGGTCTCCCATGGGGATGACAGGGGCTAAGAACTTGGACTATCTTCGGCTGCTTTCCTAGGCACATTGGCAGGGGAGTGGATATGAGTCGGTGCTCGTGGGATGCTGGTATTGCAGGTAGCAGCTTAATCAGCTGTGCCTCAACGCGGGCCTCATGTCTGGCTTACTTTGTTTCATAAAAATGTGTGATTTACCTGGGTTCTGCGCTTCATGAGTAATTCATTGCTTCTCACTGCGACTTGGTACTGTTCCTCATTGGCAACCAAGCTGCATGGCTGCCCTGTGCGGGCTCCAGGCATTCGTCTCTCTTGAGCACTCCCTGAGAGCGCGACTGCTGAGGACGGCAGGCGTGAGTGTGCAGCCAGGGTCTGCACGGCCCGGCAGCGCCCAGCAGCCCCCGCACTTAGTGGGCCTGCACACACACATCTCGGCTGTTTCGGCTTCTTAGGAGGCCGCCTCTCTCCCGTGTAGGGTGCGCGATCCTTAAGGACAGGTACCCACGTAGCCTCCTTCCTCCAGGAGGTCTGAAGATCCAGCAGACACAGCTGCTCAGGACACACTGCTGTCAAAGGCCCTAGCCTAGCGGACGCTGTGTCTGGGTGACGAACATCAGCACCACCGCTGTGAAGAATGAGCCAGACCCTGTTCTATGACACAAAGCCCTGGGGGCAGCGGGGTGGCGCAGGGGGTTAGACTGCCACGTACAACACTCGCATCCCACAGTGGAGTACTGGTTCGAGCCCCGGCCGCTCTGCTTCTGATCCAGCTCCCTGCGAAAGCACCTGGGAAGGTGGCAGAAGATGGCTCATGGCCTTGGGCCCCCGCCACCCATGTGGGAGACCGGGAGAGAGCTCCGGGCTCCTGGCTTCAGCCTGGCCCAGTATTCGCTGCTGTGGGTATCTGGGGAGTGAACCAGTAGATGGAAGATCTCTCTGTCTCTCCCCCGCTCCCCATCACTCTGCTTTTTAAACAAATAAATCTTAAAAAAAAAAAATAAAATAAATAAATAAAAAATTCAGGAAGCCCCGGCCCGTCTGCAAGATGGCCTCCAGGGAAGCAGGGAGGCCCATGAGCTGTCTCCAGAGTGAAAGTGCGGCCCTGTCCACCTCAGAAGCCAGGCTGCCGGGTCTCCTGGCTCCTGGAAGCTCGCCCCTCCCCGCCCCTCCGCAGCCTCTGTAGCCACGGGTTCTGCACCTGAAGCGTCAACCAGTCGTGGAGTGAAAATATTTGAAACCACGGTTGTGTCTGTCCCTGACACTTACAGACGCTTTCTCATCATCCCCTACCCAACACACAGCTACTCACAGGGCGTCTCCCTTGTAGTAGCTGCCCCAAGTCACGGTGCTCGGGAGGGGATCGCTCCGTGTGTCCTATGCAAACACTGCCCTGTCTTACACAGGGGACTCAGAAGCCCAATCCCCACGGGCATCGAGGGACGGTGTGATGTGGCAGAAGCGTCTTCGGGGTGAGCCGCTCACCTGAGCACCGCGGTGGACTCCCTCACCACCTGTGCGATCTGACACTTCCGAATCCGCTGCTGACACAGCAGGTTGTGTGCCTTGGTCCACCTGGGAACAGACACCTCATGAAACCCCACATTCCAATCACTCAAGGAAGTGACGTACCCCTCCCCTTTACAAAGCCAAGTCCCCTCAGACAGCCCTGATTGGGGAGGCCTCGCCCTTCCCACAGTCCACTTCCAGGACTCTGGCTGTCCTTAAAAGGATGAACGGGGGACTGGACACTGTGGTGCAGCAGGCTGGGCCACCACTTGTGACGTCAGCACCTCATCCGGGATGCTGGCTCAAGCCCCGCTGCTCTGCTTCCCCCAGCTCCCTGCTAATATCCCAGAGAAAGCAGCAGAGGATGGCTCAAGTGCTGGGGCCCCTGCAACCCGCATGGGAGACCTGGATGAGTTTCAGACTGGCCCAGACCTGGCTGCTGCAGCCATTTAGGGAGAGAGCCAGAGGATGGAAGATCTCTCTCTCATTCTTTCTCTCTGCTACTCTGCCTTCCAAATAAAATACATAAATCTTTAAAAAAGAGGAAGCGAGTGGGAAAGCAGCACAACAGAAACACAGTTACGCAACTCGGTGGCAGAAGCCAAAACTCTTCCGATCCCCGTGCTGTGTGACTGTGCTCCGTGAGATGCGGGCCCTGCCCAGTGAGGCCAGTATCTACAGGGGCTGCTATTGTGCGAGCGCATCCCCCACGGTTCATGTGTCGAAAACATGATCCTCGGAGCACAGGTGTCAGGAGGCGGGGCCTAACAGGAGGCATCAGGGATGTGGGGCACCACTTTAACGAATAGATTAATGCCATTATCATGGGAGCTGGCTCCTTATAAAACAACAAGGCTGGCCGGTCCCATCTTGCTCTTTGTCTTTCTAAAAATAATTTATTTATTATTTATGTGAAGGCAGAATTGATAGAGAGCTCTTTCTATATACTGGTTCACTCCCCAGTGGCTTCAATGGCCCAGAACTCCATCCAGGTCTCCTGCTTGGGTGGCAGAGGCCCAAGGACTTGGGCCATCTTCCTCTGCTTTCTCAGGCGCATTAGCCAGGAGCTGGATTGGAAGCGGAGCAGCAAAGACTCAAACCAGTGCTCCAATACGGGACGCCGGCATTGCAATGACGGTCTGGCCCACTGTGCTGCAACGCCTGCCCCTCTCCTTGTCTCTCTCGGCCTCTTTGCCCTTCTGTAGTAGGATGGTACACCCAGAAAGCCCTCACCAGAAAAGGGCCCCTGGATCTTGGACTCTCACTTCTAGGACCGTGGTCCCCACATTTCTGTTGACTATAAATTATCCTGCCGCAGCAGCATGAAGCAGACAAGGGCCACTTCCCCAAAGTGCTGATCTTCTAACTTCTCCCCAGATTCTGGGAGGCCCTCCACTCTGACAGCAGCCACAGATGGTTGGTTCTAAGGCTTCTGCCGGCAAAGCCTGCCCCCCAGCCCCTGCCCCTCTTGGGTCCAGGAGCGCGTCCTCACCGTCACTTACCACTCCACCATATGCGGGAACTTGTCTTTGACGGTGCGGTGCGGGTCGATCTCAATGGGGTAATAGTGGTGGAAGAGCGCCGTGAGCTGGGACAAAGGGAGAGAAAGGCCGCTAGCCCCCAGCAACCACAGCTCGGCACACCCAGGGGACGGCAAGGCAGGCAGGAGAGGGTCTGTGCTCCGGAGGTTTTCAATGGGGAACACGCCACTGACAAAACTCAACCTCCTCGTCCTCGGGCAGCTGGCGCTTACCCACCTGCTACGGGCCAGGGCAGGACTGGATCTACAGAGCGGCCGCGTCCTCGCTCGGCTCAGGGAAGGGTCTAAGTGTTGCGACAAAGGTGCTTTTCCTGCAGCCACGAGGGCTGCCGGGGTCGCTCTGCCGCTGCTGTCAATCAGCTCGGTCAGTCCGGCTGGGGCTTAGTGCCGCCTTTCCCAAAACGCGGCCGTCTAAGCGTGCACTAGGAGGCAGCAGGTGATGGCTCAAGTGTGTGGGCCCCCACCAGACATGTAGGCAACCCGGATGGAGCACCAAGCTCCTGGATCAGCCAGGCCCAGCCCTGGCTGTTGTGGCCATCTGCAGAGTAAACCAATGGATGGGAGACCTCTGTCTGTTGTCTGTCTCTCTGTCCCTCTGTCTTTCAAGTAGATGAAAACAATTCATCTTAAAAAAAAGGGCACTGCTGGGAAGGACACAGAGCAAAGTCAAGTGAGGAGCGAAGGCTGCCCGGACGGCTTCAGAGGATGTACACACAGCTGTGGGCTGCCACACCCTGACACCGACTCAGCCGTCTGTCTTCATATCTTCCCAAGAAAATGGTATTATGACGGAAAAAGCACAATGCAGAGGGAAGAGACTGGCTTGGCTGTGTGACCCTGGGGGAGCAGTTCAACCTCATGGTTAAGTGGGGACAGTAACATTTCTGTCTGTCTTCTGCAGTGCTAGACAGTTAAATGACAAAACATTCAAGTGTCTCGTAAACTCTACAGCTTACAGGAAACTTCATGTCCATATTCCAACCATCAGTCATCATAGGTCTTGGCCAACAAGGAAAAGGTGCTTTAAATATATACCTTTTTAAAGTTTCATTTATTTATTTCAAAGACACAGAGAAAGAGAGAGAGAGAGAGATCTCTTCCACCTGCTGGTTCTTCCCTACACGTTCACAGTGGCTAGGAATGGGCCAGGCCAAAGCCAGGAGCCAGCGACTCCATCCAGGCTTCCCATGTGGCCTGGATGGCAGGGGCTCAGGCACAGAGCAAGCAGGCCTTGAACCAGCGCTCTGACGCCATCGCAAGCAGCGATTCAACCTGCAGGGCCACCACACTGGCCCATCTTAAGTATAGCAAGACTACATCTTCCTGAGCGTAGCAACAGCAATTTTTAAAACTTTCATCTTCTGTGGTCTCTATCCTGGACCCTTTAGTTCTAACCAGGAGCCATTTGAAGTAGGACATGCCAGACGCTGAGTAAAGAGAAGTGAACCTACCTCTTTCTGACACTCCTCACTGATTATCTTACTGTTATCCAGAATATCTGGGAAAACACAGAATTGTTACTTACCCCTTGGAAGCCATCACTCAAGCCCAGCAAGGCAAGCTAGCAGTGACTTACTGTAAGAAGATGGGCATCGCTTTCCATTATAGGAAAATCTGCTCAAGGTCATGTCAAAATCGGAAATCACCTAAAGGCAAGAGAGAAAACACGCCTAGACAGCCACCTTCTCCCCACCAGCGGCCTGTGGACACAGCCCTGGAGGAGTTAGGGAGGGAGCCCTTGGTCAGTACCAGTCTCCGGGGTCAGGGATGGCGGCAGGGCTGGGGCACAGGTGAAGACCCATCTCATGCCATGGGGTCTTTCCTATGGTGTCTTCACCTGCTCGGAGACACATATGTAAGGCCCTCCGGTCCGGCTCCACCAAGGCAACCTGAAATTCAACTAACCTATAGCAGGCTGACAACTTCGTAGGGCCCGCGAGCGAGGGATGTTCTAAGTACCCAAATGGCCTTTGAAAGAAAAGAGGTTCCCCAGCCCCGGGAAATCCCAGAGAGCACTGTGAAGGGCAGGCTTTGGGACAGGTGGGCTCACTCCACCCGGGCAAGTGAGCCTGTTAGGAAACTGGTGCAGTTGTAGCCAGGTGGTCAAATGGCCCAGCTACCTGAGCCAGGCTCCACCCCCATCCTAATGGGATTAGCTGCTCCTGCTTCCCTGCCCGCCCTCAGGCGAAGTTTTAAAAGGGCCTGTTCCTGAACAGGTGCTCTCTCTTGGCCCTTCTCTCCTGCTCTCTCTCAGTTCCTCTCTCTAGCCTCCTCCTCTGGGCTCTTGGCTCTGCTCTCCTCTCTCTTCTCTGCACTATCTTCTCTCCTTGCTAGCTCCTCTCCTCTCTGTTTCTCTCTTATACTCTCTTTCTTTTTCCTTTGCCACCCCTCCACTCCGGTCTGCAGGGTGTTCCCCCAATAAACCCTTTCCCTTACTCCAGTGTCCGGTGTGCTTTGCGACGGCTAACATTAAGATCTAACATTGGTGCTGTGACTCGGATAGCCTCATATTGGTAATCCAGCGTCCCCCAGTGCTCTGGGGTCCTGGATTTTTGCCGGTCGCGAAGCACACCTCCGGAACTGTTTCCAAGCCACCGAACACTGCGCAACCTCCATCCACACATCGGCCTTCCAAATTTTGAGGTAAGACGCAGAACAGGAAGCTCTCACGGCGACTGCTATTTGAGTGGTGGTCTACAGTCGGATACTCGCCTGACTACTCTCCTAAAGGTCATAGCACTGGACTCTAGCCACCACTCCTACTTCTACTAAAGGCCTTTAGCCTCTACGGACACTGTGTCCAGGCAACAGTGGTTGCAAGTGACGACTCCATCTCTGTTCGCCTCTTTACAGGCTAGGCCCTGGACTCCAGTGGGCACTTGGGTGACGACCCCGCCTACTGCTCCCATTCCTCTCCTAGTCAGACGGCCAGGACTTCAAGGACGCTTGCTGTCCACCAATCTGACCTACTGAGTCGCCATGGGAAATTCCTCCTCCCAAGTTCCATCTGATTCTCCTCTTGGTTGCCTTTTAAGTAATATGGTCCCTCTCAAATTGGCCCCAGCCCTCCAAAGTGGCCCTCTATGGTGGCACATTTGGCCCTGAGGGATCGGAAGTCAGAGTAGTTTGACCCTGAAATGGAAGGGGATTCCATATGTTCAGGCCTTTTCCTATCTTAGAACTAAAACTTCCCTGTGTACTTTTTTTTTTTTTTTTTTTTTGACAGGCAGAGTGGACAGTGAGAGAGAGACAGAGAGAAAGGTCTTCCTTTGCCGTTGGTTCACCCTCCAATGGCCGCCGTGGCCGGCGCACTGCGCTGATCCGATGGCAGGAGCCAGGTGCTTCTCCTGGTCTCCCATGGGGTGCAGGGCCCAAGCACCTGGGCCATCCTCCACTGCACTCCTGGGCCACAGCAGAGAGCTGGCCTGGAAGAGGGGCAACCGGGAAAGAATCCGGCGCCCCGACTGGGACTAGAACCCGGTGTGCCGGCGCCACTAGGTGGAGGATTAGCCTATTGAGCCGCAGCGCCGGCTCCCTGTGTACTTCTTGCTCTCCCACTCAACTCCTCTGGTCTCCAAGATTCGCACTAGGGGTCAGAGGCCTGAGCAAAAAATCCTTTCTTCTTCCCAGATCCTTTTCCCGCCACTACCACAACCTCCTTTGATTCTGCAGATAAACTCCCCCCCTCCCCCGCTTATTGCTCCAACCTACAGGCACCGGCTCAGCTGCCTCCTGAGGCCTCAGCGGCTGAAGTTCCAGCACCATTATCCCCCAAGCGGCAGCTGTGTCCTCACCTCCCTGCTCCTGCCGACTTCCAGGGGGCGGGGGCAACCTCTGCTCCCACCTCCACTGCAGTCTCTTCCATCTTCTCAAGCCCCTTGCTCATCTAGTCCTCAGAGCCAAAGTCTGCTATCTCTGTCTAAACAGTTTGGGAACGGCTCCATGGTCTCCAACTGGTCTTTTGTCCCTCTCTTGTCCCAGTCTTACCATAAGAATAGCAAGGGAATGGCAGTCCCATCCTTTTGGGCTCCCTACTTATTGAGGAACAAATTAGGTATCCCACCCTTCTGAGGGCTCAGGAAAATCAGATTTCCCACGTGGACCTGGCTCCCTGTCATTCTTCTTCACTAGGAATACCACTACCTTTGAAACTATTGCTTTGTAACTGGCTGAACTTATTTTGCAGTTTATTTTAACAGGTTTCCGGGTAATCAGTACTCAATGAAACAGCAATGGGTAATTAGTACTTGTCTTAGATGAATGCAATTTTAACTTAAATTCAGATAAAAATATATCAGCATCCTAAGTCATTTAGGTGTAACTGCTAATTTAAATTGAGTAAAGGCAAATGGAAAATGTGTCTAAATGTAAACTTTTGTATGCTCAACATGTTATATTCTATAAAAAACTATTTGGGTTAGTTTATTAACTGTGAAAATAGTTCAACACTGTTTAAAGTAACTCAGGCTGAAATTTGATGTGTCACCTTAATCTTACTCTGAAAATTTTTAATTGGTTATATCAAAATGCAAATCAAGGACATTGGCAGATGGAAAACATCACAAGTATACTAATCTTTTCCTCTTTGACATAAAATTAGAATCTAATCCTCTGTTAAAGCAATAAGTTAAAGTAATCTGTTATGTTCTCTTGATGTGTGTTAAATTCTAATTGTTTAAAAACAGCTAAATTTTTATTAAGAGCTATGGGTTATTTAAATATGTGCTTATTTTCAAACATTTAAATAATTACCTTGTAACAATGATGAAATTTAGTCTATATTGTGTCATGATGTTAAGGAATCTTATTTCAACCAGTTATTTTGGATTTTGAGCCTTCTTGACAGGCATTCAAAAAATCAAAAATCAAAGTTTCAAAGAATTTGGACTCTGAAATTTCCAGTAAATTTTGGACTTCGGTTTTTCCAGTTCGGGCCCAACTGAAAAAAGCGAAGGACCTCTGTCTCTCATCTTGTAGAGACACCAACTAATCAGGCTATTTGGATTATATTAGAAGTACTGTCAAGATGTGAAGTGGTGCTAAATTTTAAGTCTATAGTATAAAATACTACTGCTACAAAGGTCTAAAAATTTAAAAGTCTAATGATCTTGTGTTACTAGACACAACAGTTATCTTTTTTTTTTTTTTTTTTTTGACAGGCAGAGTGGACAGTGAGAGAGAGAGACAGAGAGAGAAAGGTCTTCCTTTGCCGTTGGTTCACCCTCCAATGGCCGCCGCTGCAGCCGGCGCACCGCGCTGATCCGATGGCAGGAGCCAGGATCCAGGTGCTTTTCCTGGTCTCCCATGGGGTGCAGGGCCCAAGCACCTGGGCCATCCTCCACTGCACTCCCTGGCCATAGCAGAGAGCTGGCCTGGAAGAGGGGCAACCGGGACAGAATCCGGCGCCCTGACCGGGACTAGAACCCGGTGTGCCGGCGCCGCACAACAGTTATCTTAATGAGAAAGCCCCAGAGGCCTAAAGGGTTAAATGCTTTGTAAAATCCTACAAGTGCTTTCAAAAATACTGTGAAGTAAGCAAATGCCTCTCATTGGTTAATGAGTTTATAATTTTAAATGTGGCAACTTAAAATCTTGTCATCTACAGTTTTATATATCAGAATTGCTCATAAAACTAAAGCATTGTTGGTTCTGTGTTTAGCTGTCCTCTATCGGTTCTGATGGAATTTTTCCAGCCACGTATTGTATTCAGTACTTTGGAATGACTCTGTAACCAGATGAAGCCAATAATATATTAAAGGTACCAACTTAGAAAAAGTATAGTTAACTAAGGTTACTAAAACAAAAATTCAAATCAATTGGTAATTTACAAACGGGAGTTAGATTTTTTTAAAAAAATATTAAAACTGCTATATTGGTCTATTATATATATTGTATGTCTACATGGGAAAATTTATTAAGAATTTTAGGCCGGTGCCGCGGCTCACTAGGCTAATCCTCCGTCTTGCGGCGCCGGTACACCGGATTCTAGTCCCGGTCGGGGCACCGGATTCTTTCCCGGTTGCCCCTCTTCCAGGCCAGCTCTCTGCTGTGGCCAGGGAGTGCAGTGGAGGATGGCCCAAGTGCTTGGGCTCTGCACCCCATGGGAGACCAGGCTAAGCACCTGGCTCCTGCCTTCGGATAAGCGTGGTGCACCGGTCACAGCGTGCCGACCACAGCGGCCATTGGAGGGTGAACCAACAGCAAAAGGAAGACCTTTCTCTGTCTCTCTCTCTCTCACTATCCACTCTGCCTATCAAAAAAAATTATTAAGAATTTTAATTGGCTTATAGAAAAGACTGTCCATAAATTTAAACAGCTAAAATTAATCAGATATATTTTAATTCATGTAACCTGAATCTCTATCAGATGTTTTAAGTGTGTTGGTAGAAAAAACTAGAAACATTTTATATGCTTGTGCTTAAATTTGCTGGTTAAACAAGCTGCATCATGTTAGATATTTAAGAGATGTTTCCAAACATATGTATTAATATTTATGGAAGGCATTGGGCCTTCTGGCAAATGTTTTTTTAAGTTGTTATCTAATGGTTAAAATTGCTTTCTAAGTTTTCATGTGATATTGCTATTGTCAGTAAGCAATCTGGGACTAGCACCCCTATTTCTCTAGTCTAAGCCCAACTTGTTCTTTCATTTCTCTGTTCTCTTTGAGGTAGGAAACTAATTCTATTATGAAGGAATCTCCAAGATGCAAAATTTGATTTTAGATCTTATAAAAGAGATGGCTAACACATTTCTGTAATAGCATAGCCAAAATAAGAGCTTAAATTATAATTTCCTAGCTAGATTTACTTCGCCATCAGCGAGGTAAACAGTAAACAGAAAAGACCTCCCTTTTAAAACAAAGGGAAAGAAAGTTTTAAAGTAAGAATATAGTTTTCCTCATGGGCATTGTCTGCCTCAACATAAACTACTACAGAACATGCCTGTGACTACAGACTTCTAGTTTAGGCCACAGAAGATTAGAGATGAGACTTGAGCACCCCCTTGACGTGCATCCTCTGGTCTGCTTAAACAAAAACCAGGAGGAAAAGAAAGCTAGGCATCAGAAGCAATGGGTGGCAGCCTATTCTGTACAGTGATCTGCCCTCAAGGAGACCCAACAGGCCAGTCCACTGCAGTGGCTTTCAACGTGGCAAGCCTGGGCTTCAGCAGAGGTCAGCTTGTGAAGAGCCCTGGCAGCTCTGCCAGCCAAGAGTTGGATCACTGGAAATGGACCTGCCCTGGAGTTGAAGGACACCCAGGTCAGAGCCACAGATCTTATTGGCTCTAAGCTGAAAAGCCCTTCACTCGGCCCAGCTTTCAAAGTGACCACTGCAACTGAGGAAATGGCCAAGTAGGGTCAGTAACATTGTAAGCAGAGCTGTGTATTTCCTGTTGGAGTTGCCACCTGCCTTTACCTGGCCAGCTCTCCTCCCAGGCCAGCTGGGTAATGGAAGTCAACAGGGTGCCTTCCCCAAGGAGGTTCACACCTCCTGTAGGATGTACCCTATGAAGCGATAGATAGGTCTGGGCCTTATAATTTATAAGGCCTCAAAGCCCACCTGATTATTATCAAGCCCCTTCGGTCAGGTTCCATTTGCCTCTCAATCAAAAAACTTAGTTGTAGCTCAGATAGCACCTTTCTTAGCTTCTCTAATAACAACTCTGTCCTCTGTATCTAGCCCACTTGAGCCTCATTCCTTTGTAATCATAACCTCTACCACCAATGGCTCTACTCCCAACCTGTGTGTCAAAATTTCTCTACAGACAAACCCCACTACCTGCAAGTTAGTGGCCTTTCTCCCAGTCTTGGCTGGAATCAGCTTAAGCTATATCCATCAAACTGTCCCCACAAGGGTCCAGAGACCCCTCCATTTTCTCTCTATAAAATCCTCTTATTACCTGGTTAATGCTACTCTTAGAATCATTGGTTACTATTCTCACCCTGTCTTCTATACTACAGTGTTTACAGCAGGTGATAATGGAACAAACGAAGGCCTTCAGCAACCAGGCAGTCAACCAAATGCTGCTACAGGGATGCACTCGGCTCCCCACCGAGGAGACAGCGGCCTGAGACATCGTCCCATGTCAGCCAGAAGTAGCTCTAAAGACAGATCATCGTCCCTCTACCCCTCTTGGACTTTTGGGACTAATGTAATCCCATACAAACCCTGCTTTATAAAAAACAAAAGGGGGGAATGTTAGGAAACTGGCGCAGTTGTAGCCAGGTGGCCAAATGGCCCAGCTACCTGAGCCAGGCTCCACCCCCATCCTAATGGGATTAGCTGCTCCTGCTTCCCTGCCCGCCCTCAGGCAAAGTTTTAAAAGGGCCTGTTCCTGAACAGGTGCTCTCTCTTGGCCCTTCTCTCCTGCTCTCTTTCAGTTCCTCTCTCTAGCCTCTTCCTCTGGTCTCTTGGCTCTTGGTTCCTTTCTCTTGGCCCCTTCTCTCCTGCTCTCTCTCGGTTCCTCTCTCTAGCCTCCTCCTCTGGGCTCTTGGCTCTGCTCTCCTCTCTCCTCTTCTCTGCTCTATCTTCTCTCCTTGCTAGCTCCTCTCCTCTCTGTTTCTCTCTCTTTCTCTTTTTCCTTCGCCACCCCTCCACTCCGGTCTGTAGGGTGTTCCCCCAATAAACCCTTTCCCTTACTCCGGTGTCCGGTGTGCTTTGCAACGGCTAACATTAAGATATAACAGAGCCCATGTGCGTGCCTCCAGGCACCCCGACCGTTTGTGGAGGAGGCGCGGGGCGAGCGGACGTCCGCGGCAAAGCCAAGCGGGAAGGGACGCCCCCCCGGAGAGGAGACTCCCCGCCGCCCACCGCAGCCCCCAGCCCCGCGGTACCTGGAGCTGGTCTCCACCGCCCCGGCGGAGGGCGCTCACGATCTCCTGCACCCGCTCGGGCTGCCGCATCAGGACCGTGGCCTTCATCAGGGCGCTCACCTGTCCCGGGACCGAGAGACCCGCTGACCCTGGGGCCGCGCAGGGCCCTGGGGGAGCCAGGGCTCCCTCGGACGCCCCTGCGAGGCGGATCGGGCTGCGTGGGGAGCGGCAGCGGGCCGCGACGGCGCGGCTGGGGACTTCTGAGCACCCCGGGGACCCAAGCCCGTTACCGCCCAACATGGGCAGCCCCCTTCCACCTCACCTCCTCCGCCATCGCTCTCGCCGCCTGGTGGGCGGCTATGGCCAACACTGCAGTCGCGCGGCAGCACTGCGCAGGCGCAGCCTCCCACGGGTGGGGGCGGGGCCAGGGAGCAGAGGGGGCGGGACCAAGGAGTGACTTGGAGCTGGCCACGCGGGCTCCCCCTGGGCGGGTTGCGCGGCTCGCAGAGACCCGGTGAAAGGTTGCATCGTGAGGAGGGTGAGGGTCTCGAGAGGGTGAGATTGCGTGGGTGGTGTCCAGGAGCCTTGGGTGGGCTCCTGCCATTCATTCTGGAGCAAAAGACCTGGCAAGAGAGGTCATTTCCAGACTTGAAATTTTGTAACAACAAACCATGTTTCCGGTGTTTGGCACAGCCATTCAGTGTGGGCTGGAATGCCCGCATCCCATATCTAAGTGCCTATGTTCGAGCCCCGGCTCCACTCCCAATTCGATTCCAGTTAATGCATACCTTGGGAGGTAGCAGTAATGGCCCATGTATCTGGGTCCCAGCCATACATTTGGGAGACCCAGGTTGAGTTCTGGGCTTGCTTCCCCCCTCCCCCACCATTTTGGAAATGCTTATTTATTCTTTTTTTTTTTTTTTTTTTTTTTTTTTTTTGACAGGCAGAGTGGACAGTGAGAGAGAGAGACAGAGAGAAAGGTCTTCCTTTGCCGTTGGTTCACCCTCCAATGGCCGCCGCGGCCGGCGCATCGCGCTGATCCGAAGCCAGGAGCCAGGTACTTATCCTGGTCTCCCATGGGGTGCAGGGCCCAAGGATTTGGGCCATCCTCCACTGCACTCCCGGGCCACAGCAGTGCTGGCCTGCAAGAGGGGCAACCGGGACAGAATCCGGTGCCCCGACCGGAACTAGAACCCGGTGTGCCGGCACTGCAAGGCGGAGGATTAGCCTAGTGAGCCGTGGCGCTGGCCTATTTATTCATTTTTTTATTTGAAAGCCAGAGAAAGACTCGGCTGAAGTCAAGGGCCAGGAACTCCATCTGAGCCTCCCACATGGATGGCAACGACCCAAGTACATGAGGCTGGCCCTAACACAGAGGCAGGACTGGAAACCACTGCTTGCCCCATGTGCCACATCAGCCCTGACTTGCAGCACCCAGGGATTGAATCGGTGAGTGGAGTTCTCTCTCATCTCTCTGATTGACTCACAAGGAAACCCACCAGGTGGAAGGAGCCATCCGGTGAATTCTGAGAAGCATCCAGACACAGAAGAAACACAGGGCCTGACGGACACGTCGGGGGGCTGGAATCCCTGAAGGCTGGGCCAGGATGGAAGTTAATCACGTGTGCTTCTCCCTTCTCTCCAGGCCTGGATTTCTGTGAGCTCAGGGTGTGTGTGGCTCCATGGAAGGTGAAGACAAGCTGCAGGGACACCAACCTGGGCGGCCTGAAATGGTCAACAGGATGTAGAGTCAAGAAAAACCCTCAGGAGGTGTTGATGGTCCCAGCTCTGCTCTGGGCTGGAGAATGGGCAAGGAAGGAGGTGTGGGGTGGTCTCTGGCCCAAGTGGTGGGGGGGAGGGGGGTTTAGGGGGCAGGCCCAGCAGGGAGTTCCAGAACCCGAGAGCACAATCCTGAGTGATCTCACTGCCGGCCTGGGATTCTGGAACTTGGGCTCCCTGATGGGCCCTATATGAAAGATGTAGTAGGGAAAAGGAGCGACAGCTGGCTAAAGGGGCCCCCCCACAATCCTCCCCAACACCCTAGGAGAGCAGCCTCTCTCCGCTGGTCCCAGGGTGCCATGGAGATGGAGAGCACGGCGGCCTCCGCACGGTTCCACCAGCCTCACATGGAGAGGAAGATGAGCGCGATGACCTGTGAGATCTTCAACGAGCTTAGGCTGGAGGGCAAGCTCTGCGACGTGGTCATCAAGGTCAATGGCTTCGAGTTCAATGCCCATAAGAACATCCTGTGTAGCTGCAGTTCCTACTTTAGGTACGGCAGGGGTGCCCGACTCAGCTGAAGGGGGAACAGCGCTCCTCTCCAGACCGTCTGACCCACTCCATGTTTCCCGCCCCCTCTTCATTTTCTCCTTTCTGTTTGATTGGCAGAGAGGCAGGGCTTCCATCTGCTGGTTCGCTCTTGAAAGCCAAGGCTGAGCCATGCAGAAGCCAGGAGCTGGGAGCTCCATCTGGGTCTCCCATGTGGGTGGCAGGGACCCAAGTACCTGAGCCATCTTGTGCTGCCTCACACAGTCCGCACTAGCAGGAAGCTGGGTCAGAAGCAGAGCGGTGGGACTTGAACCAGGCACTCTGATACGATGCCGGTATCGACTTAAGCTGCTGTGCCGAACAGCAGCCGTGCCGCCCCCACGATCCTAGGCATGGGGACAGTCAAAGCTCTGGGTTCCTGGAGCCTCTTTCCTCTGATTTTTCAACTGGTTCCCACCAAAGTGGTGGGCCAGGTGCTACTTTGATTCTTAACCCCAAAACCGCCTTTGGGAAGGTTGGACACCCCTCCTGGATTTCCTGCTTACACTCAGATGGCAGCGCTGCTAAGGCTGCCCCGCCTCCGCAGACAGCATCTCAGACCGGGAGCAGATTAACAAGGCCTGAGGGAACACAAGAGGGGTGGGGGAAGTACCCAGGAAACACTTACGGGGGGAAAAAAGGGTGAATTCAGGCTCAAACCATTTTAACTTGGGAAGTGGAAGGGCTATTTTGTTCAAGACTTTAAAATGTTTGAATCATCCGTTCCAATGAAAACGATAGATGTGTCCCACCAGTTGCTAAAATTCTCATTCAGCCGGCTCCCAGGGCCAGGGCCACAGAGAAGAGCAGCCAGTGCTGTTGAGGCTCCTGGGCCAGTGTCTGTTGAAACCACTGGACTCTGCTTTCACAAGGCAAAAGCAGCCGTAGGCAGCACTTACAGGGCAGGTGCTCCAGTGAGATTCACAGACTCTGGAGTTTGACTTTATTGTAATTTTTAGATGGCACAAAATACTCTTGTGACCTTTTCCCCTAAGAATTTAAAAACATGAAAAACAACATTTTTGAGGGCAGTGCAAAGGGTAGGGGGCTGAATTTGGCCCAGAGGGCGTGGGTGTGCAGGCCTCTGTGCTAGAGAAAAAGTTTCATCTCCAAGGGCATGTATCTTTAAACTTCTTAGGAAAAGGAGGAAAATAAGAGGGTATTTTAAAAAGTAGATTGAAAGATAAATTTGGGCCGGCGCCGCGGCTCACTAGGCTAATCCTCCGCCTTGCGGCGCCGGCATACCGGGTTCTAGTTCCGGTCGGGGCACCGGATTCTGTCCCGGTTGCCCCTCTTCCAGGCCAGCTCTCTGCTGTGGCCAGGGAGTGCAGTAGAGGATGGCCCAAGTCCTTGGGCCCTGTACCTCATGGGAGACCAGGAGAAGCACCTGGCTCCTGCCATCAGATCCAGGTAGCTGGCGGATCCTGCCAGCGGCGGCCATTGGAGGGTGAACCAACAGAAAAGGAAGACCTTTCTCTCTGTCTCTCTCTCTCACTGTCCACTCTGCCTGTCAAAAAAAAAAAAAAAAAAAAAGATAAATTTGGGTGCAAAAAATTAGAAATCAATGCATAATAGACATTTTCTGTGAACTCCTGGTATGCATGGGTTTCAAAAAATTCTGTGTCAAAATGAGCTTCCATTTTTATTCCATTTGAAGTGGCATCATAGGGCATGGACTTCGTTTTGCTCAATACGTAGAAAAGCACACAGCTCCATAGTAGGAGTCCAATAAATAGTTGTGGACTGACAGCCACGTATTCATTCAACTGAGATTATGAGGTGCTTAGTTTGTGACAGGTGCTACCCTGGGTACTGGAGAGAAAACAATGGATACACAGGGTCTCCTGAAGCTTATTTCTAGTGGAAGCAAAAGGCACGAAGTGAGTAAAGTATGCATCAGGTCAGTGCTGGGACAGGGCCAGCTTTCACAGGATTCACAGGATTTCGCCTACAACATGATATTTGAGCAAGGACTTGAAGGGGACAAGAGGGTGGGAAATGCAGAGATCCAGGACAGGAGAGCCTTCCAGGCAAAGGGACCAAAGGCCCAAAGTACTAGGGACCAAGGCTGGAAGCACCTCTGGTGAGCTCCAAGGAACAGCCAGGGGCCAGCAGGACTGGAACAGGGAAAGCAGAAGGTGGACCAGATGGCAGAGGGCTTTTGTAGTTCTTGGTGAGGACTTTGTATTTCACTCTGAGTAAGAGGGAAGCCAGTGGAAGGCTTTGAATAGAGGAGGAGTGCAAACTCATGTAAGGATCATTCTGGCTGCTGGGATAAGACCATGACCTCTGGAGGTGTCAAGGGCAGAGGCAGGCAGCTGAGTTAGGAGGAGAATCTAGATAAGAGATGTAGTGGCTTAGACCAGGAGATAACAATAAAAAGGTGAGAAGTGATCAGATTCTGGATCTGGGTTAATTGAATGATATGTGTTTTAAAATTTATTTATTTTAAAGATTTATTTTATTTATTTGAAAGGCAGAGTCACAGGGAGAGAGGGAGACAGAGATCTTTCATCTGCTGGTTCACTCCCCAAATGGTTGCAATGGCTTGGGCTGTGTTAGGTGGAAACCAGAAGCCAGGAGCTTTATCCAGGTCACCCACATGGGTGCAGGAGCCCAAGGGCTTGAGCCACCCTCCGCTGCTTTCCTAGGCACATTAGCAGGGAGCTGTATCAGAAGTGGAGCAGCCAGGATTCAAACACAACGATATGGGATGCCAGCGTTGCAGGAGGCAGCTGAAACCATTAAGCCACAACATCGGCCCCAGATTTATTTATTTGAAAGACAGAGTGACAGACAGAGATCTTCCATCTGCTGGCTCATTTCCCAAATGGTTGCAACAGTTGGGGCTGGGCCAGGCCAAAGCCAGGAGCTAGGAACTAGATCAGGTCTTTCACATGGATGACAAACTCAAGTACTTAAGCCATCGTCTGCTGTTCCCAGGTGCATTAGCAGGGAGCCAGATCAGAAGCAGAGTAACTGGAACTCAAACCCAAACTCTGATATGGCTTGTGGTAGCAGTTTAATTGGCTGTGCCATAATGCCTGCCCAGAGTGATACTTAAAAAACATATTGCTTGGGGCTGGTGCTGTGGCGTAGTAGATGGTCCAAGTCCTTGGGCCCCTGCACCCACGGATGAGACCTGGAAGAAGCTCCTGGCTCCTGGCTTCAGATTGGCCCAGCTCCAGCTGTTGCGGCCATTTGGGGAGTAAGCCAGCAGATGGAAGACCTTTCTCTTTGTCTCTCCCTCTCTCTCTCTCTCTCTCTGTAACTCTACCTCTCAAATAAATAAATAAAATCTTTTAAAAAAAAACCCACCATAAAGCATATTGCTCAATTCAGTTTCCATAAGCAAGAGTGATGCGTTGAGACAGAAGAGACTGGAGCCTTATTCCCAGTTCTCAATCTCATTTCCTCCATCCAGGAAATGGAAAAAAGACCGTGGTCATGAGAGTGAGGTGAGAAGGGTCCAAGGCTCTTAGAAAGGTCGTCTTCTCACTCGCTCACTGTGTAACACAGCACGCCTGCACCCTGCCTCCTCAGGCCAGTTTATTCCCAGCATACTCACTGTGCATACTTGGGAAACGTCCAAACTCACAAGAGAAAGTGGGGCAGGGCAGGGGAGAGGCGGCAAACAGGCGAGAGCGATTTCATGGCCGCTGGTTTCTTTTTCCCCAGAGCTTTGTTTACAAGTGGCTGGAACAACACCGAGAAGAAGGTATATAACATTCCTGGCATCTCCCCCGACATGATGAAGCTGATCATCGAGTACGCGTACACCCGGACCGTGCCCATCACACCGGACAACGTGGAGAAGCTGCTGGCTGCTGCAGACCAGTTCAACATCATGGGCATCGTCAGGGGTTGCTGCGAGTTCCTCAAGTCGGAGCTGTGTTTGGACAACTGTATCGGCATCTGCAAGTTCACCGACTACTACTACTGCCCTGAGCTGAGGCAGAAGGCCTACATGTTCATACTGCACAACTTCGAGGAGATGGTGAAAGTCTCAGCAGAGTTTTTAGAGCTCTCGGTCACTGAACTCAAGGATATCATTGAGAAAGACGAACTGAACGTCAAACAGGAAGACGCTGTGTTCGAGGCCATTCTAAAGTGGATTTCTCATGACCCCCAAAATAGGAAGCAGCACATTTCAGTTTTGCTTCCCAAGGTCAAGTTTAGTTTTTTTTGGTGAATGCTTAATGGCTTACTCTTGATTCATTTACCCCAGAGGGGTAAATGTACCCAGTGGGTAAATGAATCAAGAGTAAACTCCTAAGAGTTGCAGCCAGAAGCATGGCAGATTCCAGGGCTGTAGCTGCATGGTTTCAGACAGAAGGGACATCCTACTCCCCCCGTGGAATCTGGCCAATTTCTGTTCCCTTGGCATTGCCAGTTCCTTCTTTAACCAGAATTTTTCCTGGTGGTAGGGGAAGGAGAGGGCCTTGCTTTTTTTTTCCCCATTCTGAGATTCCCTACGTCCAGGGTAGAGGTTGGACTGGAAACCAAAGCCTGAGTTATCACACAGGTGTAGGCAGTCAATGCTAATCAGTGTGGTTTTAATACAGAAACACACATACAATCATTATAGCCTCTTTCTCCAGGCCAGTGCAGGGGCCTTCCATCTACTGCATTCTTGGCACCCGAATTGGGCCCCTCCCCCCAGATAGTTAAACCGTATGTTACAGGATTAGAAAGCAAATCCAAGTATCTTCTGGATCCTTTCACCTCGTCTGAATGACTTTCTGTATTTCCTTCTCAGGTTCGCCTGGCCCTAATGCACGCCGAGTACTTCATGAACAATGTTAAGATGAATGACTACGTCAAAGACAGTGAGGAATGCAAGCCAGTCATCATTAATGCCCTTAAGGCCATGTATGACCTGAACATGAATGGACCCTCTAATTCCGACTTCACCAACCCACTCACCAGGCCCCGCCTGCCCTATGCCATCTTATTTGCCATCGGTGGCTGGAGTGGCGGGAGCCCCACCAATGCCATTGAGGCATATGATGCCCGGGCAGACAGATGGGTGAATGTCACTTGTGAGGAAGAGAGTCCCCGTGCCTACCATGGGGCAGCCTATTTGAAGGGCTACGTGTATATCATTGGGGGGTTCGATAGTGTAGACTACTTTAATAGTGTTAAGCGTTTTGACCCAGTAAAGAAAACCTGGCACCAGGTGGCCCCAATGCACTCCAGACGTTGCTATGTCAGCGTGACAGTCCTCAGCAACTTCATTTATGCCATGGGAGGATTCGATGGCTATGTGCGTCTCAACACCGCTGAACGGTATGAACCAGAGACCAACCAGTGGACGCTCATTGCCCCCATGCACGAGCAGAGGAGTGATGCGAGCGCCACAACACTCTATGGGAAGGTAAAGAACCAGGGCGGGGGAGGAAGACACGGAACAAAGCCCAGAAATGCTCACCTCCTGTTTTAGTGTGGGTGGAAAACCAAAGGGCGAGAACTCACTCTGCAGTGCAGGGTCCCTTGGCAGCCCCAGGGGCTCGGCTCCAGGACCTCCTGAGACAACAAAATCTGCAGATGTTCAAGTCCCTGTTGGCATGGTATTTGCATGAAACACACACACCCTCTCGTGTACTTCAAATCACCTCCTCGGTTACTTGTATTAGGTAATACAATGCAGATGTTATGTGAAAAGGTGTTAGAGCGTCTCCCACGTGGGTGCCGGGGCCCAGGCACTTGAGCCACCTTCTGCTGCTTTCCCAGGTGCATTAGCAGGGAGCTAGATGGGGAGCAGGGCAGCCAGGACTCCAACTGGTGCCCATATGGGATGCCGTGCAGCAGCTTAACCTGCTGTGCCACTCACCAGCCCCAGGACAGACACTATTTAAAAAAAAATGTGTAAATTTTATTTGAAATGCAGAGACAGAAGTATCTTCTGTCCAGTGGTTCACTCCCAAATGCCTAACAGCCAGGGCTGGGGCAGGCTGAAGCCATGAGCCCAGAACTGAACCTGAGTGCCCCATGAGGATGAAGGGACCCAACTTTAGTAGGAAGCTGGCTCAGAAGCAGAGGGAGGACTCACGCCCAGGAATATGGGATGTGTGTCCCAGGCAGCACCAGCCCAGATGAAAGTTGTTTTTTAAAGAATTATTTTATTTCTTTGAAAGACAGAGTTACAGAGAGAGGTAGAGCCAGAGAGAGGCCTTCCATCTGCTGGTTCACTCTCCAAATGACTGCAACAGCCAAAGCTGAGCTGATCTGAAGCCAGGAGCCAGGAGCTTCTTCCAGGTCTCCCACGCAGGTACAGGGGCCCAAGCACTTGGGCCATCTTCTACTGCTTTCCCAGGCCATAGCAGAGAGCTGGATCGGAAGAGGAGCAGCCGGGACTTCAACTGGCGCCCATATGGGGTACTGGCGCTGCACACAGGGGCTTTAACTCACTGTGCCACAGTGCCAGCCCCCCAGATGCAATTTTTATCTGAATATTTTTGATCCACAATAGGTTGAATCACAATTGTGCAAACCAGAGATACAGAAAGCCCACTGTATTCATTTCTTCCTCAAATGATTAAGTGGCAATTTTTTACTTATTTAAAAAAAGACAATGCATGGGGCTGGTGTTGTGGCACACCACATTAAGCCACCCCCAGCAATGCCAGCATCACACTGGAGTGCCAGTTTGAGTGCTGGCTACTTCTGATTTAGCTTTCAGCTAATGCATTTGGGAAGGCAGTGGATGACGGCCTGGGTGCTTGGGGCCATCCTGTGTGAGACTTGGATGGAATTCTAGGCTCCTGGCTTCCGTCTGGCCCAGACCTGGCTATTGCAACCATTTGGGGAGTGAACCAGCAGATGGATGATCTGTCACATAAATATTAAAAAAAAAATAAAAACCAAAACCAGAAATACTGCATGCACAAATGGAAAAAAATTCAGAGCCTAAAGACTGGCATTACAAGTAATGCCACACACACACTCCCTTTCTTTCCACTCCCCAGAGGTGACTGGAGTAATATTGGACATTCTTCACACAGGTCTACATATGTGGTGGGTTTAACGGTAACGAATGCCTGTTTACAGCAGAAGTGTACAACACTGAGAGCAATCAGTGGACAGTCATAGCGCCCATGAGAAGCAGGAGGAGTGGAATAGGCGTCATTGCTTATGGAGAACACGTGTACGCGGTGAGTCCCTCACCAGGAACAGGCCTACGCCACCACTGGAGTTTTCTGCTTTTCTAAGGCAGATGGAGGCGTGAAATTCCTCAGTGAAGAGAAGCAATAGGGAAAGTCAACTGAGTGCTTTTACTGTCCACAGGTAGGCGGCTTTGATGGAGCAAATCGACTCAGGAGTGCAGAAGCCTACAGCCCAGTGGCCAACACCTGGCGCACGATCCCCACTATGTTCAATCCCCGCAGCAATTTTGGCATCGAGGTGGTGGACGACCTCCTGTTCGTAGTGGGTGGCTTCAATGGCTTTACCACCACCTTTAATGTCGAGTGCTACGACGAGAAGACCGACGAGTGGTATGACGCTCATGACATGAGCATCTACCGCAGTGCCCTGAGCTGCTGTGTGGTACCGGGGCTGGCCAACGTGGGGGAATATGCAGCGAGACGGGACAACTTCACAGGGTTAGCACTGCGAGATGAAGTAAAGTATTCTGCTTCGACAAGTACCCTACCTGTATGAGTCTCTTCATTAGCTAATAAAAAGTCTAAGCAATAAGAATTAATTCTTTTTTTAAATAAATTCAGTGTTTAAACTTGTAAGAGTACTGAAAAATGTTCAACTTAAGGGAGTCAAGGGTTGGATGAATGAGGGAGCAGGAGGGAAGAAGGCAACTACATTCAGCTGCATAATTAAAGGGAAAAAAAATCACAGTGCAGCCAGCTCTACAGAAATATGTTTATTTAAAACTCATATTGAGACAATTAGTATCTTTAACACAGAACAAGACAGCTACAGCAACATAAAACAGGCTATTTTACAATGTGGTTCAAAGTGATCTAAATACTACAACTCTTTGACTTACAGGAAGACAGGAACACATTTTCAGTAGAACAGGGGCCTGTGTACTGCTGGCCCCCAAATTCACTGTAATCAACTCAAACTAAGTATTTTACAAGTAACTCAACGAGCCCTAGCACACGGTGGCAAGATCTTCAAGCGTCTAGCAAGCACTACAGCTCACAAGCATGTGATGCAGGAGGTCAAGTTCAACAAGAGCTCTATGTATGTGCTTCCAGGTAAGACAGCAGGAGGCGGCCGGGCAGGGCAGACAAAAGCCCACAAAGGCAATCAACAAAGCAGCAACTGGGCCAGCTGGGTAACTAACTAAATTCCTGGAAGTTAAATGACCTATGTCAGGTTACTGTTATTGTGTTACATCATTCACTATGAGCTGTTTTGTTTCCAAAGACCAGACATGTCATAATATAATCATTATAACAACAACAAACACAGACTATTCACATTCACAAAAGTAACAAACTGAAGTAACAACTGGGCCAAAATGTTTGACAGTTAAGGAGAGACTGAATTCTCAAATAGTCTACAGTTAAAGCACCCTATTTTTCTAGTGTAGGCAGAGTATTTGCTTAACATTACTGTGTATTTTCAAAGACACGAAATGTGGACAACAAATACCCTTTTAATTGAAGCTTAATTGGAGGTAAGTATTCAAAAAGTCCCTTTAGTTATGCTTGATGAGATCAAGTAACTAAAAGACACAATTCAGTTCACTAGTCTATTTATAGTATAGTGTTGGTATTAGCATTAAGAGCAGAAAGTGAAGTTTTTTAAAGGAGCCACATGCTACACTAGTCAAGAGAAAGGGGAAAAAAAGAGTGCCCTAGAAATTGCCTAAAGGGCTTAAAAAACAAAGCGCTCAGATCTTCCAGAGACACTTTCACTTGCAAATTCTGTCCTATACTGCTCAATTGTTTGGTCCCAGAAATACCCTACAAAAGCAGGTAATCAAAACAAACACAACTCTTACCAATGAATTTTAGAAGTTTTCAGCAGATATGTTTTTTGAACTTGCACAGCAAAAAAATATAGGTGAGGATCAGGGTACACAGTCTAACCATGCAGCACTGCAAGGGAGACGTGAAACACCACACTCATGACTGACATTCTCGACACACATCACACGTTTTCAACACGTGGCTGGGGAGGTAAAGGGTACACATTCTGAGATCCATGTAGCTCCTTCAAAGTCATGCACAGTTATTCCTTTTTGGTGTAAGTCCTCTCTTTCTCTCTTTCACCCAAGAAAAAGCAATAACATTAAGGTTAGCTTGACTGCACACACACTAAGCTGTGTTTTAATAGATTAAATTGCCAAATACAATATTCAAGCTTTCAAAAGAGCTATTTTAGGCCTGACCAACCATCTCAAATACTCTAAGAAGTTATTTCCAGTTTAAACTGAGTTTCAGAATGTCAGTCTTGAACAGATTTCAGCAAATCTGGCTTCTCTCCTTATTAACAAGTTAGTCAGGATATTTCAGAAGCACAAGTTATTAATGTGAAGTCACACATGTGAATTCAAATATGAAAATCAGACATTCAGTAGTCAGGAGACTCTGCACACATCATGCAATGAAGGACTTACCCCTTCTTTTCAGCCATGGCCTACGCTACCTGCTGAGTTAAAAAATAAGTTTTGATCAGGTTTTTCAAACCAGATTATACCTCAATCTTGAGTTAGAATTTCTGTCACATCATGTGAGGAAAAAAAACAAACTCTACAAATAAACTGGGCATGATAATCTCAGAAGACAACCCTGAGACCAGATAATCCGACACAAAACAAATTACACCTTTTAGGATAAAAACTGGCATCTTAGTGAGATATTCAATTACTTGAACACAACCAAGGGAAGAAGTGTGCCAGCATGGTCTATCAGAAATGAGGCCTTCAGCCCATGAGCCTCGTTAGATGATTCCATCTCGCTTCCAAAGATCTGCCATAACTAAGAATCAAAGCCACTCACAGTACAAACAGCTGCTATGAGGTTACTACAAAGAAAGGGAAACTGAGAAAGAGGTGGGGAGGGCGGGTAGGATAATGTATCCTTATGTAGAAACAGCGGGCAGTTTCCCACCCGATTCTAGGCTAAATGAAGCATATTCTCAACACATTAAAAATTCTTGTCCTAGGTAGAGATACCAATTTAGAAATTTCAGGAAAGCTCTAGTATACCATCCAAGGACGAGAACATTAACAGTCTTGCAGCATACAACAAGCCAAAATTTCTGGTTGTGCTTTTTTTCTTTGAAGTTTCATCACACAACTAATCAGGTTAACTGTAATGAATCACTGTGTTTGGAATTTGACTTTGTGAACAGTATTCTGGAATGTCTAATTTAAGCAACAAGAAAAATGCAGTGGATCCCTGTTGCAAACTGTTAGGGGTCCTTTAGACTAAATGAATGCTCAAAGAGTTAACCTGAGGGTTAACCCACAATAAAGTATAGGAGTGCGTAAGAGAAGCAGAAGAACGCTCTGCGGCATCCTAGCACAATGGGCTAAGCCGATGCTTGCCACCACCAGCATACCATACTGGAGTGCTGGTTCAAGGCCCAGTTACTCCATTTCCAATCCAGTTTCCTGCTGATGTGCCAGGGAAGGCAGTAGAAATGGCCCAAGTGCTTGCGCTTCTGCCACCCATGTGAAGTACCAGGATACAGTTCTTGGCTCCTGGCTTCAGCCTGGCCTAGACCTGGGCTGCTGTGGCCATATGGGAGGTGAACTAGTGGATAGAAAAATCTCTTTTTCTTTCTCTCTGTTGCTCTGCCTTTCAAATAAATAAATTAATCTCTTAAAAATACACAAAAATAAAAATAACCATGGTGATAAATTTTTAAGAGCCTAAATTATACACCCAAATTTAGGTATCATAGGCTCAGGCAAAATTCGGATAGAAGTCAATGGCAATGAATAAACGTTATGATAATCAGGGCCAAAAATAATAAGGATTTTCTTCAGCAATATTTCTCTAAACTGTTACTTCTCTCCCATTTTGAAAAAATAGTTTCTTTTTAGGAAGGAATGATGAAGAGTTTACACAATATGCATTAGAGCAAAAATTAAAATGGAAGGCATTGAGTGGTGATTGTCATAGGCATTATTTATACTCACTGACATATCCTGGAGCCTGCAACTGCTGCAAAAAGTGATTTTAAATTTCAGATGCCTTTGATTTCTCAACCTGTTCTAATGCTTTTCTTCTTTAAACACATTGCACATATGTGATTTCCCCTGTACTGAATCAGCTCACACGGTCACCAATTACATCATCTCAGAGAAAGGACCTGAAGTCCATAAGCTGTTAAGGAAATATATTTAAGGAACAATATTTTAAAAAAGCATGAGCCAATCCCAAACATCTCCTCAGTCACCTCCTTCTAGAAATGAACTAAATAGCGGTTCTAGATAGACACACACAACAAAATGCCAATGCAAACATTCTGAAATCATCTTGCTGAAATATTGTGCTTTTTCCTTCAAATTTCAGTCTTGCTATTGCACACACCTCCTGCAGATGAGGGCTCGATTCTGACCTTGTCAAAACCAACCATTCCGGAAGAAATGAATAGAAGTATCAAAGCAAAAGTGCAAATAAGAATGATGCATAAAGCATGTTCAAACCCAAGTCCCTTACACAAAGGACTTCTAACTCGTTGGCAGAAAAACAGCCGAGTAACTACACCTAGTTTTTCCACTTGTCTTTAATAAGCTCTTCTTCGGTCAGCACGTACAAAAAGCAAAGCTGATAAAGATCGCAAGCTAACACGTTATCAGTTTTGAACTCCCCACTCTTCAGTCTTAACTATACTTCCTATTTACGGGGTCAGAATCAGTTCAGGCAGAAAATAAGTTTCTGACATACTTTTTCAAGTAACAGTCTGGAGAGCTTCAGCCTCCTGAAGCACGGACGCCAGTTTTAAGCTGCACGTATTCGAGAACCTAGCATTCGATCTGCGAGCTTGGCACGCGCCGCATGTTCAGGGCGTGCCGATGTATTTCTTGCATCTGTCTGATGCGGTCCTTCTGCCACATTAGGTTTTGAGGCATGGGATATCTCTGAGTGCCATGCAGGTAGCGGTAGGGGATCCGCACGTGGCACGCAGTGGCTCTACATCGGGGCTGCGGCATGGGAGGAAGCAGCATCCACCTCTTTCTCTCAGCGCAGTACCGGTAGGCTTCTTTCCGGTACTGTTTGTCAATGTCGTCACTGTTTTTCCAGCCTCCGATAATGAAGACATCATCTTTGTAATAGCAAATGGCAGCCCCTTCAATGCTCAGGACCTCTGGAGGCAAGCTTTCGAGGATCTCATCAGACACCTGGCTGGCAATTTTCCTCACTGCCTCTTCGTTTTCTAAAGAATAACTCTTAGGACAGCATGACGCTGTCTGATAAAAGTTCGAATTGACCACAGACATCTGGAAAAAGCAGTAATTGTCAATAAGTGGCAAAGATTCCACATCTTGCCACTGTCGTGTCTCTGTGTCATAGCAAGTAATTACAGCCTTCAGGCCGTCTTCAGTGTCCCGGTCCACAGGAGTACGGGCAGCAATGTACACGAACCGGTCTTCGATGGCGAGCGCTTTCACATCTCGAAGAATCTTTGGTGCGGATTCTAGGTTGTGCCATTTATCGAGTTCGGGATTATAAACAGTGACATCTTTAAAGCCAGGGCTAAAGTTGCCATGGCCTCCAATGCTGTAGAGCTTCCCCTTGACTTCTGTTAGTCCAAAAGAATGCTTTCTCGTCATTAGACTGCAGACGTGTTCCCATGTGTTCAAATTTGGGTTATACCTTTCCACAGTTTTGGCAAACCCTGGCTCCATCGATCCAGCAACATACACATAGGATTCTGTTACGGCAACAGCATGTCCATCAAGGTGATTATGGATATGGGGTAGGTTTACCCATCTGTCCTCATCAACAAAATATCCCACACATTCACTTAAATAGTCCCCTCCCTCTGACACACCTCCAATAACCATAATCACATCCATGTTTTGCCCATAGCGAGGTAACAACGAGACATGAGAAGCAGGAAGCTGGAAGGTGCCAGACTGTATATTCTCAGCTCTCAGAGCGTGCCTCTCCACCGCGTCGGCCACCAACTTGACACAAACTTCGTTACTGGCCACGAGCCGCTCTGGTTTGACATGCCGAGTCAGGTAGGTAGGTTTCATCTGGGACAATCTGAGTAACTTAAAGAGTTCTTCAAAGTATCTTTCTCTTTCTTCAGCATTTCTCTGAACCCACTTCAAAACCGTTTCAAAGAGGACCTCCTCAGAATCAACCGTAATTTCCAAGTCCGAAAGCCAGTCTCGAATGAGATGGAAGGGTAAAGTGTAAAATTCCTCATCTTGAATGACTTTGTGGAAGTTTCTCCGTATCATATCGGCAGCTTTCAGAGCAAGCTGGCTCAGGGTGTACATGTGAGCTAAGCTATGAATGGCCACACAGTTTGAAAGATGGAGTTTTTTCTTAAGAAATTCTCCACAAAATTCTTTTAAACGAATTAAGAGGAACCTAAAAATCAAGAGCAAGAGAAAAAAAGTGAATGGAAATGCTAATTACCTCATTTGATCAATTTATGCTCTATACATACATTGAAATATTGTCCCATACTCCATAAAAACACATATGTTATTCAAAAGTAAGGGGATGGGCCGGCGACCCGGCTCACTAGGCTAATCCTCCGCCTGCGGCACCGGCACCTGGGTTCTAGTCCCGGTTGGGCTGCTGGATTCTGTCCCGGTTGCCCCTCTTCCAGTCCAGCTCTCTGCTGTGGCCCGGGAGTGCAGTGGAGGATGGCCCAAGTGCCTGGGCCCTGCACCCGATGGGAGACCAGGAGGAAGCACCTGGCTCCTGGCTTCGGATCGGCACAGTGCGCCGGCTGCAACACGCAGGCCTTAGCGGCCACTTAGGGGGTAAACCAACAGAAAAAGGAAGACCTTTCTCTCTCTCTCTCTAACTCTACCTGTCAAAAAAAAAAAAAAAAAAGTAAGGGGATGGATGTTTGGCAGAGTGAATGATTAAGCCTCTGCTTAGGATGCCCGCATCCCTTATCAGGGATAAGGGTTCTAGTCCCAGCTCTGCTGATCTCATTCTCTCTCTCACTCTCTCCATGGCTCTTTCAAATACACAAAGTAAATTAACTTATAAAAATTTTTTTTTTAATTTGAAAGGCAGAGTTACAGAGAGAAGTAGAGTGAGATAAAGAGGTCTTCCACTCACTGGTTCACTCCCCAAATGGCTGCAATGACCAGGGCTGGGCCAGGCTGAAGCCAGGAGCCAGGAGCTTCTACCTATACCCACATGGGTACAGGAGCCCAAGCATCTGGACCACCCTCCACTGCTTTCCCAGGCACATTAGCAGGAAGCTAGATTGGAAGTGGGGCAGTTGGCACTCGAAATGGCCCCATATGGGATGCCAGTGCTGCAGGCTGGGGCTTTAACCTGCTGCACCACAGTGACAGACCCATGGTTCATTTTCTCAGATGGCTCCCAACAGCTAGGACTTGGTCAGGTGGAAGCCAGAAACCCCATCTGGGTCTCCCATCTATGTGGCAGGGCCCTAAGCACTTAAGCCATCATTTGCTGCCTCCCAGGAGCATTAATAGGGAGCTGGATTGGAAGCACAGTAGCTATGACTCCAGCCCACATACCGATAAGAGATGTGGGCATCCAGGGCAGCAGATTAACCTGCCTCAGCACAATGCAGGTCTCTGACTGCACTGAGAGCATATGATTTGTGCAAATTTCTTATTTTATGCACAACATGTGAAAATTCCCCCAATTAGAAAGTATGTCCTTAAGCATATACCGTGGGGCCATGTTGTGGTGCAGTGGGCTAAGTTGATACTTGCAATGCCAGCATCTCATCTGGGCCCTGTTTCCTGGTCTGGCTCCTCCACTTCCAAACCAGCTTCTTGCTAATGTGCCTAGGAAAGCAGCAGAAGGTGGCCCAAGGGCTTGGGCCCCTGCACCCATGTAGGAGACCCAGATGAAACTCTTGGGTCTGGCCTGGCCTGGCCTGGCCCTGACTGTTGTAGCTATTTTGGAGACTGAGCCAGCAGATGGAAGATCTCCCTTTCTCTCGAACTCTGCCTTTCAAATAAATAAATCTTTAAAAGAAATCACAATTTTATATAAAATGTATTTTGAAACACACCACAGCTTTCTCCTAGGCAGCCAGAGGAGGTGGGTGCCCAGGGGCTTTGCCTCTAGTTGGCTTCTCATTAAAGCAGGGATGGCAAAGCAAACTCAAACACAGCAGAAGCTGGGAAACAAAACCAGAAAACAACAAAGATACCTATATGTGGGACAGTGTAGGTTTAAAAGACAAGAGAAGGTGGCAGGGCCGGTGTTGTGGTATAGTGGGTAGGGCTGCCACCTGCAGTGCCAGCATCCCATATGGCCTGGGAGAGCAGTAGAAGATGGCCCAAGTCCTTGGGCCGCTGCAGCCATGTGAGAGAACCTAAAGAAGTTCCTGGCTCCTGGCTTTGGATCAGCGCAGCTCTGGCTGTTGCAGCCATCTGGGGAGTGAACCAGAGGATAGAAGACCTCTCTCTCTCTCTCTGTCTCTCTCACTCTCTCTGCCTCTCTGTAACTCTGCCTTTCAAATAAATAAATAAATCTTAAAAATTTTTTAAATAAAAAAGATAAGGTAGCTGGGCATGTAGCTGACTAGACCTTACCCACCTCCCTGAGTTCACTTACAGTTAAATTACAAAAACAAAAAAACCATGCAAAACAACCCACAATAATTTCAGCCTAATTCATAAATGCGGCAGCATTCAGCCTGAGGGTGGCCAACTTGAAACCACTGTCTTAAAGAGCAAGTCCTTAGAAGTGAGAAGAACCTTATACAAAGGGTGACTTCATCAGCTCCATAACCATTTGTTATTAGGGCTCCTGCAGTTAATAATTATCTTAACATAAAGATGAGTAAGACAGGCTCCCTTTACCCTCTGAAGGGAATGTATGATAGAGACCAAGTGGAATGGCAAGGGCTCTAGTGGCTCTCAGACATGTCTAGGTGCCAAGATCACCAATCCCAGGCAGCTTTGAGCTCTTATTTTTGGCAGACAACTCCAGGTAATTCTTTAAAAAAAAAAAAAAAAAAAGATTTATTTATTTATTTGAAAGTCAGTTACAAGAGAGAGGAGAGGCAGAGAGAGAGAGAGAAGTCATCCATTCGCCAGTTCACTCCCCCATTGGCCTCACCAGCCGGAGCTGCACCAATCCAAAGCCAGTAACCAGGAGCTTCTTCTGGGTCTCCCACATGGGTGCAGGAACCCAAGGATTTGGGCCATCTTCCAGTGCTTTCCCAGGTCATAGCAGAGAGCTGGATGGGAAGTGGAACAGCCAGGACTCGAACTGGTGCCCACATGGGATGCTGGCACTGCAGGCGGCAGCTTTGCCAGCTACGCCACAGTGCCAGCCCCACAGGTAATTCTGAGACATGTTCCCTCAGATGTTTGCAAGTACGGCTTTATGAAAACAGCTATCATATATTAGACATCTGTCATGTGAGGGGCATCATGCTAGGCACATCCTATTCACTCTGATCCTTACAAGTGTGTTCTGCAAGGTATGCACGATCAGTAACAGAGCATAGTTGGTTGGCTGGGTGGGTGGGAGGGCGGGCGGGAGGAGATCCACCTATCCCATATCGGAATGCCTGGTTCAAGTCCCTGGTTGCTTCTGATCCAGCTTCCTGTTAATGCACACTCTGGGAGATAGCAGGTTATGGCTCAAGTACTTGGGTTCTTGCCACCCATGTGGAAGAACTGGATGGAGTTCTGGGCTCCTAGTGTCAGCCCAGCCCTGGCTGTTGAGGACACTTGGAAAATGGAAGAGAGCTCTCTCTTCTCTCCCTTCAAGTGAGTAAAAATAAATGAAACGTTAAAGGGGGCAAATCCGAAAAACACAGTATCACATAATAGAACAGCCTGAGTGCAATGACCCTTCTGAGTCACTTTCTTTTTTTAAAGGTTTATTTATTTATTTATTTGGAAGTCAAAGTTACACAGAGGCCGGCACCATGGCTCAATTGGCTAATCCTCCGCCTGCGGCGCCAGTACCCCAGGTTCTAGTCCTGGTTGGGTCCCCGGATTCTGTCCCAGTTGCTACTCTTCCAGTCCAGCTCTCTGCTGTGGCCCAGGAGTGCAGTGGAGGATGGCCCAAGTGCTTGGGCCCTGCACCCGCATGGGAGACCAGGAGGAAGCACCTGGCTCCTGGCTTTGGATCGGCGCAGCGTGCCGGCCGTAGCAGTCATTTTGGGGGTGAACCAACAGAAAAAGGAAGACCTTTCTCTCTCTCTCTTACTGTCTAACTCTTTCTGTCACAAACAAACAAACATAAAGTTACACAGAGAGAAGAGAGGCATGGGAGGGGGCTTCCATCCGATGATTCACTCCCCAATTGGCTGCAACGGCTGGAGCTGCGTTGATCCAAACCAGGAGCCAGGAGCTTCTTCTGGGTCTCCCACGCAGGTGCAGGGGCCCAAGCAGTTGGGCCAGTTTCCACTGCTTTCCCAGGCCATAGCAGAGAGCTGGATGGGAAGTGGAGCAGCCCGGTCTCGAACCGGTGCCCACATGGGATGCCGGCACTGCAGGCCAGGGCGTTAACCCACTGTGCCACAGCACCCGCCCCTGTATTCATTTTCACTCAGCAAACTTCAGCTTCCCACCACCCCACCTGCCTGCAGCTGCACCCTTCACTCTGCCTTCCCGATCGCAGTCTGACTCTACCTCCTGGTTCCAAGCAGTTTGCTCTGGCCATTTTCTCCCTGCGCCCATAACACCGATTTCCCCTGCTGCACTGAATCCTTTTCATCAGCACACAAACATGCTCTAGCGCCTCCAGCACCGAGGTGGTGGTGGTGGGGGGGACGCAGTCCCTCTGCCCCTGAAACAGGTGCACCCTTTCTGACCCTCTTTATAACAAGACCCACTGGCGCCTGTCAACGCAACCAGACGTCGGAGGACCGCTCAGGGCTGGCTGCCACGACTGGTTGCTACCTCCCTTGACAGCCTTCTTCTCGAGGATTCCAAGAGATCAGTCTCCTCTGCTGGCCCCTCTTCCACATTCTAGAGAATTCCAGACCTTCAGTCCTGCCTGCCCCGTCCCCCTACTTCTCTTCTACCTCTACCTCAAGTAATTTATCTACAGCCCCCCCCCCAGCTTCTGCGGCTCCCCCCCACCCCTCAGATGCAGCCACAGCAGCCCCTGCTGCTCTCCCACCGACAGGTCCGCCCCACTCTGGTCACTGTCATTGCATTGGTCCCCTCTCTGGAACACCCTAGCTCTCCTCCTTCAGTTCTCTGCAAAACGTCTTCAGAAGGCAACAGACTTCCTCTGCACCAGCCCCGTCCACGCGCCCCTCCCCCAGGCTTTGTTTTTCACCACAGCTATAACAATCATCCACCAGGCTGCGTTCTGATTTATTGTCCTTCTACCAACCTAACAGCGATCAGGAAAGGGACTTCTGTCAGTTTTGTTTACTGCTCAGTCCCCAGCACCTTAGAACCCAGGGTCGGATCTGACGCGTCCGAGGTGCCCAGCAGGTATTCGTTACAGTAACGACTCTGTAACACGATGATGCATAGCAAGCTCCGCCCCTAACCCACATCTGGCATCCACCTGCCTCCCAACCGCTCTCTGGAGCATCCGCTCCCGCTGCCTACAATCCATTCTGCAGAGTCGCGGGGCAATTCTTTTAAGCGATTAAATCAGACCATTTCCGTAGCTCAGCCTCCCATCGCAGGAGAAAAACCCAGGCTCCCGACTCCGCCGCCTCGCGCGCCCTTCTCCCACCAGATCCCGCCTTACTGGATTTTTCAAGTTCTTCCCCCAAGGCAGCAGCGTGCGTCCCGCCCGAGGTCTCTGCGCTATCTGCGCGTCCCCCATCTTTGCGCAGCCAGTTCTTGCTGGCCACGGACACGGGTGGGCTACAATGCCGCCGCCACCACCGCGCCCCCCTCCTCTCCTCGTCTGCACGGCCCTCGCCAGGCCCGCGGCCCGCAGCGCCTACCGGTCGGCCAACTCCAGCACCTCGTGCACGCTGCCCGTGCTGACGCGGATGCGCCCGGTGTACATGTACTCGATAACGGCCTCCACCGTGTCGGGCTCTGGCCCCGGCTCCGAGCTCCACTTGCGCATCTCCACCCGGCCCGAGCGGGACTCGGAAAACTGGCCCGAGAGCAGCGGCGTGAAGTACTCGGTGGCGGCGGCCAGCACCGAGCGGTGGGCCCGGAACTCGCGGCCTCCGGCGCCGCCGAAACACAGGGTAATGTCGCAGAAGAGGCCCTGGCGCCGCTGCTCATTCTGCCGCCAGGACAGCTCCGAGCAATGGGAGCTGCACTCGAAGTCCTCGGCCTCGGGGCCCGGATCACCCCCGCTAGCCTCCATGGCCGAGATTCCCGGGCTGGGCCCGAAGTCCACCGTGCCGCTGCCCCGGACTTCGGCGGCCAGGCCTGCTGAGCCGGCGGCGGCCGTCTCCATGCTCTCCATCTCCAGCACCTGAAGGGACGCAGCCGCCGCCGCAGCAGCCGCCGCCGCCACTGCCGCAGCCGCCATCTTGACGCCGCCGCGCCCGGCCCCGCAGCCTCGGAACGAAGCGGCCGTTCTGGTGCGACACAGAGGGATTCTGGGATTAAATAGTGCGCGCGGGGCGGAGCCAGGCGCCCGCCCACCGCGCATGCGCCGCCTCGGGCTCGCCCGCCGCGCTCTCGGGGGGGGGGGGGGGGGTTGGTTAAGCCGCAGGAGGTCCCGCTGTGCCGCGGGTGGGCGAAGGGCTTGGGGTAGCGGGCTTTTTTTCACCGTCACTTTGCAAAGCGAAAAGTACCTTGAATCACACCCAAAAATTAGCCTAGGGTGGTAATATAGGATTTTTGCTTCGAAAGACTAGATTTTTATGAAAGATTAATTTGAAAGGTAGAGTTAGAATCTCCCATCTGCTGGTTCACTCCTCAAATGGCCACATGGGCAGGAGCTGAGCTGATCCGAAGCCAGGAGCCAGGCGCTTCTTCTGGTCTCCCACGTGGGTGCAGGGACCCGAGGACTTGGGCCATCTTCCCCTGTTTTCCCAGGCCACCGCAGAGAGCCCATACAGGATGCTGGCACAGCGGGCGCTGGCTCCCGGATTAAAAGGCTTTAAGGGGGAGCCCCGGGCAAGTGATTGAGGATGAGTTTACCTCTGGGCTAATTTCTCTTCTGAAACCTTAGATCAGTCACCACTCCAGGCTCCATTCTGCCAGAGGGAGGGAGGAACAGGGGCCCCCGTGGGCAGGGCAGACAGGCCACCCAGAGCCAGGGGGACACCAGTGGGGCAGCGCACAGTGGGGGACAGGGTCACTCCCGAGCCAGGCTCGGGCTGCTTTTTTTCGAAGCTAGCCTTTCGATTCGTCCCAGTTCTGCAGAGGCAGGGGAGCGTTTTAAACAGCAGATGTACTGAAACTATTAGGAAGTGGTCCAGAGGACTTGGGGTGGAAGGATAGGGAAGACAGGAGCCGGCTGTGTGCTCTGTTACTGGATAGTTTATTTCCACCAGGCTGTGATAACACGGAGGAGACACGGAGGTGGCAGCTGCCTGGCATCTTAGTGGATTACAGATGCAAAGTAGCCGAGATGAGTCCGGGGACCCACATGGAGCATAAATACAGAGCACGTAAGACACGAGACATTTCACAGCTTTCTGCTTCCTGGTTTCATTTTAAACATATGTATGTTACAACTTTACATTTTAAGTTACTACTCCACATACTTTATGACAAAGACTAAGGATGCAATGGTCCCACCCCCGCCAACGTAAGCAGATTTTTGACTGCAGTGCGGATCATCTCAGTGGGATACTAAATAAATCCTTAACATATAACATACACAAAGGTCCTTAAAAATCAGATTAATACATAATGTTCTTCATGTTATAGAGGAGGAAGAGAGCAAAGTGGAGAAATAAGACATCAGGGTGCTTCAAAAGGTATAGTGGCACCCAGAGGTCTTACAACGTTTCATTTCCTTCCTCCAAGGGAAAAAAAAAATCTTTTCAACTAATGGAAAAAGAGAGCAACATCGGAATGCTCTACAGGGGGAGGACTACGCTGACAGTACTGAGATGCGTCCACGTAATAAATACAGCAAGTAGCAGAGCAAATGTCAGAAGTATTGGCTTGGTCTTTATTTCTATGCTTATAAAAAAAAATATTAAGCTTCTTTGTGTGGTCCCAGTGGCCGTCAGCCCAAGGGGTTGGTCTTCAGTGTGTACACCAGCGCTGTCCCTGCCCCAGCCCCGTCCGGAGCAGGCTCGGCTGCCGGCTGTCTGCGTGCTGTTTCCCGAGGAGGAGTGCCCGTCTTCACGCCACTGCAGTCGGGTTCCTGGCTCGGCTACATGCTCATGTGCTCGGGGAGAACATAGGAGATATCATCCCAGGGATGACGATACAGCCCCTGCTTCAGCCTCTTCTGGTCAAGGTAATGCCCTAAAAAGCAACAAATGCTTGGTGAGGGAGAGATTGAGCAAGGAGAATTCTTTCTAATCCACATAAAGGCAGAATCAAAGAAATGGGAACGTATATCCAGAGCCATTCCACTGGTTGACCAGCTGGACTTCAGCAAACAGGAAACACGATTTAATTTTCCTGGGCTGGCAATCAGAAGTCATTTCTAGGAACAAAGGACCAAACATAAAAATAAGGGGGAAGTCAAAGAAAGGAAGAATTTTTTTTTTTTTTTTTTGACAGGCAGAGTGGACAGTGAGAGAGAGAGACAGAAAGGTCTTCCTTTGCCGTTGGTTCACCCTCCAATGGCCGCCACGGCCGCCATGCTGCGGCCAGCGCACCGCGCTGATCCGAAGGCAGGAGCCAGGTGCTTCTCCTGGTCTCCCATGGGGTGCAGGGCCCAAGCACTTGGGCCATCCTCCACTGCACTCCCGGGCCACAGCAGAGAGCTGGCCTGGAAGAGGGCCAACCGGGACAGAATCCGGCACCCTGACCGGGACTAGAACCCGGTGTGCCGGCGCCGCAAGGCAGAGGATTAGCCTAGTGAGCTGCGGCGCCGGCCTAGAAAGAAGTATTGAGGGGCGCGCATTGTGGCGCGGTGAGTTAAGCCACAGCCAGGGGTGCCCACGTCCTCTATGGAGTGCCTGGTTCCAGTCTCAGCTATTCCATGTCAGATGAGGCTTCCTGCTAACGCATCCCAGAGGCGGCAGATGGTGGCCCAAGTACTTTGGCCCCTGCCACCTGTGAGACCTGAGCCTGGATCAAGGTGTAACTATTTTAATTAGGCCTCCATCTTGTAACTTGGGCCTGACCAGGCCCTGAACCCTAAGCCAGAAGCTCCTAAAAGTAAATAAATGAACTCCCCTTGCAATAAACTCTCCTAGCAACAGCCGATTAACAGATAACAGAGAAATACCTAGAGTTCCTGGTGTCTTCTCAGGGCAGATAAGGTGACTGATAGCTACCTGAGACCCTGCAGTTCGGTACACACACCCCAGCAGCTTGGACCCTGTGCTTCGGCCAATCAGTTCCAAAGGCATCAACCCCAAAGCCATCCAACCACCTTTAGTAGGTCCGTTCCCGCCACTGGATGCACTAATCAATTCTGGGAGATGTCCTTTGAATTTCCCGTGGGATGAGATGATTTGCTAAATGGTACCGTGATGTATAGACTGTCTCTGAAAACCCTATAAAAACCCTGTTAACTGAAGGGTCGGGGCTCTCAATTCAGACCCGCTGCGTCGGTGTTGACTGAGAGACCAGGCCTGGATCTGCAATAAAACTCTCATGTGCTTTACAGCAGTATTGGCTCCTTGGTGGTCTTTGGGGATGACTGAACCGGGCATAACACACCCATGTGGGAGACCCGGATGGAATTCTTGGCTTACGCCTGGCCCAGCTCTGGCTATTGCAGGCATCTGGTGAATGATCTAGCAAATGGAAGGTATCTCTGTGTCTCTCGTCCCCTCTTTGTGGCTCTGCCTTTCAAATGAATGAATGAATGAATACATACATACATACATACATAATCCTATATAAAAAAGGAAGACTTGAAAACTGAGAAAATGTGACCTCTCTTATAGGAACCGACTGCTGGCTCACATGGTTCAGCGGAACAGTGCGGGTCGGGGACAAAACCCTTGGAAACAGCGAGGACTCACCGATAAAGCCCATGCTCCTTCCCAGCACGAAGATGCCATTGAGGGCCCCGATGTCGATGTATTCGTCAGCCTCCTCCCTGCAACACACAGGCACAAGGCGGTTTGTAAGGGGCTCAGAAGCCCCTTCCTCCCGGTGGACAGCGCGCCTCCAATCTGGCTGCCCTGGGAGCAGCAGCTCTTTGGCTTCCAAACAGAAAAGAACTCTGGGTGGTAAGATTAGAGACACTTTTTTTTTTTTTTTTTTTTTTTTTTTTTGATAGGTGGAGTGGACAGTGAGAGAGAGAGACAGAGAGAAAGGTCTTCCTTTGCCGCTGGTTCACCCTCCAATGGCTGCCGCTGCAGCCGGCGCACCGCGCTGATCCTGGCAGGAGCCAGGATCCAGGTGCTTTTCCTGGTCTCCCATGGGGTGCAGGGCCCAAGCACCTGGGCCATCCTCCACTGCACTCCCTGGCCATAGCAGAGAGCTGGCCTGGAAGAGGGGCAACCGGGACAGAATCCGGCGCCCCAACCGGGACTAGAACCCGGTGTGCCGGCGCCGCAAGGTGGAGGATTAGCCTATTGAGCCACGGCGCCGGCTCAAGATTAGAGACACTTTTCATTATCGCCTTTATACCTTTTCATATTTTCTAAATCCTCCCTCATGAGCACGCCTGATGTCTATGGAAACAAAACAAAACCTAATCGGTGTTGTCAAGAGGGAAACAGCTAGGGCAGGCATCGCTGGCACCGCAGGCCAGAACTCCACATCCCACACCAGAGTGCCTGGTTCAAGTCCCAGCTACTCCACTTCCAGTCCAGCTTCCTGCTGATGTGCCTGGGAGGAAGCAGATGATGGCTTAGGCCCTTGCCACCCACGTGGAACACCCAGATGGAGCTCCTGGCTCCTGGTTTGGCCAGGCCCAGTCCTGGCTGTTGCAGACATTTGGGGAGTGAACAGCTGCTGGAAAGGTTTGCTCTGTGTCTCGCTATCACTTTACCTTTCACACACACACACACACACACACACACACAAAGGGCTGCAGTACTCACCGAGTAAAGGACCCACAGTTCCTGAGCATGTCTACAAAGGCAACTCCGATGAAGCCATCTACATTCAGGATAAGATTTGGTTTCTGAGAAGGGTAAAAAAGTCATTGCAGTTACATACGACTTCTCACTGTTTTTCTTTGTCACCATAACTATTAATATAAATTTTGAACACTATTTAAAAACCTCCCACCAAGGGGCTGGCATTGTAGCACAACTGGTGAAGCTGCCACTTGCAATGCCAGCATCCCACATGAGTGCTGGTTCGAGTCCCAGCTGCTCCATTTCCAATCCAGCTCCCTGCAAATGGCCTGGGAAAGCAGTGGAAGATGGCCTACGTGTTTGGGCCCCTGCACCGCGTGGGAGACCCAGAAGAAGCTTCAGGCTCCTGGCTTCAGCCTGATCCAGCCCTGGCTGTTGTAGCCATTTGGGTAGTAAACCAGGGATGGTACATCTTGCTCCCCCTCCTCCCCCCCATAACTCTGCCTTTCAAATAAATAAAATCATAAAAACAATAAAATTTAAAAGATAACCTCCCACCAAAACAGCCCCATTGGTTGAGACCATGTCTCCATTTAATTCCCAGGGTCTCCCGAAAGATCTGACGCCTGGCTGCCATTTAGTCCATCTGCTGAATTCAGTTGTGCAACAGAAGATTAACAACATCCCAGACAGAAAAGCAGGTTTGAGTTTTGACTGCACAATCAAGCCAGAGCCTGGCTCCCAGGTCCCCGACACAGGCTGAGGGCAGGGGGGGGTCCCGGCGGCTACCTTCGAGGTGGTGATCTTCTCCACTTCCAGGGCGTAGTCGAGCAGCGGGGTGGCGGGGAAGTGCTGCCTGGTGTAGTCCTTGAGGATCTGCACGCGCATGTCCGGGTTGTTGATCTGCAAAGGGACCCACCGTTCCGGGGGAGCTCGCTCACACACACTGCCGCCACAGGCGTGCTCCCACTCATGTCGCAGGAGGCAGACTGAATGGGTCGCTCCCCTGAGAGGACACTGCGGCCGAGCCATGTGCACCACCAGACACTGCAGAGGGGCTGAAGGTTGCTGAAGTCCTCTCAAATCCCACAGGGGCCCCAACAACCTTTGCAGGTTCTCTCTTGAGTGCTAGCAGGAAGGAAGGGAGCCTGGGGGAGGTGCACGGCGCTGTAGGCTCAGGTGCTCTGGACCCACCTCTGGCTACAAGGCCAGGTCTTAGGCTCCAACACCAGCTCCGGGACTGGGTCTGGCTGGAACGAAGTTCTACACTGAGCAAGCACACGTTGGGACTGGGGCAACAAAGTGTCTCCCAAATTGTGGAAAGACCTCCAGGTCCATCATGAAATTACCCAGCCATGAAGGGACCTCACCTGTGGGAGAGGGAGGCTGGCTATTCAGTCTAATTCCTGACACCAGAGACCTGCTCCCTCCCCAGCAGACGCCAGGGGGCAGCAGTGCAGGGTTAGCAGTATCCCAGGAGCAACCCTGAGCTGCAGACTGGAAAGACATCTGCTATGTGCTGGAGGTGGGGCATCCCGCAGAGCTCACGGGAGACGGCCCAGTGCTTAGCTGTCTGCAAAGGGCTGTCCTAGGCCACACGCAGGACCCTCCGGGGCTAGTCTGAGTTACTGACGCCAGCACAGTGTCCGACGCAATGAGGTTTCTGGAGCCAGAGCCAAGGAGCCCAGGGCAAAGGGACCTGCAAGCGGCTACTCTTTTGACGCAGGTGACAGAAGACAGGGCCGAGGCCCAGTGGGCATGGTCTAAGTGACCACACAGGCCGTGGCTGCTCTAAGCCTGAGACGTCCAGAGTTGTTGGGTAACTGCAGTGTTACTCAGCCAGGGCTGATGGTGTGTCCCCTTAACCCTGGCCTTAGTGGTTCCTCCTGTGAAGTTACCACATTTCTACCATCTCTTCCAACTACAGATGAACACGATGAGACTGCTTAAGCCGGGCAGGCACTGTGGCATGGTGGTTAAGCCGCAGCCTGTGACACCAGCAACCCATGTGAACTCTGGTTCAAGTCCCACTGCTCCACTTCCCACCCAGCTCCCTGTTAACGTGTCTGGGAAAGCAGCCGATGACTCAAGTGACCGGGTCCCTGCCAGCGACGTCGGAGGCCCAGATGGAGTTCCTGGCTCCTGACTTTGGCCTGGCCCAGCCCTAGCCACTGTGGCCCTTCTATTGGGGCATGAAACAGAAGATGAAATATCCCCCCCCCCCCCGTAACTCTGCCTTCCAAATTGTCTCAAAATACACAAATCACTGGCTTAAGGGCAATCTGTACTATGACATGGAAACGACAGCTGCCTGGTGCCCGCACTGCCAACCTGTTCAGCGCCCTGCGTTCTTGGCACGGAGAGCTCGGATTCACCCGGCCACACTGGCGCTCCCCATCACCGCCCTCTCTGTGGCTTCACCCCTTCAAGGAGAGTGAGGACTTACGGATTTCACTCGGTGCCCGATGCCCATGATCAGCTTCCCTTCCTTCTTCATCTTGTTCACAAACTCCATGGGGATGATGCCACTGTCAAAGGCCTTACTGAACATCTTGGCCGCCGCATCCAAGGCACCCCCAAACCGATCCCCCTGGGGGAGAAACAAGCACACGCGGCTTCGCCAACCAATCCAGTGCGTTCCAAACGGCCCCCAGAGCAGGACCCTGCCACACGCCGCTCACCTCCCGGGGGCACGGTACTTACGATGGTGAGCAGCCCCGAGGTGAGGCTGGAGACCAGGTCCTTCCCAGCCCGAGCACAGATGATGGTGTTGTGAGCCCCAGAGACGGCCGGCCCATGATCGGCGGTCACCATCAGGCACATCTCAATGAACTGGCACGCGTATTTGGGCAACCTGGAGGAGGGTGAGCGAGGGGTGGCAGGAGAGGGAGAGGAGAGGAAAGGTGAGGAGGCACAAAGGTCGGGGTGGCACTGACCAAGCCAAGCTCCGACTGCTCCTCTCTGCCTGGAAAACTGAGGGACAGTGAACTGCCAGTCCAAATCTACACTGATCACACAACCACAAGGCAAAACCTCCTGATGGTTGCTTTAAGAGGCAGAGAGACAGAGTGAGCTTGCATCCACTGGTTCACTCCCTGAATGTCCAGTGGCCCAGGGTTGGGCCAAGGCAGAACCCAGGAGCCAGGAACTCCATCCAGGTTTCCTACATGGGTGGCAGGGACCCAAGTACTTGAGCCATCGCTGCTGTCTCCGCACGTCCGCAGGAGCAGGAAGCTGGAGCCAGGAACCAAAGCTGGGTATCAAGCCCAGGCACTCTGATACGGGATGTGCGCATCTTTGTAGCCTGACAACTAGGCTAAACACCCATCCCAGAACCTGTTGATTTTACAGCAGTTCTAGGCTTTGCTGCTATCAAATACTGTTTTTAAACAGTGGGAGGAGTGGGGTGTCTGGTGCTATGTTGCAGCAGGTTAAGCCATTGTCTATGATACCAGCATCTCATATGGGCACTGGTTTGTACCCTAGCTGCTCCACTTCTGATCCAGCTCCCTGCTAATGCACCTGGGAAAGCAGTGAAGGATGAACCAAGTGCTTGGGCCCCTGCACCCATGTGGGAGACCCAGATGCTTCCAGCTCCTGGCTTTGGCCTGGCCCAGCCCTGGAGTAGACCAGCAGATGAAGATCTGTCTCTCCCTCTCTCTTTTATTCTTTCAAATAAATAACAGTGGGTTTAACAGTGAGGTAAGCTGCTGCTTGGGATATCTGCATCCTAGATCAGAGTGCCCTGGATGGGTCCCGCCTCCGCCGCCTCTGCTTCCTGCCAATGCACGTGGGAGGCAACAGACGATGTCCTGAGTCCCTGCCACTCACACAGGAGCCCTGCAAGGAGTCCCTGCCTCTGGCCTGACCCAGCCTGGCAGCTGCAGGCATCTGGGAGTAAATCAATTGACAAGAGATCTCTGTACCTTTCTCTCTCCTGTTGTTCCACTTTCTAAATAAACATGAACGAACATGAAAAGGTCTAGCAACAAGGCTTTGAAGTGTCTCTTTTGGACAACAGTTTCCAGTATGATGGCCGCGACCAGACTCGGCCTGTATTTGGGGTAGCTGAGTGCAGAGGGGAAGTGGGAGCTGCCCTTTCACAACATGGGAGGCCCGTGAATGGTCTGCAGATGCGGCGAGCCAGGTGCAGACAGAGATACCTGTCCAGGTGTGACAGCTGGGAACTCTCCCCAGAAAGAGCCCGAGGCAGGATCAAGACCCAGCTCTCTGCAGACGAGGGCCTGACCCCCAGCCTTCACCCAGTGCGCTAGGAGTCACATCCTCCCCAACTCCATGGCCCAGCTGTCAGTCTCCGCGAAGGCTAGCTTTCAGAGTTACAAAGAAAACCAATTTTCCCCCAGCCTTCAGGACGATGAGACATATTTGTGACGAGAATACAACCCAACTTTATGCCTGATGCACAGTCCCACCAGGCCTGCACCCTCTAAGCTGCCAGATCTGTCCAAACCACCCGGCTGCCCCGGACAGCCATGTCCAGAGCTCTGCATTTACTTGGTCCCATTTTTGTCAAAGATCCCATGCCAAAGGGGCTGCTGTAAGACCTCGAACGAGGTCACTGCTTTCTGCTTCTCTTGGTTTCTGTCCTTGGAAGACTTAGCTGTGGACCTGCGGCTGTAAGATCGCCCCTGGGCACACTGCCAAGGCCTGGCCACCCCTGTGAGCTGCAGGGCACAGCCCCTCCCACCCCGCATGCCTCACCTTCTCTGGAACCAGAGGAGGCCGAGGACCCCGCCGATGCCCATCTCCTCCTTGAAGACCTCGGTGATGGGCATGCCCGCGTAGATGAGCTCCTGTCCCCGCTCGTCGCAGATGCTGGTCATGAACGAGGCAGGTTTGCGGATCAGACCCAGTTCCTGCAGAGGTGGGGCAGAGGGAAGCAGGCATAGGCAATCACCACAGATTTCCCAGGACTGTGCCCAGCCTGTGCTCCCAGAACCAAAGGGTGCCAATGATGTTTTATTTTACTTTTTAGAAGACTTATGTGTTGGGGCCGGCACTGTGGCACAGCGGGTTAAAGCCCTGGCCTGTCGTGCCGGCATTCCACATGGGTGCCAGTTTAAGTCCCGGCTGCTCCATTTCTGATCCAGCTCCCTGCTAATGCACCTGGGAAAGCAGAGGAAGATGGCCCAAGTGCTCAGGTCCCTGCCACCAACATGGGAGACCTGGATGGAGTTCCTGGTTCCTGGCTTCAGCCTGGCCCAACCATGGCCACTGTGGCCAATTCAGCAGCAACCCAGTAGATGGCAGATTTCTCTGTCTCTGTAACTCTGCCTTTCAAACAAACACATACATCTTTAAAAAGTAAAAAGCAGGAATCCATGCATTATTTTCTCATGAGGCACATTCTCCAGGAACTTTTGGGAGACCCCACATATACTTATGCTCTCTAAGACCACCACCCCGCTCTTGGTCTTGTGGCCTGGTGTTAGCTTAGTGGACATCTTTCCTCACTTTCATTTACTTAGTACACAGACAATACACCATGTAGCTCTGTGTGTATCCATGTACAAACTCGGGCACCTACACAGATCGGCTCACTCCTTCTAAGTGTCCTAGGACCAAGCTCCAGGGTGCTGACAGCCACCGAGAACTGCCAACTACAGCACTCCTTGACTGTTTCTTCCTGTGCAGGACACAGGATTCCGCTACAGTGAATATCGAGAGGCGACCTTGCTGGGCTCCAGGTCTGAGCCCTTCAGCTGCGCGGCTGTCACCCGGCCGCCTCACACAGGCTGGGCCACCTTGTACTCCCGCCAGCGATGGCGGCAGGCACCGCTTCCTCACAGCCGCACAAACAACACGTTACTCATATATATATTTTTTTTAATCTTTGCCAATCTGTGAGGAAAACTGTCATGACAGTTTCATTTTGGTTCTTTTTTGAGTGAGGCTGGGCATTTTTTTCATGTTGAAAGGCCATTTTCTAGCCATTTTTCTACAGGGTTATTGGCCTTTAAAACACTGACGTCCTATGAGTCTTTGCATACTGAGAAAATGCGCCGTCTGCGGGAGTGAGGAGCATCTGGCCTGTGGGCTCCAGCACTGGCCTGTGGCCCTGGCAGCACTCAGACTTCAGTCCATCAGAGCAGGCTCACGTCTCCCCAACGCTGCTGTAAACAAACATCCCGACGGCCCCCGGCACAGAAAAGCCGCCCTCCCAATTCTAGGCCCAGCAGACACTCGGCAGCGTGGACTCTGCTTAACTCTCGAGATCTCTTCCCAAGCACAAAACAACTCCAGGGGACGTTATCTGTCCCCAGTCCCATCTGTTTCCAGGTCAGGAACTGATGTAAGAGACAGGCTGGGGCTGGCATTGTGCAGCAGGTTACGCTGCCGCTTGCGACACCAGCGTCCCACATTGCAGTTCTGGTGTGGCTCCCAGCTGCTCTGTTTCCGATGCAGCTCCCTGCTAATGTGTCTAGGAGGGCAGCAGATGCTGGCCCAGGTGCTTGGCCCCCTGCTACCCACATGGGAGACCAGGATGGAGCTCCTGGCTCCTGGCTTTGGCCTGGCCCAGACTTGGCTGTTGTGGCCATTTGGAGATACACCAGTGGATGGAGGAAATTTCTCTCTCTCTCTCTACCTCCTTCTCACTCGCTCTCTATTGCTCTTTCAGATAAATAACATTTCTTTAAAACAAACAAACAAACAAATAAATAAATAAAAGAACACATACAAATTTAAAAAAGAGAGACACCAGCTATCCTGGCCCTCACAGCCTCTGTGTTTGCTTTACCTAGAAGTCGGAAGGGGCCAGCCACAAACACCAGCCACAGGCACAGCTGGAATCCTGGAGTCAATCCTAGAGTTTCTTCTGATGCCCCTGGAGAAGCCCCTTGGGGACGTGGTTCCCACCACAGAGAGGGGACTACGTGATGGCCCTGTCTAGTTGGCAGGGCCTAGTTTCCAGGAGTTGAAAACAAATCAACTGCAAATTCATCACCTTAGGCCCCCCCAAGTCTCCACTGTCCTCCCATGGGGCACACAAGGCACCTACCCTGGCCCAGGAATAGTCCATGGGCACCGTTGGGGGTGGCACCTCCTGTGCAGGTACAATGACCCCTTTGGCCACAAGATCTTCATACACAGACCTGGGAGGTGGGGGAGAGGGAAAAGACACCATGTGAATTCTACTACTCCGGGCTCTTCTCCGTTGTCCCGAGAGTGCTCTTCATGTAAGCCAAACAGACTGCATTTGCCCACCCCCTCAGCACCTCACACCTCCTTCCGCGAATGGGGCTTTACAGAAAGTTGAATCTGGGGGCCGAGGGAGGGCCAAGGTGGGCGGCACAGGCAGGTGGCAGAGGCAGAGCGGGAAGAGACAGTAGGACACCCAACAACTGCACCAAGCAGAGGCGCTGGTTTCTAAATACTTCCTCGCTCCCCCATCACTTACAGCCACCCGCGCCAGCCAGGAGGCAGGCTCGGAACCAGCCACGTTTTCACACCTGCCTGCCAGACCCGGTCCTGCCGCTTCGAGCACGAAACAGGACAAAGCACAGGCCAAGAAAGAGGAGGAGCGTGATTTCACCATCGGCACAGCTGTGCTGGACATGAGAAGGGCGTGGGAGGAGGCTGGCGGCTGCCCTGCGTCGCTTACTGGATGATTTCGCCAAGCTCGTCAAAGCTCCGGGGCACAAACACCCCTGCTTCCTTCAAGGCCTGGTTCTTGGCGACTGCAGTTTCAGAAGCCTGATTAGCACAGGCACCGGCGTGGCCGAACTGGACCTGGAAGACAAAGGAGAATGGCCTGATCAGGTCTGGCGGTCACCCAAGGGAGCAGAGGCTGCTGGGACACGGTCACACTGGCCAGAGCCAGCAAATGGGACGAACAATGAGGAGACAGAGGCACAGAAGTGCAGGAACTTGCTCAAGGCCATGCAGTGAATGTGCACTGAAGCCAGGAGACAAGCCCTGGCGGCCCAGCCCACCCCATCCTCCTGGGAAGTGGCCAGGGAGAGAAACTGGGTTCATTCTAAGCAACAGGTGCAGAAGTGAGATTACAAACCAGCAGCCTTGGCCAGATGCGAACTTATTTTCCCAAGCATCCTTTATACAAAATACACACCTACATGAAAAGAAAAATAAAAGCCAGAAGCCTCCATGTAAAAAATACAAATTTCCAGCTTCTTTTAAGAAGTGAGATTTTGGCCAGTGCCACGGCTCACTTGGCTAATCCTCCATCTGCGGCGCCAGCACCCCGAGTTCTAGTCCCAGTCGGGGTGCCGGATTCTGTCCCGGTTGCTCCTCTTCCAGTCCAGCTCTCTGCTGTGGCTCGGGAGTGCAGTGGAGGATGGCCCAAGTGCTTGGGCCCTGCACCCGCATGGGAGACCAGGAGAAGCACCTGGCGCGGTGCGCTGGCCACAGCGGCCATTGGAGGGTGAACCAACGGCAAAGGAAGACCTTTCTCTGTCTCTCTCACTGTCCATTCTGCTTGTCAAAAAAAAAAAAAAAAAAAGTGAGATTTTATAAGGGAACCAGCAGATGGAAGATTTCTTCCCTCTCTCTAACTTTACCTTTCAAGCAAATATCTAAATCTTAAACACAAAACCAAACTCTTTGACTGGCATACAGCGGGCAGTTACAATCATATTTAACCTGTCTGTGTGACACTTTCCAGGTTCAGGCACATTAGCAACAGTCCAAAAGCATGCACTGAGGTAAGAAGCTTCCTTTTTAAAGAACTGTATTTATTTATTTATTTATTTTGAAAGGCAGAGTGGATAGTATGAGAGAGAGAGACAGAGAGAAAGGTCTTCCTTTTGCCGTTGGTTCACCCTCCAATGGCCGCCGCGGCCGGCGCATCGTGCTGATCTGAAGCCAGGAGTCAGGTGCTTATCCTGGTCTCCCATGCAGGCGCAGGGCCCAAACACTTGGGCCATCCTCCACTGCACTCCCTGGCCACAGCAGAGAGCTGGCCTGGAAGAGGGGCAGCCGGGACAGAATCCGGCACCCCGACCGGGACTAGAACCCGGTGTGCCGGCACCGTAAGGTGGAGGATTAGCCTATTGAGCCACGGCGCTGGCCAAGAACTGTATTTGAGAGGTAGAGAGACAGACAGCAATCATCCACTGGCTCACTCCCCAGAAGCCCACAACAGCTGGGCCTGGGCAGGGCCGAAGTCAGGAACCAGGAAGTCAATCCAGGTCACCCATGTGGGTGGCAGGAACCTAGTTATCTGAGCCATCACCACTGCCTCCCAGGCTGTGCATTAGCAGGAAGCTGGAGTCAGGAGCTAGAGCTGAGTATTAAACCCAGGTACTCTGGCCGGCGCCGCGGCTCACTAGGCTAATCCTCCGCCTAGCGGCGCCGGCACACCGGGTTCTAGTCCCGGTCAGGGCGCCGGATTCTGTCCCGGTTGCCCCTCTTCCAGGCCAGCTCTCTGCTGTGGCCCGGGAGTGCAGTGGAGGATGGCCCAAGTGCTTGGGCCCTGCACCCCATGGGAGATCAGGAAAAGCACCTGGCTCCCGGCTCCTGCCATCGGATCAGCGTGGTGCGCCGGCCGTGGCGGCCATTGGAGGGTGAACCAACGGCAAAGGAAGACCTTTCTCTCTGTCTCTCTCTCTCCCCCACTGTCCACTCTGCCTGTCAAAAAAAAAAAAAAAAAAACCCAGGTACTCTGATGTGGGACATGGGTATCTTAACCACTAGGCTTTAAAAAAAAAATTTTTTTTTTAACAGGCAGAGTTAGACAGTGAGAGAGAGAGAGACAGAGAAAAAGGACTTCCTTCTGTTGGTTCACCCCCCAAATGGCCATTACGACCAGCGCACAGCGCCGATCCGAAGCCAGGAGCCAGGTGCTTCCTCCTGGTCTCCCATGTGGCTGCAGGGCCCAAGCATCCTCCACTGCACTCCTGGGCCACAGCAGAGAGCTGGACTGGAAAATGAACAACCAGGACAGAATCTGGCGCCCCGACTGGGACTAGAACCTGGGGTGCCAGCACCGCAGGCGGAGGATTAGCCTAGTAAGCCTCGGTGCTGGCCTTTTGAAATTTTTTTAGATTTATTTATTTGAAAGGCAGAGTTAGAGAAAGGCAGAGACAGAGAGAGGTCTTCCATCTGCTGGTTCACTCCCAAGATGGGTGCAACGGCCAGAGCTGTGCTAATCTGAACCCAGGAGCCAGGAGCTTCTTCTGGGTCTCCCATTACAGGTGCAGTGGCCCAAGCACTTGGACCATCTTCTGCTGCTTTCCTAGGCCACAGCAGAGAGCTGGATTGGAAGTGGAGCAGCTGAGATTCGAACTGGCATCCATATGGGATGCTTGCTCTGCAGGCGGTGGCTTTAACCACTAGGCTTTTACTCCTACCCGGAGGTACAGGATAAATCCAATGGAGCATTGAAGTGAGGGAAGGGAAGACAAGGCACTGCAGAGCAGCCACGTGGTAAGCATTATCTTTAACCACACAAGGGAAAACATGAGCCAACCCCGGCACAAAACCCCGGGGGGCTGGCCTTGCAGCACATTGGGTTAAAACTCCTGTGGCATAGCAGAGCCAGCATCCCATATGAGCGCCAATTCCAGTCCCAGCTGCTCCGCTTCCAATCTAGCTCTCTGCAATGGCCTGGGAAAACAGTGGAAGATGGCCCAAGTGCTTGGGCCCCTGTACCTACACGGGAGACCCAGAAGAAGATTCTGGCTCCTGGCTTCAGATTGGCTCAGCTCCAGCCATTGTGGCCATTTGGGGAGTGAACCAGCAGATGGAAGACCTCTCTCTCTCTCTCTCCTCTCTCTGTGTAACCCTGATGTTCAAGTAAATAAATAAATCTTAAAAAAAAAAAAAAAAAAAAACAACTCTGCCTGCAATGCTGGCATCCCATGAGCGCTGGTTTCAGTCACAGCTGACCCACTTCCAATCTGGCTCCCTGCTGATGCATTGGGGAGGCAGTGGAAGATGGCACAAGTACTTGGACCGCTGCCACCTGTGTGGGAGAGCTGGATGAAGCTCCTGGCTTTGGCCTGGCCCAGCTGTTAGGGCCTCTAGGAGAGATATCCAGCAGATGGAAAATCTCTTCCCTCTATCTTTCAAGTAAATAAATAAACCTTAAACAAATAAACAAACCCTGCCTTCAAGTGGGCTGCAGTGAGCAGTTACTATCATCATAGCCAACCTGACACTTTCTAGGTCATTTAACCCCCGGGAGTTGTCACTACTTCCTATAAAATAGGAGATGAAAGACAGAGGAGTAAAGTAACCTGCCTAAAGCCACAGTGGTGGGCGGCGGCATCTGAGCACAGGCCATCTGGCCTCTGTGCTCGGAGCCATCAAGCGGAACAGGGAGAGCCTTCCACTGTGGAAGTACTGGGGCAGCACCGGCTGGGTCACCGGTTGGCAAGGCTCGGAGCACGGGCCTGACGGCGTGGTCCCGCTGTGTGCTTTGCAGGATCTCACCTGTGCGAGTGGCTGGGGGGGAGGGAGAGTGCTTGTCCTCGACAACTCTGGGCTCAAGGGCGTTACTTTTGAGTTTTTTTTTTGTGTTTTGTTTTGTTTTGACAGGCAAAGTGGACAGTGAGAGAGAGAGACAGAGAGAAAGGTCTTCCTTTTGCCGTTGGTTCACCCTCCAATGGCCGCCGCGGCCGGCACACCGTACTGATCTGAAGCCAGGAGCCAGGTGCTTCTCCTAGTCTCCCATGGGGTGCAGGGCCCAAGCACTTGGGCCATCCTCCATTGCACTCCCGGGCCACAGCAGAGAGCTGGCCTGGAAGAGGAGCAACCAGGACAGAATCCGGCACCCCGACCGGGACTAGAACCCGGTGTGCCGGTGCCGCAGGCGGAGGATTAGCCTATTGAGCCGCGGCGCCGGCCTATAGACTTCTCAAACACGAAAACTCAAAGTTCTCAAAGGGTGACAGATCACATGGCGCTCTCCTGAGCCACTGAAGCTCCCTCACCATTTGGTCTGGTGTGGTTCGGCTCTGACGACCGTCTCGGCAGCATCAGTGTTTTGAGGAACACGTCTGAAAAACACCCCTGACCGTACCCCTCAGCCCTGCTCCCATTCCCCGGTTCTCAATGTTGTTTTCCAGAGTGGCTTCTCTGGCTTAACAAGGAGACAGCAGACTGCCCTGTGTACCTCTCTTCTCTACAGAGTTCGAAGTGCTGCAAGGTCAAGTGATTGGGACGTGTTAAGAATTCATGATCAGGGGCTGGCGCTGTGATGTAGCAGGTCACAACAGAGAGCTGGATCAGAAGAGAAGCAACCGGGACTAGATCTGGTGCCCGTGTGGGATGCTGGCACAACTGGTGGAGGATTAACCCACTGTGCCTGCTCCACTTTTGATCCAGGTCCCTGCTAATGCACCTGGGGAAGCAGTGGACAACAGCCCAAATGTTTGGGTCCCTGCATGCTCTTGGGAGACCCGGGAAGAAGCTCCAGGCCTCTGACTTCACCCTAGCCCAGCCCTGGATGTTGAAGACATTTGGGGAGTGAACAAGAGAATGGAAGATCTCTCTCTACCCCTCTAACTCTTTCAAATAATAAGTATTTTAAAAAAATTTCAAGATCATCTAATGCACTTTAGTTAATTAAAAGAGAGAGAGAGACAGAGAACATTCCCATCTGCAGGTTCACTCCCCAGAAGTGTGCAACAGCCCTGGATAACGCCAGGAGCCAGGAACTCCATGCAGTTCTCCCAGTGGGCAGGAACCCAATTACCCGCCACAGCTACCACCCAGGGTCCACATCGGCAGGAAGCTGGAGCCAAGAACCACTTCCACGTGGGATGCAGGCACCTTAGATCACTAGGCTGACCACCTGCTTCTCACTGTACTGTATTTGTCTTTGTTTGGACACAATTTTGTAAAGCTTACAAAATCAACTTAAAAACAAACCAAAACCCACTGAGGCCCTGCCCCACCTACTGGATGATGTGTGCCTGTCCAGAAACGCAACAGCAAGGGGCCAGGCCTGTGGGAGGCGCTGGGGGAGGGGAGCAGCCGAGGAGAGAAGCAGAACAGCTTCAGGGAAGGAGCGGCTTAGGGAGAACGGACGCAGAGTTGCTAGAGCTTGCACGTGTGACTTTGACAATGATGTTCACTTATGTCACACAACAACCCTGGATCCTCCCCATCACACGGCTCAGGAAACAGAGGTCCTGCCCTGGTCCCCACACACGTCCCCCAAGAGCAGAGTTCATCTTGGGAGGGTGGGCAGGTGTCCGTGCCCCTCCCAAGCACACACAGATGGAAAAGGGATCCCACTGTCAGCATTTACAGCGCCCGCCCTCCCTTCCACCTGGTTCTTCTCGTGCCTGCCTTGACGACACATGCCCTCCTGCTGGGCACGCGGGCTGTTTCCGTTTTCTGCCATTACAAGGGTGGAGTGGGTGTCCTTGCACACATACTTAGAACTGTTTCTGCATGCACACCCTATATGTAAATTTGCAGAAATGGTATCGCTCAAAGACGTGCACTTGACAACTGGACAAATGGTGTCTCTTTGAAGTAGGCTGGACTCAGAGCCGGCGCCGTGGCTCAATAGGCTAATCCTCCACCTTGCGGCGCCGGCACACCGGGTTCTAGTCCCGGTCGGGGCGCCGGATTCTGTCCCGGTTGCCCCTCTTCCAGGCCAGCTCTCTGCTATGGCCAGGGAGTGCAGTGGAGGATGGCCCAGGTGCTTGGGCCCTGCACCCCATGGGAGACCAGGAAAAAGCACCTGGATCCTGGCTCCTGCCATCGGATCAGCGCGGTGCGCCGGCTGCAGCGGCGGCCATTGGAGGGTGAACCAACGGCAAGGGAAGACCTTTCTCTCTCTGTCTCTCTCTCTCACTGTCCACTCTGCCTATCAAAAAATAAAAATAAAAAAATAAAAAAAAAAAAAAATAAAAAAAAAAAAAAATGAAGTAGGCTGGACTCTGACAACAAAGCAAGCTTTCTAGGGGGAAAGAATGACCAAAGCTTAACCGGGAAAGTACAGAGAGGCAGGCACGGTGGCACAGTGCATTAAGCCCCTGCCTGTGACACTGGCATCCCAAACTGGAGTGCCAGTTCTTTTTTTTTTTTTTTTTTTTTAGAATTATTTATTTATTTGAAAGGCAGAGTTACAGAGAGGCAGAGGCAGAGAGAAAGAGAGAGAGGGAGAAAGAGAAATACAGAGAGAGAGGTCTTCCATCTGATAGTTCACTCCCCAGATAGCTGCAATGGCCGGAGCTGTACCGATCTGAAACCAGGAGCCAGGAGCTTCTTCCAGGTCTCCCGCCCGGGTGCAGGGGTCCAAGGACTTGGGCCATCTTCTATTGCTTTCCTAGGTCATAGCACAGAGCTGGATCGGAAGTGGAGCAGCCAGGACTCGAACCAGCACCCATATGGGATGCTGGCATTGCAGGTGGCAGCTTTACCCGCTACGCCACAGCGCAGGCCCCATGGAGTACCAGTTCTAATCCCAGCTTCTCTGCTTCCCGTTTAGCTTCCTGCTAATGTGCATGGGAAGGCAGAAGATGGCCCAAGTACTCAGGGCCCTAATAGCATATAGGAGACCCAGATGGAGGCCCAGACTTCCAGCTTCAGCCTGGCCCGACCCTGACTATTCAGAGCATTTGGGGAGTGAACTCTCTTCCTCCCCTCCCCCAGCCCTGTCTCTCCCTGTCATTGTGCCTTTCAAATAAATAGGCCTTTAGAAAAACAGGGTTTGCAGTAAGGATTATCACTGTTGCAGGAAAGCCCTGAAGGGCAAGTTCTATCTTTTAACACACGTAGCACTGTGACAGCTTTCCCGTCCCAGGCTGTTCCACAGCTACTCATGAACTGATCTGAGGGCCGAGCGGTCGCTTCCTTCCGTTCCATCCTCAGTGGACAAACCATTTCAAGAAATAAGGTTCTCCAGGCTGCAGTATGGGCACTGCAGTCCGATTCAGACGCCCAGTGGCAGGCAGACAGCAGCAGCCCAGAGAGTGCACAGCTCCGCCCCACTGTATGCTGTCCGGCTCTTTCACACGCACCACGTCTGCTCACGGCACCAAACCAACGCCTTTCCTCCTGCCAGCTCCCTGGGCTCCTCAGCTGGGCATGGGCTGCGACCACCGCTCCTCACCCCTCACAACACCAGTCGGGCGCCACCTTCTCAGTGAAGCACCTCACCTCCTCCAGAGAGCCAGCCTGGAGCTGGCGATGAGCCGGTGTCCTCCAGCTGGACACCAACTCCCAGGGGGCAGGGCCCACCCCGTGAGTCACAGGGACAACAGCCCGGCCCCCTCGCCGCCCTCTTGCCGTACCTCAGAGGAGAACATGGTGGCGCAGGTCCCGATGCACCAGCAGACCACGGGCTTGTTGATGCGGCCCTCCTTGATGCCCCGGCAGATCTTGTACTCCTCAGTGCCCCCGATCTGCCCGGGAACGAGCAGAGCCCACAGTTAGTGGAGGCAGGCCCACAGTGCTCCAGGACCCGCGCTGCAGCAGGAGAAACCGCCCCAGACCACACAGGAGCCCACCACCTACGAGGGTCCCACGAGATAGGCTCAGCTAGGGTACGGAGGACATAGTTTTGGCCAAATAACAGAACGCGAGTTCAGTTTTGGCCTGGATGCAAGGAGGAATGTGGAGCCCAGCAGGAGCCCCAGGGACAACCCATCCCTATCTATAGCCGAGCAGCTCTGCCCAGAGGTACAGGCGAGGCACGGGGCTGCGGGGCTCCTGCCAAATCCTGACAACCCCAGGGCTAGCCAGGTGGAGGGTCGGCCAGAGCAGCATTTCTTCTTTACTTTTATACTCAAAATAGCTTACCTCGCCAAGAACCACGATCATTTTGACCCCTGGCGTGTCCTGGTAACGTAACACGTGATCCATGAATGTTGAGCCGGGGTACCTGTGGGCAGCGGGGAGGACCGGGTCAAGAGCGGCTGGGAGAGGGGCGCACGGGGCTGAGTAGTACGCCCGTATTAGGGACACAAGGTATCCCACGGGTGTGGACGTCCAGTGGGGAATAACGCAGGTGTGTGGGAGGGGAGGGCGGCGGATGGGGCAGAAGAGAGGACGCGGGGGAGCTAAAAGCAGAGGGGGAGAACGGGCACAGGAGCAGCCCGGAGCACGTTGGCTGGCGGTGAGAGACGCCCTGGAAGGCACAGGCGTTGGTTTTAAGATACAGATACAGGCCGGTGCCGCAGCTCACTAGGCTAATCCTCTGCCTGCGGTGCCGGCACACCAGGTTTTAGTCCCAGTCGGGGCGCCGGATTCTGTCCCAGTTGCTCCTCTTCCAGTCCAGCGCTCTGCTGTGGCCCAGGAAGGCAGTGGAGGATGGCCCAAGTCCTTGGGCCCTGCACCCCATGGGAGACCAGGAGAAACACCTGGCTTTGGATCAGCGCGGTGCGCTGGCCACGGCAGCCATTGGAGGGTGAACCAACGGCAAAGGAAGACCTTTCTCTCTGTCTCTCTCTCTCTCACTGTCCACTCTGCCTGTCCAAAAAAAAAAAAAAGACACAGCTACCCACTCTCTGAAGAAGCTGGAACCTGAGGGCTCGCTTTCCTTTCAGGTGGGTAGGACTGAAGGACAGGATGTGGCAGATGTGACTCTGTGACCCCGACACGCGAGGGTGATGGAGCCAAATGGGCACTGCGATTTGATTTCAAAGCCGGCTCTCTTCCCCACGACGCTCTGCCGTCCAGGGCCAACAGCTCGGACCACGGCCCCGGCACAGCTTTGGCTGATTTCATGCCTCCATCGGGTCCGGGACAGGAGTCGAGACACTGCCCCGTCTTACAGACTTAGCGGTCGGGGCCAGAGCTCTGCCAGTGAGCAGAGACGGCAGGGCTCGGCGGCAGCCTCCCAGCGCACGGCAGCGGCTCACCTGTCCCCGCCAATGGCCACGCCCTCGTAGACGCCGTCCGTGGTGCGGGAGATGATGTTGTTGAGCTCGTTGGACATGCCTCCGGACCGGGACACGTAGGCCACGCTGCCGGGACGGTAGAGCTTGGAGGCCAGGATGTTGTCCAGCATCCCACCCGTGTTCCCGATCTTGAAGCACCCAGGCTTGATGCCGCCAACCTGCACGGGGATGAACAGCAGGCGGGCACGGTTCCTGGCTGGCCACAGGGCTCAGGGACAGCACTAAGCCCCTAAGGGGCCCGCCCAGGCCGCTCCAGCCCAGCTGGGGGGAAAACGGTCACGAGAACTAAGCGCTCCTTGGGCTTCCTGCGGAGGGAGAAGCCCCTCTCTCTTAAGAGATGCTACACAGAAAAAGCAGTGGCTTGTGTGGAAAGCACGGCCGCTCCTGCAAACTCAGGTCCGTACGAGGTCAGCTCACCACTCTCACTCCAGAGGGGCGCAGCTCCCAGCAGAGGGGACAACACAGCTGCGCCTCTCGGGTCAAAATCACTCCCTGCCTCTAAAAGTAAGGTCCCGTGCTTAGCTGGAAACCCGACCTTCAGATTCGTAACAGGGCCACCCCGCTGTGGAGCAGCAGGCTAAGCGGCTGCTTGGGACGCACACATCCCATACTGGGCGTGCCTGGCTCGAGCCCTGGCTGCTCTGCTTCTGACCCAGCTTCCTCCTAATGCATCCTGGGTGGCACGGCCCTGCCACCCTCATGGGCAACCTGGATGGAGTCCCAGGCTCCTGGCTTCAGCCTGGCCTAGCCCTGGCTGTTGTGACCATTTGGGGAGTGAATCAGCAGATGGAAAAATCTCTCTGCGACTCTCCCTGTCACTCTTTCAAATATTTTTAAAAAATAATTTGTATGCAACTAAGTAAAAATAAGAACAAGAATTTCTTTTTTTTCTTATAGATTTTTGAGTGAAAATTATGATCTTCAAGTTGTTGCTTCTTTGATCTATACTTACAGGAATAATCAAAGACTATGCTATGGTTGTATGAAAGTAGACAAACTCTTTAAAAATGTCCTGCTAGGGGCTGGCACTGTGGCGCAGTGGACTAAGCCTCGGCCTGCAGCGCAGTTTGAGTCCCGGCTGCTCCTCTTCTGATCCAGTGCTCTGCTATGGCCTGGGAAAGCAGCAAAAGATGGCCCAAGTGCTTGGGCCCCTGCACCCATGGGGGAGACCCAGAAGAAGCTCCTGGCTCCTGGCTTCAGATGGCACAGCCCCAGCTGTTGCAGCCATCTGGGGAGTGAACCAGCGGATGGAAGACCTCTCTCGCTCTCTTCCTCCCTCTCTGTAACTGCCTTTCAAGTAAATAAATAAATCTTTTAAAAAAAGTCCTGCTAATGTGGATCCTGGGAGGCAGCTGCAATGGTTTAAGTAATTGGGCTTCTCCCACCCACACGAGAGGCGTGCCTCTTCCACCCAGCTGTTGCATGCATACAGGGAGGAACTAGTGGACTGGAGTCTGTCTATCTCTCTGCCTTTCAAAACAAACAAAAGCAACTTCTCATTAGCCCCTGAAATTATATATAAAGGTGAATGGACTGGGGCTGGCATTGTGGCAGAGTGGGTTAAGCCCTGGCCTGAGACGCTGGTATCCCATATGAGCACTGGTTCGTCCTGGCTGCTAGCTAATGCAGCAGAGGATGGCCCAAGTGCTTGGACCCAGGCCACCCAGGCGGTACACTGGCTCCTGGTTTTGGCATGGCCCAGCCCTAGCCATTGCAGCCATTTAGAAAGTGAACCAGCAAATGGAACATCTCTCTCTCTCCCCCATCCCCCCACCACCCTCACCTTGTAACTCTGCCTGCCTTTCAACTGAACAAATCTTCATTTAAAAAGAGGAAATGGACCGTGGAGAGAGCGGTTAAAAATTAACTAGAAATGGATGACTGACAGTTTCCGATGTGTTCCCTGAATCTCTTGAACCTAGCAAAGAGACAGAAGAGTGAGGAGGGCCTCGGAGGGCCTGGGGGGGGGGGGCTCACAGTGGCAGGTCCGATGATGGTCACTCCCTTCTGGTTGGCCCTCTTGATCAGCTTCCTGGTGAGGGCTTCGGGGATGCCTTCCGCTATGATGGCGATGGTGCGTATCTAGGCAATGGCAGGTGTTTCTCATCAGCACCTCCCAGGCCCCGTGTCCCCTCCCGGCATGCTCCCCCCACCCCCCAGTCACCCTAATGCTCTCCCAGGAGCAGGGCGGTGCTCACGCAATGGATCTCCCTGGGCCAACACCACTCAGTGATTCAGGACACAAACAAGAGCAAATGTTTTCAAAGCCTGCCCTATTACCTCTCACCCAGAAACTCCAGCCACCTGCTCTCCACCTGTCGTGTCTGCTCATAAAGCAGCGAAGTGTGGCTTTCCTCTGCAGTACTCTCCGAGTCCTGCCCATGTCCCCACAGGGCAAGGCCTGAGCATGAGAGAAGCAGCTGCTTCCACACTCAGCCCAGAGAGTGCGCCGAGGGAGGCAGAAGACGGGCCCAGGAACCTCCTCTCCGGCTCCAGACCAGGGCCTAGCAAACTCCTTGTGTAAAGCGTTTTAGGTTCTCCGGGCCATGTGGTCTCTGCAGCAGTGTTTTTAGTGTAAAAGCAGCCACAGGCCGGCGCCGCGGCTCACTAGGCTAATCCTCCGCCTTGCGGCGCCGGCACACCAGATTCTAGTCCTGGTCGGGGTGCCGGATTCTGTCCCGGTTGCCCCTCTTCCAGGCCAGCTCTCTGCTGTGGCCCGGGAGTGCAGTGGAGGATGGCCCAAGTCCTTGGGCCCTGCACCTGCATGGGAGACCAGGAGAAGCTGCGGTGGCCATTGGAGGGTGAACCAATGGCAAAAGGAAGACCTTTCTCTCTGTCTCTCTCCTCTCTCTCACTGTCTAACTCTGCCTGTCAAAACAAACAAACAAACAAACAAACAAAAAACCCAGCCACAGGCGGAATGGAAATCAGAGTGTAGTTGTATTTAAAAAACTGTATTTATAAACACAGGTTATGTGGCAGGCGCTGTGGCGCAGCAGGTGAGGCCGGGACACCCCCATCCCGTATCAGTGCAAGGGTTCCAGGCCAGCTTCCTCCACCAATGATGACTCAGGTGCCTGGGTTCCTGTCACCCCCACGGGAGACCTGGAGAGAGTTCTGGGCTCCTGGCCTTTGCCTGGCCCAGCCCTGGCTGCTGTGGGCATTTGGGGTGGACGATTTCTCTGTCTCTGTCATTCTATCTCCCTCTCCGTCACTCTACTTTCCTACTAATAGATAAAAATAAACATTTTTTAAAAGTACTTAAAAAAATAGCACAATGGGACTAGGCTTTGCCTTGGGTTGTGGTTTGCCAACTTCTGCTCTAGACTGAAAACAGCAGCTTGTTTTTAGGAAGTATGCTTTATATTTCACTTCATCCAGGCATCAAAAAAACTTTTTTTGACAGGCAGAGTGGACAGTGAGAGAGAGAGAGAGAGAGAGAGAGAGAGAGAGAGAAAGGTCTTCCTTTTCTGTTCGTTCATCCCGCAATGGCTGCACCGGCCAGCGTGCTGCGCCGATCTGAAGCCAGGAGTCACGTACTTCTCCTGGTCTCCCATGGGGTGCAGGGCCCAAGCACTTGGGCCATCCTCCACTGCACTCCCTGGCCACAGCAGAGAGCTGGCCTGGAAGAGGGGCAACCGGGACAGAATCTGGCGCCCCGACCGGGACTAGAACCCAGTGTGCCAGCGCCACAGGTGTAGGATTACCCTATTGAGCCATGGCTCTGGCCAAATCAAAATAATTTTATGTTCTCCAGTTGTAGGCTAAAACATGACAAACTGGAACCAGATAAAAATAAAATAAATTGAATAAAAGAGTCAATATCTTAATTTATTAAAGGTTTCTGCCAATCAATTTTTAAAAAGACAAATAAAAAAAGAGAAGGAGATGGGCCGGTGCTATGGGGTAGCAGGTTAAGCCTCAGCCTGCGGTGCCAGCATCCCATATGGGCACCAGTTCAAGTCCCGGCTGCTGCGCTTCCGATCCAGCTCTCTGGTATGGCCTGGGAAAGCAGTAGAAGATGGCCCAGACACTTCGGCCCCTGCACCCATGTGGAGGACCTAGAAGAAGCACCTGGCTCCTGGCTTCAGATCAGCCCAGCTCCGACCACTGCGGTCACTGGGGGAGGGAACCAGTGGAAGGAAGACCCTTCCCTCTCTGTATCTCCCTCTCCTTGTCTGTAACTCTCTCAATAATCTTTTTTTTTTTTTTTTTTTTTTTTTTTTTTTTTTTTTTTTGACAGGCAGAGTGGACAGTGAGAGAGAGAGACAGAGAGAGAAAGGTCTTCCTTTGCCGTTGGTTCACCCTCCAATGGCCGCCGCTGCAGCCGGCGCACCGCGCTGATCCTGGCAGGAGCCAGGAGCCAGGTGCTTTTCCTGGTCTCCCATGGGGTGCAGGGCCCAAGCACCTGGGCCATCCTCCACTGCACTCCCTGGCCATAGCAGAGAGCTGGCCTGGAAGAGGGGCAACCGGGACAGAATCCGGCGCCCCAACCGGGACTAGAACCCGGTGTGCCGGCGCCGCAAGGTGGAGGATTAGCCTATTGAGCCACGGAGCCGGCTCTCTCTCAATAATCTTAAAAAACACAACAACAACAACAAAGAAATAAAGAAAAAGAGAGGGCGGGAAGTCATGGAGTACAAAAGGCCAATCAAGGTTTGCAGAAGCTCGTCTTAGTTATTGATCAAAGATGTGCAAGCTGAACAAAAAGTCTATTAATTCTGCAGCTATTTCACCGGCAAGGGAACCATAACACTCGAATGATCACTGGGAACCGCCACCCCTGCCACTCTCCTGGAGGGCAGGACGGAGCGAAGCTTTCGGAGCTGCACACTCGGAAGCAGCAGCTCCACGTCTGGAAACTTGTGCTCAGGGAATCAGACACAGATGCAAACGTGGACCCAAGATGCCCCTCACAAAACTGGGACAGGCAGGTGATGTTGCCAGGAAATATTTCCTGGTGTGCAAAGGGCAGGCAGACAAAGCAGGCTGCAGGAGGGCCACGTACAGGGTTAGTCCCCCTGCTCTAGAGAGGTGTGGATAAAGCCAAACTCACGGGGCAGCACTCACGCTTCCGGGAAATGAGACTTTAAATAGGTATTTTTTCTTCTTATTTATCAGAATGCAGTTTTTCTAGAGTGCATGTGTGATACTTTTATATTGAGGAAGTGCTTTTGATCTTGCTCTCACACCAGTCTGGAACGGCACACAGAGGACCTGGCGGGGGCGGGTGAGCTGCACCGTGAACCCAGGTAAGCAGCCCGGTTTGACCAGCTCTGGGTCAGTCCCCTGACCTCTGCAGATCACGCAAACCACAGGCCACTCCTGAACCCCAAGCCCTTTGTCCCAGGCAGCGGTGACTGTGGACGCGCGGGGACTTACCTGTGCATAATTCATGGTCTCCATGGTGCTGTCGTAGGCGGAGCGGAGAGAGGCAAAGTTGATGAGCACATCCACTTCCGGGTGCTTCTTCATGGCATCGGCCATGTTCTTGAAGACAGGGATCAGGATCTCCTTGTGTCCCCAGTAAAACTTCTGCTTGTGGTCCCCACTGTGAGAGGGGAAAAGCAAGGCTGAGAGAGGGTCACCACCTGGAAGGTGCAACAGGCAAGGTCTCTGCCCTCTAAGAGCTTCTGCGGAAGGGCAAAAAGTCCCCCAGGAGTACCGCCCGCCTCGTCCTGGCGCAGGGAGCGCAGACCCCTCCCCAGCAAAGGGGAGAAGCGAGCTGACACCCCAGGTTTTGTCTCAGCTGAGGCCGGCTTCCTGCCATGGCGGGACTCACGTGAAGGGGTAGACCATGGCAGCCACGGAGGGCTCGTCTCGGGAGCAGACGTAGTCGAAGTCCAGCATGCCTTGCACGGCCCGGGTCTGCATGCCCCACACGATGGCTTTGGTGTGGCGGCTGAAGAGTGTGGTGCTCTTTCCTGGTGGGCAGAGACACAGCGAGTGCACCCAGAATATGCACTTGGGAACCTGCGGGGGCAGGGGCGGGGCAGAGCCCTCCACGCCAAGTTCAGGACAAAGGCTCCTTCAAGACCACAAAAGGATGTCAGAGCAACTTAGTGAGGAGATACCTTAATTTCTTTTTTTTTTCTGGAAGAAGGCAGCAGAGAACAGAAAGAGCTAAAAGCACCTGCCTGACTTGTCAACGGCCCTGTGAGGAATAGAGGAAGGACACCACCTGGGAGAACCAGCCCCCACCTACAGGACCCCCAGACCCCAGCTAAGGATACCCAGGGAGAATCCAGGGCCTGGTTGATTTCACAGGAAAGGTACCAGGGACTTTCAAAAGTTCATGGAAAATAGAATTAAAAAGTGTTTTGGTACAAACCAATTCTTAAAATACATGCCTCCAATTGTGAAAAAATGCAAATATGACTGGCGCCATGGCTCACTAAGCTAATCCTCTGCCTGTGGCACCAGCATCCCAGGTTTAGTCCTGATTGGGGCGTCAGATTCTGTCCCGGTTGCTCCTCTTCCAGTCTAGCTCTCTGCTGTGGCCCGGGAGGGCAGTGGAGGATGACCTGGTGCTTGGGTCCTGCAACCGCATGGGAGACCAAGAGGAAGCACCTGGCTCCTGGCTTCGGATCGGCATAGCCTGCCAGCTGGCACCGTAACAGCCATTTGGGGGATGAACCAACGGAAAAAGGAAGACCTTTCTCTCTGTCTCTCATTCTCTCACTGTCTAACTCTGCCTGTCAAAAAAAAAAAAAAAAAGCAAATATGAAAAAAATTATGTATATGTTTCAAGGGTTTTTTTTGCACCAAAATAAGTTTTTGTTGTTGTTGTTGTTGTTATTTTATTTATTTATTTATTTTTGACAGGCAGAGTGGACAGTGAGAGAGACAGAGAGAAAGGTCTTCCTTTTGCCATTGGTTCACCCTCCAGTGGCCGCTGCAGCCAGCGTGCTGCGGCCGGCGCATCACGCTGATCTGAAACCAGGAGCCAGGTGCTTCTCCTGGTCTCCCATGCGGGTGCAGGGCCCAAGCACTTGGGCCATCCTCCACTGCACTCCCGGGCCACAGCAGAGAGCTGGCCTGGAAGAGGGGCAACTGAGACAGAATCCGGCGCCCCATCCGGGACTAGAACCTGGTGTGCCGGCGCCGCAGGCGGAGGATTAGCCTAGTGAGCCGCAGCACCGGGCAGTTTTTGTTTTCAAAGTTAATTTCTTTCATTTATTTGAAGGGCAAAATGACACACAGGGAGAGAGACACAGATCTTCCATCCACTGGCTCACTGTCCAAATCCTGCAACAGGCAGGATTGTGTCAGGCTGAAGCCAGGAGCCAAGAACTCCATTCAGTTCTCCCACGTGGTGGCAGGGGCCCAAGTGCTGTAGCCACCACCAGCTGCCTCCCAGCAGGGGTGGGACTCGAGCCTGAGCACCCCAAAATGGGATGCAATTGTCCCAAGTGGCAGCTTAACCCCCTGCGCCCCAACATCTGCCCCTGAACTTATCTTTCAATGCCCTTTTTCCAGAAACTTTTTTTGCAAGTCTTGATAAATTATTTTAGAAGTCACTGGGAAAAAGGGGGTAAGCTCTCCCCATCCACTTTAAACAACTCCCCAGCAACACTGTTTACTTTGTCCATGTGGACCTGAACCCAGCGCCAGTCAGGGTTGGAATTCTTGTGAATTCTAGGGCACCACAGGTGCCAAGGAGAGGCTGGCTGCGCCAGGCCTGAGGACAGGGCAGCTCAGGCCAGGGTGCTGGCAGCCAGGGCCCCCACTTGCCTCTATTCTTCCCGTCCTCCCCCTTCCTACACCTGGTCGGAACAATGCTCCCTGGCAGCAGGAAAGAGGTGAGTGGCAAAAGGGACAAAAGGCGCTGGCAGAAGCACAGCCCGTGGGGTGCAGGGGAGCCCTCACCCTTCCCTCCAGTCAGGGCCCAGGGGAGGCCCTCAGCTCCCCCAGGGTAACAATGCATCGGGCCCAGTGGCACCTGGCATTAATTAACCTGTTGGACCACACAGTCTGGCTCAGCTGACCTGGCTCAAGGTCTGATCAAATCCTATACAGGCCTACCTCTTCCTTCATAGCCCTAAGCTTCTCAAGACAGAAGGCTCCGGATGTTGCAAATACCTGGGATTTGCTGCCACCTGCACATGGAGCCCAAGAGACATGGGATCCCAGGGACAAGGGAAGCCACCTAATCCAGTTCTCACACTGCCCAGTCCCAGCAAACTGAAGCCCAGAGATGCTCAATGACAGAGGTCCTAGATCACCTAGCACCAGAGCCAGGAGTGCGGAACGACTTAAGATACAGCTCAGCTGTGCAACAGAGGAGGCGGGGCCTAAGTCAGGGCTCCTGGGGAGGGGGGGGCCCACACCCGGGTCTGAGCATGCGCACATAGTCCATGGAGCAGAGGACACAGTCACCCACTCCTCCGGCAGCAGCAAGCACTGAGGAGTCAAAGCTGGAGGGGGCGATGGCCGGCTCAGCAGCACCAAGGGTGCTGCAGAAAGAACTGGCTTTCAGAGCCGACCCCCACCCCCAAGCAGGCTCCTCCCCTGCCTTACTGAGGGGGAGGGCTGGTGCTGGCACAATCCACCCTCCCTCCCGACCCTTCCTGTTTCCCCACTTCCCCACACAGCCCCCTCCCTGGGGTACAGCCCTCAAACCACAGTCCACCCCTGTTCTTTCTGTACAGGGCTCAGTCTTGGGTGACTCTGGATCTTTCTCGGGGCAGAAAATGCATGGCGTGAAGGCAGGAGGTCAGAGGACTGTGCGCCTGGCCTTGCAGCAGGGGGTCAGCGACCTCCCACTAGCAAGGGGTCAAGGTCAGGAAACTCTCCTGCCCTCACAGCTGTGATTCATCTATTCCCCCAGGCTAGGAGAGAAGGAAAGGGAGAGAGAGATGAGAGAGAGAGAGTGGGTGTGTGTGTGTGTGTGTAAAATGTCCATTATAAGATGTAGGCTCAGATCCAGACAAAGCCCAGGTCCCTTCCAATGCTCCAGACTCTCTCCTCCATCCAACCTGTCCTTCCACTAAAGAGCTGGGGCAGTGTAAACCTGTCCCCAGTATTAGGAGTGCTGGGATGAAGTGGGCGGCGGTGAGGCCCAGGCAGCAAAAGCCAGAAAAGGACGGTTTCAAGAGACGTATATCAGAGTGGGGTGACCTGGGGCTCCTTCCTGCAGCCACGGGCGCCCCCTGCAATGGGACGGCTCCTTCCTTCCCCAAGACATCCCTCCCTGACACCACGCCCCACTCTGGAAGGGTGGGCCTGGCTCCTCAGGCTCCACCCCTTCGCAGGTGTCAAGCCAGAGAGCCATACAGTGAGGACAGCGTTGAGTGGAGGGCATGTTCTCAGCGGGCGTGGGAAGGGAGTTAGAGCCAAGACTAGGATCACTTGGGGACAGGCCACACTGAGGTGGGGACAGAAAATAGAGCAGACAACACTGTGACCCACCAAGAGAGGGGAAACAGAACACACAGAGAAACTGTCACCGCTGATAAAGCCACACGCGGAGCTGGGGCAGGTGGGGGCATCCTACCTTGCAGGGGTCTTGGACTTGGGACTGAATCTGTCAAAGAAAATGACCAAGGCAACTGAGTGACCCGCTGACAGCTGGAGGCTTTGGAGGGAGAGGGTGGTAACAGGGCAGGGTCCCATGGACGTGTGTTTCCAGGCTGACCCCTCACAACCCCTCGCCCACTGCACAGTGGTCACGGAAAGGAAGCCAACAGAAGCGGCAAATGTGCCAATCAGAAGGAGTACAGGAAAGGCAGAGGGCCGAGGGGAGGGGGCAGAGAGGGGCTGCAGGAGCACGCAGGCTGGGGGTGCTCACAGCAACCTCCCCAGGCTTCTGAAGGGGCAGTGGATGGATGACTGTCAGCCCCACTGGGCTCCCTGGCTGGCCCAGCCCCACCCTCTCCAGCACAGGCCTGCACCTGTCACTCTAGGCCATGGACAAAGCCGCTGATCTGGGGGGATCACAGGGCAGTGGCTTCTGATCTTGAGCCCCTGGAGCTGATGTCACCATCTCCCAAAATGCCTTTAGCCAGGCCTGCCTGGGCCAGGAAGGGCCTGCACGGGGCTCAGCAGCCCGGGGGCAATGACTGCTTGTCTGGCGCTGACGGGGAGGCCCAGCTGGCAGGGATCGCAATGGAAAGATGAGTCAGGTGAAGGACAGCTGGACCAGGACCGGGAGACCAAGGGCAGAGAGCCCTGTGCTGCTGGCGGCAGGGTGGGAACTGCGCCGAGGGGCTTGCTCTGCCATCCTGGGCTCCTGCCCCCCATATGGAAAGGGGAATCTAAGAACTTCCCACATCTTGCTATTTCTAAAATCCTGTCCCTTTCGCAGCCTCCCTACCCAGCTCTCACCCAGACAGGAAGGACAGGGGAGAAGTGAGAGGGGAGTGAGATGACCCAGGCATGGGGTGCGTCCTCAGCTCAGGACAGATCACCTGCTGGAGCCAGCCCATCCTCCAGTCCCAGTCCCACCCCACACCCTCAGGCCACTCACCCAAAGCCCAGACCACTGCACCTGCTCTGCCAGCCCAGGCAGGACAGGACAAGGGCTGACAGAAGGGGCAGGCACCAACAGGCCGCTTCCTGCAACCTCCAGGAGTTACCTTGTGGCATGGCAGGCTTGGCCTTCTTGGCAGGTGCCACGTCGTCAGCCCTGGATTCAGAAAAAGACGCAGTCCTGCTGGGGGCTGGGGTCTGCGGCGGCACAAGGAGAGAGGGAGGGAGATGTCACAGAGAGCATCCTGGGGACCAAGCCACTGGTCCTAAAGGCTCCCAGGAAATCAGGGGACAACGGCATGTGCAGCTTTGTCCCTTCTCTGCTGCTTCCAGAAGCACTGTTCTAACAGCCCTGGGAGAGGAAATCAATGTTGCCCCACCTGGTAAATGAACACAGCAAGGCTCGGAGCGGCTAAGACACCTGCCAAGGCCCCTCCCTCCCCAAGTGACAGTCAGGATTTGAACTCAGGTCTGACTTGGAACCTCTTGGCCTACTATGCTACTATGATGGAAACCATCTACTAACTTCCACTGTGTGTCCCCATGCCCCCAAGGTCGGAGGCACTGCGCCCTGGACTGGGGAGTGGGAGCTGGGATGGTTCCCTCCTCTCAGGCGGGAGGAAAGGGCCGGCACCTACCGACGTGCTCCCGCTGGCATTGAGGAGGAAGTTCGCAGTGTGGGCCGCGGTGGGAGGCTGATTGGGGATGGGTCGGTGGCCCAGAGCCATGCCCACAATGGCCGTCATGTGGGTTTCCGTGCCGAAGACATGGATGGGGATCCCGGTGGTCTTCCCTGTGAGGGAAGGAGTTCTGTCGGTCGCGCTCCCCAGTGGGGGCCTGTGTCCCTGCCAAGCTCCGCCTCGGCCTCGCTCCGTGCCTGGTGCTTTCAGGGCGAGATCCCTTCATCTAGGGCCAACCGCCTGTCAAAACCTGCACCAGGCGAACCTTTCTGAAGACTACCAGCTGGCACGGACAGCCAAGAAACAGCTCTGTGGCAAGCCTCGAGTGACCACAGGGTTGCTCAAGTCGGCCTCCCCTGCCCGCAGCCAGAGCCGCCTCTCCACCTCTCAGCCCTTAGCACCGGTGTCCACATGTGCCTGGTGCCTGCCTGCCCTTCTGGCCTGGTCCTAGGGATCCCGAGCTCACCCCCCAGGGCCATGGGCCTCTGCACACAATGCTCCTGCCACAGAAACCACCGGGCTGCTGCCTTCTCACTAAACTCAACCCAAGTGCCACCTGCCAAGAAAGGACTTTCCTAGCTCCCTGGCTGCCCCCTCATGCCAGCCGGCCCCTCCACTCTGCAGACCCCTTGCTGACAGCCGCTCATCTCACTGCTGACTTGTTTGATCTTCTACCCGGGGCCTGTCCACCATGCTGTCCCCAAGGCTGGCCCACTGCAGGGCCTCAGTTGTAGGTGAGTGAATGAAAATGAGCACTTGGACCACAAGTTGGGGTGGGGGACGGGGAAAGGCTCACGTTTGCAGATACTGATTTGAAGTACGGATGACAGAAAGTTCTGTCCGTCCAGTCAGAGGCGAGCTCATGAGCAGTGCATCTGGAACCTGTCGCCCTGCTCCCCAACAAGGGCCTTGGCCCTGGGTGCTGTGAGACATTCGAGAGCAAGGCTGCTGTCACAAAGCTCACTTCTTTCACGTTCAATTGGATTGGCTGAGGGGGCCCCACTTTAGCTCTCTGCTCTCTTCATTTGCATTTTATTTTTTCATTCCCCATGTGCATACAACAGCCAGGAGCTCCATCAGGGTCTCCCCGGTAGGTGGCCCTTTGCTCTGTAGAAATCGCCGCTGAGCTGCTCCCTCCACTCCCCTGGGCCTTGGCCGAGATGTCACCTTCCCACCCAGATCTGATCCTCTGACTGAAGCTGCCCATCGCCCGCCGTCTTCCTCCATGGCCCCAGCACTCCAACACGAGGGTCGGCACCCTGAGCTGCACGCAGCTCACTGCCTGTCGTGTCCGTGGCTGCGACCCCAGCGCCTGGAGCAGTGTCCAGCACACAGCAGGCATTCTTCATTACAAACACCCCGAATGGCAATGCCTTTCATGCCAGCCTGGAGTTCAGGACACACGCTCAGCGTTGTGGGTGGCAGACAACGGAAGAGACAAGGCTACAGATCCAGAGGCGGGAGCAGACAAGCGCGAGACAGCCGGACAGACTCCTTTCAGGACCCCCCGGGGGCAGGCCACAGCCCAGGGGGAGGAGAGGAGAGGAGAGGGGAGGGCCAGGTCTTACCCACTTCTCCCATCACCCGTAAGCCCTCCTGATAGTTGGGGCCGCCTCTTCGGACGAAGATCGTGACCTCGTGCTCCTTCAGGGGGCCCTGGTAATCCCGAATGGCTCTCACGATACCCTGGAAAGGGACAACAGACACATGACTAAGACAAGGAAGCCACGGTTGATGACTTATAACCAATGTATGCAAACCTAGCAGGTGTCTACGACAAGAGCTGCCTCTCACGGAGCGAAGTGGCCCTGGTGGTCAGCACCATACACATGCTGACTGGACCAGGCACAAGCAACTCAAGGCCCAGGACATCTGACTGCTTGTCACAATGCTGAGGTGGGAATGTGGGGTACCTGGAAGCAACACCCCTTGATACACCGGTGCCCCAGCATGCCAGGTCAACAGGGCTCTGCTTGTCTCTGCCCTGGCTACAGTCATTCTTATCTCATTGCAATCTCAGGGAGTCCCATGCAGGGTTCTCAGGGTATCCAACAGTCTTCTGGGACTGGTGTAGAGGGTAAAGCTACCACCTACAACACCGGCATCTCATAAGGGCACCAGTTCATGTTCCGGCTGCTCCAATTCTGATCCAGCTCCCTGTTAATGGTGTTGGAAAAGCAGTGGAAGATGGCTCAAGTGTTTGGGTCCCTGCCATCCATGTGGGAGACCCAGATGAAGCTCCTGGTTCAGTCTGGGCCATCTGGGGAGTGAAGTAGAGGATGGAAGGCTCTCTATAATTCTGACTTTCAAAATATAAATAAATTTTAAAATTAAAAGCAAACCATAGTCTTCTTCAAGGTCAAAATCTCCCAGTGATTTCAGGGAATGGCTCTTACAATGGACTTTGGCTTTGGAAAACTGGGAGGCTGGCAGGGTATAAACCAGTTCTGTCTCTCCAAACAGAAGGCAAGGTTTTGTGAGCCTGGAGTCTCTAATTTCTGCCACGCTCTACACACGTTCCTGCTCCAGTTCCAGTCGTCCTCACTCGGGGTAAAGCTGTACTGAAGGGCTGCTCGGACACTGAAACACAGCCGGAGAGCTCAGCTGTCGGATCTGTCTGCTGGACCAGGTCAGGTCAAGGAGACCCGGGCAGGACTGATGAGGGCTGCTCCTTCCCTGTCTGAGAACTCCCTTTCAAGGCTGACGCTGACTTACTCACTATTCTCATGAGGCTCAAAACTTGCACGACACCACCACGGGTGTGTGCAGGGAGGAATCTTCCATCCCCTAGTTCACTCCCCAGATGTCTGCAACAGCCAGAGCTGGGCTGCGCCGGGCCAGGCCAAAGCCAGGAGCCAGAACTCCACTCAGGTCTCTGACATGGGTGGCAGGGAAACAAGTACCTGAACCATTTTCTGCTGCCTTTCCAAGCTCGGTAGCAGCAGCCAGGACCAAGCTCCAGTATGGCCCGCGGGACTCGCGAGCGGTGGCTTAACCTGCTCAAGCCACACACACGCCCCTTGGCTTGCTGAGTAGCCTCATGGAGCATGGCAACATGAAACAGGAAATGGCCTTGGAGGAGGCTGCCTGGGAGGGGACAGTTCCCAAGGCCCGCGAGCTCCGTCATCACTGCTCACTGGCAGCCACTGTCACGGTGTCTGTAAAGCAGGGCCCACGGCCCTGACCCAGCACAGAGACCCAGGCTGGATGAGCAGTCCGGGTCATCAAAACACCTTCCTCATCCCCGTCTTTTGGAGAAGGGTCCCCAAAGGAGGCAGGTGTCTGCTTCTCAGGTCTCAGGTGGGAGAGTTATGGTCCAGTGAGTGTCAGCTGCTTGCCCAGAGACAGCCTGCTTGAGCTCCACATGTCCTACTCCCTTGTCTTCCGCACCCTCAGCGGGAGGCCCCAGGCAAGAACCCCCTCCCTAGGCTGGACAACCTAGGGGAGCC